>NW_028270152.1:57467486-58897547 GCF_037043375.1 Chiloscyllium plagiosum | reverse complement strand
GCCATCTCTGTGTCTACCTTTGGCAGACCAAAACAGTACAATTGCCACTTTGGCTGAGAACCATTCTGGATTATCCATGCAGGACTCATCAGAAGAAGTGCCAAAATTATCACCATGAGAGCACTATTTCAATCACCAACCACATACCAACCACTGAGCTGCAGGCAAACAAGGAGAAAGAGGAAATGGAAGAGAAAGAGAGGAGGCAGTCTGTGATAATCTCATCTAACTGTGATATTAATATTGTATATTGATATTAATAAACACTCTGTTTTCCATTCATAAGTGCACCATAAATTCCATGCACCTTACCTTCCATTTGTCACCGATCATTTTGGATGCATTTGGTCACATGGCAAAAACAAACACCACTGCAAACTTAAACATCCAAAATCAAATTTACGAGCTGAATTATGGTATATTGCACACAGAAGGTACACCCTTGTGAATCTCCTTAGGTTTGCATGTTAGTTCTATGTTTCCTATTTCTGTGTGCTTTTGCCTGTTATAGTGCTCCTATGTAGTGCTTCTCTGTTGCCTATGGCAGAGTTTGTGGATGTTGTTGGATATCAACCTGTTTGCCTGGTGCAGTTATTGTGTTTGAATTGTTGTGGTTGAAAAGCTGGCACTATGTGCTGTTGAGGAATTGTGGATCTGAGGCTCACAGCAGCACTACGTCTGTGAGGGTGTGGAGCAACATATGACCCTGATATGAGCACAAATCAAGAACACTAGTGGATAGGCACTGGGTATACTGAAGCTAATGTTAGCATTGATGGAATAAGGCATTTGTAGATCAATTAATTGACCGTATTTGGTAGTTCATTGAAGGTCATATGAAGGTCAATCTTCATAGGGTTTGAGCACTGGCAATAAATGCTATGGCTGTCTATATCCACAGCATTTTCAGAGTTGTCTGGAGGTTGGGGATGCAAGGTGTGTTTCCTCCTCAGCACCGCCTCAACAAGGCCTCCATTCAATGTCTGAAAAAAAATGAGTCAAGTTTCTTCCACGTTGTGCCATTCATATGTCTTGGGTCGGAATCAACTGCTGGAAGTTCTTCAACAAATATTGCATCCACGGTCCACTTCCTGCTTCAGAGTTACAGTAGTGTAAGTGGTGCAGGCTGTCATAATTGATTCCACCCTCTTAGAATTTTGGTTCCTTTGCTGAGGTAGCATTTGTTGCATGCTGCAACCATGGCAAGGATTGTGCAGTGCACTGTAGGAGTACATGTTTCAGATGTGGGCTATTCAGATGAAGTTACGAAAAATATTTGTGTGGTTCCTATGTCATCATGCCGTTATGCCAGAATATGACTGCATAAGAACACTATACCAGTGACAAAAGCATCCACAAGACAGGTGCTTAGGGAATGCATCAGCATGACCAGTTGATTTGTGACTGGAATTGTAAATGTTCTGTGAAGTAAAATTGGTATTTTGCAGTGGATGTCATCTGAGCATTGTGGACAAGAGAAAGCTCTGATGATCTATAACAGAGGCATGATACATTGTTTGATTGTATACAATGAGGTTCTGGCATTACGTTTATAGCAACCAGAGTCAAATGTGGTGCTCATTGACAGCCCATCTAGACTATCGATGTGCCTTCTCCCTCCTTCATTCCTCCTCCTCTTTCACATTATCTCTCTCTCTCTTCTTTCTGAGATTCCTGATGAAGTCATATTGGCAAGCACTGCACCTTCATCATGGTCAATTTATGGTTGGTGCAGCAGGCTGAATCAGGACACACAAGTATTTGAGGGCTCCGCTTGAACAGTCCCAATAACAAACATGTCAATGCAGCAATTTATGGTCTGCTCAATTATAGTTGTTTAGGCAGCATGGCTTGCAAGGAGACATGTTGGCTACATGTGATTAAGTTATGAAATGAAGCCATGAAACAGGTCAGAAACAGATAGTCCTAAGCAATCATGCAACCAACCTCTGGTTTGATTTGGTGGCTGAGAGGTAAGGAAAATAATGGATTACTGCAGGATGATCCTTTCAAAACTTTTTTATTTATTAAAGAGATGTCTGTGTTGCTGGCTGGGCCAGCATTTATCACTCGTCTCTAGTTACTCTTGAGTTGCCCTTCGAGAAACCCTTTCTGCAGTCTATGTGCTATTCGTAAACCAACGCTGCCATTGGAACACAGAAGGAATGATGATATTTTTCCAAGTCAGAATAGTGAATGGTTTGGAGGGGAACTTGCAGGTAGTGGAGGTGCAATGCATCTGCTGCCACTGACCTTTGAAATGGAAGTCGTCATGGGTTTGGTGGGTGCTGTGTAAAGAGTCTTGTGACTTTCTCTAGATTTCTTTGAAATTGTATAAATTGTTGTTACTGAACACCAGTGGAGGAAGGAATGGATGTTTATGGACATGGTGCTAAACAAGCAAATTGTTTTGTCCTGGATAGTATCAAGCTTCTTGGGTGCTGTTTGAGCTACAAATAAATGTAATATATAATAGGAGTATTCCATCATACCCTGATTGATGTCTGTTAGATAATGCACAGACTCTGGGGAGTCAGGAGGTGAGTCACTGCAGTATTCCTAGCCTCTGATTTACTGTTATAGTCACTGTATGGATATGGCAAGTCCAATGGTACCATCCAGGATGTTGACACTGGGGGATTCTGTGATGGTATTGCCATTGAATGTCCACAGGCAAGGGTTAAATTCTCTCCTGTTAGAGATGCTCATTGCCTAGCATTTGTGTAGTGCAAATTTGCCATTTGTCAGCCCAAGCCTGGATACTGTCCAGATCTTTATAACTTGAACATGGACTGTTTCAGTATCACAGGAATTGTGGCTGGTGCTGGAACGTTGTGCAATTATCAATGAACATGTCCACTTCTGACCTTATGATGGAGGGAAGGTCATTGATGAAGCAGCTGAAGATGGTTGGGCCTATGACAGTCCCCTCAGGACCTCCTGCTGAGATGTCCTGGAGTTGAGATGACTAACCTCCGTCAAATAACACCACTGTCACCTCAACCCTTTAGTGCAAGGTTGTAATGAGATCAGGAGCTTTGCGACGCTGGTGGAACCCAGACTGGCCATCACTGAGCAGGTGCTGCTTGATAGTACTGTTGATGACACCTTCCATTACTTAACAAAAACCAGTGAATGCTGGAAATAATAAACAAAATCAGAAATTACTGGAAAAACACAGTAGATCAGGCAGCATCTGTGGATGGAAAGTAGAATTAGCATTTTGGTCCAGTGACCCTTCTTCAGAACTAGCTACAATCAGTTCTGAAGAAGGGTCACTTGACTCTAAAGAGTAACTTTGCTTTCTCTCCACAGACACTGCCACGACTGCTGAGTTTTTCCAGCAATTTCCATCTCCTTACTGATGATTGAGAATAGACTGATGGTAATTGACCAGCTTGCATTTGTCCTGCTTTTTTGTGTACAGGACCTACCTGGGCAATTTTCTGCATTGTCGGATAGACACCAGTGTTGGTAGGGGTGTGATAAGTTCTGGAGCACAAGCCTTCACTACTACTGTTGGAATGTTGCCACAGCCCATAATCTTCCCAGTGTCCAGTCACTCCATCCATTATTTGATATACAGTGGAGTAAATTGAGTTGGCTGAAGACATGTGACTGTGATGCTGGGGACCCCTGGACAAGGTCAAAGTGAATTATCCACTTGGTGCTTCTGACTGAAGATTGTTACAAATATGTCTGCTTTGTATTTTGCACTGATCTGCTGGGCTTTTCCATCATTGTGGTGGGGGATGTTTGGGACACTACTTGATTGCCCACCAGCATTCAGGAGTGGATGTGACCGGACTGCACATCCACCAATTGATCTGATCCATTGGTTGTGGGATTGCTTTGCTCTGCATCGCGCTTGCTACTTCATGCTGTTTGGCACGCAAATAGTCCCGTTTTATAGCTTCACCAAGTTAATCCCTCGTTTTCGGTATGCCTGCTGCTGCTCTTCGCACTTCCATACCCCACCCACCCAGAACTCTTCATTGAACCAGAAGAGGCAATGCCTCAATGGTATTATCACTGGGGTGTTAATCCAGAGACCTGGGTAATGTTGTGGGGACCTGGGTTTGAATCCTGCCATGGGAGATGGTGAACTAGAATTCAATAACAATCTGGGAATAAGAGGCTAATGATGATCATGAAACCACTGGCAATTGTCAGAAAGCCCATCAGGTTCATTAATGTCCTTCAAGCATGGAAATGACCATCCTTACTTGGTCTGGTCTGCATGTGACTCCAGATCCACAGCAATGTGGTTGATTCATTCTGGATGAGCAATAAATACTGGCCTAGCCAGCGATGCCCTCATCCCATGAATGAATGAAAAGAATGCTGTCAGGGAGGCTGCTCCTCACCTCCGAAATGTGCTTTGAGTCACATGCAAACTGTGCATCAGTGAGTTAGTAACCTTTCTGGTTCCAGTACATTTCAGCACGGAGATGTGCTGCCAGCAAAGTTACATAATGTGCAGTTGATAGCCCCTGCCCCCCTAAGGAAAAGCTAGACTTGTGTGCAGTGAGCCTGCTTCCTTCTTGTTAATTGAAGACGATGGCAATAAATCTTCTTGTGCAATTTTAAAAAGTGCAGCAAATTGGGTCATTGTGCATTTTGGCCTTCTCCAGCCTGTAGGGATCCTGGTGCAAAGAAATTCAGATCCACCCTTCAATTCCTTGTCTTACTTTGTAGTTGGCAGAGTTCTGTCAGTACTACCTTTCAAACTGTTGATAATCCGTGCTGAGATGATTGAAGTACATCTAGGAGCCTCCTACGGAGAGGTTTTCTCCCTTATTCCCTGTCTGTGAGCTCATCACTTAGTTGAAGTCTCCACTTCCTCTTTCTCTCATGCTATAACCTAAGGGTGCTGTCACACCATGACAGAAAACGTAGAATATCCAGAGCTTTGTTGTCACAGCTAAGACCATCTCCACTGGATTCCTGCAGAGTTTAACACTTCAACCCATTCTTCAAAGCATCCAGCACTCACTCATAGCTTGTACAAAACAATAGTTTCTGGTTCTGCTTTAGTTATGCTTTGGATGTTATGGTAGCAGCTAGAGTTATATTAGGAACAAACGGATTTCAGAATGAAATCTGACTTGGCAGTTCATTTTTTGTGGGTTTTTTTCAGTTAATGTGGCTTTCACTGAAATATAAATGGACCAGGTTGCAGATTGAGTTTGAACAAGAAACAGAAGTTTGTTATACAAAAGAAATATAAAATAAAACAAACTGAATTATCTAAACATAAAATAGTGTAAATGAATTTAAACACCCAGTTAAACAAAACTCTTCAATTCCAAACACCTCCATTTTACAGGAATTCAAAATCCAGAGAAATTATATTTTCCTGATTTAAATCTTTTGGTTTGACTTTATATCTTCTTTCAGTTCCAGGGCTGTGAGCAGTGAAATCTTTCTCTAATTTTTCTCTAATCTTTCACCAAAAGGAGATCTTAGACTCTCTTTTCAGCTTTGAATTATCAGTGCAGAGTTCTAACCAGACACTCCTGGTCTGCAAACTTTCACAAGCTGATATCCTTCCACCAAGGTAACGTATTCCCTTGCAGAGAGTGAGGGCTGCAGAGTTGAAGAGTATGGTGCTGGAAAAGCACAGCTGGTCAGGCAGCATCCGAGGAGCAGGAATGTTGACGTTTTGTGCATAAGCCCCACATTCCTGATGAAGGGCTTATACCCGAAATGTCAACTCTCCAGCTCCTTGGATGCTGCCTGACCTGCTGTGTTTTTCCAGCACTACACTCTTTGTAACTTATTCCCTTAATTGATTTGAAAAAAAAATTGTTTTGTTTGGAGAGCGTAAGCTTGCACCTAACTTCAGTTAGATCTTTTTTTGAACTAAGTCCAAAAGCATTTGGTTGCTAATGCTTAATATTGTTTTGTTTCCTTTTGCAAACACCACAACAGAATCAACACCCCAAGATGCCTTCAGTCTTCTGCTCTTTGACACATGCTGATACATTATCATTCTACAATGACTGACCTCATTAATAACTAAACCCCTTCACACATACAGAGCAGTATCCACGTGCCATAAGTTTTGAATCCAAACACGTAAAAAGAAGCATCACACTCCTTTCATCATATGGATCAATGTGTTTATTCTGTGAATGTTAATTTGGTTAGCGTGAGATAAACCAAGAATGGTCTGTTGAGATGCCAGCCCAGATAGTGAAACCTTTAAATGGAAATAATCTTCTCTGGGGTTTGAAGATTTCAGGTTGTGGCTATTTCCTGTGGCAGCTTGTTCCCCTGCAGGATTGCCCTTGGGAACAAACGCCTGTTGATGCATTCTCTTTGAAACAAATGATCTTGATTCCTTTAAATAACACTGGGGAGGTTCTATCTTACTGTTTGAGACATGTCTAGATGTTTGATGTTTAGTGAGGATGTTAGCTGAAATGATGTATTCAGAAACAGCTGCACTGGCATAAAATCAGTTATACACTTGCTGATATCAGTATCTACCTGTACTGCATGTGTTGCATATTCCTAAGAGTAGTGCTAACATCCTCATCTAAATGGCATTTTACGTGGTTCCCATTGGAAATGTGCAGTTTTATATGAGTGAATGGTTTTGAAGCAACTGATGTTCATCTTACATTGACTTACACCTAATTTGTTGATGTCCTTAGGCTGAGACAGTTCAGTTCTAAACAAGTGCGCAAAGGGAGCAAATGAATTTTGTCCAGCTCCTGAGAGTCCCTTGGAATCATGTCTGACCAGTAGCACAAATAGAACCTGTTGCAATCATGCAATAGAATATCTTTTCCTGTAGGACAAGTACCTCTTCAGTTTTGACTGCAGTCGTTTGTCTTTGACCACTTAGGCCCTAGACTTAGTGTCGAGAAATTAAAATTAGTGGCAGTGAATCTCCCAAGCATAATGTTGCATGCTGTTGGTGAGGTATTTGAAAATATTACATGGCACGGGTGGCATTTTTGGAACAAAATGCCATCAAAGCACTGCCAGTTCAATGCTACAAGCTCAATTTACAGGTTTACAGATTTGCCATTTACAGGTCCAAGGATTGAATTTTACGATCTTTTGGCAAACTGTCATTTTTTGTTGAGTTTCATGGAGGGTCTCTGTTGTGAGATTAAGTGCGTTTTATCACATTATATTGCATACTCACCTCATGAATTACCTACTAGGTCACTATACTGACCCTCCTGTCCAATGCTAGCCAGATTTTGCCCCTCAGCATAGCTGGAAGTACCTTCAAGCACTGTCAGTCCAGAGCACAGTCCAGAGCCTTGCATGGTTTGTGATACTTGCCCAAGATACGGCAGAGAAGAGGAGATTGTGCCCCACTTTGTAGACAGTAATGTGGAAGTCCTGGTTTGTGAGGTGGTACAGCGGAAATGTCGACTACCACTAGGACCAACATTGAAAACCATGACACAAACCCTACCATCCAGGTTCAAGGTTGCCATCTGGGTCTATGTGGTCTTAGCGTCTGGAGGAGTGGCATAGGAGAAAAGGTAATGACCTTCTGAACTCTAAGTGCTGTGCATTCTCTCTCTGATATGCCACTTTATTTCTGGTATTGTGCCCATCAGTCAGCCTGCATGTCGTCTGCAACCTCTCCTCATGGGGGAGTATGGGGGTGGAAGAACTTCACCACCTTTGCCCCAGCACCAACAGCTGTGTCACCACCTTCCATGTCACCTGGACTGCCAGTTCTTCAGCTCCTCAGCCCCAAAAAGGAGAGGATGATGAGCCTGGCTGCACCTCCTTGCTACATGATCATGCCCAAGTACCTGGACTGTGTTTGGAGGCTGCCCTTAATTTAGTGTTCCAGGACCCACTGACTGAATTGTGTCTTCTTTTAGTGTGACTGAGCATGGATCCCTTCTTACATTAAGATGTAGTCATTTGGTTGATGGACATGCACTGTGCCTGTTGCAGATGCTGCTGGCACATGGTACAGGACCAACAGTGACATAGCATGGTGACATGGTGCACAGGTCTACCATTTGGACAATCATAGCAAGTTGTCAGGCTTAGTGTCTATGTTAAAAGGCAGGATAAGGCAGAGGTGCTGAGAGTATCCAGTGCAAGATTAGTGAGCACAAGGAGAAAGAGGGAGCAGTCCTGAGATGCGGCTGCGTCTAATCTGTGAACCGGGTGCCTATCACTGCACACAAAGTATCCTCACAGCAGCTTTGCTTTGAGAGGTTCTGGTGTGCTTCAAAGTGCAACATTACCATGTAGACATTTTGTGTAAGTTGATAGGAGATGTGCCATGAGGGTACAGAAAGGTTGACATATGGAAATGTGCGCATCCATGAACATGGGGGTACATACGAATGGCGCCCTGGAGATCTTAATGCTAAGTGTCCAAGATGGTTGTCCATATCTTTCATATCAGGAATTCTTAGCGAAACGTTTATATCCATTCTGTAGAACAAGAAGTAGCATTTGAAAATATGACATGTCACAGGTGGCATTTTTGTAGGTCATGTATTTTAATAAGGCAAGATGTAGTATGAATGAGGGTGATTACAATCAATTCACTACTCCCAAGCAAGAGTCTCATCTCAACATCAGTAAATCGCTTTGAACATGCAACTAATTGTTCCTGGCATCAAGAAAGGCCTTGTTTGACCTTTCACGCTAGTGTAGAAAAACACATATCACAAATGAGAATTTTAATGCATTTTTGGTCATAATGGTGCTGACATGACAAACATATTTTCCAAAATGTGCCATAATTACTAGCTCATGGTTTCTGTACAAATATAAATAATTACATTCAATACTTATCCCTTTTAAGTTTTCGCATTTCCTCAAAAGGTGTGAAGGGTCAATGTTTTAAAAATAATTTTGCTTTGAAATCACTATCGTTTATTTTGAATACACTTTTGGAGTAGTCAGGAACATCAACAAAAAGGATAGAATTTACCCCCGAGCAAAATCAAATCTTTAAATAGCACAGTAAACATTTCTGCTTTACATGAAGGTTTGTGAAAGAAATATAGGACATGTTTAATGTTCAAACCATGTTGTGGAATCATATCTGTAAAAATTCAGACCATATTTTGTCAGTTGCATAAGGCGAGAAGTACGAACACCTTATCTTTGCTTATAATAAACAGTAGCCACTTAATTAATTGCATACATAGGGACCATTCACAATAATGTGCACTTTTACCACAAGTTCTGTGTTATCATTGATTATGAATCATTGAGGCACACCACATTGCTGGCTCATTGCAAACAATAATGGTATAAAGTGGTTCCATTGTTCTCAGCTTGATTGTTTTCGATGTTGCTTGTGCGCATGAAGTTGAAAGCAAACGTCCCTCTACAGTGCCATATGCCATTGCTGGCAAATGAAACTCACCTTTTCATTAGTGTAGCTGAAAATGTGTTGCTGGAAAAGCGCAGCAGGTCAGGCAGCATCCAAGGAACAGGAGAATCGACGTTTCGGGCATAAGCCCTTCTTCGGGCTTATGCCCGAAACGTCGATTCTCCTGTTCCTTGGATGCTGCCTGACCTGCTGCGCTTTTCCAGCAACACATTTTCAGCTCTGATCTCCAGCATCTGCAGACCTCACTTTCTCCTTTTCATTAGTGTAGACAGCAATGAGGAGGCAAATATGTAATGTGTCAGACTCGCAGATAATGGATTGATAGTATAGCTGACAACTAAAATACCACAGTAGTTGCATCAATAAAGTTACGGCTTTTTCTCCTTCAGACTGAAAATGACTAGGTTAAATGACAATCATAAAGTAGATGCCATAATTTTTGAAGTTTCTATATCAGAGGCATCCTTCACAACTACTTTCTATCAAAACATATAAATAGAAAACAGGAATTATCAGCAGTGCTTTGCCCAGAGGCCCACTGAAGATGTTACCTAGTAGGGTGACAAAACGTCTGGAAACGAACCTTCCAGCTCAGCGACCAAACCTACATCCAGAACTTCAACCTGAGCTACAAATCTTCTCAAAACTTGCTAACCTCTACTTAGACTAAGGCTTGGTGTCTTGTTACTCTGTAACTGTGATATTGTAGTGAATGTTTAAATGGGATGACACGGTGGCTCAGTGGTTAGCACTGCTGCCTCACAGCACCAGCATCCCAGGTTCAATTCCTGCCTTGGGCAACTGTCTGTGTGGAGTTTGCACATTCTCCCCGTGCCTGCATGGGTTTCCTTCGGGTGCTCTGGTTTCCTCCCACAGTCCAAAGTTGTGCAGGTCAGGTGAATTGGCCATGCTAAATTGCCCATAGTGTTAGGTGCATTAGTCAGGGGTAAATGTAGGGGAATGGGTCTGGGTGGGTTGCTCTTTGGAGGGTCAGTGCGTACTTGTTGGGCCGAAGGGCCTGTTTCCACACTGTAGGGAATCTAATCTAATCTAAAGTGCTGTTTCAAAGTATTTTCAAAGATTGTCACCACAAACCTGCAACAATTATTAACTCACAAGATGTGAGATCAGACAATCCACCTACAGATCAGGGAAATGGAAGTGTCAGAGTAGTGACAATGTTGGGAACGAGCTCATTAAATTGATTGTGTGTGATAAGATTTAATAGCCTAGCTTATGATATGCTGCAATATAATAATTACCATTTTAACCCTGAAAGGACAAATTTCAATGCTGATCTGGCCAATTACCATCCATCTTTCAAATTCCATAAATGTATCCAAAATCCTATTACATTAATTCTATCGAGCATCAAGTCCCATTTATTTGTCACCCCTGTGCTTTGGGTGCAATGACTGCTGGTCTACTCCACAAACCCTATTCTTGTTTTCACTCCCTCCATCGCTTTATCCCTTCCTACCTTTTTTGCCATAATGTGGAGGAGCCGGTGTTGGACTGGGGTGCATTCCTGATGAATGATTATGCCCAAATCATCGATTTTCCTGCTCCTTGCATGCTACCTGACCTGCTGTGCTTTTCCCAGCACCACACTTTCGACTCTGGGGTGGACAATGTTAAAAATCACACAACACTAGGTTATAGTCCAACAGACTTATTTGGAAGCACTAGCTTTCGGAGTGCTGCTCCTTCATCAGGTAGCTATGGAGCAGGACCATAAGACATAGAATTCATAGCAAAAGATTACAGTGTCCTGCAACTGAAATGATACATTGAACAAACCTAGATTGCTGTTAGGTCTTTCGTCTTTTAGGTTTTAGTTCATTAAAATGTAAATCCCCGAACTTCTTTTAAGTTACATTCTTGAGATAACTTAAGGTTATCATCTGAGCTGAGATGTCACCTTTTTTTATAAAACCTTAAGTTATCTCGAGTGCAATTAAATGGAGTGCAAAATTGCTATGAACTGGGTAAGGGCTGGGGAAGTGTTTGCACGAATTTGACTATGGTGTACAAAAGCTTTGGGAAAATAATCAATGAACAGGCCGAAAACCTAAACATCATTGTGGTTTTCCTTTTTCAGGTGAAAAAATCTAACAATTGTGCTTTGTCAAAGTTCACAAAATTAGTCACAATACAGTTTGAAATATGGAAAGACGTGGTTCTGGACTCCATTGAGAAATGCACACTCCATTTTTCTCTCTTCAGTACTTGGATTGTCCTCTCATGACTTTGTGTTTTAATAGCAGCGTCCTTATCAAGCACATTCCCATTTCTCAACTCTGGCATTTTTAATCCGTTAGTCGAAGTCATTTAAGCAGATGTTACAAATCTACATAAATTTAATACAAGACTTTATTACCAACTAGTCCTACAACACCCTTTGGCCTTATCACAATTCCCAGTCGTGCTATCTACCTTATTAGTTTCAGTGGTATTTCTGCAAGCATCTGTTGCTTTGTTATTTTCACCAGATATTTTTAAACCAGATCTTTGGGAACAGCTTTCCATGAAGCTGTACTCAACTGCTACTCCTATTGAACTATAAGTAAATTCCACTGTATTGATCATGATTGGCAATAAATGCAATGTTAGAAAGCATTAGTATATTTGTATACAATCTGGTTACTGTAATTTGCAACTTATTTTACACTGGCTGCTCTGTGTTGGCGTGGCGACTGTGAATTCTCTGGGGTTGTCAATGCAACAGCTGGCCTATGTCTGCCTATGACACAGGCCACAATTACTTGGAATTTTATTTAAATTTGCTGTGCTCTTCTGTCTAGCTGGGCATGCAGGTTAACATAAATTACTTGGCACTGTTAATTGCTTATTTTATTGAATGCTGTGGCAAAATATTCATTTTTTTTTTCTATTTTGATGCAACAGTGCTATCTGCAGTGACATAGAGTCATGAGATACATGTTATATTCACAGTGTTACTGATGTGCTGTGCTCCTGAGTCCCAGATGTCAGTGAAAGAAGGTGAAAACTGATACCATGGACGTCCTTTGCAAGCCAAAACGTTGCTCCTCAGTCCATGTTGTCCACTCTGAGCAGTTGGTTCAGAATTTCAGTGCTAAAATCTGGGGGGAGTAAGTCCATGCCACTTCCATGGTGCGAATTGAATCAGAGGCCAGGGAAACAGATGGCAAGGAAACTAATAAAGTTGATTTACATAGAGAAAGTTAAAATTCACACAACACCAGGTTATTGTCCAACAGGTTTACTTGGAAGCACTAGCTTTTGGAGCGCTGCTCCTTCATCAGGCGTTGTGTGTTTTTTAACTTTGTACACCCCAATCCAACACCGGCATCTCCAAATTACGTCGAGAAAATAAGTTTGGAAGCTGGAAAGACTGATATTAAACCAACAATGCAGTACCCATTTAGTGATCCAGTTAAGCGCTGCAGACATAGCTTATGGCTTTCCAGGGTCGCAAATGCTTGAGTGAAGAGATATAACAACTTGCAAATTCTCATTTCGAATAGTGGATTTTTAAAACTGAATACTGACGAGAACTTTCTGCCGTTAAACTGACCCTTTTATGGAACTCAATTTTCGAATAAAATCTACTGCCTTAAAATCTGCTCCTACTGAAGAGGCTTTGCTTAACGCATCAGCTGATATGTGATGTCTGGGTGAGGTTTTTGTGATGAAATGTTACGGGATCTCACTTTATAGTTGAACATCTGTGTCATTTCTGATCAATTTAATAGAAAGTCTGTTGCAGAAGGAGAATTGTTTTGTCTGCATTGTTCTGACACTAGTTAGTTCGATCAAAGACTACAATTTGCTAGTGATTTAGGACTTCAAATAAGCTCCAACTTGAGGCAAAAGGTCCAGGCACAATGACAAACACTTTGTGAGTTGTAAGCTAGTGTTCTGTTCTGAGGTTCTGTTCTTTCCTCTAGATTGAGAATGAAAAATATGGGTTTCTGTCGCTGCAAACTAACAGAGTAGCTTTCGTGCGCTACCAGTCTCTGCAGTGAAAAGAAACAAGATGGATTAGTGAATTCTTAGCTGGTTTAGAGTAACAACAACAACTTGGATATTAGAAACAGTATGTGATTTTTCACAGTGCTGGCAGAAGTGACCTATGGAATGCAGACACTTGTTGAGAATAATTAATGGCACAGAGGGAAAATAAAAGACTCAACATTTTCTGACAATGGCTTCAGCCCCCAACAAAAGATTTATAATCTTAAAGTAACAACAACTTTACAGCAGGCTGTTCCGGTACAACTGCAACACTGGCATAGACCTTATTAAAGCCAATTGCCCAGGTATGTCTTGACCACATAAAACAGAATAAATCCAAGCCAGCCAGTTATCACATAGTTAGTCTACTGTTTATCATCAGCATGTTATGGAAGGTATTACTATTGGCGCTATCAAACAGCATTTGTTCAACAAAAACCTGCTCACTGATTCTCCGTTTGTTCAGCAGGGCTATTCAGCTGAAGAACTCATGACAGCCTTGATCCAAATGTGGACAAAAGAGCTGAATTCTAGATCAAGCAGAATCAGAGCTTGTACAAAATGAGTCAGTGAGAATCAGGGGAGCTGCTGTGGTTGGAATTATATCTGGCACAAAGGAAGATGGTTGAGTTAACAGAGGCTAATGCTTGAGGTACCCCATGTTACAGTCCTGAGCCCAATTTTAGATGTTTCATCGATGATCATCCCTCTATCATAAGGTCAAGGGGTGGGGATGTTGCTGATTATTTTTGAAAAGCTCATTCCTAGGATATCAAGCATTGCTGACAAAGCAGCATTTGTTGCCTCGTTCCCTAATGGCCTTAGATTAGATTCCCTACAGTGTGGAAACAGGCCCTTCGGCCCAACAAGTCCACACTGACCCTCCAAAGGATAACCCACCCAGACCCATTTCCCTCTGACTAATGCACTTAACACTATGGGCAATTTAGCATGGCCAATTCACCTGACCTGCACATCTTTCGACTGAGAGTGGAAACCGGAACACCCAGAGGAAACCCACGCAGACACAGACAGTCATCCGAGGCTAGAATCGAACATGGGTCCCTAGCGCTGTGAGGCAGCAGTGCTAACCACTGAGCCTCCATGCCTTGAGGTGTTAGCAGTGAACCAGCTCCTTGAAGGCAACATTAGGCCATTGAAGAGAATGATTAAGGGCCAATCATGTTGCTATGGTTCCAGTTTTGTTTGCTTCTTTAGATATAGAAGCAAATCCATTCAGTTTCAACAACACTTCGAAGTTTGGCACCCTCCAGGTCAAAGCAGTCAGCCATTTTAAACATTCACTTTATATACCAATTGCACATAGTGACAATAGTGTATGCCTCTGTGGTACACTGCTATACTTCAATAACACCTTTCAAACCCATGAGTTTTATAACTGAAATGGTTTGTGCTTTTCTATATGTTAGCTCGTTGATATATACCGCAAGGATTCTTGCGAAGATAGATGACTTGAAGTTTATGAACAACACCAATTATTTATATGGGTACAATACTCCAACCTTGCAAACATAATCTGGATTCTGTGCTTAAAAATGTTACTGTACATTACATACACATAGGTGACTGAACATGCTAACTTTCTTCATGACACGGAGAGTGACTAAAGTTAAGAATGTCATGTCATGTGACATCACATGACTGTCTTAAAAGTAGAGATCTGTCTGGTGTCAGTATACATCATTCTTCCTTTTTTCTTGAAGCAATGGAATGCTTTCATTACAGACTGAGACACACTGTGTGCACTCTGTGCTTACCATGGTATATTCCACAGACATAAATATGAGCACTTCTCTGATACCACGTTATAAGGATTCACATAGATCTACCAGATTGAATTTTATAGGTGACTGAACAATGAGAAATGTGGCCATATCATATAAGACATACATTAAGGCCTTGCTGCAACTTGCTCCGACAGTGGACCAGACTGAATCTCTGACCTGTTCATTTGCTCTCGAAGCATTCATTCACTTTGAGCCTACCTGAATACTCACAGCATCCCTGACTTGCTTTGTCGTCTTGTAACTTGCCCCTCAGTCAGAGGTACCAAGCTCACATTACTGCTGTACTGCTGTACCCTTTAATGAGAACACAAAGCCAAGAAGCTTGCCACGGTTGTCAATAGTTAGAATCACAAAATGTTACAGTATAAAAAGTAGCTATTTGACCCATCGTGTCTGTAGTGGCTCCTAAAAGAGATTCCCAGCGAGTCCCATTCTCTTATCCCCATAGTCCTTGATATTAATTAATTCCAAATGTACATCCAGTTCTCCTTTGAAACTTTGTATGGAATGCATCTCCACCATTCTTCTAGGCAGCACAATCCAAATCCTAACAACTCTCTGTGTAAAGAGGTTTCTCCTCATCTCACTCTGAGCTGTCTTGCTGACAATCTTGAAATTGTGACCACTAGTTACAGACGTAGCAACTAGTAGAAACAAAATATTTTTTGTTTTCATTCAATTCAAAGAGAGAGCCTTTGCTCAGGAGGTCCTAGGTCTGTTAGGCTCCAGAACCTTTCCTAGCTTTGAACAAAGTTAGTCAATTGCTCAGGACAGTCAGAGTCAGGACCTTCTCTTCATAAGGGATGGGGAGGCAAATGTCTGGCAGCATGCAAGTCTTTCTGTCTGACTCTGGGCTGTTTACTACCAGAAATAAAGGGTTGGCAAGTGAAAACACCAAAGGCAGCGATTATCTTGGCAGACGTCCCAAGTGAGTGTTAAGGCAGCAGACAGAGGGTTAATGGTGTTGGAGTTTGACATGGATGAGACCAAGGGGGAGAGGATGGTGCAGGCAATAGTGAGAGTGACCATTTGTGAGCCTTGGCGGGAGATGAGTGCACTAACAGAGAGCGTGTCAGCGTGAGACGATGGTAGCACTGATGCTCATTGCTCTTCTTCCTACATTGTTATGCATTTCTCCAGATGGCCAAGGCTACACTGGCCAGGATGGCAACCTCAATCGAAGCTAGCAAGAACTGGTATTGTGGCATCCACTGCCACTCCAGGGAAGAGGTGCTCTACCTCTGTACCATACTGTTTACCAGTGCTACCACGTCTCTGCCCGCAAAGTAGCGTACCAATTTTCCCTTGTCTGCCATGTCAGTGGCAAATATCCAGATCTGTGCAGAACAGCTTGAACCAATGGTGCTTATCTAGGTGCAGAATGACCTTTTAAAGGTGGCACCCATGACAAGGGTACCTGTCTACTTCAGGATATTCTGGCACTGGTGAGTTGTTCTGGGCACAGTGTGTGGTAGAATGTGAGTAGAATTGGCCGTGTGCCGTATGGCTGCGGTAGGTAGTCAATGAGGCATGTTTGCTCAAATGCTCGAGAATTCTCACTAGGTTCCATGGAGCGAAACTGCCAATGAAATGCACATTTAGCCAAAAAAAAAGGTGACGGATTCAGTCAAGCCTGGGTAGACATGCAATCAGACCTGGTCCTTGTACTAATAATATACTAAAGCTTCAGTTGTCACATGGTATCAGCAGTGAGCTGGCAAGATGGTTACAGAACTGGCTTAGTCATAGGAGACAGAGGGTACCAGTGGAAGGATGCTTTTTGGAATGGAGGGTCATGACGAGTGGTGTTCCACATGGATTAGTGCTGGGATCTCTGCTGTTCTTGCTCTACATAAGTGAGGGCTCAATGGGACAAATCAGTAAAGGCTACTGAGCATTTGTTGATTGTCTTAATGGAAACTGAGAAGAAAAGAGAACAGAAGGAACCAGGCTAGAGAGCAAAAGGCAAGAAGGAATCAGGCAATCAGGAAGGAGGGAGTGGATAAAACTCTGACAAAGGATGTAAAAAGGGCAACCAATCTTTGGTGACATTATTGAAAACAAAATGTGAAAATAGCCACATTGATGAGCTAGTTTTCAAAATATTGCTCTTGGTATATTTTTTGTAATGCAATCATTAAATCAATAATTAGCTTAAATTGTATTGAAATTGCACTAGTTTTCTGAAACAAAGTTAAGATTCATATTTTTGCTCAAACTCACTTACATATCAACAAATATTCGACAGACTAGTGCAATCAAACAACGTGAAAAAATGTCATTAATTTTATTTATTTTTGCCAGTTTTCTTTTTCTTTCCTTGCATTAAATAGTATTTCATGATGTAGTTCAGAATGGCAGTTTTATTAATATTGCTGATGATATGTTTATAATAGGCAGCATTGTTCCCAACTGTTGCTAGTCTGTTACTGAGCATGACTTTCAATCGCTGAAAATAAAATTAACTGTACCAGAGCCATTTCTTAGTTTTGTTTTTCCACATCAGTTGCTTTCTTAGTAATTAGTTTCTTTTTTCAGTATTTAAAATCTTCTAAAGCATGCTGTTAATCCCTTTGGACCAAAAAAAAGTTTAATTTGTAGAGCTCTATTGGAAGACCATGTGCTCATTAATTAGGGGAACAGTTGGTTTTGTGGATGAGATCGATTTCAGAAAATGTTTTACAATCCAATGTCAAAGATGGTAGTGAATGAGTGTGGGAAAGTTGTTCTTAAAATTCTCCAGTCGCTAACACTGGATCAACATATTTTGGATGAATTGTATGGAAAGAACAAACATAATGCATTGGAAAATATATTGGACCTTGTGGTTAACATTTCTCCATATACAACTGCAAAAATTGGAGTAAAATCTTCCAAGTGAAGCAACAGGGTTGATTCCGTTGAAATTTCTACCTCACATCAGACCTACCCTGAAGAAAAAGCAAACAATGCAGTCACATAGTATGGGCTCAAGTGTATCAGCAGACGAGACTATATCACGACAGAAATTCATTTTAGTTTGTGAACAATATTCCTGGCCTCAGGCAGGTTAGATCATGCTTGTAATTAGGTTGAAGGATGTGTCAGCAGCAATGTGTATATGTAGTCTTGTACTTTTTCCGGAAACATGCACACTATAAAATATCAAGTCTGATTCAGGTGGGTTTTTAACGCTGCCTCACTTTTGAAGAATCTGCTGCTACTGTGTTAACATCCAGTGACTCACAGGGGAAAGAAACACACATTTTAAAACACATGAAAACAATTGTTCACACCTTCCAGATTAGTGGAATATGCTATCCCATAGTAAATTGTAAATTAACAGCATTTGTGTCAAAATTATCAGTTGTTGCCCCAACAATCAACTTTAATCCTAAATTCTAAAGATTTCACTTACAATGATAATTCTCTCTTATCGTTGTAAGTATAATGTTCATTTTGAGATAAGTCAATTTTAATTTGAGATGCAGAATGGAAATTTAAAAAATAAATATTTTCGCAGAAAGTTATTTGGTTCTCTTATTTCAAAAGAAAATATTATTGAACTTGACAACAACAAAAAAAATTGTCCAAATTCTTGCAGGAATGTAATGTTTTCCAACTGGACAATGACAAGATATCAATATCTTGGCACTGAGGAGAAAGTACAGGTGATATCCAGAGGATACACAGGATGTAGCCATAACAGTTAATTGTGTGGCCTACTGGTTAGGCAGAAGCAAGGTTGAGACAATTGGGTTGTATGTGTCAGGGAATGGCTTTTCAAATATTTATGTGTATCTTTGCCCAGGCAAATGGCACAAAGTACATGGCATGCGTATTTGAAGTTCATTGGACAATTACATATTCATTCTGAAAGATTGCTAATATCTTAGTTGATTTTTTTTACAACATCCTCTACAAATTTTGAAATTGCACTTTCAATTCCTCCACACTATTGTTCATGCTAATCATGAACAATTGTGGTTCTTGCATTGATCCTTTTGAATGCCACTTCACACCTTTTTCCTATCTGAGGAGCTCTTTCAAACACCAGTTTTCTACTTTGTAGCCAACTTGCACTCTAGTCTACTACTGGTATTTCAACCCAGTTGCTCTGATTTTAGTCCTGCATCTACAGTTTGATAGTTCTTCAAAGGATTTTTTTTTTGTTCATTCGTGAGACGTGAACATCACTGGGTAGGCCAGCGTTATTGCTCATCCCAACTTGCCCAGAAGGTAGTTTTGAGTCATTGCTGTGCGTTTGGAGTCACATGCAGGTCAGACCAAGTAAGGACAACAGTTTCCTTCTCCAATGGACATCAGTGAATCTGATGGGTTTTTGGGCCAATCGACAATGGTTTCATGTTCATCATTAGACTCCTAATTCCTGGTGTTTATTGGATGCAAATTCCAATATGTGTCAGCGTGGTGTTTCAACCTGGATCCCCAGCATATTACCTGGGTCCCTGGATTAATAGCCTCGGGATAAAACCAATAGGTCATAGCCTCCCCTAAATTTACACCGTTATTCTTACTGAACCTTACTGTCAGTTCCTCAAATAATTCAATAAACTTTGTAAAGTATAAGCTTCCCTTTCAACGCTAACAATTTTCAATTGCTGAATATTTGCTTGTTACAGTATTGAATAAAGTTTGCATTATCATTCCTACCACTGATATCGAGCTAATTGGTCTTTCATTCCCTCAACTGGTTTTGTATAGTTTTCTGGCACCAGGAAGGATGTCTCCCTGGTTTAGATGTCACTCTAAAGAAATTGAATTGTCCACTTGCAGACAAAATCTGCCTGGGAACCCAACCTGTAGGCTGGAAGATCTTTTCCTATTTCAGTGTGATGAGCTCAATGTGGGAAGGCAAACACCTTTCGATTCCTAAATTGTCTACATGAACACAAAATGTGAGAGGTTAAAAAATAACACTTTGGAACTGGAGCCCCTTTATTCAGAATACTGGCACCTCAATGTGTAGACTGACCAGTGAAGTTGGTTTACAGTACCCAGCAGCATAAACCCTCTGGAATTCATGGAAAGGGAGTTTTACTCTCCGCTCCATTTCAAAGGTGAATTTGAGCATTGGATAGAGCCAATTAAGGCATGTAAGAAAGTTATTTCATGCAGCTGTGAATTCAAATGTAACAAATTTATCATCTGGAAATTGGAAATATGCAAATGTAGGAGATCAAGTGCCGTTCCATTGAAGACATGTTTCTCATGGAACCCAACACAGACATTTGCGAGAGCTGGACTAAGTAGGGATTCTATGGCAACATTGTGTATTTGAGCGTACATGGTGACATTAAAACAGAACTCAGCTGTGCAAATTGCTGAGTTCATAAGTTCAATGAATATTGATTCTCATAATGGGAGCTATTTATTCACTGTGCAAGCCTAATGCTGAAATTGTGTGCATCAAAGCCATCCTGTGAGATACTGGCTATCCTGATCAGATTACTTCTCACTGTATTTGACAACAGAACATTTTATGAACAGGCTGAAAGCTGTCACCTTTGGTCCTGAAAGGTGCCTATTCTACCTCAGATTACTTTGGCCATGTTAAATGAGCAACAAATGAAACTAGCTTTCTTCTTCTCCTACAATGCTGTGGACAGTATGGTGCTGTTCATCACTAACAGGGTATTGCTGTCAAGTCAAAAAGACATTCTGCCTATCATTTAAATAATTTAGATGATATATGATTCTCATTGCTGGTGTGATGCTAGATACATTGGCTATATGTCCCAAGTACTGGGGGATTGCAACAAACAGTAACTTCATTTAACTATTTTCAACCAACAAGGTAGCAACTGAATGCAATTAGACTGCACTCACAACACACTCAAACCCTCAGTGCTGTGCCCAACATTAGATGTGATTCTGCAATTGTCAATATCTGTTAAATAATCCTGAGTGTGCAAAGAATTGTGCTGACAACTAATTTGTCAGTCAGATCATAGTTTCTGCCATTTGCATGTACTGGAAACTACATGTATTTATACTTCTCTTTAAAGAAAATGTATACACTAGGATCTTGTTTCATCTGAACAAAATGGGTGACAACCAATCTCTGAAACATATCTCATGCAAATGTTTTGAACAATTAGAGTCAACTTTCCTGGTTTAAAATCGAAACATAGCGTAGCAGTTAACTATCAGTCACCATTAACTGCAGCATTCACTGTGGCAAAGTTTCTACCAGTCAGTATTTAGATCAGAGTGGTGCTGGAAAAGCACAGCAGGTCAGGCAGCATCCAAGGAGCAGGAAAATTGACGTTTCGAGCAAAAGCCCTTCATCAGGAATAGAGGCAGGGAGCCTCCAGGGTGGAGAGATAAATGGGGGGAGCAAAGAAATGAGAATCAATACTTGATAAATAATGTCAAATAAGTATAATGTGACTTCCCCTCACTGAAGATGAACGATCAGTCCTCAGCAAAGGCCTTACGTTTAATGCCCTCCGCCCACGCATCAATGAATTTAATGCGCATTGTGACATCGAACACTTCTTCCGCCACCTCTGCCTCCAAGCTTACTTTTACAATCAGGACTCCCGCAGACCTTCCGAGGACCCCTTCACCCGCCTCCAACACACTCCATCCACCTGGACATCCCGTGCTGGCCTGTTACCCACCCTCAACCTCTTCATTTCCAACTGCCAATGAGACATTAACCACCTCAAACTCTCTACCCCGCTTCCCCTACTCCAACCTCTCACCCTCACAAAGCGTAGCCCTCCAATCACAACCTCACCATTAAGCCAGTAGATAAAGGGGGTGCAATGGTAGTTTGGTGCACTGACCTCTACACTGCTGAAGCCAGACGCCAACTTGAAGACATCTCCTCCTACCGCCCCCTCGACCATGACCCCCCCCATCACCAAACCATCATCTCCCAGACCATACAGAACCTCATCACCTCAGGAGATCTCCCACCCACTCCCCATTTATCTGTCTACCCTGGAGGTTTCCTGCCTCTATTCCTGATGAAGGGCTTTTGCCCGAAACGTTGATTTTCCTGCTCCTCAGATGCTGCCTGACCTACTGTGCTTTTCCAGCACCACTCTGATCTAAACTCTGATTTCCACCATCTGCAGTCCTCATTTTTGCCTCCTTCTATCAGTCAGTGCCCACTCTCAAACCAATCAACCCACAAGCAGTCTCCTAATGTCCAGTATAAATGTTGTTCTCCCTTTATATTAATATTTGTTGCAAATTGAGCTGATGGGTGCAAGATAAAAGATTAGTGATTTGATTCAAAGCTGCAGATCTCAAAGCTTTTATTAAAGAAATGCTTTTGATCAATGGAACACACTGCTCCAAGCTGCAAGTTAATTTTAGGATGTTCATGACACAAGAATGGATATTCACAATGTTCAGAACAAAGTAATGAGAATCAATACTTGATAAATAATGTCAAATAAGTATAATGTGGCTTACGTTTGTTAAAAGTGACATGCATTCATGGACGTGGATCCTTCTCGATAAACAAATTGTTCAAAACCTACAGAATGTTTGAATGACCTGAGAGATTAGAAGCTAACAGTTGCCCATTGACCAAAGCATTGCTGTACAGAAATAAATGAGGGTGCACTTGCTACCCAATCACCAATCTTTTATCCATGGCATAGATAGTTATGATCATTTTAAATGTGGCCTTCCAGCCTTTGCTCTGATGAGCGCAAGGGAGGAAAAAAAAAGCTTTGGCAACACATCTGTCTTTCCAAAAATGTTTGAAGGTGTGTTTTTGTGTATTACTCTCAACATTGAACCTCCCATGAACTGCATGGGAGTGAAGCTCTGTGCATTGACCTGAATTGATATTACAACAGTGATTATTTATAACCAGCTATAGTGGAGACCTCTCATTCTGCATCACTGGTTTTAGTCCAAACCAGAAGTATTTCCAAATATATAAAAGTATATATGAAGTTTATATCTTGGTACATAACTTAAAGCATTGAATAAAACAGAAGCAGTTGGCTGTTCTTTTGTACTTTTGTGAAATAATGCAAATTTTTAGTATATGCTTAATTCATTTTCACCCCTTTTCTGAAAGAATTGAATGATTTTGAAAGAAGGTTTTAGGGACTTATGAGGCACCTTGCTCAAAGGATTACTAATGATGTTGACATAAAATATTGAGATGTTATTCAACTGCAGGAAATATTACAGCCACAAATTGTGCTGTTCTGAATCCAGATCTATATAAATCCCTTCCAGCAGGGGTCACCCACTAACAATCTGGAGCAGGAGTTCAGACCAAACCTTTTTGTTTCCTCACCCAGGGCTACGAAAACCAATTGCTCAGAAAGGGAACACTTAAATCAGCAAATGGCAATTTTTGAAATGTAAAAACATCTGATTTGAGAATATTATGAAAGTGCTCAGGAATTGTCAAATGTGCAGGGAATCAGCAGTGTAGCTGCAGAGAAATGTCTCCAAAATTGTGTTATAAATGAGTCTCCATTTTGTTTTCTGTTTTATGTTACATTTTCGAAATGATGTAAACTATGCATTGAAAGTTTGTATTATTTAATGAAGCTACAGAAGATCAGGCAATTGCATCTGCTTCATTCAGTACTTTAAATGGTGTGCCAAGAACAGATCATTCACTTCCTTGAATTGTGTGCCAAAAACTGATATAAAAGCAGTTTTAGCTTAGGCTAAAACCAGTGATGTAGAATGAGAGGTCTCCAATGGGTCACACTGCTTTAACATCAATCACAGAGGTTAATACACGAAGCTTCACTCCCAGTCAGTGGAAGTTTAATGTTCTGAAAGATTGCTGCTTTCTGATTGCAATATGAAGATTGCAGCATGTGTTTATCAATCCTCTCCAACATCTTGCATTAACACATTCGCTTCTCTCTAGTTATTCTGCTATTAGTCATGTTGATGCACACTTTAATCTGTTTTAATTATATCAAATGACACTCGAACTGAATTTGTACTTTCGGGATGGATGCAAGAATGAAAAAAGGTGGAGATTGTGTTACAGTTTTGCAAAGCTTTGTTCAGACCACATGTGGAATGCAGTGTTCAATTCTGAGCATTACACCTGAGGAAGGGCATCCTGACCTTGGAGGTTTTGGAACATAGATCCACCAGAGAGATACCAGGGCGAGACGGACTAAATTATGAAGACAGATTGCATAGACAATGCTAGTGGTATAGAAGGCTAAGGGGTGATCTAACTGAGGTTTTTAAGAGGTGTAAAGATATAATAGGGCAGATAAAAAGAGCAGTTTCCTCTCGCTTGTCATTTTGAACAAAGAGAAATAGACATACGAGAGCAGAACTAAGCCATTCAGCCGTCGAATCTGTTCCCCATTTGAACATAGCTGGTATGTTTATCAACACCATTCTCCTGCCTTTTCCCTGTAACCTTCAATCTCTTTACTCATCTATCTCTGTCATGGCTCAATAACATGGCTTCCACAGCCTTCTGTGGCAGTGAGTTCCACAGATTTACCACCGTCTGGCAAAAGGACTTTCTCCTCCTCCTCAGTTCTAAAGGGTTCTCTCCCTTTACTCTGAGGTTGTGCCCTTAGGTCCTAGTCTCTCCTACAATTAGTCTTTCTTAATATTTTCTCCACACCTATTCTATTCAGGCCTTTCCGTACTCTAAGTTTAAATGAGATTTCCATTTCATTCTTCTAAACTCCATCAAATACAGACTCAAAGTCCTCAACTGATCCTCATATGACAAGCCCTTCATTTCCGAGATCATCCATGAAAACCTCCTCTGGACCCCTTCCGAAGCCAACACATCCTTACTGAGATACGGAGGCCAAAACTGCTCTCAATATACAGCCTCAGCATGACGTCCCAACTCATGTAATCTAGCCCAATTGAAATGAATGTTAACATTGCATTTGCCTTCCTAACTGCCAACTGAACCTATATGTTGACCTCAAGAGATTCCTGAACTCGGACTCCCAAGTCTTCCTTATTTAGAAAATAGTCTAAGGCTCAATTCTTCTCACCAAAGTACATAACCTCACACTTGCACACATTGTATTCCATCTGCCATTTCCTTTCTCACTCTCTGAGCCTATCAAAGTCCTCCTGCAGCTTCCCCACTTCCTCAAACAACCTGTTCCTCCACCTACCTTTTGTATAATCAGCGAACTTAGCAACAATGTCTTCAGTTCCTTCATCCAAATTATTAATGTATAAGATGATTAGTTGCAGTCCCAGTGCTGACCCCAGTGGAAGTCCACGAGTCACTGGCTACCATCCTGAAAAAAGACCTCTTTATCTCAACTCTCTGCCTTCAGCCTGTCAGCAGATCCTCTATCCATGCCACTACCTTGCTCCTAACACCATGGGTGCTTATCTTATTTCACAGCCCTTTGTGAGGCACCTTTTCAATGGTCTTATGGAAATTCGAATAAATCACATCCACTGCCTCTCCTTTGTCTAACCTACTCGTTGCTGCCTCAAAGAATTCTAGCAGATTTGTTAGGCCTGATCTCCACTTGACAAAGTTGTGCTCACTCAGCTTATTTTATCATGGCCGACTAAGTACTCCATAATCTTATCCTTAATAGTGGATTCTAACACCTTACCAACAATGGAGGACAGGCTAACCGGCCTAGAGTTTCACATCTTTTGCATCCCCAACACCCTCCCTCCCCCTCCCCCGCTGCCCATTAGACATTTTCCAGTTCTCTGGGACACTCCCTGACACCAGTGATTCCTGAAAGGTCGCTACCTATGCCTGCACAATCTCCTCAGCTATCTTCTTCAGAACCCTGGGGTGTAGTCCATCCTGTCTGGGTGATTTATCCACCTTCAGCTTCCCCAGCACCTCCTTAGTTATGGCTATTAGAATTACCTCTGCCTCTGACTCTCTTGAGATTCTAGTATGCTGCTGGTGTCTTCCACTGTGAAAGCTGAAGCAAACTACCTATTCAGTTCCTCTGCTATTTTTTAGTTCCCCATTTCTACTTCTCCAGTCTCATTTTCCATTGGTCCAATGTCGACTTTTGCCTCTCTCTCATCTTTTAGATATCTAGAAAAATCTTTTATAATCTTCTTTTATATTTTGATCTATCTTACCCTCACAGTTCATCTTCACCCCTTGTGTTGTCTTTTTTTTTAAAAGTCTTTGCAATCTTCTGGCTTCCCACTAATCTTCACCACATTGTATTCTTTCTGTTAAGCTTATATCCTGTCTCTGAATTCCCTTGGCAGCCACAGTTGCCTCTTTCTCCTTTAGTATATTTCCTCTTTTCATGGGATGAATTTCTGTTGTGCTTCCCAAATACTGCCCAGAAATCCCTGCCATTGCTGCTTCACTACCTTACCTGCTTGGCTCTTCTTCCATTCAACTCTAGCTAGCTACTCCGTCATGTCTTTGGAGTTACCTTTACTCAATTATTTCCTGTTAGATCTGCTTCAATCGTCTCCCTTTCAAACTGCAGGGTGAATTCTTGCATATTATGCTCACTGCCCTTACGGGTTCATTCACCTGAAACTCCCTCATCAAATCTGCCATCACGGAATCTAAAATACCCTGTTCCCTAGCGGTCTCTACCGTAAGCTACTCCCAAAAAAAATCTCGTAGACATTCCACAACTATCTTTCCTTGAGATGTGCTGCCAACCTAATTTTCCCAGTCCACCTGTTAAAATCCCCCAAGATTATTGTAATAGTGCCTTTCTCATCTCCTGAGTTCATCTCCGTAGGGCCACTGAATTTCTGACTCGGGCACAGACCTCATGTGCTGTATTGAAAAGGGCACCACAGCTCTCAGTTAGCACCAGAAGGTTCAAAACTGGTGGTGTCCTGAAGCCACACCAATGAACCCACATGATTCCCATTCTCCTAATTTGACCAAGCAGGTTAAAGTCATTAACCAAAAATCAGGTTTTCTGTTGAAAAATGGGCACTGGACCAGGGTTACTTAAGAGGCCACTCAGCAGGTTGCATTTAGCTGCTTTTGACTTAATGTAATTTTGGTTGATTTTTTGAATACCATTCGCAAACTTCTTGGTCATTGTTCAGTGACAGTCGGTGGTTACTGTCAAGAAGGCCTGAGAAATGCTTGGTCAATATGGGATCAATTACACATTTTTTGCCTTTTTGTTCTGTAAATTTCACCAGAACGTGGAACACTGGATGCAAAATGGGAAGCATTGGGAGGAAAAGGGGACACTCCAGAAAGAGGTCTTTAGCCATCAAAGGTACTCAAAGGTGTTCCACTTTCACATGGACAATGCCTGATGAAACCTGATTAAGAAAGGGCTGGTCACTGAAATGTGCCAGCACCTGGAATCTGCTTTCCATGAGGTTGGTCTTGCTTTTGGCCATCAAAGGTACCCTCAACGATTATACTTCAGGGTCCTTTGAAGTGGAAACTAGAGTAATTGCCAACTTTTCCTGCTGTGTTGTTCATTATAGTACTTGGGAAATGATGAAGGCTGTAAAAGGGGAGGTGGTTCATTGTCACCTCCCTCAGCAGGAAGAACCAGGATGAAAGAGCACATGGTTTCATTCCACCCTCAAAGCCTCCACATCAAGGGCAGAGAGGAACTGGGGGGGGGGGGGGGGGGTTCATTCAATAAGTATGATGTTGCTATAAAACCATGCCTCGCCTTTCTTCACAATGAATGACCACTATCCTAGCTGTTGTCATGCTGCATTTATCCTGCACCATTCCATCATCAGTTTTTCATGGATAAACCAGGGCTGACTGTTATGAATAGGAGTGAGTCTCCTCTCCACATGATTACTCTTACAAATTCTCTAGCTGCCAGTAACAGTGTATTCTTACCCAGGACAATGAGAATGGTCAAAGTTACCAACAACATCCTCTTTGACTTCCTGATTTCTCTCAGACCTTTGCTGTTGTCTCCTTGCCACCAAAACTTCAACCCTCTCCGTGTCCAGTTATATACCACTGCCCTTGCATGACTGAACTTCTGTTTGTTCTGGTGTCATCATCCTGTCTTGATTTGCCTCCTCAGGTAGAAAAGTTAAGAGTGGCCCAATATCACCCTCTTGGCATCTTTCTACTTCCCATCTGCTGTTCCTCAGAAGCTTGTGTTCACATGCATATATAAGAACACCAAACTTATATGTCAATACCACTAGCTTTAACTCAATGATTGCTTCAGTAGTGTTTGGCAACTTTTCTGTAAACAAATAATGAATGAGGCTGAACTTTCACCACTTTAGCACTTGCAAAAGCAAAGCTGTGTTCAATACCTGGCAGAAGTTCCTCACCAAGTATTCGTAATGACCAGAGCTATCAATAAATTATTGAAATTTTAAGAGTCTGAATGTGAAATAGCAGGCACTACCTATCAATCAATATTGCTGAATAAGTCCTCAGATTTTTCTGCCTTTCAGAAACACAATGTTTGCTTTATTTTCCAAAATCTGAGCAGTCAGAACATTTATTCCCTAGTGCCAAACATTATGGTAGGGCTTGCCAACATATTTTTCAACAATTTTGACTGCATTGTGGCAATTTTTCCAATTAAAGAACTATTTAATGCATGTCAACAGTTATCAATGTCATGGTTATCTTGTTTTGCAGAAGTTAATTTCATTCATAGAACACTGCGCAATATTGGACTCAATTCAAAAGGAAAACATTGGTTATAATAATTTTCCAAGTCAGAAAGAAGATCAAAAAAACTCATTATTTGTGTCATAAATGTAAGTAGGGAGCACGTTATAGAATTACTTTCTTCTGGAAAACTTGAACTACCAAAGTAACGCAATTAATGTTTTCAAGATTATGAAATTGATGGACAAAATTGATCCAATTCATTTTAAATATCATAGGTTAAAGCATTTAAATTCAGATGCTGGAGCAGGAAAATATGGAATTATATCACCCAAAGAGGAATACAGTTACGAAATGTTTAAGTTCTCAAAAGAGTTCAGTGGTACAAAAATTTCAAGACATCCAGACCTATTCTTGAATATTAAAGAGATTTTGTGAGAAAGTGATTAATGGAGAGTTGGGTGCATTAAATTGGAATAAATTTCTTTGGTACCTTGAAAACGCTTTATTGAACCAAAATACTTCATTGATCTAAAAGACTCTTGTCATTGCCTTTGGAAAACAGATTTCAGCAACATAATAAAGTTAAGAGTGACATTACAATGTTATGGAAAGGCATAAAGTATTTATTCCTGAATTTTGTGAGCAAGCAAAAAATGGTATTTTTCTAGTTGCAACTGAGCAATGTTAACCTGCAAATATTTTCAGGTATTTTCCGTGAATAATTCATAAATTATTGCTTCTTTCCTCAAATTCATGTTTCTCTACACAGATATGGTGTCTCAAATCCAGGTCCTGCAAAAATTGGACATGTTTATGAATGGTCATGATTGGATTTTAGATCTCATTAAGTGAATAAAAGAACTATCTAGCTTGTTCAGCGAGGTGCTGCATTGTTGCAGTGCTACATCAGTCAAGTTATCTGCTTCACACACCAGATTTTCCAGTCTTCTGAGAGTTCTGAATGATCCTTGACTCTACCTAAACCAACTAGATCCAATCTGCTCTCCCTAACCTAGCCCAAACTGCTTGACCTGAGTCACCTGACCTGAAAATGCACAAGATCTGAAATGCAGGCTGTACTGAATCCTGAGGTAACTGCTTGTGAGACTGTGTACCTGTATACATAATAGATATGTTCTGTATATTCTGTACACTTCTTGCACAGGAATGTTAAAAATCTCTATTGCTACATACAAGGAAGAAAGGAATATTGACTTATTTTATTTAAAATTCTTTGTAATTAGCTATTGGTTGTTTGTCAAACTCGAAAATAAATCCATTACAATGCAAGGCATTGTATTGATTTTTGTAAATGTGAATAAATCGCTAACAGTATGACACAGGCAGTGCCATGGGTACTAACTACATGAGTCAACCAAAAGATATATAAGAATTGATTTTTGTCATGCTGTTATTGTTGTTTCTTTGTTGTGAATGGAAATGTTTGGAAGCTTCCATCATTATCTCTAAATAATGTGTCAATGTTAGTTTATCCTTGGGCAAAACAGATTTTATATATAATGTGAATTTGAAAAATGTATTAACTTTTAAAAAAATGTTATTTATTAGATGTTCCAGAGCCACCAGAAGATTTGAAATTAACTGACCTGCAAAACATGAATATTCGATTAGACTGGAAGCCGGGAGATAGCCACAATAGCCCCATAATTGGTAGGTAATGTTTAATATTTTAGATATTTTTGTTAGAGTTCTTAAGGAGGGAGCATGTTGAACATTTGAATGCTAGATTTGATTTTGATCACAAAGAAAAAAATGAAAATTCTTTTGGTTTGGATGCCTGTCAGAATTGTTGTGGTAGAAGTCAGAATGAGGTTAAGTATCTTTTTACTTCTTCAAGAAATTGGTAGTGTTACTTAAAGAAACAAAGTGTCAGTAGTGGCTCATTTAGGCTCCTCTTGCTTCTGATTTGCATGTTTCTGGATTCAAATCGGAGTCCAGGACCTGACCACAAAAAATAAATTTCAATACAGTACTGAATGTGTCCTGCAATGTAAGAGGTGCCATCTTTCAGATGTGACATTAAACTCAAATCACATTTGACATATTCACTAGATGTAAAAAGTCTTAAGGATCAATTTAAACATGAGTAGACAAATTATCCCTGGTGTCCTGACCAATATTTATCAATTAAATATGGGAGTTTACTGTTTGCAAAGTTGGTTGTTGCATTTTCTCCATTTCAAAAGTAGTTCTCTGGCTTTAAAGCATTTATAGCATCAGACGGTCATGACACACAGGTGTAATTTGACCAATCATTTCCAAAGATAAACACAATTTAAGTACCAGTCAGAGGTTGACCCAACATCTACCCAGTTCAGTACACTCATCTCTGATTGCAATTAAAAGAAGGAAATGTTTCACGTTCATTGACCAATAATCTGCTTCATCAGAATATCCAAACAGCCATAAGTGCAAATGTGCCAATAATGCAACCATAACCATTTAACATGGGATCTATTTTAAAATATTTCTTTATAGAAAACATACTTTTCCTCAGTGTAGATAAAGTTTTACAATTGCCATGTTTATGTGTATACTTCATAATTTGTGAAAAAACTAGTGATACATACGGTTTAAAATATATTTATGCAAAATAAAATAAACATACATCATTTACATACAAAGCCTCAACCTCCAACAGTTATGAGAAATTATAGGCTGGTATAGATCCAGAAAATATTAAGTTTCAATGTCTAATAATCAGTAAATTAATAATAGTATGGTATTCATTATATTTGTGAGAAATAAAACCTTAAATAATATAAATAATTTGTATCCCCCAACCTGAAACAAATCCTGACTTCTTCCGTGTTATTTTACAGATTTATTAACATATGAAACAACTTTAATTTTATATAGCATTTATTGTGGAGGAGACCACATTTGAACTGAAAAGATGGTATGAAAAGACGAGAGTTGATGGAAATACAACATCAGTTACGTTGCAGCTCTCCCCCTATGTGACCTATCAGTTTCGAATATCAGCTTTGAACGAAGTTGGCAAAAGTCATCCCAGTGAGCCTTCAGAAAAGCACATAACAGGATCAGCAGGTATTTAATTTAAAATACAATTTATTTCTTTCCTATTAACATAGTGTCAGAGAATGAGGGGTGACCTTTTTGAAGTTTACAAAATCATGAGGGGCATGGATAGGGTGAAGAGTCAAGGTCTTTTCCCCAGGGTGGGGGAGTCCAAAACTGGAGGGTATAAATTTAACGGAAGAAGACTAAGATTTAAAAGGGCAACATTTTCACACAGTGCATGTATGGAATGAGCTACTAGAGGAGGTGGTGGAGGCTGCTACAACGACAATATTTAAAGGTCATCTGGATTGGGGTATATATATATAGAAAAGCTTTAGAGGAGTATCGGCCAAATGCTCGCAAATGGGACTAGATTAATGCAGAATATTTGTTTGGCATAGCTGAGTTGGACCGAAGGGTCTATGTCTGTCCATGCTGTATGTCTCTATGACCATGACTCAGTAAAGCATGAATCATATAAGGGATAATGATAATGGAACTGACAATAACTGGCACAGAAAATGTTCATTCTCCAAGTTACACTTGCTGGGGAATTTCCATTTGAGCAAAATGTATGTTCATTAAATGTAGGCAAAAGTGAGGACTGCGGATGCTGGATTTTGATGAAGGGCTTTTGCTGCCTGACCGGCTGTGCTTTTCCAGCACCACTCTAATCCTAGACACTGTTCGTTATATGTGCCAACTACCTCACAACAAGGAGAATTCCAATTTATTACTTTGTTTATCATAATAAACTAGTTTTATTGTGATTTATTTATGTTAGAGTAGTTCATTTATTAAAGAATGCTTGTATCCCTCATCTAATGTTATTTGTGTCTCATTTTTATTGTAACTTTTTAATATATTTCTTCATCTCTTTTTCTTTGTTTCTCTCTCTATCACTGACCCCAAATACTTGCACAGATAATTTCAAGTAGTATTTACTATATTAGCTAGTTAATTATTTAATTGACTGACTGAAAACATGTAAATACAAAATAATTAATTAAATTATGCAAACTATAAATTCAGAATAATTCATTAGTTGGAAGAAAACATTGATGGTATTCATTGTGCGGAATTTTCTCAGTCCCTAGATTATATGGGCAATGATGAGTCAGTTGGGAAAATGTTGGGAGACTGGAAAAACTTGTTTCCCAATGTTGAGAAAATGCATTGTGCGCCCTAGGTTTGGAGGGCAAGACAAGAATTTCTCTACTGAGCAGCAGGAGGGCTTGGGCATGAATTATCATTATTATGTCCACTACCTCCCCATTCTCCCACCTCCCCTCCTCCCCAACCTTGTTTAACTGCAGTTTGTTCTGCTCTCACATGGCACAGAGAAACTAAGTTGTGACAATTCCCAACATGGAAGTTCAAGCATATCTCTACCAGTCCAGATCACCATTTGTTCCTCCAGGTCATCACCTTGACCAGCATTTTCCAACATAACTCAGGCACCCTCCCTGGGCGGCAAACACTTGCACCTGCCTGGCTCCAGCCTCACCTAATTATCGAGGCACACCTCTGAATCCCATGGAATACAGTTTTCCTTATCATTCCTGCACTTTGGAATGTAACAACACCTGACATTGTAGTGCTATGCCAGGCTGCTTAAGCACAGAGTGGAAAGAATCTCACGGATTAAAACAAGACATTCTGGTAGCACTTAATAATTTAGTGCTTACTGTCTTGCTGTGTCTTTTTACATTTTGCATCTCATTCAGAGCATACAGGTGATGTATTTTTATGTTCTCTTGTATTTTAATGCAGAATCAAAGCTAGGTAGTTTGTCGTGATTAGGGGACAGATGTGTTGCCGTTTGGTGACATGGTATGTTAATGACATGTGCCAGTAGCTTATGTGGCACACTGTATGTGTTTCAATCAAATGGCCATGTCAAGTGATTTTTGTTTTTGGTCTCGATGTTCAGATGGGATTCTTGCTAGTGAGTGGTGAGAGCTTTATGAACATAAGCTATCGCTCATTATCACCATCATTCTTCCTCCATTCCATCTCTTTAATATGCAGTCGCACTTTCTACTACCCACCAGCTATGAGACACTACACTTCCTGATATCAAAGTTGGAATGGGCACCAGATATTTTCCAGCTCACCCGTCCTCTGGACCTTCCTTTTGGGCACCAACATCTCAGGGCATAGTCCATGGGCAGTGACTGCACGCCCCCATATTCTGGGGCATTGGCATCTGACATGTAACCAGCCTTATGTATTATCATGGCATATCCATAATCCACTGACAGTACACATCTGCACTTCAGTGCTGCATTTTAGAGCGTACCGGTGCCTTTCATTGTGTTGTTGTCACTGTGCAGAGGGATCGGTACCCAGGTCATGGCCACAGAATATCTGAGAGCTCTTCCTTCGATGCTCATAGCATCTCTGCCTTGTCTTGTGTTTTGGCACATTCTCCCTCAGCCACATGTTAAAGGCTCACAGGACTTCTGTTTTGACTAGTCTTTTAGCACAGATCCAGAGAACTTGTCATGGTTGTCAGTCAGGTAAGTAGACCAGCTTCTGTATGACAGTGTACAGTGTCAGTGTTATGCCTGCACCATGTGTTAGCCATGTACGTGCCAAAGACAGCATATGCACTGCAGGCAAATGCCATGTCTCAAACTCTATGGGAGTAGTCCTTTGTCAAGTCCAGGAGGCACCCTTCAGCCAGGGGCAGTAAGTCAAGGAAAGCCTCCAATGTCAGTCTGAGTGTCTGGATTGGGAAGTCCAGCTCCCCAGCAGAGGCCAATGCTATGGGAGAAAAACTAGGAATTGGAGGCAGAATCCTGGCATGCAGATGGGGTTACAATTGTGAAGCGGCAAAAGAGAGAGAAAATAGAGCATTGATTGGAAAAGAGTGATGCAGGAAAGAGAGCATTATTTCTGACTGTGATCTACACCTTAGCTTTGGTAGAGGGGCCGTGGACCTACAAGTTTACCCGATATACCTGGAACTCAGTGCATAAAGTGGGCAGATGGGGATTTAGTTAGATGGGGAGTTGGGGAATTTAAGGGCCAATTAAGTTGATGGGAGGGATACCAAGAAGGGAATGTGTATGTATGTGGGTTCACCAATAGTAAGAGGCTGATACTGAAATTCACCGTTGGAGAAGTGATCACAGTTTGCTTCCATTGTGCTATCAATAATAAGTGTGCAATAGAGATGGAAATGGCTTTGACCACACCAGGAATGGGCAGATGGGTGTTTCCTTCTGTGAGGGAGGAGGCTTCAATTTTGAGCAGTGTGAGGCCCTTTAAAAAGCAGTGACTTGTGTCACTGAAATGCGCCTACAAACATTACAAGCTATGTGAATCTTAGGCTTTTAAAAATTCCTTCATCAGATGTGGGCATCACTGTCTGGGCCAGCATTTATAACCATCCCTAATTGCCCAGAGGGCAATTAAATGTCAACTACATTACTGTGGGACTGGAGTCACATGCAGACCAGACCAGGTAAGGATGGCTGTTTCCTTCCCTAAAGGACATTAGTGACCCAAATGAGCTTTTCCTGACAATCGACACATGGTCAGCATTGGACTCTTAATTCCGGACAGTTTTAAAAATTGAATTCAAATTACACATTCTGCCATGGTGGGATTTGAATCCCAGTTCCCCAGAATGTTGTCTGGGTTAACAGTCCAGCAATAATGCCACTACGCCATCACCTACATCTGAACCTAATGTGTGGAGTCCCAATCCTTGCCCCAAGCACTCTTGAACAATCACGCAAAATTACAAATAAATCCCACCAACAGCTGTGACTGGCACTGTTTTGTTACCTGGAAAGATTGATCCTGGATGTGAAAGTAGCAAGCACCTGCAATTTCCCTACAGGTAAAGCATAATTCAGGCAATGCTCACTTTACATTAAATATTTAACCATTGAACATCGTGTAGTGCGAAAGATGACTTTCAATGGTACTTTCAATGTTGAGGTTAGCTATATATGCACACGCGTGCGCACGCACACACAAACAAAGGTGTAAACTGAACATATATTCACAAATTGAAAGTATATTTTCTGTGATGTGTCACACATGCCACCTCTGTGCCCTCAGAGTGTCTTTCTTTCAGTTCCACTGCATTTCCATACAGTCCTGGGGAGGAGGGAGCCTGTCATCCGTTGCGATCATTGCCTTTGAAGGTTTGGTAAGGTGACTCCAGGGGCACTTATTGAGAGGGCCATGGCCTGCTGAGTGTGTCCTGTCCAGAGGCAAGTATGTCATCCTTGGCTTGACAACTCACTGAGTTGGGGGTGGGGGCAGCTCTGGCTGAAGAAGCAGGAAGGGTGGAGATGGAATTCCTGGCCACCGCCAACGTGGGGACCTCTGGGTGGGGCTGCTGTGTGTGGTTCTTCCTCCAGCTGGGTGCTGACTGGCATTGCCCTGTCTCCTTGTGAGGAAAGGGGTGTGTGGAATGAGCTCAAGATTGCTCATCCCCCTCTTGCTGACGACCAGTGGTTAGAACGATGGAGTGCAGGACTGTGCAGACACTCAGCAAGCAGTGAGACTGCTAGGCCCAGACCTTCATGGCAGCCACCAGGCTGTGCATAGAGTCAGCCAGATGCTCGCATGCCTGTGGCAGCTGATTCCCAACTGGGTTGGTGCAGTCTTTGCAACATTTGTGTCACATTGCCCAGTGCCCTCATCAAACCTCCTTGCTGGCCTAGTGTCTGGTTGCACATGTCAAAGATGTTACAAATTGCCGACATTACGGGGTCCTGTCTTGCTTGAGGCTGGTGCCTGGTCTCTCACAGGCCACTGAGTGGCACTGACCTGTGATGTTTCTTCCTCAACCAGCTGCAGAGCCATGGCAGTTAAATGCTCACCAGAAAGTGCTCCTGAGTGAACCCACTGAAGAGGGAATAGATGAGCAGGTGAGAGGTGCAGGAGGCAACCTTGACAGTGCTTCCTATTGGACTTCTATGCTCTCTTCCACCTTGATGGAGGGGTAGACATGTGCTCTGCTAACTGTATAGTCACAGCAGGTCAAATGGGAAGGTAGCACAGCAATGAGCAATGCTTTTTCCTTGGTTGCCAAGGTCAGGGTGTTTCAGTATCTGCACAGGACCAGACCCGGCCCTCTCCTACCAGATCCTCTGCTCATAGTGTATGAGGAGCCAAATGTCATGCCCTCAGCCACCAGTCCTGGCTCTTTTGGTCCTGTTCTAGGCTGCTTTCTTCTCAATTGAGAGAACTTGAGGGACTGAGGGAGATCGAAGTTGTTGGCACAGATAACTAGTACTGGTGCATTTTGGAGGGAAGGTGGTTAGGCTTCCCAGGTAAGTAAGGCCATGCACAGTTGGCAAGATGGAGGAATTGGATAAATGAGTGCAAGTGAAGGAAGATATTGCATGCAGTAGTGAGAGTGGTACACCATAAGCCTTGGTAGGAGGTGGGTGCAATAGCAGAAAGAGTGAGCGAGTTGAGTTACCAGAGAGAAGGTGATGACACATATCCTACCAGAACACTTCTAGCACTCATGGACCTTCCTCCAGATGATTAAATCTGCATTTACCCAGGTGGCAATATTTGGCAAGGTAAGAATGATCTGGTGTCTTGGTTTTTTCTTCAGGTACAGGGGAAGAGAAGGCCCCTACTTTGCACTAGACACCTCAGATCCTTGCCTGCCAGGTAAGGGACAAATAGCCCCTTACCTGTCTGTCTGGGCAAGTTCATCCAACAGTGCAGTGCAACTCCGGACAGTCATTACATGATAGCTTTTTTGATTATGGTGCCAGAGCTCGGGATCCCAGGTCAGCGCAACACTGGCACTTAGATCCGGAATTTGCATTGGAAAACTACTACTACAAAGAGTACTACAGCGCTGCCCAAGTCTATGAAATCTTATTGGTGCAAACATTGAAAATATTCAGAAGAGGAAGATCTGGGAGACAGAGATAACTGACGAGGGAGAAAAACAAGATTAATTATTAATTGATTGATGGATGTTCTGCTTCTCTTCTAATAGAGCATTTATTTGGCCAGTTAGCTTATCATCACACTGTTAACCTTGTACTTGACCCAAAAAATGCTTGATGATTTCACTGCATGTTCAGAATGTAAAGTGTTCCCTTAGCAAACAACAGTGAGTAGAACATTGATAAAGTTAGAAATCACACAACACTAGGTTATTGTCCAACAAGTTCATCTGGAAGCACTAGCTTTCGGAGCGCTGCTCCTTCATCAGGTAGCTATGGAACAGGAACAGAATTTATAGCAAAAGATTACAGTGTCATGCACCTGAAATGATACATTGAACAAACCTAGAATGCTGTTACGTGTCTCACCTTTAGGAGTGGATTGCAGGTTTTGGTTCATTGCTATGTAAATCCCAGAACTTCTTTTCAGTCACATTCTTGAGATAAGGTTTTATAACAGAAGGTGACATCTCCACTCAGACAATGCATTAAAGGTGTGAGGTTAGAGTCTGTCTGTAATCCAATCTTGAGTCAGACTGGTTCTATTTCCAAAGTAGGAATTTTAAAAATATTACAGCGTACCTAGATCACTAAGATACGTTGCTCATTGGATGCAATACATAACACTCTCCCTGAATCAAAGTAGCCTAGCCTTTGAGCAAGCAAGTAGATTTAGGGAGGTTCTGACACTATAGGTTCAGTCAGATAGATGGATGACTATCGGGAAAGTTAACAATGTAGTTCAAAAACCTTCAGCAGCCACTTCTATATAATATATAAATTCCATTTTTAGAACTGTAGAAGGGGATAGTCACTCCGAGGGAAATGGAAGGGGTAGTCACTTCCATTGGACACTTGGAATGATTCTTATGTTAGGCAGCATTTGACAAGATGTAATATAATTATTGTTATCAGGGACTGTCCTCTCAGGCATAGGCAGGAGATTCTGTGGCAAAGAGTATAAATTTACGATGGTTTGTTGCTTTCCTGGTGCTAGGATTAAGGATATCTCTAAACATTTCAAGCATATTGTTAAAGGCGAGATTGAGAAGCCAGTAATTATTGTACACATTGGGAAGAATGACACTTTGAGGGAAAAGATTAAAGCAATGCAGAGTGAACTAAAGAGGTTAGGTAGAGAATTTTAAAACAGAACCTTAAATGTCATAATTTCTGGTTTACTCCCACTGCCAAACTCAAACAAGGGAAGGAACAAAAGGAACGAGAGAGAGTCTGAGTATATAGTAACTCTGAAGGACTGAATTGCATTTATTTTAATGCAAGGGGTCATACAGGTAAGGCTGATGAACTTAGGGCATTCTTAAGAACATGGGATTGGGATGTCATAGCTATTACGGAAATTTGGCTGAGAGATGGAGAAGGCTGGCAGCTCAATGTCCTGGGTTTTAGATGCCAAAGCAAGGTTCGGAAAGGAGGCAAAAAAGGTGTGTGGCTTTTTTGATTAAGGAATACATTACTGCTGTAACTAAGGAAGATATTTCTGAAACATTATCCAGTGAAAATATGAATAGAAATCAAAAGTAAGAAAGGAAAGATCACTTTGATGGAATTGTCCAATAGACCCCCCCCCCCCCCCCCCCCCCCGACAACAGTCAGAAAAAAGTTGAGACACAAATACGTAAGGAGATCTCAGATATATGGAAGCACAATAAGATTGGAATAATGGGGAATTTTAATTTTCCAAACATTGGGTGGTGAAGAATTTGTCAAATGTGTTCAAGAACATTTTCTTTATCACTATGTGGATGCTCTTACTAGAGAAGGAGCAAAACTAGACCTTCTTTTGGGCAATAAGGCATGGCAGGTGACTGAAGTGGAAGTAGGGGAGCACTTTGTGTCAAGTGATCATAATTCTATTAGTTTCAAAATAGTTATGGAAAAGGCTAAACCTTCCATAAAAGTTAAAGGTTTTAATTGGATTAAGGCAAATATTAATGCTGTGAGATAAGAACTTTCAAAGGTGGTTGGAGCAGGTAAAAGGATGTCTGACAAGTGGGAGGCATCCAAGATGACAAACATTCAGAGACATTTTGTTTCTGTTAGAGTAGAGGGTAAGGCTGGTAAGATTAAAGAACAATGGATGAATAAAGATATTGAGGTTCAAGAATAGAAGAGAATCTTATTTTAGTGATAAGCAACTTGGTTCAATTTGATCTCTTAATCAATATAAAGAGTGCAAGGGCACTCTTAGAAGAGAAATCAAAAATGCAAAGAGGTGCTATGAGATGCCTTGGCAGATAAGTTTAAGAATAATCCAAAGAGATTCAAATTTATTAAGAGTAAGAGGGTAACTACGGAGAGGGTTGGGCATCTTAAAGTCAAGGAGGTCACCTTTGGGTTGAACCCCAGGAAATGGAAGAGATACTAAATGAATATTTCATGTCAGTTTTTACTGTGCAGAAAGAAATGGAGTCTAGAGAATGCAGAGAACTAAACTTTGATGTTTTAAAAACAGTTCACATTATAGAAGAGGAAGTTTGGGAGATCTTAGAGGTGGATAAATCTCCTGAACCTGATCTAATGCATCCCAGAATGTTGTGGGAAGTAAGAGAGGAAATTACAAGACCCTTTGCAGAAATATTTGCATCATCTATAACTGGGAGTGAGGTGCCTGATGACTGGAAGGTGACTAATATGGACCTTTGTTTAAGAAAGGTTGTAAGGAGAAATGGGAGAACCTTTGGGCCTGACTTTGGTTGTTGGTAAATTGTTGGACGTGATTATAAAATATAGGATTAATGGACATTTAGAGAGTCAGAAATTATTAAAGATAGTCAGCAAGGTTTCATGTGAGGAAAATCGTGTCTCACAAACTTGATTGAATTTTTGAAGAAATTACCAAAAAGATTGATTATGGCAGAGAAGTAGACGTGCTTATTTGGATTTTCATAAAGCCTTTGACAAGGTTCTGCATGATAGACTGTTTTTAAAGTTATGACACATGGGATTCAAGGTGAGCTTGCCAAATGAATACATAATTGGCTTAATGGCAGAAGACGGAGAGTAATGGTGGAAAGTTGCTTATGGGCCTGGAGGCCTGTCACCAGCAGTGTTCCACAGGAATCGGTTCTGGGTCCTGCTTTGTTTGTCATTTATGTAAATGATTTGGATGAGAATATAGAAGACGTGGTGAGTAAGTTTGTGAATAACACCAAAATTGTTGGCATAGTAGACAGTGAAGAAGGTTTTCTAAGACTACAAAGGGATCTGGATCAAATGGGTCAATGAGCTGAAAAAAAGCAGATCGAGTTCAACCTGGATAAATGCGAGGTGTTGCATTTTGGTATAACAAACAAAGCTTACACAATTAATGATAGGACATTGGGTAATGTCGTAGAACAGAGGGACGTAGGAATGCAGGTACATAATTCTTTGGAGTTTGTGTCACATGGAGACAGGGTGGTTAGAAGTTGTTTGGCACGCTTGCCTTCGTTGTTCAGTGCTTCCAGTATAAGAGTTGGAAATTGTACTGGACATTTGTGAGGTCTCTTCTGGAATGCTATGTCCAGTTCTAGTTGACCAGTTAGGAAGATATTATCAAGAGAGAGAGGGTTCAGAAGTGATTTACCAATATGTTGCTGGGTATGGAAGGTTTGAGTCATAAAGTAAGGCTGGATAGGCTAGGACCTTTTTCACTGTAGTGTAGGAGGTTGAGAGGTGATCTGATAGAAGTTTATGAAATAATGAGAGGTGCAGATAGAGTAAATGTCAGTTGTCTTTTCCCTCAGATAGGAGATTTCAAGACTAGGGGACATACTTTTTAAATTGAGAGGAGAGAAATTTTAAAAAGACTGAGGAGGCAATTTTCTTTTTTACACAGAGGGTGGTTCACACGTGGCATGGAATTTCTGAGGAAGTGTGGCTGCAGGGACAAAGACATTTGAATAGGAAAGGTTTGGAGGAATTTGGACCAGGGAGCAGGAAGGTGGGACTAGTTTAGTTTGCGATTATGTTTGGCATGGGCTGGTCGGACCAAAGGATCAGTTTCTGTGCTATCTGAGTCTGTGACTGGGCTGAGGGAACTGCAGATAATAACAAATTGGAGGCTTCTCTCTTCGTCAAAGATTTATTGTCAGGCAGTAAATCTGCAACTTCTTACTGATATCGTCACAGCTGTCAAAACCTCCACCCTTAGCTCTTTGATGCTTTGATCGATATCAGCAGATTTCACTAAATTGTCTCAAAATCTTGTGAATACGCGTCAAGAGAAAATATACCAATGAGACAAAACATTTGAAATTTAATATATTGACCACTGTTTCAATTATTCAATCACAAGCAATATGGAACCAGTGGGTGTAACCAGGGAACATATATGCTTCAGAAGATTTGAAATAAAATGCTAAGACAATAAAGCAATTAAAACATTGGTCACTGTACCACACAGTAAAGATAAAGTTGCCACAGTCTTGCCAGACCCTAGGTCCGTTTTCTCATTAGAAGGAGAGAGAACCCATGGTGGTTATGGTTCAGGCAAGGGAAGAGGTTAAGAAGGAGAGTCCTTCATGGTAACTTCAGCCAGTCAGGGAATTGAACTCTCACTGTGGGTGATACTTTGTATTGCAAACAAAACCAACCAAGCAGCTGAGCTAAACCACTCCCACTCAACTGTCTGAATCATAATGGAGATAAGTATTAATTGATTTTCAAACTTAGACTTCCCATACCTTGGGAATAATCAACAAAGACCAAAACTTACCTGAAGTGTTGTGTGACTAACAATACCAAAGCCAATCCCGAAATTAAAACACATATTTTTGCCATACAGGAAGTTCTTCTATAATGTGATGGTTGCGTTCTTGTGCAATACCGCATTATAGGAAAATTGCACTTTAGAAACAGTGCTGCAAGTGATGGCGATGTAATCACTTTACAGCCAACACATGTTTTAAAAGTTCATGCTATAGAAACAGTCTCCAATTCATCAATCGCATTACAGCGAATTCACATTAATGAAATGCATGTTATAGAAGAACGACCTGTTCTCTTATTAACTGCTCCATTGATAGGGAGATGAGTCATATTCCCAATGTTTCAGGATTGACAAATTCTGCAGAATTGTCCTCCTTTACAGTGGTATACCTGTATACAGTGGTATACCTGTTACGATGAAGTCTTTTAGTTACTTTTTGCACTTGAGACCAAGTTTAAATGTCCATGTCTTAAATTCATTTATATCCTGACTCTATTACCACCTGGTGGACAATGATATATAGTGTTCTGCATTATGTCAGATTATGTTAAATTCCATTTACTTTCTTCCAGCTATTCAGCTAATCTAAGCTTTTTTAAAAAAAATGTTATTTTCTTCACTTTTCTTTAATACACTTTTGTCAAAACCAAATTATTCATTATGAGAGATGTTGGCACCAACACCAACCTCCATGAGATATTATCAAATTCAAATTGCCCGTTTTATTTAACTCTGTCTGGAATTCTCCCATTTACAGCTCAAACGTGTTGGCCACCACCCATCATGGCCTTGGGTGAACTTGCTCGCACGATCTTCCTCTTGTCACCATATTAAACATGCCAAGGAGGCACTTCTTTATTGGAAAATCATGTGGCGAGTGAGATGCAAGTACGTGCCACTGCCAGGACCTTCAGGCTTCTATATCTTCGGCACCATGTTTAAAGTGCAACTGGATATGATTTCAGGTGCCTTACGCCATGAACCACTCCTCAAATTGTAGTTCTCGGTCATAAACTCCATAAAAGGTAGTCCAGAAGAAAGGCAAGCTTGTTGCTTACTTCACGGACGGACATTTAGAGATGCCGGTGTCTGAAATGGTAAAAAGGAGTTCAGTGCTCTTCCCAGCTGACTATCACAGGAGGCCACACTACCAAACATCACCAGCCACGGCCCAAGTAACAGCACGGGTCAGCGCACCGGCTCCTGTGAAGTGAGACACCCAACAATGTGTGAAAAAGACCAATGATCTGTACTCTGGTCACACTGACACGGCCATTACTCACTCTGCCACTGGAAGTGCATCTTGCTAAAATGATGGACTTTCATGAACCATCAATACCACGCGTATCATGACTATTCAAAGGCTCGTGTCCACTTCTCATCAACAACTGCCAAACCTACTTGTTCTCTGTACTTCCTGCTTGCTTGCTTGCACGCAATCCCATTGCCTCTCCTACTCATGTATGATCATTACCTGCTCTTCCATCATACACAATCTCTCTCTCTCTTTCATTGCAGCGAGCACTGGCCAAATTCAGACCTCCCAAATTTGAAGTTGGCTGGGGAAAGAGGTGCTGAATGAGAGTTGCTATCAGGACATTCCTCCTCAAGAAACAAATGGAGGAGTTTTCTGGAGAAAAGCAGCATTGTTCATCTGGGTACGGGAAGATCCCAATGGATTGCCAATCCAGTAAGCTTCAGTGTGCTGTGCTACCTTCCTGTTGCCACAGTGCTCACTTATTCTACTAATGCACAAGCTTTTACTCATCTTCACCAACGAATTGTCTCTCTTCTCATGTAGGCACAGACAGCAGTGAGACACTTAGAGACTCTCAGTTCCTTCTCTGAGGAGGAAGCAAGTGAGTACCTCAGGGAATTCACTGGCAAGACTTAGATTTACACCCACCACCAGTTCAGAGACTTTGAGATCAGACACAGGGACACTCTGTTGAGCACTGCATGTTCCAGGAAGAGGCACTTGCTCAGCCCTGGGAAGACAATGTACCTCTGTTCTCAGCTATAAGTGAACCTGCAGAGACAGGGGAAGGAATATCAAGAAAGTAAGTTAGAGGGTGGTTGATAAGCTGGACTGAAGGGAGAGAAGTCAACCATCATTCTTCGGACTTTGCTGACTCCATATGGCAGCTTCTATGGAAAGTTTGGCAACCACCTTGGAGATCCAGGCTGAGGCTCAGTGTCTGCTGAATAGGCACTCATGTCTGCAGTCCATCGCTTTAGACGTGGCTGCTCAATATCAAGGGGAAATCAAGACTGGGACCTTGGGCTCACTCTGCTTGCCCCTCTTCTCAGGGAGAGAGGGTGGTACTTGCAGGCATGCGCAGGGAGGACGAGCAACATACAGAATTGCAGAAGCTGCTGCTTAAAACACAATGAAGTTGCCCAACCCTCCACCTTCCCCTGCCTGTGATCCCAAAAATCTGCAGCTGTGTAAAAGCTGAGGAGTGAGTCTTTATCCTGGGCAGGACTCTTGCCCCACTGGACCAGAGGACGACTGCACAGGTCTTCCAACGTAATGAGGGAAACCATGGAGCATGTTCCCTTTCCTCCAGCTGTGGAAGTCTGGCCTCAACTCCAATGAAGTAGTAATGATGTGGAGGCCCTGGTGTTGGACTGAAATGGGCAAGGTCATAACTAGAAGCTCTGTGTCCGTGTGCTGTCTCTCACGGCATCTGGTGAAGGAGCATCACTCCGAAAACATGTGATTTCAAATAAACCTATTGGACTATAACCTGGTGTTATGAGATGTTTGACCTCAGTGAAGTGGGAGGGAAAGGAAGAAAGAAAAACACACTGAAGGCACATAGGTTATATGTGTGTGTTACATCATTGCTTTCACTTTTGTTAATGAATTTATCCTTGCACTGTTACAATGTTTGTTCTCGTATAAGTTTCACATCAGACCTGCTTAAGTTGCACCTGCAAACAAGATAAACATCCCTTCAGACATCCAATGATGAAAGAAGCTGGAATGACTAAACATGACTCATCGCTGTCCAGTTATCATCTCCTTTACTGTGGAGAATCTCACAGGTTCTTGAACCAAGAAACTCAGGGCCATAGTGAAGCTTAGAAAAGTGGGTAAGACTGAGGCTGAAGGCACTGTGCAGGGATTGTGGTAGGGCCTGACCTGCACACATCATTCCATAATTAGACCCACCTAATGAGCGAGAGGGCATCATCACTGATGACTCCACATTATCACTACAGGGAAACGTTCATTCTGTGTGTGAGCTTTTCAAGGGTGTGCACTGACATTGAAGACAGGCAGATGTAGACAGGGCAGCTCATCTGACCACTCCACCTCCTCGTATGTTGATTGAACAAGAAAAGAGAAAGTGAGGACTACAGGTCAGAGTCAAAAAGTGTAGTGCTGGAAAAGATGACATTAAAATATTGTGTGTAGTTTTGGGTTCTTATTAAAAGTATGGAAATGAACTGGAAGCAGTTCCAAGGAGGGTGACTAGATCAGTACCTGAAATGGGTGTGACGTCTTTTGAGAACAATTTGAACAAGCTGGGCTTGTTTCCGCTGGAGTTCAAAGGAGTTGAGGGGTGACTTGATTGAAGTGTATAAATGTATCCTGAATGGTCTTGACAAAGTAGTTGTAGAAGGGATGTTTTCTCTTGTGAATCATTCCAGAATTAGGGGAGCACTTTTTTTTTGAATAATTAGAGGTCATCCTTTCCAAACAGAGATAGGGCAAATATTTTTTCTCAGAGGATTGCTTAACTTTGGAACACTGCCTCAGAAGTCAGTGGACAAGGGGTCATTAAATATATTAACGACACTGATTCTTGTTAGGCAGGGGAATTGAGGGTTATTGGGTGTGGATGTGAATTTGGAATTTGAAATACAAATAGATCACTCACAATGTCATTGAATTGAAAGACAGGAGTGAGGAGCCAATGGCCTGCTTCCAATTCTATTTTGTAGGGTAGGCTCGTGTTTAAAAGACTGCACAAGATGCTGCCCACCCGCACGTTTAACAGTGTCTAAGAGGAAGCTCAAGTACTTCAGGTCCACTTAGCAGCTTATGCAACTGAAACAGTTGATAGCCCTGTTGGTCCATGTCTTCGCCATCCATCTCGTCTTCATCCTCAGAAGATTACTGTTAATTCACTATTTCATCTACAGCTAGTGTATTATTCCTTTGTCAGTTGCGATTGTGAAAGGCACAGGATGCCACACAATTGTGTGACACCTTGTTTGAACTATACAGCAAGGCCACACTTGAGCAGTCCAGCCTTTAAAACTTATCCTCAGGAGACCGGTGGTCTGTTCCAGAATGACCCTGGTTGAAACATGAGCAGCTTCATTCTTTCTTAAGCCATGGTTGGAGGAATTACCCTGATCTTCTCGCATTCATGTGTGTTTGGGCTAAGAACCTTAGAAGAAGGTTGCAATTGTGTCATCTCCAGTATGTAAGAGTCATTGCAGTTCCCTGGATGTCTGACTCAGACCTTCAGTCAATTGTCACGAACAGAACATTAAGAGAGTGGAATCCTTTTCTGTCCACAAACTTTGAAGGTTGTAAACTTATCAAATCAAAATAGGTGCAGTAAATAGCACTTTAAGTCTCAGGGAAGCCAGTAATAGAGAATCTCAATTCATGAGCTGCTTGACTTTCATCTTTTAGGAGGAAGGATATGAGGACGAAGCAAAAAGAAAAGTGCAAATGCTGGAAATCAGAAACAAAAACAGAAACTTCTGGGAAATCTTAACAGGTCTGGCAGCATCTGCGAAAAGAAGCAAAGTCAACTTTTTGGGTCCAATGATCCTTCGTTGGAACTGATTGTGATTTTTTTGTTATTCATTCACAGTATGAGGGCAACACTGGCTTGGCCAGCATTTAGTGCCCATTCCTAATTGCCCAGAGGCAACACAATGCTGTGGGTCTGAAGGCACATTTAGGCCAGACCGGGTAAGGAAGGGTTGGCAGTTTTCTTCCTTGATGGATATTAATGAATCAGATGGGTTTTTCGGACAATCGACAATGATTTCATGGTCATCATTCTATTCTTCATTTCAAATATTTATTGAATTAAAATTCCCCGATCTGCCATGGTGGGATTTAAAGCTGAGCCCCTAGATTTCTGGGTTAGTAGTTCAGTGATAATACCACTAGACTATCACTTTGACAAGGGAGGTGATAGGAGGAGTTGTGCTTTTGGCATTGGCAACACCCCAGATGCATTTATATTTTGAGGTTTGAGAGATGCCACACAGGGCACCACTTGTTCCCTGGGATGAACCAAGAACCTAACAGTTTCAGGATAGCCTTAACCTTAATGGCCACCAGGTTGGAACTGTTACCAATCTGTGTGAGCACAAGTCTTGTTGGGTCTGGCCAGGCATCCTTAATTGTCATGAGCTGTCTTTCAAATAGTTGAAAGAAATGGAAGTGAGGCATCTCATTTGACAGATCATGTCCTGTTGCTACTCCCTCTGGATACTGTCCAGCAGCTGTTGCAAATCGCTAGGCTTGTTGGAATGTTCTAATTGTTATCTCCTTTTGCATTGTCTTCGCTAAATCAATAAGACCACCAGCAACAACATTCTTCAGATGATTTATTTGGAAAATGTCAGAAAGGTAATGCAATGTTGTTGAAGGAAATCCTGAGCCTTTCCAGCCATTCCAATGAAGCATCATGAAATGCCCTCGTATAGAATGGCATGAAGTCTTCCCAAGGTCATAAAAGTCATGCCTTGATAAAGAGCTCTGAAGGATGTGACTTTATCCAATTGGATGGGAGACGAAGTGTTTCTGCTATGTCAGACGTAGATTTTTTGCCAAAAAGCCATTATGAAATCAGCTTCCCCATGAAATGTAATGCCTCCTTTCCACAACACACCCCATACCCTGAGATACTTATACTTCACTGAGAGAATCTGGCAGCAGCAACGTGTTGAGTTCAGACCTTTCAATCAGCTGCAATCATCAAATAGGAACTTCAGGTTCCACTTTTAAACGTATTCTCATGAGAGTCATTTAGTTTACAGGACAAGGATGTTTTGTTTTAATTGACCTGTTTAGACATAGTATGAATCACCCACATGACTATCATACCTTGAGGTGGGATTTGAGCACAAACTCTCCAGCTCAGACGGATGAGGCAAATAATATGTATGTTGTAATGTATGAGGCCAAATTTGAAATCTGCATTCTTGGACAATTAATAACCCTCAAACACTGTGCAAGTTGAAGGTAGATAGTGATACTACTTGAGCAGCAAATGCATAGTTACTGTAAATGCACCAAAGAGAGCTTCAATATCCAAGTTGTTTGCTTCATCCCCAAAGAAAACACCAGTAACATAATCCACCCATTTTGTGCCTTTATTGCACAATTGACTTTCGATCCAATGTGGTATGGTTCCATCTTTGTGTTTGTGAGAATGACTTGTAGATGCTGCCTGTAAAGTACAAATTTTCTTCCATTCTCCTTCCTTTTCCTGTTGCTGTGCCTGCGAATCCCTGCCTCCAGAGCTATTCCCATCCAATCAACTTAGGCTCTGCAGTAGCCCCCAATCACTGTGACCATTCCCTCAGTGGCCCTGTACAATGAAGCCCATCCCAGGTTTGAGTTGCCCACTTGCCCCAGGACTCAATCGACAGCTCCATGATGTATCACCTACTATTATTGACCTCGCCCCCCCCCCCCCCGGATGGACCAACTTGTTCTCCTGCGGGGTAGCGTCAGGGATTCAAAGGCAGGTGAATGAGAGTGGCTTTCAGGCCCCACTTGTTTACCCCCATCCATACACTAATTATCCATAGATTGGAGCCAATAGATCTGCCCCCTAACCTCTCCAACCATTTTGAAGGTCGGTCGCCCTGATTACGCACTGAGGAAACCAACAACTTCTTTGACCTGCCAGGAAGGTAGACCATCATGAAGGTGGTGAATTGAGGCCCTTACATGGCCTTTGATTGGTTAATTACTGGGGACTTGAAAAGGTCCCAGTAGACTTTCTTGGCTGGCACTTAATTGATGAGGTGGTGAGAAGGGGCTGAGTAAGCCTCCAGGGCTAATTCTGCCCAGTATTTCTTCGTTCACGACTTATCTCTGGGAAGAAGAAAATGACAGCCATGGTGTAACTCTTAATTCCATGAACAGGTTGTTTGATTTGCATATTAATTATGATATGCATTGTTAACATGTTGCTATTTTTCGAACAGGATCAGACTGCTATTCTGTTAAGACATCCACTGCTTTAGGTTTGCATATTAAATACGTCATTTCTCCCAATTTATCCATTGTCATCTGATTTAAGCCCAGTTGCGAATCTGCATTGTTAAAAACAAAAATAACAATTAGGTGTTGAAAACAAACAATCTTCACTTCTTAATTTATCTGAAATTTGCCTAAGGATTGAATTAACCGCTGAAAGATAGAAATTTTTTTAACAGAAAGCAGTTTCACTTAATTGTTTTTGTTTTATATAGCTCCAGAGAAGAATCCAAAAAATGTGAAAGGAGAAGGAACAAATATCGACAATATGAAAATTTCATGGGAGGTAAGAACATTAGACTCTTTAAAATGTTGGTGTGGAATAGACTAATAATGTTGAAGTCTTCAACATTTTCTTAAAATACAGATTAAACAATTGTATTTTCTCTGTTTATTAATTGTATTGGAATATTGCTAGTTGGCTCAGCATTTTATACTTATACTCTGATCTGTCTGCCAGAGGAAAGATGTTGTTAAACTTGAAAGGGTTCAGAAACGGTGTACAAGGCTGTTGCCAGGGTTGGAGGGTTTGAGCTATAGGGAGAGGTTGAATAGGCTGGGGCTGTTTTCCCTGGAACAACAGAGGCTGAGAGGTGACCTTATAGAGGTTTATAAAATCATGAGGTGCATGGATAGGGTAAATAGCCAAGGTCTTTTTCCCAGGGTAGAGGAGTCCAAAGCTCAAGGGTATAGGTTTAAGGTGAGAGGGCAAAGATTGAAAAAGGACCCAAGGGGTAATTTGTTCACACAATGGGTGGTGCGAGTGTGGAATGGGCTGCAAGAGGAAGTGGTGAAGGCAAATACAGTTACAACACTTAAAATGCTGAGGCTGGGTAAATGAATAAGAAAGGTTGAGAACATTATGGGTCAAATGCTGGCAAATGGGACTGGATTATTTTATGACATCCTGTTGGCATAGACAAGTTGGAGCAAAGGGTCTGTTTCCATGCTGTACAACTTTGAATCTAGCTGCTCTTGAGAAGATGGTAGCAAGCTGCCCTTTTGAACTTCCTGAGTCCTTGAAATGCAGGGACACTGACAGTGTTGTAAGGGAGGGAATACCAGGAACTTGACCCACCCACAATGAGGGAACAATGATCATTTACAAATCAGGATGGTGTATGACTTGGAGGAATGGTTACAGGTGGTGGTGTTACAATATGTCTGCTCCCCTTGCCCTTCTAAGTAGTAGAGGTTACAGGTCTGGAAAGTTCTGTTGAAGGGAATTTATAGCTCAATGCAGTGCATTTTCTTGATAGCACACACTGCTGCATTGGTGGTGAAGGGAATGTTGAAGTTGATGGATGGGTTGCTAGTCAAGCAGGCTAACTTGTCCTGGATGCTGTCAAAATAGTGTTTTTGGAGCTGAACCCTTTAAGGCAACTGTAGAGTAATCGATTACACTCCTGACTTGTGCCTTATAGATGGTGGACAGATAAGAAATGAGTTACTGTCCACAGAAATCCTAGCCTCTGATTTGCTTTTGTACCCACTGCATTTACATGGCCAGTCCAGTTCAGTTTCTGGTCAGCAGTCGTCCCATGGAGTTGTCAGTCAGGTATTCACCAATGGTCATGTCATTGAGTGGTCAGATTCTGTCTTGTTGAAAATGGTCATTGCCTGGCACTTGTGTGTCACCAATGTATAGTACTGGAATTTACTTACCATCTTTGAAAATATATCGATGTATAATGTATGTGGATTTCCAAATGGAGTGTTCTTGCACTTAGAAGTAAATTAGTAGTTGCTTGTCTAATTATTTGTAGTGTATATTATGACAGCTAGAAAGTGACACTTGTTTCATTTCTGCGCTGGAAGCTAAATGGAGCATAACTCTGTATTCAACAAGGCAGATGCACACTTCAAAGGTAATTTCTCAGATGCAATGAGCAGAACTTTTATTTATGAGCCTAAGTGTGAAGGCAGGTGAAAACAATTGGGAGGGATTTCTTCCAGACTTCAGCTTCCAAGTCCCCTATTGAAAGGCACTGGGACAACACTTCACTCTCTAATCCACGGCCATCAGTGGATCTTGGCTCATTATCCCTGCCCATCCCTGGAGATGTCTGAGATACACTAGAAGGCAGCCTCATGCTTCATGGACACCTCCTTCAGGTTCTCCTGCAAGTGGCTCTGAAGAAAAAAGATTTGCTGTTTTCGCAGGATGACAACAGCAGTCCCAAGTCATCAGTGGTTACAGCGGCGAATACCCTTGGGACTGGATCCATTGCCGTTAGAGAATGAATGATCTCTTGTGTGCCAACAAGGTAAGTGTAGCTGTCCTCTCAGTGCTTCATTCTTCTATGAGTGATAGAATGAGCATTGCAGTTATTTTATCAACCTGTTCAGACATGTTTGACACACCCCCAAATCAGGTGAGATTTGAAAAGACCAGAGGTAAGGATACTACCACTGAGCTATAAGACACCAATGAGTTAGCATTGGAAGCTTGTCAGTGCACTGGATTGTGTGCCAGGCATCTCCATAACATGTTCCATATGCAATCACTGTCTGTCATTTCATCATGCTTGCACATGTTGTATTGATTGCAGCACAGTATAACTGTCTCTCTCCCATCTGCCAATATTCATATTTAAACTCAAAAGGGAGCTATGACATTCAGCAGCTCACACATCAGTTCATTGACCTCTCATCACAGCGAAGTGAATGTAAACATCACAATGCTGGATGTAGGTTTGCTCACTGAGCTGGAAGGTTCATTTTCAGATATTTCATCACCATACTAGGTAACATCTTCAGTGAGCCTCTGGACGAAGCATTGCTGATGGTTCCTGCTTTCTATTTAAATGTTTGGGTTTCTTTGAGTTGGTGATATCATTTCATGTGGTGATGTCATTTCCTGTTCTTTTTCTCAGGGGATGGTAAATCAGGTCCAAGGCAATGTGTTTGTTGATAGAGTTCCGGTTGGAATGCCATGCTTCTATGAATTCTCACACGTGTCTCGGTTTGGCTTGTCCTAGGATGGACGTGTTGTCCCAGTTCAAGTGGTGTTCTTCCTTATCTATATGTAAGGATATGAGTGAGAGAGGGTCATGTCTTTTTGTGGCTAGTTGATGTTCATGCATCCTGGTGGCTAGTTTTCTGCCTATTTGTCCAATGTAGTGTTTGTTACAGTCCTTGCATGGTATTTTATAAATGACATTGGATTTACTTATCTGTATCGGGTCTTTTAAGTTCATTAGCTGCTGTTTTAGTTTGTTGGTGGGTTTGTGGGCTACCATGATGCCAAGAGGTCTGAGTCATCTGGCAGCCATTTCCGAGATGTCTTTGATGTAGGGGAGAGTGGCTAGAGTTTCTGGGTGTGTTTTGTCTGCTTGTTTGGGTTTGTTGCAGAGAAATCTGCAGACTGTGTTCATTGGGTATCTGTTCTTTTTGAATACACAGTTTCTGGTGATTTTCCTCTGCTCTGCATAGTTACTCTGTGCTGCAGTATGTGGTGGCTCGTTGGAATAATGTTCTGATGCAGCTTTGTTTGTGGATGTTGGGGTGATTGCTTTCCCGATGCAGAGCAAAGGAAAATCACCTACATCAAAGACACCTTGGAAATGACTGCCAGACTACTCAGACCCCTTGGCATCATGGTAGTCCACAAACACACCAAAACACTTAAACAGCAGCTAATGAACTTGAAAGACCCTATACAGACAACAAGCAAAACTAATGTCATGTACAAAATACTGTGCAAGGACTGTAACAAACACTACATTGGACAAACAGGCAGAAAACTAGCCACTAGGATACATGAACATCAACTAGCCACAAAACGACATGACCCTTTCTCACTAGTATCCTTACATACAGATGAGGAAGGACACCACATCGACTGGGACAACACATCCATCCTAGGGCAACCCAAACAGAGACATGCATAAGAATTCCTGGAAGTATGGTGTTCCAATCGGAACTCTATCAACGAACACATTGACTTGGACTTGATTTACCATCCCCTGAGCAAAAGAACAGGAAATGACACGTAACCCAAACATATAAATAAAAAGCAGGAATCATCAGCAATGCTTTGTCCGGAGACTCACTGAAGATGTTACCTCGTATGGTGATGAAACTTCTGAAAATGAACCTTCCAGGAAAGCGAGCAAACCTACATCCACAACCTCAAACCTGAGCTACAAATTCTCTCAAAACTTGCTATCACATTGCTTCTAACTGTAGGCTTGTGTGTGGCGAGGGCACCACCACAACTACCTTCTGTGCATCCTTTCTCTGGTGACTCTGGGACTCTGGTTCCTCTCATCATACCCTGCTTATTGTTCCTGAGCCACAGCCCCTGAGTCTCATGTCTCAGGTTTTGTTATCATTGCTTTTTCTTCCTTCCCCTCCTCCTCCTCCTCCTCCTCCTCCTTTATCTTGTTAGTTTTATCAACAATAAGGCAGCTGCTGCATTCAGTGGTTTCAACTTTTGGCACCGAATTACTGATCTGTGAAGAGTGCAGGGGAGTGAGATATATGCTTTGCATTTGTAGTAAGTGCCAACTTTGGGATGTCATTAGGTTGCTGTTAACTTGGGGGCCATGCAGGTGCCTGTACATTTTTAAAAATTCATTCATAGGATGAGGGCGTCACTTTTATTGTCCATCTCTAATTGCCCAGAGGGAAGTTGAGAGTCAACCACATTGGTGTGGGTCTGGAGTCACATGTAGACTAGATCAGGTGAGGATGGCAAATTTCCTTCCCTAAAGAACCATCAGTGGACCAGTTGGAAATTTCCCAACAAACAACAAAATGGATTCATAGTTATCATTAGATTAGTAATTCCAGGTTTTTTCACTGAATTCAAATCCCACCATCTGCTGCAGTAGGACTCGAACCTAGGTCTCTCGATTAATGGTCTAACGATAATAACACTAGGTCATCACCTCCGTCTGACTTCACTGGTAATGCAAGCATTTATTGCCAATTTCTAATTACCCTTGAACTAAGTGGCTGGCTGGACAATTTTAGAGGGCAGTTAAGAGTCAACAAAATTACTGTGGGTCTTGAGTCACATGTAGGTCGTAACAAAAAAGGACAACATGGTTCTTTTTCTTAGGGTGAATAAGATTTTTTTTAAATGACAATTGGCAATAGTTGCACCATTTCCGTTAGGCCAGTGTTGAATTTCAGATTGTATTCCACCATCTGCCTTGGAGGAACTTTGACCTGTATCCCCAGAATGTCAACCTGCACTTCTGGATTACTAGTCCAGTGGTATTGCCATGACATCAGCACATTGAGAGGTGTAACCTACACAACCCATGACTAATTCTCCCCTTTCCTAATATTGATTTGTGCACTTCATTTTCAGCACTTTGCATATGTGTCTAAAATTGCAAAATCTTCATCTATTTAATCTCTGCTCTAAGTCATTAGAAGATTCAACCTGTGTAAGTATCATCTCCAAGTTATTAACTCTTATATGCATAAACTTGTGAATGATGCTGTGGGGATGATTGTATACTAATCTGCTCTTCACAACCAACTACCAGCAGCACTGGTCATGTATCTGAGCTACTAATCTTATAAAAGGTTAATGAATGATTGGAAATTATTGAGGGGTAGCTGTTTGCAGCTTTGCTCACAATAATTTTTGATAATCTCATTTTGGGTGTGCCTAACCACATGCAAGAAGAAGTAGGGCCCTCACTGTTCTGCTGCACATTCTCTGAGACCCTTGGAAAATGACTAGATGAAAAGTTGTGGTTGCTGATTTTATCTTTGCCACTTTCACCCAATATCCCCTTCCCCATTTCATAACTTTTGAAAGCCTTAGAACAGAGAACGTAGAACAGTACAGCACAGTACAAGCCCTTTGACTCTCGATGTTGTGCAGATCTTTTATCCTACTCTAAGATCAAACTAACCTACATACCCTGCATTGTACTATCTTCCATGTACCTATTCAAGAGTCACTTAAATGTCCCTAATGTATCTGACTCTACTACCATCACTAGCAGTACATTCCACGCACCCACCACTCTCTGTATAAAGAATCTACCTGTGACGTCTTTACTAAACCTTCCTCCAATCACCTTAAAATTATGCCCTTTCATTATAGCCATCTCCGCCCTGGGAAGAAGTCTCCAGCTATCCACTCTATCTATGCCTCTCATCATCTCATACGCCTCTATCAAGTTCCCTCTCATCCTTGTTTGGTCCAATGAGAAAAGCCCTAGCTCCCCCAATCTTCCTTCATAAGACCTGCCCTCCAATCCAGGCAGCATCCTGGTAAACCTCCTTTGCACCCTCTCTAAAGCTTCCACATCTGTGCTATAATGAGGTGACCAGAACTGAACACAATATTCCAAATGTGATCTAATCATGGCTCTATAGAGCTGCAGCATAACCTTGTAGCTCTTAAACTCATCCCCCTGCTAATGAAAGCCAACACACTATATGCCTTCTTCTCAACTCTGTCCACTTGGGTGGCAACTTTGATCTATGGACACAGACCCCAACATCCCTCTGTTCCTTCACACTGCAAAGAATCCTGCCTTTAACCCTATATTCTGCGTTCAAATTCGACCTTTCAAAATGAGTCACTTCGCACTTTTCCAGGTTAAGCTCCATCTGCCATTTATCAGCCCAGTCCTGCATCTTGTCAATGTCCTGTTGCAATTTGCAACAGCCCTCCACTTGATCCACAACTCCATCAACCTTTGTGTCATTGGCAAGCTTACTAACCCACCACTCCACTTCCTGATCCAAGTCATTTATAAAAATCACTGCCTTGTCTCCTATTTCCTTTCCTTCTTGAGTTCTCCCACCTCCCTCGCCTCCCCAGTTTTCACTATCTCCCGGGATATTCAAGATTTTTCAACCCCATGTCCTCCTTCAACCATCATTGTTCCTCTGCTCATCCTTCCTCCCCTCCCCAGCAGTGTGCTGCTACAGTCACTTGACTGGCAATCCTGAAGCTCAGGTGAAGGAAGAAAGAACATTCCACCACAGAAACAGACCCTACAGCCAGCAAAGCTGCACTGACAAATGATGCTTTTCTAAACTGAAAATCATTCAATCCATGTGATCTGTATCTTCCTATTCCCTTCCTTTTCATACAGATCTCAAGAAACTTCTTAAATGTTGCTGTTGTACCCATCTCCCACCATTTCCTTTGGCAGCGTATTCCATGCACTTATCAACCTCTGAGTCAATAATTGCCTCTCATATCTTTAAACCTTTGCCCATTTCACGTTGAATCTCTGTCCCCTAGTCATTGACATTTTTACCCTGGCAAAATGACCCTGACTTTCCATTCTATCCATGCCTTTATAAACTTTTATCAGGTTGCTCCTCAACTTCCAACATTTAAGTGAAAGCAAACCAAGTTTGTCCAATCTCTCTACATTGCCAGTATCTTTCAAATCAGGCCACGTCCTGGTAATCTGTATGTGGAGCCTTATCAAATCCTATCTTCTGGTAGTGCGGTGACCAATGCTGAACACAGCATTCCTAATGTGCTGAACTAAAGTTCTATACAGCTACAAAATGGTGTGCCAATTTTTATACTCTATGCCCAAGTGATGAAGGCAAACATGCCATATGCCTTCTTGACCATCTTATCCACTTGTCTTGGAGATGCCAGTGTTGGACTGGGGTGGGAGAAAGTGAGGACTGCAGATGCTGGAGACCAGAGTTGAAAAATGTGGTGCTGGAAAAACACAGCAGGTCAGGCAGCATCTGAGGAGCAGGAGAATCGACGTTTCGGGCATAAGCCCTTCTTCAGGAATGAGGCTGGTGTGCCAAGTGGTCTGAGATAAAGGGTAGTGGGGAGGGAATTTGGGGGAGGGGCGCTGGGAATACGATAGGTGGAAGGATGTGAGGGTGCGGGTGACAGGCCAGAACAGGGGGTGGTGGTGGAGAGGTCGGGAAGAAGATTGCAGGTCAAGAGGGCGGCACTGAATCCGGGGGGTTGGGACTGAGATAAGGTGGAGGGAGGGGAAATGAGGAAGCTGGAGAAATCTACATTCATCCCATGTGGTTGGAGGGTTCCTAGGCGGAAGATGAGGCGCTCTTCCTCCAGGCGTCGTGTGGTCAGGGTCTGGTGATGGAGGAGGCCAGGAACCTGCATGTCATTGGCAGAGTGGGAGGGGGAGTTAAAGTGTTCGGCCACAGAGCGGTGGGGTTGGTTGGTGCAGGTGTCCCAGAGGTATTCCCTGAAACATTCCGCAAGTAGGCAGCCTGTCTCCCCAATGTAGAGGAGATCACATCGGGTGCAACGGATACAGTAAATGATGTGTGAGGGGGTGCAGGTGAATTTGCAACGGATTTGGAAGGATCCATTGGGGCCTTGGAGGGAGCTGAGGGGGGAGGTGTGGACGCAAGTTTTGTACTTCTTGCGGTTGCAGGGGAAGGTGCTGGGAGTGGAGGTTGGGTTGGTGGGGGGTGTGGACCTGACGAGGGAGTCGCAGAGGGAGTGGTCTCTCCTGAACACTGATAGGGGTGGGGAGGGAAATATATCCCTGGTGGTGGGGTTTGTTTGGAGGTGGCGGAAATGACGGCGGATGATACGATGTATCCTGAGGTTGGTGGGGTGGAAGGTGAGGACCAGTGGGGTTCTGTTCTGGTGGCGATTGGAGGGGCGGGGTTCAAGGACGGAGGTGCGGGAAGTGGAGGAGATGCGGTGGAGAGCATCGTCGACCACGGAGGGGAAATTGCAGTCTTTGAAGAAGGAGGCCATTTGGGCTGTTCGGTAGTGGAATTGCTCCTCCTGGGAGCAGATGCGGCGGAGGCGAAGGAATTGGGAATATGGGATGGCGTTTTTACAGGGGGCAGGGTGGGAGGAGGTGTAATCTAGGTAGCTGTGGGAGTCGGTCGGTTTGTAGTAAACAGGGGTGTACAAAGTTAAAAATCACACAACACCAGGTTATAGTCCAACAGATTTATTTGGAAGCACTAGCTTTTGGAGCGTTGCTCCTTCATCAGGTGGTTGTGGAGAATAAGATTATTCTAAGATTGTGAGACATGATTTCCCTTACACAATGCCATGCTGACTATTTCTAATCATTCTTGCCTTTCCAAATACATGTTAATCCTACTTTTCAGAACTTACCCATCACTGAAGTCAGACTCACAGATCGATAGTTCCAAGGCTTCTTGTGACATCTCCTCTTAAATAAATGCACAACATTAGCCACTCTCCAATAATCTGGTACCTCACCTGTAATTACAGATGCTATAAATATCTCTGCAAGGGATCCTGTAATTTCCTCCTTGACTTTGCACAACATCCCAAGATTCAGTAGATCAGGTCCAGATGTTATATCTACCTTTATATTTTTTAAACCCTTCAGCACTTCCTCTTCTGTAACGTGAACTGATTTCAAAACATCAATATTTATTTCACTGAGTTCTCACAGACCATGTGTTCCAAATTTTATCTGCTCACCGTGTGGAAAAGTTTTTCCTTATGTCTCTATTGTTACTTTTTCCAGTTTCTTTGAATATCTCTTTTCTCGTACTGAATCTTCCTGATAATGGAATCAATTTTTCTTTATCTACTTTTTCCAGACACCTTGTGATTTTGAACACATCTGTTGAATCTCCTCTCAAATTTCTATGCTCAAGGCAAACTGTCTCAGTTTATCCATTCTGTGTAACTGAAGTCCCTCATCTTCATTGCAATTCGTATGAATCTTTGCTGTATTCTGTATGATATCTTCAGAAAGTTTGATGCACAAAATTGGATGCAATAGTCCAGTTGAAGCTAAACTCATGTTTTATGCAAGTTGAACATCATGTCATTTTTTTATAAGTCGCTATTATTAAAGTCTGCAATGCTGTAGGCTTTAGTAATAGGAACCTGCATTGAAATGTTCAGTGGTTTATAGATATATGGTTTTGGATCTGGTGCTGCACTGACTTTAGTATTGAATCCCTAAACTTACATTGTCTCTTTGTTTTCTTTTCATCAAAATGAATCCATTCAGACATCAGTACATTAAATTTCATCTCCCACTTGTCTGCCCATTCCGCCAACCCAGGCGCATCCTTTTGAAGTTTTACATTAGCCTCCGCTTAGTTTACAACGCTTCCAAGTTTTGTATCGTTTGTTAAGTTTTGAAATCGTTCCCTTTATGCCAAGGTCAAGATCACTAATAGATATCAGACAGCAGGGGTCCTTACAGTGATTCTGTGGAACTCCATTATAAAAGCATTCTTTCAGAAACACCCATTAACTGCTACTCTATTTCCTGCCACTCAGCCAATTTTCTATCAATATTGCTTCTGTCCCTCATATTCTATGAACTCTGATTTAACCCACCCGACTTTATATGCAGCTGTTTATTGAATGTCATGTCGAAGTACGTGTGTATGAAGCATTATCATCATCAAATCTCTCTGTTACCTCTTCAAAGAACTCAAGTAAATTAGTTAAACATGTTTTGCACTTAACAAATCTTTGATGGATTTACCTAGTTAAGTCAGAATTTCCCAAGTGACTATGAAAGTTGCTCCAAATTATTATTCCTAAACTGATTCTCCTGTAGTTGCTGCTTCCCTTAACATGCTTTTCGATTGTTATCATTAGAGAAATGCAATGCTTCAAAGAAGCCAAGGTCATTCAATGAGGGCAGAGTTTGAAAACACAGGCCCCAGTGCTGATTCCTGAGCCAGAAACCCAACTCCAAATCTGAGTGCAGTAACCCTGCCCCTGCCCAGGCAAAATGGCCCTGACCCCAGCTTGAAGATAGCACCTTCAACCTTCACTGACTTGATCTCACCAAAGCCCCCGACACTTCCCTTAACTGCCCACCCTTCCTTAGCATAGCATACCATCCCTTGGCATGAATGCAGTGACCCCTCTGGAGCTCAGACCTCCAGTAATTGGGACCTGCAGCATCCCAAATGTCAAATGTCAAATGTCAAATGAGGGAGTAACGTTTGTGAAATCTCATTGACAGATGAACGGAGCAGCTATTGCAGGAGTGAGCAATAAACGAAGAGACAACTGAGAAAGCAGGTGCATAATAGGGATTGAATTTGAGAGAAGAGGAGGAGAAAAAGGTTGATAAAGTAAGTAATAAAAAGGGAGAAATTTAAGAATGATCAGAAGAACCATGAAGAACTAAGAAAAATATTGATTTTAAAAAATTCCAACAGCCATTCATGAACTTAAAGAATGAGTCGCCCACAGTTAAAATTCTTCTCTTCCTAGAAAGGGAGCGTGGTGATTATTCATAAGCGATCATCATATGGTTAATAGAGCATATTTATTATGAAATTAAATAAAGCCAGTTTGCTTTCATGCAAGTTCAGGCTACTTTTTCACTTCAACCTTTTCTGTGTTTCAATCCAGTCTTTTTTGATCCTTGCTTTATTTCACTTTCTGCAATTGATTTAGGATGAATTAGCCCTCATTGATTCATCCCTTTCTATGTCTTTCCTTTGTTTATTTCTCAATGCTTCTATCTAATGGGTTGTCCTGATCACTCAGCTCCCAGATGCCCCATTCCCCTTGCTGTGCCTTTATGAGCTGAAGCCAGACTAAATCTTTAGCTGCTGTAATCAGTGTTCAAAGGAGCTTGCAGGTTGCCACAACAACCAATGAATCACCACTCCAGTAGGCAGGCTTTTCTCTCTCTTTTGGGCTGCTGCAGTGGCTCGTTAGTGCACACAACTGCAGTCCCCTCTTAGGTTCAGTGTTTTTGGACAGAGTATCATGGCTTTCTTGGCCAGACAGGCCGGTTTGCTGCTGCCCAAGCCAAGATGGTGCCAGTAAGCCCATGCCATCAGCTTTTTGAGGCCACCCCCAAGGCCATCTGCAGTTTGCCCGCTGGCAGTTCATTGCCGTCCAGTAGTTGTGCTTCAGCCCTGGGGTCTCACTGCGCAAGAGCACAAAGACAGGCACTGGTGGAAGGCAGACAGGAAAAGTATGCACAAGGGTGCAACCACCTGATGAAGGAGCAGTGCTCCGAAAGCTAGTGCTTCCAGTTGAACCTGTTGGACTATAACCTGGTGATTTTTAACTTTGCACAAGGATGATAACTGACTCCTGTTTAGGCAATGTGGCATGGTTTGGTTTCGAAATTTGGTTTGGAATGTGGATTTTGTGACGACTTTGAATTTTAAGTTGTAGGCTAGCAGATGCCATGATGGCCTTCAGAGCAAGAAGTTAAGATGTAAAACTGTTATGTACGGAAAAAAATGGAACCCAAATGGGTTGAGCCAATCTGGGACATCCGTGTCAGAAAGAGGTGTGTTGGCTGTTTTTTTCCCTTACTCCTTTTCTCCTGCTGTTGTTCTGCCACCTCTTCAGCTGGCTGGCGTGAATCTGGGCACAAGGACTGTACCCACATGAGGGTACAGTCTGGCAGCATTCACGAGACCACCGTGGCACATGACCTGAAGTTTGGTGAATAATCCCCCAGAGCAGTCCTGGCATCAGAAGAACTGTCTAATTATCTCAGTGGTTTGTTCAATCTCATTGTGTGCAACTGCATGGCTGCCCACACTGTCCAGATGTGGGAGACTTGTACACTGAAGCCTTGAGTTTTGCCATCAAAAGACAACCCTTGTCATTCGAGAATGGACTTTTTTTGACAGTTCCTCAAACACAGATGGCACAACAGAATTTTACAACATGAAGGCATTATAACAGCTGCTAGGAAGTGGAGGATAAACTGTGTATGGTCACGTACCAGCCGAATATTAAGGGAATGAAATCCTTCTGAGTGATGTAGCGTCTGGTAATTGATAGTGGTTTAAAAAAAGGGAGCAAGCATTTTTTAGTAGCATACTGCTGAATAACAAAGTCTGAAAGCTTCTCAAGATTATGTTTAGAGCTACAGTCATCTTGATACCTACTGGCAATGCCATCTTCATTGCTCTCACACTGCAGTTCCGGCTGCTGGCACGTTTTAATGAGAATGTCCTTATTGAAGTAGGAGAGTCTAACACACTGCTCCTCATAGAAATTCAGGTCATGCAATTGTTCCTTTAACACCCTTGGTGGATATACCCTTCTGCTTGCATCCTTTTCTTTCCCCTATCGCCTCCCTCTTCACCAGCTTGTCCTATCTGTGTCACCTCTCCTTATTGTCTCTGTCATGTTGTTGTTCAAGGGAATGGTAAATTCTTGTGCTTGTCATGATTTGGAGGTGCTGGTGTTGGACTGACATGTACAAAGATAAAAATCGCACAACACCAGTTTATAGTCCAGCAGGTTTATTCAGAAGCACTAGCGTTTGGAGCATTGCCCCGACATCAGGCGGTTGTGGAGTATAAGATCGTAAAACTCAAAATTTATAGCAAAACTTTACAGCCTGATGGAACTGAAATGATATATTGAAAAAGACCTGGATTGTTTGCTAAGTCTCTCATGTTTTAGAATGACTGTGTTGGTTTCAATTCTTTCATATGTAAATCCCAGAACTCTTTTTCGAGTTACATTTTCAAGTGAACTTGAACAATAGGTTCCATGTCAGCTCAGATAATGTATTGGAGGCATGAGGTGCTCTATGTGAGGTTGCCCCAATGTTCAGACTGATTCTATTTATAAAAAAGGGATTTACAGAATCTTACATGGATTCACTCAGGTTTTAAAACATACATACAAACAGTCAAATGTATTGGAATATAACCTGGTGTGTGATTTTTAACTTTGTGCCAGTGTTTGGGAGTAAATGCTGTTTGCAGATTCTTTGAAGTCAGGGCACAGTCCTGACTTCAAACAATTTTGGAAATCAAAAGTACAAGAGTCAGGTGTCCTTTCACACATCAGCAACACTTAGTTATCTCCTCACAGTTCAGAGTATTAGTGAGGGACTTCTGAAAGTGCTCTCAACCTGGAATAAGCAGCTTTGAATGTATCCAGAAAATAAATTGAAAAGTGCTGATCAGTTACAGCATGTCAACAAATCGTTCTTTGGAATTCTGCCTGGAATTTATAGTATTGTAATCTGTGCTCCAACGAATGTGGGATGTTGCACACATTATCTCTCATTTACCTAACATACTTATGTCACTTTTTAATGTGTGATCCTCATGAAAACATGATGTTGTCATGTAGCTTTTGTTATCTGTTGCCATTATTATATTTTCCTCAACCATCCTCCAAATCTGTTGAAGACATTAGCTCAAAAATTTGGTTCTTTTCCTCATGATATTAGACTTTCAACTCAAATTTTGTGTTGGATGACGTTCATAAATTGTTATAGTATTCAGAATAACAAGGAAAGTTAACAAGCTACAGATTTGGGGTCTATAATACCTCTATTTCTGGGAGCAAACAGCACCCATGCTGCATGTACACTGCTCTGTGTATTACTTTGGTGAGGGCACGGGTATTAGCATTAGGATGATGCATGGACATAGTGCACCAGTTATTGTGTAATACTGATTTAGCAGCGGGACTGGCAATCTGACCCCAGCACTCTTTAGCACCCTCACGATCTTCCATTTAATGAGATGAGCTTTCTGTCAGTCACTGATTGATTTCTAGCCTGGAGTTTGTTGAGCTGCTGGGAGATTTTGATTGTGAATTGGTGATGTTCCCCATCGTTCTGACTTTGAGTTCCATTAAAACCATTTGCCTCCAGTATGGGTTCTGCAGTTGCTGGTGTCCGACTGCATGACGAAGGGAATCATCTCATTGTTGAATTAAGAGGAGGAGAAGAGAGTTGTTCTTGGCAGGAAATACTTATCCATCACTCTCTTAGAGGACAGTACTCTTACCTTACGCTCTGAGAGGACCAGTATTTTGGATCCTGTTTTAAGCAGGTAGTGCTCAGCAAAGTCTGCCGCTTCTTGTGCAGAGACCTGCAGTCTCTGAACTGGGTGAGGTTGGAGCTGCCAGTGGCTGTGAATTTCTTCCTTAGATCTGGCTAATATCTCTCAGCACCACACCCTCATCTCTATGAAAGAGGTAACTCCTTATGTCTGGAAAGGAATGTGCATTGTGTTCTCTAACAAATGGACCATGTGCATGGCTTCACCAGGGGAGTGATCTTCCCCATGATGCAGGGTACCATTGGCTGCACATGTGTGTCTTTTCAGGCCTGGTTCAGTGCAGTGATGTGGCACTACCACAAGGAACTGAACACCCTGATTGTGTAGACTGGTATTTTGAAAGCAGCTTATTGTGCTGTGCCCTACTTTTACAGCAACATTTGAGACAACAAGCTACTAATTTACAAGAGTTATCCACAAACTCCAAGTTAATGACTCTTGCAAGAAGCATGCTTGCATTAAGTGCCATGCTGCTACATAAAGGATCATCAGTCAGACCAGCAGATGCTGCAGCGAAGCACTGATGGCTTAGATTGCTGTGGAGAAGGGTGATAGCGCTTGTCAGAGCGCTGTATCATAACTTGTGTGATCTACCATTTCCTGTTTAACCTTGCTACCAGGAGGCCACAGCCTTTCCTACCAAATATATGGAGAGTAGCTGAGAGGAGGAAGGGGAGAGCCCTGCACAACGTCACCTTTCCCACCAGGCTGATGTGATTCGACAGTGGTTTCAGTGAAATGCAACACATGCTCTAGTTTTGGATTACTTTACCTTGGATTGGGAGGCAGCAGGCTGATAGACACCAGCAAGAATACTGACAAAGTGACAGACGCCTCATGAATGCTGCCATTCTGAGAGAGGGTCGCAGGTCCTTATACCACTGTGACCCATTGTGTGATGCCTCTTCCTGGACTGCTGAGTCCCTGAAATCCCTGCAAGCTGAGCTTCTCCTGTAGCACTCAGCCACTGGATGGTGACTGCTGCTGCAGTGCAGCTGAGACACCATCCATCAGTAACTACACAGTGCTATCCACAATTTTTTCTCATGGAACTGCCCACTGTTCCATGCTAGAAAAGGTATGCATCAAGGTCTGTGCAAATTCTATGCAAAGTTTGTGTGAGATCTCCTCACATGGAGCATTGGCAACAGGCACTCTGGCATTCTTAACAAGACACCAGATATCTCAGTGTGTAATCCAATGGAATCCTCCTCTGAATTCCCTTCAGCAGAATTCAGACTCAATCTCACCCTCTGGGACCTTAAAAATGCGTGCAACTCTTCACCCCGCGCCCATTTGCGCTGTGTTGTCCCACCACTCGCAATTCCTCTCTCCTTGTTACCATCAAAAGTCCTTGCACAGCCAGTCTCTGAACAAGTGCCTGCACACCTGAGATCAATGATTGTGTTTAATCACCATTGTTCCCTTGTTTCACTTCTGCTTTGTGCACCAATTCCACTGGCTGGCAAACTGGTAGTTTTTTCAGGATCAGAAAGATGAAAGCTATACGATTGGAGCTCTGGAAAAAGAAGACAGAGACAGCTGTGGGAAAAGAAGACAGAGGATGAGTTGCATTGTTTACACCAGATGCAGTTTGTAAATCAGAAGGCATGCAATGAAGGGTATTGTTGAGGAGCAAACCAGCATCTTTGATCGCAGCACTCTCTGCCCATATTGCTTGACTGGCCATGGCCTCAGTCATGCCATTCCAATGAGAACCAAAACAGTCTTGTTCATGAAAGTGAGGAGGGCTACCCGTCCTGCAGCAGTGAATCAAATTTGACAATGAATATAATGCTATCAGTTCATAGTGTTATAGTGGTAATAGTGTTATGGTTTAATAGATGATACTGCATGCGTGTGAGAATAATAGCAATGGTATGCATGTGAAGATAAAGTTCGGACCGTGAAGTATGAATCTCGTTAGCCATGTTACAACATCTGCCCTTTTTGAGATAAACTCTAACTAACTGGAACTGAAAAAGAAATCTAACTGAAATGAAATCTGAATCATCAAGTTTCTCAGAAAATTATAATTGAATGGAGATGTTCAGTTTCTGGTTGAAACAAGAGGAAAATGCAGTGAGATATTGGAGCTCCAATCTCAGTGATGCAGCACAACACAGAAGAGATGGTGGTTCGATTCAAGAAATGGCCATCAGTAAATGGTGGGAGAAAGTGAGGACCACAGATTCTGGAGATCAGAGTCAAGCGTGGTGCTGGAAAAGCACAGCAGGTCAGGCAGCATCCGAGGAGCAGGAGAATTGATGTTTCACACATCAGCCCTTCATCAGGAATGTGTGTCAATCAGTAAATGGTGCCACAGCATGGTGACACTTAACACTTTACATTTTTTAAAATCAATATGATAATAAATCATTCATTTCAATTCAATTCAATAAATGCAATTGTTGCAGTTTTTACTCGAAGCTAGCATTCTTTGATCCATGCCATTCAGACCATCATGCACAAATTGAAGATTTTCCACTGAAGAATGTGTAAGTGGAACTCTGTTTGATTTGGAGGAGCCGGTGTTGGACTAGGATGGACAAAGTTAAAAATCACACAGCACCAGGTTATAGTCCAACAGGTTTATTTGGAAGCACTAGCTTTCGGAGCGCTGCTCCTTCATCAGGTGGTTATGCAGTAGAATCATACAGCACAATTTATAGCAACAGGATTGCGGTGTCATTGGGATATAATATTAAACAAATTTAGCTTGCGTCTTTCATCTTTTAGCGTGATCATGTTAATTCCAGTTCCTTCATACGTAAGTCCCAGAAGTTTTTTAAAGTTACATTCTCAAGGTAGTTTTTAACAATAGGTGCCAGCTCAGCTCAGATGATGCATTGAAGGTGTGAAGTTAAAGCCCGTCTGTGTCCCAATGTTAGGTCAGACTGACTGTATTTCTAAAGTGGGATTTACAGAACTTTACTTGGTTTGTTTAGGTATTGTTGACTGGGTTAAATCTTCAAGGAAAAAAGAGCTGAAATTCTACTGGGCAGAGTTCAGAGCTTTGCAGGACTTCTGGTTGAACTTGTTTTGATAACAGTTCAGGGAATGTGGATGTCACTGACTCTGCCAATATTGGCGGCTAGTGTCAAACATTTTTTTAATCTTCCAATTGAGGATGTTTCAAAATGGCGGTAACATTTCCTTATCCCTGCAACCTCAGCCACCTCAATTAGTGGATTTCAGACTGGGCGGGCAGGTCTGGGAGGGTTGTGCAATCATCCTTAAGAAGCTGATCATGGTGCCAGACTTCTGTTGGCCACCACTGCTATCAACCTCTTCAGGAAACCAGCATCCACCTTGGGCTCAGAACCTGCTTTAGGTCTCAGCTGTGAGGCTACCTGTGAGACTAATAGAGGAGGAGGGTCACTTGCCAGATGTCCCAAGGAAATAAATAATGGATCAGGAACAGGGATTGAATGCAGTTATTTTCTGTAAAATGTCAGTTATGGGGAGATGAATGGAACTAAAGAATGGCAAAGCCTTGGGAACTGACGGTTTCCATTTGAGGACGTTAAAAGAAGGAGGGGATAACATTGTAGACACCCTCAGTGTTGGTATTTAGAGTCATACAGTCATAGAAATGTACAGAACAGAAACAGACCCTTCTGTCTAACTCGTCCATGTTGACCACATATCCAAAATTAATCTAGTTCCATTTGCTAGCACTTGGCCCATATCCCTCTAAACCCTTCCTCTTCATATACCCATCCAGATGCCTTTTAAATGCTGTAATTGTACCAGCCTCCACCACCTCCTCTCGCAGCTCATTCTGTGCACACAGGAGTCATCCCTCTGGATTTGTAAATTGTACATGTCACTCTGCGTTTTAAGAAGGGTGGAAGAGAAAAGCCGGGGTATAACAGACCAGTCAGCTGAACATTGGTGCTGGGTAAATTGTTGGAGTTGATAAACAAGGATGGGGTAACTGCACACGGTGAAAATTTTGAGTTAGTTAAGGAGAGCCAGCATGCATTCATGACAGGTAGGTCATGCCTGACAAATCTTATTGAATTTTTGTTTGAAGACGTGACAAAGGTAATGGATAGGGGAATGCCTATGGATATTATTTATATGGACATCCAGAAGGCATCTGATAAAGTCCCACACAATGAACTGTTAACTAAAATCAAAACCCTAGTTCTCCCCTGCTTTGAGTGCTGTGAACAGATCTGGGCACCTTATCTTTGGAAGATGCATCTGCTTTGTCGGTTAATAAGAATGATAAGTTGACTGCAGGGTTAAGTTATAAGAAGAGAGATTATACAAATTAAGCCTGTTTTTTCTGGAGTTTAGAAGGTTAAGGGGTAATCAAAGTCATACAGTCATAGAACTGTACAGCACAGAAACAAAGTCTTCAAAGATATTCACAGGAAAATACAGTGGAGATAGTGTTTGGGTACTCCAGTACTAGAGCAGAATGGTCGAAAAACTGGGACTAGACCATTCAGGGAAGATGTGAAGGAGTACTTCCACACACAAGACACAGTAGATGTTTGAAACTCTATTTCAAAAATTTGAGTAATTAATGAGATAATGTGCCATGTTTGTATTTAGAGTCATAGAGATAAACAGCACGGAAACAGACCCTTAGGTCCAACCCGTCCATGCCGACCAGATCTCCTAACCCAATCTAGTCCCATCTGCCAGCACCCGGCCTATATCCCTCCAAACCCTTCCTATTCAAATACCCATCCAAATGCCTTTTAAATGTTGCAGTTGTACTAGCCTTCACCACTTCCTCTGGCAGCTCATTCCATACACGTACCACCCTCTGAGTTACCCCTTAGGTCTCTTTTATATCTTTCCTCTCTCACCCTAAACTTGTGGTCTCTAGTTCTGGACTACCCCACCCCAGGGAAAATACCTTGTATATTTACCCTATCCATGCTCCTCCTGATTTTATAAACCTCTATAAGGTCACCTGTCAACCTCTGACGCTCCAGGAAAACAGCCCCAGCTATTCAACTTCTCCTGATAGCTCAAATTCTCAGTTCCACTCAAATTCTCAGTTCCAATCAAATAACTTCCCTGGATGTATTCTTATTCCTACCCTTACTAGCCCGCAGCACTGGGAATAATCCAGATATTACTACTTTTGATGACCTCCTTTTTAAATTCCTGCCTAACTCTCGATATTCTCCCTTCAGAATCTCATCCTTTTCTCTTCCTGTGTCAATGGTTCCAATGTGTACACTGACCTCCTGCTGGTCCCTCTCCCCCTTGAGAACATTCTGCACCCTCTCTGAGACATCCTTGATCCTGGCACCAGGGAGGCAACATACCATTCTGATTTTTCACTGCTGTCTACAGGAACGTCTGTCTGTATGTCGAACTAGAAAGTCCACTAGCACAATCGACCTCTTGATACCCGACGTACTCCTCATTGCATTAGAGCCAGTCTCAATACCAGAAACTTGGCTGATAATGCTCCATTCCACTGAGAATCATCACCCCTATATTTTCCAAAAAAGCATTCCAAAACAGTTTGAAATGGGGATTGCCACAGAAGACTCCTCTACTACCTGCCTATCTCTCTTGTCTTTCCTGGAGTTAACCTATCTTTGTGACCGTGTCTGTGACTTTTCTCCCTTCCTATAACTGCCATCCATCACACCCCCTTGGTCGTGTAAATTCCTTATTGCCTCTGTCACTCAAACCAATCTATTCGATCTGATAGGATTCTCAACCAATGGCATTTATTTCAGATATAATCCTCAGTAACACGTAAACTCTCCCTAAACTCCCACATTTGACAAGAAGAGCATTTTTGCCATTTTTGCTTCTTCCAATCTACAGAATTGGATAGCACCGACTTATTCCTCTACAAAACACTGCTCCAGGCTAACTTAATACTTATGGCTTATATTTTTATGTTTAATCAAGAGACATATCACAATAAAGCATATAATCAAGAATGAACCCACTCTACTCACTACTGCAGACTTACAGCGAGGCCACACTTTAAACTATTCACTTATCTGTTTCTGTGCTGTGACCTCTCCCAGACAGCTTCTTCCAAAATCAGTTCTGAATTTCACTGTTTGTTAATTTTCCTGCAGTCTGATGTCCAGCGATATATGAATTCAACAGCAAAGTGCAGGTTCACTGCTGTGTCAGTTAGCAGTATGGGTTTCTTTCTCTCTCTGTCTTTCCTGCACAGACCTCACCATGTGCTGCCTTTGTCTGTTCCTCTCCCTTTTAAAAGTGCTGTTGTTTTGACTTTTTTTTTCTCCAAAATTCCAAAACAATGCAACAGTATATAAAACAGTAATTGTTGCTCCTGGAATTCAAGGAAATTACCTCCAACACCTAAACTACCTCAAAAAAAATGAGCAGCCTGTTCCAGCCAAAACTTTTTCCATCCTCCATCTTGGATTTGCTTCACCAAACTTAACAAAAGTTTTTATTGTTTGTTCTGTTCAAACACATTGTTTTTTTTTTGTTCTCTATGTTGCTAGATTTTAGATTTTTTTGTTCTTAGTTGTTGCCCTAATAATGCAAGGCATGTTGTCCTATATTCAATAGATTTCTAAACAATACAAACTCATCAGCAAAGTAACCCCCCAAATTATTTACTATGTGATGTTGGTAATGCAATTTAGATTTGAAGCAACTGCTGAACTCAATTCTTTTGTGCACAATTTTCTGAGTATTTATCAGGGCATATAATTTGCATGTTTTTGTCAGCAGCTGATGCATGTTATCCAAATACTGTAGCTTTAAATGCTTTCAAAGTAACTTATTTCATTGTTCATCCAGGAGAGAAACACATCCTTTTTATCTCAAAATGAAAAATGACTTTACTTTGCAGCTTTGCTTTTTCATAGCAAATCATCCAATTATTTTTCATTTATTGTTGTTCTCATGAAAATGTATGTTTGTATTGTGTGAGGTCTTCAAGAAAATGACATGCTGTAAATTGTATTTCTTGATAATTGGAACATGCACGGGCTTTGCTCCCGCCTTTGGAGAAAATTATGCATTCTTCTTTTCCTTATGGTTTGTTGCCCGCTGGTAAGATTATATCTCATGGTTTTCAGCTACTGTTTGCCTTTTTTTTCTGATCTGCCTTTTGCTCCCAGTTTCGTGGTTGCATTCACACGTACTATAGCATTTCATTCCCTGCGGCCAGATGGTGCTTACTGTCTTTTTCCATTTAGTGACAATCCCAAAAGGCTTATATCACTTGGCTGTTCTCGTGGAAAAAGTAGAATGACCTCAAAATAATTGCTTCTTTTGAAATTCAGCTGTTCTTGCTCCATGATTTCTGAAGTCTAAAAATAGAGCTTATTATTCAGCAAATAACAAAACAATCTCAACGCCAGCTCTTTCCCCTATCCGACACCGAAGTATGTTTTATGTGAACTTGCAACAAAACATTAAAAAATTAACATTTCTCATTACTAATGATATTTTAGGAATTCAGATGATTCACGTTTTCTGTCCCACAAGGTCACTAACTTGTTCTTGTTGTTTTCTCAATCTCAAATAAATATTTGAGGTAGTTCACTGCCAACTTTGTGTTTGTTTTGCCTTGGGCCTATCTAGTGGTTACTCATATAAGGTGCACCATCACAGAGTATCTGAAGAAGAGGCACTGTTCTTTGGCAGCAAAAATATTTATTATGTTTTACCAATAATTACAATTGCATATGGTCAGGCATAATTACTAGGATCTGAAGAAGCTGGTACTCAAAAATCTGGTCCCTTCAAAAGTTAGATTAGCGTTCCTTTTCTTCACGACGAAGTTGTATATTGTATCAGTAGGTTGGACAGATGGATGGGGTAACACCAATATTAACCCCTTCAAAGCTGTTATATTATACAGTGGAACACACTCCAACTCAACACTTTTTTCATAATATGCAGAGGGTGGCAGGTGAATGGAATGAGCTGCCAGAGGAGCTGGAGAGGCTGGCAGCTAAAAGGCATCCAAATGAGTACATGAATAGGAAGGGATATGGGCCAAATGCTGGCAAATGGGACAAGATTAATTTAGGATATCTGTTCGGCATGGATGAAGGGTCCATTTCCATGCTGTACAACTGTATGACTCGCTAATAAAAACAGAAATGTTATTTTGTGCCTCTAAATGGCTACGTATTCTGGAATTGGTGTTATTGTGAAATTTGCAAATGCCCTTTGTCACAGAACAAAAGAGGAACATTATCTTGAGGTGATGGGATCTGAGAACCAATAAAAGTACAATATTTAAGCAAGTATATGAAATGACCAATCAATTAAGCAAAAAATGCTGAGTAGCTTTTTAAAATAGTTTTAAGAAACCTTGAAACACAATGAGGGTCAATGAGGACTGGAAGCATAAAATGGTAGAGATCACAGTGGGTCAGGCAACATCCTTGGAGAGAAAGCAAGCTAATGTTTTGAGTCTAGATGGCTGTCTTCATCAGAGCTGAAGTCCCTGCATCCCTGATCTCCTGCATTTTTTGCTTTCAGTACAGATTTCAGCATCTGCAGTAATTTGCTCTGATATCAGGTCAATCAGAAACAGCTCTCAGCCTGAAAGGATAGAAAACAAGAAAATGGTTTAATTGTGAAGCACTAGAGAAGCAGTTGATATTGAGAATCTGTGTGTTGTAAGGTGATCCATTTTACTCTTTTGTTCCTTTTTGAATTTATTCATCCATAGCAGCTGTGTCTATGAAATTCACTTATGTTAAATATTAAGCGCATGTGTGTATTGAACTGACAATTAGGTTCTTAGACTGTTTCAGCTTCTGGCACTATTACATTAGTCTTCTGAAGCTTGAAACAACTGTTACATGACGCAATTAAATACTTGGGTTTAAAGTTGAAAGGTTGGAAGTCTGCCGTATGAAACTCTTAGTAACCAGTAAGGTGCTAGAGCAACATAAGAAAATAACAATACAAAGTACTTATGCAGAATAAAAGCCACCCCTTACCATGTGCATTTCAGGTGAGAGTATATTTGTGAAGGGATTGTGTACTTGAGAATCTCTGTGGCAAAGAACGAGAGGCCTCCAAAGGAGGAGTTAGTGGAATGGGCATCATCAGTGGGTAATGTCAGGATTCAAGGGACAGGGACACTTAATGGGAAACAAAGTTCAATGTGGACCTCCATGTGATAGGCGTTGGGTGGGGGATGGGAGATAGGTGGAGATTTGCTGCTGGGGAAATGTGAAGTCAAAGGAGTCATGATAACTTTGGGATGGTACCTAGTAACCAGCGAAGCTTGGTGCTAACAGTGTCTACTGCGAACTGTGTTCCCTATCATTACTGTCTCGATCTGAAACATGCCTGGTAAATCGCTTGGACAATGGCCATTGTAGACACAGTCAGTGTCACTTTGATAGGTGAAAGTGTTGATCTACATCCTGCTGGATTCTCGGACATTACAAGGATAAACTCATGAGCCCTGCTTTTATAAATTCCAGTGGTTGTTTTGTTTCCAGTCATTTCTTCAGCTGTATGAAGGCATGGGGTTCAAATGTTGATCAAAGGTGGATTGCACCATGTCATTGATGCTTACAAGTCTAACTTAGTCATCTCAATGATGCAGAAGTTTAAGATAATGACTTAAAAGGAGGCAAAAGCTGATCAAAAACAGTCGATCATTTGTGAAACCTCCACCTGTACTACGGGAGGATGAAAGCATCACTGCATCATAAGTCTCATAAAAGGCTGAAGGTGGATTGTTCTGAAATCATGGTCAATGTAGGTCAGAGATAAGAAAAGTCTTGCAGCAGGCATTTCCTTTTTGGTGAAATGGACGGTCACTCAGCTCGTACAGCACCTTCATCAAGTCAGTGCCCATGCTGTGAACAGGGCCTGTGTAGATGTGGGATCACTGCTTGGAGCAATTGTGGGGGGCTCTTGGGAACAGTTCGGAGAGAGTCTTTTGCGTCTTCCTGATGTGCTGTACTCTGTATAATTGGAGCAAACAAAGAGGTTAGACCCTGAGGAGCTAGTAGAATACAAGTCTGTATTCTGTGCTAGCTGCATTCAACCCATGAATTCAGAACAGTTTGCAAGGAGGAGAATAGGAAAGCAATAATGATAGGAGATTCAATGGTGAGAGAACAGACAGGAGATTCTGTGGTTGACTCTTGTGAATGACTCTTGTGAATAGTATGTTGCCTCCTGGGTGCTAGGGTCAGGGATGTCTCAGATCAAGTCGACAGGATTCTTTAAATGGAAGAGTGAGCAGCCGGAAGTTGTGGTACACATTGTTACCAATGACACAGCTAGAAATATGGATAAGAACCTGAAAAGTGAAAATAGGGAGTTAGGTTGGAAGCCTAACGAGCAGAGTGGTAATCTCAAGATTGCTGCCGATGCCACGGGCTAGTGAGGCTAGGAACAGAGAGTGCAGCAGAACATGTGGCTGCAGAGCAGGTTTCGGAAGGTGGGTTTCAGATATGGATCATTGGGATAGCTCCTGGGGAAGGTGTGACCTGCACAAGGAGGACGTGTTGCACTTGAACTGGAAGCGTACCAATATCCTGGGCGGGAAGTTTGCTAGACCTCATCGGGAGGGTTTAAACTAGTTTGGAAGGGGAATGGGAACTGGAACTACGGATCAAAGGATGGAGTAGCTAGTGTACAGCCAGATGGTGTGCAGAGAGTCTGTGAGGAGGGATAGATAGTTGAGAGGGAAATCTGCTGTCAGTGTGTTGGACTGAAGTGTGTCTATTTTAACATAAGTGTCAGGAATAAAGGTGATGAACTTAGAGCATGGATCAGTACTTGGAGCTACAATATTGTGGCCATTACAGAGACTGTGGAGCAGGAATGGTTGTTGGATGTTCCCGGGTTGAGATTTTCAAAAGGAATAGGAGGGAAGGTAAAAGAGGTTGGGGGAGCTGCATTGCCAATCAGGCATAATATCATAACTGCACAAAGGTAGGTCATTGAGGAGGGTTTGTCGACTGACTCAGTATGGATGAAAGTCAGAAAAAGAAAGCGACAATCATTTTATTGAGAGTTTTCTACAGAACCCCAATAGCACCAGAGACATGGTGATGGATGAGCAGATTGGGAGGCAGATTTTGGAAAGATGAAAAAGTGACAGAGTTGTTGTCATGGGTGACTTCAACTTCCCTAATATTGATTGGAACCTTCTTATTACAAATAGTTTGGATGGAGCAGATTTTGTCAGGCCTGTCCAGGTAAGACTCCTGAATCAATATGTAGATAGACCAACTGGAGAAGAGGCCACATTGGATTTGGTACTTGGCCAGTGTAAGAGCATTTCAGTGATAGTGATCACAACTCCCTAACCTTTACTGTACTCATGGAGAGAGATAGGAGCGGACAGTATGGGAAAGTAATTAGAGGAGAGGGAATTAGAATGTTTTTAGGGAGGAACTGTGGAACATTAATTGGGAACAGATATTCTCAGGGAATTGCATGACAGAAATGTGGAGGTTGTTTAGGGAGTACATGCTGCAAGTGCTGGATAGGTTTGTCCCACTGAGGCAAGTAAGTGATGTAGTGTGAAGGAACCTTGGATGACAAGAGATGTGGAACATATATTCAAGAGGAAGAAGGAAGCATACTTAAGATTGAGGAGGCAAGGATCAGACAGAGCTCTAGACGGTTACAAGGTAGCCAGGAAGGAACTGAAGAATGGACTTAGGAGAGGGAAAAGGGGGCATGAGAAAGCCTTGGCAAGTAGGATTAAGGAAAACCCCAAAGTGTTCTCTGATTATGTGGGGAACAAGAGGTTGACCAGAGGGAGGGAAGAGACAATCAAGGACAGTGCAGGGAACTTGTGTCTCGAGTCAGAAAAGGTAGGGGTGGTTTTTAATGAATACTTTGCTTCAGTATTCCTATGAGGTCAGCATAAAAAAGGGTGATGTTCTCAAACAGGTTGGTGTTAAGAAGGAGGATGTGCTGGAAATTTTGAAAAACATGAGGATAGAGGGGCCAGACAGAATGTATGCAAGGTTTCTATGGGGTGCGAGGAAAAAGATTGCTGTGTCTTTGGCAATGATGTTTGCATCCTCATTGTCCACTGGAGTAGTAGCGAATGTTATTCCCTTGTTTAAGAAAGGGAATAGGGATAACCCTGGGAATTACAGACCAGTCAGTTTTACATCGGTGGTGGGTAAATTATTGGAGAGGATTCTGAGAGACAAGATTAATGATTATTTGGGAAAGCATACCTTGATTAGAGATAGTCAGCATGACTTTGTGAGGGGCAGTCATGCCTCACAAGCCTTATTGAATTCTTTGAGAATGTGACACAACACATTGGTAAAGGTAGAGCAGTAGATGTGTTGTACATGGAGTTTGGCAAGGCATTTGATAAGGTTCCCCATTGAAGGCTTATTCAGGAAGTAAGGAAGCATGGGTTACAGGGACATTTACCTGTCTGGGTACAGAATTGATTGGCTCATGGAAGACAGAGGGTGGTAGTAGATCAAAAGGATTTAGCCTGGAGCTTGGTGACCAGTGGTGTTCTGCAAGGATCTGTTCTGGGACCTCTGCTTTTCATGATTTTTATACGTGACTTGGCTGAGGACGTGGAAGGCAGAAGTGGGTACTGCAGATGCTGGAAGTCAGAGTCTAGATTAGAGTGGTGCTGGAAAAGCACAGCAGGTCAGCAGCATCCGAAGGGCTTTTGCCCGAAACATTGATTTTCCTGCTCTTCGGATGCTGCCTGATCTGCTGTGCTTTCCCAGCATTACTCTAACTGAGGAAATGGAAGGGTGGGTTCATAAGTTTGCCAATGACATGAAGATTGGTGGAGTTGTGGATAGTGTGGAGGGCTGTTGTAGGTTGGAAAAGGACATTGACAGGACGTAGAACTGGGCGGAGAAGTAGCAGATGGAGCTCAACCTGGAAAACTGTGAAATAATTGAATTTGCAAGGTTGAATTGGAATGCAGATTACAGGGTTAAAGGCAGGATTATTGGCAGTGTGGAGGAACACAGGAATCTTGGGGTCCATGTCTATAGATCCCTCAAGGTTATCATCCAAGTTGATAGGTTATTAAGAAGGCATTTAGTGTGTTGGCTTTCATTAGCAGGGGGTTTGAGTTTAAGAATTGCAAGGTTATGCTGCAGCGTGAAAGAGCCCTGCTTAGACCACACTTAGAATATTGTGTTCAGTTCTGGTCACCTCATTATAGGACAAATGTGGAAGCTTTAGGGAGGATACAGAGAATTACCAGGATCTGCCTGGACTGGAAGGCATGTCTTATGAAGAAAGGTTGAGGGAGCTAGGGCTTTTCTCATTGAAGCGAGAAAGGATGAGAGGTGTCTTGAGAGAGATGCACAAGATGATGAGAAGCAGCGGTAGAGTGAATAGCCAGAGACTTTTTCCCAGGGCGGAAATCACTATCACAAGGGGGCAATGACAAGCTGATTGGATAAAGGTATAGGGGAGATATCAGAGGTATGTTCTTTTCAAAGAGAGTGGTGGCTGCGTGGAATGCACTGTCAGCAGTGACAGTAGAGTCAGATATATGAGGGACATTTATGCAACTCTTGGAGAACACATGGATGATAGTAAAATTAAGAGTAAATGGGTGAGTTTGATCGTTGAGTAGGATCAAAGGTAGGATCAAGGGCCAAAGGGCCTGTGCTGTCCTGTGCTCTATGTTCTGTTCTAATAGGAGTAGTCTTCTGAGGATGATCAATGCACAGATGATTGCAGTAGACCATCATGAACTTGAAAATAATGCTTGGTGATAATGTCAGCATTTGCTTGTATAGTGGGGTGAACAGCACCCTCTGTTGGTTTTGTTACTGTTCACTTTTGGTGGCTGTAAATTAAAGGTTATGTTTGGAATTGTCCAATTTCTTGCCTGCATGTGATGTTCCTACACTAGGTTTTCATGTCTTAGGGTGTGTCAACTGCTGGAGACATGGAACGAGCAGTGTGGGTTTGTGACTGCTCTGCATTGTATTGCTGGCGAGTGGCACAACATTCTGCTCATTTTCTGGTTGTGGTTAATCAACAAGAACAGTCACTTGACTTCTGGGAGCCATCTTATAAAATTGTATCATCGTTAATAAAAAGTCAAATTAGCTTTCTTAACGAAATGCATTATATTGTAGTGATGCAGAGAGAATGAATTTTAAACAGTTGACATAGTTAAATGTAAAAATTTTGAGGTTGTTGGTAATGTACTGTCCTATCATTAGTTTTGCTGTAACGTGTGGCTCCAAACTCATGTTCAAATTAATGCATTAACAATATAAAATTCCTCATCTTGCAGGATAGATTCATCATGAATAATGCACCAAATGTTGTAATTTTGAAGTAACCTTTTATGTGGTAAATGGTTGTTTCTGACAGTCAACCTCTTTGACTTAAATTGCGAAGGTGGAGTCTCATTCTTGAAGTTTTAAATGTTTGTAGAAAATTAAAACAAGTTATTTCTGACATTCCTTTCCCATATTTATGACTCTTAATTCTTTCTTTCACTCCCCTACTTTTTCTCTTTATGTACCTGATTTAACAATTGAAACTTGCACTTAATTCTCACCCTTGAGATTTCAAAATAGAGGCAGAAGGTATTCAACACTTCTGTGAGAGGTTTTCTTTATTAAAAAAAAGCAGGTTCAGCAAGTCCTTCTGGAACAGTGATCTAATTCAGCATTTGTCAGAAAGCGGGGCACTATAGACCCATGTGCGGTTAATGTTATGGGAATGTTTATAATGTTAGGGTTTTTGACAGGGTCAATATTTACACCTTCTTAACAGTTCAGAAAGATCTAAGATTGAGCAAGTTGTTTGAATTCAGCTCCAAAGTCACCAGGGTTGAGTTTACAAGCTTAGCTTTTCTCCTCGAATGAGTTCAGGGCAGTTTAGAAAGCAAGTCATTTCAGCAGAAACTTCCAAACTCGGGCTGTTTGCTTCGAAGTCTGCACGCTATTAGATCTGATGAAGTCTTTGGATATTGTCAAGAATCAGGTTGAAACATTGCATTGCCATATGTTTTGAGTTCTCTCCACCTGACTTTTACATATTGGTAGATTTTCTTTTGTTTTTTTCTTTTGTGTCATGGGCTTCTTTCTGGTGTTAAAGGAAATCAGCAAAATCATGTGAGTTTTTATCAGTGAATACCCACCACATGTAATCAAGGGAATAAAACACTATCAATCTTGATTTCATTCTGGGGTCTGACTTGTCAGCTGGCATTAAAGCATTAACAGACAGCTGGTTGGAGTTTGGCAATCCTTGGGCTCAAATAGAAACATATCTGGAGTTCAAACCATGTAGGACATTGCTCAGCAGCAATCAGAAGCAACAACAGTAGTAGATTTTCTCTCTGCTAAGCATTGTTGAAGAATTTTGAACATCGCAGTGACAATTACAGTTGAAAAGAATGATTTCCTGCTCCAAGTAGCTTAAACAGCTGTGCAGTAAGTTGACAAATAAGGATTGCCCATCCATCAAGTAACCACCTCATTTTCAATGGAATGAAAATAGATTTCAAAAGGGCTGGTAATCTGTTCTACCAGTGGAGATCAAAGTTAATTTCAGTCTGTTGTTAATACGGTGGGCTTGTGCAATTAATTAGTAAATAAATTTACCGTATCTGATGTGGGACTAAACTGTAATCTGAGCAGGTGATTGTCAATTCAAACACTGCTGTCACGGAGCAGAAGTTGCAAAGGTGGCTGCACAATTGAATGTGGAGTTCTCTAATAGAACTGGGAAAACATCAAGACCTCTGATAGATATGTGATAAGGAATGAATGGGATTTAAATGTGATTCTTCCCATAGCCATCAACCACATTTATTGTCTAATCTTGTGCAAGATAGTTACTTGGGTGTGATATGAGAGGACTACTGACAACCAATTAAGTGTTCCACAATGAGCTGGCATTCTGAAACAGGAAAAAGCTGCTCTCTTAGCAGGCATACCTTCTACAAAAATAGATTTTTTTTTTGTATGAATGAGCTGTTGATTTGCAGTAGGTTCCTGTTTTTGTATGCAAGTACTTGCACCAATCAAACAACTTCATGCATCCCATCACAAAAATAAAAATTGAAAATTTTGGTGTATTGGAATGCTTCTTCATTTGCTTTTGAGTGAATTGTTCAAAGCACATTAGATTTGACTTATTTGAATAAGAGTCCATTTTGACAATAAAACCTTTTAATCACTCACTGTCTAAATTTGTTTTTTAGCTTTTCTAATCAACCTGTTCATAGAAAGTGGTACGTTTGTGATTTTGGAGAAGATTTGTAGCTCAGGTTGTAGATCAGTTATAAGTTTGCTCGCTGAACTGGTAGATGTGTTCTCAGACGTTTCATCACCATGCTCGGTAACATCATCGGTGAAGCGCCGGTGTTCTGTCCCACTTGCTATTTATGTATACTTGTCAGTTGTGGCGGGTGATGTCACTTCTGGTTCTTTTTCTGAGAGGTTGGTAAATGGGGTCCAAATCAATGTATTTGTTAATGGAGTTCCGGTTTGAATGCCAGACCTCAAGGAATTCCTGTGCGTGTCTCTGTCTAGCCTGTCCCAGGATAGTTGTATTGTCCCTGTCAAACTGGTGCCCCTCTTCGTCTGTGTGTATGGATACGAATGATGGTTGGTCATGTCTTTTGGTGGCTAGTTGGTGTTTATCTATCCTGGTGGCTAGTTTCCTGCCTGTCTGTCCAATGTAATGTTTGTTGCAATGCTTACAAGGTATTTTGTATAGTGATTTACTTGGTACAAACGACATTATATAAGCAGGATAGAGACTTTAGTTGGAAAATATGCCATATGTTAAACACATCAATCATTTTTGTTTGCAGGAGGTTAGTTGCCATTTTAAAACATACAAATAAGTCTCCTCAAACCACTTGGGATATTTTGATCAGCAAGTAAATATTAATGCAAAACTACATTTTTAGAACTTAAAGTAAGAATAGGAAAATAAAATACAAGCCTTCAGCTTTTTTTGACTTTTAATCCATTAAGGAGTAGAAGGATATTTCCACCTTTGGGTAATACTCAAAGTCACACACTTTTAGTTTTATATAGTGGTAAATCAGAAGCCAGAGGATCACTTAGGCAGATTACTTATAATTTATGAAGGCAATGAAGCTTTACAGCTTCTCCACTGCTTCTGGGTGATGCCAGCAGTTTGTGAGTTTAATGTTCTAATCAGTGCAAGGTTTTAAAAATCACTGTTGAGCATTTTGTGTGTCTTTGCAAAACACTTGAAAATACTTGATGACGATTGCAAGCAAAGGTGGTTTCAACCTAACCCCCCCCCCCCATCTTTGCATTTCATTTGAAGGAAGCAGCATGCAATGAAGCAGCTGAGTACTCCTTTCTGTGGTTTCCCAACTCAGACACGAGCACTTCAGAAATCACCCTTGATGAGTGGTTCTGGATTTATTTTGAACAACAGGCACACAAAGAAGCAGTTGAGTGTTCCCTTTTGCACCATTGAACTGAGACACTGCCAAATTTGCACGAGTGGTTCTGGATTGCGCACTCATATTTTCTCAAGATCAAGTAAAAGTATAGTCAAGAAAAATACTGGGATCAAATTATTCCATAAGTTAGCTGAAGCAGACTGAGAAACAGGCACCCAAACGGATACTACTTTCGTCTGAATACTCTGCAGCTGAGTGGGTAAGAAGTACAAATTTTGTTGATGTCAAATTCATCATGTTTTGAGAAACATCATATAAATTCTAAAACTGGCACCAAACGTTTAGCTCCCTATTCTTATAAAAGTAGCTTATCGTCTTCTGAAGAAAAGCAGCAATAATTGAACCCTAACAAAGTCGCATATGTTCAGGAATGAAAATTTCCAGAAGCACCTGACATGCTGGCCAAAGTCCAAGCATTTCTGCTTCACAGCCAAACCTCGCCCAATCTCAGCCCTTCCTCACAAATTTCAGTGGCTGCGGTACGCATACACACAAACAAAGTAAAGAAAGGACTCTTGTGGTACAGTGCTAGTGTCTCTACGTCTGAACCAGGAGACCCAGGTTCAAGTTTCGCCAGTTGTGTGTAGGTAACATCTCTGAAGAGGTCGATTAAAAAAGATAAAGCTGCTATTGTCCCAGAGTCCCATAAGACTGTTCTCTCATTAGAGAGAGTTGACTGGTGTTGGGACTAACTTGAAATAGCAGGGTGAAGAGTCAAGACTCAGTCATGTACTACAGAATTACTTCATGACTTCCTCATGGACTGTAAAATATAAGTTTTTCCATCATTTTAGACCTTCATGCACACTGCAACTACCCTTTCTATAAAACCAAGACAGAAGCAAATCCTGATCTGTGATGAGAGAAAGACAATCATAACTACTGAGCATCTTATGAACCAATGATCCTTCCCTGTGGTATTAAGATTAGCCACTTTGTATCACCATTGGTCAGAGAATTAATGAAAAAGTAGGGCATCAGCAATTAAGCCATGTAGAAGAGACCGGTTTATGAACTTCAACAGAAAAGGTTTACAAGGATGTTTCCAAAGTTGGAGGGTTTGAGCTATAGAGAGAGGCTGGATAGGCTGGAGCTATTTTCCCCGGAGTGTCAGATTTTGAGGGGTGACCTTATCTAAGTTTATCAAATCATGAGAGGCAATGACAGCATGACTAGTCAAGATCTTTTCTCCACGGTAGGGGAGTCCTAAAGTAGAGGGCATAGGCATAAACTGAGATGGGAAAAATTTAAAAGTAGCCTCAGGGGTACCTTTTCACACAGAGGGTGGTGCATGTATGAATGAGCTGTCCTGGTCAGTTGGACCAAAGGGTCACTTTCCAGTTTGGACATCTCCATGACTCTATATTTATTCAGAAAAGTCTATGACCTGAACAACAAATTCAGGGAGTCATTTATTTTTAAAATACAAGTTTAAGATATTGATAAAGTGCAAGTTTAAGACTGCTCATCAAAGGTAGGTTGATCATAAATGGTGGACAAATGAGGTGGAATAATTGGCTGAAATAGAATAAGTACTTGCAAACATTTGATGTCTGACAGTATTATGGCCCACAGCCGAAGTATTTCAGGACTTGCACATTTCTAGTTTGACCTCTTTCAAAAAACACGTGCATGGTAGTCTACCACTATTGTTCTTTCCTGTCCCAGTAGAACAGAAATGATATGCACACCATATACCTCACTGCAAATATGCATTTGTGTGCATTCTCTTAAACTTGTATCACCATGAATACTTTTCATAATATAGCATTTCATGAACAAAATGGAATTTGGCTTTGAAAAAACAATGTGGTCAACTTTGAACTTTTGTACTTAAATTTTAATATGGCATGGCAACTTGGTTGTTATTAGATCATTAATGGTATTATTTCATGGACTTTATTGTCATTCTTGTGTATGGACTTAACGCAATAGTTTAATAGTCATTCACAACCATAACCACTTTTAAGAGTCAGGAACGGAAGTGACTGCATCGTCAATCAATAATTTTTAAAACATGGCACCTTTAGGCAAGTTTGGAGAGGTTGAAAGGCCAAATTTAATTTGATCATCTCAGAAAATATTAAGAAACAATTAAGAACTATCAATCAGAAAGTTAAATGTTTGTCATCTTTGAAATAGCTTTTACAAATCAAACAAGACATCCTTGAGAAAACAGAATGTATTAGTAACAATTATATTTGGAAAAGGAAAGTCACATTTAATCAAGACGTGGAGGTGCCATAGTTGGACTAGCATGGACAAAGTTAAAAAAATCACAGAGCAAGTTTATAGTCCAACAGGTTTATTTGGAAGTATTAGCTTTCAGAGCACTGCTCCTTCATCAGGTAACGGGTGGGGCAGGATCATAAGACACAGAATTCATAGCAAAAGATCACAGTGACATGCAAATTAAAATGATATATTGTACAAACCTAGAATGATGTTAAGTCTTTCATTTTTTAGAACGGTTTGTAGATTTTGGTTCATTAATATGTAAATCCACAATGACTTTTAATTCACATTCTCAAGATAACTTTAAGGTTTTATTAAAAAAGATGACATCTCAGCTCAGACAATGTATTAAAGGTATGAGGTTAGAGTCTATCTGTATCCCAATCCTGAGTCAGACTGGTTCTATTTCCATAGTAGGAATTCATAAAATATTTTTTAGATTGACTGCCTGCATTAACTGCCTGCCGGTTGTGTGCTGTTTGAGCAAAAATAGAATGTATTTGCAAATACAATTCCTGGTTCATTTGCAGATACATTCTATTAACATTTAACCAATTGGAGGCATTTGCAGATATAATGTCATGTCCTAAAAAAACGTGATATTTTGATTTTCAAAATTTTTCTCAGGAAGTTGCCATTGTGAGGTTAAGTTATCAATCTGATTCCAAATAGTCTTGCAAAGCAAAGGACAGTAGTCATGGATAGAATTGCCGGCATGGTGGCACAATGGTTAGCACAGCTGTTTCACAGCGCCAGGGACCTGGGTTCAATTCCCGCTTCAGGCAACTATCTGTGTGGAGTTTGCACATTTCTCCCCGTGTCTGCGTGGGTTTTCTCCGGGTGCTCCGGTTTCCTCCCACAGTCCAAAAATGTGTAGGTTCGGTGAATTGGCCATGCTAAATTGCCCGTAGTGTTAGGTGGAGGGGTAAATGTAGAGGAATGGGTCTGGGTGGGTTGCTCTTCGGTGTCGACTTGTTGGGCCGAAGGGCCTGTCTCCACACTGTAAGTAATCTAATCCAGAATGTCTGAGATTGAAAAAAATGAACAATTACATTGTCTGTCATGGATTTGTGGAATTGGTTATAGTGGATTGTTGACTCAGAGTTATCGACTCAGAGCAGAAAAGGCCCTTCAGCCTAATGAGTCTGCAAGGCAATCACTACCACAAAAGGCACACTCATCCTACTTTCCTACACTTGCCCCATATCTTGAATGTTATGATATTTCAAGTACTCATCCAAATAGTTTTTAAGGTTTGTGAGCTTCCTGGCCTCCACTATCATCCGAGGAAGTGCTTTCCAGCTTCCCACCATCCTCTGACAAAGTTATTTTCTCAAAGAAGAGAAGTTGGAATTGTGCAGATGTCAAAATAAGAAATGGGGAAATTATGATTTTTTGTTTCCAAATGCTGAAGTATTTAAACATTTCAGTTAATTGAACCAATTGTATAGTTATGTCTTAAATAATTAGTTGGAGCAAGAAACAACAATAGCATGTCTGTTAAATAAGGCTATCGTAATGCATTCATATAAGGCACACAAGGACAAGTAATAGGTAAAGGAGCAGATAATTGATGTGAAAAGGACTAAGAAGGGAAGTGAGATAAAACGTTTTTCCTCAAATGATAACAAGCGGTATGGAATAAATTGCAAGAAAGATCATTGGTGTTAACACCATAAATGTATTTGAGAAATGGATTCTTCGACATTGAAAGATTTGCGAGATACAGAAAAAAATGCTTCAATCAGTTTTGTAATGGCAATATTAATACATCAAAGAAGTATGTGTTGACAATTTCTCTACAAATATTAGATGGTGAGAATTAGGTGGATTATGAGTATTCTAATAATGGCATTCTTCTGATAATTGTAATAAGAAAATTTCCAGATGATAAATAATTCTTCAGAAGTCGGTAAGTGGCTTGAAAGAATATTTGAAAAGTTCTGATACATTTTGGAGGATGTGTCAAATATAGATTTGGTTTAAAAAAAGGAATATTTTTACTGGCTGTACTTCCAACTTCATTACTTTGTTTTAGTTGATCAATGACACCGTTATATATTTTAACCGTTTCTTTTTCACATAAAGAAGATATTTGTGTGACTGAATAGATTTTTTAAAAAAGCCAATTACTTCAGTGAAAATGTTACACACTTTGAAACTCATCGATACATTTATGCTTTACTCTTGTTAATGGAATATATTCTTGTAATACTAGGAGTTTTCATAACACAATTGACAAGTTTCTCATTGAGAACTCTGTCTGCCTAATTCAATTTAAGTACAGCGGTGTATGGATTGAATCTATCTATGTGTTGTAAAAGTGAAAATTCCAATAAGAACTAAAACATTTTGTCTTTCCATGTCCTCTAAACAGCAGTATATTCCGTTGCACATGCCCCAACTGCTATCAGATCTATGCTGCTTGGCTCTCTGCCCTGTGCTGATTACAGATACACTGACAGATGGAGTGGAAAAAGTTAGGCTATGATGAATTGGGTAGAAGTTGTCCCAAGTCCTTGTTCAGCATAGTAGACAAACCTCTTGGGGACAATACTGAATAGGCACTTGATGAAAGAAGGGTATATTGCGTTCATTATTGTATACTTTATGGAATTCATCTATGAAATTACAACTATAAGTTGGTTCACAAAGAAAAATGTCATTGCTTACACCAGTGTGAAATTATAGAGATCGATGTAAGGGACATGCTTTAAAAAATTGACTTTTCTTTGCATGACTGAGTTTAATGACAATACTTCTTGAACTATTGGGAATTAAGAACATTTCCCCATTTTAAACTTGGATTTGTATAAATCCATAACTTGTTCATTTTTTATTCTTTCTTGGGATATGAACAATGCTGGTTAGGCTGACATTTATTGTCCATAACTAAGTATGTTCTTGAGAAAGGACTGTTAAGCCAGCTTTGTGAATTGTTTCAGTCCATTAATACAAGCACACTCACAGTGCTGTTAGGAAGGGAGTTTGAGATTTTTAACCCAGCAATAGTGAAGGAATTATGTTTTTATTCCATGTCAAAATGGGATGGGTATGGGAACACGGGGAGAGTTGTTGGGACTGATCATTCACATGGTGTATTTCCTTAACTAGTGCTTCTGCATGTAAAGATCGTGGATTAAGAAAGAGCATTCAGCGGCACCTTGGTGAATTGCTACAGTGCACTTTTGCATACGGCACACATATGCGTGTTGGTGCTGGAAGAAATGCGTGCTTAAGTTGATGATTGTGCGACGTTGTAAATATCACTGGGTCTGCAGTCATCCAGGCAGTAGTGAGTATTTCACGGCACACTGACTTGTGCCTTGTGAATGATGGACAAGCTTTGGCAAAATGAGGGCATGAGTCACTTACCAAAGAAATCCGAGCCTCTGACCTTTTGTAGCCACAGTATTTGTATGGCAAGTTCTCTTAGGATCCTGAAAAATGGTAATCCCCAGAATTATAATGGATGGTCAATTCACATTTTACATGTTTATGCTGATATTTAGTTTGTTTAAATTAAATAAGAAGTGCTAGTTTAGCCTTAATGGAATAAAGATTACAGTGCTGTGTAAAATTTAGCAGTAAAGGTTGTTTGCATATCGCATCATCAATGCTCATTTAGCCTCTGTTTCTTCTGATGTCCTTCCGTTCCACATCCAAGGACTTAAGTCAACTGTGTATAATGCACTTATGGTGTTCAAAATAATCTCAGAAATACATCTTAACAGTGGAGTAGTTTTAAAATGTATTTCCAGAGGGAGAAATAACAGAGATAAATGGAATATATTTGCTTTTAATGTAGTTTCCTGATTTCTCACAAAAATGATCCTGTCCATAAACATGATTTTTTTAAACCACCTTGTTTTAAATAACGTGTCAAGTCTCTTAAGTATACATTAACTATAAATGAACCTTATTTTTCTTTACTCTAATAATCATGCAATGCGGTAAAAGTTATGCATTCTTGAATAGTCCTGTTCATAGGCTTAATACTTCAGTCTAATATTCATTAATCAGTCAATAGCTGTGTCAAAATAGCAGAGACCCAAATTTCAAATGTGCATCAAGAATTCGTTGATAACTGTCTCATGGTATGATTTGGGGACTTAAGAATAATTAGTTCAAAGGTTTAAAGCCTAGGGCTGAATTTTACTCAAACAGTCAAGTGCCAATTTCATGGATTTTTTTTAGGGTTTCTCTCGGTAAACGCAAGTGGATTACTTTTCAGTTCTCTGCTGTTCGTTTCATTATGTCTGCCCCACTCCTCAATGACATCGGTCTCATACTATCATGAAAGTACTCCCGCTGCCATGATGTTTGAGAATTTCTGCTTAGGTGCTGTGTATAAATATCAGAGAAGGTGATTGGAGGGTTGGAGGAGTCCACCAATGCAACCTATACTATGCTGCCTGTGATATGAGTGTCTGTCTGCCTCTGTCGACAAGTCGGTGAGTGCCATGGAGTCCTGTGTCAGCTGGACGTGGGCACAGACTGCACTTCATTGCTGAGCTAGTGGTGTTCAATGCCAGCAGCAAAGGGTTACATGGAATGAAGTAACTTGACCTCACACTAAGTGCCTCTTCCTTACAAGAAGATAGTTCGGGGCCAGTAGATATGTAGCTGGACAGGGAGTCACAATGCAGGCAACCGTGAACCCTTGTCCCAGGGATGTCCAGCCCATCCACCTCCACCCTTCCTGCAAACTGCAACTCTCTGAGAATTCAATCTGAGGAGATTGAACCTGCATCTAGGCAGGACACTCTGATGAGGTCAGAACCCTCTACCTACAAATGACAGCGAGGTCATCCACTAAAAATTCCAAGGCCAACGGTTGCACTACAGGGCTTCTTCCACCCTAAACCTCAGGACAGCACTTACACATAATGGGAGGTACAACAATAAAATGTTCTGAGCACACACTGGTGGCATGGGTGAAACATTGCTGTAAGTACATTCTCACAGTTGTAAATATATGGTCCATAGCTGTGTGAGTGTACCTTTTAGCTGCAACTTTAAGACTGAAAGTGAAGACGCGAGCCAACCTTAGTGCCACATAATAGTCTAACCTTGTCGCAATAATAACTTTATTTCTCCTGGGGCCCACACTTATGTTTAACTTTATCATGCTTGAATGAGGGAGAATCAAATCTTGTGAAGATGTCCATCTGTTTGTAACCTTTGTTTTTCTTTCTGTTTAACAAACGCTAATGTCAAAACAGTAAACTGCAATTTCAGTTGAGGTTATACAGAAGATGATGGCCTCTGCAACATCAAACCATTTGCACTTAATGAAAGATGACTTCATGTAACAGCGTTTTCTTGAATAATGTTGACACAGAAGTCCTGCCTCCATTCCTTTGACCAACACTGTTTCACTGTAAGATGCTCAAAGTACTGTTCCATTTGAAAAGAATCCTCATTGTCTTGCTCAGTACAATGCTGTAGCTCTCCAAGATCCTCATCAACCATACCATGGCCCTGGTGTGTCCTCCAGTTGTCTGGAGCAGAGAACCCAAGGACTATACAGCATCCTCCGTTTGCATGACACTGAACAAAATTCCAGAAGTGGCCTGCATGGGGACCTGATGTTCAGGAGACATCTTCTCTCTCTCATTGGCTCCAGTGGATTGAGGTGTTGCATTGAAGGTATGATGGACATTGCAACATAGCATTCTGAACAGTGCATCAAAACGAGAACAGTGCGCCTACCCTTCTCTCTCCTGCATGGCATTCTGTGGAAGATAAGCAGCTGTGGCTCCCTTAATTTTTTGCCACTTTGTGGGGACAACACATTGCTTTCACACCTGCTGGAGGTTGATGCTGGTCCTCAGATGAACACATTGTTAATCCATTCATGTGGAAACTGTTTGTATCACAGCACATAGAGACAGGCATAGCTTCTGTGCCTGGTTCCAAAAGGAGTGGTTCCACTGAGCCAACATGGTCATATATCGGAAACCAAACAGCTCCTCAGTCACATGATTATTCACGAGCAAATCACATTTGGCCTGTTTTTCTAATCGACCTGTTTTTCTAATCAACCTGTTCAGAGTTGCTGTTACATACCTCTGGAGCCTCCGGGTCCAGGGGTAGCGGCATCCTCCAAACCCTGGGACGTGGTAGTCTCCAACATGGGATGTTTGTACATGGACTGTATGCATTATACACTTGATTCAGATGAATACAACTTAAGTCATTTGGCGCACATATTGTTGGAGGTTGTAAGGACTTGGTTGGAAGAATGAGAACATATCACCCCAGCCGCAACCTTACATTACCTGAGAAAGACAGCATTGCCAACAGAATCACAGTGTGAACATTTTACAGTCCAGTGTTTGAGGTCAGCAGCTTCTGGACCTTATGCAGACTATATCACCTTGGAATTTGTGAATTGTGGAACTTTACAGCTCAGCTGACATTGCTTCTGTTTCAAGGCTATTTGCTAAGATTAATCTATAATGTGCATGTCCCATCAGTACCCCAGACTTAAAGAATTAATATGCCAAACATAGTTATGCATTGCATTCCCCCTTCAAAAGCAGGGTCATGACTGTCAATGACCCTTCCTCCCACAGTATCTCTTGTCCTCCCATGATCGGTCATCTCCCACCCTTATGTGTTGAGTTGCCTGCCTCTACAATTATTATCTCCTCTGCATCAGTTTGCTGCTTCCAATCCTAACAGTTGACTCCTCCAAATATCCCCCACTTTGACCATTAGTAAATGGACCCCCGGTGCTGACTTTTAGACAACCATTTGGTTGAAGCACATTCAGCATGTTTACCACATAAGCTGCTGATACATGATGCAGATAAAACATTGATGTAGCACGGATCCATACAGTGAGTTGCCTGATGTACTGCTGATAACTGTGACTGGCTGTCTGCCTGCATGAAAAGGCAAGTGAAAGGTGCTGTGTACCTGCAGTTTTTGAATGAAACAGCAGAAGGGCAAGACAAGCCAAGGTTGGACGAAGATGCTGTGAGCATTAAAGTAGGCACAAAGTGATGGATGCTAAGAGAGCCTGCAAAGAGTCCTGAGATGCACCCTGCTCCAAACCATGAGGGCAGTGTATGTCCCTTGCAAAGAGACCAAGCAACAACATTGCAATGCAAGTTGTTGATATGCTCCAAAATATAGTTCAAAAGTAGATTACAGTATGTTAAGTGGATTGGTGATGTGCCATACTGATATCGTTAGGGTCGTACTTGTCTAATATCAACCTCTTATGGATGGGGCTTGCAGGCAATCACTGGAAATCGAGCAAATTTTGGGGACTGCCTCCCAAGGTGGAGGACCAGAGGAGACAGTGCTGCCCAAGATGGAGGGCCAGGGGAGACAATGCTGCCCAAGATGGAGGGCCAGAAGAGATCATGCTGCCCAAGATGGAGGGACAGGGGAGCATGTGGTACCCCCTCCCCGGCTTTCATGTCAGGAATTGTCACCGCCTAGTTTCTATGTGGCATGTGGCAGAAAATTAGCAGCATATCAATGAGGTAATGTTCGGTACTAATGAGATGCGAATACACACAACTAACAAATAGACCTCTTGCTGCTCATGAGTAAGATTCTTAGCTTGCCATTCGAACTTTGGGTGGAAGGTCAGACCTTTATCTCTATATCAGCAAACAAATTTGTTCAGATCATGCTATATTTTCCTAACTGACTCACGATTGTCCACCTCAAATCGAGGCAATGAACTCTTAGCCGCTAATAAAATATTATTATTAATATGTGCATTGCAACATTCAGTAATTAATAGAGTTGTGTTTTTCTTTTGCTTGGTTAGGCACATTTATAGTCTGAACATTTTGTAAAAGTTTGGTACATATCTTTTTTTTGTTTTAAGCGGTTATTTCAATTTTTAAAATTACTTTATGATATGGTAGTTCTTTCTTTGAAATGATTTTCGCCACGACATTGAGAAACTGCCGCCACTTGACAAGTTACATTCATTATTGACCAGTGAGAAAGGTTCATGTTCATCAACATAACTTGGTGATGCACAAAATGTTAGTAAGTCCTAGAGACACTTGGCTGCTTTAGAACAAACGTGTATGTCAAAAATGATGGCTATTTCCATTCAATTAATCTTCATGCTGTCACATTTTCAGTTCATCCGTTCAATGACTTGCACTATTCAAAGCTTTTTATTCTTAGAAAATAGATCTGTTTTCATAGAATCTCAGCGGTGTAGAGCACAGAAGATTCAATTATATATTCAATTAGTTACCCTGTTCCTTCCCCAAACTCTAACATTTTTTTCTTTGACCATTTATCTGTCTATCCAATTATCTTCTGTGTGTTACTGTTGAATCTTCATGAACAAAGCTTTCAGGCAGTGCATTCAAGATCACAGCTTGCTACATTTGTATCTCTTTATGTCCCCTCAGCTAAACTCAATAACTTTTGGTTACAAACACTTCTGTGACGAGAAGCTATTTCTGTTTATTTACGCCACCATGTTTTTTGAACACCGGTGTCAAATTTATACTTAACCTGTCGCAGTTATAATGCAGAGCAGGGCAGGGAGTGTACCACTGACTGTGAAGGAGAATGTGTCATCACATCACAGAAAAAGAGCCCTTTGGCCCAAGGTGTTTCCGCCAGTTTAAAAAAGACAAAAAAGTACCTAAATATTCAAATCCATTTTTCGTCACATGACCTTTAGCTTTGAGGGCCTTGGAATCAAAAGTGCACGTCTGAATACTTATTAAATGCTGTGAGGGTTTTCTGACCTGACCACCCTTTCCGGAATGAATTCTAGATTCCCACTGTACTCTGGGTGAAAAAGATTTTCCCCTCATCTCCACGAAATGTTCTTCCCATTAGCTTAAAGCTATGCTCCTGGCCACTGACCCCCTCCATTAAGGGGAAAAGTCTCTTCCTGTCTCCCTGACCTAAAATGCTTCCTATAATTCCGGACACCTCAATCATGTCCCCTCTCAATCACCTCTGATCTGAAGAAAATAACAAATCTGTCCAATCTTTCTTTATAACTGTAACTCTCCAGCCGAGGAATATCCTGGTAAATCTTCTCTGCACCCTCTCCAGTGCAATCACGTGCCTCCTGCATTGTAGATTCCATAACTGCACACAGTACTCTGGCTGTGGCCTAACCAACGTTTAGTGTTGATGATCTATGCATCCAGCTCCTTCAAGGCTGGAGCTTTGTATATTTTCAAGATCCCTGAGGCAAGCAAATCAAATGCCATTCATTCTTGTAGGAGAGCAGGAACCTGTTCACCCTAACCTTTGCTAAGACTGCAGGCTTCCCTATGGTTCAGGGTGTCAATGGATACATGATTATTCAGTGACAGATGCTGCACATCACCTCTACCTTACACCAAAAGCAAAACAGGATTCCACTTGGCCCATCTACAGCTGGCGTATGATCATGTGCAACAAATAGTGCAGGTTCAAATCTGATATTCTGGCAGGAGCTAATTTACTGATGTTTGTGACAGTCAACTGTACCATCTGCATTGATCCACATGGCGAGCCAAATGATAGGTGGTGAGGGCTATCTGGTGATGATTCCAGTACGCAAGCCTCGTTTACATACACAGCTTGCAAATAATGAAAGTTAGGTGTCACAAAAAATGTGATAGAGCAGGCCAGATCAATGTTTGTACTACCTCAGCTGCTTTGCGGCATTTGGGAAAGCAGATGTCAAGATTTGTACTGGCCTGTTGCATGCTGCACAAGCACAACATCATGAGGAGACCGTCCTTGCTACCACCTATAAAACTAAAACTGAAGCAGGAGGAAAAGGAAGAAGTAACTGACAAAGCCACTTGCTTGGCTGCATTTTCCTTTAAATTCATTTGAGTACACCACCTGTAAATGCAAAGTCATTTTTGTTCACTAACAGCACTATACGTTAGCTTCACCCTGACACTATCACAAGATCAGTCACAGTAAACCAGGAGACCATTTGGCCCATCATGCCTGCACTGGCTCTGTTATCTCGTCTGGCTCTTTTGAGGCCAGCTCTATTATCTTGTGCCTATCTCCTGCCTTTTCCCCATAGCCTTGCAAGTTGTTACTTTCAAAAGAAAATCCAGTTTCCTCTTGAATGCCTCAATTGAATTTGTGTCCAACATATTTCCATACCTTAACTACTTCCTATCTAATGAAGGATTGTTTTTGTCCTCAGATAACCCTTGCTTTTTTTGCTCATCATTTTAAACCTATATGGTCTCATTTTTTTTGCAAGGAGTAACAGCTTCACCTTCATTCTGTCCAGCCTGCTCATGATTTGGAAAAGCTCAATCAAATCTCTTCTCAGTTGCCTTCTGTTCAAGAAGAACAATCCCAACTACTTCAATATTTTCTCATAACTGAAGTTTTTCATACCTGGAGCCATTCCAGTAAATTGGCTTAGCCCTTGTGCAAAGATTAATGTGCAATAAGGCAAAATAAGCATTCCAAATGAAATTGTGCACTTACAAAGATGAGTAACCTACCTAATGTAATTCCTCGGTTCCACTTTTCCGTATTCTATGTGCAGTGTGACTGTTGACCTTTGGTGGAGAAGTCTGTAGATTGCCTTGGAAGATGACCTCAGGCAGCTCTGGGTCTGGGCATTTGATAAAGTCCCACATTAAAGACTGTTAACTAAAGCAGAAGCTCTTGGCATTGAGGGCAAATTACTGACATGGCTGAGAAGTTGATTAAATGGCAATGACAGCAAGTAGAGATAATGGAACTGAAGTTGGCTGGATATTGTCCCACAACAATCTGAGTTAGGGCCTCAATTACTTGTGTTACTTATTAACAATTTCTGCAAAGATTTGCAGGTCATGTTGTGGTTCAGGTTGTAAGTTTGCTCGCTGAGCTGGGAGGTTTGTTTCCAGACATTTCGCCACCATGCTAGGGAACATCATAAGTGAGTCTCCAGTGAAGCAGTGGTATTATGTCTCACTTTCTATTTGTGTGTCTTGGTTTCTTAAGGTGGGTTTATCATTTCCAGTGCTTTTTTTCAGAGGTTGATAAGTAGGGTCCAAATTGATGTGTTTATTGATGGAGTTCCGGTCTGAGTGCCAGGCCTCTAGGAATTCCCATGCGTGTCTCTGTTTAGACTGCCCTGTGATGGATGTATTGTCCCAATTGAAGTGGTCTCCTTCTTCATTTGTATCTAAGGATACGAGTGATAGTGGGTCATGTCTTTTGATGTTTTATTGGTGTTTGTGTATCCTGATGACTAGGTTTCTGCCTGTCTGACCAATGTCGTGTTTGTTAAGTCCTTGTATGGTATTTTTTAAATGATAATCATTTTGCTGGCTGTTTGTATCGTGTCCTTCAGGTTCATCAGCTACTGCTTAAGTGTGTTGGTAGGTTTGTGGGGTACCATGATGCCAAGGAGTCGAAGTAGTCTGGTAGTTATCTCAGAGATGTATTCAATGTATGGTAATGTGGCTAGAGTTACTGGGTGCACTGTGTCTGCTAGTTTGGGTTTGTTTCTGAGGGATCGGCGATCTGTATTTATTTAAAACTTGTTCTTTTTGAATATGTTGTACAGGTAGTTTTCTTCTACTGCGCGTAGTTCCTGAGTTTTTTTTTAATTCATTCGTGGGATGAGGATGTCACTGGCTAGGCCAGCATTTATTACCCATCCCTTATTGCTCAGAGGGCAGTTAAGAGTCAACCACATTGCTATGGGTCTGGAATCACATGTAGGCCAGACCAGCAGTTTCATTCCCTGAATGGCATTAGTGAACCAGATAATCAACAATGGATTTTTAGTCACCATTAGACTCTTAATTCCAGATTTTTATTGAATTCAAATTCCACCATTTGCCATGGCGGGATTCAAACCTGGGTTCCCAGAACATTACCTGGGTTTCTGGCTTAATAGTCCAATGAACATACCACTAGGCCATTGCCTCCCCCAAACAGGCAGAAAGCTAGCCGCCAGGATACACGAACGTCAACTAACCACCAAAAGATATGACCAACTATCACTCATTTCCTTAGATACAGAAAAAGAAGGACACCACTTCGACTGGGACAACACATCTATCCTGGGACACGCTAAACAGAGGCATACATGGGAATTCCTGGAGGCCTGGCATTCAAACAAAGACTCCATCAATAAACACATTGATTTGGACCACATTTACTAACCTCTGAGAAAAAGCACTGGAAATGATATCACCCACCTTATGAGACCAAGACACACAAATAAAAAGTGGGATATAACAGCACGCTTCAGCAGAAGCTCACTAATGATGATACCTAGTATGGTGATGAAACGTCTGAAAACAAGCCTTCCAGCTCAGCGAGCAAACTTATAATCTATTTATTAACAACTTAGATAATGGCTTAGAATGTCAAATATTCATATTTGCTGATACATAAAGTTAAGTAGCATTGTAAACAGTGTAGATGACAGCATAAGTTTACAAAAGCTTAATGAAAGATGCATGAATGCGTAAAACGGTGATAGATGGCTTTCAGTTTAAGCAAGTGTATGGTAATTCATTTTGGATCAATGAAGGATAGATCAGGCTGCTTTCCAGATGGTACAAAGTTAAATACAGTGGATGTCCAAAGAGACTTGAGGGTTCAGGTGCATAGATCTTTATGATGAACAGGTTCAGAAAATAGTCATAAAAGAGAATGGAATTCTTACCTTTAAAACTGGACACCATAAGAACTGGAGCAGAATTAGGCATTCATCCTATCAGGGACTAGAGTATAAGGACACAGAAGTTCTGTTGTAGTTATACAAAACTCTGGTTAGACCACACTTGGAATACTGTGAGCAGGTCTGTGTACCATATCTTCGAAAAGAAATATTCACCTTGGAGGAAGTGCAATACAACTTTACAAGAATGCTATCTGAACTATCTTAAGTCATGAGGACAGATGATAAAAGTTTGGCCTTTTTTCTCCAGAATTTAGAAGGTTAAGTGGTGATATGATCAAAGTCTTCAAGATATTAACAGGAAGGGATGGGACAGATAAAGATAAACTTTCCATGAGTTGGGGATTCATGAATTAAGGGACATTGCCTGAGAATTAGGGTCAGACCATTGAGGAGAAATGTTAGGAAGCACTTCTACACATAAAGGGTGGTAGATGTCTTCTCACAAATGGGAGTGGATGCTAGATCAGTTGTTAACTTTAAATCTGAGAAAGATAAATTTTTGTTAAGCAGAGATATAAGGGATGTAGGCCAAGGCATATGGGGTTAGGTCAAAGATCGGCCATGATTTCATTGGATGATGGAACAGGCCGGGGAACTAAAAGGCCTACTCCTGTCCCTATGTAGGAGACTCAACTTCAAATTGTTCCATTTAGTTATGAGTGGCACCAGTCAGCGTTGGTTGCACAACAGACAATGGCATTTACAAGAGTGTCAGGAGTGAAAAGTCAAGTAATCTCTTTGCGAGTGACAACATTCATGCCCCATTGGATTAATGTTGCTCCCCTGGCTGGTACCTTAACAATCCTAGCATTCTGTTGGCAGTAGCCAAACATATTGTCCTTCCGATCATCATACTAAAATCTGTAGCTATTGCATCGGTCTGAGCTTTCCTCACAGCATGTAAATAATGGGTGCCTTATGCACTTGAAGCTCACTTCGAGTCATAGGGATGTACAGCACTTAAACAGACCCTTCTGTCCAACTCGTCCATGCCGACCAGATATACTAACCTAAACTAGTCCCATTTACCAGCACTTGGCCCATATCCCTCTAAATACTTCATATTCGTATACCCATCCAGATGCCTTTTAAATGTTGTAATTGTACCAGCCTCCACCACTTCCTCTGGCAGCTCATTCCTTACACAAACCACCCTCTGCATGAAAATATTGCCCCTTAGGTCCCCTGTAAATGTTTCTCCTGTCACCCTAAAATTATGCCCTCTATTTCTGAACTCCCCCATCCCAGGGAAAAGACCTTGCTTATTTATCCTATCCATGCCCTTCATGATTTTATAAACCTCTATAAGGTCATCCCTCCACCTCCGATGCTCCGGGGAAAACAGACCCAGCCTATTCAGCCCCTCCCTACAGCTCAAAACCTCTTGAAGTTCTGTTAGGGATGGGCAATAAATGCTGGCCCAGTCAGCACAGCCCACATTCCTGAATGAATAAAATGAAATATCAGTCATCAAATGTTCAGATGGTTATCAAATTCCCTTTGGAATGCCTCAATTGAGTTTGCCTCAACCACAACCTGTGGCAGTGCATTTTACATCCAATACCATATGCTACATTAAAATGTTCTTTGTCATGTCACTACCTTTACTAATCACCTTCAGTCTGTGTGCTCTGATCCTTGTGATCCAGCAGGTGGTTGAAACACTGATGACCCCAGAGTAGTTTCAACAGACAGATGAGAATAAAATATGTAAGATTGCTCCCACAGTCCAAAGCTGTGCAGGTTAGGTGGATCGGCTGTGCTAAATTGCCCACAGTATCAAGGCTTGGTGGGTTAGCCATGAGAAATGCAAGGTTACAGAGTTAGTGGGGGGAGGGATGGGCCTGTGTGAGATGCTGTTCAGAGGGTCAGATTGGACTCGATGGGCCGAACGGCTTCTTCCACACTGTCAAGATTTTGAGATTCAATGAAAATGCAGATACTGTGGTAGAACAGACTCTAAACAAGCTGAAGATTTGTAGTAATTGCCTGGATAATTTGAATACTAAGCTACAGCCTACCAAATTCTCCATGATAATTTCTGCATGTTATGTGCATTATTTGCTATATTGGAAAATTGAGTTGATGATGACCAGAGAGAAGAAATAGGTGAAGTTACACAGTACAGAACAAAAATAATAGGTTGTGAAAAAGAATGGGAAGTGGAACTTGTGAACCAAATGCCAGAGCAAGAAAAGTGAAGCTAACCACTTGGATTTTAGAAATTACTCAGACAAATTTTTCACTGTCCAAGATCTTTGTCAAGTTTCTTCACACGTCAGAGTTTTCAATTTCCCTTGCAATTATCCCAACTCTCCAAATATTTTCAAGAAATGTCAGGTGTCCTTTGTTTTCTCCCTTCCAAGACAGTCAGTCTATGAAAAACATCATTCTGCAGAAGAACCACAAGTGACCATTCTGACAATAGACAGACATGATGGAAGACATAACCATAAATGTATCAGCAGGAGCAGAATTTAGTTTATTACTTCAAAACTTCCAATGGATTGTTTCTAATTGATATTCACAGAGTATCGCATGAACCTTCATTATCCTCATCCCCATTTGTTTCCAAAGTGCACCCATCGGAAATTGAATTGGTATCTGTTTGAACATCTCGCACATTCATTCAGCCATTATTTAATTTTATTCAATAGTTAAATCATTCATTCATTTTGTTCTGTAATTTCATTCATCTGTTCACTTCATTTCATTCACTTATTCATGTGTACCATATTTTGAGGCTGGCCCTTGGCTCAAAGCTGCTTTCTTGGAGGTTTTTTCTAGTCAGTGAAATTTTGACTCTGTCTTTTGCTCTCTAGGTGGGTCTGGAGATTACTTCAGCCAAAATGGGAATCAAAACCATGCTATAATCTTAATGCTATTAGCCATCTAGCCACCTGAGATAACAACTGGTGGTAGGGCTTTGGGTAGTGTTGTAGAACAGAGGGACCTAGGGTGCAGGTACATAATTCTTTGAAGTTAGCATCATATCTCGACAGGGTAGTTAAAAAAGCATTTGGCATACTTGCCTTCATTGCTCAGCCCTTTAAGTATTGGAGCTGGCAAGTCATGTTGAGGTTGCACAGGACATTGGTGAGGCCTCTTTTGGACTACTATGTCCAGTTATAGGAAGGATATTATTAAGCTGGAGAGGGACCAGAAGAGATTAACCTGGATACTGCTGGGTATGGAAGGTCTAGATTATAAAGAAATGCTGGATAGACTGGGACTTCTTCCGCTCAAGCAGAGGAGATTTAGAGGTGACCTGATAGGAGTTTATAAAATAATGAGAGATATAGATAGAGTTAATGATGGTTATATTTCCATAGAATGGAGCATTCCAAGACAAGGGGATGCATTTTTAAGGTGAGAGGGGAGAGATTTATAAAAGACACGAGGGGCAAGTTGTTTTAAACAGAGGGTGGTTCACATGTTGAATGAACTTCCTGGGGAAGTGGTGGATATCGATACAGTTAGAATATTTAAAAGACATTTGGATAATGATATGAAGAGGAAATGTTTGGAGGGATATGGGCCAGGAGCAGGCAGGTGGGACTAGTTTAGTTTGGTATTACATTCAGCATGGATTGTTTAGACTGAATGGTCTTTTTCTGTGCTGTATGACTCTATTACAACAAGACAGGCCATCCTCAAGGTTTATAAGAGGGCAGAAGTATCTCAAACTGTTACATATAATTATTGTAAAATGTACTGATAGTTTCCAAAATAATTGACCATGCTAAGATCATTGTACATCAACTAAAGTATAATAATTAAAAGCTCAAAATTGTGAGAGTCATGTAGCTGAAGTCAGACCAGAGAGTCATTAACTAAAGTTACTTCAGTTGACATCATCAATGAGTAGATCATTTCAAGATTAAATTTTAGGATTATATCAAGCAATCAACCATATTCTTGATCAAGGTCAATACAAACAGGACTATACTTTGCATTTATTGTAAAATTTCAGTCGTAGAGTCAGACAGCACTTAAACAAACCCTTCCATCCAACTAGTCCATGCTAAACATAATCCCAAACCAAATTAATCCCACTTGACTGCTCCTGACCCATATCCCTCCAAACCTATCCTATTCATGTATCCGTCCAAATGTCTTTTAAACATTGTAATTGTACCCACATCCACCACTTCCTCAGGAAATTTGTTTGGTTACATCATCACACTTATAACAATGATTAGCAATACTGTGTGATTGGGATGCTATTTCTTGAGCTGGCTGCATCTCAACCATAAGTAGGACAAAGAGGCAGCTCCTGGTTCCAGTCCAGCAGGTGCAATGGCTGAATCCTGCACCAATCTGATCAGTCATCTCAACCAACCACTTTCCCAAGGAGTCTGAGTTACTGTGGCAACACGTACATTGAACTGCATGTTCTATCCTGGAACTAAGTGTTTGAGGCTCCTATTTATTTTCATCACATTGCTGACCAGGAATCTCTGACCTGCTTAGAGCCTGCTTTTGGTGTATATGGGATGGAATTGCAAATTTGATATTCGACTTGTTTAGTTGTGTTAGGATTGTAACCTCCTTGGCCATCAAGTCCTTGAGTGGTACGTGAACTTGGAATCTCTGCCTCAGGGATAGGTATCACTGTGCCACAAGATGTCTGTGACTTAGATTACAATTTGCGTTTCAAACTACTTGCTTATTTCCAACATTGAGGTGATTGCTCAATTATACAAAAAGATAGATATTATCATCGTTTTTGTGGGTTGACTGCTGTAGCATCAGGCAATTCTGTTCACCTTAGCAATGTTGTGGCTTCCACTTTAAGGATGCCTGTGGCTGGCTATCAGTCACATGTGTTGTCTCTTCTTTGGTGGCCATATTCTCCCCTTTGGTTAATCAATCTTATTTGTTGTTTTCCTTTTCGTCACTGACATTTACTCCATGGGTTTTCTTTGTGTCTTTTATTCTGGTCATGTTGGACACAAAATGTTCCTTAATATTTAACTTTTAGTCTTAAACTTTCAGCTATGAGTGACCTTTCAGAAACAAACTATTTGTGGAAGTGAAATATTCTTAAAGACATTTATTATCACAAGGAAAATTCCACTTTATCTGAAAGAACCTTTCGCGGTAAACCAAGATGATAGTTAAATCAGATGAATTGTTTTCAGTGATGTAATTCAAACAGGCAAGTATTAGAAACTATAATTAGAATTACAGAGTGCATACAATGCTGGAGTAATTTAACAATGGACAGATTTCAAATTCTGTATCATACTTCTTTCCTCTGTAAAGAACTTAAATCATGATAAGAAAGAGAATTTACCATATCAATAGCTTTCAAGAGCTTTTCTGGCTTATTAATTTTATCAGTTTTGGTATCAGACCACTTTCATCAGTCTTTTTGTTCAGAATCTCACAGACTCATGCTGAAACTGACACCAGTCTTAATTAGAACTCTCTTGGCTCCTGCAAATTTAAACCATTTGTCTAATTCTTGGATCTCGCTATTAACCATTTAGATGACTTTGAATGTCAGCATTTTTTCTATAACACTGCTATTCCTAACAATATAACCATGACGTCTTATTTATCTTTCCAGTATGAGGCCTGCGTTGCCAATGTAATACATTATACGTTGTATTTGCAGACACTGTTGCTGCCATACTTCCTGAGTCCAAATTTCACCACATTTTCTTGACTACTTAAATGTTCTATTTCTAACATCCATACTACTTTGTTAGTGTTAACCTGAAGCAGATTATTTTAATCTAACAGTTTCAAAATTGATTCAAAAGCTACAAACATTTTCTCCCCACGTGTTTTGCAGCCGCTGAAACCCATTGACTGGAATGGACCTGGACTCAGATACAAAGTTAGCTGGAGACAGCAAGGGGCTAACACAACCTGGAATGAGGAAGTGGTCAAGAAGCATCACTATTTTGTAACAAATACCTCAACATTTGTACCTTACGACATCAAGGTGCAAGCAATAAATGATATTGGATCAGGCCCTAATCCAAAAATAGTTACAGGATATTCAGGAGAGGATAGTAAGTATTTTTGAGTTTTAATCGTCCTTTGAAATGTTGCATTTGAGCAGCTCTGCAAAAATAATTTTGTTGTTGTTAATAAGATCTTTTTTCTCTTTTCAACCATCTTTTGAAGGACTTTAATTGCAGATGCATCAAAGCTGTAGATAATGAAAGTTTTTTTGGATAATTGTCATAATTGTTAAAATAATTACCTTTGCATTCAAATGTAAGGTTACAATATGTGTAAATATTTCAGAGGTAGCTTACCAGATGAATAAATTCTGAACATAAGAGATTGGCTGATTGTTAATCACATCCAGCATTCTAATAGTTATAGTACTACTTCAGCATTCCAGAGGTTATGAGCTCAATGCCCCAAAACGCAAGTTGTGGAAATGAATTCAGTAATTGGGTACTTTTTGGACCAAGGCAGTAATATGTCCAAGGAAACCAGATTTTCATGTAAAAAATAATTCATTGGTGACTTTTGTGAAAGGCAACCTTTCCCATGATCTGGCTTGCAAATCAATCCAATCCCACTCTTAATAAGACTATAAGAAATAGGAACAGGAGTCACCCATTCAGCTCATCAAGCCTGCCGCACCATTGAGTAGGATTATGGCTGTTCCAACGTTCCTCACGTCCACGTTCCTGTCATTTCCCTGTTACTCTCCTGAACAAGAATCTATGTATCTCAATTTGAAATATACACAAAGACTGTGTCCCCATAGCTCTCTGTACCAGGAGTTCGAAAGACTCAATACCTTCTTAGAGAACAAATTCTTTCTTGCCTCAGTCTTAAGTTGGTGTCCCTTACTCATGAACCTATGCCCTCTGGTCCAAGACTTGCCCATGACAGGAAACATCCTCTCTTTCAAGCCCCTTAAGAATCCTATATGTTTCAATGGATCACCTCTCATTCTTCTAAACTGCAGTGAGTAGAGTCCCAATCTGTTTAATCTTTGCTCAGAAGGCAATCCCTCCATACCAGGGACTATCCGACTAAACCTTCTCTGAATTATCTCCAATGAAATGATATATTTCCTCAAGGGGACCAAAACTGCTCACAGTTGTCCAAATATGGTCGCACCAGCAGCTGGAACAGTTGTAGTAAGACGTCCCTACTCTTATTCTCCAACCAAATTGAAATAGGGACCAACATTGCAATAGGCCTTCCTGATTACCTCGTACCTTTCTGTGTTTCATATACAAGAAGCACCCAAGTCCCTTTGTATTGCAGCTTTTTAAATCCCCATTAAATTAATATTCTGTTCTTTTGTTCTCTCTTCCAAGATGGACAACTTTGCAGTTTCCCACATTATACTCCATTTGCCAAAACCTTTTCCCACTTGCTTAACCTATCAATATATCTCTTTAAACTCTTTGTATCCCTTTCACAACTTGCCTGTCCACCTATTTTAGTTTTACCTGCAAATCTGACTGCAGTACTTCACTTCCTTCCTCCAAGTTATTCTGTATATTGTAAACAGTTGTGGTCCCTGCTGTAATGCATGTGGAACCCCACAGGTCATAGGTTGTCAACTTGACAAAAAAAACCCTTATCCCCAGTTGCTGTTTCCTGCTCATGAGCCAATTCTCTATCCATGCCGATGTACAACCTCCAACACTGTGGGCTGTTGTCATATGACTTAATCTTTTGAGAGATACTTTGTTGAACGCCTTCTGGAAGTCCAAATGCAACACATCTATTGGTTCCTTTCTATCCACTCTGGTTGAGCCTTCCTCGAAAATTTTGGATAAATTCATCAGCCATGCTTTTCACTTCATAAAACCATGCTGATTATATTTGATTTTTAATGCCCTCAGGGACAACACATATTGGCTTACCTGTACAATCCATGTGTGAAGACTGACTACTAATTGCTGGTCATGTAAAACATGATTTGAAACTAAGTGCCGGTAAAAATCTATTAAAAGTGCTTTCTGCACAATCTAATGAATGTATAGAGGAATCTTGATTATCCGGCATTCGATTATCCAGCAAGATTGCAAGGTTCCAATGCTCAACTAAACTATGTTATCCGGCATTCGATTAACCAAATGAAATACTCCCCGCCCGTGATGTTTGGATAATCAAAGTTCCTCTGTATATTGTTCTGTAAAGCATGCAAACACTCCTTAGCCTCATACATTGCTTCACTTGACTTTAAAATTTTGGTGAATGTTGGAAATTGTTGGATATTGCAGAGCCTGAGGGCGGAGACAATTATTATAGGGTGGAGTGATATATTACAGAAAGGGGAGAAAGTCTGGCACTGCAGCCTGGGGACAGAGAATTAAATATTGCAGCGGGAAGAGACTCATATTGTGAGGGGAGAGAGATGGATATTCCAAGGCAAAAGGGAAAGAATTGGATATTGCAAGTTGAGGGGGGGGAGGAGAGAGAGTTGGATATTGCAAGATAAGGGAGAGAGAGTTGGGTATTTTGGGGTGGGGGAGGGGCAATACTTGGATTTGACAAGGTGAGGGGAAAGAGTTTGATATTGCAAGATGGTGGGAGTGAGTTGGATATTGCAAGATTAGGGGGGGAGAGAGAGTTTGATATTGCAAAATGAGGAGGGAGAGAGTGAGTTAGATATTGCAAGATTAGGGAGGAGAGAGAGAGTTTGATATTGCAAGATGAGGGGGGAGAGAGTGAGTTAGATATTGCAAGATGAGGGGAGAGAGAGAGTTGGATATTGCAAGATGAGAGGAGAGAGTTGGATATTGCTAGGTGGGAGGGAAAGAGTTGGACTTTGCAAGGTGGGGATGGTAGAGAGTTGGATATTGCAGGTGATGGGGGAGAGTTGGATATTGGAGGGTGAGGGGGAGAGTTGGATATTGCAGGGTGAGGGGGAAAGAGTTGGAATTCACAATATGAGGCAGTATGAGCAGGGTATCATAGGGTGGAAAAGGGGAAGAAAGTTGAATGTACAACAAGGTTGTCAGGGATACTGCTTATTGCTCTCTGGGGTTAGTCACTAATCCTGGAATGCCTGATGGCTCTTGGGAAGGAATTGGTCAATGCTTGTAGATCTGAGACGTAGAGATCATATTGACGGCTGTGTGTGACAGGCAGGTAGGGCATTCTAGCTCCAGCTGGCACACAATCTACACCATAAAGGCACTTAGCTGATGGCTTGAGCATGTCTCCTCCCTTCAGCTCTCCTTTTGTATTGCGGCTCTCAGTTCACAGATTTGAAAACCACAAGTTAATTTAAATTGGAGTATTTCAGCAATCAGCCTGGATGCTGTGAAGGATGCCTGTTCCCAACCTATCTCCATTAAGATTCGAAATGGGTGGATTTCCCATTTAAAAATGTTTAACTCCTCACTCCACCCATTCTGCTACCTTCCATTCATCGAGTGTAAAAGTTATTAGAACATGCAATCACGATTGAAAACTCTGTAACAAAAATAGAAATACTGGAGAACCTCAGCAGATCTGACGGTATCTGAGTGAAGACAGGAGTGTTAATGCTTTGAGTCGAGTGACTCTTCATCGGAACTGTAAGTAGCCGGGAAAACGGGGTATTTATGCTGAAGCTGAGCTGTTAGGGTTGAGGGAGGGGCAGGGGAGAGATGAGCAGATAGGGTAGAGTTGCAGCCCCAAAAGAAACATGAAAGGGATGGTAAACAAGGAGATAAATGACTTTCAAAAGTTTGGAAATCATCATAAAAAATATTTTTGCATGTTACTAATGAAGGAAGCTGTGAGTTGCCATAGTCCTAGAGGACAAGCCTGAGGGATGACTAATGGTTTAACCTGAAGGTCATCATATCTCCGGCAAGATTGAGAATGTGGGAATCTTCACAAAGTCCTCAGCTGGTATGGGAATTGAACCCGCACTGTTGGTATCACTCTTCACCACCAACCAGCCATCTGAGCTAACAGCTGAGCTAACTGGCCCCCACAGGGAGCAGCTAAAGGCACTCCGGGATTCTGAAGAATGAATGTTCAGTCTGCATAGCACAATGTGTGAACACATTTCTTAACCAAGTTCGTTAAAGGCCTTCCAACCTGTCACTATCACAGAGCTTTGAACTGATTTAATTATTTCCCCCAACCCACATCCAAATCTTATCACCTTTCCAGTTAAGGTGCTGTCAAATGCATCTAATATTTGAAGTTACTAGAAAATTGATGCTTGATTGACTGATATTAATGCATAGATTTCATTGTTCCAAAACCTGATTCACAAAATAAAAAAAGCATTTCTTTTTAAAGAGACTTTTGTTTTTGTTCAAACCAGTTTTCTCATTATCCTAATTTTGCACAAATTCGATTGGCTGCTAAAAGAGAGATGTACTTGTGTAGGATCTAAGAATAAACATATTACCAATGGAGAGGATATAGGAACAGGAGTAGGCTATACAAACTTCTCTATGTGTCTCTTCCCCCATGAAATCCATTCCACCATTCACTGTGACGATTGCCAACCTGTAACTTGACTTGACTTATCCACCTTGGCTCCATATCCCTTAAATTCTTTGGCTAACAAAAATGTATTGGCATTTGTTTTAAAATGAGCAAGTGAGCTAGCAACTCCAGCTTTATGCTTGTATAAGTGTTTCTGTATTGATTCCTCAATGGGGTTGGCTATGATTTTAAAATTGAGCTAGAACTCTCAAAATCATGGGCTAACACTGAAGCCTGGTCTTAAGAAACCTATCAACTTTTACTTGCAGAGGCAAGTGTAAGCCAAATGAAAATTTGTAATTGCTATCCTATTGTCCTCATCTCCATAAGCTGAAAAAAACAGTCTCTCTATCAAATACTTTAAAATACTAAAATCTTCAATTTAAGTAATCTCTCCTCATAATCTAACCTTGATTACATTCTAGTAAACCTTGCTCTTTCCAAAACTAGAGGATTATTTCTGAGATGTCAATTCCAAATCTGCAGAATAGATGGGATCTGATTGAGATTGAGAAGCAAAGTTTGTTTCCTTTTTTCGTCTCTCCCGCTCAAAATAAATCCCAATGTTTGATTAGCCCTTTTTGATTACATTTTGACCCATATATACCAGTTTTAGTCATTTCTGTATCTAAATTAAAGCTCACTGCTCCTCTGGAATTACAGTTCTCAATGTCACACCATCTAAGAAATAGTCTGGTTTATCTTGCTTACTCCAATATCAATCATCTCAAACTTAATTATATTAAAGTTAATTTTCCATAATTCTGCAACTCAAATAATCTGCTTAGGATCCTTTTTACATTCCTGCACCAGCAGCACCGTCCCACCCCACCAACCCCCACTACCGGTTTCCATTTAGTTAATTGAAAATTCACAACTGGCTGGTGTGTGGGCGGCACGGTGGCCAGAGCGTGGGTTCAATTCCCGACTCAGGCGACTGACTGTGTGGAGTTTGCACATTCTCCCCGTGTCTGCGTGGGTTTCCTCCGGGTGCTCCGGTTTCCTCCCACACTCCAAAAATGTGCAGGTTAGGTGAATTGGCCACACTAAATTGCCTGTAGTGTTAGGTGCAGGGGTAAATGTAGGGGTATGGGTGGGTTGCGCTTCGGCGGGTCGGTGTGAACTTGTTGGGCCGAAGGGCTTGTTTCCACACTGTAGTGTAATGTAATGTAATGTGACGTTCCAGAATAGAGATCCTTGCCTGATCTTTAATAATCACTTTGCACTGGAGTCAGTGGGCGTAGAATCCAGACGAACTCTAAATTAGGGATCTTATAGCAGTGTACATTGTTAGTGTTGTTAAGAAAGTTCAAGACAGGTGTCTCAACAAGAACCAAATATTCATTGTATATATTACAAGGGTTAACATATCAATAAACACTCAAACAAGCGGTGGTGTTGGATCCAAAAGCATCAAGAGGTCTATTCTGCTTGAGCTGGAAAGTTTGGAAATATTAACTTTAAGAGCATCCCAGTTGGAAATAACATTGAACAAAGTTGAAGTATTTCTTAGCCTGCACATACTTGCATTCAAGTAAAAGAGAAATGATGGTGATATGATCATTGGTTTTGTTTATTTCAAATGATTGGATGAAACACAAACCAAAACTGAAAAATTTAGATGCAATACTTCATTCCTATGAAGTTGAAGCTGATTGTTTTTACTAATTATAATCTGATAATGGATGCATATTACCAGAGCTGACAGCAAGCTGTTGAAGTTGGCAAGACTGTGTGCCAAGACCAAAGGGTTGAATCTCTTACTCCATGAGTTGCATTTTACCGAATATGTTGTATTTACATTGTGTTAGAAAATTCACATGTAGGTCAGGTTGTAGTTCAGTTCTCCCAGGCCTGCAAAGGGTTTGAACTAACAATCAGCATTAAGAAGACCAAAAGGATGAGCCAGGACTTAGATACTACACCTTCCAACAACATTCACAACCTTAACCTGGAGGTTGTTGACAGTTTGGATCAACAATTGTCAGCGAACTGTCTCTTGATGCTGAAATCAGCATCATGATTTCCAAGGCTGCAGGCATCATGTCAAAGTGAAGCAGTTGAATTTGGAGCAAGAGCAAATTAACCAGAAATGCAAAGCTGTGTGTGAATGTGACATGGTTTATTTCAGCCTGCTGTTTGTGAACGGAAACTATGACAAAAAATTCCTGTTTAAATAGCACGCCCTGATCGCCATTAATTTTTTCAGCTTCAAAATTTGTAGAATTTGCAACAGCATTCAAAATTCTAAAAGGATCAACATTTTTTTAGAAGACATTCTGGATGCATGATCAAACAAAACGCAAAATATCCATCCACTTATTTTGTTTGATTACTGTCATATAGAGCATTTAATTAGCCATAGATAAAAAATATGAATAGGGGACTCTGTTATCCCGGTGCCAAAAGAACAGCATATGTTAAAAAAAATCACTAAAGCATGTGTTATGAATAAATTCAAAGAAATTAATATCTGCAAAGCATCTGTCTGAATTAAGACCCATCCTAATATCCTCAAGGAACTGAGAAAAGAACTGATCCAGATTGATGGTTTCAGCAGAGCACTTTTATCTCTGAAAAGTAGAGGAAAAGGTTCAGGATCAAGAAGGTACACTTAGACAGTGAAAAGCAGGAGGTTTGGAGGAGAATTTAGGAAAGGTTAATACCTTAGGTGCTCAGTGTTTAGAATCCACTGCCTGGTAGAGTAGTTGAGGTGGGTAATCTTAACCTTTTAAAAAAGTATTTGAATGAGCCTAATGATGCAAAGTGGGACTGGTATTGATGGTGATGTATTTTTGAAGGTCCTCTTCTGAACTGTATGCTTCCATGATTCTAAGTGAGATATCAATTGAACAGTTAGAGACAACTCAATCTAATATCTCCATTATGGAAATTTTTTGAGATACTTCAGATTTTTTTTTTAAATAATAATTATGTATTCACCTTCATCAGTGGGCGGCACGGTGGCAGTGGGCAGCACGGTGGCACAGTGGTTAGCACTGCTGCCTCACAGCGCCAGAGACCCGGGTTCAATTCCCGCCTCAGGTGACTGACTATGTGGAGTTTGCACGTTCTCCCCGTGTCTGCGTGGGTTTCCTCCGGGTGCTCCGGTTTCCTCCCACAGTCCAAAGATGTGCAGGTCAGGTGAATTGGCCATGCTAAATTGCCCGTAGTGTTAGGTAAGGGGTAAATGTAGGGGTATGGGTGGGTTGCGCTTCGGCGGGGCGGTGTGGACTTGTTGGGCCGATGGGCCTGTTTCCACACTAAGTAATCTAATCTAATCTAATCATTGATAAATCAACCTTTAAAAAGTTACGATTTTTATTACACATGACAATAAATTCTACATCTAAGACCATTCATTAAGTAACTTTGTGGACACGAGACATTTTGACAGACATTTGAAAGACATTTGTTTCAGTTATCACAGGCAACAGGTTTATTCTTAAATTGTGGGATATGACAAACGTAAGAAGTCTGCATTTTGTTGTTCACATTACCTACCTAAATGATGTAATGCTGTCGCTTTTCTGCTGCAGTTGGTGCCATAATGATGTGGCAAATTGCATGGTCTGACTTGGAGGAAGATTTTGAATCTGAGGATATTATTATGATGCTTGTCATTCTTATTGGAAGATGATTGCTGAGTTGTGAAAATACATTCTTGAGCTGTGGCATACATTAGCCATGTGACACTAATGGTTTAGATGCCAAGCAAGCAGGCAATCTTATCCAACTTGATTTTCATTGTAACTTCACTGTAAAATAGATATGTGAGCAATGTTTTTTTTTTCACTTATAAGTGTGATTTTGTGGAATTAGAATATAAATATTCATTGCAGAGTACCAAAGTACTGAAAGCTATGATGTTGATATGGCTGACACAGGCATGCTTTTTGCCAGTGATCAGATCAAGAATATTGTTAATGGACACTTGGTGTCATGAGGTGCTCAGATGTCTATATTGGAAGTGCTTACTTTTTGACACTGAGGTGGTCTGAAAGCATCTGTCACCTTAAAAGCCGAGTATCATATTGTCTAAGTTCTGCTGTCGTCTGGCAGGTGTTGCATCTTTTTCAGCTGAGTTATGAATGGAGTTAAACACTATGGAATTATCATTGAATAGTGTCACTCTTCACAAAATGAGATTTAGATTTAGAATTTATTGTCACATGCAGTGAAAAGTGTAGAATGTCGTCACATAGTGCTATCTTAGGTATAAAGGTGCCTAACGTCAAAGATTTTGGCACAAAGTAATAAAATAAACAAAGTTTAAAAAGCTAGGCATTACCATCATAGAAAAAGTAGAAAAATAAAGAAATAATATAGTAGTCAACATTAAAATCCTTAATAATATAAACTAGAAAGCAAAAGTTAAAATTTCAGCAATCTTTGAGTCCTTCGCTTAGCTCACTCTCCGGGAGAGCTCAGTTGCCTGTTCTTGAAGATGCTGCTGCAGATACTGGAGGACCTCTCTCACCACTCTCTCTTCCTGTGTTAGACTGTGATACCATCGCTGTTGCTGCTGCTGAACCTGTCACTTGCCTGACCTCCACCTGCTGCCTCCAGAACGTGCCCAGGCAGGACTCACTTGCACGCCGAGATACTACCATACTGGACTGAGATCACTCCAGGCCGGGCTGAGAGATCATGGTCCACCGAGAAACCAGGCCAAGACAACGTTACACCAGACCCAGAGACCACTGCGGTCTGCTGAGAGACCAGGCTGAGACGCTGAGACATCGCCATACTGAGCTGAGTCACCACCATAGGTTGCCTGTCAGGCCATTGATGGAAATGAGGGTGGAACTGCAGGGGCACTGACCATAATCTTTCAGTCTTCACTAGACCAATGGGAGGTTCCAGAAGACTGGAGAATTGCAATTATTACAACTGTGTTCAAACAAAGGCCATAACAATAAGTCACATTAGCTTCTGTGGTAGGGAAGTTTCGTGAAACAACTATTTAGGACAGAATGAATAGTCACATAGAAAATGTTGGTCAGGTTAGGCAAGAGCTGCCATCGATTTCTGAACGGGAAATCAGGCTTGACTAATGTGCTGGAGGGTTGTCTGGAGTCAGCAGAGTGGTTCAGTGGTTAGCACTGCTGCCTCATACCACCAGGGGCCTGGGTTCAATTCCACCTGTCTTGTTTCAGTGATCACAGGCCTACTTCCACACTGTAGCGGATCTCTGTTTCTGTGAGGAATCAGAAAATTTGAATGTGAATAATACAGTCTATTTGGTGAACAAAGATTTTCAGAAGGCCTTTGATACAGTGACACGTAACAGATTTGTGAGGAAAGTTATATACCATGGATTAAAAGGGACAGTAACAGCATGGATGCAAAATTGGCTAAATGAAATGAACCAGAGTCAACATACATTTTTCAAGCTGGAGGAAATGAAGCTCTCCAGACATTGCTATTGGGACCCTTGTTTTACATGCTGTGTATTAAGTAAAACTTGGAAGTATTGTAAACTGTGAGTAGGACATTTTAGATGTCCAAAACGACAGAGACAAGCTGAAAATGTGGCTGATAGTTGGCAGATGTAGTTCAATGGGGAGAAAAGTAAGGTTGGCCGAGCATTGAAAGCCAACATAAAATAAGGCATACAAATCTAAATAGGGTGCGGGAACCAAGGAACCTGGGACTTGTATGCACAGATCATTGAAGGTGGCAGGGCGGGTAGAGAGAGCAATTTTTAAAATCTTGGGTTTATTACTTGGAGTGTAGAGCACAAGATGATGTCGAACTTGTACACAACACTTGTTAGACCTGACAATATTGTGTATTGTTATGGATGCCACATTATTTAAAGGAGAGAGAATGCATTTGAGTTAACTTAGAAGTAATTTAAATGTTTCTAGGAATTAAGAACTTCAGTTTCTTTTGTAATTCATTCATGGGATGTGGGCATTGCTGGCTAGACCAGCATTTATTGCCCATTCCTCATTACCAAGAGGACATTTAAGAGTTAATCACATTGCCGTGGGTCTGGAGTAACATGTCGGCCAGACCAGGTAAGGACAGTAGTTTCCTTCCCTGAAAGATCTTAGTTAACCAGATGGGATAACAATCATTTCATAGTCAAGATTAAACTTTTAAATCCGGATTTTTATTGAATTGAAATTCCACCATCTGCCATGGCGGGCTTTGAACCCAGATCCCCAGAACATTGCCTGGGTCTCTGGGTTAATATCAACTAGGAGGAAGTAAGGACTGCAGATGTTGGAGATCAGAGTCGAGAGTGTGGCGCTGGAAAAGCACAGCAGGTCAGACAGCATCCGAGGAGCAGGAGAATCGACGCTTCGAGCATAAGCCCTTCATCAGGAATGAGGCTTGTGAGCCAAGGGGTAGAGAGATAAATGGGAGCCAAGTGGGGCTGGGGCAAGATAGCTGAGAGTGCGATAGGTAGATGTAGGTGAGGATAATGGTGATAGGTCGGTGAGGACGGTAAAGCGGATAGCTGGGAAGGAAGATGGACAGGTCGGACAGGTGATGAGGGCGGTGCTGAGTTGAAACGCCTCATCTTCCACCTTGGGGCCCTCCAATCACATGAGATTAATGTGGATTTCACCAGTTTCCTCATTTCCTCTTCCCCCCACCCCCCCACCCCCCACTTTACCACAGTCCCAAGCCGCAAACTTAGCACCGCCCACTTGACCTATCCACCGTCTTTCCCAATTATCCTCTCCACCTTCCTCTCTGATCTATCACATTCTTCCCCCATCTTAATCTACCTATTTCATTCTCAGCTACCTTCCCCCCAGCCCTACTACAACGACAGTCATCAATGTAGCGAAGAAAAAGATGGGGGGTGGGGCCAGTGTAGTTGCGGAAGATGGATTGTTCCACATATATTTCCCTCCCCTCCCCTATCAGCTTTCCGTAGAGACCACTCCCTCCGCGACTCCCTTGTAGTAATCTAATTATAATCGATTGCTTAGAACCTGACATACCCATCATTACATTAGAACCAGTCCTGGTACCAGAAATCTGGCTGTCAGTGCTACATTCCCCTTCACCACCTACATTTTCCAAAACAGTATACTTGTTTGAGATGAGAATTGCCACAGGAGACTCTTGCCTCCCTCTCCTACCTTTCCTGGAGTTCATCTATCTACCCAACTGTAGCTTCAGCTTATCTCCCTCACTGCAACTGCCATCCATCACACCACCCCCCAACTCCTGTAAATTCCTCATTGTGTCTAACTGCTATTCCAACCAATCTATGCAATCCAAAACGATTCACAACCAAACACACTTCCTGCAGACATAATTATCAGTAACATGGAAACTCTCCCTTCTCTCCCACATCCATCAAGAAGAGAACATCGCTCTACTAAAGTCCATCTTTGCATCTTAACAATCTGCAGACACAGAAAATAGCAGTCTTACTGCTCTAAAAAGCACTGCTTAGTACCTATTTTTTAAAATATTTTTAAAGTGCAATCAAGAGACAGATCTCAATAAAACTTATAATCAAAAAGGAACCCACTGTACTGCCTATTGTAGATTTACAAAAGAAAGCCAGTAAGGTTACACTTTAAAAAGCCACTTAGCTGTCCCCCTGCTGTGAACTCCCACACACAGGCTTCTCTAAGGTCACCCGTGAATGTTGCTGTTTGTTAGTTTTTCTTAGAACAAACTCTGATGTGCAGAGATACTTGAAACCAGACAGCAAAGGCAGCAGCTGTGCAGGTTTCTTTCTTCATTTGAATCACTGCCAATGTGGTGACTGCCTTTCCTCCTTTTTGAAGTGCCATTGTTTTTTCAAAGTTCCAAGACAATGCAACAACTTATAATACAGTTATTACTGCTCCTAGAATTTGAGGAAATCAGCTCCAACACTGAAAATGCCTTAATAAAAGAACAGTTCTTTCAGACACATTTTTTTTTCATCTTCCACCTTGGATTATACACCTCTGGAACAAATGGAACTTGTACCTGGGACTTATGACGCAGCAGTAACGACACTACCCATTGTATCACAAGAGCCTTCAGCCAAGCTTGTATATAATCATTGTTTTTTGGTACGCAGATAAGGATTGCTTATTATGTGAGGAGTTACAAATGGCATTGAACTCTGTGCAGTCATCAGTGAACTCATTTTTGACCTTATAATGAAGTGTAAGTCATTGGTGAAGGGGCTGAAGATTGTTTGGTCTAGGGCAGCACACTGAGGAACATTATCAATTGTCACATCTCTCTTTGTGCTAATCCTGCTTACGATGCCAACCAAATAAGCGCTTTCCACTGGGATTTCTGTCAACATCAGTTTTTCTCTGCTTCCTTGATGTCACACTCAGTGGAATGCTGCAATGATTTCAAGGATAGTCACTGTCACATCATATCTGGAATTCATTTTTTTCATCATGTTTAGCTCAAGGCTGTAATGAAGTATTGACCACAGTAGCCCGAGCAGAACTAAACTGAGTATGTGTGAGTAGATTATTACTATATGATGCCACTTGATAACATTGTAAGACCATCCTCTTTGACTTTGATGATGATTGAGAGTAAACTGACGAAGTCGTCATGGGTTATAGGATATGACCTGCTTTTTTTTGGTGGTCAGGACAAATCTGGCCAGTTTTTACCATTGCAAAGTTGACATCAGTATTGCCACTATACTGACACTGCTTAGCTTAGAGCACAGCTAGTCCTCATGAACATGTCTATACATACTAGGATGTTGTCAGGAGAAATAGCTTTTACTGTCTCATATGTTTGATGATTAATAACCTTACAATAATGTAGCGAGACATGTATTACACAATTAATCAGAAATCCTAAAACAGTTAATATGGTAATATGAGCATAGCTCAAGCCAATGTACTTGAAGCTTAACAGTTTACAAAAATGAAGACCACATCAACAGTGCATAATCTAGCAATTATATAGCTTAACCAATGTGCAGTTTGTTTTTATCTGATTGATGTCAATACACCTTAAATCATGTTCAGAGTATTTTTAAAACTAGATCTTTGATCATCACTTTGATTTTTTTTTCCTGAGTTAAGGTACTTATAATTAATATAGTTATAACAGTGAATTTTAAAATATGATGAAATGTATTGAATTTTAATGTTTCTTGACTTTCATCTCAGTGATTTTCTTTGATAGCCTCCCACCAGTTTGTTGACCTCCTCAACTACATATATGAATTTAAATCTTGTTTTCAAATCATATTGGAAATTGGGATTTCACTAGAGGTCACTGAATCTGAGAATGAAACATCGAAAAGGGAAGGTCGACAGCACTTGAATAAAGGTTCTAACAGGATGATCAAAAGCAGTATTAAACATCCTGAACTCCCTCAGCGAAATTTAATTTTCTCTTGAGTTATGTGATGAAACCATAGCGAGAGTAACTGCATGATCAGGCAGTTTTGTTGACTTAACTTGTCTGCAACAAAGTTACCTTACTGATGGCAAGACAGCTTGAACAATTTTGCAATTATTTTTAAAACCAGATTATTATGTAGGATACTTAAACATGGTTACAATAGAACAGAGTTTGCTGTTATAGTAAGTGGACGGCACGGTGGCACAGTGGTTAGCACTGCTGCCTCACAGTGCCAGAGATCTGGGTTCAATTCCCGCCTCAGGCAACTGTGTGGAGTTTGCACATTCTCCTTGTGTCTGTGTGGGTTTCCTCCCACAGTCCAAAGATGTGCAGGTCAGGTGAATTGACCATGCTAAATTGCCCGTAGTGTTAGGTAAGGGGTAAATGTATGGGTATGGGTGGGTTTATCATTATCATTTCATCTTCTGCACAGGGATGGAGTAAGAGATTTTGCCAATTGGGGTGATATAGACACAAAACCAGACCTTGCATATCTTCATCAGATAGAATTTGGTGGATAATGTTTTGAAGTGGGACTTCCACTTGTCACAGAATTGCTGTAGAGGAGACAATGGTGAGAGCCACTTTAGATTAGATTTAGACTATTTGTTGGATTAGTTTTGCAAGGAATTTTCTCACAAATGCTTCTACTCTGTGTGCGTGCTTTAAAAAAGCATTATTGAAATATTCAAGGCATATTGTTACCATTATTTATGACCAATCTTCTGTGTGCCTTGACACAAGTGTCTGTTTACTTTTCAGAAGAAGTAGAAAATGGTCATCAATTTAAATATGTCGTGTTTGATTGTCCATGGTTTACTATAATTTTAAAACTCAAAGTATCTTTTCAAGAGGAAATTTAATATTCTGTAGCAACTTGACCTCAATCCACAGATGTAAAATTGAAAAATAACTGTTGCATTGTATCTTAGACACCACAGTTTAAACTGTATCATTTCACAATGTCACCTGTAAGCAGTTGTTTTGATGCTTAGAGGTATATTAGCTTCTGTTTTAATTTTTATTCATCCTGATGGTTTGTTCCAATCTCTTAAAGCAGTCATTTTTTTTTTCTCGCTCAATTCCTGAGTGAAGTTGCAAAGCATTTTGAGCTGTTATGCTTCCAGTTTTGAAGTGATTTAGTAAGACTGCATTCAATGACAAACTGGATATACGCCTGTGCTTAGTATAATATGAATTTATGTGTTGTACTGAGAGGCTGAAAGTGTGGTTGTGTCAATATTGTTGTCATTTCAAATTGATAAATGCTTACTCAGACCACCTTAACATTTAAAATAGATTTGGCACTGGAGCCCGGAATCACTGGATATTGCTATTAAAACAGCTTTGTTTTATTTTCTTGTGTGTTGAACTATTTATGAGGTTGGAAAAGGTGTTGCCCTGCATTATAAAAGAAGATCAGACGGATTTTGTTAAGGGCCGCAGCTCCTCCAACAATATCAGGAGGGTACTGAACATAGTGCAGGTGTGCAGGAAAGATTGATCCTGGGTTTGGTGGTCTCCCTCGAATGGGAGACCTGTTTGGGGTCCGAGAGCGTTTTGGTCTGGGGGGAGCCTTTGCTAGGTGGGTCACGGTGTTGTACAGTGATCCTAAGGCAGCGATCATCACAAACGGCACTAAGTTGGATAACTTTAATATTGGGAGAGGTAGTCCTCTCTCACCGCTGTTATTCACCTTGGCAATTGAGCTGTTAGCTGAGGCTATCAGGAGGGATCTTGAAATAGTGGCGCCAAGGGTGGAAATGGGGGAGCATAAGATCACCCTATACGCTGATGACATCCTTTTGTTCTTGGCCAATCCGGAGGAGTCCGCTCCTTGATTGACTCAAGCAATTAATTTATTTGGCATTTTTTCGGGCTACAGGATCAACTTCACAAAATTGGAAGCCATGCTAGTGGGCGGATTAGTGGAGGTGCCTGGTCTGAAGGATGGAATGCAGTTCCCGTTTAGATGGTCGTCAAAAGGTTTTTTGCATTTGGGAATTTTTATTATCCCTGCCTTCCACCAGCTGTATAAAGCTAACTATGTACAATTACTAGGGAGGATAAAACAGAATTTGCAGCGATGAGAGGAATTAACGTTATCATGGTTAGGCCAAATAGCCCTGATTAAAATGAATGTTGTTCCTCAAGATGTACAGCATGGAAAGAGACTCTTCAGTCCAACCTGCCCATTGCTGACCAGATAACCTAAATAAATCTAGTCCCATTTGCCAGTACTTGGCCCATATCCCTCTCAACCCTTTGTATTCATACACCCATCCAGATGCCTTTTAAATGTTGTAATTGTACCAGCTTCCACCACTTCCTCTGGCAGCTCATCCCAAACACGTACCACCCTCTGCATGAAAAAGTTGCCCCTTAGGTCCCTTTTAAATGTTTCTGTTCTTAACTTAAACCTATGCCCTTTAGTTTTTAACTCCCCCACCCTGGAAAAAAAATACCTTGTCTATTTACCCTATTCATGCCCCCCCCATGATTTTATAAACCTCTGTAACATCGTCTCTTTGTCTGCAATGCTCCAGGGAAAATTGCCTCAGCCTATTCAGCTTCTCCCAATAGTTCAAACCTTCCAACCCTGGCAACATGCTTGTAAATAAGAGGTAATCGTCCCACCATTGGTTGCTACATTGCAAGATGAGGGTGGGCTGGGAATTGATGTGGGTGCATGACACAACTGTACTGTTAGCTTCCATTTTCAGGCATGTGTGATGTGATAAATTCTATCATTGCTGGCTGTGTGCTGTGATGAACCATCCCCTTTGTAGCACAGAGGAATTGGACATGTTCTTGGTGGCCGTTATTGTTTTGTCCTTATTTTGCTCTCTGAGTAATGGTGGACAATTTTGCCCTGCAGAAGAGAGGGTTGAATGGCAGAGATTGTGTTGCATAGTATTTATGATGTGGTTAAAGTGATGGGGATGCATGATGTGGTGAGAGAGCAAAGTACATATTTGCTTCACCATAAGGTTAGATCTTGCATTCAGTCAGTCCGTGAAAATCCAGGATACTGACAGGTGAAAATAAGGATGGACATTAAAGATTTGCACTTTCTCGCTTAGACTTCATGGGGTCGTGTTCTGCAGAATACGTATTTTCTAATGAACCTGTTCAGATATGTTTTAGCACACCTCTGAAGCAGATGGAAGGTAACCCTGGACACAGTCACTGTGCCACAAGAGCCCAAAACTGCTCTGCAGAATATACTCTAGTGAGATGATTGTTCTGATTATTCTGTTCAAGGTTGGTTCACTGTCTATTCCACTGACAATGACCCCCGATTGCAGTTTTCAGGGAACAAAGTAGAAACAAATAAGAATGAGATTATTAACGACGACTCCAGGTCAAAAAATAACTTGTTTGAGCGATTGAACTGACTGACAGGAATTAATGGGGAAATAATCTGTGCATGAAGTGAGTTTTTTTTTTAAGTGCTTTAGGAAACTTAACATGCGGAACTCATCCCAGAGATATTTGAGATAAACGAAAGTACTCTGATCAGCATGATCTAAGAGATCTCTAATAGTTTCTGCAAAGCATTTAATTGTGATTTATTAGCATGAACCAAGCATGTTCCTCTCCTTTTGTCTGTAAACCACTGACTTGTTTTCAAATGAGAAATTTGGTCCCGACCACAGTGGAGTTGGTGCTGCCAAAGCCAGAGTTCCCGTGAGTTGTGTGTTTGGGAGTTGCAGCTGGTTGGGTGTATCCCAGTTCGTGCACCATTGCTGGGAGAGATGTTTGAGTGGGCACGTCCCATTTGCACACCAGAAGCTTTCCATTGGTCAGTACGTGGGTGTCAAACACCTACAACTGGCTGATTTGATACACAGTTTACAAATTCGGACTGCGCAAGTCCAATACCAATGTGGGATTTGTTACTGATTGAAGGACATTTGTACAGCTGCAAGAGGGGCCCACCAATAGAGGATCAGTCTCCTTACTTGAGTTGCCTGCAGCAAGAATCTCCACTGAGCTGACAGAGGAACTTTTGTTTTTCCTCAGACCTGGTTGCAGCATCCTGGTGCAGATCCCAACTCTGTACCAGACTCTGAGTTAAAGTCGGTGACAGCATCTGAGCTGCAGGCCACAAGTGTCATAACAAGTGATAGGGCTTCTTCATCAGTACTGCACTGTTACTCTATCTGTCCCTCCTATTGTGGCAGAGCAGTCAATGGTCCTTTGGTGCCTGAAAGCAGAAAATTAGAATGATGACTGCATAAGTGAAGGAAGTGAATGGTATTTGGTGGTTGTTGAGGGGAGGGATTTGATTAGTGATGAGGGGTACATTAGAAAGCAAAACATCTCTGGTCACACCATGAGCATCTCCCACCTTGTGCTGATGAGTGGGAGGAGGGCACTGTTCGAGTTGAGAAGAGCCATTAAAAGGAACACACTGTCATCCCCAAAAACAAAGCAAAGAGCTATGGATACTGGAAATCTGGAAAATAAAAACAGGAATTGCTGAAGAAATTCACCAGGTCTGGCAGCATCAATGGAGAGAAAGGCAGAGTTAACGTTTTGAGTCCATGATCCTTCTTCAACCCCAATGTGTTCAATGATACTGGAGATTATGGGTTCTGTCACAGCCGGCCCTGTGACAGGACAACCACCTCAGGGCTTAGGAAATGTGGGTGTCATTGCAGCTCACTTTCAGCAGTGGTTGACACTTTGTCCTCTAAGAGAGTGCAAAACAGTTATTGACCTTATTCACTGTTTGTTTGAATGTTGTGCTTGCTATAGTGACACGTGGAAATAGTGAAAACTGGTTGTAAAGATAGCACCTTTGAAGTGAGACAGACATGAAGTACCTAAGACCTGAGGAGAAAGTGAGGACTGCAGATACTGAAGATCAGAGTCGAGTTAGAAAAGCACAGCAGGTCAGGCAGCATCCGAGGAGCAGGAGAATCGACATTTCGGGCATATACCCTTCATCAGGAATTATGCCTGAAATGCCAATTCTCCTGCTCCTTGGACGCTGTCTGACTTGCTGTGCTTTCTCAGCACCATACTCTCAATTAGACTTGAGTGCCAGGGAGTGCTTCTAGATGATTCAGGCGAGGCTGTAGCCACTTGAGCACGTGAGGATCTGGTAATATGGTGGGCTAAAAAGTCATTTGAAGATAGATTCCCAGACCTTGACCAGCCTGGTAACATCATTAAACCGAATGTTGTCTTCCTGACCAGCTCATCAAAGTGAGACTCTTTGCATTAACCATGCTGGCACCTTCCAAGAGTGATCCTTGAGGGTCTCTTCGCCTGCTGCAGAAATATGACCTCTCTCCTAATCAACCCTTCATCAAGGTATCCAGTACAGTGTCTGTGAATCTAAGGCCTTTCTTTGGTGCTTCATTTGTGAAGTTGCAGCACTCAGCCAGTGTTAATGCAAGCGGTGTACAGCAGCCCCCACGCTGAGTTCAGCTCATCTTTAAAAGTGACAAACTACTGTTTAGAGGAGTAGATTGGCTGCACCATTCAACCCTGGTCCTTGATCCCCTGCCGAATGGTCAACAGTCAACAGCACAGGCATTGCTCAAATTAGCTCAACAATCAGAGCTATAAGGCAGCAGCATTAGGTCTATATGATGTACTTCCTCAGTGACATTCAGCCTGGGCAGATCATAAACCAATGAAGTATTCACATGCCCAAAGACATGAGATAATTAACTTTTAATCCTTCATATTATGTTTTCAGCAAATGTTTCTTTTTTAGTTTTGAAGTTACTGTGGCATTCATGGAAATTCTAATAAAGTCATTGAAAGAACAAAATTTAACAAAAGAGTTCAACCTCTGGAGAAATCCAAACATAACTTAACTAATGATCTCTACTGATTAGTAGAACACTGTCTATGGAGCTTTGAAATCAGAATTCAGAAGAAACACAATTGTTGTTAGAATCCTTGGTGAATCATTGGCAGATTTATTATAGTACAAGGAAGACTTGACTATGGATAAAGTTATTCAAATTGTGTTGGAAGCATAAGCTAAAGATAAATCCTGAAAGGAGAAAGGAGAGCTGAACACAGGAAACCAACAGAATATATCCACTTTGAAAGGAATAAACAGCATCACATCACTTGCCAACACAGAAATAGTTAAGGAGCCATATTCAGAATATTAGCTCTGTTTCCCTCTTGACTAATACTCCCAGATGTGCTGAGTTTCTCCAGCATTGTGTGTTCAGTTTGGAATTCCTGTATATATAGTATTTTGCTTTTATTACAAGAGTAGGTGAAACATCAGTTAATAAGAGTGAGTATCAATGATGTGAAACAAAAAAAGCCTTACAGGCCCAGAGACTGCCTAGATGTGACAACAAAATGCTACATCTGTCAAACTGGAGGTCTCTTCTAGAAAATATGAGTAAGTGGGACACAGTTTCAGAGCGGCCAAAAAAATAGTTTTACTCAATCAATGATGTTCGTGTGAAGAACCCGTAGTTCTGGAAAATATACCAGATTCTCCGAAGGAAACTTGGTTATTCAACTGTCCCAAGTTTGATACAGCTTGTTTATGTCAGGAAACCTCACTCTTTAGCGGGAAGATGTGTTGTGTTCTCAAACGTCTTCAAGTAGTTAAAGAACTGGAGCAATATTAGATGAAAGGTTCCCATGAGATGAAGTGTTCTAAATTGACAAGTAAATACAATACTAAGGACAACATCTTATCAAGAATGGATGATAAACCATTGTAGCTGTACAAACCTTGAAGATTTTTTATCTCTTCGTGAATCATGCGCAAGCAACTTGAGGAAATGACAAAGTGAGTTTCATTTCCATAGTTGCCAAACCGACTAAATGGTTATTGGGCAACATTGTGGCAAATCCCAATGCATCCAGCAGAATTTGTGTGGACCTAGGAAGAAAGAGATAGGGGAAGGGAAATCCAAAATGTCTAAATGTAGAGTTTTGACGAGTCTTAATACCAAGAATGGGTTGTGGCACGTTCCATAAGACGAGCAATCAGTTTGGCTTACTACATTTGTCACTCTGCAAATTTTACTGCAAATGCATTCGGGATCACCTCAATCCCAGAGATTTTCCAATTTACTATGATCCATATTTCAGAACAGTAACAGGTGCCTTACGCCACATGGATAACGTATCAATATATGGGGAGATGCTTGAGGAGCAGGACCAGAAGGTTCATGCAGTTGTACAATGTCTCCAGACTGTGAAAGAGTTAAACCTCAAACACAATTATCAATTTTCCAAGCAATTTCTTTTTCCACTTCTTAAGATGCATTAATGCAAGATGGATTAATGCCAGACTCTTAAGAAACACAAGGCTGTTAAAGAGTTTCCTATTCTAAAATCAGTTCATGACATGCAAAGATTTCTGGGCATTGTTTGCAAAGTTTATGTGACTAAGTATGTGCTAGGGGAACCAAGAATGTGCTCTCCAAAATGAATCAGTAACCTTAATTTGACAGACAAGGGGATCAGTTGTGAAATTGAATGGTACAATCAGTCACAGCAATACAATGGTCAAGTACCCAAAACAGAGTCAGTAAACTTCAAACAAACAAAGAGAGACCAGGAATGGATTGCCTTTCATTAATATTGTGTTAAAAGTTGACCTGACCTAAGGCCTGGAAAACACGAGGACTGCAGATGCTGGAGCTCAGAGTTGAGAGTGCGGTGCTGGAAAAGCACAGCAGGTCAGGCAGCATCCGAGGAGCAAGAGTATCGACATTTTGGGCATAAGTCCTTCATCAGGCCCGAAACGTTGATTCTCCTGCTCCTCAGATACTGCCTCCACTGACCTAAGGCCCGGTGAGTTAGCCATGAAAACCGATTTTGAGCATTGCCAGAATTTCACTCTTATACATTACCCATTGTTGTTTGATAAAAGACTGGTCATTTCAGGCTTTTGTGTGGAAGATTTGGAGATGTCGATGTTGGACTAGGGTGGACAAACTTAAAAATCGCTCAACACCAGGTTATAGTCCAACAGGTTTAATTGGAAGCACTAGCTAGACAACGTACATCTGGAATACTTGGGATTTTCTGGGACTTAGACATTAATGTGATGGGCAGGGATCTCAAAGGAGATTGAAGATGTCATACCTGATGGTGGAAGGCGATTAAACGTGAGCTTTTCACAGGCAAGAACCACTACTTTCATCACCAAAGCATTGGAAGGAGTGTGACCAACCTGTTTCTGTCTGATAAATAGGATTACCTTTTTGCTGTCAGTGATTTTTTTGTCATGGATAGAAGTAACAAAGTTGCAGACCACTATCACAGGGAATTGCTGGGGTCTTGTATGAAATATTCACTATGTGGTCATAGTTGTGTCTGAAAGTGGATCTCTAAGGTTTTGATAATGTTGCGAAGTTTTAGGATACTATAATGATTTGAGTTTCTGCTCATGAGACAATTTATTCGGAAACATAAGGGGCAGCACGGTGGCTCAGTGGTTAGCACTGCTGCCTCAAGCACCAGGGTCCCAGGTTCAATTCTAGCTCAGGTGACTGTCTGTGTGGAGTTTGCACATTCTCCCCGTGTTTGCGTGGGTTTCCTCCGGGTGCTCCAGTTTCCTCCCACAGTCCAAAGATGTGTAGCTTAGGTGAGTTGTCCATTCTAAATTGCCCACAGTGCTAGATGCATTAGTCAGAGGGAAATGGGTCTGGGTGGGTTACCCTTCGGAGGGTCGGTGTGGACTGGTTGGGCCGAAGGGCCTGTTTCCACACTGTAGGGAATCTAATCTAAAACAAAACTGCTTGTGGTCATCCTAAAGTGGTCTGGGTTAAGCAATGGTATTTTTAAAATTATATCTGATGCAATTCAAGGTTTCTTTGTCGGCTTCAAAGAAATAAGGAAATATTTGAACTTGGCAGCTTCAACTTTGTGTAATGCTCTATCTTTAAACAAAGATCATCCGTGTTGGAACATCCCTTCATGGAGAGAGGAGGAAAGGCATCACCTGGACTGGCAAAGTTCAAGGGAACCTGGGTCTTGAAGGAGAATGCAGTTTTTGTGTTGGCTTTACTGCATGTTGTTAAGTATTTATGAAATCCTGAATAAATTCTACTTGATTCATAAATCCTTTCTACCTTGTTAGGTCAGACAAAACTAAAAGCCCCAGTGTTATAAATTAAAGATTCAAAACTCTGAGATTTTTTTGAGTAAAGAGGTTAGGTTCTTCACAATCTCAAACTTACAGGCAACAGTTTACCAATAAGTCTTTTGGCCAGTTTGCAGCCATTGCCAGATTATGAAGATGCAACCATCTTGCCAAGCTACAGTCGAATGGGGAAGCTGAGTGTGGGGTCCGGATGATCAAATCCTTTTTGATGAAGCCTTGTTAAATTATTAGTCTGCCCCACTCCTGCATGCTTTACTATCATCAGAGTTGCCAATTGGAGAAAACTGATGGCTCCACTCCCAATCTGATCAAAAATCATGACTCCACAGTTCAGTTCAGAACCTATGAAATGTTCGAAACAAGAAGCAGTATTGCAGGTATCTACAGACATGTCATTGTAATAAAGTTTACTGTGTTTGACAGGTGCCATTAATGAGCCACGAGCAGTGGGTATGAATGAGGGAGCTCAACAGGAATGGCTGTATGTTGTTTTCACAGCCATGAGAGTTGAGGAACTTTGTCTCATTGCAGTAAAATTATCCACTTATGTTTGTTTCAATGTGGAACTTCATGGCGTCAATAGTTGAAAACCTGTCATGGTTAACAGCCCGCCAGTCTCCAAAATATGTAGAGAACGCATTTTTTGAAAATTTGTTCAGCCCTCCAGACCATTTAGATTTTTCAAATCAGAAATTTGGATTAATATTACAGTGATAAATACAGAAATAATATAAATATTAGCACAGAAAACGTTTGGTTGGAGATTCTGTATATGGTAATAGATCTGATAGAACTCATATTGGAGGCTGGATTAGACTTACCCAATCTGTCATTTTAGTACAGCCTTGGTTAGAGAGTCAGGGAGTTCAGCTCTAATTCATGATGGCGACAGACCTGTATTCTTTGTCTCCGAATAGTCATTTCTATTTTGCCCAAATCAGTGTCGCTTGCGCCTGCTGGTATAATATAATTTCCTGCATCTGCTGAGACAAGTTCCTCTTGTTGTTCAGACTCAGACATACTTCACCCTCTGCCACTGTTAACCAAACAGGCCCTTACACACAGTACAGAAACAATGATTGTTGGCAGGTCTCTATCTCGATCACAAACTGATAATAGTTGTTTCATCAAACACACAACACCCCTGTTGTAAATTATGCTCTATAAGGACAAGTTTGCCTTTTTCTAAAGTGGGCCTTTTATTGAAAGAAAATATGTCAGATTAATGTCTGTCTGGGCTAGGAGAAAGAAAGAGCTTTCAGTTGTTTTTAGACAAGATAATTCCACTTTTGATTTATTTTGATAAATGAATGAAAAAGTTTGATTTTGTAATCCATGATCCATTCTGCTTTAGAAATAAATTATTAAATCTGCATCACTAGATTTGAAGTTTTCATTTGAATTCTATGCAGCAGCCCTGAGATCAACAAAGTGTTTTTCTTTTTATGCATTTTGTCACTTGGGATTTGTTAGCTTATTGATATCAAGAAATCAATAATAGCGTTGCTTTCCTTTATGTGAATGGCACAGTATTTTGCAAATTAAGGAGAAACATTTGCAGGAGGTGTATAGCTGTATTTACTGGAATCCTTAAAATGTGGCATCGCTTACTGGGATTTGACTTTTGCAAGAAGTTTGAAAACTAAGGTTGGCTGTGCTGTAATGAACAGAACTATTGATGAACAGCTTTTGAGGAAAGAAGAAAATTTATTCTTTTTTTAAAAAAGGAAAATTTATTGACTCTGTATTCTGTTGACCTAATATGTAACATTATAGAACATAAAGCGGATTTTCTCTTTGTAGCTTGCCATTTTTTAAAGTGAAAGATGAGATATTGCTGAGGTTCCTGACCCCAAGTAAAAGAAAACAAAACCTTGAGAAAAAAATATTGACCTTATGCAATATTTGTAAATTCTTTAATGAAAATAATTCAAAATCAGTGCTGCTCTTTAATTGTTCACATTTATGTTTGTGATGTGAGATGACTAATTTTTGGAGTGATTAAGTATGTTCATGTTTCAGTAAAACTGCAAGAGAAGGCACTTATTTGTGACACGTATGTCCAACTGGGAGGGAAGAGCACATGTTTATAAGACATCACTAAGCTCTATTAGACCACAAATATGTCCATTTCCTGAAGTGTACCGTGAAGTGCATTAATTGGTCAGATGAAGTGAGGTCACATTTCTTTCAGGGTGATTTGTAGAATGAAAGAAATGTGTAAGAGGCTGTCAGCTGGGTTTTTTTGAAGTAAAAGCCCTGCCTGTCTCCAGAGGACTATGCAAGTTTAAAGTCGCTTCCATTGTCAATTTGTTCTAAAGATTCAATTTTTTTAAAATATAAACCCAAACCTTGCACAAAAGATTCTTTCAGTCAAGAAGACATCCTGTCTACATAAAAGTATATGTTTTCAATAGGTCACCAATATTGGTTTTTGCTTCCACAAACAGTATCAGATTGAGTGTATTTTTTCCTCCTTTGTGAACAATGTACAGCAGTTAAAGTTGGCTGTGTACCATATTTTACAATTATTTAAAACCTGAAGTTATATTTCCTGCAGTTAACAATACTCTGATTTAAAAGCAAGTTTTCAATGACGTAAAGATGCTTCATGAGAAGGTGATGAGTGACCCCTTTGCTTTCATTTAGTCATATCAGAGTTAGGAGTAGACCACCTGGCCCTTTCCACCTGCTCTGCTAAGCTTAGAAAACTAAAACTAATGTCAGTGACATGCATTATAGTTGTACTCTTGAACATCATTTATTAACTTACACAGTTAAACAGAGCATGAATCAGGAGCTGAGCTTAATCTTCAGAAAGTCTTCTTGAACTCCTTATACCTCCGGCAATTGCTCGTTATAGAAGTAATTTGTCCCATGAGGCAAGCAATTGCAGTCAGCAAAAGATGAATGAGCTTTAAGTGACAAAAGACAAGCATATTTAAAACTTCACACTTATATTCTCTTTAAAATTCCCCAAGGCATGCATAATATTTGAGTGCAATATGATTCTCAGGATCATCTGAGAATTGTACAGATTTCACTATCTTCAATGTCATGTTCAACTTTCATTGCAAACAGTTTTCTCGAAATTTCTTCCATGAAACAATACAAGTTCAGTGTTTTCAGACATTGTGTATCTTTAACACAAATTCTGTGCTTACTTTAACAGTTCCTGAAGCTGCACCTTTGAACGTTGCTGTTGAGATCATGAACAGTACCTTAATTAAAGTCACTTGGTCGGAAGTACCAAAAGACAAAATTCGTGGCCACCTGGAAGGTTATAAGGTCAGGTTATCTCTGTATTATTGAATAATATTGTTTGAGATAAGCCTGCGATGTATTGCTATTTTGAAAGTATTACAGATAAAAATGATCAATTTTTATTGAATATGGTTTTAAGATACCTTTACCTCTGAAACATAGATGACAGTGTGAATGTGCTTTCTGACTTGATGGTATGAATTTCAAATTATTTTTTTCCAAGCATATGTTCATGGAATGTGGAATCACTGAAGGCCACCATCCTGATTGCCTCAGAGATGACAGTGGTGAGCTGCCTTCTTGAAACTTTGCAGTCCTTGGAGTGTCAATATATCCACAGAGACATGAGTTCCAGGATTTTGACCAAACTGAAATAAGGGAACTGTGATATAGTTTCAAATTAATCTAGTATGTCGCTTGGAGGGAAGCTTGTGGATTGTGATGTTCCCATTCAACTGCTGCCCTTGTCCTTCTAGGTTGTAGCTGCTGGGAAGATGCTGTCAGTCACAGAGATGTGCAGCATGGAAACAGACCGTTCAGTCCAACTCATCCATGTCAACCGGATATCCTAAATTAATCTATTCCCATTTGCCAGCACTTGCCCTATATCCCTCCAAACCCTTCCTATTTTTATACCCATTCAGATGCATTTTAAATGTTGGAATTGTACCAGCCTCCACCACTTCCTCGAGCAGCTCATTTCATAAATACACCACACTGTCTTCTGCACTAAAATGCCTGGGGTTTCCCATTGTTGGTGTTGGGAACATTTGTTGAGCCTCATCTTCCTGTTCGTTGTTTAACTGTCTGCCAACGTTCAAGACTGTTGATTCAAAATATTAATTGAACAATTATACAAGCGTGGGGTAAAACTAAGACCCAATTTATGACAAAGTAGCATAAGGTAGTCATGGAAATAAGAGCATTTTTCTCATGAAGTATCATCCTCCTTCTTTCAATTAAATCAAAAGAAATCGTGCAATAATGTACGAGTGAAAAGCACTACGGCTGGCTTTGTATTCACTAACTCCAAAAAAAGAATTGTTAGTCTTGTCTTGTAGGTCTTTATATCATTGGGTGAAGAAAGCATTGCCACATGAAACAGGATGAAAAAGACACATGTCAACTATTTTCCTAAATATTGTCAAGGGTATTAATATGTCAGTTATGTATTTGAGGTGATAACTGTCTAAGTGACATGAGAGATGTCCAAAGGGAGTGAAACCATCAAATTAACTGTCTCAGACACCAAAGCGTTCATTTACTTGAAACAGTTAGCAAATTTTGAGAAGATTTGTAGCTCAGGTTGCAGTTCTGGATGTAGGTTTGCTCGCTGAGCTGGAAGGTGACCTTCTAGCTAAGCAAGCAAACCTACATCTTGAAACAATTATGCCCTGGCCACCCACAAACCCACTCCTTATTCTTCAAAAAGGTCAGCCTGATATTGACAAGGCACAATTCAGGATTCAGAAGAAATAATGTCCAGTTATGTGGCTGTATAAAATTCCAACAACATGCTAGAAGCTCAACACTGAAATGTTTTCTCCAACTTCCTGCTAACTGCTTGTCATGATGAATCTCAGAGTAAAGAGTTTGTTCTTGAATTGTCAGATATGCAGAGAATGTTGCCTGCCAATTCAGATGATTGGCCATGATGAACATGATACTGAGGACAATGTTCTGTGAGAGAGTGAACATTGACATTGAAGCACTCATCTTACCATTGAATTCACAATGTTTTGTGGAAGCATCATTGACGATATGTCTCCACTAATTGCACATTGTCCATATATCTGACACATACAAGAGAGCTGGTAACACTGCTGCCCTGTGGAGCATGAACTTGCTGTCAGGTTTAAGGTTTTTGTTGTTAGTCTACTCCTCAGATGGCTGCTGGTGGAACTGGCCCATCCTGTTTCATGTGGCAATGCTTTCTTCACCCAATTATATAAAGACCTAAGGGACAAAGTTGAATTTCATTGTGCATATCTGCCCTCACTGAGGAGAGACTCCAAAGGTATGAGAGTTGATCCACAATGTTCAGTGTCTAGCAATGGATAGTTATGAGGGGCAATGTTGTGCAGTGGCAGCAGGTTGTTGGGGGCCTTCTATCTTCCAGATGTTTAGCCTAAAAGCCCATTGTCTCATATACCTCCATGAATGCATGAATGCATTTGGAGATCAGATTTTGAGCATTGGTACATACAAGCACTGTATGCATAATTTCTCTCAACAGCAGTGAAGGTCATTATAAAAATCCACCTCCATCGCTCTGTCCCATGGCTGAAGACTTCTCCAAGAGACCCAGTGCAAATTCTATCCATCAGGAGATGCAGTGGACATCATCTTCTCAGGAAGACCAATTCGAGTTAAACGCAGAGAGCAGCAACAATTTGTGTGCAAGGCCTTTTTTGATTTCACAGATATCTTTGACTCTGTGAACCATGATACACCTCCTCAAATTTTGTTGTCTGTAAAAATTCACCTCTATCCTCCTTCTTTCCATGATAGCATCCTCGCCAACATATCCACCACAGACCTACCACAATGTATGCAAACTGTCAATTGCCACAGAAATCCATGTGATACATTAATTTCTTTTAGGAAGTGAAATCTGCCATTCTTAGTTGCTCTGGCCTAGATCTGACTCCAGGTATACAGCACTGTATTTGGTTTATAACTGTTTTCTGGGCAATTACAGAGAGGCAATAAATACTGCCCATTCCTACGAAGGAATTAGCAAACATCGTCAGAAGAGAATGTCTAAAGTTTTATGATACTAAAAGCAGGGGCAAAAGGGTGTGTTATGGAATGGTATGTTTCTTAAATTTCAAGCAGTGTGGATGTTTTCAGTGTTTATCATTTTTGATTGTTACCTGGCATTTGTGCTTTTACATTTGGTAAGACAGGAATCAGTGTTGAACTATGGAGGACTGTGAAAGGGATGCTTGGCTTTCACTTGGATCATTTTGTGTTGAGGTAAGATATAGAATTTTTAAAGTGCAGAAGAACGCCATTCAATCTATTTTGTCTGCATTGGCCCTCTGAGCATTTTGACTTGGTGCCTTTTTACCAGAACTCTGGATGTTGTTTTAATTTAATTAATCACCTAATGCTCTCTTAAGTGCCTCAATTGAACCCACCTCCACTACAATTCTGGCAATGCATTCCAAAAATGAAGCAGAATGGCTTTTGCAGATGGGTGGACTTGTGGAACCTGCATGAAACTTACAAGAATGAGCACATCCTGGACAGTAATCTGTGCTGCTACTGGAAGCTTAATCATATCATGTTCTTCTTCCTACTCTTTAATGTTGTTTAAAGAGCTCTGCACTTTGGTTTTCCTGCAATTCCAAACCTTACTGTTGTGCAGAGTAGGGCACATTACAATCATTCTGGAAATGATAGCTGGTGAATTGAAGGTCACCTTCAGATTGATCCAGACATCTGAAGCACATCTCTAGCATGCAACTCCATCGAGGCCAGTATCCTGTTATCAAGTCACCCTTTATTTGCATGTGGAGAGTCCTTGACACTGACCCAGCTCCCTCGGAACCAGCTCTGAGTGAACTGGATGTCTGGCTTTTTAATTTCTGTCAGCCAGGGCTCCCTGATTGGGACTGTTAATCTGGTCCAATCAGAGAACTGTTCTTCTATGATACTAACCTAACTGACCTTGTTGAATAGACACAAACAAAACTGCAGATGCTGGAATCCAAAGTGGATTGACAGGGGGCTGGAAGAACACAGCAAGCCTGAAGAAGGGTTACACCTGAAACGAGGACTTCTCTATCTCCTGATGCTGCCTGGCTTGCTGTGTTCTTCCAGCCTCCTGCCTGTCCATGTTGAATGGCTTTCATTGCATCATATCTGGGCCTCATCAGTTTTATTCCTTATGGGTGCCAATAGCTACGCAATAAATATGATATCCCTAATCAGCCAGCCAGTAAGTCTGCATTGAAGTGCAAAGAGATCGGGAAGGATCGATCACCTCAGGCTGAAAGTATCACTACAGCTGCTGGGAATCTTGCACACATATAGATGACTGCACGTTGATGGAGTGGAAGCCCTTTTATGGTTGATGAATGGTCCTGCGTAATCCCTGGATGTCTTAGTTGATGCACACATGCAACTGAAGGTGCCTTGCTCTTGTGGGAAGCCAGCTAGAAAACCCAAACACCCTTTGGCATCACTGGCAAAATTGACATAATTGCAAACTCTGGCATCAGTTGCTTGTTTATGCATTTATGAACTATCAGATCCCACAAATGTCTTTGGTAGAGAACTGGAAGAACCAGAGGCAAAGGCATTGAGAGAAACTCAACAGGGCTGGCAGCATCTGTGGAGAGAAAGCTAAGTTAACATTTTGATTAGCTTACCTACAGTATGGATACAGGCCCTTCAGCCCAACCACACCGACCCTCCGAAGAGTAACCCACCCAGACCCACTTCCCTCTGACTAATGCACCTAACACTATGGGCAATTTAGCATGGCCAATTTACCTGACCTGCACATCTTTGGACTGTGTGAGGAAACCGGAGCACCTGGAGGAAACCCAAGCAGACACGGGAAGAATGTGCAAACTCCACACAATCGCCTGAGGCTGGAATCGAATCTGGGACCCTGCTGCTGTGAGGCACCATGCTACCCATTTCCAGTGGCTTGTCTTCAGAATTGAGTTTCTCCAGCATTTTTTATTTATCTTTCAGGTAATACCGCATCTGCATTGCTTTTTTTTCCCCAATAATGTTGAGAGCAATAATGACTTAGTTCCATGTAAGAGCAGATTGTGTTCTGGTCAGCTGCAAATGCCTACTATTAGCAAACATGACATCCTCAGCCACCTGAAACATACATAAGTTCCCAACATACATGTACATCCTTGTTTGTATGGCTTCCTCCATCTTGTGCCTCTTTATTCATCCTTCACGGCTGTGGAGTGGCATGTCTGTGAAGAACCAATTGTTGCTGTTCTTCCTGCCTACTCATGCTGCTGAGGCTGTTAATGCTGCTGGTCATCTTAATCCTCACCAGAGATCCACAGGAAAAGAGCATTAGTGAAGGCAATGGTGATCTGACAACCAAAATCAAAACTCCAAAGGTGAGAAAGTAACATTTAAAATTATAAAATTTGTCTCCAAAATATATAAAGCCTCCCAGATTTCAAAAGCTATGATAACATGACTGAGTAGTTATCATAGTGAAATTAGCAAGCCACCTCTCCTGAAAGACGTTACTAATTTGTAACCTAATGCACTACAGTTCAATGTTGAATTCTTCAGGTTGGAGCCAGGTTCCTGCTGCACTGCCAATTTTCAGGCTTTTAATTCTGTACCTTGTCCAAATTTACATACACTTGCTAGTTAAAATTTATTGCTTCATTCCAGAGGTTAGTTAATAAAGAAACAAACATTTTCATTTCTATTTAAGTGTATTACCTCTGCATTGTTTTCAAGTCAATTTTTTTATGTTGCAGTAACTTTTACACAAATTATGGTCACTGCATTAAAAAAGAAAGATGTTTGTAGATACCATCTGAGGGAAAATATTCGCAGATAAGCAACCTTGGAAAAAGAACTGGCACAAATATTTTCTTTTGCTGAGGAAACCTATGCAAATGATTTAGTTTTGATAGCCCTGTAATAGGACTATTACCATTTAATAGATTTGTTCACCAATTTATAACATCTCATGAATAGCGTATTAGAGCAGGAACAAGAGGCAGTTTAAACATATTACAAGAAGCTAGTTTGTCTTCTTTGGAGCAATGAGTTACTTTCAGTCAGTTAGTTTGTTTCACAGTAGTACTTATACCTTAATAGAGTACTATATATTGTTGTTAACCTGTCTCCCATTTGAAACTCCATGTTTCCTTCTGTAATGATGCAGAGCTGCTGCATGTTTTCATAATATGTTTATAATAATAAACTAAACCTTTTGTGTGTGACTTATTAGGGTAAATATAGGATTATCACATGTTCAATGTATCAGAAAAATGACCCAGCTTACTTTGTTACACATGTGTCTCGAAAATTCAGTTGGATCTGACAATAACTGAGAGTGTGGTGCTGGAAAAGCACAGCAGGCCAGGCAGCATCTGAGAAGCAAGATAATTGATGTTTTGAGCAAAAGCCCCTCATCAGGAATCTTCAGCATCTACAGTCCTCACTTTCACCTAATAACTGAGAGGGGTCAAGTCATTTATTTTGAGGGTTACTTTGTGTGCCATTTATTTTATCTCAGAGGACTTTGAAGTTGTTTTTAATGTATCTTATTTCAATCAGCTTAGTTTGTCTGAAGGCATTGTGGATGGGTGAGAAATTCTATGGATAATTACTATTCTGTCAATGTAAATGGTAATTTTGGGAGTCCAGTCTGAATTGTGTATAATGTTCTTGTATATTCAACCTGTTTCTGCTAGTTTATTATCTTAATCAATAGACAATAGGTGCAGGAGTAGGCCATTCTGCCCTTCGAGCCTGCACCACCATTCAATATGATCATGGCTGATCATCCTTAATCAGTATCCTGTTCCTGCCTTAGCTCCATAACCCTTGATTCCACAATCCTTGAGAGCTCTATACAACTCTTTCTTAAATGAATCCAGAGACTGGGCCTCCACTGCTCTCTGGGGCAGAGCATTCCACACACCCACCACTCTCTGGGTGAAGAAGTTTCTCCTCATCTCTGTCCTAAATGGTCTACCCTGTATTTTTAAGCTGTGTCCTCTGGTTTGGCACTCACCCATCAGAGGAAACGTATTTCCTGCCTCCAGAGTGTCCAATCCTTTAATAATCTTATATGTCTCAATCAGATCCCCTCTCAGTCTTCTAAACTCAAGGGTATACAAGCCCAGTCTCTCCAGTCTTTCAGTGTAAGGTAGTCCCGCCATTCCAGGAATTGACCTCGTGAACTTACGCTGCACTCCCTCAATAACCAGAATGTCTTTCCTCACATTTGGAGACCAGAACTGCACACAGTACTCCAAGTGTGGTCTCACCAGGGCCCTGTACAGCTGCAGAAGCACCTCTTTGCTTCTATACTCAATCCCTCTTGTTATGAAGGCCAGCATGCTATTAGCCTTCTTCACTACCTGCTGTACCTGCATGCTTACCTTCATTGACCGGTGTACAAGAACACCCAGATCTCTCTGTACTGCCCCTTTACCTAAATTGATTCCATTTAGGTAGTAATCTGCCCTCCTGTTCTTGCCACCAAAGTGGATAACCATACATTTGTCCACATTAAACTGCATCTGCCATGCATCTGACCACTCACCTAACTTGTCCAGGTCACCCTGTAATCTCCTAACATCCTCATCACATTTCACCCTGCCACCCAGCTTAGTATCATCAGCAAATTTGCTAATGTTATTACTAATACCATCTTCTATATCATTAACATATATTGTAAAAAGCTGCGGTCCCAGTACTGATCCCTGTGGTACCCCACTGGTCACTGCCTGCCATTCCAAAATGGAGCTGTTTATCACTACTCTTTGTTTCCTGTCAGCCAATAAACTTTCAATCTAAGTTAGTACTTTGCCCCCAATACCATGCGCCCTAATTTTGCTCACTAACCTCCTTTGTGGGACTTTATCAAAAGCTTTCTGAAAGTCCAGGTACACTACATCTACTGGATCTCCCTCGTCCATCTTCAGAGTAATCACTATTCACTTTGCTATTTACTGTTTAAATCATCAATCCATTTATAATCTAAGCTGCAGTTTAGAGGGGTGCACATTGTGTAACCTAAATAAAAAACCTATGTAGTGTATACAAGAAGAACAGGTACCCAATAAACACAGTCCACCAATTCTTAAACAACAAACCCAAACAAGTAGACACAATATGCCCAGAAACTCAAGGCACACTACCATACATCAAAGGAATCTTGGAGATGGCTACCAGACTACTCTGACTCCTTGATGTCACGGTAGCCCACAAACCTACCAACACACTTCAACAGCTACTGATGAACCTAAAGGAGCCTACACCAACAATTAGCAAAACAAATGTAATTGGCAAAATACCATGCAAGAACTGTAACAAACACTGCACCGGACAGACAGGCAGAAGACTAGCCACCAGGATACATGAACACCAACTAAACACCAAAAGACATGACCCACTCTCACTAGTATCCTTAGATACAAAGAAGGACACCACATTGACTGGGACAACACATCCATCCTAGGACAGGCTGAACAGAGACAGGGAAATCCCGAGAGGCCTGGCAATCAAACCCATCAATAAACAAATCCGTTTGGACCCCATTTACCAACCTCTCAGAAAAAGAACTGGAAATGAGATCACGCACCTTAAGAGACCAAGAAATATAAATAGAAAGCGGGACATAACACCAGAGCTTCACCAGAGGCTCACTGGTGATGTTACCTGACATGGTGATGAAATTCTGGAAACAAACCTGCCAGCTCAGCGGGAAAACTTACAACCTGATTGTGTAACCTCCGCAGATTGATGAGCATCATGCAAAGATACTCAGAAGTAATTGAAATAGTGACAAAGTTTTTATGTTTGTGTGGTGAACTCCATGTGAATGGCTTAGAATGTAACTTCAAATGACTGAAAGCAGCACATGTTGGGTCCTGGGTGGAGACACAACTGGCCTGAGATGCTGAACCTAAGAAAATCAAATCGAGTTACATTGAACCTTTGTGTATCTTTCAGTTTTTAAACATTATATAACACATTGTCTATTCATTATTCTTTGGAGACAAGGCCTAAAAGTGAAATATCAGGTTTTCTCTTCTAATGGTCTGAGAACTGAAATCTCTCTCAATAGGAAAACTTCAAAGTTCAATTAAGAAAGTTGGAGGTAAGAAAAGAAAATGCAGGAGTGTGAAAAAGATAGCCTACTCTCCAGCACACACTTTATCTTATTTAAAAAATTAAAAATTTTGCATGGATGGCCTTTTGTCCTCATATTAACCATCTTTAATTATTCCATTATTTCATAATAACCCTATTTCTGTCCATGGCTATGTTCCAACAGTAGGTGTTATAATTGGATCTTCATTTAAAATTCTAAAACAAAATGGTATTTTACGATCATAATTAGCTTTCCTTCCTCCCAGTTCAGGATGCTGCTGCTGTTGCACTTCCAGTATTTCTCCCTCTGTTAAAGTTTGCATATTCTTTGAAAATTTACATTCGTCAGGCCTTACCATTTGCAATAGTATTTTTTGGTATCATGAGCCTTTTCGCCCACTGCGAGCATTTCAGGGAATCACAGATAACCCTGACCTGTCATTGGTACTTAGACATTCCTGCTGTTTCATTTTTCCAATTTTAATTCCATGTGTTTGTTTCCACTTCTTCAGTCCGAGGTCTTTCAGCATTTCAACATTTTCTCTTTGCCATCTGAACTGTTGTCAATTTTTCCTTCCATTATCTGAAAGTGTATGGAAATACACAGGAAGATATCAGGGATCAGAAAGACAGTGAAGCGAATGAGGAGGGAGGACAGTGATAGAGAGGTTATATATGAATAGAAATAGCATCAAATGGTTTGGAAGAGATGGGGTTTGAGCTGGAGCAAAGGAAGCCTGCGGATGTTAGAGACATCAGGAGGAACAAAGAGAGTGAGATTAATTTGAGATAAAGAGTAAGAAAAAGGATTTTCAAAGGAAATGGAAAAAGTGGAGGGGACTTGCAGGGAATAAGAGAAGACCAAGGAAAGTGACAAGTAGAAAACCTTCCTCAAGTTGAGCGATTTCAAGGGAGATCTGCTTAAAGAGTATTGCACTAAAAGAGACACAATGTTGAATCTTTTTCATTTGCAATCATCAAAACAGACACAAGAATGGTAAAGACTTGATAGTTTTGCATAAAGAAAAGCTTCATGTGTTAAGCATCACACATCTCTGAGCAGATTGCCTGAACTGAATAATATGTTATTTGCCAATGTCAACCTTATTACGTTCATAAGCCTCATTATGAGCGATAAGCTGGTAATATTTAAAAGCTAAATACACTGCACATGTCATGCAGGTTTCCCATTCTCTGATGAGAAATGCCAGGGAATATCCAATAATAAACTATAGAAGTAGAATGAGTACATATTTTCAGTCCTCATGTCACAGTTCCTGTTTTACGTATAACGATTGCCATATTTTTTGGTAACCTATTTGTTTAAATGTAATTTTTTTATCAGCAATCATATTTTGTAAATGTCTAAGACTCTGACAGGGAATGTCTCTATTGGGTTAATGTAAAATAACCTGCTGAAATAGAAGTCAGAGCATTTATGATTTTTAACAAAATGCTTAATAATCAACTTTTCTTCAGAAACCTAAATGAAACATTTCATCCTGGGCTCTGCCTAGCAGCCTGAAAAGAAGGTTAAATTTAAAGTACTACTGCACAGTATTCCTTCATAACCAAACGCTAGTTGAGATACAGCTGAACCATGACACACAAAAATACATTGTTAATTATTTAACTGGGGGAGATTGCATTAGGGGATGTCCTCAAATACGTTTGGACCCCAAAGTCTTTTCTGTGAACTACACAATTGTAAAATTGGCATGTGTAGTCTGGGCTGTAATTGAATGACACAGAAATGCATGGATGGAGTTTTTATTGTTTATTGTTTGAGATTAAATATATATTCATCATTTAGTTGTTTGGTAGGGTTCCAATGGGTACACAAGTGACTGCGAAGTCTGGTCTTCTCCCGGGAGGATCTGCTGCAAATAGAAAAGATCAAGTTTTGAACAGGTGGTTGGTTGAGGATTTCCTGTCATGGCAGTTTCTCCCTGCTTCTGCTGCGCACTTGTTTTCCAGGGATGACAGACTGCTTTAATTTTTGGCTGTGCCAGATCCTGATTGAGCTTCTCCCAAGAGTCAAAGTTGTCATCAAAATCCTAAGTGAAATCTTCAAATGTATTCTTATAGTGCTTTCTTTGACCACCATGAGTGAACTGCATACTCAAATTCTCCATGCAAGTTTGACTTTTGTAAGAGAGTGAGAGGGATTCTAGCTGTGTGATTATTGTAACCTAGCTGTGACTGTCTCAATTCTCTGTGGTGCATGGCATTCCCAAGCACCATAGTTTCTGGTAATTGTTCAACCAACTGATCTTCAGATGCTTCCCAAGGCAGTTCAGGTCAAGGTAGTTGAGATTCTTGGCATTATGCTGGAATGCATTCTAGAATATATTGAACAGAGTTTAGTACTGTTGCTTAACACTCTAGTTTTCAGTTTGGAAGGTAGAGTTACTCTGCCAAAGATCATCCTTAATATAGACAATTTGTTAGATCGCAAAGGCAAGTGAAATGAGCCACTACTGACAACTTTTTGTCATGAACACAACACATTCATGAAAAAGGATGGCACATTATTTCAGTTTGCCTTGCTATAGTTATAGGACCAAAGTCATTGTATGCATTGGAGAACAATTGCAAGCTGCATTTCATTTCCAGCTATAAACTGTTGGCTAGTGCACAGTCATTAGCAAACAGGAAATCTGAAAGGACAACCTTAGTCACCTTGGTCTCTTGGATTTAACTCAATCGAACAGCTTACCTTCCATGTGATATCTGATTATCATAACAGGACCACCACTATGGACAGCCCGGTGAGAAAAAGTGATGGAATGGCTGGAGTGGAAGGTCAACCCCTTCCTGAGGGAGGACTGCAAATTTCTGCTCCATGCCAGTCCATTGCCATTGAGCCACATCCTGCATATGAAAATGTTTAGCTTTTAGCAAGCATGAATGAGCCAGGTTGTGAGCCCCTGAACAGTTCCATGCACTACATCTTTTTTAAAAAATGTAATAAAGCATGGGAACAATACTTCCCTAGTGCATTTTCCATGGCAATGCCTCAATTATTCAGAGTCAACTTGTAAACCAGTCAGACTCCCTTTCTCATACAATATAAATTGTTGCTCACTTTGAAATTTACCATTCTTGTGTCTGCTTTGATGATTACAAATCAAAAAGGTTCAACAGACAATACTCAAATTTTGTATTACCAAGTGACTATCTTATGCATTTCTTTCAAGATGAAAAAAGTGTCCCACAGACAGTAATCCTTGGAACCATTTTTATGTTTAATATAATCTCCTTTACAAGATCAATACAAACGTTTTTCAACATTGATATGTTCCAAACACCAAGACTTCATGTTTTACTGGATAAGCAGTATTAATACCTAAGTTACAGGTATAAGTGTTTTAAAAATCTAGTGTTAATTTCACATTTGGGGAGATGACTGATGATGTATAGTGCAAAAAGAGTACAGGTGTTCTTTCAGTAAATACAAGGATCATCAAATCTTTATAGTTAATAAAAAGAGATGCTTTACTTAGAATGATTTGTAATTTTGAATGAAAGCTGTGCTAATGTGGGAGGTGTTATGATTAGCTGGAAGATTATAATCGCAGACAGTAGTAATTTCCTCATTGGGAGATTTGTTGATTAGAGTCAAGGGTGTGGTGCCGGAAAAGCACAGCAGGTCAGGCAGCATCCAAGGAGCAGAAGAATCCATGTTTTGGGAATAAGTCCATCATCAGGAATGAGGCTTGTGGGCCAGGGGAGCTGAGAGACAAATGGGAGGGGGTGGGCCTGGGAGGAAGGTAGCTGAGAATGCAATAGGTCAGTGAAGGTGGGGGAGAAGGTAATAGGTTGGAGAAGAGGATGGAGAGGATAGATGGGAAAGACAATGGACGGGTCAAGAGGGCAGTGCCAAGTTGGAATTTTGGGACTGAGATATGATGGGGGGAGGGAAAATGAGCAAACTGGTAAAATCCACATTAATCCCATGTGGTTGCATGTTCCCATGGCGGAAGATGAGGCGTTCTTCCTCCAGGCATCAGGTGGTTAGGGTTTGTCTATGGAGAAGGCCCAGGACCTGCATGTCCTTGGTGGAGTGGGAGGGGGAGTTGAAGTGTTCAGCCAATGGGGCGGTGGGGTTGGTTGGTGCAGGTGTACCAGCAATATTCACTAAAATGATCCACAAGTTGGCATCCTGTCTCCCCGACTCCTCTACATCAACAGATTTCGGGCATAAGCCCTTCCTGATGAAGGGCTTATGCCCGAAATGTCGATTCTCCTGTTCCTTGGATGCTGCCTGACCTGCTGTGCTTTACCAGCAACACATTTTCAGCTCTGATCTCCAGCATCTGCAGACCTCACTTTCTCCATCTATCCCTCTCCAACCTATCACCTTTCCCCCACCTTCATCTACCTATTGCATTCTCAGCCTATCCCCCCACTCCCACAGCCCCACCTCCCTCCCATTTATCTCTCAGCACCCCCAGCCCACACGCCTCATTCCTGATGAAGTGCTTATGCCCAAAACGTCACTTCTCCTGTTCCTTGGGTGCTGCCTGATCTGCTGTGCTTTTCCAGCACCAGATATTTGATTCTGATTTCCAGCATCTGCAGTCCTCACCTTCTCCTACCAGATTTGTTGATTAGCACTAATAACATTTTATAAGAGTTTAGACTCAGCTATAATTTATCCCTGGGATACATCATAATTTTGGTCTTGGTGTTGGGCCGAAGGGCCTGTTTCCACACTGTAATGTAATGTAATGTAACGAAAGTGATATGAACTACAGGATAAATATATATCTGTGTGTTTTAATATTGGATATTGTAAATTTGGATTTCCGGTTTAAGAGTTGGTAGATTTGGCATGTTTGAAGTTAACAATTAACTTGAGCATTTCTGTGACCTTGGTAATTTATTTTCAAACAAGTTTTGAAGCCTGGAATCAGAATTAAAGAGTTTTATGACCAAACAAGTTTAGAATGTCAAGTTTAGGAGGAGATGTTATTTTTAAACTTAAGGGAAACAGCAGAGATTAAGCGAGAAATGTTGTGTGTGAAAATTGGAGCTGTCCAGTGATATCCTTTGAATAATATTGCTGTATGGGAAGTGTTCCTGGGAAGGGAAAGATATATACGTATAGTGAACTAGGTTATTTTAAAGGAAACTTTAGTTTAAGTCCAAAACCAGAAGTGCAGGGATAAAACCATGTAGGCATTAACTCCACTTCAAATGTAATAGGTCCAGGAAGAAGCTATCCATAGTTCCAGCCTAAATGTTAAAATCACAAATGATTTAAACCAACCAAGGTGTTAGTTACAGACACTCCGGTGTAAGTATTACATAAATGGTGTCTTGGATACTGTACCAAGGGTACATTTTTGGATACATTTCTGAAATTGTTTTGTTTCATCTCAGTTTATAAAGAACTACTATGGTATGAATGGGAATGTACTTTTCCTGGGTAGTCAAACATCTTTGAATTTGTTAGGAGAAAGTGAGGACTGCAGGTGCTGGAGATCAGAGTCGAGAGTGTGGTGCTGGAAAAGCACAGCAGGTCAGGCAGCATCCGAGAAGCAGGAGAGTCGACGTTTCAAGCCTGAGCTCTTCATCAAAAACATTCCTGATGAAGGGCTCATGCCAGAAATGTTGATTCTCTTGCTCCTCGGATGCTGCCAGACCACTCTTCGATCTTCGAATTTATGTTATAAATGGATGGTATGGTCTATTATGTTTTACGTTATTTTCTTTTTTAATAAATCTGTTACAGTATGTTATTCAAACAAAATCTGAGGGCTAGTGTGAATATGTTTCAGTGAGAGAACACTTCGGTGAAACCAAAATTAATCAAAATATGACCTATCAAGCCAGGTTTCTATCTGGGATCTGCCTTGGCCACGAATAATGTTAGCTTTGATCATAAAAATGTGAGTTGTGAACATTGTGGGCAGCAAGGTGGCACAGTGGTTAGCACTGCTGCCTCACAGTGCCTGAGACCCGGGTTCAATTCCCGCCTCAGGCAACTGACTGTGTGGAGTTTGCACGTTCTCCCCGTGTCTGCGTGGGTTTCCTCCAGGTGGTCCGGTTTCCTCCCACCGTCACAAAGATGTGCAGGTCAGGTGAATTGGCCATGCTAAATTGCCCGTAGTGTTAGGTAAGGAGTAAATGTAGGGGTATGGGTGGGTTGCGCTTCGGCGGGTCGGTGTGGACTTGTTGGGCCGAAGGGCCTGTTTCCATACTGTAATGTAATCTAATCTAAAATCTAAATCTAATCTAATCTTTTATAAATGACACATTTTATGGCTGACATTTTCAGGCCATTTGTCACAGTTTTCTAGAGCAGTCTTGATTTATTTTTTGTTTTCTCAAAAACTCATCTTGAATGACAGTGATCCATTTCTGAGCTTTGACAGAGATTGCATTGCTGTTTTCTCTTAATGAGAGTAGATTGTTTGATTCTCCTCATTCTCCTCATATTGTCACATCAGTTCGTAAACTTTGACCCAAGCATGTTTCCTATTCCAAATGCCTGTACCTTTAAAAATCACAATTTAAAAATACTGTGCATTTGCTAGAAATTCATTGCTTTCTCATGAAGGTATGTAAAATTAATTTTAAATGAGCCATTCTCTGCAAGGCAGTAGTGAATCAAAGTAACCCACATTATTTTTAGGGCAAAGTGATCAATCTTTGACAAAAGTGGAATATTCCCTTAACCAAGTAGGAAATAATATTTAATGTTTTCTTAGTTCTTTTTGCCATCTCATGATTATGTAAATCTGAAAACAAAAGGATGAAATGTAATTGTTTGAGATTCAAAATCATAAAACACGCATTTTGAAATACATTTTTTTACAGCCTGTATTTCCATGAGTAACATCTGCAGTTCAGCAATAAAAACACATCAAGTATATTCTCATGGGCTGCAGGCTCTGTATCTGGCACTTTGGGAATACTTGGTACAGATGCAAAGCTACAAATGTCAAATTCATTGCTGCCATCCATTCTGATGATAACAGTTTTCTGTGCCAATCACTATTCAATCTAAATTTTAAAGTTCATTAGAATTATTTATATTTGTTGTAGTAGACCCACCTTTCTGTTTTGATGTTCTCATGGACAAGATAGGCTGGAATATAACAATTTTGTTATCCTTCTTATTATGTTTGGAATATGACTAGTCCCATTTGAGGCATAGAATACTGTCTCTCATTTTGTTGGATGCCATATTTATTTCAAGAACAGTGGAGAGTGTAGAAAATGCATGTTCTCCAGCTTCATATTTTATTGAGCATTAAAAAATAAGCTCACCTTATCCATACCAATTTAAAAGCTTTATCCTGAGCAGCCTAGGGTACAAAGAGGAATGTCATTTGTCATGACTTTCTGAAGTTGTGCCTTCTCTGTGCCATCACAAAAAGCTTAGAAATACCCATTTAACTGTCAGAGGATTTGTTCGGAGGTGGCGCTCATTGGTTGACAATTTCTATATTGTGGGATAACTGTTTGACGTGTGATAACATCATGTTGTGTAAATTAGGCACCTGACATTCCAGAATCGCTCAGTTCAAATTTTGTGAAACAGATATTTCAGCAATAGTGTCCAGCCGAGAATGGGGATATAATTCTGCAGGGCATTATATTTAAATCTGCTTGTCAAAACCTTTCTAGAAGGTTGTTTCTAATTGGGTGCCATATGCCTCCCTCCACACAGCCCTTCTACCCAAAAAAGCTATTGTGCACACACACAGCTGTTTGCTGTTGTCTTCCATTGATCCTGTCCTCTTGGCTGACAGAAATGTATTTCAAGAACATTTCTCATAATGAAGAATCAGAAAAATAATTAATTCTATCACTTCCCCTCCTGATTATAGCAGTGATTAATTTTTTGCTGATTAATAACAACTTGTTTTGTTCAAGGCCCTATTAAAGCTCCGGTTTTGACACTTCATCCAAAATGTGTCAACTTAAAGAATTGTCAGTTTGGGTAAAACTGGTTGCAGTGTTCATTACTTGTTGACAGAAAATGAAATAAGTTTGGGAGAAATGAAGGGAAAAAGACTTGGATTAAATGGATAAAAAGGACAGCTTGTGTTTTAATGATAGGTGATCCTAATGTTTTTAAGTTCCTATCAATGTTCACACACACAATGTTTGTGCAAAAATTGTAAATGTTGGTATAAAAATAAGTTGGAAAAGAATTTTGATCTTGTAATTTCTTTAGCCCTTCAAAAATGATTTATGTATATCAAAAACAAAAATGCTGGATCACTGAATGTTTTTGAAAGAAAAAAGACTCTTAACCAAATGAATCGTTTGCTGAAATCCCTTCAGACTTGGAACTGGTGAGATATTAATTGAGCTGTGGATAACTGGGATAACAGTAAACTCGAGCATTTGATCAGCTATCAGTCCTGAATTGGTAGTTTCACCAACGATGGCAGGAGCTACTCTATAGTTGGGAATTGCTGGGTATAAAAATTCTGGTAGGTATCTTGCTGCTTAACACCATCTAAAAACATGTTATGCATCTGTTTTGAATGGACTGAAACATGTTTATAGGAGAAAGTGAGGACTGCAGATGCTGGGGATCAGAGCTTAAAAATGTGTTGCTGGAAAAGCGCAGCAGGTCAGGCAGCATCAAAGGAGAAGGAGAATCAACGTTTCTGGCATAAGCCCTTCTTCAGGAATAAGGGCTTAATTGTTTCTTTTAGGCCTGAATGAGAAGGCTGTCCTGGACATCCCACAATGTGGAATGAACTGGACAGTGTTGGGAAGCCTGTGGGTACTCAACCCAGACTTCTTCCCTCCTGACTCACATCCACTTCCACTTCATCTCCCAACAATCTGAATAAATTCTGCTGAAGAAGGGCTTAAGCCCGAAACGTTGATTCTCCTTCTCCTTTGATGCTGCCTGACCTGCTGCGCTTTTCCAGCAACACATTTTTAAGCTCTGAAACATGTTTATATGCAATTGAGATGTCTATGAAATTATATCCAAAAAACAACATCAATACTATCAAGGTTGTGGTCAATACAGATATAATTTGGAGGTGAAAATGTGTTGCTGGAAAAGCGCAGCAGGTCAGACAGCATCCAAGGAGCAGGAGAATTGATGTTTCAGGCATGAGCCCTTCTTCAGGAAGGGCTCATTCCCGAAACGTCGATTCTCCTGCTCCTTGGATGCTGCCTGACTTGTGCGCTTTTCCAGCAACACATTTTCACCTCTGATCTCCAGCATCTGCAGTCCTCACTTTCTCCTATAATGTTGGACTGGGATGGAAAAAGTTAAAAATCACACAACAGGTTTATTTGGAAGCACTAGCTTTTATATATAAGAACTGAAACCAACATGGTCATTCTAAAAGATGCTATCATGGGTGTTATGTTAACACAAATTCACTATAACATGATTGATGAATTAGGGACACTGTTTCTAGAGTGAAACTGTTTCTAAAGTGTGTATTGGTTATAATACAATTCTGGACCCATTAATTTAAGTGGTGCTGCAATGACACAATTTTCTTAAAACACAGAATTGCCTACGAATGGAATTATCACGTTATAGCAGAACTGACGAGACTAGAGATGTAAAACCACTACTTCATTTGCCAAACGTCCTTTCTTTCCTATTCATGTGCATTGTGTCTTGAACTGTTCACATCTTAGACTGTGAGAGCAGAATTTATTCAGACCGTTGGGAGATGAAGTGGAAGTGGATGTGAGTTAGGAGGGAAGAAGTGTGGGTTGAGTGCCCACAGGCTTCTCAACACTGTCCAGTTCATTCCACAGTGTGGGATGTCAAGGACAGCCTTGTCATTCAGGCCTAAAAGAAACAATTAAGGGTCTCTTCCCAACATTACTGGCAAGATGATAGTGATTGGAGTCCTTCTGCTCTGCCGGGAGACTTGCTAAGAAAGGCTGATGGCCTCCCTGCAGGCTCAGCGATGGTTAGGTTTTACCCTGTAGATTGGACACTCTTCAGAACAATGCTGCTTCTGGTCCAATGCAGTCCGAGTGATGGTCACTACTGCTGGCCAGATTACTGGAAATGAGGAGATGCCAGTCTCTAATTGGCCAGCGGCTATCAGAGACAGGAGTTGTGCTGTTGTAGGAATAGGAGACACGACATCAGAAGGTGAATTTCTGATAGTGCTGAAAGTAACGTGATGGGGCACCCCGTTGGGGAAAGAAAGTCAGCGCAGAATATCTGGAGCTTGTTTGATTCTGGGAGCCACACAGTTGAGCTGGATCCTGTCCGTTCATCGACACTTTATGGAAAAAGAATAAACAAACTTCCTATAATGATAGCATGTTCAAACTTCAGCCAAAGCTTTTCACATTCATTTTTTTTTTAATGTCGTCATTGACGCTTTTGGCAGCCAGCAAAACAGAAGCTACCCTTTGTCACTTATAAAATGGCATTGCCAGCATTGACCTTGGCCCCTCCCCCAGACCAATTTTTCTGGGGGTTACCATTCACAAGGAACTGAACTGGGCTGGTCATGTAAGTACATGTGCAACAAGAGTAGCACAGAGACTAGGAATTTTTTGTCCAGTTATTCACCTCTTGTAGCCTCAACGCTTGACCCCCAGATACAAGGCATGAGTCAGAAGTATGCTGAACTACTCCCCACTTGCCTGAATTGGTGAACCATCTAAAAAAACTCCAGGACAATGCAGCCCACTTGATTGACAACCCATCAACATTCACTTCCTTTGCCACCAATTCATAATGACAGCAATGTGAACCAACTACAAGATCCACTTCAGAAACTCATCAAAGCTCCTCTGACGGCCTCTTTCAAACTTATGACCTCTATCATTCAGAAGAACAAGAGGGGATATTGTGAACCCCACCAACTACACGTTTCACACAAAACCACACACTATCTTGTCTTGGAACGATATCATTGTGCCATTGGCTGAAAACCATGAGACTCCCAGCATGGCTTCCTATCAATTATTCTTCATGGAAACCACAAATATTTATTTAATCAAGTATTTCCCAATTAACTCACTGTAAGTTGTCAAATTGTTGCCCTTTTGATCAGCCAATCCATGAGTAGTGAAAATCAATCTTAGATTTTGTTTCTAATCTCCGTAATTTAATCCTGCTCATTAAAATGCATTTGGTACGATACCGGGCCACTGTGAATACTATATTTTTAATATTATCTTTTAACTAAGATACATAAACCAGCAACCAAGAGCTTAACCCATTATTCAGAATTTGAAGACCAAACTTGTTTCTGCAAAGAAAACTAATGCAAAATGTCATTTGTGGTTCCAACAAAGACATTTTGTGCTTTTTATTTTTTTGCCTCTGTCTCCATGTTTTTTTCACAGATATTGATATTTCAAATTAGATTGGAAGATAATCCTGATCTCAAAATTCAAGGAAAAATAATTTGCTGTTTACTGTGTGTAAGCTGATCTGCAGACCAATCAAGTAGCTGCGAGATCCCTCAAAAAGCTGGTTACCTCCTCAGAATAAAGCAGATTATTTGATCCATGCTTTATCCATTCATCAATGTCTCCAACTCAGGCTGTGTTTATCTTAAGTTCTTTCGCTCACTGTAGCTGGTGTATAAATGGTCGACAGGATAAACTGCAACAACTCATCAAGATTTTTTTGACAGTCCCTCTTACCCTATAGCCTCAACCATGAAAATCAGTGTCACGGAATCTCTCTTTTTCCTCAAGGAAGGCAGTTTCCTGTCCGAGCCATGTTTTGTTGTTCCTTCATTGTCACAGCTTCAGCACCTTATAATTCTTGACCAGTGCAGTTGTTGAAAAACATGCAAAGATTGTGGGGCTTTCAATAAAGTGGGTCTCCCACTTAGGGCATTGACGGATAGGTAATAACTGTGACTTGGACAGAGCCTCAGAAAAAGGAAATGTGAAAAAGTATTTCTGATTGGGTTTTCATTACTGTTTTTTTTTCAAACAACTTGTGGAAGAAAAGGTATTCTCCTTGAAATTTCTTTCCATTTTAAATTAATTTGAAAAACAAGGTCATGTTTATTATTATTTTTATTATTAATTAATTTAAGGAGGCTCTCGGACTATATTAACCATGTAAATGGGGAGGTTTTAAAATTCAGGCTGGTATCTATGCTGAATACTGTATCGATTGGAAAGGCACTAGAGCACATTAGTTCCTGCCTTTGTCATATTTAATTTTTCTCATTCTTCCTTTGATCTTAGAGGATGCTGGTATCCCAGTAGTTATTGCCTAAAGTTATTCAGTGAGCAAGGTTATTAGATGTTTTTGGTTTAACAATAATTGAATAGCTTTCATGATCATTTTCTGTAGTCATCTCACAAACTTGAAACATTAGAATCCCTACAGTGTGGAAACAGGCCATTTGCCCCAACAAGTCCACACTGACCATCCGAAGAGTAACCCACCCAGATCCATTCCCTTACCATATTACTGTACATTTACCCCTGACTAACGCACCTAACCTACACATCTCTGAACATTATGGGTAATTTAGCATGGCCAATTCACCTAACCTTGCATATCTTTGGATTGTGGGAGGAAACCAGAGCACTTGGAGGAAACCCATGCAGAAACAGTGAGAATGTGAAACTCCACATAGACAGTCGCTCGAGGCTGGAATCAAACCTGAGTCCCTGGCACTGTGAAGTAGCATTGCTAACCAGTGAGCCACAATGCCACCTATTATTGAATTAAATTCCATGGTAAGATACAAACTCATCCTAGTCATACTCACGATCTTTCTGTGACCCATAGTTTATGCTCTAATTAATCAATGAAGTATTGTTTGAACCTGGCATGCGTTGTTGAATCAAGTAGACCAGTGGAGGTCTCCAGGTTCATTATTGGATACTATTGAGTGAGCTGTTCTCATCCAGGGTAGCAGAGCTGTATGCACTAATTGGCTTATAAATATTTATAAATTAGAGAGGGCAAGGAGAGAAAACGGATTACAGAGGGTTTCAATATGTCATCACTGTCCAGCAATCAGTACCGTAAAGTTTCTATTTTTGGATATTGTGTGGAAACAAAGTTTCGCACTGCCATTTTGCCCTCTTTGATGTAATATTTCCCCAACGGGTATTGCCTTAAAACAAAGGAACATCCAAACCCCATGACGTTCTCGAAAAGGAGTATGAGGACGATCTCCGACATTAAGAAGCAGAAGGTTACACAGTTACATGCAAAAATAGCATGTGCAATTTCAATATTGACCCTCCTTATGTTTTCTCATCTTATTTACAATTGTACTTCAGTCTGTCATACAACGGTAAACATTTTACAGTGATTAGGCAATTTGCAACTTAACACATAGATTTGATTGCAAACGATAAGTTACTCAATACACTCCCCATTGTGAACGAAGTCCAGCTGTGAATTATGCTTTCTTAACGGGTATGCCTGTAAACATAATGCAATGAAGCAGACAATGCAGTGATATATGTTGTCCCTCTTTAGCTTGAAAAGATTTGCTCCATGAGCCTATTATTATAATAGGCAAAGTTAAAACTCACACAACACCAGGTTATAGTCAACAAGTTTATTTGGAATTACTAGCTTTTGGAGCGCTGCACCTTCATCAGGTGGTTGTGGAGTATAAGATTGTAAGACACAGAATTTATAACAAAGTGTTAACAGTGTGATGCAACTGAAATTATATATTGAAAAAGACTTGGATTGTTTGTAAAGTCTCTCATTTTTAAGAATGACCATGTTGGTTTCAGTTCTTACTTATGAAAGCTCGTGCTTGCAAATAAACCTATTGGACTATAACCTGCTGTTGTGTGATTTTTAACTTTGTACACCCCTGTCCAACACTGGCACTTCCAAATTACAGTCGGCAAGGCATTGAAACAAGGCAACCAAGCCATTTTCTGATGATGGAGAAACTTCAGGCTTCGATATTTAGAAATTAATTGGAGCATGTGTTGTTTGTTGGATGCATATATTGTCACCATTCTCAATTTCTGTTATTACAAATTAATTTGTCTTAATTTGATCTTGAGTTCCAACACACTGCTCAGAAGCATTGTTAAAAGCAATGTTACTTGTCTTTTAGAGTTATGCTTCCAGTGAATAGCTTATGCTGACCTGTCCAAACCAGCATGATATTTTGATAACAAACAGCCAAGCTGAAAAAGAAAGTATGCTTCAGGGTGAGATACTTAATTCAGTTATTGCAGGCTGTTGTTCTATCGTGAATCAGTTCTTAACTTAACAAGAGCTGAGTTCTTTCTGAGCAGGTGCATGATTTTATTTCCCAACATTCTTACTGTCAGTAGTGCAATGAAGAATCCTGCCTTAATTCTGAAACAAGTTAGAGCAATTGCAAATATGCACTAAAGTGCATTAGCAGCTGTTGAACAATCAGTTATTGGCAAGTTGCATCAAATGAACTGTCATGTTCATTTCAATCCACTTTGTAACTGTACTTAAAATATAGTCTGCAACAGACACTTCTGTGTGGTCTCTATGCATTTATAATGCCTGACTGATTAAAGAACAATTGATTCAAACCAAAAAGGATGGCATTCATGTGCTGTTATACAGTAGCTTGTTATTGACAAGAACCTGCACAGTTTCAAATGGCTTTTCACAAATTCTTGAAATATTGTTGATATACTTTCCGCCTCTTTGTGTCTGCAAATGTTTCAATTATCATTCATTCAGTCCTGAGTAAATGAAACAGACTTTAGTCCTTGGTTTGCATTTTATCAACATCAAAATGTATCGCAGGAGATTGGGGCAAATTTGTGTCACTGAAGATTTAGTTTGAGGAACAGAAGAGAAAACAGCATTTTTCACCAAGATGATTTTAGGGCAGTATGTCAGACCAAGCTACACCACCTTGTTTCAAATGCCTTCCCTCCTCAGTCAGCGACTCTGAGCTGATTTGTCAAAGGCACTAAATTACATGCTTTCTTGGCGAGAAACCTAGGAAAATTCTGTGAGAAATCAAGCAAGGCCTTTCTTGACTTTAGCAGCAAGCACTTGCATTGGCCAATAGAGATTTGGATATTGAGCTTCTAACTAGCGAGTAACAAGATTATCATCCTCATTAATACTGAACCTTAAGAGAGAAAATGCTGGAAAATCTCAGCAGGTCTGGCAGCATCTGTAAGGAGAGAAAAGAACTGATGTTTCGAGTCTAACTGACCCTTTGTCAAAGCTAAAAAAAGGGGAGAAATAGTGAGGTATTTATACTAGGCTGAGAGAAGGTGAGTCATGGTTCCAGAAGCAAAGGTAGCAATAAAGAGGTGATAATGACAGTTAGTAGAGAGATTATAGGGAGATTAGGAGCTGTGAATGACCAAGGCTGAAGTCAGTGCTATGTGACAAAATATGTGGGGGATGGGGGGGGGAGGGGTGAAGCAGAGGCAAAATGGAAAACAGGGGAGAAGGGTAGCAAAGGGGGAAGAGGAGAGAAAAATGTGATGAGAGAGTGGGGAGTGAGAGAGATATAATCAAGAAATAAGAGGTGCAGAAAAGTGAAAAAAAATATAAAAAAGATAAATAAAAAGATAAATAAAATAAATGAAATAAAATTATCTGATGTTGTTGAATTCAATACTTTATACTGAACCTTACATCATTAATATGCAATTCTTATTGTGCGATGGAACAAATAGAAACAAGGTGCTGAGAATTCCCAACCAGAAAATACCTGGTGACTCCAGCTTGCCACTTGCTGCTTCAGGCAAACAAAGCTGCATGCTGATCCTGTGTCTGCTTGTGAATTTGTATGATGTTCCTGACTGCCAACGCCATGGGGTCATCTCCTGCCTGAGGCAGAGCAGATGCCTGGTCTCTGGCACTCCTTTGAGTGCTAGCGTCTTGGCACATTTTCCCTTGACCAGCTGTGGAGACCTGGCAGTGAGATGCTCACCAGCTGCTGCTCCCAACTCTAAGCTTGATAAAATATGCCCCGAGGTGTCCGTATCAGAGCTGGTCGAGGATACAGGAGGCAACACTAATGATGGCCATTATGACCATTACCCTGGTAAATTACAAAAAAGAGAAAGTGTTGCGTACTTTATCAGTTAATGTGCAATACAGTTAACAGTTTTTTTAAATTCACTCGTGAGACATGAACATTGCTGAAGTGGCCTGCATTTATTACCTGTCCCTAGTTGCTCTTGAGAAACTGGTTGTGAGCTACTTTGGTAAACTGCTGCAGTTGATATGCTTTTGTTGACTGACAATGCTGAGAAGGAGGGAATTCCAGAATTTTGACTGAGCGACACTGAAGGAAGAGTAATCTATTTACAAGTCAGGATGGTGTGTGATTGGAGGGGAATTTGGCAGTGTTGGTGTTCCCATATCTCTGTTGCCCTTGTCCTTCCAGATGGAAGTAGCCGTGAATTTGAAAGGTGCTGTTTAAGGATGTTTGGTGAATTTCTGTAGTGCATCGTTTAGTACGCACTGCTGCTACTGAGCGTTTGTGGTGGAGGGAGTGGATGCTTTTGGATGTGGTGCCAGTCAAGAAGCCTGCTTTGTCCTGATGGTGTCAAACCTCTTGAGTGTTGTTGGAGCTGCACTCATCCAGGCAAGTGGGGAGTATTCCATCACAATCCTAGCTTGTGCCTTAATAGTGGTTGCTCTAACCAATACTGTCATGAGCAGTTGTATTTGCAGTTGGCAGATGGGTAAGGATGAGATACAGTATATTTTTCCCTCTTGTTGATTCCCATACCTCCTGCTGCACACCCAGTAGAGCAGCTATGTCCCTTAGGACCGAACCAATTTGATCAATAGTATTGTTGCCCAGCTATTCTCTGTGATCAACATTGAAATCCTCCATACAGGGGACATTTTGCACCTTTACCATCTTTAGTGCTTCCCTCAAGTGTTGTTCAACATGGAGGAGTACCGCTTTGTTCACTGAGGGACAATAGTACATGGTAATCAGCAAGAGGATTCCTTGCCCATGTTTAACCTGAAGGAATGAGACATCATGGATCTGGAGTCATTATTGAGGACTCCCAGGGCAACCCTCCCCGACTGTATAACACTGTGCTGCCACCTCTGCTAGGTCAGTCCTGCCAGTGGGACAGGACATATCCAGGAATGATGATGGAAGTGTCTGGGGCATTGTCTGTAAGGTATAATTCTGTGAGTATGACAAGGTCAGACTGTTGCATGACTTGTCTGTGAGAAAGCTCTCCCAATGTTTGGCATTAGCCCCTGGATGTTAGCAAGGGGATTTTGCGGGGTTGACAGGGCTGTTTCTGCCGTGGCCTCAGTGAATACCAGGTGGTCCACCCAGTTTCATTTTTTTTGTTGAAACTTCATAATGATTGATACAACTGCGTCGCTTGCTTGGCCTTGTCAGAGGGCTGTTGAAACAACCACATTACTTTGAGCTTGGAGTCACATATAGGTCAGACCAAGTAAAGATAGCAGATATCCTTCTTGAACCACATGGGTTTTTTTTTTGACAACAAACAATGGTTTTGTGGCCATCTATAGGTTCTAAATTCCAGAATTTTTAAAATTGAATTCAAATCCATGGCTGGATTTGAGCCTGGTCCCCAGAACATTCACTTAGTTTTTGGAATAATAGTCCATTGATATGACTATGAGGCCATTGCCTCCCCATTAAGTGGTCTTGGTTGCAAGGTTATAGATGTCTTCGCATCTACACTAGACTCGTTCCAGTCTTCACCAGTGAAGACCAACATCCTCTCTGTTTCAAGAGTAAAGAAATGTTGGTCGCACCACTACCTATCATTGGTGAATGGAGGGTGAATTGCAGAGAGAGAATGAATGTGAGAGAGCAAAGGTTCATAGTAGCACTTAATCTAGCTGCAATGTTTGGTGTACTTCCTATGCATGGAGATTGCACTGACCCTGATAGCAAGCTCACACCAGCTGACCAGGGCTTGGTGTCAGGGCCTGCTCCACACCACCCTGTCCACTTGAGGTCCCTATCTGAAAAAAATGGGGTGCCAAATTTCCCTTGTCTGCTATTGAATTTACCAAACTGTATTCAGCCACACCAGCACTTGCCTGGATGAGCAACGGCCTTTTGAATATGGCACCAGTGCCAGGCATGTCAGTCTATTCCTGCAGATCCAGGAAATGGAGAGAACCTCTGGCTATGGCAATCAGGCCAACATCAGACTCGAAGGACATGATACACGCATAGTGTGTTATTAATGAGGTTATTTATTTGGGATAATATCTCAAGAAAACCCACTCATAGAGAGAAACCCACTGTGAAACTCTACGAAAATGTTGCAGCAAGACAATGTAAGATTCCACCCTCCATCTCTCTCATTCCCTTTACACTTTGTCTATCCCTCATAAGCTCGTAACAATGCAATTCTGTTTACCTTTGCTGTCAGATTTGGTGGTAATATTAATTATGGAGTGCATGTGCTCTTTTAAGTTCTGATAAAAAATACAGTAGCTTAGAAAACAAATATAAAATTTGTGAAAACTACTTTTGTCAGCTAAGTATGGCTTTGATTGAAACTACATTCCAAATACAAGGCAATTGGATTAATCACTTCTGTTGTGTGTCCAATATCGTGCGCTCTGAATCTCCATTCCTATAGTTCTTTTTCTCCTATGCATATCCTGCACACTTCCCCACCTTTTTCCTGAGGTACATGTCCTCTATCAAGAAGAGATCTCATTGTGTATGCATGTGTTGGAAAATCATTCTTCATTTAACACTTGCTATATTTGACTTTCACCCAGAAGCAAAGAAAACGGTGGCTCTTCCGATCTTTTAAAGTCATAAAATTGAGCATGTAACAGAATCCCTTACAGGATAATCTTGTCACCAGAAGTGGTTGGCCAAATAGTGAATCAATGTTTCTTTCAAATGATGCTTTTTTATTTGTCATCATCATAGATTTGACTTTTCTTTTTACTCCTTGCTTGATGTTGTTAAAGGAGAAAAGATACAATGAATCCGAATCTTAATACAGTTCTCAAAGAATATAAATTAACAGGATGGAATAATGCCCACACTTTAAAACTGCTGAACAACTTAAGGAATGGAGGCAATAAAATGGCAAAAGAAAAATTTATCCGTATCTTACCTCGGACTACAAAATTATTATGTCTTCTTTTGCCGTGCATTCAGCTTATCATCATGGAAGTGGGATTTCTGTTAACCTTATGCGTGAATATACATTGGCCTTTTTCATTAGATTTCTGTGGAGCTTGCTGAACTGAGTCTGGATGAGGTAGACCCATCAATGTTATCTTCAAGTTACAGGAACAGCTGTTGTGACGAGCTCTAAGCTTCTGGATACAGATTCTGCTTTTGTCAGTCTTGCTCAGCTTGCTTATACTAAACCAGTGAATTCATCATCTGCTACTGCTTAGCTTGGACTGACTCCTTTTAGGTTTTTTTTTTAAAACAGGATCACTTTGCCAGAGATTTTAGTTACCAAACCTATTTATTTCTCTTTTCTTAGAAACATTGAGGGTTTGCCTTCTCTCCATGATTCCCTTTTCTGTTTCTGTTTTGACCAATTTTCAGTTTGTTTTAGTTAGGGTCTGCCTCAGAAATTACCAATTCAATTTAAGCACACAGATTCATCCCCTTTTAAGTCAGTGCAAACCAAATGCAGCATCATGTTTGCTTCTACCAGTTTGTACTTGATCTGCATGGAGTGGTCACTGTGGGTTTTCAATTGCTCTGCCGTGGTCTACAGAAAATGTGCTGAAATGGATTAGATTCATTTATTGTCACGTGTCTTACAAATACAGTGAAATGTTTTGTTTTGTGAAATGATAGGTACCTGAAGTCATCAAATAAATGACATGAGATTTGCACGGTGTCTTTCATGTGAAATATGGCTTTCTTTGCTGCTGATGATTCAGCTGAGAGACGACCACTGAGCTATACCATCTACCTACAATTATATACCTAAATATAATTGTTGAATGATGTGATGACCACACAAGATGCTGGAACAGCTTATTGCAGGAAAAGTCACAGTCACATTGAATTTTTATACTACCGATTCATTATAAGACAACCAACGACATTTACATTTCTAAGTGACTAGTTTATCTAAATTTTTACATCACCAAAATCTTGTTTGCTGGGGAGAATTGTTTTTCACTCTTTGAGCAGCAAGTAGCTAATTAGTCCAGAAGTGTATATGGATTCCTGTGAGAAACTGGAATTTGAAACTGTTTAGACATGTTTGGGTTACAAGTTCCAAGAAAATTTGGATTATCTGTCAATTACTGGTGACAAAATAGTCCAGTAAAGCTTTTAAGTCAAATAAGAGGTAGAATTTATGATGCTGATTGCTGAACAAACATGTTTGCAAAAGTAGTGGAATCTGCATTGTTCTTGTCGAGCAACAGCCTCTGGACTGAGGTTAGAGTCATAGGATCATACATTACAGAAACAGACCCTTCAGTCCAGCTTGTCCATGCCAACCAAGTTTCCCAAACTAAACACGTCCCACTTGCCTGCATTTGACCCATATCCCTCGAAACCTTTCCTATTTATGTACCTTTCCAAATGTTTATTTTTACATATCTGGATGTTAGTAGTTATGGGAGCAGCTTGCAGGGAAAAGCAAAGTACATCCCTTCCTCCTCGCCCTGTACTCTCACGCTCCATCTCTCTCTCTCTCTCTCTCTCTATGACTCTCAATCAGTAAGAGACAAAGCAAAACCAGCTGAAAGATCTTTCAGTGATGTTTTTGTGGAGCCTGAAGAAATTTCAAATGACTGCTTCCCAGGTGAATATGAGATCTGACGGTTGTCCATTATTCTAAGCCTGCCAGCAGTCCAACCTCATCCATACGATATTGAAGGGATTGGGAGAGGGCAACCCAGTCCATCTTTTGAATTCACACCCTTAACCCACAGATTGTTGTTTCCTTTGTATCTCTTTTTTAATCAAAACTATAATATCTCTGCAGAGCTGTTACTTTTTCTATGTATGACTGTGTAGTTGGGATTAAGGGGATATTCTATAATGCTGAAACAATAGCTTGGTTTGATAACTGTTTTAAGAATAAGCATTTCCTTTAGTTAATGAGTTTTGTTTTAGTGTATTGAGCACAATGAACAACTATTTTACTGTGGATAGCCAAACAAAAAGAGACAAGTTGATCATTTTTTTGATTTACACTTTTGTTTTGGCTTTCGTAGTAGTGAGGTTTGATTACCAGCATGTTGCTTCTGTAAGATTCATAACAGTGACAAATTGTGTTTTCCTAATGCTACAGCAAAATATCATAGATGCTGGAAATCTGAAATAAGGGCTTAATATGCTGGAAGTACTCAGAAAATTAGGTAATATGTCCAAAAATGTATAAGTGAGGTGGATTGGCCATGCTAAATACATGTATTTAGGGACATGTAGGTTAGGTGCATTAGCCACAGGAAATGCAGGGTTATCGGTTGGGGCGATGGGTCTGGGTGGGACTTTCTTTGGAGGGTCGGTGTGGACTTGTTGGGCTGAGTGGCCTGTTTCCACACTGTAGGGATTCCATGAGAGAAACTGATTTAGCCTTTCATGCCAATAACCTTTCATCTGAACAAGAATCATTGAGAGTAATGAGCAACTAAATTTGTACATTGGCCCGTATCACAGGACGAGTGGAGTACATGAGAAAGGAAGTCTTGAAGTTGTTACAAGAGTTTGGTGAAAACAGCAAGCAGCTATTACACGATTACATTACAGTGTGGAAACAGGCCCTTCGGCCCAACAAGTCCACACCAACCCGCCGAAGCGCAACCCACCCATACCCCTAAATTAACCCCTTACCTAACACTACGGGCAATTTAGCATGGCCAATTCATCTGACCTGCACATCTTTGGACTGTGGGAGGAAACCAGAGCACCTGGAGGAAACCCACGCAGACACGGGGGAAACGTGCAAACTCCACACAGTCAGTCGCCTGAGGCGGGAATTGAACCCGGGTCTCTGGCAGTGTGAGGCAGCAGTGCTAACCACTGTGCCACCGTGCCGCCCATGAGTTCTAAAATGAAAGAGCTGTTCTGTGAGGAAAGATTGAGCAGAACTTTATGGATTTAGTATAACCGGAGGTTTCTGAAAATGCTGGAAAATTGTTTCCATGGCTGGGAAATCTACAAGGGCAAATCACATCTCAGGATAAGGGGTCAATCAAATAGGATTGATGTAAAGAGAAATATCTTGATTTAATAGATTCCCTACAGTGTGGAAACAGGCCACTCAGCCCAACAAGTCCACACTGACCTTCCGAAAAGTAGCCCACCCAGACCCATTCCCCCTGACTAATGCACCTAACCTACACTTCCCTGAACACTATGGGCAATTTAGCACAGCCAATTTACCGAACCGACACATCTTTGGACTGTAAGAGGAAGCCAGAGCACCCAGTGGAAACTCACGCAGACACGGGAAGAATGTGAAAACTCCACACAGACAGTCGCCCAAGGCTAGAATCGAACCTGCTGCACTATTTGTTAAGAATCACTAATGTTCACACCTTCCTGTTGGAGGTCCATATTCTTCGATTTGCTTTGTGTCCTAAAATTTACATATCTCAAAATTAATTATATTCAATTACTAATCATCAATGACCATCTGGAGTGGCAAGTACCAAAAAATTCACAATACTAAGTTGGCATGCTGGCTCAGTGGTTAGCACTGCTACCTCACAGCACAAGCAAAATCAAAGGCACAATAAGTTATTGCACCTCCTTGAAACTGTCATTCATTCTTAAATGAATGGAAATCCTATTGTATTGAAATCTATTGGACCTTAAAATTCATCCAAATGTTCAGCATTGAAGTAGTAGATCTGGGAAGTCCAGACAGATGTTAATTTCAACTTGAAAACAAAGCGCCTTTAAGCCAATAACAGGGGACAAATGGTTAGATTTATTTTTAGAGAGTCAAAACCAAAAGCATCTTCCACAGCCAGAGCCATTTAACGTACAACAATTGTACAGGCTGACAGGGTATTTTGTGACATTTTCCACTGCATGTATTTTCCCATTAGAAAATTACCTTCAAGGCCCAGATTTTTATGGTGGTGTTTTGCAAGAAAAATGACCTAATAATGATATTTGAAAGTATGAAAACAATTTACACTTGCCTTTCAGCGTGTCCCAGATTCTTTGTGCTTTCCATCTACTTCACAAATACTCTTTTAATGGGCTTCCAAAAGCCTGCACTGCCAAGACATTAATGCTACATTGGAATAAATCAGATTTTCATCTGTCACTTTAAATAGGAAACTCAACCTTAGTGGGGGTGGCTGCACATTTTGACTTCATACATTCCTGAAGCGCAAACCAGGCAAGGGGGTGTCAAAAATGAGAAAGAAAATTAGATTTTCTCCAAAAAGAAAATGTGCCGAATCGCACACGCTGAAATGTGACTCTGATCCCTGACAACAGTTGGGCCCCATCAATCTGAACTTCTTTCCTCAGCTCAAACTACAGTCTGATCTTAGGTCTTCACTCCACTGATCTGTCTACTGGTGCTTTTCATTGGTTCTCCTGATATTCTGTCATGGTCTCCTTTTTCCCACCATCTTACAGACACCATTGGCCATGGCACTCTTGTTTCACTTAGAACGTCATTGTCAACATGAAGAGTAAGGGACACCATCCTAAGTCTGAAACAAGATTCGATGTGGAAATAATTTGCCTTATCTCTTGTCTTTATCGAAATGGTACACTGGGTTAGCTATTGAAGCCTTCAGGCTGATCATGTCAGGGATGGGATGAGCACAGCAGAGGCTGTCTAACCAACAATGGCTCATTATTCGATCATTGGAAAGAGACTAAGACTGAGATCTCCCTGCTGACAGGGCATCCTGGCATTAGGATGGGGCAGGAGGAGTGGCAATCTGCACTCCTGCATCCCGGCATAGATCTGCCAGGCATCATTGATCATACCTAAAACTTGAAAGGGTTCAGAAAAGATTTACAATGATGTTGCCAGGGTTGGAGGGTTTGAGCTATAAGGAGAGGCTCAACAGGCTGGGGCTATTTTCCCTGGAGTGTCAGTGGCTAAGGGGTGACCTTATAGAGGTTATAAAATCATAAGGGGCATGGATAGGGTAAATAGACTATGTCTTTTCCCTGAGGTAGGGGAATTCAAAATTAGAGGGCATAGGTTTAATGTGAGAAGGAAAAGATTTAAAAAGGACCTAAGGTGCAACTTCTTCAGACAGAGGGTGGTGCGTAGATGGAATGAGCTGCCTAGGACATGGTGGAGGCTGGTACAATTACAGCATTTAAAATGCATCTATATGGGTATATGAACAGAAAGGGTTTAGAGTGATATGGGCCAGATTTTGGCAAATGGGAGTAGGTTTCATAGTTATTTAGAATATCTGGTTGGCATGGACGAGTTAGACTGAAAGGTCTGTTTCTTTCTCTGTAACCCTATGATTCAATATCCATGGGTTAGGCCATCCTGTGGAGAATCTGACAGCCAGAGCCATGAGATATTGTGACCAATTTACAATCTTACATAAAATAGCTCCATTTTGAGACATTCTGTTGGTTTCCTGCCTGTCTCAGAACTAGCGTCCTGATTGGTGTACTGCTGGCCAGACCCTCTGCATCCTCTTATGGAACCTTTGAGAAGTCAGGAGGTGAGTTACTCGCTGCAGGAATTCTTGCTTCTGACCTGGTCTTTCAGCCACTGTGTTTAAATGGTAGGTCCAATTGAGTTTCTGGTCAATAGTAGCCCCAAGGACGTTTAGAGTAGAGGATTCAATGATGGTAACACCTCTTATTGGAGATGGTCATTGCTTGACATGTGTGTGGCATGGATGTTACTTTTTGACTTACAGTTCCCTTCAGGTAACAAGACATCTCTGAATACATACATGGCATCTGCAAAGTGATGCCTGCACAGTCACTGCGCATTGCACCAGGGAAAACCTGATATCCTGACACAGCTAGGTGTGTGCAACTTCACGAACAACTTCCACCTTGACATCAAGCTCACCTGGACCATCTCGGACACATCCCTCCCCTTCCTGGACCATATCCGGCAATCAACTCAACACAGAAATCTACTTCAAACCCAGTGACTCCCATAGCTATCGAGACTGCACTTCCTTCCACCCTGCCTCCTACACTATCCCTTACTTCCACTTCCTCTGCCTCCACCGCATCTGCTCCCAGAAGGACTAATTTGACCATGGAACATCTAAAATGGCCTCCTCCTTCAGGGACCACAATTTCCCTTTTCACGTGGTCAGTAATGCCCTCCAGTGCATTTCCTCCACTTCCTTCACCTCTGCCCTTGAATCCCACCCCTCCAATTGCAACAAGGGCAGAACGCCCCCCCCTCCCCCCACACCCCCAACCCCACCCCACCCAGACCACATCTTCCACCCTATGGATACAACGCATCATCCTTTACCATTTCTGCTACCTACAAACAGACCCCACCACCGAGGATATATTTCACTCCCCACCCCTATCTGCATTCTGCAGAGGCCATTCCCTCCGCGACTACCTTGTTAGGTCCACATCCCCTCCCCCACCTTCCAATGCCACCACAAGAAGTGCGAAACCTGCACCCACACCTTCTGCCTCACCTCCGTCCAAGGCTCCAAAGGATTCTTCCACACCCGACAGTGATTTACCTGTACTTCCACACAAGTCATCTACTGTGTTTGTTGCTCTCGATGTGGTCTTCTCAACATTGGGGAGACAGGATGCCAACTTGCAGAAAAATTTAGAGAACACCTCTGGGACACACGCACTAAAAAAACCCTACTGCCCTCTGGACGAACACTTCAACTCCCCCTCCCACTCCACCAAGGACATGCAAGCCCTTGGCCTCCTCCACTGGGCCCCTCCAACCACATGGGATCAATGTTGATTTCACCAGTTTCCTTATTTCCCCTGCCCCCACCTTATCCAAGTTACAAACTTCAAACTTGGCACCACTCTCTTAAACTGTCCGACCTGTACATCTCCCTTCCCATCAATCTGCTCTACCCTTCTCTCTGACCTATCACCATCACCCCCACCTTCATCTACCTATCACATTCCCTGCTACCTTCCTCCAAGACCCAGACCCTCCCATGTAACTCTCAGCTCCCCTGGGCTCCTCCCCACCAAACCCATTCTTGGTGAAGAGCTTATGCTCAAAACGTCGATTCTCCTGCTCTTCAGATGCTGCCTGACCGGCTGTGTTTTTCCAGCACCACACTTTTCAACTAGGTGTCGTAATCCTGCTTCTCACTAAAAAAACAGAACGCAACATTTTCCCTTCTTGTCATAGCCTTGGTGACCTCCCTCATACAACAGTGGACAATGAACAGTCAGATGTTTTAAAAAGTTGCCTGATTCAGCTGGAAGCATCCAGATATTCTTCAGTTTACACCCATAGTCTCCTCACCAGCCACTGACAGTACCATCCTCACTCTGCCCGGCACTTGCTACTCTACTTAGAACAGATGGCAGCTGTCATTTGGCATCTCCTTGATGAAGAGAAGTTGTCATGCACACTGTTCCTGTCTTAGGTTGAAGATCGCATCTGTCTTCCTGAAGATCTTGGCTCAATATGCCCTTCTTTTGAAAGTCTGTCTCCCCCTCCTACTCAACACTCCTTGAGCAGTGTGTTATCCTGCATTACACTGTTGGCTCTCTTTTAAATAATGTTGATCAAGGGGAACAATTGAAGTCTTCACTATATGCTACGCCTCTCCTTGTTAACTTGAGCAGTTTGAATGCCCAAACATTTTTATTAATGCAGGCCAATTCATCCTGCTGCTCAGTCCATGTTCAGATTCTGTTGGGCTTTGAGGGAGGGAATAGGCAAGAGTATTCACAGTGGACAATGGCATGAGTTGAATCAAATCAGTGCTACAATTGACTGACATCAGGATTTGCTTATTCCGCCTACTCCTACCAAATGTTCATTGCACCTGTGCGAGCAATGTATCTAAAATAATGGCCAAAAATGATCCACACCAGAAGGGCTACATGTAGTTTTAGGATCCAATACTGCAGCTGAAGCTTTGGAAATGAGTGCATGATGCAACTAAATTTCTCGTGGCTAACATTTCTCTTTACACAAAGTTCTCACAATTATCTGATGTCTTACGTATTTGCACGAGACAAAATTGTTTTCTAAATTTTTGGAGGTGAAGTTGAAGGACAAACAAGTTATTTATGCCCAAGGCAATTTGTGTTTCTGATGTGGTTATCAAGGAGGAAAGACTGATAGCGATTGTAAACATCTCAAAGGAATGACTGGATAAGTGGTGCAAGATTCATGTTTCTGGCTAATTCTTCTTCTGACCTTGAATGGAAATAAGAACACTTTAAGATTTTTAAACAAGTGAAAAATTAATCCTGTAAAGGGTGATTCATTTGCAAATTGTGACAGGAGTTAAAATTGCAATGAAATCCCTTCTCCACTTCAAGGAGATAGCCATGACAGTAAAAGCACTTCCTTTTTCCAACTCGTTGATGTTTAGCACTTTGTAGATTATCTTCTGCTCAATTTTCTTTCATGAGCAACTTCTGGCAAATGTAAGTTAATGAGATTTTCTGAAAGCAACTTACAGTAGTTTTCTGAAAATGTTGTCCAGTGTAATTGTATTTTGTTCAAAAATCATTTGGTCTCGAGGACAATTATTAGAAAGCCATTCAAGTCTCTTGGGGTGTGTTCATATTGCAATTGCAGAGTCTGCCTGAGCTATTTGATGGTATCACTGCTGCAGTATTGACAATGTAAAGTGTGGGTTACAATTGGGATCTGACCTCCTTCTCAATTAAATAGGTAGAAGACAGCTTAGGTGAGTTAATATTGCTTTGCTTACACTCAATAACCATAGGAATTGAATTTATACATCATAAGTTTAGAATTGATCCAAAGCTGAAATTCCATCATGCTGAAGTAAGATTTGTCATTTAAATGTAATGTGCTTCAGGTTGAAGATGTTGATTTATTTTGGGCATTAAGCAATGATGTTGAAGAATGTGGTGCTGGAAAAGCACAGCGAGTCAGACAGCATCCGAGGAGCAGGAGAAGCGACATTTCAGGCATTAGCCCTTCATCAAGAATGTTGAAGAGCTTGCCCCCAAAATGTCAATTCTCCTGCTCCTTGGATGCTACCTGACCTGCTGTGTTTTTCCAGCACCACACTTGTCAGCTCTGATCTCCAGCGTCTGCAGTCCTCACTTTCTCCTATTAAGCAATGAGGCACCTTTATCAGCTGCATTGAAAGTTTAGAACAAGGTTAGAGAACACTTCTGGTTTTCACCTTTTTAATTAGGATGTGAAAATATTTACTTTCAAGGTTACTTTGTACCAAAGTAAAATGTTCAGGAAGCTTCCATATAATTGTCAAAAATCTCTAAGACCATTGATCTATATATTGATTTTCTTTTTAGTATTTTAACATTGTCAAACCCCAACAGTGTGGAGTGGTTCATTGTATCCATGCCAGTTCTTTGCTTGAGCAATCGGAATTAAATCTCGGATGGAACCACTTTTTCTCCTTGAGCCTTTTATCCTGTTCTGATTCAAATCTTAGCACACTCTTCCCTTGACCCTCTTCATCGTGTATTTTCTCTTCCCCTTCTTCGTGTCCTTTTTAAATTGTCACTGACCCAAAACTGCGAGTTGTCCAAATGTACTGCAGTGTGAGCCTGGCTGGGCAGGATCTGCAAGGAGACAGTGGCTTTTACATTACGTTTAACAAAGAATATCCAAGCTGACTCAGGTTTCAGGCTCCTCTGCCAGCATGTTGCCTGCTGCAAGAAGTGGGACCCCTTTGAGATGGATGGCGCTTCGGATTTATTGGCGATCGCACCATTAGCACCATGTTAACCTGAGACAATGTGACTTGGCAGAGCTTTATTCCTTCATAGTAAAAGAAAGCTGCAGGTTCAAACTCAAAGAAATAGCATGTGTGCATCATCACAGCTGAGTATCCAGTAGGTACAGAATAAATGCAGTTGAGTCCAGGATGATGAATTTCAATGCGATTTCAAACTGATGCCTCATGCCAGACAGTCACGAAAGATCAATTGGACATTTTGCAGATAAGCTTGGGGGGGGTGGGTAAGTGTATTTATTTGTGTCCTGCAGTGATGTCTACTAGCAGAGAGAAGGTAAATGAGGTGTTCAAAAGTTCAGACTGAGACATGTTCCCTGATAAAGAGCAGAACGTAATTTTTGCTTCATTGAGCAGTAAGAGAAATGTGGGGGAGAAACCATAGCCAAAATGATAAACAAAATCAGAATCTTGACATCAAGAGAAAGGAATCTTACTTTGCCTTCCCTTGAGTTTTAAACACTAAGTTCAGAATCTTACTAATGAGTAGCAACTACATTATTTCCATTCATTTGCATTTGGCTATTAGTTCGACGTGCCTCATTTCTGTGTAGCTCCCAATTCCCCTCTACTTCCCTGAAAAATTCAACAGCATCAATTCCTGATGTAACAGGGTAGTTACCTGATGGTAGAAGCTTGCTGGTTCTCTGGGCATTTACCCAATGCTGTTTTCACCACAATATCCCTGCACGTTCCCTGGACACTGTACTCCTCCACCATCTGTCCGAGCAAGTCAGCAACAGCAAACTACCGGCCTTGCCATTCATCATCCTGCTCTCAGACTAACTCCCACACCAATTCAGCCCCTCCTAACTTGGCTTTGGAGCTCACAAACACCGATGTTTCTGTTTCTGCCAGTTTACTTCGTACACAGCGACACATGCATCTCGTGCATCCACGCACGTTGTGAGTCTTAGCTTAATTTCGTGAGCTCACTTACATTGCACTGACTTGGAGCTTGACAGTTCTATGGTGTGCATCGCTTTTTAGCATGGAGGGGGGGGTACAGGCAGACAGCTTGTCACAGTTTGGAAGACTCAGCAGTCAAACAGATAAGTGAATGCTATACAGCATCATGCTATTTCAAAATCACAGCTGCAACATTTACCGGCCTCTTGTATGCAAAACATGCTGCATGAGCCTCAAATGGCCATGGCTTAAAGTTGAAGGGCACCAGTCCTACTGGAGTCAAGAGAGACTATAGACAGTCAATGGGTATTCCACAATTAATCAAGGGGCTCATCAGGTTTCAGTACAAGGGATTGGTGCCTCCAGGCTCTTGTAGGTCAGGTGCATTCAGTCTGGGAGCACAGGTACATCACTCAGGCTGCAGTGCAGACAGCAGTCCAGGGTGGGGCAGATCCACCTTTTCCTAAAGTGTGGTAAAAGGGAAGTGTCAGAGAATGATTCAAGTGGATGGAAGAGTCGTAAGTGCTGATTCATGGGCAGGAGAGGTGTTGAGGTGCCCCCATTAAGTCAGTAGGAGGTTAAGAGAGGAGGAAGGGTTAGTAGTTTGTTGGAATGAGGCATTTGAGTGCCACTGAGTGGCTATGATGCATCAAATAATGAAACTTGTATCATGAGCTTTCATGAGAGACATGTAGAGTGGCAGAATGAGAGTGAGGTAGCATTGAGTGATAGTTAACACTGTGGAGTACAATGGAACGTTAGTGTACTGACTGCACCACTGTGCATTAGGTTTCATACATGGCACAACTCTAACCTGGGCTTCGAGCTCAGTCCAATCTGATTCAGTCTGCTAGTGTGGTCTCCTTTGCTGATCAGCAGGGAAAACACTGCCCTGCTTTCCACCATCCCAGTCACCAGCACCTCCATGTTCCAGCTGGCAAACTGAGGAGGTTGATTGCCTTTCTGGGACATTTGTTTTCAAATAACGATGGAGGACTGAAGTGAATAGGGCAATTCCTGGCTTGCAGAGTCTGAGGGAGTACACAGCTGGGGTGTAAATAAGGTGCAAGCTACATAAATACTAAAAAGTTACAGCAGCAGCAAGCAGTTTCATATCTCCTGCTGCACAGTGCCAAGGAATGAATGCTGAAGAGGCCAGTTGTATAATCAATGAACTGAAGAACAAAAGAATGTGAAAGAGAAATCAAATCTCAACTTGAAAAATATACAATCTTAAAATGGGAATGTAAGCCCAAAATAATTAATTTTTCTGGAATGACTGCTGGAATATTTTCATACACTAATCAGTAAAATCATAGTAGTGCAACTGAAGTTACTGTGTATAGAACAGTGAGAACATTAACAGAACATATACTGACCAAGGAGTGACCTGAAAAAGCTGGAGAATAGAATCAATTCTGGAGTTACTTCTATTATTCATGATACTCAAGGAAGATACTGGACGTTTTGTTGAATGAGATTGATTATGAAGAGCCTCAGGCCATTTATGTACAATGCAACACTGGTGTGTAATGTTAAAATGCTGCAATATCAACTTGCCAGCAGTCTTTGACATTGTCACCCACACCATCTTTCTACCAGTGGCTCTTCTCTGTCAACTAGCTGGATGTGTTTATCTTCATTTGGTTCCATCCTTCTCTCTCCAGACACAGTCTCACCTGAATGGCTTCTGCTCCTGGTCTTATGATGTTATCTCTGGAAAGTCACCAAGAATCTATCCTAGGTCACTTCCTTTTTTAATATAGATGTTGTCCGTCAACAAAACCATATATAAACAAAATGTTAGGTGTCATATTGCTGGCTCTTCCTCACTGCCACCTCTCAAGGCTTCAGCTGTCTCTGATTTGGAATACTCCTTGTTTGGCCAAAATCCAGTCGATCAATAAAAATATTCTCTCTGAATTGGGAAGATCAAACCAATGTGGTCATGCTCTGTCATAAACTCCATTCCTATGAAACTCCATCTGTTTTTGAGCAAATATCTGAAACTGAAGCAGACTCCTCTCAAGCTCAGTCCCTGATTTGATACTGAGTTGGGTGAAGTTTATGTTCACTCGGTTATACAGTCTTCACGACTATCCACTTCCAATTCCATAACCTCGTCCAACTCTGCATCAGCTCATTTACAGATTGAACCCTTCCTAAGTCCAGATCAGTGCTGTCTAAGAAGAATTTGATGATCGCCATATTTGCGGTGATCGGTTCACTAACCTTTTCAAGATTGTTAAGAAATCTTAAACTGTCAGAAATCGAGACGGATGCAATTGCTGCCAAGAGTTTTGCAACCTAACTGTTGTGTAAAGCATGTCTGTTGGAAACACTTTCAAAGAGCGCCAACAATATAAAGAGATCTATTTCTGACTGTGTCAAGTTTATTTGAAGAAACACATTTCTTCAGAAGTAAAGATCATGCTTGATGCTTCAGGAGTCTGAGGATGTGCCAAAGAATGAACTAACTCTATCTATACATTACTCTGCTCTGACTCTTGGCTTGCTTTCACTCTGTTGACCACGATTTCTGAGCTGAACATATGGATATTTTGATAACCTCTGGCTCATAGAAAGTTTTCTGCAGTCTTTCCTTTTATGCCAATAGCAATCTATTACTTCAAACATTTGTTTCAACAAATCCATTAAGATGAAGATGGAACCGATTTGGATGTGCTGCACTGCCAAATTTGTCAAAATTGTTCATTTCTACCTTCACTGGCTGTTGTACAGTGATGAGTATTACTCCCATGCCTCAACTGTCTTGCAACCACGTTCTCCAATTTACATTCCCTGTGTCACTTCATTTTGATGAAAATATTTGATGAAAATATGTACTCCCTGTTTTCACTGCACTACACAGAGCGGTCCTGCAGACCTAAATGAATCATTACTTAGTGGTAGAATCACTGCAGTGTGGAAGCAGGACATTCATTCCATCAAGTCCACACTGCTCCTCTGACAAGCTTCCCACCAAGGTCCACTGCCCACTCTATCCCTGCATTTCACCTGGCTAACCATCTAGTCTGCACATCGCTGGACATTGAGTGTTTTAGCATGGTCAATCCAACCAGAGCATCCAAAGGAAATCCATGCAGACACGGTTGCCTGAGAGTAGAATCAAACTTGGGTCCCAGTGCTGTGAGGCAACAGTGCTAACCACTGAGCCACTGTGCCACCACTTTGATGCATGTGGAGACAATGCAAACCGAGAATGTAATAAATAATGGCAGACTAAGGGCGGCTCTGCAGTGGTTAGCACTGCTGTCTCACAATGCCAGAGACCTGGGTTCAATTCCTGCCTCGGGCAACTGTCTGTGTGGAGTTTGTGCATTCTCCCCGTGTCTATGTGGGTTTCCTCCGGGTGCTCCGGTTTCCTCCCACAGTCCAAAGGTGTGCAGGTTAGGTAATTTGGCCATGCTAAATAGCCCGTAGTGTTCGGTGAAGGGGTAAATGTAGGGGAATGGGTCTGGGTGGGTTGCTCTTTGGAGGGTCGGTATGGACTTATTGGGCTGAAGGGCCTGTTTCCACACTGTAAGTAATCTAAACTAATCTAAAAAAAATGCTTTGTTTCGTTGAGCAAGTGACCCTTCACCTTTCAGATCACTGTAAACCTGACAACACAGATACAAACATAATAGCAGTCTCACTGCTCTGTGACTCCTCTCTGGCAATAATGTGATTGTACAAGGAAGAATCTATGAGGAATGGATGACAAGCAGCAGTCTAACAAATGATAGTCACAGTCATTTCTGCAACTGCAACTTTACTATAACTCAATAATGTGTCGTTCTGAAAATGAACAGCTTCCATTTGTCATATGTGCTCAATTAATTCTAATTTTCTCTGTAGCCTGTTTCCCATTTCTCACTAAGTACTATTTAGCCATCACCCTTGTACCCTCCTAATTTTAGTCACTCCACCAATGGTGATAGTATCTTCAGAACTGAAAGATGTTGAAAAATCATTTTTATACCGACTTCACCAGATGAAGGGGAGGCGCTCCAAAAGCTCGTGATTTCAAAAAACCTTTTGGACAATAGCCTGGTATCATGTGACTTTTGGCCTTATCCAGTATTGGGACCATTCAGGAAAAAACACTGTTTTCTTATACTCTCTAAGAAAAATAGAAAGTTGAAGACAGTGCCGTTCCAGATTGATCATGGATGCATTTTCATCCGTCAAAAAGATGAATGAGTGCAGTTGGAGCCAATCCACAGAAAAGCAGCTTGTTGGCAGAAGTAGACAAATTTGTGGCAAATAGCATTAATATGACAGCATTAGTCCTGCCTTATTAAGAAAAAAGTGTTGGTAAAGAGAGTCAAGTCATATGCTATAGGATCCAACAAAATGAGCACAGTTGGTCTGTTTCCCATTCAATTAAACTTAATACTTTACACTTGATTTCTTTTGTCAAAATTAAGCATTATTTCAATTCCATGGAGTAAACTGTCCAAAGGCCCATGAATTAAAAGTGTAAACAAGTCAACTTTTATGTAATATACCTAACTGGACTAATACAGTCACAGTTCTCGAGCAATGGCAAGTCATTTGGAAAATACAGCAAGATTTTCCACGTAAGTTTTGAGTGGCAACATGACAATCTTGCGAATAAGCATCAAGAACCCTACCTAGGTGCATGCATTAACATTTCATTAGTACCTCATGTCCCTTCTTTATATGCAGCTGGCTATTTGCCAAAGGAGGAGAAAGAAAAACGAGATGGTGACCGCTCCCAACATTAACTTCTGAGCAAGTATCTGGCAGCTTTATCTCACTGCTGGCTCCTCTAGTCCTTGGATAACAACCCCATCATCACAGAGCATGCTGCATGGGTAGTGACTGCTTGCACCAACCCCCATCTGTGGAGGCTGTCAATGGACATGCACCAGCCTTTCCACATCATCATGGCACAGGTGTAACAAACTTGGAATTCAGTTTTCCACTTTAATGTTGGACTTTTGAGCTCACAAACAACTTGCCCAATAATGCTGCTTCTCGGCCACTTTACATGTGAGGACAAGGATCAATCTCCAGTCGGGTGCATCTTAAGACATTTACCTTGCTGTCTTACTTCTCACTAACTTTGCACTACTTAGATGTTCACAACATCTCTGCCTTGTCTTTTTGTACATGTTCACCTCATTCAGAACTTACAGGCTTATAGAACTTATGTCTGGTCTTTTAGTGCAGACAAAGCTTGTCATGTTCAGTCAAGGGGGTAGACATTTTACTATATAGCATCAGTGTCATGCCACAGCATGTGCCAGCATTTTATGTGACAAACACAATGAATGTGCTTCAACTAGAGGACAAAGGAGCTTACTTGATTGGCACTACATCCATAAACATCTGTAAACATTCACTCCCTCCACCACTGACTCTCAGTGCAGTAATGTGTGCCAACTACAAGATGCACTCCTTAGACTGCAGTTCCAAATCCATGGTAGCCGCCATCCAGAAGGGCAAGGACAGCAGATACACGAAAGCTCCATTGTCTGCACCATTCCCTGTAAGCCACTCACCATCTTGACTTGGAAATATTTTTCAGTTTCTTCAGTGTCAGTGGGTCAAATTCCTTGAAACCACCCCTGTCCCCCATGCCAATGGTATTGTGGGTGTACCTACACCACATGGATTACTGAGTCTCAAGGAGGCAGCTCTCACCACCACCTTCTCAAGGGAAATTAGGGATGGACATTAAATGTTGGCCAGCCAATGTTACCCATATCATGCTACAATAAATGAGCCAATTCTCAAAGTCTGAATAGGGTAATCCTTGATCGAGTCAAGCAAGGCTATCATCAGTGAGGAAGTCCTACCACAGTCAGTTAAAAGCAGCATTTGTGGCCTAATGTATAAATAACAAAAACCTAGTACACAGCTGTAGCAAGTAATTAGGAAAGCAAATAGAATTTTGTTATTTCTCATGAGGAGAATTGAATACAAAAGTAAAGGGGATTATGCTTCAGTTATACACAGCATTGGTGAGACCACATCTGGAACACTGAGTACAGTATTTCTGGTTCAAGAAAGGACGCAAATATTTTAGACGTAGTTCAGAGAAGGTTTATTAGAACAATATCTGGAAAGGGTGGGTTGTTTCAAGAGGACAAGCTTGTTTCCTTATTTCCAGTGGAGTCTGGAAAAGTAAGAGCTGATTTGATTGAAACAACTGAGATCCCAAAGGTTTTGGACAGAGTGGATATGGACAGATGCAAGAATCTAGAACTTGTGGTCACTGTTTCAAAGCAGTGAGTTGGCCATTTATAATAAAGCTGAGAATTTTTCTCATAGAGGGTCATGAGTCCTTGGAGCACTTTTTTTCTGAAAAGATGGTGGAAACAGAGTCCTTTGACGATTTTAGTAAGGAAGCAGTCAACAACTTATTAGCGTGATGAGAATGTGGAAGAATCAGATCAGCTATGATCTCGTTAAATGATAGAACAGGTTTAAGGGACAGAGTGGCTCAACCTTGTTCCTAGTTCATACGTAAACCCCTATTCTTGAATGTAAGGCTGAATCCACAAAGCTTGTGGAGGAGCAGGACAAATTGAATAGTTATTTCCAAATTTTTGAACTGAACTGAACAGGTACAGAAACCATAATTTGCTGTTCAGCTTGCATGACAGTAATGATGAGCACGATTAGACTTGCTATGGTTTCTGTGGCAAAATCTAGACCAATTTATGTATGTTTTTCAGAGGTAAAATCAATTTGGGGCTTGTATATGTGGAAGAAGTAAACTTCAAATTCATACAGTTCATTTGGCTCGAAATTTATCCCAGTATACTCAATGCAATCAATCAATCAATGTCAAAGAGGAAAAAATGAACCAAATTGTTGATCATACCATAAAAGTAGGACCATTTTTTTTCATGCAAACCAGTTTTCTTACAAAACTGCACTATGGAATTTTGATGCACTATGAAAAAGAAAATCGAAGTTTGTAAGTATCTGTCAGAGGATCGTCAGCATAGGAATTAGGATTGAAGTCACAGAGTCCTGACAGTTAATTTCTTGGTAAATATTGCCAATAACAATATACTGCCCTGTCTGTTGTGTGAGCTATTTACATAAATTTCAAGGTTTTTGGTTGATGTCCTCATCCTTAGCAAGTGCAAAGTCATACAGCATAGACCAAAAGACCCAACATAGAGTCAAAGAGCCATATAGCACAGAAACAGACCCTTCAGTCCAACCAGTCCATGTGAACATAATCCCAACCTAAACTAGTCCCAACTGCCTGCTCTTTGCCTGTATCCCTCCAACTCTTGGCAGAAATTTCAGTGAATAAAACTTGAAGGACTGAATGTCCCATTTCATCAAATTTGGCAAAAAAAGTACAGCAGATCAATGTTTTTGAAGTGAATACCATGCTTGGTGCATATGATTCTAGATCTGATTGAGTCTCCAATTTTATTTGTTACTTTAAAGTAGCACTAACCTGGTCTTGGTCATAAAACTGATCTTGTCCCATTTCCAATCAATATTTCCACTAATTGCACTATTAGCAGACCTTCAATGAGACTTAAAATTAAGTATATTTTAACTTATTCATCAGTTTTTTTCAGACTTCTAATTCATAAAATCATAGACTGGTGACAGCACAGCAAGATAACTATTCATTCAGTCAAGTCTGTCCCAACTTGTGCAACAGCATTTTAGCTAGTCCCACTCACTCAGCTTTTCTTTTGTCTTCAACTGCTTCTCTTTGAAACTACCATTAAATTTATCTCGACCAAAATCTCTGACAGCATATTCCAGATCCTCATCACTTACTTCCTGAAATATATTTTAAAAACTGACTACTATACAAATGTAGTTGGCAATTGGTTTTGTTAACTTTATTTAGAAATTGTTTTCTGTTATTCAAAATCAGGTTGCTCACTCACAATGGATGAACTAAAATGCTCATTTCTTGTTGTGTCAAATCCAATTTCAGCAGTGTTAATGAAACTGCATTTGGTTGCATTCTTAAATATAGTAAGTTTTTGTAATGCAGTACTATGCTGATGATGTGCAAATACATTGAGTGGAAACTTGAACTGAAAAATAGTGCTTGTAAAACTGGTGCAATTTGAGTTCAGATAAGCATTCCATCCAATGTTGCCTTGCAGATTGATTGTTATGTAATAGTTATGATGGTCACACCTCTACTTTTAAAGGTCTTTTTCAACTGGCAATCATAATTGTTGCAGTATTTTCTCGCAATAGTAGCAGTGAGGCTTCAACACTTGATGCCAAGATCCATATAAACTTGGAAATCCAGACGTCACTGTAAATGATAATCTACTTGAGTCAGAAGCAACGACGTTTCGGGCATGAGCCCTTCTTCAGGAATCCCTGAAGAAGGGCTCATGCCCGAAACGTCGATTCTCCTGCTCCTTGGATGCTGCCTGACCTGCTGCGCTTTTCCAGCAACACATTTTCAGCTCTGATCTCCAGCATCTGCAGTCCTCACTTTCTCCTTGAATCAGAAGCAACTGATTATATTTTGAGTAGCATGTTGCCAATTTTGTTGCCAAACAACTCTTGTTCTGAAAAAAAAAATAGCAATAGTGATTTGGCATTACAAAACTTGAATTTTTATTGAAAAATATGATTTTGTCTCACACTCCTCAGAACATTAGCACCCTCATCTCACACAGTCAAAAAAAAATCTGTATTCTCTTTATGATTGTCTTTCTTGGGAATTGTCCTGATAAGTGCAAAATAATAAGCGTTTGGTAAAATGTGTCTCTTTTGGCAAGACTATAACTTAAAAAATATAGAGTTTCATTCCCAACAAAGAAATTGAAATGCTACAATTTTTGAAAGGTATAAACTGTGTTTGTCTTTGTTACTTGATCCTGTGTGGATCAATCTTGATTTCACTTTATGTTTAATGATGTAAATGTTACTAATATTCTCTGGATTTTATTTATTTCCTTAATATGCATGAGCATCGTAAAATTGGATTGGTTGTTTAATTTCTCTGCTATTTACTCTATTTCTGAAACCTTTAATTCCTCTTTTGAATATATAAAGATTAATGGAATGCCAGAAAGAAGGAAGAATGTGCTCTGGAATCCTCTGAAAAGTTTTGGGCAGCTTTTTCTTTTAAAATGGAAAATTGATTAACTGCTGACAGCAAAACACAGTCAGGAGTCAAACACCACCATGTTATAGTCCAGCAGATTTATTTAGAATTACAAACTTTCAGGAGCTCTGCTCCTTCGAGGGGTGAATTGGAGGAATGCTACACCTCTCTCTGTTTCACCTGACAAAGAAACAGCGTTTCAAAAGCTTGTGATTTTAAATAAACCTGTTGGGTGAGGACCTAGTGTCATGTGCCTTCTGACTTTGTCCACTCCAGTCCAACACTGGCATCTCCACATCACCAAAACAAGAGCAGTGACAAGGAATCTAAATTTTAAAAATATGTTTTATTAAAATAAATAATTGTTAATGTGAATCACAGGCTTGCTCAAACAATAGACCTTTTGTATTTTTTGTGTAATTTACTTCCAAACGTTTATTAACAGTATGCGTATTTTTTTTGTCACACTGTCAATTTGTAGGTAACACCGCTGTCATTTTATTTCCTGTCACAGATTGTCTACTGGAAAATTAAAAGTTTGTTGGAGAGGAGAAAACGATATGTTGAAAAACACATCCTTACTTTCAATGGACAACGGAGCCATGGAATGGTTCCAGGTTTGGAACCCTACAGTGAATATGGTCTGATCGTGATGGTCTTTAATAGGAAAGGTGATGGACCACCAAGTGGACCCATTCATTTCAAGACTCCAGAAGGAGGTAAAGGTTAATCCTCTGCGATATCAATTTAAAAAGCTTAAAAAAAAAACTTAAATACAATGTAATTTCTAATAATGGAAACTCTTCATGACTGTAGATTTGCAATGGCTTACAGTATTTCATATAATTTCTGATTCTTTCATTTAACTTTTTTTTCAGAATTATGTCAATTTATAGGCAACACATTCTTTTAGATTAGATTCACGACATCACTGAATACCTTAAAGATGCTTGCTAAGTATTTTCATTGCAATTGTCCGATGAACCAGGAGATAAAATCATTTATTTGAAATATCTTAGAGCAATACTTAGAAGGAACGAGATAACAGAATTCAAGGGAGGGTAATGATGTTATATCTGTGTTATCTTCCATTATGCAGCCTGAATCTCTGAACTACTCCAGTTGATTCTGCACATAAACATACTGCTAACAATGACATGATCTGTAGGAACAAATAGAGCTCAAAGAATTGAATAGTTTGGTTTCTCATATTGCTTCGGTTATCCTTTTGACCATGAACCGAATGAAGAAATGGGAACTAATGGAGTCAGTATCAATGGAGGAGGCATGAACAATTTGAATTTGACTTCCAGTATTACATTACCAGTTAAAATAGAGAAGGGCTTGCAAAGTGAAAATCATACTCTGAAGATCAGCAAACCAACAAAAAAGCCATTTAATCTATTTTGAGGTTGTGATTGCCAAGTTCTTGATGGCACTAAGAGTTACAGTATGTGACTACCTTTGAAATAGCAAATGAAACAGCAAGTGGGCAGCACGGTGGCACAGTGGTTAGCACCAGAGACCTGGGTTCAATTCCTGCCTCAGGCAATTGTCTGTGTGGAGTTTGCATATTCTCCCCGTGTCTGCGTGGGTTTCCTCCGGGTGCTCTGGTTTCCTCCCACAGTCCAAAACCGTGCAGGTTAGGTGAATTGGCCATGCTAAATTGCCCATAGTGTTAGGTGAAGGGGTGAATGTAGGGGAATGGGTCTGGATGGGTTGCTCTTCAGTGTGGACTTGTTGGGCTGAAGGGCCTGTTTCCACACTGTAAGTAATCTAATCTAATCTTAAAAAACAATTATGGCATTGTAATCCTTCAATCTAGTGCAGCTGAGCTAGAAATGTACAATGTTTAATTATGTCGTCTGAATACCATGTCCTTCCTGGTGCAGAAGTTAGAAATAATGGGATGGACATTGCAGGTATAACTGTGTTATGAGAAGTAGGACTAAATGCATTGTACTGCTGCAACAACATAATCCATGTAAGCAAATTCTTCAATATCATTTATTTGACTATTGCATATTCCTTGCTGTGAGAAATGTCTTTGCCGTAGACAACATTAGTGTCAGAAAAGGAGTTCTGAAAGCCTTAAATTATATTTGTATTTGCTTGAAGATATCTCATAACTGATGCCAATTGGCACATTATAGGAGTGACCAGAGTTTCAGAAAAGGAAAAATGATAGGTTTGGACAAAAGTAAAAGATTCTATTCCTACACCAGATAAAGAGCAGGTTCCACAGTCTCCATTTTGATATCTAACGGTTTTAGCTCAGGTATCAGCAGAAACCTAAGAATGCTCTTCAAAACAAGAGTGTTTCAGCACGCATAGCTTCCGCGTGTTTCCTATCCTCCACTCTAAAATGATAGCCTTGCCAGTTTATATAATTTGTCTTTTATATTGTCTGCTATATGAAAGCTCATTGGACAGATCAATATAGCAGGCCAATCATTTCTCAACTGACGTTCAAACAGCCAAATTTACCTCTCCTTCTGTTGATAATAATTGGCAAAAAAACACGAGAACAGTATCTAATTTTACAAACTATTTGGATTCCCAAAGATCTAGGGAATTATAGATTGTAACAAAGTCATGATGAGCTGGTTGTTCTGAGGAGTGATGGTCTGCATGTGATTGAGTGATGGTGAAGGTGGTCTGGAGAAGGTGAAGGCGAGAGGCGGGACTGGTGAAGGTAGGAGGGGGACTGGAAAAGGTGAAGGTGAGAGGCAGGTTCGGACAAGTGGGAGGCACATCAAGAAGAGGTGAAGGTTGGATCCGGGGTGGCTCCAGACAACATGAAGGAGCAAGGGGGTCTGATGTGCTGGAGGAGGGTGGAGGTTCTTGGCCAGGGATGGAGGGGTTTTGGGTCCAGAACATGGAAAGGAGGTTATCAGTTCTAGAGCATGGCAAGAGTCTGCAACTCTGAAGTGAAAGAAAGGGACCAATGGATCCAGAGCAGAGTGGAGGTGTTCTACCTCAAGGGGAAAGAACAGTAGGTCCAGTCGTTCTAGTGTAACTGTTCAAGTGGTCGTGTTTATGGCAAACCTGAGCTAAGTATGGGATCAATGGACTTGCTCCACAGGAGTCAGTATATGTACTCAATAGTGCAACTTCTATTTCCTTAATTTCATCAGACCCCTTCAGATTCCCTGACTTAAATGGATCCTTTTGCAGGGTTCCAGGCATAGAAGAATGACCCAGAGGAACACAAAATGCAATTCCTTTGAAGTGTGCTACAATGAGGATTCCGCAGGATCCGATATATGACCTCCATCTAGACTGGAATAACAAATGTCAGGACATCTCAAAATCCACTTCTGAATATGCTCCTTTTGCATTTTACACTGTCTGCATAAATCTTAAAAAGATTCCACTCTGTAAATTTCAGCGTCTTTGCAACCAGCAATATGAGGTGATTTACCTATTTTGAACAACATGCCTTTCCCCTCTGTGATCCAGACAGTCCTCCACTGCACCTCCTCCATTCCACGCTCCACTGGGCTAAACCTCCCTCCCCTCCCCCTCCCCCCCCTCCACCAAACACAATGAAGACAGGGACCCCTTGTCCTTACCTTCCAACTCAACAGTCTCCACATTCAACATTTCATCCTTAAACACTTCTGTCACATTAGACCCCACCATCAAGAACATCTTCCCCTCCCCACCCCTCTCTGCCTTCTGTAAGGGCCACTGCCTTTGTCGCAAGGGTTCGTCCCACCCTCCCCACCAAACCCCCTAAACCCGCAGGTACCGTCCCCTGTGATGGTAAAAGATGCAAAACCTGCTGGCACACCTCCTCCCTCACCTCCATCCAGGGCCCCAAACAGTCCTTTCAGGTGACACAGAGGCTCATCTGCCTCTCCTCCAACCTAGTTTACTGTATCCAATGCTCCCAATGTGGTCTTCTCTCAGGGAACATTTCGTCGAGCATCACAGCTGGACACACAGGGGCTGACCTGACCTCCCAGTCACCGTCCATTTTAATTCCCTTTCCCATTCCCTTTCCGACATGACCATCCTCGGCCTCCTCCATCGCCACAGTGAATCAGATCGCACGTTGGAAAAACAACAACTCATCTTCTGCCTGGGTAGCCTGCAGGCTGGAGGACTGAACATTGAGCTCTCCAATTTCAAATAACCTCCCTTCCCTTCTCCGGACTCCCTTCCTTCCATTCCACTTACTGATCCTTCCTTCCAGCCATCAACCAGATTCATTCCTCCCATCGATCAACCAGGCGATGCCCTCTACCCATGTTGACCTATCACTACTTCACCACTCCGACCCTCGTCCTACCCAAACCCCTGCCCCTTTATCTGCAGCCCACCTTACTCTCACCCCCAGCCCTGAAGAAGGGTTACACCCAAAGCATTAACTTCTCCACCTCCTGCTGTTGCTTCGCTCACTGTTTTCTTCCAGCTTCCTACTTGGCTCCTAGATGAGATGATGCCACTGCTTCTGAGAAGCTATCATGAAATTGATCCATAATGCTATCAGTATTTACCCTCCATGATATAATGGTATGCTCCACATGTAAACACCTGCATTGTTTAAACTCCTCAATGTAATTTAAATTTTTTTTCACGATGCCTATTCAAACATAGTAGAAGAGAAAGAGATAGTTGCAGATGCCTTTAAAGTTGCACTATGGTGGAATTCCAGTCATGTACCACCATTACGCACTACTGAGTTTCCTGGACCAAATGTGTAAGCTTGCGTGAGCCGCAAGTGCAATATAATATTTCACTTCTTTATGTCTTTACTTGTGATGCTCACGTTCTATGTAAGTATTAAATAAATGTTGATACAGCTGATTCCAAAATATATTTGGCTAATGTATTAAACGTAAGGCATTAACTATACCCCTATTGCCTGGCATACTCTTGACGGTATGGAAGTGGAGAAAGGAGGTGGTTTGTGTGTGTGGGTGTGGTGAGTGGGTAACACCACCACCTCTGCAATAGACCCTTCCACTGTGGCAAATGTTTAATTTGAGAGCGTATATTTTTAACTAATCCTTCACAGCTTCATGATAAAAGTTTTGTGTATGTGTATGTTCTTCCAAACACTTCAAAGCAACAAGAAAATAATTCAGTTTGCTCCGATTTAGTTGTGCTTTCCAGGTTATCTCTCACTGTTCAATGATTGCCTCAAATCCCAATATCAAGTTTCCATTTTATCGCTGTCATAATTAATCAAATAATATTTATCAGAACAACTTGTGTGGAAGACATTGATTCATTAAACAAAAATTGGCCTGGCAAATGCTGCAATTGTAATGGTGAATTACTGATGCACATCATGATAAGTGAGCAACTTAGCACCAAATGAGTTTCCATTCTCTACAAATTGCTAGACAAGTTATGACACACTACCATTAACCTCACAAAAAGAATCAAAACAATTCTCATCTTGCTATAAGCTTTTTTGTTGTGTGAAATGGAATTGCTGGATTTGTGTCAAATAACAAAATGTAATCTTGTCACAGTCATTTAGGGCTGTTAAGTTTTGTCATAATTAAATGATTTATGGCTCTGTTTTAATGCAACAAATAATTTTCTATTTGAAGGAAAGATATTACTCACAATATTATTCATTAGGACAAACTAACTAATCAAGCTGAACTTAGATTCTGGAACAATAAATTTTTCTGGCGCAATCCATATTGGTTAGTCATGAAAATATTACTGGGATTAAGGTCGAGGAGATGGCTTCTTTCTTTGTGTAAAGTATATACAACTGAACCCGTCCTTAAAGAAACATATTTGTTTTTTATTTCTGACAGTCCCTGAGCAGCCTGCCTTTCTGCAAATTGCAAACTTTGCGAAAAACTCTGTGACTCTGATATGGGGACCGCCAGCAAAACCTAACGGCATTCTTACTGGTTATTTGCTGAAGTACCAGTTGAGTAAGTAGAAATAGCAGATTAATGAACTTGCTTGCCAATCAAATTCATGTGCTTTCTTTTACTTTTATATTGTATTATTCTAAACTGGTTTTACTGTAAATATGTTGGTTAGAATTAAACATCAGACGATAAAAGAAATAAATCAAATTTATGTTTTCATAAAGTCAGAAAATCCCAAAATGCATTATGGCTCATGGAATACTTTTTAAATATATTCAGTATTTTAACATCAGAAATCCAGCAGCCCATTTGCACACAACCAGGACCCTGGAATAACAATGAAATGTCGATAACCATAAGCTCCATTGTCAGAAGTCAGACAACGTCAATAAAGTGTGGTTCTGGAAAAGGCACAGCAGGTCAGGCAGCATCTAAGCGGCAAGAGAGTCAATGTTTCGGGCATAACCCTGCATCTGGACTGCAGTCCTCACTATCTCCTGGACATTACACCATGTCAGGTTATAGTCCAATAGGTTTATTTGAAATTACAACTTTCGGAGCATTGTCCCTTTGTCTGGTGAAGCTCTGAAAGCTTGTGATTTCAAATAAACCTGTTGGACTATAACCTGGCATTGTCTGACTCATGACCTTGTCCACCCCAGTCCAACACTGGCACCTCCACATCATGAGCTTCATTGAAAGCAATACTGGATTCATTTGAAGCATGATAAAACACAGAATGGTTCACATTCACAATTAGTACTGCTTCCTTGTTTGCATGATTGTAATGCGCAGTCAATGTGAAACAAGTTGCAGGATGACTCTACGCCTGAGCAGAGGGTGATATTCGTATGAAACTGGTAGACCTAACATGCATCTCTAAAATGAGAACTGCATTTTGGCCAGAACAGCCTCTGGAAATTTTCCATGGAAAGCTACAAGAAAAGCACAACATAAGAGAAATAAAACTCCAAGGTTGGCTGATGCAGTACTTAGAGGCAACCAAACAGAGAATGGATGCGTTACAGAGGTTCTCTACCTAGAGGAGATAAGAAGACCTTTTGGAGAAAAACTATAAAGACATTGCATGTGGATAGCTATTGGGGTCAATGTCTTTGGTACAGCTCTGAGAAACTAACTTCAAATAATGTTAATCTTGCTTTGTGCATCTCCTGTGCAGTTGTAACCTTGTTTGCTTTGCTTTGTTGAAGCACCCGAGGCACTGTATGTCCTTGTTTGTTATGATCTGCCTGTGCTGCTTGCAAAACAAAGTTTTTCACTGTACTTAGGTACATGTGACTCCAATAAATCAATCAAAGTCTACCTAGTACTTCAGAATGCTCAGTCTACAGGCTCACATTATTTTCAGTGGATAGCTGTTGGTCCAGGATTGATCTCAGAATTACGTCATCATTCTTTTCCTCCATCTGTACAATGTTTTGTTCTTGTCTCATCCCTCATTAAGGAAGCATTACAGAATGGACAGGATAAGCCAAAAGCTCCAAAACAGGTGGCAGAAACATTGGCCTGGATCTACCATTGAACTGAATTCACCACCAAATTGCCATTTCATGCCTACATTTCTTGAGCCCTTGATGTTACTCCACCCTTTCCTGAAGAAGCTGAGATCAGCTCAAAACTAAGGAGCGTACAATCCCAAAATAACCTCCATTGGACAGAAGTAATGTTTGGGAAAGGGAAGAAGGGAGACAAGCCATGCACACCTGCTTACAGCATGAGCTGCTTAAAGTATGTTAAAATGTCCAGTCTGAATGTTACTAAATGGGTAAAAATTGAAGTGTTAGTGAATGGGTGAGTGGATGAATGGTGGAAAAGATAATAGGATGGGTAGGTGGGGGAAATCAGTGGATGGGATGATATGGAGTCAGATAAATAGGGTAGGATGGCAAGAGGGTGAGAATGGTAGGTGGACAAGTAGGAAGATGAGTTGGAGGGTAGTCAGGTCAGGTAGGAAGGAATTGTTAGGTCGGGTCAGAACGTAGTCAGGTTATGAGAGCTGCAAGCTGGATTTACAACATTGGATCAGATGTGGTAGTTAAATTGGGGGATGAGGTGGGCAAAGAGGTGGGGCATGAGTCAGAGTGTCAAATGGAGAATCAGTGTGTAGTGGGAGTGGGAGTCTGAGTGACCGGGGTGGTTACAGAATTATACAGGAGTTAAAATAGGTTTTTTTTTTGTGCGTCATTTCCTGAGCAACTATCCAGGATTGTACATCCAAATGTCCAACATTTCCAACTGCAACTCAGATTTGAGATTTATTTTTTAAGAGAATGCTGAAAATAGGGGAATTGCCAATCAGAGGTCTAACCTTCTTGGGCAGTTCCCATCAAGGCCACGATTGTGAGACTTCAGCATGGTCTCAGCACTTAACTTTGGAGGAATGCCTGGTCTTTGATGATCTGGAGATTTTAAGTTCTGGACCATTAACTAATTATTTCTCTTTGATATCCGCCAAGGAGGTGGATCATGTAAGCAATATGGGGAATGATGTGAACCGTAAGAACTGTGGATGCTATAAATCAAAAACAAAAATAGAAATTGCTGGAAAAGCTCAGCAGGTTTAGTGAAATCAGAGTTAGCTTTTTGGGTTGAGTGACCCTTCCTCAGGAGTGATGAGATATGTCAAGAGAAAATTCTATTTAAAATTAGCAAATTGATGCAGTGAATTAAATAAAGACTTCTTAAGGCACTCTAATAAGGCACAAGAATAAAGCAATGTACAGATGGAGGAATAGAATGATGACATAATTCTGAGATCAGTTCTGGACCTATAGTTAACCACTAAAAATAATGTGAGCCCATAGACTGAACATTCCAAAGTACTGGATGAACTGTGATTGACTTATTGTAGTCACGTACCTCAGTACAGTGAAAAACTTTGTTTTGCAAGCAGTGCAGGCAGATCATAACAAAAAAGGATATACAAGTCGTAGCATGCTTCGACAGAGGGAAGCAAAAAAGGTTATGGCTGCACAAAGCAGGATCACCATTATTTGAAGTTAAAAAGATTAAGCAGTCTAATAATTGCAGGAAAGATGCTGTTCTTGAACCTGTTGGTGCGTGTGCTGAAACTTCTATACCTTCTGCCCGACAGAAGAGTTTGGAAGAGAGCATTACTGGGATATATGGAGTCTTTGATGATGTTGACAGCCTTTCCGCAGCAACAAGATGTGTAAATGGAGTCCATGGATGGGAGGTTGGCTTCCGTGATGCTCTGTGGTGTGTGCACAATTTTCTGTAGTTTCTTACAGTCCTGGGCAGAGCAACTGCCGTAGCAGGCCCTTATGCAACCAGATGGAAAGCATTCGCTGGTGCATCTGTAGAAGTTGGTGAGAGTTCTTTGGCCGTGCCAAATTTCCTAAACCACCTGAGGGAGAAGAGGTGTTGTTGTGTCTCCTTGACTGTCCCAGCTACTTGGGAGGTCCAGGACAGATTGTTAGTTATTGTCACTCTTAGGAACTTGATGCTCTCCACTTCAGCTCCGTTGATTTAGATAGAGATGTGTCCTTCTCCTTTCTTCCTGCAGTCAATGATCAGTTCTTTTGTTTTCTGACATTGAGAGAGAGATTGTTACCATTGCACCACATCACCAAGCCCTCTATCTCCTTCATGTATTCTCACTTATCATTGTTTGATACCCATCCTACCACGGTGGAGTCACTAGCAAACTTGCAATGGTGTTTGTTTGGAATTTGGCTATGACAGTTGTGGGTGTACAGGGAACCCATCCTTGCAGCTGCCAGTGTTGAGGATTGTTGTGGAGGAGGTCATGTCTATCTTCACTGACTGCGGGCCAGGAAGCTGTGGATCCAGTTGCAGGGGGGCAGAGCCAAAACCTCGGTCTCAAAGTTTTGCGATTAGTCTGAAAGAGAGGAGAGCAAACAAATATGGTGATTAATAGTAATAACAAGAACTTCATGTGAAATTCTGCTGCCAGTTTGGATCCCTTGCAGTTTTTTCTGCTATGTTACCTTTTTTGCTTCCATCTGTGGTGCCAGTAACATGCTTTTCAGGCTACTGCACTCCCATGCATGTACAAGACATGGAGGAGACAAGCTTATGAGTGGCCTGCATATCATACTATCACATTTCCTCTGCAGGCAGATGTGCACATAACCTGAAAAGTGAAACAGTGACCCTGACTTGTGCTTAGTGCTATTCACCTCTTCCCCATCACCATCCTGTGCCCCATCCTCATGTTTGCCAGCCAATTTTGTTCAAAGTCTCACAATCCTTCATGTTTAAAGTTGACAACTTTGTTTCAAATCCTTCAGGGCCTCACCATTCACTATTTTTGTAACTTACCCCAGACCTACAACTCTGAAATCCTGCACTCCTCCAATTGTATTGTCTTACACAAAATTAATTGCTACACCATTGGATGACAGATTTTCAACTGCCGAGGATCTAAATTCTGACATTCTGTTTTGAACATTTCAATCTTTCTCCCTCTATTTCCTTGAAAGCACTCCTTAGAACTTAATTCTTTTAAAACATTTTTTCGTCATTCCATCTTAAATGTCATTGCGTGGTTCAGGAACACTGCAGTTAAAGTGTCTCATAACATTACGAAACGTTAAAAATGCTATTTCAGTGCAAGCTGTTACTAACACAGTCAGAGTCTAATGATATAGGGTAAGATGAGGACAAAATTCTTCAACCAGAGAATGGGGTACCTGTGGACTTCCTTGACACAGAATGCAGATCGGGCCAAAACATGGGGTATTTTTAAGAAATAGTCAGATATAATTCTTGAGGCTAAAGGGATGATAGGGGACATGGAGAGGTTATTGAGTTGGTTGATGAGCCATGACCATACGGTATGTAGAACAGGCTTTTCGGGCCAAATGGCCTACTCCTGCTCAGTTATTCTATGAATAAATGTTTGTTTCTGTACATGCAAATAAAATGATCATATATTCTAATGATTAAATTTGATATTTGTATTTGGTCTTGTGCAATTCTGACTCTCTCTTTGGGCGATAATTCTACCAGAGGGGAAACCTGTTTTCCAATTAGTAATTGTGGACCTGTTTTACAGGTTTTAAGGTAAAATTTAACTTAATTCAGCTACTCCAGATTTAGTGATGCTATAATGCCACCGTAGCATTTAATAATCTTGCAGTAAGTTGAAACTGAGCACATTTTCTAACAAACCATGCTGAGTTGTTATCAAGTTAATCTTATAATTTTCAAAGTTTAAATAACTGTTATGGTATAATCAATTATTTGTCTTCTTGATATAATGGTAATAATTATTTGGGAACATTGTACTGTATTCAACTATTTGCAAAATTCTTAAAGCATGTAGTGAGTGGATTTGATTTTTGATCATCCAAGGATGTTTGTTAAAGCAGAATGGCTGCAGGGCTAAAACAAAATTGCAAGCAAGGAGTTTAATTCTCCAACTGTCACTTTAATACAAAACATTACATGCAAATAATGATTTAAAGAAGACAAAAACTTGGGCTAATTTGTAACAGCATACGAACAAGAAGCAGTATATATTTACCAGTTTTATTTTGTGCAGTCCATTCAGGCTTTATGATCTATTTGTAACCAATCGTTGCCAGTAGATCATTACATCACTTGCAGTGGAGGTCATAAACAGCTGAATACATGAGAAAATAAATGTAGGAAGTTAAGTTAGGTCAAAGAAAGGACGTATGTATGGTTTATATCCAATGATGATATTTTAAGTTGCCTTTTAACAGTCGTGCAGTTTCTAGGTACGATTAGGATTTAAGTTGACAAGATTTGTGACTGACGGGTTCAGTAAGTCCTTTGTTTATAACAATTGCAAGAAAGTCTGAGTAATGTTTCCAAATGTATGTAAATTACAGTGTCTCCATTTTTCAATTTTGCTGTTTTTTACGAAAAGAAAATGATCAAGCTTGCAGGCTGAATTTTAGATCAATGAGACATTTTAATTATACTTGACAGCCATGCTTTTTGTTTGCCTCAAATTGTTGATCAGTGTTTACTTTGACTAATGTTCACTCATCAGTTCTAATGACAGCATAGACTATCTTTAATAACTCTCATTATCTGTGCATGGAGTCATCGCTCAGCACTGTGAGAAGTTTCATTTACTTTGTTCACAGAGGTATTGAAACATCGTTTTATGTGGAGCAGATATTTTCACTTGTAAGCTTTCAGACTATTAAATTTGTTTTCATGTGATGTACCTTATTGGTATTACACCAGAGGCAAGATGAAAAGTGAAATTATTCAAATTAACAGGAGTCTTATCTAAATATAAATATCATGTTGCATGACCACAAAGCTTTGTGACTGCATTGCTGTTTTCCTTTTTGTGTTTGTTTGAATATTTGTAAAACAATGATATTGGCATGTCATTGTCCTTTCTATAATCCAAGGCTACTCACGATGGAAAAGTAATATCAATTGTTTGTAAAGGGTCATTTCCAATAGTAGAACATTAAAGCTACTTAGACTCAGAACTGTAATGCATTAATGGTTATATTGCTATCACATTTCCAAAGTAGCTGAATGTCTGCAAAGTGCTTTTCAGTTTACATTTGTATCAAGCATACCCTCATGGCACTTAGTTGCATATATCTTTGCATTCAGAATCTTGTATTACTTTTTGTGATCTCTTTGATACAAGACCCTCTCTTACCCCTAAAAATGCTGTTGTATTAACTGAATACAGGAGTATCCTTTACATAAGCCAAGTATAATTAGCTCCTTTGATTCAGAATGGCACGGATATTTCCTTGATGCACCATATATTGGCCTCTAGGTACACTTAAAAAGGTTCAGTGCATTTTTCACTTTTTGATAGAGTTTGTGTTTCAGTTAATGTGGACACTTTCCTGGAAGTGCATCAAAAAAAAAATCAGTATCAGAAGGTTTGGTGGTTATTCAGATTTCATCAGGACAGTCTTTATTTACTGAGCAGGTTTCCTATACTTTAAGTGTAAAAGTGGTCACTTTGAAATCTGTCAGTAACTGTTTAGAAAATTGTGTTCTGTACATGCATAACTCTGGTCTTCTGTGTATATACAGAGGGAAAGAAATCTTTGATTGACTTCTCCCAGTGCTACAGGAGCAACTGATTTGTTTCATGCTTCTATAGCCAGCCTTCTTCCAGTGAATTGAGTTGAGAGTTTTGGCTACAAGAGTTGCAGTAATTGCAACGGACACAAATGTTACTGACAGTTTCCTAATGCACAATATGATGTGAAAGGTAATTTCATATCTAATGGAGGAGATTTTTTAAAGGTCTGCTCTCTCAGGTGGATCCAGCATATTTTGAAGACGTTTGCACCTCTTCTTGCTCAATATTTGCTCCTCAATCAATGCCAATAAAAAATAAAATAATCTGTCATGAAGCACTGATGCTTATGCCAGATATTGATTTTGAATTCATGAGACTGAAACTTGAATCGAATTTTTAAAAAGACACATTCTTTGAAAGAGACTGAAGTGATTTCAACTTATGTCAAGATGATCAAAATTAATTTACATTATTGGATACATATTCCATATTCCAATCCCATTGAGAGACCATCAGACCACATGTCTAGGAGTAGAGGTAAGTTATTCAGCTATTGGGTCTGTTCTGCCATTTAATGGAGATGAACTGCCTTCTTCAACTGCTGCAGACCATGTGCAGTAAGTAGACCCATAATGCCATGAGAGACAAAGTTCCAGGAATTTGACCCAGTAACACTGAAGTAACGGTGATATATTTCCAAGTCAGGAGTGGCTTGAAGGGGAGCTTGCAGGTGGTGTTCCCATGAATCTGCTGCCCTTGACCTTCAAGGTGAAAATGGTCATTGGTTTGGAAGCTGCTGTCTACGATCTTTCATGAATTTCTTGTGGAAAATTTACATTACTGCTACTTAGCGTTGATAGTGGAGGGAGTGGATGCTTGTGGATGTGGTGCCAATCAAGTTGGCTGGTTTAACCGATAGTGTCAAGCTTCTTGAGTGTTGATGGAGCTGCACCCATCCAGACAAGTGGGCAATATTCTATCACACTCCTGACTGTACTTTGCTTTGCTGTGGATAGGCTTTGGGGAGTCAGGAAATGGCTTATTTGCCACAGTATTCCGAGCCTCTGACCTGTTCTTGTAGCCACAGTATTTATATGGTGAGTCCAGTTGAGTTTCTGTTCAATGGTAACCCCCAGGATGTTGATAGTGACAAATTATGTGATGGTAACAGCATTGAATGTCAAGGGACAGTGGTTGGATTATCTTTATTGGAGATGGTCATTTACTGGCACTTGTGTGGCATGACTGCAACTTGTCAGCTAAAGCATGGATGTTGTCCAGGTTTTGCTGTGTTTGAGCACAGACTGCTTCAGTATCTGAGGAATCATGAGTAATGCTAAACATTGTGCAATGTTCTCCTTCTGACCCTAAGATGGAGTGAAGGTCATTGATGAAGATAGTTGGGCCAAGGACACTAAATTGAGGAATCCCTGCAGAGGTTTCCTGGAGCTGAGATGATGACCTCCAATAAGTATAACTATCTTCCTGTGTGCCAGATATGACTCAAACTAATTGAGAGTTTGCCCCTTAATCCCATTGACTCTAGTTTTGCAAAGGGTCCTTGATGCCACACTTGGTCAAATGCTGTCATTTCCATCTTTCTGCAGTCTTTCTCTATTTAAAGAACTTCAACTTCTCCTTTCTTCCTGCCAAAATGTATAACCTTACATTTTCCCACATATTTCACCTGCCAACTTGTCTGTATCCCTCTGCAGACAATTCTTGACCTTCTCAAACTTGGCTGTATTACATTGAATACCTTCATCCAAGTCATTGATATGTACTGTAAATAATTGTGACTCCAATACTGAACCATATCACATTACATATTGCTACATATTACCTTCCTGAAAATGGTACCTTCATTCCAACTGTCTGTCTTCTATTAGTTAGCTAATCCTCTCTCTATGCTAACATAATACCTTTAACATCATGGGCTTTTACCTTATTAGGCAGTGATATCATAATCAACACCTTCTGGAAATCCAAATATTTATCTGTCTTTATCTGCCCTGCTTGTTACCTCCTCAAAGAACTCTAATAACTTCAGACATGATTTCCCCTTCATGAAGCCATGGTGAATGTGCTTGATCATATTAAGTATTTATAAATGCTCTGCTGTTACATCCTTTACAACTTATGCTAACATTTTTCTGCAAGCAGACATTAAGCTAGGAGATGTTGATCTGGGAAGCAGTTACTGGGTTTTTTGCCTCCTTCCCTACTTGAATAAAGGGGTCATATTGACAGTTTTCCAAACCTCCAGCACTTTTCCAGATGCTAAGGATTCTTGAACAATTATGAGTGCATCCATTATCTCTGTTGCTCCTTCTTTGAATATCCGAGGATGCATCCCATCAGGTCCAGGGGTTGTATTGGTCATTAGTTCTCCCAGTACATTTTCTTGATTAATAGTGTGTTTGTTTCCTTTTCACTTTTTGCCTCTTGATGACTTATTGATTGCATTCCAAAAACATTGCTTTCTCCCATGAAGACTGATGCAAAGCATTTAGTCAGCTCTCTGCCCCTTCACATCCATTTGTGTAGGTTCAATGTGTTAGCAGGGTTACAGAGATAAGGTGGGGAATGATTCTGGGTGGGATGCTCTGCAGAAGGTCAGTGTGGACCTGTTAGGCCAAATGGCCTGTTTCCATACTGTAGGGATTCTATTCTATTCTATCCTGTTTCCCCAGCCTCATCTTTGAGAGGGCTATGTTCACTTTCATTTTATATGTATAAAGAAGCTCTTAGCGACATAGAGATATACAGCACAGAAGTAGACCCTTCGGTGCAACTTCTTCATGCCGGCCAGTTGTCCCAACCCAATCTAGTCCTATCTGCCGGGACCCAGCCCATATCCCTCCAAACCCTTCCTATTCATATACCCAGATGCCTTTTAAATATTGCAATTACACTAGTCTCCACCACTTCCTCTGGCAGCTCATTTCATAAACGCACCACCCTCTGCGGTCTCTTTTATATCTTTCCCCTCTCACCCTAAACTTTTGTTGATTTATCCTATTCATGCCCCTCACGATTTTATAATCTTCTATAAGGTCAACCCTCGGCCTCCGACGCTCCAGGGAAAGTAGCCCCAGACTATTCAACCTCTGCCTTTTGTTCAAATCCTCCAAGCCTGGCAACATCCTTGTAAATCTTTCCTGAACCCTTTCCAGTTTCACAATATCTTTCTAACAGGAAGAAGACCAGAATTGCACGCAATATTCCAACAGTGGCCGAACCAATATCCTGTACAGCCGCAACATGATCTCCCAACTCCTGTACTCAATACTCTGACCAATAAAGGAAAGCATACCAAACACCTCCTTCACTATCCTATCTACCTGTGACTCCACTTTCAAGGAGCTATGAACCTGCACTCCAAGTCTCTTTGTTCAGCAACACTCCCTAGGACCTTCCCATTAAGTGTATAAGTCCTGCTAAGATTTGCTTTCCCAAAATGCAGCACCTCGCATTTATCTGAATTAAAGTCCACCTGCCACTTCTTAGCCCATTGGCCCATCTGATCAAGATCCTGTCGTGATCTGAGGTAATTTTCTTTGCTGTCCACTACACCTCCAATTTTGGTGTCATCTGCAAACTTACTAACTATACCTCTTACGCTCACATCCAAATCATTTATATAAATGATGAAAAGTAGTGGACCCAGCACTGATCCTTGTGGCACTCTACTGGTCACAGGCCTCCAGTCTGAAAAAAATCTTCCATCACCACCCTCTGTCTTCTAACTTTGAGCCAGTTTTGTATCCAAATGGCTAGTTCTCTTTGTATTACGTGAGATCTAACCTTGCTAACCAGTCTCCCATGAGGGACCTTGTCGAACGCCTTACTGAAGTCCATATAGATCACGTCCACCGCTCTGCCCTCATCAATCCTCTTTTTTACTTCTTCAAAATCTCAATCACGTTTGTGAGACATGATTTCCCACGCACAAAACCATGTTGACTATCCCTAATTAGTCCTCAAACACATGTATCTCCTGTCCCTCAGGATTCCCTCCAACAACTTGCCCAACACCGACATCAGGCTCACTGGTCTATAGTTCCCTGACTTGTCCTTAGCACCCTTCTTAAACAGTGGCACCAAGTTTGCGAACCTCCAGTCTTCTGGCACCTCACCTGTGACTATCGATGATACAAATACCTCAGCAAGAGGCCCAGCAATCACTTTCCTAGCTTCCCTCAGAGTTCTAGGGTACACCTGATTAGGTCCTGGGGGTTTATCCACTTTTATGCATTTCAAGATATCCAGCACTTCCTCCTCAATAATATGGACATTTTTGAAGATGTCACCATCTATTTCCCTACATGCTATATTATCCATATCCTTTTCCACAGTAAATACTGATGCAAAATACTTGTTTAGTATCTCTCCCATATTCTGCGGCTCCACACAATGGCCACCTTGCTGATTTTTTGAGAGGCCCTATTCTCTTCTGAGTTACTCTTTTGTCCTTAATGTATTTGTAAAAACCCTTTGGATTCTCCTTAACCCTTTTTGCCAACGTTATCTCATATCCCCTTTTTTCCCTCCTGATTTCCTTCTTAAGTATACTCCTACTGCCTTTATATTCTTCTAAGGATTCATTTGATCTATCTTGTCGATACCTGACATATGCTTCCTTCTTTTTCTTAACCTCAATTTCTTCAGTCATCCAGCATTCCCTATACTTACCAGCCTTCCCTTTCACCTTAACAGGAATATACTGTCTCTGGACTCTCGTTATCTCATTTCTGAAGGCTTCCCATTTTACAGCCATCCCTTTACCTGCAAACATCTGCCCCCAATCAGCTTTTGAAAGTTCTTGTCTAATGCCATCAAAATTAGCCTTTCTCCAATTTAGAACTTTGACTTTTAAATTTGGTCTATCTTTTTCCATGTTTATTTTATAACTAATCAAACTATGGTCATTGACCCCAAAGTGCTCCCCCACTGACACCTCAGTCACCTGCCCTGCCTTATTTCCCAAGAGTAGGTCAGGTTTTGCACCTTCTCTTGTCGGTGCATCCACATACTGAATCAGAAGATTTTCTGGTACACACTTAACAAATTCCTCTCCAAATAAACCTTTAACACTATGGGAGTCCCAGTCTATGTTTAGAAAGTTAAAATCCCCTACCATAACCACCCTATTATTCTTACAGATAACTGAGATCTCCTTAAAAATTTGTTTCTCAATTTCCCTCTGACTATTAGGGGGTCTATAATACAATCCCAATAAGGTGATCATCCCTTTTTATTTCTCAGTTCAACCAAATAACCTCCCTGGAGGTATTTCCGGGATATCCTCCCTCAGTACAGCTGAAATGCTATCCCTTATCAAAAATGCCACTCCCCCTCTTCTCTTGCCTCCCTTTCTGTTCTTGTTGTAGCATTCGTATCCTGGAACATTAAGCTGCCAGTCCTGCCCATCTCTGAGCCATTTTTCTGTAATTGCTTTGATATCCCAGTTCCATGTTCCTAACCATGCCCTGAGTTCATCTGCTTTCCCTGTTAGTTTGCTGTCTGTCTTGATATTGCTTGTAAATTTTACTTCATATCCATTTTCTCCCTCTTTATTATATTTTGGTTACTTTTTATTGGTTCATTAAAAAATTCACCAATTCTGTGCTGTACCACTAATCTCTGCTGAATATGTTTTCTTTTCAATTTGATGCTAACATCGCTACTTAACCATGATTTGCTTATCCCCTAGAATCCTTTTTCACTGGGAAAAAAATCTTTACTGTAAACCATGAATGATTTTCTCAAATCTGCCAGTGTTCCTCAACCCCCATCTCTGCTGCTAATTTCCTTTCCCAGTCCACTGCAGCCACCTCTGCCCTTATTCTTTAACCTCAGCCTTAAATTATGTTGGTTAAATTTAGCACATTCGCTTCTGACCCAGGTTCTCCCCCCTCAAACTGAATGCTGGATTTTGCCATGTTACTGTCATTGTTTCAGGGGGATTTTGAACTCTGAGATCATTTATTAAATCAGCCTCATGACGCATCACTAAATGAAAAATAGCCTGCTGGTTCGCATCTGTAACAGATTATTCTCGAAAACTATCCAGAATACATTCTTTGAATACTTTCTCGCTGCCATCCCTTCCAATCGGACTTTCTCAATCTACATGAAAATCAAGTCCCTCATGATTTAATGTATTGTCTTCTAACATGCCCTTATTAATTATTGCTGAATTATTTTCCCATACAGCTGCTGGCCTATACATTACTCCTACTCTTGTCATATTCATGTCCAAGATCATTTATTGTGCTTGAACTCATTCTCTCCTGTACGGACAAAGTAACGTTACCACCCTTTCCTTCTTGACTGTCCTTTTGAAAACTCCTATCATCCTGAAACTCTAATTTCTGGTGTTGATCTCCTTGTAACCATGTCACAGTAATAGCTATTGCTGATCATACCCATTAAATTGCGTTTCTGCCATTACTTCGTCACTTTAGTTCCAACTGCAACATGCATTGAAGTGTGATTAATCTTGCCTTTTTGTCCCCTTTTTAATTTTTTTTCCCTCCCCCCCTCACACACACACACCCTATATTTGGGTACTATGTCCCTTCCTGTCCCATTCTGGATATTGCTATTGAAATAGTAGTTCTGAAATGCTGCCTTACTCTCTCACTTTGTAAGCCTACGATAAGATTTGGATTTCCTCTTTCCCAAACCCCACCCCAATAGTTTATTACCCTCTCTGCAGGACACTGGCCCCAGCATGGCTCAAGGGAAGCCTATCCCACCAGAATATCTCCTTTCTACCTTCATACCAGTGCTAGTGCCCCATGTACTGAAACCTATTTCAGCTACACCAAGCTTTGAACCATGCACTCAACTCTTTGACTTTATGTATCTTATGTCAATTTGCCCATTATTTAGTTAGTCATCCCATGATGATAATCTTTAAGATTCTGCTAAGTAATTTAGCTCATTAACTATTCAAATTCTTTCAGCCAGGATACATTCTTAATCCTACCAATATTGTTGGTACCAATGTGAACAATCATCCCACCACCTCCCACCCCAAAGAGCCCTCCACCTCCAGGTTCTTCACCAGCTCAGAGAAAATGTCCTTCACTGTGGCACCGGGCAGGGAACACAGCTTTTGAGAATCTTACTCACCGCTACAGAGAACAGTATCTATTCCTGTAATTTTCCTGTCACCGACTGTACCTGCATTCCTATTTCCTCACTGCACCTTGTTGCCGAGGTCTATTTATTTACCATCCTGCAGTCCCCACTCTCGTCTGCACTGCTTGCAAGAACCTTGAAGGGGATGGCCAAGGTGGACTCACCAAGGTCAATCACTTCCAATCCCAAGGAACCTGAAAGACCTGCACTGTTGACCAGGTATCAATGGACGGCACCTACAGCAGATTTAGATTTATTTAATACTGTTGCTTGCGCCGAGGTACAGTGAGAAGTATATAATGTTTCCATGTTCTTGTATTGCTGAATACATTGCTGTACAAATTGTAAAATATTGAATAAGTTCATGTTACTAATGCTGAAGCAGGTCGTGCTGCACAGGTCCCGCACCTCCTCCCACACTGGCCAGGTCCTGGCTCCGAGTCACGGCACACTGGACGCAACAAGGTCGAAGATAGGCAATCTCCAGCCTCCTGCAGGAGGCCATAGGAGGAGGAGGTCCCAGGGAAGCCAAAATGAAACAAAAGCGTGGATGGAACTCGAAAGCCAATGATGATGCTGTGGGAATGCAGCTGGACCCACTGCATGGAGCCCATGAGTGTCTGGCCCCCACACTCAGGAGCTGAGTACACCACAACCATCTTGAAAAGTTTTAAAGATGTAAATTGGCTCCTGCATTTACCACATTTCACCATAGCTGCTCAAATGAACTACGTTGGCAGTAGAAATTTTTGTAATACTCTGAAGAGTTATATAAATGTATGATATGTTGTGGCATAAGACAGCGTCTTGTTCAGTAAAGAGCTGAGCTGATTGCTAAATATTCCAACATACATGTGTTATATGGTGTACAACATATACAGATGATCCTATTCACCTCAGGGATGTGTCTTTTAGAGAACGTGGTGGGTCAGGTGTGACAGGGTATGTTTTGAAGATGGTGATGCTGCATCATAAGGATAAGATGATCTATCGTGGGGGAAAAAAATAATGAGCAATTCAAGGAGAATTAATCAGTTGGGAGGTTAGGGGTTGGGGGAGTGGTGCCTGGTGGGGAATTTTGGTGAAATGGGAAGATTGTTGGGCAAAACTGTAAGTGAACAATGGGCTTCTTTTTCAGAGATAATAGTTCAGTTTCCCATGAGGGGTGGAGTTAAAACAAACAAAGCTCGAGCTCCCAGTGTGATAAAAGAGGTAGAGAGCAATATATGCTGAAGGAAAAGTGCATATGGTAGAATTAACAATGCACAGTGTAGACCTTTCAGAAGGAAGTTAAAAGAAATAAGACCAGCAGAGAAAAGATTTCAGATAAGATTGGCAGTTGACATAAAAGGGAATCCTAAAGTAAAGGGTGTAAAGAAAGGATAGGTTGAGTTGAGATCAAAAAAGTATTCATGTGTGGAGACAGAGAACATGGCAGAGGTACTAAATAAGTAACTTGCATGTGTCTTTAGCAAGGAAGAAAAATATATCAACATTTTCATAAAGAGGAGGTACTTCAGACACTCGATAGGTTGAAAAGTGACAAAGAGGAACTTTTTCTGATATTTTTCCACAGGATATGATATTGCTGTTTTAGATCAGCCTGTATTGTTCCTTGTCACTGTCCTTGTAAAGATGGTGGTGGTGAGCTGCTTTCTTGAACTGCTGTCATTCATGTAGTTAGGTACAACAACATAACTAGGTAAAAACAATGACTGCAGATGCTGGAAACCAGATTCTGGATTAGTGGTGCTGAAAGAGCACAGCAGTTCAGGCGGCATCCAAGGAGCTTCGAAATTGACGTTTCGGGCAAAAGTCCTTCATCAGGAATAAAGGCAGTGAGCCTGGAGCATGGAGAGATAAGCTAGAGGAGGGTGGGGGTGTGGAGAAAGTAGCATAGAGTACAATGGGTGAGTGGGGGAGGGGATGAAGGTGATAGGTCAGGGAGGAGAGTGTGGAGTGGATAGGTGGAAAAGGAGATAGGCATTTAGGACAAGTCCGGACAAGTCATGGGGACAGTGCTGAACTGGAAGTTTAGAACTAGGATGAGGTGGGGGAAGGGGAAATGAGGAAACTGTTGAAGTCCACATTGATGCCCTGGGGTTGAAGTGTTCCGAGGCGGAAAATGAGGCGTTCTTCCTCAAGGCGTCTGGTGGTGAGGGAGCGGCGGTGAAGGAGGTCCAGGACCTCCATGTCCTCGGCAGAGTGGGAGGGGGAGTTGAAATGTTGGGCCACGGGACGGTGTGGTTGATTGGTGCGGGTGTCCCGGAGATGTTCCCTAAAGCGCTCTGCTAGGAGGCGCCCAGTCTCCCCAATGTAGAGGAGACCGCATCGGGAGCAACGGATACAATAAATGATATTAGTGGATGTGCAAGCAAAACTTTGATGGATGTGGAAGGCTCCTTTAGGGTCTTGGATAGAGGTGAGGGAGGAGGTGTGGGCACAGGTTTTACAGTTCCTGCGGTGGCAGGGGAAAGTGCCAGGATGGGAGGGTGGGTTGTAGGGGGGTGTGGACCTGACCAGGTAGTCACGGAGGAAACGGTCTTTGCGGAAGGTGGAAAGGGGTGGGGAGGGAAATATATCCCTGGTGGTGGGGTCTGTTTGGAGGTGGCGGAAATGTCAGCAGATGATTTGGTTTATGCAAAGGATGGTAGGGTGGAAGGTGAGCACCAGGGGCGTTCTGTCCTTGTTACGGTTGGAGGGGTGGGGTCTGACGGCGGAGGTGCGGGATGTAGACGAGATGCGTTGGAGGGCATCTTTAACCACGTGGGAAGGGAAATTGCGGTCTCTAAAGAAGGAGGCCATCTGGTGTGTTCTGTGGTGGAACTGGTCCTCCTGGGAGCAGATCCGGCGGAGGCGGCGGAATTGGGAATACGGGATGGCATTTTTGCAAGAGGTAGGGTGGGAAGAGGTGTAATCCAGGTAGCTGTGGGAGTCGGTGGGTTTGTAAAAAATGTCAGTGTCAAGTCGGTCGTCATTAATGGAGATGGAGAGGTCCAGGAAGGGGAGGGAGGTGTCAGAGATGGTCCAGGTAAATTTAAGGTCAGGGTGGAATGTGTTGGTGAAGTTGATGAATTGCTCAACCTCCTCGCGGGAGCATGAGGTGGCGCCAATGCAGTCATCAATGTAGCGGAGGAAGAGGTGGGGAGTGGTGCCAGTGTAATTACGGAAGATCAACTGCTCTAAGTAGCCAACAAAAAGACAGGCATAGCTGGGGCCCATATGTGTGCCCATGGCTGCCCCTTTGGTCTGGAGGAAGTGGGAGGATTCAAAGGAGAAATTGTTAAGGGTGAGGACCAGTTCGGCCAAACGAATGAGAGTGTCGGTGGAAGGGTACTGTTGGGGACGTCTGGAGAAGAAAACACGGAGGGCTTGGAGGCCCTGGTCATGGCGGATGGAGGTGTAGAGGGATTGGATATCCATGGTGAAGATGAGGCGTTGGGGGCCGGGGAAACGGAAGTCTTGGAGGAGGTGGAGGGCGTGGGTGGTGTGTCGAACGTATGTGGGGAGTTCCTGGACTAGGGGGGGATAGGACAGTGTCGAGGTAGGTAGAGATGAGTTCAGTGGGGCAGGAGCATGCTGAGACAATGGGTCGGCCGGGGTGGTCAGGCTTGTGGATCTTGGGAAGGAGGTAGAACCGGGCAGTGCGGGGTTCCCGGACTATGAGGTTGGAAGCTGTGGGTGGGAGATCTCCTGAGGTGATAAGGTTCTGTATGGTCTGGGAGATGATGGTTTGGTGATGAGGGGTGGGGTCATGGTCGAGGGGGCAGTAGGAAGAGGTGTCCTCGAGTTGACGTTTGGCTTCAGCGGTGTAGAGGTCAGTGCGCCAGACTACCACTGCGCCCCCTTTATCCGCTGGCTTGATGGTGAGGTTGGGATTGGAGGGCTGCGCGTTGTGAGGGTGAGAGGTTGGAGTGGGGGAGGGAGGTAGACAGGTTGAGGCGGTTAATGTCCCGGCGGCAGTTGGAAATGAAGAGGTCGAGAGCAGGTAATAGGCCAGCGCGGGGTGTCCAGGTGGATGCAGTGTGTTGGAGGTGGGCGAAGGGGTCCTCGGAAGGTGGGCGGGAGTCCTGACAACATAACTGTTAGGGGGGCTCCACAATTTTGGTCTTGTTACCATTAAAAAAAAATTCCAAGTCAGGATAGTGTGTGGCTTGGAGGGAAAGTTTGGTGATCCCGTTCTGAAGAGGGTCACTGGACTTGGAACTTTACCTCTGCTTTCTCTTCACTGGTGTTGCCTGACCTGTTGAGTTTCTCTAGCAAAATCTGTTTTTGTTTCTGATCTTCAGCATCTGCAGTTCTTTGTTTTATTTTAAAGGTAATTGACCAGATTGGATTTTTACACAGAGATACATAATGCAATAGCAAGGCTTCATGACAAACTTTTGCCAAACCCTGTTTTGGCCTCTACTGGAGTATTGGACAAATAATTGGCGCCACCATTGTAGAAATGCTTTAAAGCAAGGGCAGATGTGGCTGAGTTGCTCACATGAAGAGCCAACATTGACATGTCTCAGTGAAGAGGGGTATATCAGCTCCCCTCACTTCAACCTCTTCAGAAAAAAATAATCCTTTTGCATGAGGCTATACCTCTATCCAGTTAAAATGCAGTTGTTCAACTTCAACTGTGTCAATGAAAAGCTGGTGAGAAGGTTCTATTTAGCTATTTTATTGTCTGTTAATTCCAAGGGAAAAGTAACAGATAAAATGTCAAGCATACATAAAGATAGCTCCAATGTTGAATAGAAACAGTATCCATTGCAAAAGGAAAGCACAGTTTAAAGGCCTCAGGGTATCTATGGAATTGAAGATTTTAACCTGAGACCATGGTTGTTTGGTGGGGTTTGAGATGTGTTAGCAAGGAAGCCTTTGAGAGTTGCTGCACTGTAGCCAGGCTGAGGGATAGTGATAATGGTATCTTGAATCATCAGCAGTGGTGAGGATCACAGTTTTCCTTTTGAGTTCTCCATGTCCTGGTGTTTCTTTTTAACCTATCTTGTTATTGGGCACTTCTTCCTTCTTGAAAGATGGAGAAAGTACTTTCTCGAGCTAAATTCAGTTCAGTAGTCACAAGACCATCTCCTCTCTCCTATAATTCGTTGAACATTCCAGTTAAAGTGTGAATCAAAAGAAGATGAGGGCCTTTTCATTTTGGAGACTGGGTTGCACTAGTTCCTGTCACTTTTGATAAGGTTTTCAAACTGGATTTGTTCATTCCACATTGGTTTCGGAAAGCTTTGCAAGCTGGTGTAGTCTGGTGATTGCTGTGATTTTGACTGTTTTTAAAACTGTTTCCATCCATCAGAGCCCCAGGAATTAAAATCAAACAATGGATTTTGAAAATCAGTGGTCCATAGTTTATCACTACCTTAACATGAACCACATGACCTTTTTCTCTCTTCTACGTTTTTGCAATTGCACGATTGTTGCAGCATTCCCAAATGTACAACTTGCTGTAAGCTATATGTAAATTGGCCAGGATTGACTGCAAAATGTGTTTGCAGTGACTGGTCATGAATGGCAATTTTACCTTGTGGCTGCTCCCGGAAGTCTTTGCTTGATTAAAACAGCTGTACTAATATGGGTTTCACTCAATATCAGTACAAGTAAACACAAACAAAAAGAGCAAAGAGAAAATACTTGCATTTACACAGCTCTTTCACAGCCTCAGGATGTCACAAAGTGCTTTGCAAACAGTTATGTCTGAAGTAATAGTCACTGCTATAATGTAAGAAGCACAGTAGCAAATGTACTCCCAGAAATGAATCACCATTCATTGTGATGTGATAATGACCAGATAATCTGTTTTGCTGACTTTACAGCATTCTTTCAAGACTGTACTGAAATGTCAAACAAGATTTTACACTGATCAACAAACATCGATCACATTAAACTACCACTCCCTTTTATCACTCACCCCCAGTATGGTTGCAGTTTGTACAAAATGCAATGCAACAACCCGCAAATGATTCCTTGATAACACATAACAAACCTATGACCTTTATCACTGAGACGGTCAATGATAGCAGACCATGGGAACATTAGCTGCTCAAATTCCTCTCCAAGTCACACAACATTCTGACATGAAAGCACACTGTTGCTCCTTCATTCTCACTAGGTCAAACCTGCTACTCTGTCCCTAACAGTACTGTGGGAGCACCTTCACCACAGTGATTCATGAAGGCAACTCGCCACTTCATCAAGGGCATTTAGAGTTGGAACTTAAATGCTGGTCTTCCCAGCAAAGCATTCAATGCTGAATGAACTAATAAAATAAATGGTTCCCTTGTCACTGTTCTTTACCTCATGCTACCAGATGATAAGACTTCAGGCACCAAAGATAAAACAGCTAATGATAGATGCATCAAGGTTGAACTTCCAACAATACCTGGTGCATGTTTGAAATTTAAGAGGATAACTGGGGAGGACACTTAAAAAACTAAAGTGAATAAATCAAAATTGAAGTTAGAAAATTCTGGAAATGATGCAGCAAGTTAAACAGCATCTTTAGATAGAAAAAATAGATGATAGTGCATTTTAACCTAATGCATTTTAACTTGTCTTTGTACTTTAGGAATGTTCACTGACCTGTTATGTATTTCCAACAATGTCTGTTTTTATGTGTCCAGCATTTGCAGCATAACCAATCTGTGTGTGCTGGGCAACTGCTGCATTTCTGCTTTGTATTTAAAAGAATGATGGTTAAGCCTTTCAAAGCAACTTCAAAAGAATGTTTAATTGTAAAAGAAGATGACAAGATCGAGGTTAATTTGAAAAGCATTCGCCTTAACCTTGGCTGAGAATGTCTTTCTTTTTCAGCTGATGCAATTTTAGGTCAAAATAACATGATGACTAACTCCTACCGAAGAATATATTGGCTGATGCATAATTTGTCATTTTCTCATATTTTATGGCATGGCTAATATTGGTCAACTCTGGAACATGAAAAACAAAATATTCTAACTGTACAATGGAATTATGGGCATTACTTAAGCAGTAGTTAGCAGATCAAAGTGAAATTCTTGAAGCAGCAGAGCTACATGGTTTACATTGAGATTAAGTTTTTTGACATCATTGCAATTGACTGTGTAGTCACTTGCTGTAAAATATGCTCAAGAAAGGAAACCTGCCTCTGGCAGCAGTTAGTGGTGAAGACTGACTTCCCCATAGCTTCAGGGGTTCATTGTATAGTGCAGTGGAATCCATGTAAATAAAAGGTAGTGTTGCTCTCATGTGCAGCTAGCTTTCTGACTGTGAATGACTAACTTCACAGTAGTTTCTGTTTTATCACAATTATAGGTTTAACATTTTCCTTAATGTCTCTAAATTTTCTATCTCTCTCCTAAATACCCAAAACCAGGTTGTGACTGGTAAATTTGTAAACGGTGAGTTATATTAATACAAAGATATGAAATTATATTTAGCTCCTCTGCCTCAATTCAGCACTTGGGAATTAACCAGGAGTGTGACTTCATACTAAGCACTCTGAGGTAATTTAGTTCACTATTAAACTCTTAGTTGATCTAAAGTTACTTTATTGAAGGCCTATTGGCATTAACACACATCCATGTCTATGGGTACTCTGTACCTTTGGGGAATGGTACTGCAACCATAAAGTTTGTTCAATTGATGTGTGTGACTGCATCAAGAACCAGAGCAAAGGAATCACAATCAATGCTATGGAACAAGTAATTGGGCTCCTAAACAGTCATTTCCCCTTGTCATTCTCTAAGAACCTCTGCCGAATATGCCTGAGAAGCTTTCCATATTTGTAGTGATGTTCAAAAATGAGGATTCGGCCCCATAAGTTCAGGACACAGTGGGTTCATAATGAGAAAAGGAAAATGGGAAGAGGAAGAAAATGCAGGAAGAATACTGGACTGAGACTAAGTGACTATATTATGTAGCTTTGCTTCAGTGAAAAGGAACCTTTTCACTGTGATGTGAGTTTTGTCTCAATCAGGGCATTTTATAGGAAACTGCAATGCTTATGTCACCCCTTGTAAAATAAGAAACTGATTCCTGGATCACGTGGTATTAAAGAATCAGACAAACATGTATTACAACTAGCTATTTATACATCAAGTTCACAAGCACATTAATGTCTGAATTCAAATTATGCTATTTGATCACAAAAGCCACATACTTCTATTAGCATGTCGTACTTAAGTTCTCTGAATTAAAATAGAGCATATAATCTTTACACCGTTCGGCCACATGCTTCAACAATGATGCCATGAACATTCTTCTCAATGATTTACTGGCAGTGAGATGTAACACTAACAAAAACTTACCATTCCCTTATGTTCATCCATTTCCGATTTCCCACCAGCCTTTTGGCACATATCACTGAAAAATAGCCAACAGCAAAAACATTCACAGAACAGCTTTATTCAGCAATGCATTAATAATGCTCAAAGAAACAGAACTAACCAACCTTGTGCATTCCTTTACTGTCAGTCTTGAAAGTGCCCTTGTTTGCCCTCATCCTCTTCTTCTGATAATCCTAACCCAATTGCTGCAACACAGCTGACATTCACTGGGCGAGACTTTACACAACGATACAAGGATGTCTTTGAACATGTCTGGGCCTCAAGGGCCTGGTTTCAGTCTGTGCCACTTTAGCTTGGTAAATAGGAACGTGATCTATGACTGAGAGGGCAATAGTAATGGCAGAGTAGCCATGGTGAAAATCATTCTGCTGTTATTCTGAGAGAGGAAAACGGATTTGTGCTTCATGGGAATATGCAGCTCATTTCTGATGGAAGCAAGGTGATGGATTGGATGGATAATCTGGTTTCACCTATTACAAATGCCAACAGCCTGATTATTGTTTAATATATGAATTGGTATTGACTGCAAGAAATGTTTGCTGACATGAAGTTCAGTGTGTATTCTGAAAAGTTCAGAAAAAAAATAAAGCGAGAGACATCTTTGCTGGCAGGTTTCTTGTTGTCTTGGTCACACATTTTCTGCTCAACATAAAGGCGGAAAAGTTTGGAGATTTCAAGTGGAGAATGGACAAAATAAATTGAGCATAATAGGGAAATAAATGAGAATGTTCATGGTGAAAGGAGAAAGGTTTGATGTTTGAGAGGAGATTGTGGTTAATATTTCCAACATGTGTACACTCCACCAGCTATTTATGCAGATTAACAATTTTTGAACGTTGAATATTGGCTTGATCTCATTTGAATTTCAGCATATCCTTTTCCCTGGATGGTTCTTCTTTAGCTGTTTGTGATTGTTGAACTATGTCTTGATGGACTGTTTCTGAGGTTTGATGTTTTCTCTAAATGAGTCAACTTCATGTTATCTGTGCATGCTTGTGAGGATATGTTGCATGCATTGGTTACCGCCGATGCAGGTAGGGTGTCGTGTAGCCTGTCAGAAGCTTCAGTGTCTGAGAAGCATTTGTCCTGCTCCTCAGCATCTTTGAATACCTGGACACTTGTAAAGTACTTTGATTTGGTTTCCCTTTTCTCTATCCCCAGTGCAGCCCTGTACTTGTCTCTCTTTGTCTGCATTCATGACCCTCGACAATACTAGCTCCTACATTTGGGGTCCCTGAAAGACATTAACCAAGGCCTCTTATGTCATATGCTTTCTGTGGTTGGGCTCTCCATGTGATCGTTTCTCCCCCATTTTTGCAAAGTCTGACAGTGATGCTTTACTCAGGACGGCTGAATAATTTTCATGTTGTTTGCTACTTACCCTGTGAAATTTCATCTGCATGTTTTAAGACTTTGCACTGGATTTCTCTCTCTGTTGTTTGGGATCTAGTTATGATTTGGAGATGCCAGTGTTGGATTGGGGTGTACAAAGTTAAAAATCACACAACACCAGGTTTAGTTGGAAGTACTAGCTTTCAGACCGCTGCTCCTTCATCAGGTGATTCATCAGGACTTAAATGCTGGTCCCAATAAAACAAAAGGCCATTCAAGTTTTACTCCAGGATTAGCAACTAAACATGTGCAAATGTAGCATATCACATGCAACTGGAGCCTGAATCTGTAGGCTTCCAGAAACTGCCCTCTCTTAACATCCCATGTGTAAATTGTACTGAATAAAGTCTGTAAAGGTTCACTTTCCAGAGTGAAGGCCTCATCTTACCACATGGTGGCAAATGATGACCAGAGCCACAGAGCTCGAGACAAGAGGCAGGGGAATGCCTGAAATGAATCCCACACACAGCACAACACCACAGGTAAATAATGAGGCAATCCCATCGATCCAACCCTCGAAGAGAAACTGAACAGTAACAGGAAGTTGCAGCTGATGGACTTCAAGGCCTAACTAGGTTCCACCTTGAAGTCCATCAGCTGCAACTTCCTGTTGCTGTTCAGTTTCTCTTCGAGGGTTGGATCGATGGGATTGCCTCATTATTTACCTGTGGTATTGTGCTGTCTGTGGGATTCATTTCAGGCATTCCCTTGCCTCTTGTCTTGAGTTCTGTGGCTCTGGTCATCATCTGCCACCATGTGGTAAGATGAGGCCTTCACTCTGGAAAGTGAACCTTTACAGACTTTATTCAGTACAATTTACACATGGGATGTTAAGAGAGGGCAGTTTCTGGAAGCCTACAGATTCAGGCTCCAGTTGCATGTGATATGCTACGTTTGCACATGTTTAGTTGCTAATCCTGGAGTAAAACTTGAATGACCTTTTATTCCATTGGGACCAGCATTCAAGTCATGAAGGCCTTAAACTTTAGATTTTGTTCAGGGGAAAGGAAGGGAATTATAATTAATCTGCAAATGAAACTCATCAAATGCTCCTAAGAACTAACCAGTGGAATGTATCAAACATGCCAAGTTGAATAAAAATGTGATACTGTGTTATACCTTCAAATGGTTTAATTTTGAGCCATTTGACAGAATCATTAATTCATGATTGTTCAGCCGACACGGTTGCAGTTATAGCTTGTTTTAACTGAATGCACAAGAGATTGCAATCATGACTAAACACTGTGGGAAAATTGGACACCTCACCAAAAGTAGGAGGAACCCATTAAACCATCAAATGACATTCAAATCAAAAGGTTCTTTTTAGAATGAATACATTTGTTCATTGTGCTTAGTATTTCAGTACCAGTAAATGCAATACTTCTTACCATTTTCATCAGGCAAAACCAGCAACAAGTATGTGGTTATCAAATGAACCACAGGCAAGGTGTTAAGGAAAATTCCCTTTGTCTGTCCCAGCATTTTACCTGACCCTAAAGAGTCAGAAGAGCAGCACTGCTGCAGTGTAAATTCTCTCTAAGGCTCACTTCGATCATCTCTGCAGGCTCTTGAAGTGAAACTTCCAATTAGTTCTGAATTATGGACTGTTCCTGCTGTGCACACTTGGAACTGGGTTGAGTTTGCACAAGCTCATTTCACTGAAGGCCTGCAGAGAGAGAGATTTTCAGCCAATTCAAACTGTGATGTTCTTGGATTTGGTTCACGGCAGTGAAAGCGGCTTGTTCTATTCCACTTAGTTGGTAAGCTTGACTTGTCATCTATTATTGATGCAATTGGCAGTGCAAAGTTTAAAATGAAGGATCTGCACTAAGTGTGTCTTTCATCATGTGCATAGCAACAAACTAAGCTTAATTTGGAAGCCAGAACATAATCACTGATACCTTCCTGGATATGATAAGTAAAAATGAGAAAAAAGATAGCTCACCACATGGGGTTAATTATTTTTTCAAATGTTAAATACATGAGTAACATTTGCTGCCCTGAAATTTTCACCCTGGAACAAAATGCCCAGTCCCTTGCTTCACCAGAGAGAGTACTTCAGAAGTACCCAACCTGTTGAAGCCTCCACCTGAACCTTAAATTCAGTCATAGACAGCACAATCTTTGGCTGTCAAACTCGCCTTGTCCTTTACTATTATGCCACTGAAAATCACCAGACTGAAGGAAGTGACATAAGTGATATTTCCCAATTTGTTTGCTCCCATGGTATCAGAGAATGATACTGAGGCTGTTTAATCTGGCAGGTTATAAACATTGGGCACAATTTTCTTCTCTTTAGTGTGGCAAGTGAAATAGGAAGGAAAGTGATTAATTAAAATGAAAAGTGTTTAAAAATCAGATTGTCACAATTGAGAAAACCCCACATGATTTTCCCCTCAGGTCTTAAAGGGCGACTTGCTCTTGAGTGGGCACTAGCTAATTTCCAATAATTTGCATATCATTATTATGCCAACTTGCCCTATTTACATACTTTCTTCAATTCTTCTCTCCTGCACCAAGAAAGGGAACACTAAACTCTTGACAGGTAAAACTTGGAGACCTGGTGACTGCAGCTTGTTGAATGCCTACCCCAGATATCATGTAACTGCTACTTACACACAATGTCCCTGCATGGTCTATGGCCATCGTTCTCCTCATCACACAATTCTGCCTTAGCAAACCATCCAGCCTCACCACATCATCATAACTAACGATGGGCCACCAAGTCTACTTTGAGCTCAGGGATAGCTACAGCTTGCATGCTTCTGCTCAGTTGATTTGCAAGCCAGATGTGTTTGTGCTGACATTGACACAGGTACCTTTTAACTGGTCTCATTTGTTAGGGCTCACATACATTACTTTTGCCTGAAACATCGACTCTCCTGCTCCCTGGATGCTGTCTGACCTGCTGTGCTTTTCCAGCACCACACTCTCGACTCACAGACATTAATGCTTACTTGGAGGCATTCAGACATCCTGGGTCCCATTGTTAACTTAAGGCACAAATAATTGAGCACTGAGTTATTGGCTGCCTGTCTTGAAGCAGCTGAGGTGAAGTGCACCTGAGTGTTAAATGAGTGTACCTGGCATTAGAGACATGAAAGCCAGACGATCCTGGCAGTGGAGACCACATCCTTCTTGCTCGGCATGAGATTCTTCAACAAATCTCATTTACCTAATTATTGAGGTGAAAAGTGGAAGTAATCCACCTCGGGCCAAGACAGAAACTCATGAAACTCACTTGTCACCGTGTTTTAATGGCAATGTTTCTTTGTTCCCTCGTGGGACATGGGTGTCGCTGGTGGTCAGCATTTATTGCCCATCCCTAGAAGGTGGTGATGAATTGGCTTCTTGAACTGTCCATGTGCTGTAGGTAGATTCACTCCCACAATGCCCTGAGGGAGTGAATTCCAGTATTTTGCCCCAGTGACAGTGAAGGAGTGACAATATATTTCCAAGCTAGGATGGTGAATGGCTTGGAGGGGAACTTGAAGGTGGTGCTGTTTCGTGTATCTGCTGTCCTTGTCACTCTAGAGAGAAGTGGTAAGGGGCTGTCTGAGAATCTTTGGTGAATTTCTGCAGTTCATCTTGTTGATAGTTCACACTGGTGCTGCTGAGCATTGTTGTTGGAGACAGTGGATGCTTGTAAATTTAATTGCAATCAAGTGCTGCTTTGTCCTGGATGGTGTCAAGCTGCTTGAATGTTGTTGGGGCTGCAAACGTCTAGACAAGCAGGATTCCATCACACTCTTGACTTGTGCCTTGTGGATTCTGGATTGTGGACAGGCTTTGGGGAGTCGGGAAGTGAGTTACTTGCCGCAGGATTCCCAGTCTCTGACCTACTTTTGTAGCCCTACATTTACATTGCAAGTCCAACTGAGTTTCTGGTCAATGGTAACCTTCCAGGATGGGAGTTTGTGGGGGATTCAGTGATGGCAACACCATTGAATTTCAAAAGGCAGTGGTTAGATTGTCTCTTATTGATGAGGTAATTGCCTGGCATTTGTATTTATTTTAAATTTATTCATCGGATGTGGGTGTCACTGGCTAGGTCAGCATTTATTGCCCATCCCTAATTGTCTACTAGGCTGTGAAGAGTTATGGGATCAACATGTCAGCCAGACCAGGCAAGGATGGCATTTTCCTTCCCTCAAGGACATTAGTGAACCAGATGGGACAATCAACATCAATTTGCATCATTAACTCCTCAAAGTTGAGCTTGATTGCATCCACAGGCATAATATCCTGTCATCTCTGTTTCTTGTATTACCCATTATTAATTTCTCTTGAAATCACTTCAAAATCTGATTCTGTCATAAGACCATAAGACATAGGAGTGGAAGTAAGGAGTATCATTCTTATTCAATGAGTTTTAGACCATAACAAGTAAACTTGTCCAATTTATTTTGATAATTACCTTCAATCTGTGTCCTGTATTCACTTGCCACTGGAAATGATTTCTCCCTGCTCACTGTGTGAAAACCCCTCAGGATCCCGACGTCTGCAGATGCCTCACTCTGTATATAGCCCAGTTCTGTTTGATACTTCATTGAAAAACAAAAGTGCAAAAACACCTGAGCAATGGTGAGCCTTGATAAAGATAAAGACAGAATATGAAAAAGAAACATTGAAGAAGAATGAACTACAATGGACTTCATCAGTAAACACACAGCTCCACAAAGCCTTGAAAGGCAGTGTCTCCAAAGAACAACATTTCTCCTTCATAGAAATACACTCCAAAGTTGGCAGAAATCCACCAGATTTGAGCCAAGAAACTAGATTCTTAAGCAGTAACAGTTCTTCCAGAGCTTCCAATGACAGTCAGTGTGGCGAAGGTTGAAGGGCTTTTTGCTGACTTCAAGACATTTGCACAAGGCAGTTGCTCCCAGGCATGCAAATATTATGAGGCATTCCCCTTGGAAGACAGCATCATTTGAAAAATGACAGAGGCAAGAAGATCAAGAGAACGACTTCGAGCAGGAAGTCAGATCCATCGAGGACCAAGTTGTGAGAAGTCTGCTCGTTGGAAATTATAATTATTTTGGAATCTGCCCTCTGCATCCTCAAAACGTGGTATAGAGAGCATTACTAATGGCTCCGAAGGAGACTGTGATGATAAAGCTTTATGTATCTAATCTACGAAATGCCATATTTTGTTTTGAAAGATAAAACAGAATACTGGTAGTTTGGATGATTAGGTGTTTTTTTTAACAACTTGAAGGAAACATGGAACTGTGTGATTTTCTTTTGCTGAAACTGGATGTGGTATTTTTGTGAGATTCCCTGCTACCAGGCATGTTTGGCGAAATACATAACTGCTCAACTACAGCTTGTGGATTGGCTTAAATACAATTGGTCGCAGAACTTACAGAAGAGAGGGCCATTGGGACTCAGACTTTCATAAAGCCTGCCAGAAAGCAATATCACTCTCTCAAACACACTCTCTCTCACTCTCTCACTCAGTGAGTAGAAATTAAATAACACTGAAAGACCTGGAAAAAAGAGAACTGCTAACTTGAGCCAAAATCTAAGTCTAGCTGACTGGCTACCAAACTGAGAATTGCCACAGTTAATCACAATGTGATATCATTGCTAAAATCCAAAGAAAGAACTGCGAAAGTAACTTCACTTCTCTTTTGGTTTGGACCCTGATCCACAGAAGTAATACTATTTTGCCCGTTTTTTTTAACCCTGATCTTCCTGTAAAGCAACCTGTTTCTCATCCTGTCCATCCTGTGTGTGAATGAATGAGTGTGCGTGTTTGGTTGTAAAGGGACTACAGTTTAGGTCTATCTATTAGTAAATAGTAATCTATTTTTGGCACATGTTAGAAAATAAGTTACTTGTAATGTTTTTGTTTTCTTATTCAGTCATCAAACCTGGAGTGAGTCTCTTTTACCTTAGATAATGGCCACCATCATTAACTGTCCGAGAGATGAAGTTGGTAACATTTCAAAATAATGATGACTTGTGGAATAGTGGATTTGATTTGTGGTGCATTATTCACTCCCAGGGTCATGACCATGTGTCTTTTGAGACAGGTAGTAGAGATATTTGCAGCAACATACAGTTTGTTATGACGAAACAAGGGAACTCACTAAAGCTTTCTACCCAATGAAGCCAATTGCATTTCTTCTATTATTGGCAGAGACAAATATACAGGAAAGGCATGTAACTTCCCTGAAATTGCAAGGTTTTTCCATGATTCATGATGTCAATGACTCCATTACTTTCCTGTTCTATAATGGAACCAAAGTTGCCCGGTTTTTGACTGCTGGAAGTGCAGATTATTGCCTGATCTCCTGCTACCAGTCATGATGCCAAGATTTTAAGACATTCTATTTGGCCAGCTGAATTTTGGCCACCATGACAAACTGAAATTTGGAGGAGAAATCCCTTACCACCAGCTATGCAAAGTACAGCTGAGGAAGAGGAGAGGAAAAGGAAGGGAAGAGACCACTTGTTTTGCCCCGTTGAGCATGAACTTGATGTGAGGATTTCAGTTGAGTATGAAATGAGTAACTCCAAGTCCAGGTAAAGATGGTGTTGCCAGTGGCTATTAACATGACCATGATCATGAACTTCATTGATTTTGGGACTGTGTATGCGTGATACATAAGAACATGAGCGGGCGGCACGGTGGCACAGTGGTTAGCACTGCTGCCTCACAGCGCCTGAGACCCGGGTTCAATTCCCGCCTCAAGCGACTGACTGTGTGGAGTTTGCACGTTCTTCCCGTGTCTGCGTGGGTTTCCTCCGGGTGCTCCGGTTTCCTCCCACAGTCCAAAGATGTGCAGGTCAGGTGAATTGGCCATGCTAAATTGCCCGTAGTGTTAGGTAAGGGGTAAATGTAGGGGTGTGGGTGGGTTGCGCTTCAGCGGGTTGGTGTGGATTTGTTGGGCTGAAGGGCCTGTTTCCACACTGTAATGTAATCTAATCTAATGAGATAAATTTCCTCAACAGTGCATCTGGTGTATCCTACTGATTCAATCGGAGGACCATCAAACAATCACTGACGTGCTTCTTGAAAGCTTGTCCTTAAACATTCTGGCAAAATGCCAGAAAAATCAATTTTGATGGATTGGGCCCTGTGTCTGGAAGGCTAAAAAGTGTCTCCCTCACCAGGTCTTGCTCTTTTCAATTTTTAATGGCAACAATTCGAGCAGAGGACAAAGAAATGCTCAAGACCCACTAAAGCTCTCATAGAGTCCTGGAGATGTACAACATGGAAACAGACCCATCAGTCTACTTCGTCCATGCCGACCAGATATCTTAACCTAATCTAGTCCAATTTGCCAGCAATTGGTCCATATCCCTCTAAACCCTTCCTCTTCAGAAACCCATCCAGATGCTTTTTAAATGTTGTAATTGTACCAGCCTCCACCACTTTCTCTGGCAGCTCACTCCATACATGCACCGGCCTCTGCGTGAAAGGGTTGCCCCTGAGCTCCCTTTTAAATTCTGGGTAATCCAAGATGTAGGATGGGAAAAAGTTGTGGCTGTAAGAGCTGCTCCGTTTTTGAGGTATTTTAGGTGTTGGAGATGATTTCCTCGAATTCCAGGAGCAGCAATCACTGTGTTAGAAGCCGTTTTGTTGTTTTGGAACTTTGGGGGAGAAAAGATCAAAACAACAGCACTTTAAAAAGGACAAAGAGAGACAAAGGCAAAGACCACATAGTCAGAGAAAGAAACCTACACTGCTGTCTGACACAGCAGTGAATCTGCACAGCTATTGCCTTTACTGTTTGAGTTCAAGTATCTCTGAGGCATGATTAAGAAATGTTAACAAACAGCGAAATTCACAGCTAACCTTGGAGGAACCTGTGGCAGAGCTCACAACACAGGAACAGATAAGTGCATAGTTTTTAAGTGGAACCTTGTTGTAGATCTACAATAGTGAGTAGAATGGGTTCTTTCTGATTATATGCTTTACTGAGATCTGTCTCTTGAATAAATTTAAAAATATAGACTGTAAGTACTAAGTTAGACTGGAGCAGTGTGGTTTTTAGAGCCATAAGATGGTGCTATTTTCTGGGTCTGTGGATTGTAAAGGAGCAAAGATGGCCTTTAGTAGAGTAGTAGTGTGCTCTTCCTGACAGATGTGGGAGTTTAGGGACAGTTTCCATGTTGTTGATGATTATATCTGCAGGAAGTGTCTTTGGTTGTGAATGCTAACAGATTACATGGATCAGTTAGAGCATCAGTTAATGTAATGACGGGTACGTCAGGTTGCAAGTGACCGATTGTGATAAGGGACTCTCTAATCAGAGGCATAGATGGACGTTCCTGTGGCCAGCAGTGAAAAATCAGAATGGTGTGTTGCCTCCCTGCTGCCAGGATCAAAGATATCTCTGAGAGGGTGCAGAATGTTTTCTCTCCTTTAAGTGTGACATCATTGACATTAATGAATGAGAGGAGCTCATTTAAAATTACCAACTCTTCTAAGTGGTGACAGACTGTCCTTCAAGCTTCATCACATTTTGCATCAAGATGCCTTAATAATGAGGCAGAGCAGCAGCAGAGAAAAGAGAAGAAAGCAAAGCCTGCGCTGTGTGGATACGCTATCTACTTGGACATCCTGCCCTATGTGTTTAAGATATGCACATCAAAAATTGGCCTGTTCAGAAATATGTGACTTGTGGTGAGTTGCAGTAAGACCACAGACCTGGGGCGGTGGGAGGTTTCCAGGAAGGTAAATTTCCCTCTTAAAGACTTACCTCGTAAATAGGAGGAACAAGGGCTCAACAGGGGTGGACGCGGACCTGGGGATTGCTGGGCACCTGAGCTGATATATTCGGGCTATGATTAAACCCGAGACACTGCCCATGTAGTGTCTCCCATCCTTCGTCCTCCTCTAACCAAAAAAGAAAAGACCGTGTGTAGGGGGTTGGTAAGGTAAGGCTTTTTTCCCCATTTATTCAATCTTTCTTGGCAATTTAGAGCCGAGGGGATGGAGGCTAGGGCTGTTGCATGATCCTTTTGCTCCTGCTGACTTCACTCGGGAGAAGTGCACATGCAGTTCCTCACAGAGCTCATCAGGTACTGGAGTTGGGGCTGGATGAACTTCAGATCATTTGAGAGGCTGAGAAGGTGATAGAGAGGAATCATAGAGAGGTAGTCACACCTATGTGACAGGATAAAGGCAGCTGGGTGACTGTCAGGAGAGGGAAAGGGAATAGGTGTGCAGGGACCCCCCTCCCATGGCGATTCCACTCAATAATGTACACCATTTTGGATATGGTTCGGGGGAGGGGGAGTGGAACCTAGCCAGAGTTAGCAACAGTGGCCAGGTTTCTGGCACTGAGCCTGGCTCTGTGGCTCAGGAGGGAAGAGGGGAGAATAGGAGAGCAATAGTAATAGGAGATACATTCGTGAGAGGAACAGACAGGAGATTCTGTGGTCGCGAGCGAGACTCCCGGATAGTATGTTGCCTTCTGGGTGCCAGGGTCAAGGATGTCTAGGAATTGGTCAACAGGATTCTTAAGAGGGAGGGAGAACAGCCAGAAGTATTGCAGACATCGGTACCAGTGACACAGGTAGGGAAAGGGAGGAGGACCTGAAAAGAGAATATAGGGATTTAGGTTGGAAGCTAGAAAGCAGGACAAGCAGTGTAGTAATCTCAGGATTGCTACTGGTGCCACTTGCTAGTGAAGCTAGGACTAGAGAGTGAGTGCAGCTGAACACATGGCTGCAGGACTGGTGTGGGAAGGAGGGTTTCAGATATGTGGATCATTGAGATACCTTCTGGGGAAGATACGATCTGCACAAGGAGGGACGGGTTGCACCTAATTGGAGGTGTACCAATATCCTGGGTGGGAGGTTTGCTAGGCCTCACCGGGAGGGTTTAAACTTGTTTGAGAGGGGGGTGGGAACCAGAGCTATGGATCAAAGGAAGGAGTACCGAGTGTACGGCCAGATACAGTGTGCAGAGAATCTGTGAGGAGGGATAGACAGTTGATAGGGCAAAGGTGCAGTCAGTGTGATGAGGTTGAAGTGTGTCTATTTTAATGCAAGAAACATCAGGAATAAGGGTGACGAATTCAGAGCATGGATCAGTACTTGGAACTATGATGTTGTGGCCATTATGGAAATTTGGATATCACAGAGGTGAGAATGGTCGTTGGATATTCCGGGGTTTAGATGTCTCAAAAGGAAGAGGATGGAAGGTAAAAGAGGTAGCATTGCTAATCAGGGTTAGTATCACAACTGCAGAAAGGGAGGTCATCGTGGAGGATTTGTCTACTGAGTCAGGATGGATGAAAGCCAGAAACAGGAAAGGAACAGTCACTTTTTTGGGAGTTTTCTACAGACCAGCCCCCCCAATAGCAACAGAGACATGAGGAGGAGATTAGGAGGCAGATATTGGAAATTGTAGAAGTAACAGGGTTGTTGTCATGGGTGACTTCAACTTCCCAAATATTGATTGGAATCTCCTTAGTTCAAATTTTTTGGATGGAGCATTTTTTTGCCAGGTGAATCCAGTAAGTGTTCCTGATGCAATAGGCTAACTAGAGGGGAGGCCATGTTGGATTTTGTGCTTGGCAATGAAACATGACATGTGTCAGATCTCTGGGTGGAAGAATATTTTGGTGATAGTGATCACAACTCTGTGACCTTTACTATACACATGGAGACAGATAGGAGCAGATGGTGTGGGAAAGTATTTAGTTGGGGAAGGAGGAATTACTATGCTATTAGACAGGAACTGGGATGCCAAAATTGGGAACAGATGCACGTCAGAAATGTGGAGGTTGTTTAGGAAGCACTTGCTAATAATGCTGGATACGTTTGTCCCACTGAGGCAAGGAAGGGATGGTAGGGTGAAGGAACCTTGGGTGACAAGAGACGTGGAACATCTCGTCAAGAGGAAGAAGAAAGCTTACTTAAGGTTGAGGAGGCAAGGATCAGACAGGGCTCTAGATGGTTACATGGTAGCCAGGAAGGAACTGAAGAATGGACTTAGGAAAGCTAGAAGGGGACATGAAAAGGCTTTAGTGGTCAGGATTAAAGAAAACCATAAGGCATTCTACACTTATGTGAGGCACAAGAGGATGGCCAGAATAAGGGTAATGCTGATCAGGGATAGTGGAGGGAACTTGTGATTGGAGTTGGAGGAGGTAGGGGAGGTCCTTAAAGAATACTTTGCTTCAGTATTCACTACTGAGAGTGACCTTGACATTTCTGAGGATAGCATGAAACATACGATATGCTAAAACATGTTGATGTTAGGAAGGAGGATGTGCTAGAAATTTTGCAAGTCAAAGGATAGATAAAGCCCCTGGGCCAGATGGGAATATACCCAAGGTTACTACAGGAAGTGAGACACAAGATTGCTGCACCTATGGCAATGATCTTTGAGTCCTTACTGTCCACTGGAGTAGTGGCAGATGATTGAAGGGTGGCAAATGTTATTCCCTTGTTCAAGCAAGGGAATAGGGATAATCCTGGGAATTACAGAACAGTCAGTCTCACGTCTCTGGCAGGCAAAGTATTGGAGAGGATTCTGACAGACAGGATTTATGATTATTTGGAAAAGCATAGCTTGATTAGAGGTAGTCAGCATGGCTTTGTGAGGGGAAGGTCATGTCTCACAAGCCTTATTGAATTTTTTGATGATGTGACAAAACACATTGATGAAGGTAGAGCAGTGGATGTGGTGTATATAGATTTTGGGAAGGTGCTTGATAAAGTTCCCCATGTAGGCTCATTCAGAAAGTAAGGAGACATGGGATACAGGGAAACCTGTCAGTCTGGATATAGAATTGGCTGGCCCACAGAAGACAGAGTGTGGTGGTAGATGGAAAGTATTCAGCCTTGAGCTTGGTGACCAGTGATGTTATGCAGGAATCAGTTCTAGGACCGCTGCTCTTTGTGATTTTTCTAAATGATTCAAATGAAGACGTGGAAGGGTGGGTTAATAAGTTTGTCGATGACAAAAAGGTCAGTGGAGTGGTGGATACTGTGGAGGAATGGTGTAGGTTGCAACGGAACATTGGCAGGATGCAGAAGTGCGCTGATAAGTGGCAGATGGAGTTCAACCTGGAAAAGTGTGAAGTGATTCACTTTGGAAGGTTGAATTTGAATGCAGATTACAGGGTTAAAGGCAGGATTCTTGGCAGTATGGAGGAGCTGAGGTTCTTAGGGTCTGTGTCCATAAATCCCTCAAAGTTGCCTCTCAAGCTGATAGGGTTGTGAAGAAGGTGTATTGGGTGTTGGCATTCATGAGCTGGGGAATTGAGTTTAAGAGCCACGAGGTTATGCTGCACATCTATAGAACCCTGGTTAGACCACACTTGGAATATTGTGTTCAGTTCTGGTCACCTCATTATAGGAAGGATGTGGAAGCTTTCGAGAGGATGCAGAGCAGATTTACTAGGATGCAGCCTGGACTGGAGGGCATGTCTTATGAAGAGAGGTTAAGGGAGCTAGGGCTCTTCTCGTTGGAGCAAAGAAGGATGAGAGGTGACTTGACAGAGGTGTACCAGATGACGAGAGGCATAAAGAAAGTAGATAACCTGCAACTTTTTCCAATGGTGGAAATGGCTATCATGATGGGGCATAATTTTAAGATGATTGGAGGAAAGTTTAGTAGAGATGTCAGAGGTAGGTTCTTTACACAGAGAGTGGTGGGTGTGTGGAATGCACTACCAGCAGTGGTAGTAGAGTCAGATACATTAGGAGCATTTAAGCCACTCTTGGATAGGCACATGGAAGATAGTAAAATATATATGTCGGTTAGTTTGATCTTAGAGTAGGATAAAAAGCTGGCACAACATCAAGGGCTAAAGGGTCTGTACTGTTCTATGTTCTTTGTGAAAACCTTATCTTTGAATTGAGGATTGGCAAAGAACTGGTGATTTTTAATGATATCGTCAAATGGTTGTGTGAATGAAATTGAGCACTGGGTCACTTGGCATCTGCATTACTCTTAAGCCTGTATTAATATCTATTGAGCAAGCTAACATTTAAATATCAATACTAAGATAAACTTTGGTCAAAAAAGACAACAAAATCTTGAATTTACATTGCACTTTTCACTACCTCAGAATGACCTAAAGTGCTTTAAAGTCAATGAAGTACTTTAAAAGTATAGTAACAGTTTCATTGTAGAAAGTATTAAGGAGTTATTAATCATAAAAACAACTCGGTCAGTACTCAGGTATAAGAATATTTATCTGATAAATGCGAAGTATTAAGCACACGTACTTTATAACATAACTTTATAAATACTTATTGAAATAATTTACAAGAACAATAAAATTTATCTCCCATTATGAGAAATATTATTGAGTTAGTCACAGTTCTATCTTTGGAATAGTTAATAGGGAAAACACAAATTAAATGTCAATTTACATGGAATGGAATTCTCTGTGAGATAATGCATTATTAAAAATTCTCAAAATCTAATTAATTATCCAGTATCCTTTGAGTCCTAATGGCAAATCAGCTTGTCAATGCACATATCAGAATGCATCTAAACCATCTGTTTTCTCCCAACATATTTGAGGAAAGCATTACATCTACCTTGCAAGTGTATTGTTGTGATAATAGCATTAAATTAGCAAGATTATTTGCTGCAGGAGTAATTTTCCAAGGTATTCAATCAGGAAGCCAAAACCTTTCCACAATTTCAAAGTGGTCCATCATCTAATTAGTGCACTGTAAGTGAGTCCAGTGCATGGATTTTGGTGGTAAAACAGCCATTAAATTCCTATTCATTATGGTCTTTATAAATGTGATGCTTGAATAGATAATATTTTCATTTCTTAATTGGAGTTGTATTTTAAGCATTCGACTCAAACAGTTTTGCCTTTTAAAATCTCATCCATTCACCTTTACAGTTTTGACACATGGATGGTTAAATATTACATTAGATTTCGATGAACTAAGTATCAAAGTCAAATATTGACTGTGATATAGTTGTACAATTCGCCAGAATATTCACTTGCATACAGTTAGTCCAAGAACCCAGAAATGCTATCTGATATAGTTCTTGGCATCACCTCACGTCAAAGCAATATGTGGAGTAAAATCTCTGCAATATACATGTTTATTCTTGCCAATGTATATGTTAAAATATTCAAAAATGTCAGGATCTGCTCATCGTTTTAAAAAGAAATTGCTGCATTTATAAGAGAAGAATTGAAATTGGTACTGAGTATTATACTGAGCACACTATTAGTTCAAAGTTACTCTTGGTTGCCCTTGTCCTTGGATATAGGGCCATCCTTTTTATACAGTTTCACCATGACAACATATTGTATGTATTAATTGAGCTGTTAATTGTGGGAAATACTCCCAGTATAGAAATTAGTCCTTTTAGCTTCATGTAGTAAAAGTACATTACATTAAACCTCCTTTCAGAAGGTAATATACAGTTGTTTTGTTGCTAATAGACTTGAATAAAACAGGAAGTTATGGAAACAATCAACAGGTCAGGCAGCATCCAAGGAAAGAGACATGGAGTTCAATTTTTGCATTGATGACCTTTCATCAGAATTGCATGTAGTCAGATGTTTAACGTGTCACAATCAACTTAAGAGTAAGTGTTTCTGGTGGTTTTCAGAATTCCAGCATCTGCAGTATATTTTGCTTTATGACAATACTCAATATCCTGGGACAATAAGGGAATAAAAATGTTGAAGTTTTGTCGATTTCTTCAAAGTTAATAAGACTGAGCTTGTGAATTCTACTATAAAACAAACGTCTAGATAAAAACTAATTAATCAAAAGAAAAAAAGCTTGAATAACCTATGCTTTGATGAAATATTTGATGGAATAAACATGCTGGAATGGTTTGAAAAAACATAAGTCAATGAATACTTTCACTTATTGTAGCTAGAAATTGTTCTCTTTTACACACAGCTCTGAATTTAACTGTCAACACTTGGCGGTGCTTTCTATTCTCTTTTCTCCCACTAATATTTCTGCTATAAGCGCCTGTTAATTGCTGTTCTTGTAGGAGGTAATTGTCACATGTTGTAACAATTTCATGGCCTCTCAATTCAGATACATCGATGTTATGATTTCAGTTGCATTGAAAGTCTGTTCCTCTGACTGACAGAATAATTTCCAATTTATTTCTATGCTCCAAGTTCCTTCTTCCCGAAGAAAACTTTGGAGAGATCGTTGGAAACGTCACAAACAGGGAATAACTCCAATCTAAGAGTAACTTGATCAAAATATTTCTCCTAATCAAGAGCCACAGACTGAAAGCCAAGATTGAATGACAGAGCAAATTCAATGCACCAACTATTCTAATTCTGCTCCGATATCTTATGAAGGGTGGTGCTTTGTTAATATGTTAGGCAGTAGTCCACCATTATGTGTAGCCAGTTTCCTGAACATTGACTTAGTTATGCCTTCTCTTGTCTGATTCACTGATTAACTATTTGCGTGCATGCCATGGTGGTCAGGATCAGTTCCCTCTCTGACAAGTCTGATATGCAAGCAGTTTATTATTTTGTTGACAGGTACAGGATTGTCAGCAATTGATTTAACAATAATATTGCGTGAGGAAATTGCCCTTCGAGATCAAATACCATTAAGTGCAACTCTGGTCTCCTTCTTATCGGAAGGATGTTGTGAAACTTGAAAGGGTTCAGAAACAAAGATGTTGCCAGGGTTGGAGCATTTGAGCTATAGGGAGAGGCTGAATAGGCTAAGGTGTTTTCCCTGGAGCATCAGAGGCTGAGGGGTGACCATATGGATGTTTATAAACTCATGAGGGGTATGGATAGGGTAAATGGAGAAAGTCTTTTCCCTGGGTTGGGGGAGTCCAGAACTAGAGGGCATGGGTTTAGGGTGAGAGGGGAAAGATATAAAAGGCACGTAAGGGGCAACTTTTTCACGCAGAGGGTGATACATGTATGAAATGAGCTGCCAGAGGAAGTGATGGAGGCTAGTACAATTGCAACATTTAAAAGGCTTCTGGATGGATATATGAATAGGAAGGGTTGAGAGGGATATGGGCCAAGTGCTGGCAAATGGGACTAACTTAGACTAGGATATCTGGTCGTCGTGGATGAATTTGACCGAAGGGTCTGTTTCCATGCTGAACATCTCTATGACTTGATGACTCTAAGTGGTAACGTTTGGTTTAAAAAAAATGGAAGCATGTGTGTGCTTTTGTTGGTTTAATGGGAATAAGAATACAAATGTTATAGTGAAGTGTAAGACTAAGTTTAATGATAGTGGCAATGGCCCTGAATGTGAGAGAAGGAACTAGGTGCTACTGTACTGACCATTTCCTCTGTGCGATTCTGTGTTCATCAGATAAATAAGTGTCTGGCATCAGGGCTTTAGTCCCATCAAAGGCTAAGATCACATCTCTATGAATTGCCAGTCACTTGGAGGGCTGGACATTTACAGCCAGCTAAGCACTTTTGAAGTATAGAAATGGTTTTGTTGTAAGTAATTTGCATTCAGCAAATATTGTAACCACGTAATATATTTTTTGAATGTGTCATTAATTGATGGATCAATATACACTAGTACACTAGGGATAACTCCCTACTCTTCTTGGAAATAGTGCTATGAAACATTTTAATCTCCACCTGAACTGGCAGATGAGACCATAGTGCACCTAAACAACCATCTCCTATTGTGAAATGTTCTCTTTGTATTTGGCTGATGTTATAGCATGGCAGTGAATCTTTCTGTTAATTAAACCAAACACCTAGAAAAGCTAACCTCGCCTCATAATCTGTTAAAGAGTGAATGACAGAGGACTCCCAAATTCCACGATTTAAAGAAAAATATCAATTTATTCTTTAACTCTAAAAGTGAACATTAAGCAACAACTATCAACCACTCTAAACCTCCTTACTCCCTACTGCTTGTTAGCTGCCTCCAACTCTTTAACAATCTACTGTTCCAATAATCACCTGCATTAAAATTACATCAACATAATTTTCAAAACCACACAGTGGCAGTCGTCTCTGGTGCCCTCCATCCTCTACTTGCAGATCTCCCTGGATCATCTTTGGTCTTTTGCTACAAAGATGTTCATATGAAAATGGTACCATTGATAGGAGAATGTTTTGAATGGCCGTCTGTCTCCAGATGGCAGTTTGCTCACACTCTCTGGCTAACTCTCAAAATGCCGGTCTCTTTATATGCCAAACACCAGATTGTCTCATTGGTATGATGTTGTCAATACATGAAATTCAAATTCGATTGGGTTTTGGTATCTTGGGGCATAACTTAAACTGATTGGTCAAATTCAAACTGTTGTGAAAACATAGCAACCAAAACTCCGGTATTTGTTTCACAGCCAAATGTTTTATGTTTTCAATTTTCCAGTACACTCTGAGACTGCTAGTCAGTCACATGACAAGTGCATGCATTCACTCTCTGCTAAAGGTACAGTACATGCCTTCAACTTCATAACAACTGGAATGTCAGCCTTGACTTTTGTTCTCAAATACAAACACAAATTATCATGGATACGTGAAATTTGAAATTAGAAAAAAAACTTGGAACACTCAACAAGTCAGGCAGCATTTTTGGAAGAAAGAGATTTAACATTTCAGGTTGGGCAATGCCCTTTCATCATCATTTCAATGAGGCCAGAACTGGTGTACAAGTTCTAAGGTCTTTCTTGGGGCAATAGAGTGTCAGATCAGGAAGGTCATCATTGAGTCTGCAAGAAGACTGCCACTGACGGAATGTCAGCAATGGTGGGAAGAGGCCTTTAAGTGACCCATTGCTGACATTCCGTCAGTGGCAGTCTTCTTGCAGACTCAATGACATTACACGAGTTGCATTTTGAGTCATCTTAATCGAGTTACCTTGGATATAGGCCTTCTGTGAAGGTACCTAATTACTCTAGTGTATTGTTTGACTTCAAATGACAGACTAAGGAATCTTCCCCAGCCATTTATTTCAACTCTGAACCACTTTCAGCTAGTTTGTGCTGCTTCATCCATGGCAGCCCTAACAGATAGCATACCTGACTGACTTTGCATGTAGGTACTGTGTTCCTACATAGTGCTGAAGGGAATGTTTGTTCATCTAGGACATATATCTTTGTTGGCTTGACACTTTAAAGTGAAATTCTTGTTTGTATTTCGATGCCATGCGTTAAGTTTTAAGTCAAATTTGAGTTTATTGCAATAGAAGTATTCAGAAGTGAAACATTGTCTATTGACTCCTTTCATTGAGGTTTTTTGAGCATTGTTTTCTTTATAAGTTATTATTCTCTCAAGGAATCATAACAGTGGGTGAGAAGAAAAATGTAATATTATCTTTGTTACTAAAATGATCCAAAGGTGGATGGCTATGCAGTGTAGTTTGAAGTGTAGTATAATTCAATGCTGTTTAGTCAGGTCTGGGGAACCTAGTTTTGTTTCATATACACATGCAGCCACTTCCTTTAACTCCCGAAGAATGAAGACATCAGGTCAAATCAGTGATGACAACCAAAATAGTAGTCAGTGGAAGTTTTGCACAAATATTACTCACAAATTTTGTTCATCTTGAATTATGGCAGTGATCACAGCTCCCTGTTTAACATTCTATTTTATGATTACTTTTGTTTTCTGTGGTTGAATCACTTCATTTTTAAAATTAAGGTTATTTGCTGTATGCCAAGTGCTCTCTCTCTCTCATAAGTCATTGAATCTTGTGAGTCACATCTAATCCCTTCTGGAAGAGAGAGAAACAATTTCAACTATATTACTCTCATCTGCAAACTTCATTACATCCTCCAGCAATTCCATCAGATTGGTTAAACAAGGCAAGCTTTTCATAAACTCATGTTGGTCCATAGTTTTTTTTCAACAAAAATTATATTGCTCTGGAATATTTTCCTATCATATGTATTAAGCAAATAAATCTAAAATCCCAGGAGATGTGTTTCTTTCAAATTTGTTTGCCAGTTTTGTTTGACATTACCCTGTAGCGAGTGAGCAAATGTTGGTTCAGGAAAATGGATGAACCTTCTTTCCATCACTACTTCTGTCATATTTTGAATATGTTTCAGCTGCTTTTGTAACATTTCTTTTCACTTGAATTCTTGGAGGTAAGATCTGGCAACCAATTTCCTGGCATTTGTAGCAGATTCAAACGTGTAATTTTATCTAATCGATTGCCAAGGGACGCAAGGTGGATTAATCAGGATAAACATTGAATGCCAGGAAATACTGTTCCAATTTGTGTTGAAACCAACTTGGAGTGGGAAAAGAATGGAGGCTGCTGCCTCTATTCATGACTCTGATGATTTTCCAAGGATGAGGAGAGGATTGGTGGGAAAGTGAAGTTGCCCATTTTGTTAGTTTGGTGAATTGAAGTCAAGGCAGCTGGTTACAATGCCAAGTTCAAGCAGCCAATCTAGTCAGCAGGAATAATATTTTACAAACCAACATTTCCGTAATCTATCATGAGTCCCAGCTCTCCATTTTCCCTAGATACTCTGAAGGTAAAGAAACTCTCACGTTTTAAGACCATTCACAGTATTGGTTGCGAGCTCAATCTTATTTCCCACCTCCATTTCTGAATTCCAGGTACTAATGGTGCACTTGACCCTTTCTCCAATCATTCAGACTCGAACACAATGAAAATACAGTTTTATGCCTGCTGGACAAAGAGGTTCACAGCCCAAATTGAATCCCACTTCAAATGAAAAATCTAGCCTAGGAAGATAACTCATGCACACTCATCATCCATGACGAATGGAGGGATTTTACCATCACAGTTGTCCAGAAAAAGTAACATTTATAATGACGACTTAATCAATTAAAGCACAGATTATCAGTGATCTGTTTGAATAGTGATATTGGTTGATGAGGATGAATAGGTTCTGCTGTTTTCATGATCTCTGATCAATCCATTCAGACAAAACATAACTTAAAATTATGTTAGTATAATTTAGTATCTTAACTGTTTGCCCATTAAGAAATCACACTTTACCTTCATACTTCCTTTTATCATTTTCAATATATGGCAATATTGTTCTTGTATTTGTTGCAACATTTTAATGTATGTTTGCATATTTTCCAAATCAAATTTTCAATACATGCTTTACAATATTTTCCCTTTTTTTGCAAGTTTTTTTTTAACCTGATCTTGCTGTTTTGCCACTTGAATCCAGGGATTAGTCTGAACATTATATCCTTGAAAGAATTGTTTCTGTAAAGTTGCTTTCCTTCTTCAGTATTGTTTATTATTTTATCTTCCAGCTTTTTTTTAGAAACAATTATAATGTAGTCAGATCTCTGATTCAACTGACACCTCATGTCCAGAAAAGTTCTTTTATGTCTTCAGAATAACAGAGGATACCAAGATGAATCAGGCTTCTAAAATCCGCCTGGTATCTGCAGATATAATGAAGTGCATTTTGGCCTTATTTTTCAGTTGCCCCAGGATAGACATTGATCTTCATCATACCAAAGCATAAGATATGGCACATGAATATGTTCATTATCTCTGGAACCTTTAAAACAAATTATGCAGTAATCAGAAGAACTTCCTAAAACACTACTCTCAAAACTGAGCTCACCAAAGGAAGAACAAATCTGAATGTTCTCGTTGTTGGACATAAACAGATTATTGCTCAGTGGTTAGCACTGCTGCCTCACAGTGCCAGACACCTGTGTTCGATACCACCCTCAGGCTACTGTCTGTGTGGAGTTTGCATGTTTTTCTCATGTCTGCATGGGTTTCCTCCGAGTGCTCCGGTTTCTTTCCACAGTCCAAAGGTATGCAGATTAGGTGAATTGGCCATGCTAAATTGCCTGTAGTATCCAGGATAAATGGATTAGCCATGTGAAATGCTGTGTTACAGGGATAGTACCTGGGGTTGGGCCTAGATGGGATACTGTTTGGGGTATCGGTGTGGACTTGATGGGCTCAATGGCCTGCTTTCACTGTAAAGATTCCATGATGTGAAGAGTATGGCAAAGCCTGCCAGGAATAACAGGCTTACCGGAAAATGAAGTGACAACCTGGTGAAACTACAGCACAGGTATAATGCGAAACAACAGATCAGCATACAATATAGAACTAAGCAATCCCACCAACAACAGAGCAGATTAACGCTCTGTTCTCCCGCCATTCCAGTAGTGAATGGTGGTAAATTGTATGATGAACTGGAGGAGGCGGCTTCATAAATATTCCCCATTCTCAGTGAAAGGGGAGCCCATCATATCAGGACAAAAGAGAAAGTTGCTTTTTCATCCAGGATTGCCGAGTGGATGTTCCACCTTGACCTCATCCTCAGCTCCAAAGCATCATGGATGCCAATTTTCAGCCAATTCAACTCACTGCTCATGGTATCAAGAAGCAACTGAAGGTGCTAAATACCACAAAAAAATGATGGTTCTAATAATGTCTTATTACTGAAAGCTAGTTAATGTCTATGTTTCAATATAGAGGTGAAAGGCCATTTTTAAATGAACTTTTCACTGTTATCATTGGCATTCCTAAATCATAACACCTTTAGCAATTTGGAAATTTCAGTGCAGAAATGGACACAGACTATGACACTTGGTTTTATTGAATCTGGGAAAGGTAAATGGGAACAAGCAGAAACTACTTGAGCTTTGTGGCTACAATGAGCTTCGTATAACTATTACCTGACTATAAAATAAACCAGACAACAAAGTGTTCCAGAGATATCCAAGAACAGAGCATTTGCACAAACTGCATCTGCACATTACTTGAGGTGACTCTCTGAATAGCATTCTTAATACATGCAGCTGCCATAATGCTCATTGTGATACAGTTCATTCCCTGATATTCATTAGGTTGACAGTCCAACCTTGGGCATGTTTTCGTTCAAAGTAAAAATCCCATCCTTATATTAGTGTCAGCCATACTACCTATTTAGTTAACAATTAACAACTCAATGACTCAGTTATACAGGCACTCTCTGGCTTTGTCATAGCCAATGCAGAAGTGAAGTGAAGCTAATTTGAGACACCATTTGCAATACCACAATCACAGTATACAGAAGCAAGAATGAAAAAAGTGCTAAAGGCAAAAATCAATGTGCCATTAAATCCAAACAGTCCAGTCTTAGCAAGAGAGATCTGAATGAAAAGAATCTGAAGGAAGTAAGAGTTGTTTGAAACAAGTTCCATGAGACTGGCAGGAGGTGTGCCAATGATGACTCGTTGCCACTTGGCGAGAATATTTGCAGGTCTTTCATCATAGAGAATGTTGAGGGGATTTATGAGTGGATCAAAAGGGCAGCAGGTCTGGCAGGTCTGACTCCATTGAAAGCATAGAGAGCTTGTCATAACAGAGCTTGATATCAAGGCCAGAGAGAATGAATTGACCAAAGCAATTGTCTCATTTGCCTTGGGTCAGGCTTAAGCTATTGTTGCTATACCATCTGAGACCAGTGCTCCTGCAATATTGAGACAAACTTCTCTATCTCTGCTAATGAGAGGGGTCGAGGATATGCGTGTGACCCTGCACAAAAGAAAGGCAATTACAGCAACTATCAAGTATCCATGTTTTGTATCATGGGAATAGTATGTGCTCATGTTGCCCTCACAGACTCCAGATCCTGGCTGAACTCATCACCTCCCGATCCCAGTATGCTTTCAGAACTGCAACATCTGTAATTGACATGAACTACTCAGTTCAGCTGCTGAAAATAAAGTGCCGTGAACACAATGACCTCTAAATATTACCTTCATCAATCTCACACAGGCATTCAACCACGTGAGCAGAGGTGGTCGATTAAACAGCTGGAGAACCAGACTGCTTGTTGAAGCAGCTCAAATCCACGACAATGTCAGACAAGATCGTGTCCTGGAACTTTGGCGTCTTCTTCAGGTCACCTACAAAGGGTGTCTAATTTCTTGCCCGGGCTGATTGAAAACTGTTCAACCTTGCTCGCTTGGGATCCAAAATACCAAGTCCTCCTTTAGAGCATTGCTGTATGCTGATGATGCCACACTGGCACACTGTTCTGAGGAACAGCTTTTCCTGAATTGGATAGACTCCCTCCAAGCTGTGAACAGTCTATTTTGGCCACCAGCATCAAGAAAACAAATGTTGTCATCCAGGACTTTGCTATGCCACCATTATCAGCTTTGGTAATGTGACTCTGGCAGTTGTTAATAGCTTCATGTATCAAGGCTGCACAATCCTCAGCAGTCTGTCATTTGAAGCAGATATCAGCATGCCTATCACAAAAGCTGAAGCTGTCAAATCAAATCTAAGACTGACAGCACCAATGGCAAGTGTACCGAATTTATATCTGTAACTCACTTCTTTACAATGCTGAGTCCTAGACAACATATGCTAGACAATAGAAAAGTCTGAAATGTTTTTGCCTTGACTGACTCATTGATATCCTTTGTTGTTCCTTGGCATGGCAGAGTCACTAACTGCAGAATTGTTGAAATATGCTGACTTCATCAGCACATAATCATTACTAAACTCATTAAAGAATTGTGATGACTCAGTAAGTTCTTCTGATGGAAGATGGCCGCATGCACAAAGAGCTTTTGTACTGTGAATTGGCCACTGGGTCACATTGTTTTGGGTGTCCATACCTATATTACAAAGACACCTGCAGGCAAGATATAAAGCTGGCAGACATTGACAATGACAACTAGCAGACTGTCACTGATGGTTGTGACTCCTGGCGGCTGACTATTGGGAATCACATTGGACGAGATGAGTAGAAGAAGGCTCAGAGAAAACAGAGGCCAGCAAGCCATTGCCCTCCTTGGCAACAAATGCAGCAGAGACTCCACTGGCAGAGTGGCATTTCTGAACCCCATCAGATCATACTTAACACAGAATAGACAACCATAACACAAGTCATTATATTGAGACAGAAGGTTGCACAAAACGATCACTCCTAGTTGCATTTAGACTTGGACAACCTTCAGCCTTGTGCTGACATCTGCCAAGTAAGATGCACACTGCACAAGTGCCAAGCAACAATATTATTTAATGGAACTATATTATTTCAACAAAGAGAATCTACCTATTTCTCCATGACTTTCACTGGATTCAAGCATGTTGATATATTGCATGCTACCATTGACCAGATACTTAATTGGACTAATGTTACCAAGTAAATACTGCCCCTTCACTGTTTGATCACCCAGCATTGATCTTTGTTGAGAAGGGCTCTGCTTATTGCTGGGCACTCAAGTGTTTCCTTTCTTCCTGGTGGTGGAATATAAACATTCTGTTACCTGTTCATACTTTAAACATACATTTGCTTTATCACTGATATTCAATGCCAAACATGCACACTATAACCAAAATGCACGATCACCGCTTGCTAAGATGCCTTCATTCTGAACCAACAATCCTGATACCTAAAATGATGAGGCAACAGCACATGGGAACAACACCGTCTACACATTGCCCACCATGTCACACACTACATTAATTTGGAACTACGGTGCAATGCCTTCACATAGGTAGTGTCAATATCCTGGAACCAGTTGGATGAAGCTATTAAGGAAGGCATATCAACACCATCTTTTCAGAGGGATGAGAAACAAATGTTGACCTTGCCAATGGCACCCCCATCCCTTTAAAGATGAGACCCAGAATCAAAACATGCCGAACTTGCTTTGAATAAACTGGTATCAGGTATCTAAATTAACATGTATAGACATTTTAATGGCTCTTTATTACCATCTATTTAGTGTAGATTGCCATTTCCATTCTGTGCACTTCAGGTGTTCAGGGATAGTTGTGTTTTTGCAATCAACTACACACTCAAACTGTAAAAACACTTATGGACATCTTTAATACAATATAATTGATACATGTACGTGATAATTTTGAAAGAGTAAAGTGACTTAATGCAATTTATCTTGAATACTATTCATGCCCAGAGCTTGATCTCTGACAGTAGATTTAATGTGAACACTCAGAATGGAGAAAGAAACCTATGAATGAAGCATCAATTCAGAATTTTTCGCTTTGCCAAAGTGATCTTCATATTTGGATAATTCGACGATAAAGCTGCGCATTAGTAGCTTCCTGAAATATTGCAAGTATCCTCACCTTTTTTTTCTTGTTACATCATGTTTGAGTCTAAGAAGTTAAATATTGTAAGAGTATATGTACTCTCACCCATGAGTCAGAAACTGTTGGTTCATTTCCCACACCTGAGGCTTAAATATGACATCAAGGCTGAAAAAATCTAACATTGAATGAATGATAGACAGGTTTGAGGCACCATTCGTAGGGGAAGATGCTACACTCGGACCTAATTTACCCTTTCAAGTAGAAATAATAGATTCAATGATGCTATTTCAAAGAAAAACAAGGGTACTTATCTTTCAAGCAACATTTTTAAAACAGACAACCCCAACGAATTTATCTCATTACTGTTTGAGGGAACGTGTACAAATTGGCCGCAATGTTTCCTATATCTTAGGAATGTTTCCTGTATCTTATCATTTCTAAATTACTTCGCTGGCAGTAACTATTTTGGCATGTCCTGTGATCACTAAAAGTGCTCTGTCAATGCAATTTCTTCCTTATTTACATTTTATAAGACAAAAGTAGCAATATCTGATTGTGTATATTGGAATGGTTGAATGCTGGAAACTAATTTAAGGGACAGAATTAAGAAAAGTGGCGAACAGTTTTGTTCTGATTCATAATGTGAATTTTAATTTTGGCCTTCCTTTAAATTTGGGAAGCCTTCTTGTTATATTGTTACCTCAAAATCTCTATCATCCTATTAAGATAGCTGGCCACCTTTGCTTGAACATAAACACATTGTTTTGCACTTTACACATGAAATGTACTTTTCATTCATTTCACACATCTGAAGAATTGACGATGTTTTCTTTGAAATGGTATTAGGCTTCATTAACGTACTCAAGGGGCTTAACATCTATTGACACAAAATGTTTTTAAAATGGTCCCCACACATTGAACAGTAGGATAGCAAGATCAGTATGTCACTGCAAAATTTAGTACAACATATATAAATTCTTGTTCCTTGAGTAACTTAAATGCATCTATCATACTTTTGGCAATGATTGATAGGGTAGTATAAGTTGTCAGCCATGCAAACAGTGGCAAAGCTACAATTTCACCAGATTGCAGAAGTGAGGAACTTATTAAAGGTACTCCATGTTCTTGCCAATCTCCTAAAGTAAATCACAGGGTATTTAAATGCTAACCAAACTGAATTAGACAACTTATTGCTGTTAGAATTTTGCCAGGTTCTTGAACCTATTAGTACTGCCACCAACTGTAACGTACTGATGTGCAAAACTAGTTTGCAATTTGGCTGCATATTGTGACAAGAAATGCTGGTGTTTGCACCTGTAAATTTCAAATGCTTTATATGTCTATATGGTGTCAATAATTATATACATCTAATTCCAGCTATCTTAAGAGTTGGCAAAATGTGCTTGGAACATTGACAGGTAGCAAATCAGACTTAAGTATTCCGAGGCCGTTGACTGAATTTACACTTCTCTCAGGGAGCCAAATCCAGTCGATGCTTTTGATGGAAATTCGTATGTGCTTTGCAAGATTGGAATTAATCTCATGTCTGCTGCCAGTAAATGTGATATTCAGTAAGCTGTTCATGCCTTTTAATGCCACTCGGTCTCCAATGAATGTTGTATAATTCTAGAGGCTTTTGCAACTCTATGATGTCCACTGATGATATAATCCAATACACTTAATTTATGATCCAAGATGCCAATTTATGGATTTATAAATAGGGATATAGAGCATTTGAGCAAACAAGTGCAAATAAATTTGTAAATACCAATTATTATATCACAGAGTGAAGATAGCAGTTTCACATGACCCATTATAGAAAGTACATTAAATCCAGAGAGCCAAAAATTCACTACTTGAAGCTATTCCAGGCACAGTAACCTGCTGTGGAAATGATGGGATGAAATACATGCCCCTGGATACCACTTACTCTCCAAATAGTAGATCCATCATTCACTGGGATACCAGAGAGAGTACAGAGATAAACATTGCTCACACATTGAGGCTGTCAAAAGTGATGTGAGGGTAGAGTGGCATCTCCTTATAATGGTGAAAGATGATGCACAGTTTTCATTTCAGGCAACTGTATCAGCATTTAACAGGGAAGTCAAACTATTCCAAACATTAGGAGAAAGTGAGGACTGCAGATGCTGGAGATCAGAGTCAAGAGTGTGGTGCTGGAAAAGCACAGCAGGTCAGGCAGCATCCGAGGAGCATGGGAATCGATGTTTTGGGCATAAGCCCTTCATCAGGAATCCCAAACATTAGGACAGTGGAACTGAACATATATTATGTGTTAAAGTTATATTTATTTATCTATTAAATGTAACACAGAGAAGGCTTCAAAAGCATTTCTTCTTCACTTGCCTCCCACCACAGACAGATGCAGGCCCACCAGATACAGCTGGAGTGGTGGATGTCCACTGAATAGCAAGCCCTGGTGACTGTGAAGGTTTTGGCAGGCCTCGAGGTGTGTAGTGCCCCTTGCTGGTGACCATATGCAAGAGCACTCTGTTCGGCTTGATCTGCAGGCAATGAGCTCACTGGCAGATGTGAGGTGGCATTGCAGACCACGTTGGGAGAATGACCCTGAGATTAAACTATTGGTCACCTCTCTGTCACTGCTCCTTCCTGTGGCTTTCTGCTGGTACTGCCCTATCTTCTTGAGAGAGGGGGCATCTTGAATGAGGATGAGGTGCCTCATCCTTTTATCACCTCTGAGCATGTGCAGGTCAGATTACATATTTGGCAGCCCCTGAACGTTCTGTTGAGCCTTTCCTTTAAGGGCTGGTGTCACCCCATTCCACGGAGACAGCCAAGCACTAGGACTATGGAGCCACCACAGGAGACAGAAGACGGATGGACACCTCAGTCTTTCAGGAGAAAGTGAGGACTGCAGATGCTGGAGATCAGAGCTGAAAATGTGTTGCTGGAAAAGTGCAGCAGGTCAGGCAGCATCCAAGGAGCAGGAGAATTGATGTTTCGGGCATGAGCCCTTCTTCAGGAAGGACTCATGCCCGAAACGTCGATTCTCCTCCTTGGATGCTGCCTGACCTGCTGCGCTTTTCCAGCAACACATTTTCACCTCTGTCTTTCACTCCTGTCCAGTCAGGAACTCTGGCTTCCCCCCCTGATGTTCTCCTGCCTGTCTCTGCCAGTTGAGTATGTCAGTTCTGACCGACTGAGGAGATACACATTCTGCCTGGAGCTCGACTGATGCCTGATCTCCACAGCACTCTGAGTATTGGAGACCTTGGGTGTTTCTTCCTGCACTCACTGGGTCACGTGTCTGTGAGGTACTCAGCAGATACTGTCCCTGAATCTGCTCTAGTCCTAACCACCAAACTAACAGTCTCTGAGCAGGTGAACACTTCTCCTTTGGAGCTACTGAGATGTCAATGGCCTCATCCTCCAAGGTGCTCAACCTCGACAGCCAATGTGTGCATTTTTGTTTTGCTCAGATCTGTGGGAGAGAGGAGAGAGAATTCAATATTGAAGAAACACAAGCCCTTTTGTAAATGAATGTTTGGGAGTAGCCCTCCTTCAGCACAGGTCCAGTATTGGTCCTTGCCTGACAGCAAAACCAGATCTTCCTCCAATGAGAGTGAGGTGCTGAGTACAGGAGGTCTCCGCCATCTGGACCCCCCTCTCCACCAACTTGGATACTGGTTGGTCCTGCTGCAAGTGAAAAAGAAGGATTGAGTGGGATATGAATGTGTGCATAAGTATTTGAAGGACATGCATTATCTTGCCAGGTGGTGAACCCTCTCCAGTAAGTGAGCATCAATTGCGGCGCCCAGTATTGGCAGCATAAAGTGGGTATGAGCTGTTCAGTGCACATAATGCATGTGACGGTGAGGTTGGAATGAGTGTACCATCTGACTGAAGAACTAGAATAAGTGGTGGCCTTATATCTATTAACTTGCAGAGAGAAGACTGTGGCACTTATTGTGGTGGAGCAAGGTGGATCGAGCATCCATTTTCTGTGGTCTGTCACATTTAATTTATTTGACTAAAGGCACTGACCTTCTGAGCCCAGGCAGCCTGGGTCTGATGGGAGGATTACTCTCTCCCTTCAGAGACAGTCACTCTAATAGACATGGTTAAAGCAGGGAGCCATTTTGACTCCTGGCAGCAATTTCTGGTATTGGGGTGGGAGCTGTGAAATTCCTGGTGTTTAGCAAGTGAAGAGATGTCTGGGTGATCTTACAAAAATGACACCAGGACCTTCAGCCCCAGGCAATGCCAGTAGAGACAGGAACTTTTACCCAGATGATTCATCATTTAACTCACCTTGGAACGTACTTTCATAGGACATAAAAAGCTGATGTTTGTGACACCAGTCACCACACTTGAATCTAAATTGGAAAATCCCATCCAAAATCATGAATTTAAAAATGTAATCAAAAGAAATTTAATTTCGCGCAGTTGGCAGATTGCTTTGTGGTTTAAGCCTAGATTATTGCAGCTACTAAGATAGAAGCAAAGTGAAAGACAGCGCTTTAGGAAGGGACATTTGCTCACAGTGAGCTAGCCTACTCTTGAACTGCAATAGTCATACGGGTAAGTTTTTACTTTGCTTTACCAACAGGAATTTTTTATCTGTTGTTGGTGCATATTGCACATTTTGCATTTGATTTCCAAACGCTTAAGTTAATGGTTAATTAAAGTTAATTCATGTCAAGTTAATCCTAACATTGTGTAAGCCTCTCTACTAGAATTGGGAAATCTTCATTGAAGATGACAGGTATTTATCAATAAACCTTTGCTTTTCCTTATGTTCTACCAATGATATTATTTATGCATTGATCTGAGATTTGGCAGTTTCAACATGTGAAGCTGTCTACCTGGGAATTAAATTTTCTTCTTTGTTTTAAAATCATTTGAAGATGCAAGCAATCAATATTGCTTTCAACTTCTATCCAAAGGCAGTTTCTCTCTATCTAGCATAAAAATGATCACATCCCAGAACTGTGCAGCACAAGCCAAGAAACGTCTCGGCTTAATCTCCAGTATTTGCTAAATTAGTGCACTGCAACAAGTCTCAGCATTCTGGGCTAATCAAAGCAAAAACATCTGATAGGATCCTATTGCTTATTGCTATCCAGTGAAAGACATCGCTCCCGAGTTCTCACTTCATACCCGAGAATGACAAGATATTGACAATTCATTCAGAGATGAATTTGGCTTAAAGCCATAAACTAAAGTCAAGCAGATGCAAAACCACAGAGTTTACGCAGTTTTTCAAAAGATTTCACAAACAACTTTCAACAGTTCCACGAATAATTAATCTGTACTAACATCAATTTTGCATGACTGTCCAGTCACTTGATTCTAACTGTATGCTGCTAGTGTTTGGTCACAATCTTGCATGTCCTTTTCTTATGATTGGAACTGGGCTTAATGGCAGTAGGATCTTATTGTTCCATTAAGGTTCCCAATAAAAATACCACTTCATTCAAAATGCCCAACGCTAGTCCAGTTATTTCTCCAAACAATGGGGGAAAAGGTTTGTCTTTCACTATCCAAAAAGTAAATAGCTTTTGTATCCACAGCATATTGCTTCCTTCTTTCTTACTATTTCCAAGGGCCATGTTCATAACTCCTTCGAATATGATCCTCAACCTTTAAGCCTACTTTCAGAGACTCATTGTTGTGTATTTTTCTGTTAATATTTATTTATACATAAAACTGCATGTGACAGAATAATATATGTAATGTGTATAACTGCCTGTATCAACATAAAATGTTTTCTAAACGTTGACATGGTTGTTAATTTTCACATTCCAACAAATGTCATATACACTCAACAGTTTTTAGGATGCTTTGCAAAAATTCCCTACCTTTTGAAATGTGCCATTTAGTAATCTGGTCAAGTTGTTGCAACCAACATTCTCCTGCTAGAAAGTTAACGTATGCAAAATCAAATAAGAATAGATTAAGAACAAATTATTAACGCTGGAAGTTTCGGATAGAAGCTAAAATTGCTGCAACTGGTCAGCAGGTCAGGCAGCATCTGTGGAGAGAATCAGCTCCTGAATGATATTGGGAGACACAGTGAACTCAGAGAAAACTTAGATTCCCAATATCAAGGAAAATAAAGTCAGATTTTGCACACCATGTTTTAATAACAAGATGAAAATCTCTCTAGTGAGTTGCAAGATATCATTTGCAAGCATTAGCATCTCATTATTACCTATTCTCACCTTATTCACATGGAATCTCACATTTTCTATGTAATGGAAAAATGCTACACACCTAGAATTCCCGTAATGAAAGTCAGAACAGGTACCTGATTGTTCTATCGTTTTGGTTGCTCCTCTGGGTCTCCACCTTGGCTGAACATCTATCTTCCATGAATACTCCATTAGCAGTGAAATCAACAACCCATGTCCACAGACGTTGTTTTGGGCAAGTACCAACCTCATTATATCATCCTGGCACATTTCTGACTCACTTAGAATTCAATTTGTCACTCCAGTACTGCCCTTTAGAGCACATGCCTTTCATTGCAATGTTGCTGCCAGACAGCTTTGTGTGTAAGGACAGTATCCATATGCATTGAAGCAGGATGCACTTCCAGGCTGTTTGCTTGCCTACTTAGTGCTCACTCACCTTATGCCTACTTGAATACTGACAGCATTTCTGCCTTTTTTTATACTTTGCTGCCTCATTCAGAACATACAGGCACACAGTACTTCAGCCTTGCCTTTTAGTGTAAAAGCAAAGCCAGGCAGGTTATCACATTTCCCAGCAGTGATCAGTCAAGGAGTTGAATATGTTCATGCTCGCCAAATGAGCATCATGATCTAATGATAAGCTCCGGTCTTTTGCCTGTAACCCTGCGTTTTTGGTGTTTAAATAACCATATACAGTAATACCCTCCTGATTGCATTAATTGAACTTCCTCCACCACATTTCCAGGTAGTGCGTTCCAGATCTGAACCACTCATTATAGGAAACAAAAGTTCTCAAATCACGTTTGCTTCTTTTGGAAATCACTTTATATCTGTGCCTTCCTGATACTGGTCTTTTTACAAGCAGGTACGGTTTCTCCATATCTTCTCTAGTTAGCTGATTCATGATTTTGATATTTTCTTTGGGATTTCCTCTTTTCTGAACCATCTTCTCTCGAAGAGATTAGTCCAAGCTGTTCAATCTCTGCTTATCACTGAAGTTTCTCATGCCCGGGACCACTCTTGTAAATCTTTTCTGCATTCTGTCCAATGCTTTTACATTCCTCTGAATGTGGCAACCAGACCATTCACATTACTTCAGCTGAGGTCTGACAAGTATATTGTACATCATCTCTTTGTTCTTGTGCTCTGTACTCTTATTAATAAAGCCTAGGATACTATATGTCTCAGCAACTATTTTCACCACCTCTGCTACCATGTCCAAAGATCTATGCAGATGTACACCTAGTTTCCTCTGCTTCTGCATACCCTTTAGAATTATACACATTATTTTATGGTGGTTGGCAATATTTCTTCTACCAAAGTGCATCACCTCAAACTTCCCTGCCTTGAATCTCATCTGCCATCACTCACTCCTTCCCCCAACATGTCAATGTCCATTTGAAATTCGGCACTGATCTCTCCACATGTATTGTATCATGTGCAAACTTTAAAACTGCCCTCTGCACAACAAGAACTTGATCATTAATATATTACTACATCAGAAAAAGCTGGGGATCTCCAGCACAAACTTGTCTCCACCCTGAAAAATAATAAATCAAATAAAAAATTGAAATGCAATGTTTGCATTTAATACCTCAGCCATTTGCTTTGCCATTTCATGGAAATCCCTTTAATACCTGCTCCTCCTCTTACCATCCTTTTACCATTGAAATGACTGCAGAAGAGTTTGAGACTGCATGATTTGTTTGTTGGCTGTGAATCATCTTTTAACTCCTACGTACTTCTATATGATATTTCTCACTTCACCTCTAAACCTTTTGTATTTGCCTAGGATATCAATTGTATTTTCTCCCTGATAACTGTCATAAGGTTCTTCTTTATCTTCATTTCTATCTTCTTTGTGGGTTTCTCAATTTGCTTGTCCAACCCTTCCCTTTTGAGGACATGTGCTGTGATTGGGCCTGAACCATTTCCTAACTGAATGTACCCTCAGTTTTCACTGCATTCATTCCATTCGGTCTGGCCCAGCACCATTCTTGCCCCAATTGAAGTCAGATCGCCACAGTTTTTTTTTCTGAATTGATCATTGTCATTCTCCATCATGATTCCAAATCCAAACACTTGGCCCTTGTTGGCCCTTTTCCCAATTCTATATTTGTGTAATTAAGCTTCCCCCATTAAAACTATGTTGTAATGTTAGCATGTCTCTGTAATTTCCCTACAGATTTATTCCTCCACATCCTTCCCACTAGTTGGTGGTCTGTAGACTACATCCATTCATGTAATTGTACATTTTTTTATTTCCTAGCTCAACAGAAATTGGTTCTGTCCTTGAATACTTGGAATATCCACTTTCTCCAACACTGTAATGTTCCTCTGAAATAATATTGCTACCCTCCTTTTTCTCTTTTGTCTTTCTTTTCTAAATACATTGTACCCAGGAATATTTAACACCCTGTACTGTCCTATCTTGAACCATCTTTCTCTTATTGCCCCTTTGTCATATTTCCACATGACAATCTGTGTCTGCAATTCCTTAATTCTACTAACTATACTCTATGCATTTACATAAATGCACCATGATACTGATTCAGATGTTTTTACTACCTCCATTTCTCCAACTTCAACTATTAACTATATTTTATGTTTCCCTCCAACTATTTTGCAAATGCTTGTGTTCTTTTCTAATATTCTCTCTTTTCCTAGATGCCTATCATAATCTCTTAAAGTACTCCCAATAACAATAGCAAAATGTCTCCCAAGGAACTCAGTCCCAGCTCTGTGGAGGTGCAATCCATCTGGCTTATACGGATGCCATTTCACCCACAGCCTGTCGCAGTGACCTAGGAACTAAAGCACTCCCTTCTGCATCATCTTTCCAGCCAATCATTCATCTGCCTGATCCTCCTATTCTGTACGCACTTGCACCTGTCAGAGGGAGTGGTCCAGTGATTACTACACCATTTGAGGTCCTGCTTGCTACTTTTTGACATAACTCACTAAATTCTGGTTGCGGGACCACATCCCCCTTCCTTCCTAAGTCACTGGTATCAAAATGGACCACGTCTTTTGACTGCTGATAAGAACATAAGAAACAGGAGCAGGAGTAGGCCATCTGGCCCCTTGAGCACCTCCATCCAGTAAGATCGTGGCTGATCTTTTTGTAGACTCAGCTCCACTTACCTGCCCACTCACCATAATCTTAATTCCTTTATTGTTCAAAATCTATCTGAAAACCTTCAACAAGGTGGCCTCAGCTGTTTCATTGGGCAGGGAATTCCACAGATTCACAACCATTTGGGTGAAGAAATTCCTCCTCAACTCAGTCCTAAATCTGCTCACTTATTTTGAAGTAATGCCCACTGGTTCTTAGTTTCATCTGCCAGTGGAAACAACCTCCCTGCTTCTACCCTATCAATTCCCTTCAAAATGTTATATGTTTCGGTAAGACCCCCCCCTCATTCTTCTAACCAGTGAGTACAGTCTCAGTCTACTCAATTTCTCCACATAACGTGATCTTATTCCATTCTGGAATCCAGCTGGTGAACGTGATCTGCACCCTATCTAGTGTCAATACGTTGTTTCTCAAGTAAGGAGACGAAAATTGTATACAGTACTTTTGGTGTGACCTCACCAGCATGCTATATAGCTGCACCATAACATGCCTATTTTTCAACTGTATCCCTCTAGCAGTGAAGGACAATATTACATTTGTCTTCTTAATTACCTGCTGCGCCTACAAACCAACTTTTTGTGATTCATGCACAATGACACCTAGGTCCCCCTGTACAGCAGCATGTTGCAATTTTTCACCATTTAAATAATATCCATTTTGCTGTTATATCTACCAAAATGGATGACTTCACATCTACCAACATTGTATTCCATTTGCCAGACCCTTGCTCACTCACCTAACCTATTATATCCGTCTGCACACGTTGCTTGACCACTCATCTGCAAATTTTGACACATTGCATTTTGTCCCCAACTCTAAATGATCCATGTAAATACTCTCTCACTTTGTCCTCAAAGAATACCCTGGAGATGCTCTGACCTCCTGGAATCACCATTATTGCCGCAGAAGCAAGTCTCTGTTTCTCTAACTTCTGAATTGCCGTCACTATTCCTCTCCCTTGTTTTTAACCTTCCTCCCCTCCCGTTCAGACATTTCTGAACTTTAATTCTCTTATTTTCACTTTACTATGCTTTGGGTTACTTTATTACATTGTCCCTGACTGTCTTATTCCTGACGTTTCTCACTGTCTTATGGTGCAATGATAATGTCCCTCCCTCTGAGCCAGGAAATCCAGCTTCAAGTATCATCTGCTCCAGAAGTATGTCATACCATCTCTGAAAACATTGATTAGAGAATATGCAGCTACTTCCTTGTAAATAATGTTTTTATAATGCATAACAATTTTAAGATAGCTCCTAATAGCACTTTTTTTAACCAAGCAATGAACTTACAGCAAGAAAAAACAGCACGTCTTCCCTTCACCAAACTTTATTTCTACATTCAACATACTTTATTTCTAAGAGTCAATCTCACTTCAAGCACCTTTTTGCCCCTCTGTGGCAGGTTCCAATTTTCAACCAGATTCCTGGATCTACTGACTCAGTCTCTCTTGTCTCTTCTTCAAGTAGGTATCCTTGAACGAGGCTTCTCAGTAGGGTTGAAATCAACTAGGAGAAAGTGAGGACTGATGACACTGGAGATCAGAGTCAAGCGTGGGGTGCTGGAAAAGCACAGCAGATCAGGCAGAATCCGAGGAGCAGGAGAATCGACATTTTGGGCATAGGCTTATCATCAGGAATGGGCTGATGAAGGGCTTAAGGCCTCATTCCTGATGAAGGGCTTATGCCTGAAATGTTGATTCTCCTGCTCCTGGGATGCGGCCTGATCTGTTTTGCTTTACCAGCACCATACTCTCGACTCTGATCTACAGCATCTGCAGTTCTCACTTTCTCCTCTCTTGTCGCTGTCTCACTCACATGAATTCTCCCTCTCACTGACCATTTGTCTAAACTTACTGTGCACTTTAAAAATCCCTCTTGTAAACAGAGCGGTGATGGGTCACTTCCTAACTCAGCCTTCTGCTACCATAATCAATAAAATATTCAGGGAAGTGATTTCAGGTTATTGATAGACTACAGTCACTATCAAAAAGTTGCTAGGAGAAAGTGAGGACTGCAGATGCTGGAGATCAGAGTCAAAAAATGTGGTGCTGGAAAAGCACAGCCGGTCAGGCAGCATTCGAGAAGCAGGAGAGTTGATGTTTCGAGCAAAAGCTCAGTGAAGCCACTTTAGCTCGTGCTAAGATTGTTAATTCAAGGCAAAACCTGACTTTTTCTCGAAAATTGAACTTGGTAGAGATGAGTTCCCACTTTGAACCAAGCTCCCTCAGACATACTCACTCACCCTGTTTCTCTCAGGCGAAGTTTAGCTCACACTGACTGTGCAATCTTGCACTGTGGTTTGCAGCTCACTGAGAGAAGATAGCCAACACAAATGATGGAGCTACTCTGCAGACCAAGCAAAACACCAGTGACTGAGAGGTGAAACTCAATCTCAGTTTGAATCTTATGAGGGATAGAAGCTGAAGACTTCACAGTTTGTAGCTTGTGGGAGAATCTACATTGGTCCTCACAGTGCCTTATTACAAAAGAAAATAAAGGGTAGAGTAACCTGGAAGCATTGAAAAATAACCCCATGAGAACTGAGGCTGCCACATTCAATCGAGGGTAAATTAGATCTTCATCTCTGAGAATAGCAGAGCAAAGGAAAATATTTGAACATTGTTTTGTCTTACAAGGGAATCATTGGCAAAAGTAAAACAAATGTATATCAAAAATAGTTGCAAGCAATATTATGTTGACAGTACTTGTTTTATGTCATTCTCTTCTGTACCATAAAAGGCTTTGTTGTTTAAAAAATAAAATTTCAGTGTGTTCTGCTGGTTAAAGAGAGGCATTTAAGCGTTGAATTTAAATGTTAACAGTCCTTAACCAGATTGTAACTGTTAAATTGTTATGTTTTATTCCCATCAAGTTTAACTCAGGGAAGCTGTCCTTTGGACATCATTACTTCTGGTACAGGTGCACAATCATTTATCCGAAATGCTCGGGACCACCTGGTTTTTGGAATTCAGAAGTTTTCAAATTTCAGAATAAGTGAGAGTTTGACGGTGAAATTTTAAAAAATCTTACCTAACAGCAGACTCACTGTGAGTAAAACGAGCCCTGATACAGAATTGAGGCCTGCCAGTGCTGAGCCGCGCCCTCCCATGTCGTATCTGAGTGACACGCATTGAGTGGGTGTGGGTTAACTGTTTGCACGCCAAACAGTATTGGTAATGAAAAAAAATTCACAAAAATACCTTCAGTTTTTGGATTTCAGGATTTTGGATAAAGGCTTGTCACCCTGCACTTTTTTCATGTGTGAGCCAGATGCATAACTGTCCTGAAACACAGCACCATTATCCCACCACCAATGGGCCATGGCACTGTTCTGCCATTGCCTTGACCATTGAGGGCTCAGAACCTCATTCCTGATGAAGGGCTTTTGCTCTAAATATCGACTCTCCTCCTTGGATGCTGTCTGACCTGCTGTGCTTTTCCAGCACTATACTCTCAACTCTAATCTCCAACATCTGCCGTCCTCACTTTCGCCCTTGATTAGTATGACTTTGGTGTGTTCTCCCTACATAGTTGTCCACTTGGAACTTGTCACGAAAGGTGTACAATGAGTGCTGCGGGTGGACATTTTTTGATTTTTAAAAATTCAACAGATTTTCCTGAAATTAATCCTTGGGGGGCACTGAAATCAAGTGTTGTGAAAGTTTGCTCCAGTCCTTAATTGTTCTTGGGGGGGGTGAGAGTGATGAAAGAGTTAGCAAAGGAAGGATATAAGGCTGGATATATCTTCATTATAATGCTAATTGTAAAAGTTACCACTTTCCATCATTGGTGGTCATACTCCATGCATCCTGAACATTACGAGTAACAATTATCTCTTCCCATATTTGCAACCCTTTATACTTGAATTAATGGCCCATTATTGAGCTGAAAGTATCAGTGATTTAGTTCAATATCTGCGTCAGCAATATTAAGGTGAATTAAAAAGCATTATATCACAGAAATTTGTAAGTGGTATTTATTGTGTAATGACCATGAATAATGCAAGGTGTTACCTTATTTATGTACAAATTATAATTTGATCATTTTGTACATTGAGATTTAAATTGCTAATCAGTCCAATTTGAGATGCTATGGAACTGAGTGATCGTCAGAATCTAATGGGTTGCATTTTGTGATCAGAACCTGAATTATGTCAAGTTCTGCTGATCTTAACAGGAGTCATCACTAAAGGATTAATGATTCCAATATGTGGTTTTGCTCTTTCCCAACATTAGTTTGAATCTACACATTGACACAGAATCATGTTAAGGACCAGACCCCCTCAAAATATTTTATGAAGGTAGTGGAGACACTAACCTTTTCTTATTTTAAAGGCAGATGTGAATAAGATATTCCAGGAGTGATGTTGCTGGAAAAGCCACTCGGCTTTAAGCAAACAATTTGTTTAAATGCTATGGTTGAAACATAAACAAACAAAAACAGAATTTAGAATAAACTTAATTATTTGAAAACCAGCTAAGGAGCTGTTCCAATTCCTGTGACATCTTATAAACACACTCTTTGGCAAAATGTAAATTCAAACTCAGGTTCTTACAGGCAGGAGGAAACAACGTCCAAAGAGTTTTCAGAGAGAAAGCCAGTCAGGAACCATCTGCTGAAGCTTTGAACACTTCTCTCTTGGCTGCAGCAGCTTCTGACTGCCAACTAAAACCAAACCAAACTAGAAAAACCTGAACTGGGAGAACTACCCACTCTCCTGCCATTGTCAAAGTACACAATTTGTCACCTCTGCCTTTACCACCTCCCTTGAAAATAGCCAAGGACAAAAATAACCTTGTTAAAGTCACAGCATTGTCACAATCATGTATGTCCAGTAATAAAAAATCAAGTAGGATTGCCACCCAATGATCTCAGAGTACTCTCCCAAACATGAACCCAGCATACAAAATGCTCTGATTGCTTCCCTTTTTATGAAGAGCTTACTGAAAGCAAAATTATAAATAGAAATATAACAATATGATTAAGATATAAGCTAATAAGCAAACTTAAAATATATTTTAAAGGCGCATTTTTTAGTCATTCTGGAGAAATATAACATTCTACCAATAGGGTTCATTTTTCAGGGCCAGTGAGGTTGTTCAGAAATTTGAACATACCAACTACTAAATCAGTTACACATTATTCAACAAATGTTTTCATAGTTAAGATAAATAGAGTTAAAAAGGCTAGTTCTCATCAACTTGGTGAATTCTACTCTTAATTTAGTGGTGCCTCAATCCTTATCATAGACAGCAACTTCTGGATATCTGTGCTAAACTGTAGGTGTGTGGAATCCAGAAGTGTTTGCCAGTTTCAAAGGAATAATGGTGAACATTGACAGTCCCACCGAATCTGTGGCATTTAAATATTCTAAAAAAAGAGCAGAAAAGATGTGTGCTAGCTAGATTTAAAAACCTTTGCCTCCTAAGGTTTTCACTAACAGCAAAATTATTTTCTTTCTTTCTTCCAGGTACAGGCATTGAGCACACTAGAACAAAATCTCATGCTTAAATGTTTTATGTTGCAGTTAATGACACAGAAGAAATTGGTTCTTTGAATACTATTAATATTACGGATCCTATTACAACCAAGATGGTAGTCTCTGACCTTGACACCAGCAGCAAGTATAAGTTCTACCTGAGTGCTTACACAAGGAGTGGACCTGGGAAACTTATTACAGAAGAAGGAACAACAGTTATGGAAGGAGGTAAGACAACGATGGTTGCAAATTGTAATCTATCATAATGAGTGATTGTTTTTGAAATACTTAGGCGTAATTCAAGGATTTTTGAGTTGGTGATTATTAAAATCTCAAATATCCTTTGCACATAATGAATTAATCTTTCTATACAATATAAAGCATTTGGTACCAACATTGCATTCTATTATACTGAAACAAGAGTTTTATTTTATTTGTCTCACTCATTTTGTTTAATCTATCATTTCACTAAAAATAGCAAATGAGAATAGGTAAACTAGGGACACAACAATACGTCAATTTTTTTGTAAAACTTATACAGAGAATTCCAATATAATTAAAATACAAAAGTCTGTTCCATAAAATTGGCAAATGCTATGAAGAAGTATTCTATAACTATTGGTATTTTTAAATCTGTGAAATAACAACTTTGCATGAATATTACCTGTGACCACCTCACAGCGTGGATCATATTTGCTATTAGCAAGAGGTACAGCACAAAATGCTAGCTGTACAACAGAACCTAAAATAGGTGATTGCAGTGGATGAATTAGTCCTCCTTTTTCAAAGCTGTTTGGATTCAGGGACTGACAGAAAGAGAGAGAAATTAGGTGACCACAAACCTATTATTCATAGTGGAGTGAGTAAGCATTTGAACAAGTATGAGCTGTCCAAAGTTATTTGTTTTGGTTCTTGGAAAAACCGATCATTCCTGACTAATCGAGTTGAATTCTTTTTGAAGTGATTACTAATTTGCAGTGGATCCGGATTCTCTATATGGGGGTGAAGCATTTAGGAATGAGTACAAACAGAATGCAAGATAATATTTTGACAAGAACTTGTCATTTGTTAATAGTAAGGAAATGTGAGGTTATACAGACGATAGCTTTTTACTTTTCCATATTTTTGATTGTGGACTGAAATGGGAAAAAGTATTAGTTCTTCAAAAAAGGATTGTGGAAGGGATTGTTGCACCTTTTTTTTCAAAGTAAGTTATCAGATAATCATTATAAGTAATGCTTGTACTGGTGATGATCAAGCTGTGGGAGTAGTCTAGTTGCTGATAAGCCAGAGCTAAGGCGTATCTATAAATGGAGACTTGGTCAACAACAAGTAGCTGATTGGACTGGTTAGGAATGGTGACCATTCAATAATTTCAAAGGGGCTCTGCATGCCAGCAACTATGTAATTGGCTTCGAGGTAGCTGTTCAACTTGTGTGGGTGTGAATGTTTAACTTATAAACTGTCAGACGTCCTGAAAGAAAGGAGCTATTCTTTTCTCTGAAGTAAACACCATCAAGCCTGAAGAAAGCCAGTTTATTTTCCCTCGACAGTTGCCGTTAGCTGTGGTTCTTGTCTAAAATTATAGCTCAGTGTGAACCAGTCAGCCTGTGTCTTCTGGGAGAAAGTGAGGACTGCAGATGCTGGCGATCAGAATCGAAGAGTGTGGAGCTGGAAGAAGCACAGCATCCGATGAGGATGCCTAGTCAGGCAGCATTCGATGAGGAGGAGAATCAACGTTTTAAGCATAAGCCCTTCATCAGAATGAAGAGTTTATGCTCGAAACATTGATTCTGTTCTTCATCGGATGCTGCCTGACTGGCTATATTTTTTAAGCACCACACTATTTGACGCTGTGCCTCCTGCAAGCAAGTGAAAGTACTTGGAGAAGGAAGCTCTAAGAAAAGCAAAACCTGACAAATCAAAAGACAAATCTCAACAACCTCCATAGACACATACCATTAAATTGCCATCTCAGTCTTTCCATTCCACTCAGGACACCAATCTTTTTAAAAATTATTTTGTCTGTTATCTGGTTAGCCGATGAGACAAGTCTTGGTTCCTTGAGATCTATACCAGAGCCTCCACTTTCATTAGATATTGTGATGATTTGAATTTAAGGTTAAGACTTAAACATCCGTAATTCAAATTAATGCTAAATTTAGCAAATTAGAGCAGGCAGTTGCAATGACAGACTAAGTGAGCAGACAAAATTAGAGCAAATGGAGTTCATTCTTAATCAAGTGTGAAGTCAGTTGAGGAAGACAAATTAGAATATTTTCTTAATATGAAGCGCAGAGGAGCTATGGATTTACAAAGGATTTACAGATCATTAAAAGATACATGGCTAAAAGAAAATGTTGCCCTTTACATTAAGGAAATTAAAGTGAGAATGTTATTCTTAATTTAGAAAGAGCATTCTTCGATTCTCTCTGGAGATCTACGTTCAGTTTTGGATACCAAGAGCTGATGTGCAGAGTTAGAAGGTCTCCAGAGCCACTTAAAAATGACAGACAGGACTTGATTCATATATCCAATTTTCATTGGCATAGGATAAGGATATGAGTCATAAACTCATATCCTGCATTTCCAATCTTGTGGTCTCCATTGCAAGATAAATAATTCCTAGTCCCCTGCAGCCTCTGTGGCATCAATCTAAATTTACTGTGACTTGAATTTCATGATCTCAAAGGGGTTGTGTACCATATTCTAGATTCAGGAATCTTTTGAAAGGTAACTTCAAAACGTCTTAGACTTGCCCCCTCCAAGCCAACTTGTGCCCCCTATCTCAGTAGACCCTAAAACTTCCCTTCATTTCATGTAATTTGGATTTCTATTTACCCAGTATATACAGGTCGTACTGCCATAATGTGCATTTCATCAACACAATTCGCTGCAATGCAATTAGCGAATAGGGGACACAATTTCTAAAGCACATCCTTTTAAAACGTGTGTTCGCTGTAGCACAATCGCATCACCAACAATGAAAAGTGTTATTTGTTGCTGTGGTTCTGTTCGCCGAGCTGGAAGTTTTTGTTGCAAACGTTTTGTCCCCTGTCTAGGTGACATCCTCAGTGCTTGGGAGCCTCCTGTGAAGCGCTTCTGTGGTGTTTCCTCCGGCATTTATAATGACCTGTCCCTGCCGCTTCCGGTTGTCAGTTTCAGCTGTCCGCTGTAGTAGCCGGTATATTGGGTCCAGACAACAGAACGAGGACATGCCGCAACCCAAAGGACTAGCCACACTACCATACATCAAGAACATCTCTGAAATGACAGCCAGACTACTGCGACCACTAGGACTTATAACAGCACACAAACCAACAGCCACTCTCAGACAACAACTCACCAAAACGAAGGACCCGATATCCAGCATGAGCAAAACTAATGTAGTATACAAAATCCCATGCAAGGACTGCACAAAACACTATATAGGACAAACAGGAAGACAGCTAACGATCCGCATCCACAAACATCAACTAGCCACGAAACGACACGACCAGCTATCCCTAGTAGCCACACACGCAGACGACAAGCAACATGAATTTGACTGGGACAACACTACCATTATAGGGCAAGCGAAACAAAGAACAGCCAGGGAATTCCTAGAAGCATGGCACTCATCCACAAACTCCATCAACAAACACATAGACCTGGACCCAATATACCGGCCACTACAGCGGACAGCTGAAACTGACAACCGGAAGCGGCAGGGACAGGCCACTATAAGTGCCGGAGGAAACACCACAGAAGCGCTTCACAGGAGGCTCCCAAGCCCTGAGGATGTCACCTCGACAGGGGGATGAAACGTTTGCAACAAAAACTTCCAGCTCGGCGAACAGAACCACAGCAACGAGCACCCGAGCTACAAATCTTCTCACAAACTTTGAAGTGTTATTTGTATTGCACGATTCTTGCATAGCACAAGGTCACACAGGAATGTGACTATCATGCTATAGAAGAAATGACTGTACTATGGACTGAACCAATGAACCTTGTACTATCAATAGCATGTGTGAAACTGCTAGAAAATCATCAATTCGTATTTTCATTTTTTTTTAAAAGAACTGTTTCTTAAAATTCTATAAAAATGTCAATCAAACAGATTATTGAACTTGTAATGACAAATATCTTCAGCACTTCACACCTGCATCTTGTGCAAATTAACTTTGAGATATTGAGAAATGAAATCACAGAAAACAATTATAACCTCACCAAGGTATCGATCAATCAAAATCTGCACTTCATCACATCCATTCAAACAAAATCACTCTCCTGATCTCTTTAAAAGAGTCTGGGATCATCACCAACTTCCCCAGAGTAAATTAGGGGCAGAATGGATTATTTTCGACCAAAGAGGTCTGCCAAGTCAGAAAATTTCTTGACTTGAGCTACCTACCTTAAAAGCGAAAATCTGTCAGATAAGGTCTATTAATCTTCCAAAGAATAAAGTGCATATTGATCATCATTATATCATTGTTTAAAGTCTTAATTTATGAAGCAAGGCTTGTAATCCTTGTGTTCAAAATGCCAAAGGGAATTGTTTAAAATGAGACAAAATTTTACAGTGCAGTAATGAAAGTCACATTTACATTGTGATGAGATCAGGAACAAGATGGTAGAATCTTCAAATTAGAATTAAGTAAACGAAAGCCAGAAAATATGTTTTCACAAATATTGTAATGAATGCTAAGTCAATTGAATTTTTTAAGACTGAGATTAGAATATCTTTAATGATATCAAGGAATGATGTACAGACGAAGTTAAGGTACAGATCAGCCATGATTTAATTGAATGGTGGAGCACGCCAGAGGAGCTCTGCATTGTGATGTATCCTCTTGTAACCTAGAGGAAAACAATCAGTTAAGAAGCAGAAATCCTTGAAAATGAATGTGCTGATCTGTCTGGAACTCCATTTTGAAGTATACAAAATGAGTCAAAGTGGTACGTGTCATTTACAAGTCTTACTGGTTTGCTTTCTGGACATTCAGGAGGAAACGTACAATTTTTATAGCAAATGACAAAGGTGATTATACACAGGGGAGGAAAAATAAATTGTAAGCTGCACAATATAAGGTAATCAAATACCCCATTCATGCTCTGGTTGCAACTTTAACTTGGGTTTTGAATTACATTGAGTACAGTAGTTAAATCAAAGTACATATTGTCCTGAAAACATAATACCTCTCATTCTTAATAGACTAGTACGGCTGTACTTTTGTGAGGCAATCTGTTTTCAGTGAATTCTGCAGTCAGCAAACATTATTTCTTGGGGCATATAACACTATGTTCAACTCAAATGGAAATATAGAATTTGTACAGTAATCAAATTACAGCCTAAGGTTATGTAAAAATGACTGAAGCAATTTCAGAATCTTATTCATTGATTGGAAGAAAAGTTTGTTAGTAGTCTTCAGGATAATATTCCCAAATAATTACCAAGGAGACAATTCTGTAAATTTCTGCCCTTTCATTTTAATTTGATAATTTTCTACTGCTGAAATCATTACTTACAACTCCATTATATTTAATTATCTGGATCAAATGTTCAACGTCAATGTACGAACTTTTAGCACTTTATACAAGCCGGCATACTGAGGCTGCTTATGTTAACTAATTTCAGATAGATCACTTAATGCACCTGGCCCTTGCAAAGTGGTTAGTTCAGCAATAAAGCAAGATCAAGACAGTTGGTGGAGCTACATTTTGGGCTGTTAAATCATTTAGCAGCAGCAACTTAGTTAAATGCTGTTTTTTTTAACCCTGAGTAAATTCAAATATTATGTGTTCAAATGTAAAAAAAATCACAATTCTAATTCTACAAGGTGATATATGATATTGTTTCCATGCAGTTGCTTCTATCCATGTTAATAGGAATTGGGTGCAGTATTTCATGGTGAACACTTACAACCAATAGGCCGTGATTTCTTGGTTCATTTAAGACTGAGCATAAAACATTAAATACATTTTTTATCATCTTTACTGTAGTTTTGTAAATTCTAATGACTATTTCATTCCACTTCAGCACTAAAGAAATACTGTTGCACATTAGATTAAATGACACAGAACATTCCAGATGAGATTTTGAAAATTAAGCCTTTGTTCCAGTTAAATTGTGAAGCCAAAAGAATATCTATTATTTGAAATACCAGATCATTTTAAAAGTAATAAATGGCAATTATGCAAATGTCCTCACTTCATGATGTAATACAGGTCTGCTCAGTTGTAAGAAACCGGACTAGTTCGATGAGCAAATTTTTCTTGGTTCATTTATTTCCTTTGATCCAAAGTAGCCAATGATATATCAAGCCTCCTGCCATGTCAAGGCAAGTCAGGAAAATAATAATTTCTCAATTTGGAATATGGCCTCTAAACTGTGGGTGACTCATAAAACAGCAGTAAGACAGAAACCATGCAGAAATAGACAAACTATTCCCTTTGGGAATCTATTTCAAGAAATAGCATGAATATAATGGGGGTGGCCTGGTGACTTACGAGATAGAAATGCTGCCTCACATCACCAGGGACTCGGATTCAATTCCAGCCTCAGGTGACTGTGCAAAGTTTGCACATTCTCCCTGTGTCTGTGTTGGTTTCCTCCAGGTACTCCGGTTTTCTCCCACAGTATAAAAAGGTGCAGATTCGGTGGATTAGTCTTGCTAAATTGCAGATAATATCCAAAAATGCCTAGTTTAGATGGATTATGGAAATGCAGAGTTACAGGGCTAGGGTATGGGGGTTCAGTCTTAGTGGGATGCTCTTTGGAGTGTCAGTGTGGACTTGATGGGCCAAATGGACTACTTCCACACTGTCAAGATGCTACAATCTGTGATTCCATAAATGGGATGATTATTATTTTGAGAGGTAAGCTTGAGTAGCATTCTAAAAGAAACGCACCTACAAATGTTCTAAAAGGAGTCTGGAAGAAATATTCTCAAAACAGAAATGACCTGTTTGTCACTGTATCTGTTCTTGCAACAATGATGAGGTCTTTAAAAAAAAGGCAACTACTTTCTCCTTAAGATCGAAGGCAAATATTTCACAAATTGTTGACCAAGTTTTTTTAACCATATAAAAATGCAATAAACACGATACACTGATTTACATCTTTTTTTGTTGTTTGAGTGTGTGCATGCCCTGTGGAATAATGCATATATTGCTACATTTCCTTGTCATCGACCCTAAAGAGTAGCAACTGCAACTATCAGATAATGCAAATCAGGAGTGGGTTACTCACAGCATAGACTTATTCCCGGTTCAGAAAATTTTCTGCTTAACAAGCAATTTACTCATAACAATGCAAAAAAATGTACAAAAGTTAATATTAAGAAGTAGGTGGCTTTGCAAACCTGGGCTAATTACTGCAATTCTAGTGAATTGGGTGCAGCATAACCTGTAATGTTTATAATGTGAAATTAACAACAGATGATAAAATACCAAAATATGTTCAGTGAAAAATGAATCTGTTATAGATCATTTGGATCCTTTCAAATTGAGAACAATAAGTGGCCCTGCAGATGAGAAAATTCTTTGCAAATTTCTGATATTGTTGCTGAGACATTGAAAGCTGAAATAAGTTGTAAAATATTTTTAAAAGCAATGTGAAGTTAAAACAATGAACAGTAAAAACACAATGTCATTAGACCATGTTGTACAGTCCATATAAATGGAACAACTAATCCCTGGAACCATGCAAGTAATTTCACCACAATAATGTGAACACAAAATATACAAATCTGGTCATCCACTCCAGATTGAAACTGCCTCATTTTAATTTTCAAATAGAAAGGAATATCAGAGATACAATGGCAATGATGTGGGGGGATGGTGGGGTGTGGGGTGGGGGGTTGACCATGCAGGTTGTGACAGTGAAAATCACTATCTCTCCCTGCCTCACCCACTTTCTTGATTTCTGCCACAGTGCAAGATTGGTAATGGAAGTGTTCTGTAGTTCCATTCTCCTCCTTTCCATACCCCTGCTACAGAGCATTACTGCACTTCATTGACCGAAATCCTCCAATACAAGAGACCACCAAACAAGCAGCTTATACCTACTTTATTTTCGTACTGTCTAGAGCACTACTTGCAGTACTGCTCCAAGATCCTTCAAGCCATTTTCAGTACTGGCATCTACAATTGTGACCTACAAGAGATCAACCTGAAAAATGTGTTGCTGGAAACCTTTTGGGCATAAGCCTTCTTCAAGATTCCTGAAGAAGGGCTTATGTCCGAAATGTTGATCCTCCTGCTCCTTTGATGCTGCCTGACCTGCTGCGCTTTTCCAGCAACACATTTTTCAGCTCTGATCTCCAGCATCTGCAGTCCTCATTTTCTCCTAAGAGATCAACCTGGACTTGCATGCAACAAGAAGTGATTGTATAAACTCAGTTTGAACTTTCACTGCAGCACTCAAATGTTGGGTGGTTTCTGCCTGAGCTGTGGAGGGAACTGATACATGAACCATCAAATTTTGCATCATGGCAGGCCTGCAAGTGTTCTTATGTATCTGGCCACTGCTTTCATGCCCAATGGAATGGGCTCCAATCTTGATGAACCCTGAACAGAAGGTGTACCAAGTTGGGCTCGATGCCTCTGTCCTCCTGATGAGTAACAGTAGGGTCTGTGGAAGATCTGTCAATGCACCAAGCATTTCTCTGTGCTGACCATCGCCATTTTCCTGTAGAGAGAGGAACCTCAATTATCTGAACATCAATTATCCGAATTTCGATTATCTGAACAAGATTGCAAGGTCCCAATGCTTGGCTAAACTGTGTTATCCTGCATTCGATTATCTGAACATTCAATTATCCAAACAAAATACTTCCCATCCGTGTCATTCAGATAATAGAGGTGCCTCTGTATTATCCCTTTTAAGCTCTCCTCTGAGCCTTTTGCAGCAGAATGAATCTGTTGTCTCTTTTTCTACTTAGTAGGCATGTACACAATACGTTCCTCCATATTGTGGCTGCAACTACTTACAAATGTTGTCTCTACATGACCCTGGGCATTGTCAGCATCTAATCTCAAGGTTCAGTCCTTCCTCAGCCTTGTGATCATCCTCCAAGTTTTCATACTGAGGCATGACTGACCGGCCAAGTGATGGTTCTTGACCATGTGAAGGCATACATGCACAAAGGGAAGTTGAGCTGAGGGAAAGCTGGGTAGATGGACGGCAAGAGGTGCATGGTTACACTGTTGTCAGCTTTCAATATAACGCAGATTATGGTTGAGGTTCAATTAGAATTTAAGAAGTTGCATAAGCCGGATGGCTTCATTGATGATGGTTGCCATGATCTCAGTCATGTGTGTACCAATAATCCTAAGTACAGTCTTCTCCAATGAGGTGGGGAGTTACAAATGTGCCATCAGTCTCTGAGCTGCAGCATTCTGCTATCAGAATGTCGGTGAGTGGATTGTCATGTGTTCAGTGACATGGCTAAATATTTAAAAGTAGATGAAAGCTGTGAAATATAAATGTGAATGTTGCCACTGTAGTTGGGTGTCCAATGGATCTTTTGAATGTCAGGCTGGAAACCTAATCCCTTGACGTTGTTAATGGGTGAATGATGATGATGCGAGCAGTGTGTAAAATTAATGGTATAGTTAGTAGAAGATCGCATTTTTACCATTTATTCACCAATGTTGAATTTTTACCAACATTGTATCATGGTTATCAGAACCAAGCTCTTGACATTGATCTTCATGCTATTGTTTTCAATACGTTCACATGATTGAATTGAATTGAATTTATTGTTGCGTGTACTGGGGCACAGTGAAAAGTTTTGTCTTGCGAGCAATACAGGCAGATCACAGAGTTAAATAGCAAACATAAGTAATTAATAGGTAAGCATTGGCAAAAACAAAAACACAGGTACAGGCGAATGGTCAGAGTATGAGAGTCCATTCAGTATTCTAACAATAGTAGGGTAGAAACTGTTTTGAAACCAGCTGGTGTGTGTGTTCAGGCTTCTGTACCTTCTCCCCGATGGTTAGGTTGTAGAAAAACATTGCCAGGGTGGGATGGATCTTTGAGAATGCTGTTGGCCTTTCCTTGACAGCGACCTGGTGGGTGGATTCTATAGATGGGAGGTTGGCCTTTGTGATTGTCCGGGCCGAGTTCACCACTCTCTGTAACTGTCTCCGATCTTGGTACAGTTGCCAAACCAGGTAGTGATACATCCAGACAGAATGCTCTTGATGGCGCATCTATAAATGTTGGTAAGGGTATTCGCCATCATGCCAAATTTCCTCAGCTGCCTGAGGAAGAAGAGACATTGTTGGGCCTTTGTAACCAGTGCATCCACATGAAGAGTCCAAGAAAGCTTGTTGTGGATGACCACTCCCAGGAGTTTGACACGCTCCACTCGCTCCACTTCTGTGCTGTTAATGTGGGGGGTAAGGTAGGGGCGGGGAGGAGGGGGCAGGGCCTGAATAACATCCCGCCACAAGTCAATAATGAGTTCCTTTGTTTTGCTGGCATTGAGAGCTAGGTTGTTCTCAGTGCACCATTTTTCCAGGTCTTACACCTCCCATCTGTAGCCTGTTTCGCCGCTATCTAAGATTCGACCAACTATGGTGGTGTCATCAGCGAACTTGTAAATGGCATTAGTCTGGTATTTGCTGACATAGTCATGGGTGTACAGTGAGTACAGTAGGGGGCTGAGTACGCACCCCTGGGAGCTCCAGTGTTGAGTGTTAGTGAGGATGAAACATTGTCCTCAATCTTCACTGATTGTTGCCTGTGGGTCAGGAAACTGAGGATTTATTTGCAGAGAGTGGGGATTAGTCCGAGATCACAAAGTTCGGTAATCAGTCTCGAGGGGATAATAGTGTTGAAGGCTGAACTTTAGTCAATGAGGAGGATTCTTGCGTAGCTGTTCTTGGTGTCAAGATGTTCTCAGGAGGAGTGAACGGCAAGTGATATGACATCTAACGTGGATCTGTTGGTCTGATAGGCAAATTGGAGTGGGTCAAGAGTAGACGGCCTCACCCTTCTAGAAAATTGGCATCCTGCCTCATTTTTCACCTCTTGTGGCTGATGTGCTGCATCTGAGAACCTGGCAGTCCTCCCTATTGCTCGGGGTACCAGTGCTTCAGTTTATTCAAGAACAGACAGTTTTCCACATCCACTTTCATCAATAACTGTAGCTAGAGTAATCTACTTTAACACATACAGCGTTTGGAAGTGCAGCAAATGTCAATTGATGCGAGCCTAGATCCTCTGCAGAGCTTGCAGGCTCTCAGCAGCACATTCAGCACTGCACCACACATCACAATTACAGAAATGAACAGGCAACACAAAATCTGTGCACTATCTGAATCAATTTAACTTGGTATTGGATGCTGTACATTGTGAATTTAATAGCCATTGAAAAGCTACATTGAGTCTGTAACTTTGGATTTTCCTACATTTACTTCACGTCAAACAATAACAAAAAAAGACACAAACTTCCTGTCTTTATTTGGACAAAAGCACATTGTTTAAGAAATTCAGAATTATTCAATTCTACAAGCATCAGGAATATGGGTGACAAACTCAGAGCATGGATTCGTACTTGGAACTATGATGTTGTGGCCATTATGGAGACAGGGGCAGGAATGGTTGTTGGATGTTCCGGGGTTGAGATGTTTCAAAAGGAATGGGGAGGGTGATAATGCTTATCAGGGATAGTATCACAGCTACAGAAGGGAGATCTCCAAGGATGGTTTGTCGACAGAGTCAGTATAGGTGGAAGTCAGAAACAGGAAAGGAACAGTCACTTTATTGGGAGTTTTTTACAGACCCCACAATAGCAACAGAGAAACAGAAGGGCAGGTTTTGGAAAGGTGCAGAAGTAACAAGGTTATTGTCATGGGTGACTTTAACTTCCCTAATATTGATTGGAACCTACTTTGTTCAAAAGGTTTGATGGAGTAGTTTTTGCCAGGTGTGTCCAGGAAGGGTTCCTGATGCAATTTGTCAGTAGGAAGACGAGAGGGGAGGTCATGTTGGATTTGATGTTTGGCAACAAACTATGACAAGTGTTACACCTCTTGGTGGGAGAGCATTTCGATGATAATCATCACAGCTCCATGACCTTTACTTTACTCATGGAGAGGTATAGGAGCAGATGGTGTGGGAAAGTGTTTAATTGGGGGAGGGGGGATTCCAATGCTATGCACCAAATTTGGAAAAAGATATTCTCAGGGAAATGCACAACAGAAATATAGAGGTTGCTTAGGAAGCACCTGCTGAGGGTGCTGGACAGGTTTGTCCCACTGAGGCAAGATGGGATGGTGGGTGAAGAAACTTTTGGTGACAAGAGATATGGAACATCTAGTCAAGGGGAAGAAGAAAGCTTACTTAAGGATGAGGAGTCAAGGATCAGAGAGGGCTTTAGAAGGTTACAAGGGAGCCAGGAAAAACTGAAGAATGGACTTAGGCGAGCTAGAAGGGGGCATGAAAAAGGTTTAGTGGACAGGATTAAGGAAAATCCAAAGGCATTTGACACTTATGTGAGGAACAAGAGGGTGGCCAGAGTCAGGGCAAGGCTGATCAGGGATAGTGGAGCAAACTTGCACCTGGAGTCGGTGAAAGTAGGGGAGGTCCTTAATAAATACTTTGCTTCAGTATTCACTACTGAGAGGGACCTTGACATTTCTGAGGACTGCGTGAAATAGACTGATATGCTACAACAGGTTGACCTTAAAGAGGATGTGCTGAAAATTTTGAAAAATATAGAAATAGATAAAACCCCACAGCCAGACAGATTATATCCTGGGTTACTACGGGAAGCAAGGGAAGAGATTGCTGCACCTTTGGTGATGATCTCTGCGTCCTCACTGTTCACTGGAGTATGATTGCAGGATGCCGAATGGTATTCCCTTGTTCAAGAAAGGGAATAGGGATAATCCTGGGAATTACAGACCAGTCAGTCTTATGTCAATGGTGGGCAAATTATTGTAGAGGATTCTGAGAGACAGGATTGATGATTACTTGGAAAGCCATAGTTTGATTAGACATAGTCAGCATAGCTTTGTGAGGGCAGGTCATGCTTCACAAACCTTTATTGAATTCTTTAAGGATGTGTCAAAACATGCTGATAAAAGTAGAGCATTGGATCTAGTGTACATGGATTTTCACAAGGCATTTGATAAAGTTCCCCATGATAGGCTCATTCAGAACATAAGGAGGCATGGGATACAGGGAAATTTGGCTGTCTGGATGAAGAATTAGCTAGCCCATAGAGAATAGATGGTGGTAGATTGAAAGTATTCAGCCTGGAGCTCAGTGACCAGTGGTGTTCCACAGGGATCTGTCTGGGACCTCTACTCTTTGTGATTTTTATAAATGACTTGGATGAGGAAGTGGAAGGGTGTGTTAGTAAGTTTGCTGATGACCTGATGGTTGGTGGAGTTGTGGATAGTGTGGAGTGCTGTTGTAGATTGCAACAGGACATTGACAGGGTGCAGGACAGGGCTGATATGTGGCAGATGGAGTTCAAGTGTGAAGTGATTCACTTTGGAAGGTCGAATTTGAATGCAGAATACAGGGTTAAAGGCAGGATTCATGGCAGTATCGAGGAACAGAGGGATCTTGGTGTCCAAGTTCATTGATCACTCAAAGTTGCCCGCATGGTTGATAGGGTTGCTAAGAAGGCATATGGTATGTTGAGCAGGGGGATTGAGTTTACAAGCCACGAGGTTATGCTGCTGCTCGGTAGAGCCCTGATTAGACCACATTTGGAATATTGTGTTCAGTTCTGATCATCTCATTATCTGAAGGATGTGGAAGCTTTTGGAAAGGGTGCAAAGGAGATTTACTAGGATGCTGCCTGGACTGGAGGGTGTGTCTCAGGAAGAAAGCTTGACGGAGCTAGGGCTTTTCTCATTAGAGCAAAGAAGGATGAGAGGTGACTTGATAGAGGTGTACAAGATGTTGAGAGGCATAAATAGAGTGGATAGTCAGAGACCTTTTCCCATGGTGGAAATGTCTGACATGAGGGGGCATAATTTTGAGGTAGTTGAAGAAAGCTTTAAGGGAGATGTCAAAGGTAGGTTCTTCACTCATAGAGTGGCAGTAGAGTCAAATACATTAGGGATATTTAAGCATCTCTTGGATTGGCTCATGGAATTAGTACAATAAAGGGTATGTAGGTTAGTCTGATCTTAGAGTGGGATAAAAGACTGGCACAACATTGAGGGCCGCAGGGCTTGCACTGTGCTATACTGATCTATGTTCTTAGCTTATTCCTGAAGATTGGCATAGAATCCCTACAGTGTGGAAGCAGGCCATTTGGCCCATCAAGTCCTCGATGACTCTCTGTAGAGCATCCCACCCAGACCCACACTCACCCATGATCAATCCATGTAATCCTGTATTTCCCATGGCTAAACCACATAACCTGCACATCTTTGGACTGTGGGAAGAAATCCACACAGACATGGGGAGAATGTGCAAGTAGACAATCTCCCAAGGGTGGCATTGAAAACAGGTCTGTGAGGCAGCAGTGCTAACCACTGAGCCACCGTACTACTCATGGTGTTGTGGTGGCGATGTATAGAATGTTCAAAATAAAACAGTGGAGGCTAGAGGTTGGAAACAAAAACATAAATTGCTGGAGAAACTCAGCAGGTCTGGCAGCTGTGGGAAGGAAGCAGTGTTAATGTTTTGAATCCAGTAATCCTTCTTCAGAACTGAGAGTAATTGGGAAAAATTCCTATTTAATACTGAGGTTTAGGGGACAGTGTGGAGGGGTGCAGTGATGTGGTCAGTAGAGAAAGGTGAGCAAATAGGTGGAGACAGAGCTGAGAGGGGAAATATGAAAACGTTAGGGAAACAGGGAGATTTTGGATACCAGCGGGATGCTTCGCCAACATTTCTGTCACAGACCTGCTGCAGTCTTCCAGAGAGCCTCAGCACAACTTCTAAGAACCTCTATAAAAATGGTTTTGTTGGTATTCATCTTTCTTTGAATATATTCGTTCATACATGTGCATGTGGAAACATTCTGTTAACCAACTGGGTGTTTTAGCCAAGTCTAATCTTGGAGTACAGTCAGACATCATCGATATCAGCCAGAATTGAGCAATCTTGATATTAATCCCAAATTGTCAGATTAGACAGATATTTTCAAAAGTGGGTGTCCATTGAAAACGACCTCTCGATATGTGATGCATGAGTTTTTGGAACCTCTCAGCTGTGTTTACTGAGATATTAGAATGACTGGAACTTATGGTCTTGCTGTACGATTTTGAGACAATATATTGAAAGATGTCAGTGAGCTGAGAATGCAGTGTTGAAACCAGACCAATCACTGGTTTCTGCAGTAGTATGCATTGAATGTTTCTACAACCTTCAACAACTCTCTGCTCTGCAGACGCAACATTTAAGATTTGTTTGAAGTGAATTTGTGTGAAGAATTCTGATATTCTGATCATAAATTTTAAATATTTAAGTATCAGTCTGCTACACAGAAACACTGCCTGCTTGTATTAAATAATTTAAATTGAAGGTTGAACAAAGGTTGAAGATTGATGGTCTCTCTATATAATCAAAACTGTTTTATCTGCCATAGTTCGGACATGCCAAGCCAGCGTAGTTGTTTTTGCTGGTAGTGAAATATTGTAAAAATGGACTATCAATCTTTTTGATTTCCATCATCTGATTTTAATATCTTAGACTTTCGTGGACTAAAATGGATTTTAAAAAGAAAAAAAAAATTAAGGTGATCACAATGGTCACTTGACCAGGTTGAGCCAAACTGATAAAAACATCACTTACCAAGAATCAATTCAACCAAAAATTAATATTTGTCATGAAAAGACAATGAAATTCAGATTTATATCTCGTGTTTGATTGTCATCTTTCTGGAAGTTTTGCATTTTGGAATGAAAGTTGTTTGCAGATTATCAGCCAGTCACAGAAATACAAAAGTGAACTGTATTTCAAGCAACAGCTTTTGTTCCAGAAAGAAGACAATGGATTCATAACATCAGAGCTGGAAGCATACCATCTCAAAATCCATTTATCTCAGCCTCTTGAAAAAACATCTCCAGTGACAAAGTAAATTGGACAAACATCCAATCACTGAGAACACAAAGATACTGACAAATACTGCTCTGGATAACATTTTTACCAAGCATGCTCTCAGTTAAATCGAGTAACTCAAGGACTGGGACAACTTTTAAAATAAAAAGAAGGAACTGTGGATGCTGTAAATCAGAAACAAAAATAGAAAATGCTGAGAAAGCTCAGCAGGCCTGGCAGCATCTGTGGAGAGAAACCAGAGTTAACAATTTGGGTCGGGTGACCCCTCATCAAAACAGAATGAGTTCTGAGGAAAGGTCACTCAACCCAAAACATTAACTCTGGTTTCGCTCCACAGATGCTGCCAGACCTGCTGAGTTTTTCCAGCAATTTCTATTTTTTGTTTAGGACTTTTTAAATGCCTATCCTTAATCGTTCTTTTTCTGCTACTATCCCCTTTTTCTTTTAGCAGTTTTTCAAAAATAATTTGAAAATCTTTGAGTTTTTTTCCCAGCATATAAAGTCAATGGTGAAAAGGTTGAGAAAACAGAAGAAAACAAATTTATAACATTGAGAAAGAAATGTTCAATTTTTCCCTTAAGATTTCAGTGTCTTGATGAAAATCTCAATCCGCAAAAGGCTTCTCAGGCACTAACATCTCAGTCTTACGAATCACACCTCAATTATATTTATATTTAATATATTCTCCCAGATGCCAGTGAGAAACTGGCAGTGCTAAATTCAAGCTAGAAAGTCAGAGTACTTACCTGTCACCTGCAGCTCACTAACATCTCCTCCTGGCATCTATCTTGTCCAGCATTCCTCAGTACATCAGGGCACGTTCCCTGGCATCAACCACCTGCACCCTCTGTCCACAGATGTCTGCATCATCAAAAACACCCCCACCACATCATTGTGACAGGTGTCAGTCTAACATATAATACTGTTCACCTCCAAACCTCAATCCAAATTACCGAATCTCTGACAAACTTGCCATGTGCTCCTTGGTCTGTTTGTGTATTTTCATGAACTTATTATGGCTGACACCATGACGTCCTCTTCTACCTGGGCTTAGCAGGTTCTGGTCTACGGCACTCTTCATAGTTCCAGTGACCTGGTGCATTTCTTCTTCAGCAGGCTATGCTCATTAAAGGGTGCTCCTCCATCTAATCTAGATAATGTGCATTGAGTCGCTGTTGGAGGGTACATTAGTAACTCTTGTTGGTGTTTCCTCTGGGAGATCAGAGGCTTCTACCTTGAAGGTAATGGGTAAGTTGATGATAAGAGGGGTTGGCCTCTTATGCAATGGAGGCTGTGTATGAGCCTCGAATGGAAACTTTCAGATGATGGTGTTCCCAAGCATCTACTTTCCTTGTCCTCCAAGCTGGCAGCTATCACAATTTTGGAAAGTGCTGTTGAAAGACCCTTAGTGAGTAGTAGCTGCAGAACATCTTGAAGATGGTGGATAAAGTGTCAGTCAACTGAGCGAATTTGTCCTGATGGACAAGCTTTGTGGAGTCAAGAGGTGACCTGCTCCTGTAGCCCAAGTACTTATATAGCTAATTCAGTGCAATTTCTGATGAACTATAAAACACAGTGCAATGGGTTGTGGGAAATTTAGCCAGGGTAATACTACAAGGGAAGCTAGTTAGATTTCTTTTGTTGGACATGGTAATGATCTAGTACTTGTGTGGTCCAAATGTTATTTGCTCCTTATAAGTTCAAGCCGAGATGTTATGCAGGTCATGCTACATAGACTGCTCAAATTCACAGGAATCACAAATAGTTCTGTACATTCAACAATCATCAGTGAAAATCCCCACCTCTGGCTTTATGATTGGCAATGATCATTGATAAAGCAGCAGAAGGTAGCTAGGGTTTGGACATCATCTGAGGAAGTCCGATTGTGATGTTCTGGGCTCAGATAGTTGGCCTGCATCAACCATAACTATATTCCTTTATGCTCAGCATGACTGTAACCAGGAGAGAAGTTTCCCCCCGAATCCCATTGACTCAAGTTTTGTTTCACTTCTTGATGCCATTTTCAGTCAAACATTGCCTTGATGTTAGCAACTCTCTCCTCACTTTGCGAGTTCAACTCTGTTTGATCATGTTTAGATCAAGACTGCAATGAGGGCAGTAGTTGACCAGTCTTATTTACTCCCTTTTGGTTTCTCCTTTTCTCCCAAAATGTTAATTCCTTAACTGTATATGTCAACAGATGATCATTTTATCCTAGCCAAAGATCACCACATGAATGTTACACCCTGAAGCATGAACTTGTGACCCACAGTAATATGATTGACATTTTTAATCTTGCTTTCAAAACTGCTTAAGATTTTTAAAAAATGGTTCTGAGCACAATAATTAATGAAGCTGCATGTAGCAAAAGAAAAATGTAGACTGAGCAGACAGTTTGTAAAGTTTTAAATACCTACGTTAGAGAAGTAAGACAAATACAATGCTGGCAATAGTGATCCAAAAGTTAATAAGGAAAGAAAGGAACATATTCAGAAACTAGAAGAGAAGAGAATAGTGGATTGAAAAGATTTAAGTACCAGGGTGACCTGATTTAACAAGTTTGAATTACATATCTTCTAATCTACTCCACTGCACACTAAATCCAAGTGATAATGTATAGCTCCTACCCTTTTTTTTGCTTTGCGTACTTGTCAGATTCTTTCTTTTCATTCATGTGTCAGGATTCCAACTGTTCCTCAATGCATGAGTGCTAAGTTTTGTACCATTTCAGGGTGCGACTTCAAATTGGGAAGAGAAATTCTAGGATAGGTGGACACTCATGCAAAACAGTAGATGATGTGTGATTGGCTTCAGACAACCTCCAAGCAAGCTCACACAAATAGTAAGATTCTTGAAACAATTTGGACCTGAAATGCCATGTACAACAGCCACATACTAAAATAACCCTTGCATAGAACCTTTGTTGGGGAACATGTGGTTGTGGAAGGATTTAAGCTTGCCCTATCCTCTCTCACCCACTCCCACAGCCTCAATATCTGAAGTAGCCAGTGATATCTTCCGAAATTCAGGTCACGTCCCATGTTTGCAACCTGAGGTCAAATTTACTTCTGCCAGCCTCAGGCCTTTCTGCCCATCTGTAGTTGTGCTTGGCACCATCAGATTTCCAAAGCAAAGGCAGGAAAACTCTCAGCCTGGATCTCATTTCCACCTATCATGCCACCTTACACAAGCATGCTGTTGCTTGGGGTGGATGTCTCAAAGAGGATTTTACAGCAACAGCTGTAGATACGGAATCACAAATTAATTTCCAGCCCTTGTATTGATTAATACCAGACCTGTGGTGGAAGAATACAGACAGGCCTTGAATTTTCATCTCCTTGAACTTCAGGGACTTGAATTTCCTCTGAACACTTGTGCACTGGTTAATGTGCTTATGTCAAATTCCTCTTTGTGCTATTTTAATGAGACCATTAACCTGTGTTATTTTAAGTGGATTAAGAAATCTGTTAGAACAGGTCACAGTGGAATTTCAGCCCTCCACTGTCTTTCAAATATTTCACAGTGTGTCTGAATGATGAGAGAATATTTCTGAAAACTAGCTAAGCCCAGATTTCTCCAGAGATGGGCGAATGCTTTGTGGAAAGTATAGCAACTAATTGGTCTCTGGCAATATGTTCTCTGTTCATCAGGTGTAAATTCCAACTTAATTTAAGACATTTTGACATCCAAGCATAAGTTTAACCAATAACAGTGTTGTGTCGCGAATGCTTAACTAGTTCTGGGGGAAGAAACTCATTAATATATCGTTGCTTCCAGCAGTGATACATGGACTTATATTAATTCCCTGGAGTCAGGCAGTGCCAAGCACTGCGACTGGCAGGACCGCATGGTTTTCTTCACTGCTCGCAATGTAGTTCTCACTTTCACTGCATCTGCTGCCTTTCTTTTATCACTGTCTCGCTCTGTTCTCACTTCGATTGTCAGATTATTATTATTTCTGCTGATGTTGGAGTGTAATGGCAGTTGTAACAGCATAACTAAATTTATTTTGAATGTTGTCCAATCTTAAAAGCCCACACCCCATGTCAGTTTCTTTTTACTGTAATTTATGAGAGATGTCAGGTAGGTAATACAGATGAATATAAAAGGTTCAAAGAGGATGTAAGTAAAATGCAACAATTAAAGCTAAGAGAGCATATGCAAAGATATTAACAACTCAGTCCCAAAGATTTCTCTAAGTGTAAAGATAAAGTCCCAGAAGACCTCCTCTCTTATTAGAGGGGGATGACTGGTGATGAATTTAACAATTCTTCAGGCAAGGGGAGAGGTCGCGAAGGTGAAACTTTCATGGTAACTTCAGCTGCCACAGAAATTGAACCTGTCGTGTTGGCCTCACTATGCATCACAAACTAGCCATCCAACCAATTGAGCGAACTGACCCCCTTTCATACGTGTATAAAAAGCACAATAATGGGAAATGGAGGAGTGGGGATGATTCAGGATGAAGAGGGATTTATGATGAGGCAAGCAGCACAGTTAAGATATTAAATTAACACTTTGCATTTATCCTTACCAAGTCTTTGTGAATAATGACAACGATCACTTCATTAATAAACAGAAGGTAATCAGTCCTTACTTGATCTTGCCTATATGTAACTCCCAACTCAGAGCAATGTGCTTGACTCTAATACTGAGTAATAATGGGTGACATCAATTTGTATAACTGGTAGATCTCATTAGAACTGCTGCCGTGGAGAATGAATTGCTGAAATGTGTATGAGATGGAGTTTGGGAATAATATATAGAAGAACCAACAAATGATCAGGCTATTTTAGATTTACAGGTAGACAACCCTTTATAGGAAAATCAAAAAGCTCCAAAGTCCGAAGGTTTTTTTTGTGAAGTGTTTTTCTCATTAACAAGGTTGTTTGGTGCGCAAACAGTTAACCTAACTCCAGACCCACTTGATGCGTATCACTCAGATATGATGTGGGGGGCATGGCCAGCACTGGCAGGACTCAATTCTGTCTCAGGGCCCGTTACACACAGTGAGTCTGCTGTTCCATAAGACCTTTAATCATTTCACCATCAAACTGTCACTTATTTTGAAATTCAAAAAATTCTGAATTCTGAAAACCAGCTGCTCACGAGCATTTTGGATAAAAGATTGTGCATAATGAGAAAGGATTAACTAATTACATTGTTGTAAAGGCACCCTCTGGAGGTAGTGATGATACCACGATAGAATAATGTGTTAACTTTGAAAACAGTATAGTTCATTCTGAACATGGGAAACTGAGAGGCAAGTTGGCGATGGTGAATAGAAAATACTCTATGATTATTGACAGGCATTTAAACTGGTTAACTGGTATTTAAATACATATGTTTTGGTCTAAAATAAATGTACATTTCTCCAAAGCACAAGTACCTAATGGGTAAGGTGACTGTACCACCCAATGTTCTGCTGTACTGCTCGCAAACAAAGCTTCTAACTGTACTGAGGTATGCATGATTACAATAAATCAAATCAAATCAAATCCATTACTAAGTAAAGATGTCAAAATTTGCATAAGATCAAATGAAATAGGTTATAAGGATGCGATAAGTTATAAGTAAGAGGGCGCAATTTAGAACGCAGCAAAAAATGACCAAGAATTTGATAAATAAAGGGAGAAGAGAATATGAATGCAAGCTAGTAAGAAAGATGTAGGAGGACTGTACAAGCTTCTTTAGGTATGTGAACAAGAAAAGCTTAGCTGGGCCAAATGTCAGATGAAAATAGGAGGATTTATAGTACAGAATTGGAAATAACAGAGAAAGTAAACAATTACTTTGTGTCTATTCTCATGTAAGATGATGCAGAATATCTCCCAGAAATACCAGGCGACCAAAGAACTTGTAAAACTGAGGAAATGAAAGAAATTAGTATTGGTAAAGGTGGAGTACTTGAAAGGTTAACTGGATTAAGGTTAATCAATCCCCTTGACAGGTTACATACCAGAGCATTGAAGGAGTTGCTATAGAGACATGGGTGGTTCACTTTATAAATTCTGTCGATTCTGGAAATGTTCCTGTAGTATGCTAAGTTGCAAATGTAACCCTACTTACTAGAAAGAATAGTGAATGAAGAATTGCAAGCATGTTAGTTTGACTACAAATACAGAGAAAGTGGTTGAATCTGTATAAAAGATGTGAGAACAAATGTCATGACCAAGGATCAGAACGCTCAAGTCATAGAGTCATAGAGATGTACAGCATGGAAACAGACCCTTTGATCCAACCTGTCCATGCTGACCAGATATCCCAACCCAATCTAGTCCCACCTGCCAGCACCCGGCCCATATCCCTCCAAACCCTTCCTATTCATATACCCGTCCAAATGCCTCTTAAATATTGCAATTGTACCTACTGCAGACAATTTTAATTTATAATTCCAAAATGTGCTTTTTTCAAAAGACAGCTTATGTAGCAGATACAAATTAAGTAGCTGTCTGGAGAGAGAATGTGATACCCACAGGTACAAAGGGAACTTCAAATATCAGCCCTTCAAAGGAGGGGGCAGAGATAAGTGAAAATAGGCTGGACAGTGATGTTCTGTGACGGTAAAACTGACAAGGTGCTGACAAAACTTGATCAGCAGGGAGACGCCCCCAATGCATTATGATCCAGAGCGCACACACATTTTGTGATTTTCTGATTGAAGAATACACAAGGACAGGGGTTAAAAAGCCAGTTTCAACTTGAATGGAATATGCTCGTGAGACTGAGTGTTATTTTGTGCACCAGCCTGTGTTCAAGCATTTGCATTCTGTGCAGGTCACTGTGGAAGAAATATCTCCAAGTCACCCCTACATGCAGATAAAAACTCTCCTTTACTCTGCTCAAAGTCAGACAAAAGGAAGCCTGATAACAAAAGGACTGTCTCTCTCTCTCTCTCTCTCTCTCTCTCTCTCTCTCCCTCCCTGAATACTGGAATTCAACCACAGTTGAAAGGAATCAGAACTGAGAAAGACAGCCGTTTGGGGACCATGAAATGGACAGTTCGGCTAGCAATATTAATGCTACTGGTAACCTCTGCTGCAACTGCTCCAATATTTAACAACTGTTCTTTATGAACAATTCAGAGGCTAGTCCATTTGGCTGTGTTTTTTAAATATTTATCTTTTTGTAGTCACCTCTTATTTACAATCTGCATTTATGTGTCTTGTATTATGAATGCTTCTTGTGTGAAGCAATGAATAAATGCCCTCTTTTTTGGGAGTTCAAGAAAACATGGTTAACTGGCTCCTTTTAAAACAAATTCCTCTGGTCCGAGGAGAAAAGTATCCTCAAGGTAAGGGATCCTTTCTAAGTTAGACTTATTCTAATCAAACAAGGCTCAACTGAGAAGGTGACGATAAAAACAGAAGTTGCTGGAAAAGTTCAGCAGGTCTCACAGCATCTGTGAAGAGAGATCAGTGTTAACGTTTCTAATCTGGTGACCTTCCTCAGAACTGCTGAGCAATTTCTGTTTTTGTTTCTGATTTACAGCATCTGCCATTCTTTCAGTTGCAATTGTGAATGCAACCTGTTCACCATTCTTTACTTGGGAAGTATTCTGCCTGGAATTGTAACACATTAAGGAACCTTGGCCTGATTATAACAGTAAATATACCTCAGTGAAATCTGCCATGTGCTGCCACCATATTGTGAAACTCTAAGGATATCATTGCCAGTCACTATAGTTGACTGGCCATAAACATTTGCATGTTTTGCTCCTAGTAGTTTGGATATGGGTGATTAATGGCCTCTCGCTTTGCCATAAATATTTCTCTGTTCCTATGTTCTATTTTGAAGCTGAGGGTATCACAGTTTGCCGCCTTCTGTTGGAAAAGAAGGTCACTGAGTCATTCTATACAAAGAGAACTGAGTACACCTCATTCTTATTTTCCAGAGAATAGCAAATAGATTGTGCAACTTTATGCTGGGATTAGAGATTTTTGCCATGATGCAAGGTATGATTCGCAGCCCAGATCCAACCCTCCAACTCAGCATCGTCCTGTTGACCTGACCAACCTGTCCATCTTCCTTCCCAATCATCCGCTCTACCCTCCCCCATCAACCTATCACAATTACTCTGCCCCACCTGCATCCACCAATCGCTATCGCACCTTCTTTTCCCCAAGCCCCACTCCCACCCCCCCATCCCCCCGTTTATCTCGCAGACCTCTTCCTCCTCCACATTCCTAATGAAGGGCTAATGCCCAAAATGTCAACTTTCCTGTTCCTTGGATGCTGCCTAATCTGCTGTGCTTTTGTATCACCACATTTCAAAATAATTCAGAAGAGCCCACTGTCATTGTGGATGATCAAACCCAGGTGGATAAGTAGTGGAGTCTATCTCAGGAGGATTATTTCTGTGGGATTTTTTTCCTCTGGCCTGTGCTCCGCCATTAGTCCTTAGCTGTTTACTCTTAAAGTTGGTACCATATTGAGCATGGCCTTCTGTAGTTGGGAGTGCATGATGGCAACATCAGAGGTACTTAGCATCTTGACTTGTGATCCCATAAGGCACCAGCCAGTTTACAAAGGAGCTTGTTGCGGGCTTTAATATTTTCTTTGTTCCCAATGAGAAGCTGTTGAGACATGAGGGGTCTGTCTTGAATGATATATAAAGAAAAAGATGAGGATCATCCTTCAGTTTTTGGTCATCCAAGGGCATAGAGTCATACAGCATGGAAAGAGACCCTTCAGTCCAACTCGACCATGCTGACCAACTTTGCCAAAGTAAATTAGTCCCACTTGCCTGTTTTCAGCCCAGATCCCTCTAAGCCTTTCTTATTACATACCTGTCCACATGTCTTTTAAATGTTATAACTGTATCTGCATCTACCATTTTCTCTGTCATCTACCATTCCACATACGAACCACCCTCTGTGAAAAAATTGCTCCTCAGTTCCCTTCTAAATATTTCTCCTTTCACTTTAAAAATATGCCCATTAGTTTTGTGCTACCATTCACACCGCCCTTCCCCAAGGGAAAAAACATTTTCTATTCATATTATTGATAACCCACATGACTTTATAAACCTCTACAAGGTCACCCCTCAACTTCCTATGCTCTAGTGAAAAAAGTCCAAACCTATCCTTTAAAACTCTTCACTCCTGGCAACATCCTGGTAAATCTTATCTGAACCTTGTCCGATTTGCTAATATCCTTCATGTAGTAGCGTGACCAGAACTGGACACAGAACTCCAAAAGTGGCCTCACCGATGTCCTGTACAACCTCAACATGACATCCCAACTCCTATACCCAATGGTCTGAGCAATGAAGACAAGCATGCTAAAGGCCTTCTTAACCACCTTGTCTACCTGTGATGCAACTTTCAAAAACTAAGTACTTGAATCCCTAAATCTCTCTGTTCAACAACTCTACCGAAGGCCCTACCATTAATTGTAAAAGTCCTATCCTTGTTTGTTTTACCAAAATGCAAAACCTCGCATTTATCCAAATTAAACACAACCTGCCACTCCTCAGCCCATTGGCCACAATTCCTTTGTATGCTTAGATCACCTTCTTCACTATACTGCCAATTTTGATGTCATTTACAAACTTACTAATCACGCCTCCTGAATTTTCAGCAAAATATTTGTATAAATTACAAACATCAGTAGACCCAGCACTGATCCCTGTGGAATGCTGCTGGTCACATGTCTCTTGTCTGCAAAGCACCCTCTGGTCTTCTACCGACAAGCCTTTTTTTTGTATCCTTTGGCAAGCTCTCCCTGAATCCCATGTGATCTCACTTTACTAATTAGTCTGCCATGGGGAACCTTGTCAAAGGCTTTACTAAAGTCCATGCAGACAACATCAACTCCTCTACCCTTCTCAATCTTTTTGGTTATATCGTCAAAAATCTCAATCAAGTTTGTGAGACATGATTTCCCAAGCCATGCTGACTATCCCAAATCAGTCCTTGCCTCTCCAAAATGCATGTAAATTCTATCTCTCAGAATTCCCTCTGAGAATTTATTCACCACTGATGCCAGATTCACTGATCTATAGTTACCATGTCCCAGGCTTCACCTTACAGCCTTTAGTAAATAAAGGCACAACATCAGCCACCGTCCAGTCATCCAGCACCTCATCCATAGCTGTATATGATACAAATATCTCTGCAATTTCTTCCCTAACTTCTCACAATATTCTGGGATACACTTGATCATGTCCTAGAGATTTATCCATTTTTATGTCTTTTTAAGAACACGAGCACCATCTCTTCTGTAATGTGGACTGTTTTCATGACATCAGTATTTACTTCCCCAAATTCCCTCACCTTCATTTCTTTCTCCATGGTAAAAACTGACGCTTAGTATCTCTCTCATCTCCTGTGGATCCACATGTCAATGACCTTGTTGATCTTTAAGGGGCCCTATTCTCTCCCCAGTTGCTGTTTTGCTCTTAATGTACTTGTAGATTCTCTTTGGATTATCCTTAAATTATCTCTCATACCCTTTTCTAGCCCTCCTGATTGCCATGTTAAAAATGCTCCTAACCACCAGTACACTCTTCAAGAGAATCACTCGATCTCAGTTGTCTGTATCTAACATATGCCTCCTTCTTATTCTTGATCAGAGCCTCAAAATGTAGGAATAACCTGAGAAATACTATCTAATTATGCATGATGTAGCTAAGGAAATACTGTTCTAATTATGCGCCATCCTTAAAGATAATCCTCTAAAAATGGCAAAGGTTTTAAAAAGTGATTGAACAAATGTGCAAAGTCAATATAATCAAACTGAGTTGCAGTGAATGGAGTTCACACATTGTAATGACATCAAATCCAGATGATTAGATTCCCTACAATGTGGAAACAGACCCTTCGGCCCAACAAGTCCACACTGACCCTCCAAAGAGTAACCCACCCACACCCTACTAGTGCACCTAACACGATGGGCAATTTAGCATGGCCAATTCACTTGACCCACGCATCTTTGGACTGTGGGAGAAAACCGGAGCATCCGGAGGAAACCCACACAGACACACGGAGAGTGTGCAAACTCCACCCGAGGCTGGAATCAAACCCGGGTCTCTGGCACTGCAAGGCAATAATGCTAACCACTGAGCCACTGTGCCAGTTCTCAATGATTATGTGTGGACTATTGCAAAATCAATGCAGTTACAAAATGTGATTCATTTCCTATTCCATATCAGGAGGATGGTATTGAGAAGGTGGGACAAGCAACTTATATTTCAAAGTTGGACTTACTCAAAGAATTCTGACAGGTGCCTTTATCCGAAACAGTGAAGGAAATTTTGGTTTCCGTGATGTCAAATGGACTGTGTCTGTTTAAAGTTATGCCATTTGGTATGAAAAATTACTAGCCACATTTCAAAGACTAGCCAGTAAAGTCATTTTGGGATTACACAATTGTGTGGTGTATATTGACAATGTGGTGATTTTTAGTCACACATGAAAGGGCTATGAGGAGCAGGTATTGGAATTGTTCGATTGACTTCAGGAGGCAGGCTTGGTAATAAACCTGGCTAAGAGTGAGTTCACAAATGCCCAAGTCATGTTCCTGGGCCATGTCATTGGATGTGGACAAATGGTCCCATGGGATGTGAAAACAAAGGTTATTGGGAGTTTCTCATGCCATCAAAGAAGAAGGAAATACTGCGATTCCTGGGACTGAGAAGTGGCTGATGGAGTTTACTTCAGATAAATGCGAGGTGCTGCATTTTGGGAAAGCAAATCTTAGCAGGACTTATACACTTATACACTTAGTGTCGCTGAACAAAGAGGCCTTGGAGTGCAGGTTCATAGCTCCTTGAAAGTGGAGTCACAGGTAGATAGGATCGTGAAGAAGGCATTTGGTATGCTTTCCTTTATTTGTCAGAGTATTGAGTACAGGAGTTGGGAGATCATGTTGTGGCTGTACAGGAGGATGGTTAGGCCACTGTTGGAATATTGCGTGCAATTCTGGTCTCCTTCTTATCGGAAAGATGTTGTGAAACTTGAAAGGGTTCAGAAAAGATTTACAAGGATGTTGCCAGGGTTGGAGGATTTGAGCTATAGATAGAGGCTGAACAGGCTGGGGCTGTTTTTTCCTGGAGCATCGGAGGCTGAGGGGTGACCTTATAGAGGTTTACAAAATTGTGAGGGGCATGGATAGGATAAATAGACAAAGTCTTTTCCCTGAGGTTTGGGAGTCCAGATCGAGAGGGCATAGGTTTAGGGTGAGAGGGGAAAGATATAAAAGAGACCAAAGGGGCAACTTTTTCACACAGAGGATGTACGTGTATGAAATGAGCTGCCAGAGGATGCGGTGGAGGCTGGTACAATTGCAGCATTTAAAAGGCATTTGGATGGGATATGAATAGGAAGGATTTGGAGGGATATTGGTCGGGTGCTGGCAGGTGGGACTAGATTGGGTTGGGATATCTGGTTGGCATGGATGGGTTGGACGGAAGGGTCTGTTTCCAAGCTGTACATCTCTATGACTCTATGAGTAGTTTTGATCGGAAGTTTGTATTGAATTTTAGCAGTGTGGTTGTTCCACTGACTGACTTGTTGAAGCAGTGCAGAAACTATCAGCCAACAGGGGAATGTCAGGAAGCATATGGCAGTCTGAAAGTGGTGTTAACCACTGACCCAGTGTTCTCCATGCTTAAGTATACAAAGCCATTCAAAGTTGGAATCAGTGCTGTACTTTTCCAAGAAGACTACGAGAAGATAGAAAGACCATTTGGGTATTTTTCCAGAAAATTGACGAAACATCAACAGAAATATTTCACAATTGAGAAGCAGACCTTGAGTTTGGGGTTGGCGTAATCCCTTAAACTTTTTGGAAAAATGTAATGATAAAAATTCCAGACTGTTTAGATGGAGCTTATTATTGCAACCATTGAATTTGAAAATCACACTCGTGGCAGGATGAGAGAGTGTAATTGCCTACACGTTGTCACAACTTTGATGAATGAAGATGGAAGCGTTCAGTGGCGGGAAAAAGCTTACTGAAATGGACTGTAGTCGTGAATATTTGCATGCTTAGAGTCAATGTAATGTTTATGTATTATCGTGTACTAATAGTGTAAGCCTAAACGTTTTGTAAAATGAAATCATCCTTATATCTTTATATATTGATGGTTCATTTATTAGGGTGGAGGTGTGTGATACTTTGGCCTTAAGAGGTGTATTTTATTCAAGATTCTGTTGTGAAGAAAGATTGAGTCAGAGGTGAGAGTGGTCTACTCAAAGCCAATATAGTAAACAGCTTATGTGGCCTTGGTTTTTTAAAAAAAGTTGGAACAATAGAAGTAGCCTGAATGGGTGGGGTCAAACTCCCAGAGAGGCAGGATTTTTAGTTCTAGCTTTCTAGACTTCTGGGTCTTGAAGCTGGATGTGAGAGCTCTTATTCCTCTCCCCGTTACAGTTAAAAGCTGAGGATGTGTTCCTACTGCGAGAATTGCATGTGAAACAATCTATTTTACTGAATTTACCTTTGCCAAAGGTGTGTTTATGAACTATTATTGTATTGAAACAGTTAATTAGTAGTAGTTAATATATATCTATTACTTTGTTAAGTATTTCATTACATTAAGCCAACTCTTTTATTTTTGCTATTTCTGTGTAAAAATAAAATGTGCCTTGCTTTATGAGTAGTTTGACCAATTGAATTGCATCTGGAATTAACGTTAAAATATGAAAAAAAAAGTGTCTAGACTATGTTCTTAGTATATTTTGAGGGGGTCTGGTCTGGTCCATCACAGGTAAAGTAGCCAATCCTTTAGTAAAGAGCAAAGGTCATTCAAAATCTTTTAATAAAAATCTGTATTCATGTTCTTGTGTCCCAAATTCCTAGTTTCAATTTTTGAAGCATCCTCACAAACTTACAAATGAGCAGACTTAGCAGAAACATTTGACGGTGATTATTTCACAACCTGCTTTTGTTACAATGTTCTTAAAGCTAGTACAGAAGATAATGTGCACTGATGTTTCACAGTTATTAAAATTTGCAATCTCCTGGCCAGGTACGCCAACATTAGTTGAATTAGACCGAAGAAAATGCATTCAAACAGAAACACAACTTTGCAAATGACAGTGGTTTTATTATTTTGGTCTGTTGCCAAACAAATAGAGATTCTTTTAACCCACGAAGCAACTATTATGTACATAATCTAAAAGATAAATTACTTTTTTGAAATTACTATTTTAGCTGCATCATCATTCAACGTAACAATAAAATCTAAAAATTAAGGGAAAACATTTCATTTGCTATAACATCAACAGCAGGTTTTCAGAAAGGGGAATATCATATTTCCTTTTCAAATGAATCACCATAATTGCATACAAGGGACTTCAGTGTAGGTTGTGGCCTGCCACAAATGAAGTAGAATGATGTATTTTGAGTATAAAGTAGCCGTTACAAATTTGACATTTTCTTTAGTCTTTTTCTCTTGTTTCCGGTAGCTTGTGGATAAGCATCTCAGTCCATTTCTGCTCTCATCCATGTCACCGACTCTCAATTCGAATTATTTCTTGTTAAGTAACTAGGTATCAGCGAGTTGGCCATTGTATGATGTTCTCACATGATCCTCAATTTTAATAGAAGGCAGAATAATATCTCATCTAACTCTAATTTGTGATTAATGGAATTAAATACAGTGAAGAATCTGAGAACAGCAGTTCACCATGCTGTATGGAATTTGCTCTTTTTTAATCTCAATCGTTTTCTTAAACAATTAGGAAGTACTACATAATTTTGAAGACATTGCAAAATTATGGATAGATAGCAGTCTTCATTGTTCTTTAGAAAATCTTCATTCTGTGAATTCCAAAATACCTTTTGGATGACAAAGCAAAAATCTATTGTTAGAATGTGAAAATATACTGAGCTGATGATCTTTCTGCAGAATGAGTCCACAACCATCTGATGAAGGAGCAGCGCTCCAAAAGCTAGTGCTTCCAATTAAACCTGTTGGACTATAACCTGGTGTTGGGTGATTTTTAACTTGGTACACCCCAATCCAACACCGGCATCTCCAAATCATTTCTGCAGAATGGTTCTCTGATTTCTATTGGGCGAGCTGAAAAATACTATCCAGTAAGGACTAGGGCCAAATTTAAACAGCTAAAGCAAGAGCTAAATACTGCAGCTACTTGAGCTCTGAAATGAAAACACAAAATCTTGGAAGTAGTCAGCAAGTCAGCATCTGTTGTGAGTTAACATTTCATGTTGATGACCTTTTGTCAGAGCTGTAAAAAAGAGATTTTATATCCGTTAAACAGATGGAGGCTAGTACAAGGAGATGAAAAAAAAAATCCAAAAGGGAAATTTCTTGATGGGTTGAAATATTATTAACCTGAAATGTTAACCAGGTTCTGTCTCCATAGATGCTGTCTGATCTGCTAAGTATTTCCAGCACTTTCTGTTTTTATTATAGCTCGGAGTCCAAGAAAAAATCTGTCAAACACACATATATTTAGAATTATTTCCACAAAACCTTTACATATGAATCATAGCATTGACCCTTCCTTGAGTACCAGAAATGGCAAATCGGATGTGTTTTTCTGTACATGAGGCTATTTTAAACTCATGCACTGAGAGAGAGAAAAATCATCAATCAGTTATGATGCTGTATGAATGTGGAAAATTTTTCTTTTTTACACTTGTTTTTGTTTTCCTTGCAATCTCCTCACTTACACCAAAATCCAAGAATGTGAGAGAATCTGCATTATGTTGGGAGTTATCAGTTTACATAAAAATGTCTGGAGCTTGATATTGTAATACAAACTCTCAATTGGGATCTATATAGACCAGCACTTAGAGTCATAGAGTTGCACAGCATGGAAACAGACCTCTCGGTCCAACCCATCCATGCCATCCAGATATCCCAACCCAATTGATCTGAAGATGACTTTGTTTTCCTGGAGGGTCCATTTTAGAATGCTAGTACTAAATTGTTGTTACTAATCAGGAGAGATAAACAGTGTGATAAAATATCTTCAACACAGTGATATCCAAAAGTCACATCTTCTTACCACTACTGCCTCACAGCACCAGGGAGCTGGCTTCAATTCCAGCTGAGGTTGACTGTCTGTGTGGAGTTGCACATTCTCCCGAATCTGCATGAGTTTCTGTTGGGTGCCCCGGTTTCCTTCCATGATCTAAAAATGTGCAGGTTAAGTGGATTGGCCATGCTAAATTGCACCGTTGTGTCAAGGGATGTTCAGGCTAGGTGGGTTAGCCGTGGGGGAAATGTGGGGTTGCAGGGTTACGAGGATAGGGTGGGATGATCTTTGGAGGGTCGGTACCGACTTGATGGTCTGAATGACCTCTGTCTGCACTGTAGGGATTCTACGATTCTAAGTACTTTCTTTGTAATTCCATAGAAAAAATATATGGCCACTAAAGTAAAATTCTAGCTGTATGTTTGCTCGTGTAAACACCAGAAAGCTCCAAGCAAAACTATTAATCATTTATTCCATTCTCAATTTTTCAAAGAACATTGAAAAATTAACACTACTTTATGTGCTTATTTCATTTTACACAACTCGAGAGTTTGCAATGTATACTGTTCAAGTCATGTCATTTTTCACTTTGTGTTCTTTTCCAGTGCCCTTTGACAATTCTATAAATTCTCATGAGCCTATTTCTCTGCTTTGTTTTTCAGGATCCTCTCCACTTTTTCTATTCCAACTACTTTCCTTCCCTAGTTTCCAATGATTCTTTGTTTTCTGTACGTATTTCACAGTCAGTTGTATTATATCCTGCATGTCGGCAACATGAATTCAAAATAGCATATCATGGGAAATGGTTTCAACTAGTGAAGCTTTTTTTGTTTCTGTAGACAATGGATTAGCATATTGAGATTTGTAACCTTCTCCCTGCTGTGTTTACATCTGTTTCCACAGCTGAGGTTTGCCATTGAGGGCACAAGGAAGGAATATGCCATGTAAATTTGTTCTGAGCCTTTTCAAGCTAGAATAATCAAAATACGTAGTCACAATTACCTTATTCAAAATGACAATTTGCCATTTTCAACAATTTGTAAATGTACTCACTTTGTGTCATTTATTACAAAATTATGGAAAGATTGTACCCATGACAAGGATTGTACTTAATGAGCCATGGTAATATTTTCAAAGACTTTAAAAGTGTTTTTCACATTAGTGGAAACAAAGCTATTCATCGAAAGAAAAATATGAAATAATCATCTTGTCTCCCAAGCAATATGGGTGCTGTGGATGCTGGAAGTGAGAACAATTTTGTACCTGGGTATGAGAGACTTTTAACAGCCAGTTGTGTGCAAATACTCTGTAAATGGTTCACAATGAGCTCAACCCATTGAGTTGGCATCCGTCATATCTTGGAAAGAACCCAAGTTGTTTCCCTGTAGTCCAGGTGACATTTTCTGTTGTAGATGTTTGCAATCAACCTGCTCAAACATGACTGGGGAAGGTAGTATTTGAACTCAGACCTTCTGTCCCAGAGTTAGGGACACGACATCTGTACCTCAAGAGTCCTTATTTTCTCTTGTGTAGAAATGAGGTATGCTATCGAAATCCAGAATGAACTATTTATCAATATTCTGCTCTTGAATTTAATCTTAAAATGACTTGAGATTACCTTGAATTCAAATGAAGGTTGAGATACCAGAAAACAATATGCTTGGCATTTTGCTATTATGAGATGTTGCTTAGCCAAAAATATTGCTTAAACTGCACTTCTTAGTAATTATTTGCTTGTGCTCATGAAATTCCTGCACTCTGCAGCACCTAATGGTAGTTCTGCAAAGCCCTAAGTGAGCAGTTTGGCAATATTCAATATTGTTCCAGTAATATTGTTGTAGTACTGATGGATAAAAAACATTGTATGTTTCTGCAATTTTCCCTCTTCAAACTTTGCTTCTTATTCAATTACTAGCTCATCAGTTTTACCAGTTTGTCTTGATCTGTACCCTTGGGGCTTAGCAAAATCTTTTCTCAACTGAATTACTAATAAGGTTGAAGTGACAGTGTTTCTTTTTCTGGAGCCTGCATTCTATATGCTGCTACCTTACTGTGGAATGGAACATCATACAGTTAGCTAATCTGCAGTTTAACCTTTCAAAAGGAGATATTTAAATTCAATTATACCAATTAGATATTTATCGACACACATTTCTAATTCTTCTTATCAGTCAGTTCGTAGGACAGCATTAAAAATTATTTTGCAAAAATGAAACATTTATTGTTATTTATTTGTTTGTTCCATTCCGTGGTATGTGAGGGTTTGAAATTAATAAACCTGCCATGACAAGCATGCACTTATTGCTGATTTGCAGACCAGAATTCAATCAGCGGCCAACATTCCTTTAACTGATCTTTAATTACAAACCCTGCGGTGTGCATGCTGTTGGAAAAGTTGTAATCTAATTCTCCTTCTTACTTTCCTACAGTGCAAATAACATTGCTGCATTAATGCAATATTGCTTGTCTTGTTACTTATTCACTAGTTCCAGTCTTGCTGAACGTCAGTTCTTCTGTAAGTGCAACATATGCAAACATCAGCTGGATTCCAGGAATGGGACATGCAGCTTCTGAATTTTATGTTGCATACATGAATAACCGTAAGCTGTTCTCGCTCTCTAATTTTTGCAGAAATTGTAATCAAATCCCCAATGGACCTGTTAATATACCTGTTCTACTTGCCCCACTAACCATGATTAATGAAGCAAATCAATCCAGTTTATTTCTTTATAACTCACTCTTAAATTAGCACAAGCCATTGGCAACTTGTTTTTAATATCCAAATTGTATTGTCATTGTATTATTCATGTTATTATATAATTTTCATTGATATTTTAAGAAATAAAAGGTACAGTGATAAATGTGGCATAAATTTTATTATTAAACCAAATTATGCTTAAGTTGTTTTGGGATTAAAATCCCAACCATTGTATTGGAGTTAATTTTCTTAATGCAATTTCCATAGGTAAAGGTAAATGGAAGATTTCAGACGCAGTAAATATTTCACAAAATTTCCACATCTTAGAAGGGCTAGAACCTGGAACTGAATATACAATCCGTCTTATGGCTAAGAACTGGTTTGATAACTCTAGCATTTTTGAAGATGTTATAGAAACAAGGGGAAAAGGTGAGGCACTGGTCCCATTTAAAATCGAGTGAACTCATTTTTCGTATATTACAAATAAATATACTAGAAAAAAACAGTGGCGGAGCCAGTGAGGGGGTTGAGCCATCACCTCATCACTGCACCCCACTCCTTGCAAAATCTTCTAGAGGTTGACTAGAAGGTTATAGATGACCACACCTTTGAAGGACTACCTCGATTTCACTTCTAGGAGTCCATGTTAGCCATTTTCAGCTCTTGTGTTTGACCTACAAGTCAGTGCAGTTCCTGGCTCAGCCTTTGGCCTAGGTTTGGGAAGATTCCTCTATCAGCATGGTATTCTGTTCTCCAATTTAGGCAAATTTCAAATGGGACAATCTGCCCTGCTTCCCTCCATCTCCTACCCTCACCACCTTCCAAAGTGGCCAAGTCATGCTCCGCCACTGAAAAAACTATAATTTATGTTCAAAACTATTGTTGATATAGAAAAGTAATTTCCTAAGATTATAAATCACAGAAAAAAAAGTTATAATTGACATAAATTGTTACATTGGGACAACATGCATATAGTTTTCAAATTTTTTGAGGTTCTGTGTATAGTAATGCTTTGCTGTTATCCCGACAATGAACTTGTTTTTTTTTATGTAATTCATCAGCATTGTTTGTGCATGGTCTACTGACGCTTTTGCCATTGCTTAATAGGCTCTTGTAGGCATGCTTTATAATCCACTCATGACTGGTATATCAAGCCAAAATCATACATGAGATAACAGTGAATGAATCAAGCTAATCAGTATCCATGCACACTGGTAATTTAATGTTCCTTTTGAATTTCAAAGCTATTCTCAATTCCCTGAATAATTTTATGTACTTGTTCAGCAGATGTCAAAAACAATTTGCAGAAATTTTCATCTAACGCAGAAGAAATGGTTATTGCACAGTGTTACTCATTATTGTGTTTTCACAATATAAAAAAGACAGGTCGCTCTTCATTGCATATGAAGCTATGTTGGGAGTTAATGAGACAGCCAAGAGTTGATTGGCATTGTGACCAGTGAAATTTAAAAAAAAATGACCTGATATAGTATCATAGGATTTCGTAGAATATTATAGTACAGAAATGGCAAGAATAACGTAAACATTTTCAACATTTCTCAGTTGTTAGACTTTTTTTGAGTCAGGTGCTACTTTCAGAAAAAAAAACAGAATTGTTCTTTCTTTTGGCATCTTTTGATGCGGCTTTTTCAAGCATTCATTGTGCCAAACGACATCAATAAGATGTGTTCTTTCCAACAAGCTCTACTTCAAGAGTATAACATTGCACAACTGAAGCAATTGAGTTTTTTTTTCCCCGACTGCTAATTACAGGTGAGATTTATTTTGCAGATGCTTTAAAATAAATAAAGTTCCTAATAAGCAAGTAACAATTGGAAGAATGTAACAATTCTTGACATTTAGATAAAACTCATGGGTAAAAACAGATGCCTGGTATATTGATTGTATAAAGCTGCAACATTTATAGTTGTTTTTGGTGAAAAAAGATTATATAATTTTACTAATTGCTACTTTTCTTGATGATTAATTATGTGGTCTACAACAGCTTATGCAGGAATTCACGGAGGAATATCTACACAAGGATGGTTTATTGGCCTGATGTGTGCTGTTGCTCTCCTTACCTTGATTTTACTGATTGCTTGTTTCATAAAGAGAAACAAAGGAGGAAAATATTCTGGTATGTACTTACATTCATTCTTTAGTATATGTAGCATTAAATGAGCACTGAATATTCATGCATATTGTGATAGAACATGTTAATTTAGATAAAAGGAATACAAGGTTCAAAAGAAAGAAAAATTTCAGAATCGCACATTCATGTCTATTACTTGTTCTCGATAGTCCTGAATTTAGATATTACTTATTGGTTTCTTTTATAATTTGTGGTAAAATTCTTATTTGTGTTAATGTTTGCTATAAAAGAGTATTTGTGAGCTTGTATATTTCAATAACATGTTTAAAGTACATATCTGTGCAACTTGTTGGATGCATATTTTCAACATAAGTTATGATGTCTTCATTTGGATTTGAAATTACATGTTCTTAGGTCTCTTAGGCAGAGATATTCCAGTGATTTTAAAACAAAACAACCATACATCTTTGCTTCCAGTAGGACCAAACATATTTCAAAATTATATGAAAATTGAGAACTGTATGATTGCAAATTGTTTTGTTATCCCACCCTTTCACTTTCTTTCATCTGAAGACTAGACTTAATATACATGCCAATAAATCACCAGCAGATAGGGTAGTGTTGATATAAAAGCATCTGCATCCAGTTTGTAGTTTTTGATTTATGGGTTAGCTTTTATCAAGGCATTTTCTTTCTCCATTCATGGGATGATGAGCGTCTCTGACAAGGACTGCATTTATTGTCCATTCCTCATTCCGTTGAAGAGGTGTAGTGAGTCACCACTTAAAACTCAAGTTGCCTGTGTAAACACTTAGAACTAAAAACTTCCATTTCAAACATGGGGTAGAATCTGATTCTTTCAGCAAAGTGCTAATTCTATTGAGAATGTTTGGAGGGATACTGGTGATGAGGAACCATAAGATTCCTCATTGTATCATACCAAACGTGTCTCAGTGATAACCGACTGCATCCCTGTGGCCTGTCTCAAGTCTAATTCTATCCTCATTCATCAAAGACCATTCACAGAATTATTCGCCACTCATTAAATATCCGCTGAAAGACCGATGTCCCTTGCTCCCAGACTTTGAAAAGCTATTTGCTTTGATAGGGCAATTTTCACCCAGACAAAATGAGGAAATCTTGCCTTGCTCTTCACCGGCAGCATAATGGTGCAGCAGCCACAAAACCAAGCTGGTCACAGAATGCAGCTGACCCTCACTCCTTTGTACATAAAGCCCTATTCTCTCAACTTCATCACTGTTTAACTACTTGACTGTACACCTCACCGGTCTTTAACTATGTTCTGTCTAAAATATCCTAATACACCTCTATTGCCGACTGGAGAGACTTGCATGCTGTCATTGTCATTGTGCAGGAAAACATTACATCTCGGCAAGCAACTGGACAATTGCAAACATGAGCTTTTATGTATAACCAGAAAAACTGAACTCAAACACTGCCAATAGCGTTTTTGGTTCACACCCACAATGCTAACCAAATGCTGACATTATGACGAATGACTAGTCTATGGTCGGTAATGGTCTACTGCACTCAGCTAACATCCATTGAAACTGGGTGTCAGTCAGGTCCTGTCTGGCTAGTAGCACCTTACACAGACTAGCTGTATCATGGCCAGGAGAGATTCTTGTTCCCTAAGGTTCTTGTTGTCTTCCTAGGAATACCAATCCTGTTTTCCCCGATCTTCAGCATCAGACACGTCACCTTGTTGCCTGCTTGAATTGTGCAGAGCACAGCACACCTGGAGTATACTGGAGGATGCCCCAAACCAATCCAAACAGTGGAACCACATATAAATCAGTCTTGTTGCATGCTTCATCACGGGCCTGGATGGGCAGTAATGTATCTGCTCTCCACATCAGTCAAGATTTGCACAATGGTGTCAAGAGCCATGGTCAGCATCACTAGCCCTTGGCCTAGAGTAGTTAGCCTCATGAGGCCCTTAGACCCTCAACTTGACAGGAACATGAGAGTGCTGCATACGAGTGGTGACACTTGTCAGGATAGTGAACACACACCTCCAGAAAGTGGTAACAATGATTAATTGAACAGATCTCCTTCTCCTACAGATGTATTCCATAATCTTCTGATATGCCCTTCACAGTGCCATACATGTCGAGTCTGACCCCTTCGCTGGGGAGGGAAATGTGACCTTGTCCTTGGCCTTGGTCCTGATGCACTTGTGAATGCCTGTCTGAGACATCCCACGCAGATCACCTATTGATACATAGAAGGAGCATTCCCATTGAAGTTCAGAGACGCAGTCACTGGAGAGGATGACCTCCCACTGCTGCAGCTCTTGGGTCTTTCTCTCTCTCTTCAGCAGTCAACAATTTCCTGTCACAGCATCCCAGTGCATCTGCTGCCTTTGTTGACACTGTGCTTTGCTGAGTCCCGGGAAATGGAGTCAATGCCAAACAATCCTGGATTTCCTCTGAACCATACACACCTTGAAAGATCCTGTGGCTGCAACCTATCCCTGAGCGAGGTGCTCCTCAGCCTGTCCTGCAGCCTGAGCCTGTGACTGGGTTTACCATCAGGCCTGATCCTCCTGCATCTGCCTTCAGGTAGCAAAAACGACCGGCATCCCACCAGCTTCAGGAAGTAGGATTTCAGTGGAAATGACCTGTGATGGGAACGCAACAAGAGAAAGATGCTCTTATGTCTCAGAAGAATCATTCCTTGTAGGTGAGAGCTGAATACAATCTCTAAACAGTGAGATATGCTGCACCCTGATTGTGAGGGACATGTCTCCATCATCCAAATAGCTTCAAACTCAGAATGTGGAACAGCTTGCTGAAACATAGAAAATAGGAGCAGGAGGAGGCCACTCAGCTCTTTGAGCTGACTCTGCCACTCATTAAGATCATTGTTGATCATCCAATTCATTGAGCCTATTTCCACTTTTCCCCCAGACCCTATGACCCCTTTCAGCTTCAAGTGCTCTATCTAATTCCTTCTTGGAACATACAATATTTTGGCCTCAAAAACAAAAACAGAATGCTGAAAGTCAGAAAAAAAAAAAAAATTCTTGGAAAAGCTCAGTAGGTCTTGCAGCATCTGTGGAGAGAAATCGCAGTTACCTTTTTGGGTCCAGTGACCCTTTCTTAGAACTCCACAGATGCTGCCAGACCCGCTGAGCTTTTCCAACAATTTCTGTTTTTGTTTCCGACTTCCAGCATCCTCACCTCTTTCAGTTTTTTATGTAATGGTTTGATCTCAAGTGCTTTCTGTAGCAGCAAATTCCACAGGTTTACCAGTCTCGGTGTGAAGACGTTTCTCCTCATATCAGTCCTAAATGGTTTATTGCATCAGTGTTCACTAACACTGATGAATGTTGAGATTAGAGATAGAAGTTTGATTAGTCTGGATCATGTTGACATAAGTAGGGAAGATGTGTTGGGTAGGCTAGAGGTTATTAAGGTGGAGAGATACCCAGGACCAGATGGAATCTATCCCAGGTTGCTGAGGGAGACAAGAGAGGAAATAGCTGGGGCCCTGACAGATATCTTTGTGGCATCCTTAAATACAGGTGAGGTACCGGAGGACTGGAGGGTTGCTCATGTTGTCCCCCCGTACAAGAAGGGTAGTAAGGATGTTCCAGGTAACTACAGACCAGTGACCCTGACGTCAGTGGTGGGAAAGTTGCTGGAGAAGGTACTGAGGGATAGGATCTATTTATATTTAGAAAAGAATGGGCTTATCAGTGATAGGCAACATGGTTTTGTGCGGTGGAGATCGTGCCTTACCAACTTAAAAGAGTTCTTCAAGGAAGTGACCAAGTTGATAGATGAAGGAAGGGCTGTTGATGTCATATACATGGATTTTAGTAAGGCATTTGATAAGGTTCCTCATGGTAGACTAATGGCGAAAGTGAAGTCATATGGTGTGCAGGGTGTTCTAGCTAGGTGGATAAAGAACTGGTTGAGCATCAGGAGACAGAGAGTAGTAGTTGAAGGGAGTTTCTCGAAATGGAGAAAGGTGACCAGTGGTGTTCCACAGGGGTCAGTGTTGGGGCCACTGTTGTTTGTAATATACATAAATGATCTGGAAGAGGGCACTGTTGGTATGATCAGCAAGTTTGCAGATGACACGAAGATTGGTGGAGTAGCAGAAAACATGAGGGACTGTCAGAGAATACAGGAGAATATAGATAGACTGGAGAGTTGGGCAGAAAAGTGGCAGATGAATTTCAATCCAGGCAAATGTGAGGTGATGCATTTAGGCAAGACTAATTCCAGAGTGCATTATACAAAGAAGGGAAGAGCCTTGGGAAAAGTTGATGAGCAGAGAGATCTGGGAGTGCAGGTCCATTGTACCCTGAAGGTTTCTGCACAGGTGGATAGAGTGGTCAAAAAGGCATCTAGTATGCTTGCCTTCATTGGACGGGGTATTGAGTATAAGAGCTGGCAAGTCATGTTAACATTGTACAAGACATTTAGAATACTGTTTACAGTTCTGGTCGCCACATTAACAAAAGGATGTGGACGCTTTGGAGAGGGTGCAGAGGAGTTTTACAAGGATATTGCCTGGTATGGAAGGTGCTAGCTATGAAGAGAGGTTAAGTAGGTTAGGTTTATTTTCATTCGAAAAAAGGAGATTAAGGGGTGACCTGATTGAAGCTTATAAAATCATGAAGGGTATAGACAGGGCGGATAGAGATAAGCTTTTTCCCAGGGTGAAGGATTCAATAATGAGAGATCATGCTTTCAAGGTGAGAGGTGGAAAGTTTAAGGGGGATACATGCGGCAAGTACTTTACACAGAGGGTGGTGGGTGTTTGGAACTTGTTGCCAGCAGAGGTGGTAGAGGCAGGCACGGTAGATTCATTTAAGATGCGTCTGGTTAATGCATGAGTAGGTGGAGAGCAGAGGGATACAGATGCTTAGGATTTGACCGACAGGTTTAGACAGTACATTTGGATCGGCTCAGGCTTGGAGGGCCTAAGGGCCTGTTCCTGGGCTGTAAATTTTCTTTGTTCTCTTTGTTCTTATTATCCTTGGACTGCGAGCTCTGGTTCTGGAGTCTCTACCATCGGGAACATCATTCATGTATTTTATCCGATCTCATCCTGGTGGAATTTTATAGATTTCTTTGTGATCCCATTCTTCTAAACTTAAGCAAGTATAATCCGCATCGATTCAACCTCTCCTCATATGCTGGTCCTGTCATTCCGAGAATCAATTTGGTCTAACTTTGCTGCACTCTCTGCAACCAAGAACATCCTTCCTTAGACAAACAGACCAAAACTGCATACGCTGGTGTGGTCTCATCAAGGAGGAGAAAGTGAGGACTGCAGATCCTGGAGATCAGGCGAGACTGTGATACTGGAAAATCACAGCAGGTCAAGCAGTAAACGAGGAGCAGGAGAATCAACATTTCAGGGATAAGCCCTTCATCAGGAATGAGGCTTGTAGGCTGGGGGGCTGACAGATAAATGGGAGGGAGGTGGAGTTGAGGGGGAAAGTAGCTGGGAATCTGATAGGCAGATGAAGTTGGGAGGGAAAAGTGATAGGAGGGTGGAACCAATAAATGGTCGAGGGCAGTGCTGAGTTGGCAACTTAGGACTGGGATTGGGGGGAGCGTGGGGGGGAAGAGGAAGCTAGTGAAATCCACAATAATCGTATGTGGTTGCAGGGTCCCATGGCGGAAGATGAGGCATTCTTCCTCCAAGCATCGAGTGAGGTCCAGGACCTGCATGTCCTTGGTGGAGTGGGAGGGGGAGTTAAAGTGTTCAGCCACGGGGTGGTGGGGTTGGTTGGTGCGGGTGTCCCAGAGATATTCTCTGAAATGATCCGTAAGTTAGCATCCTGTCTCCCCGATGTAGAGGAGACCACACCGGGTGCAATGAATGCAGTAGATGACGTGTGGAAGTGCAGATAAATTTCTGTCGGATGTGGAAGGATCAAAGCCTTGTACAAATGCATCCCTGCTCTTGTACTCGAACCCTCTGCCTATGAAGGCCAAAAGATCTGTGGATGCTGGAAATCAGAAACAAAAACAAAAATTGCTGGAAAAGCTCAGTATATCTGGCAAAAATCTGAGGAAAGCAATCAGATCAGTTCTGAGGAAGAATCATTGGACCTGAAATGTTAACTTTGATTTCTTTTCACAGGTGCTGCCAGATCTGCTGAGCTTTTCCAGCAATTTCTGTTTTTTGTTGCCAACATACAACTTGTCTTCTTCACCACCTGCAAGTCACTACTCAGTGACAGGTTAATGAGAATACTCAGGTTCCCCTCTCAATTTTTTGCCATTCAGATAATAATCTGCCTCCTTGTTTTTGCTCCCACAGGGGATAACTTCACAGTTATCCCCATTGTGCTATCATGTGTTTGCCTACTCCTTCAGCTTGTTTCAATTACACTGACGCACTCTGCCCTATCCTCACAGCTCATTCTCCCACTGAGTTTTGTGTCATATTACATTTAGTTTTCTCATTTAAATGATTAACTTATATTGTGAATAGCTGGGATCCGAGAACTGATCCCTGCGATACTCAACTAGCCACTGCCCACCATTCGAGAAAACATCCATTCTTTCCTACTGTTGGTTTCCTATCAGCCAGCCAGCTTTCTATCCATTTCAGTACACTATCCCCAACCCCATCTGCTTCAGTTTCACATGCTGATCTCTGTATGAGACGTTGTCACAAGTCTTCTGAAAGTCGAAATCAACAACATCAACTGGTTACCCATCATCAGCTCCATGAGCTATGTCCTCAAAATTCAAGTAGTTTTGTAAAGGTACTTCACCAACTGAGTGACGACCACATTATATCAAAACAGAGTGTCACCTGGACTGCAACAACCTTCTCATTCCAGACCTCAGTCTCTCAGCCAACCTTTCATTGTATTCAGCACATACCATCAATACACTCACATGACAGATGATCAAGTGATGGTTTGTGCCACCTCTGACCATGAACAGCCCAGGCAAACTTAACATTTTTGCTGATTCCCCGAAGTGGGTGCTTTCCTGTCCCTCTCCCAGACCTTTCCCTGAAGGCAAGCAGCCTGTCTTTCTTTCTGCATTAAAAAGCAAATCAATATGGCAGTCATAGTAGCTTTTGGTTCTGGCTGAAGTGCATAATGCTAACTGGCATAGCACAGCATGGCAAGGCAAGGCATGGATGCTGTGTGCATGCAGTTAAGCACTAACTGAACAAATGTTAAGACAGTAAGCAAGCAGCCCTGAGATGCAGCCTGGTCCAATCCGTGAGTCGCCTTGCAGCAGCTTTCAATGCTAGCTGTTGGTGTGAACGGCTTCCTAAGTGACCTATGCATAGGTGGGAAAGATGCCGTGATGGACAAGAAGGGTTAGCAAATGTCAGCCATTGTAGAGGGATGCATTTGGTCATTCCCCATGGGTCAGATGCCGTTTGGTGCTAAGTAACATGGAGGCTGGTCGGGCTAGCAGCTAGCTGAAGACTCCCATTCTGATTTCCATGATTTCTTCATGTCTGGCTTATTCAACATCTTTGGTAAAATAGGAAGCTGAATATCAGTGACTTAAATTGCTGGATTAATAAGCCTTTGAACAAATTATAATATCACTGAATTGGCAACATGTTACTGCCTAGCAAGAAATTTACTTTCCCACTTTGCAAATACATAAAATATGCAGTGGAATGCTCCCAAAGTCAAGATAGGCTTTTCCAGACTTTTTGTCCAATTCTGCCACAAATCTGGTCTTGGCCCACATCACTCAGACCCGATAAGATGCTGCCCATAGTCTGTAATGTTGCACACTCTGCCCAGAGAGTGTTGTTCTGAGGTAAGTTTCTCAAGGGCCTTTCTGATATAAGTCAACATTTAATGTTAAGAAAACTTGTGACGATTAGTAGAATGATTTTACCAATTTTTTTTTAAAAAGTATAATCAAGGTACAGAGATTATTTTTAAATTGTTAGGGTACAAACAATCTGAAAGGAGGAGATAAAATAATGGTTATATCATTGGACCAGTAACCCAGAACAGCAGGATCATTTTCCGAGTACATTGCTTTGCATTCCACCGTGACAGATTGGAAAATTTGAATTCAATAAAAGTCTGGAATAATTTTCTTTTAACCGAATGGTGACCATATAATCATTATTGGTTGTCGTAAAGGCCTATCTCATGTACTGATATTGTCTCGGGAAGGACATCGACTGTGCCTACCTGTGACTCCAGACCCACATCAATGTGATTAACTCTTAACCACCCTCAGCACAATCAAGGAAGAGCAGTGAATGGTTGTTGGGTCAGTGAAATCCCATACCATGAACTAACAAAAAGAAACTGAAACTGTAACCATCCAGAATACAACACAACTAATTGACAAATAGATCATCTGAAGTATCATTTTATAACCTCTTCTATTCAATATACGGTATAATAGGTATGCTTTGTATTAAGCAAATCACGATATTTTGTCTAAACAGAATAAAGAAAATAAAATATTGGTTATATTTTTATCTGCCTGCTAACAGAGAAGTAAATTGGATTGCTTTAAATTGTGTAATTGATAATTCTGGTTTAGTCATAACTTAAATTCATTAGCCTAAATACTTCATTCAGTTTCATGATGGTAAAGGCCTTAAATATTTTTGAGTCAGGAAAATATGATCTGTTATTTAAATAGTCAAAGGAATGCAGTTTCTTTCAATAGAAGCTGCTCATTACTCTGCGCTATCAAATCCTAATTTAAAAGTGCTTTCGTTAGATAACAAGTGAACTCATCTTTTTTTTCCCAGCATATCTCCTCAAGTCCCATACTCAAGTCTCATTTCTTCTTGCCAACCAACTTATTTATGCTCCCTGCACTAAAACAAATCTCAACCCCAGCATCCTGAAGTGAATTCCTTATTTATGTAGTCTCCAATGTGCTGTTTTCTTTAACGAGTCGAACTTTCATCTGCTCTGGTTTCCTAATTAGATTCCTTTCATTAACGAGACCAAAGACACTCTTGACACTCATTAAAGCAAATAATAAACGTAGAATAGGAAGGAGATTGGATTCACTGTTATGAATGAACACCGAACCAAAAATTTCTGAACTGATTGAAGCGGGCCAAAATAAGAGTGCACACGGGGATAAATGTTTATGAGACACAGAGAGTTGATGTTCGTCAGAGTTTAGTGTCCAGAGAATAACTGTGTTTGTCACTATTTAATGGGTCAGGAAATAATGCTGATATCATCATTTTTTTTTGATATTCTATTCTGAATGCCCATCTGTAGTTTGTTTCATGGATCAATCTTGAGTAGTATTATTCCTTAAAATTGATTATGCTTTCTAGTTAAAAATATGCAGCTCACCAGCCCCATGTTTCATTTCCATTTGCCAGCATTTGGTCCATATCCCTCTGAACCCATTGTGTACTTCACTTTTCTACTCAGAGTACACAAGTTGTAAGATTTCAAATTAAATTAGCACTGTTTGATGAATAATGAGATCATCAATGTCATGGACGCAAATATCAGCATGTGACCTTGTTGCACAGTATTTGGAGCCAGGAAACAGAATAAGCATTGATGCAAACACTTCTATTCAGCAATCGTTATGTTTGTTTTATTTCTGACATTTCTTTCATATTACATTCAGCTCAGAACCAGTTATCCAGCTGAACTCCATGGAGTTACAGCCAAGAAGCAGCCTGCAAGGCTTGCTGTCTGATAAAGAGCAATGCTGTTACAATCCCTGTAAAGACCAATAACAAGTAAAAATAAATGAATGTCCAGAAACTGCCGAGACACTGGGCAGGATAATGCCGGAAGCTCTTTCTCTGGTTGAAGACCTGTAGCATTTAGGGACACTGAAAGATTGGTCCTGGCACACAAAACATAATTCACTTTCAATGGGCCTTGCTGCTGGAAGTCAGTTTAGGATTTCGAGAATATTTCGGCAAATTACAATTGATAGAAGCTGGACTTTTGAACACACTAAAATGGAGAAAAATCAAAGGATTACACCACAGGATTTAAACTTTTAAGACGTTCACTGTAACAAAAATCAACATCACCTAAACACTACTTAATAAGGAATTAATTGACTAAACTGGAAGAAAGACGTTGTGAAACCTGAAAGGGTTCAGATAAGATTTACTCGGATGTTGCAAGGGTTGGAGGGTTTGAGCAACAGGGAGAGACTGAATAGGCTGGAGCTATTTTCTCTGGACTGTCAGAGGCTGAGGGGTGACTTTATGGATGTTTAGAAAATCATGAAGGACATGGATAGGATAAACAATCAAGGTCTTTTCCCAGGGTAGAAGAATCCTAGAGGTTCAAAGTTTGTGCGAAGATTTGTAGCTCGGTTGCTCGTTGCTGTGGTTCTGTTCGCCGAGCTGGAAGTTTTTGTTGCAAACGTTTCGTCCCCTGGCTAGGCGACATCATCAGTGCTTGGGAGCCTCCTGCGAAGCGCTTCTTTGATGTTTCCTCCGGTGTTTACAGTGGTCTGTCCCTGCCGCTTCCGGTTGTCAGTTTCAGCTGTCCGCTGTAGTGGTTGGTATATTGGGTCCAGGTCGATGTGTTTGTTGATGGAGTTTGTGGATGAATGCCATGCCTCTAGGAATTCCCTGGCTGTTCTCTGTCTGGCTTGCCCTATGATAGTAGTGTTGTCCCAGTCGAATTCATGTTGCTTGTTGTCTGCGTGTGTGGCTACTAAGGATAGCTGGTCATGTCGTTTCATGGCTAGTTGATGTCCTAGAGGTCCTAGGTTTAAGGTAAGGGGGGAAAGATTTAAAAGGGACCTAAGGGGCAACCTTTTCATGCAGAGGGTATTGTATGTATGGAATGAGCTGCCAGAGGAAGTGGCGGAGGCTGGTACAATTATATTTAAAAGGCATCTGGATGAGTATATAATAGGAAGGGTTTAGAGGGATATGGACCAAACGTTGGCAAATAGGACGAGATTAGTTTAGGATATCTGATCAGTGTGGATGAGTTGGACCAAAGGTTCTGTTTCCATGCTATACAAGAGAAAATATATCTCCTTTTTCACTTCTTCACATGACCAAGAGCCACACTGCATTAATATGTCACTGCATACTCTGCAAAATGGTTGTTTTTACAAGAACCAGTCCAAAGTTATTTCCAGCTTTAAACTTAACTTGCTTCTCTCCATTTTAGCATGTTCAAAAGTCCAGCTTCTGTATGCCGAACTATTCTCAAAATCCCAAACTGACTTCCAGCAGCAAGGCCCATTGAAAGTGAGTTACGTTTTGTGTGCCAGGACCAATCTTCCAGTGTCCCTAAATGTTAACAGGACTTCAGCCAGAGAATGAGCTTCCAGCAGTATCCTGCCCAGTGGCAAATCAGAGTTTTCTACCCTTCATAGCAGCTGCTATTGCTCTCTCTGTTCTATCTCTCTCTCGCTCTCACACACACACACACACTCTCTCTCTCACAGAAGAAGTGAGTATCTGTGCAGAGCCAACACAAACAAATATTTGTCCTTTTTGCCAACTCTCTCGCCATCTTCAGTGAGGGGAAATTATGCACTAGATGTCAATGAGTTAAAATCTCCTTCCTCAGTGAAACACCCAAGGTTGTCAGAAGAGAAGCCCATCATCTAATCTTAACATCTGTCTCTTTTAACTTACTTATTCAATGAAAAATGCCCAGCCAGAGCTTAAGAAATATTGTGTTGTTCCTTTTTTCAACTTAATGTGCAGACGATTATGGATTACATCTCACATTCTGCTCATTTATGTACCTTGTGAGAAATGAACCCATTATCGATTTGCTACCTTGTCTTCAATTATTTTAAGTCCATTTTGCATGAAGACAGAAAGATATGAGTGGTTGTGTGTGTCAGATATTGTAGCAGCTGATTGATGTACACAGTAAAATTTCTGCTTCACAATCTATGCGTCACAATATAATTCAGCTATGTAGTGGACAGTAAGTTGTGCACTCACAGGGCTGACGTTTTGTGTGGAGGGAAGAGGCACATCTCTGTGCATGACCAAAGAATTAGCCACAAATGCATTAAGCCCTCACAATGCAAAGTGGACGCCAAGCATCAAAAGTAAGGGTCAGACAATGATGCATTCAGCTTTGCTCGTGAAAGGTCCAGCTTTCAATATTTTCGTTGATGTTTATGAATCTCGGACCTCGCCGGCGACAGACAGATCCTGGAACCGCGTTGGTTCCTGATTTCCAACACAGGCAGAACGATCACATACACACCTCTCAGAACCCTCTCCCTTTTTCTCGGTCACGCAAGAAACACAGACAGACCCCTCTCTCTCATGCTTTCTATCTCACACACACAGAGTCAGACCCTGCTTGCTCCAATCACAAAATAGGCTGTCTTTGTCTATTCGCAAAATAGATGTCTTTCCTCTCTCTCAAAAGCACAGACTCTGCCCTCGTTCACGTGAACAGGTACATACCCTGCTCTGTCTCCATGTAAAGTATACACACTGCACTCCCTCAAGTAAATACACATTATTTTTCTTTTCGCCAGATGCAAAGGGACATATGCTGCACTCTTTCACATACAAAGGTGTAGACTACTGTCTTCACTGCTGTCCCTCACACACACAGGGACATACACCACTCTCACTCGCGCACACAGACACCCACACTGCTCTCCAGCACACAAGCAGGGACACACACTGCTCTCCCTCACACACACACACAGGGACACACTTCTCTCCCACACACACACACACACAGACATACACTGCTCTCCCTAACACACACCGGCACACACACTACTCTCCCTCACACACACAGGGGCACACACTGCTCTCCCTCAGACACACAGGTACACACACTGCTCTCCCTCAGACACACAGGGACACACACTATCTCCCTCACACACACAGGGGCACACACTGCTCTCCCTCACACACACGGGGACACACATTGCACTCCCTCACACACACAGTGACACATACTGCTCGCCCTCACATATTCAGATAAAACTGATCTGCTTTAACACACAGAGACACATACTGCTCTCCGTCACGCACACATGGACACACACTGCTCTCCCTCACGCACAGAGATACACACTACTCTCCCTCACGCACACATGGACACACACTGCTATCCTTCATGCACACATGGACACACACTGCTCTCCTTCACATGCACAGATGCACACAATGCTCTCCCTCACACACAGAGACACACACACTGCTATCCCTCACACACAGATGAACACACACTGCTCTCCTTCACACACACAGATGCACACAATGCTCTCCCTCACACACACAGGGACACACACTGCTCTCCCTCACACACACACACAAGGACACACACTGTCCTTCCTCTCACACACAGATGCACACAGTGCTCTCCCTCACACACACATGGGGACACACCGCTCTCCCTCACACACACAAGGACACACACTGCTCTTCCTCACACACACAGATGCACACAATGCTCTCCCTCACACACACAGGTACACACATTGCACTCCCTCATACACACACTGGGACACAAACTGCTCACCCTCACACATTCAGATACATACTGATCTCCCTTGTGCACACAGGGACACATACTGCTCTCCCTTACACACACAGGGACATAAACTCCTCTGCTTCACGCACACAGGGACACACACTGTCCTCATTCACACACACGAGGACACACACTGCTCTCCCTCACACACACAGGGACACACACTGCTCTCCCACACACACACACACACACACAGGGACATACACTGCTCTCCCTCACACACACAGATGCACACAATGCTCTCCCTCACACACGCAGGGACATACACGGCTCTCCCACACACACACACACACAGGGACACACACACTACTCTCCCTCTCACACACAGGGGCACACATTGCACTCCCTCACACACACAGGGACAGACACTGCTCTTCCTCATGCACAGGTACATACACACGCCTCTCCTTCACGCACACAGGGACACACATTGCACTCCCTCATACACACACAGGGACACAAACTGCTCTCCCTCACACATTCAGATACACACACTGCTCTCCGTCATGCACACATGGACACACTGCTATCCCTCACGCACACAGATACACACACTGCACTCCCTCACGCACACAGATGCACACAATGCTCTTCCACCCACACATAGGTACACACATTGCTCTCCCTTACACACACAGCGACATACACTCCTCTCCCTCACGCACACACGGACACACACTGCTCTCCTCACACACACAGGAACATACATTCCTCTCCCTCACACACACAGGGTCACACACTGCTCTCCCTTACACACACAGCGACATACACTCCTCTCCCTCAAACACACAGATGCACGCAATGCTCTCCCTCACACACACACGAGGACACACACTGCTCTCCCTCACATACGCAGGGACACACACTGCTCTCCCTCACACACACGAGGACACACACTGCTCTCCCTCACACACACGAGGACACACACTGCTCTCCCTCACACACACGAGGACGCACACTGCTCTCCCAAACACACACACACAGGGACATACACTGCTCTCCCTCACACACACAGATGCACACACTGCTCTCCCTCACACACACGAGGACACACACTGCTCTCCATCACACACACAGATGCACACACTGCTCTCCCTCACACACACACAAGGACACACACTGCTCTCCCACACACACACACAGGGACATACACTGCTCTCCCTCACACACACACAGGGACATACACTGCTCTCCCTCACACACACAGATGCACACAATGCTCTCCCTCACACACGCAGGGACATACACGGCTCTCCCACACACACACACACAGGGACACACACACTACTCTCCCTCTCACACACAGGGGCACACATTGCACTCCCTCACACACACAGGGACAGACACTGCTCTCCCTCACGCACAGGTACATACACACGCCTCTCCTTCACGCACACAGGGACAACATTGTACTCCCTCATACACACACAGGGACACAAACCGCTCTCCCTCACACATTCAGATAAACACACTGATCTCCTTTAACACACAGAGACACACACTGCTCTCCGTCATGCACACATGGACACACTGCTATCCCTCACGCACACAGATGCACACAATGCTCTTCCACCCACACACAGGTACACACATTGCACCCCCTCATACACACACAGGGACACACACTGCTCTCCCTCACACACACACGGACACACACTGCTCTCCCTCACACACACAGGAACATACATTCCTCTCCCTCACACACACAGGGACTCACACTGCTCTCCCTTACACACACAGCGACATACACTCCTCTCCCTCACGCACACACGGACACACACTGCTCTCCCTCACACACACAGGAACATACATTCCTCTCCCTCACACACACAGGGACACACACTGCTCTCCCTTACACACACAGCGACATACACTCCTCTCCCTCACGCACACACGGACACACACTGCTCTCCCTCACACACACAGGAACATACATTCCTCTCCCTCACACACACATATGCACACAATGCTCTCCCTCATAAACACAAGGACACAAACTGCTCACCCTCTCACATTCAGAAACACTCACTGATCTCCTTCAACACACAGAGACCTCACTGCTCTCCGTCATGCACACATGGACACACACTGCTATCGCTCACGCACACAGGGTCACACACTGCTCTCCCTCACGCACACAGGGACATACACTGCTCTCCCTCATGCACACATATGCACACAATGCTCTCCCTCACACACACAGGTACACACATTGCACTCCCTCATACACAGGGACACAAACTGCTCACCCTCACACATTCAGATACACACTGATCTCCTTCACACACACAGAGACACACACTGCTATACCTCACGCACACAGGGACACTCACTGCTATCCCTCATGCACACAGGGACACTCACTGCACTCTCTCACGCAAACAGGGACACTCACTGCTCTCCCTTACACACACAGGGACATACATTCCTCTCCCTCACACACACAGGGACATACACTCCTCTGCCTCACACACACAGATACACACACTGCTCTCCCTCACACACACACAGGGGCACACACTGCTCTCCCTCATATACACATGGACACACACTGCTCTCCCTCACACACACAGTGAAACACAGTACTCTCCCTCACACACACCGGGGCACATACTTTTCTGCCTCACAGACACAGATACACACACTGCTCTCCCACACACAGGGACGCACACAGGGACATCCACTGCTCTCCCTCACGCACACAGGGACACAAATTGCTCACCTTCACACATACAGATACACACACTGATCACCTTCACACACACAGAGACACACACGTCTCTCCCTCACGCACACAGGGAGGCACACTGCTATCCCTCACGCACATAGGGACACTCACTGCACTCCCTCACGCATACAGGGACACACACTGCTCTCCCTTACACACACAGGGGCATACATTCCTCTCCCTCACACACACAGGGACCTGTGTGCACGCACGGTGGGCGGCACGGTGGCACAGTGGTTAGCACTGCTGCCTCACAGCGCCAGAGACCCGGGTTCAATTCCCGCCTCAGGCGACTGACTGTGTGGAGTTTGCACATTCTCCCTGTGTCTGCGTGGGTTTCCTCCGGGTGCTCCAGTTTCCTCCCACAGTCACAAAGATGTGCGGGTTAGGTGAATTGGCCATGCTAAATTGCCCGTAGTGTTAGGTTAAAAGGGGTAAATGTAGGGGTATGGGTGGGTTGCGCTTCGGCGGGTCGGTGTGGACTTGTTGGGCGGAAGGGCCTGTTTCCACACTGTAAGTAATCTAATCTAATCTATACTACTCTGCCTCACACACACAGATACACACATTGCTCTCCCTCACACACACAGGGACACACACTGCTCTCCTTTACACCCACACAGACGCACATGTCTCTCCCTCACGCACACATGGACTCACACTGCAATCCCTCACACATACAGGGACACACACTGCTCTCCCTCACACGCACGGACACACACTGCTCTCCTTCAGACACACAGACAACTCTCCCTCACACATACAAGGACCCACACTGCTCTCCCTCACACACCGGGACACATGCCGCTCCCCCCACACACACAGGGGGACACAGCGCTCTCCCTCACACACTCAGCTCTCCCTCACACACACAGCGGCACACACTGCTCTCCCTCACACACACAGCGACACACACTGCTCTCCCTCACACACACAGGGACACACACTGCTCCCCCTCACACACACGGGGACACACAGCGCTCCCCCTCACACACACAGATACACACACAGCTCTCCCTCACACACACAGGGACACACAGTGCTCTCCCTCACACGCACAGCGACACACACTGCTCTCCGTCACACACACAGGGACACACACTGCTCTCCCTCACACACAAAGGGACACACACTGCTCCCCCTCACACACACAGGGACACACACAGCTCTCCCTCACACACACAGCAACACACACTGCTCTCTTTCACACACACAGCGACACACACTGCTCTCCTTCATACACAAAGGGGCACACACTGCTCTCTCTCACACACAGATACACACACTGCTCTCCCTCACACACACAGGGACACACACAGCTCTCCCTCACACACATAGATAAACACACTGCTCTCCCTCACATACGCAGCTACACACACTGCTCTCCCTCACACACACAGGGACACACACAGCTCTCCCTCACACACATAGATAAACACACTGCTCTCCCTCACATACGCAGCTACACACACCGCTCTCCCTCACACACACGGACACATGCCACTCTCTCTCACACACAGAGGGACACACACCGCTCCCCCTCACGCACACAGATACACACACTGCTCTCCCTCACGCATGCATATACACACGCTGCACTCACTCACACTCACAGGCACACATGCGCTCTCACACACAGGGACACACGCTACTCTCCCTCACACACAGATACCCACACTGTCTCCCTCACACACAGATACACACACCGCTCCCCCTCACGCACACAGATACCCACACTGTCTCCCTCACACACACACAGGGACACACACTGCTCTCCCTCACACATATAGACACACACACTGCTCTCCCTCACGCACACAGATACGCACACTGCTCTCTCTCCCACACACACAGTGACCTACACTGCTCTCTCTCTCTCACACACACAGATACACACACTGTTCTCCCTCACACACATCGGGACACACACTGCTCTCCCTCACACACGCAGGGACACACACTGCTCTCCCTCACACACACAGGGACATACACTGCTCTCCCTCACACATACAAGGACGCACACTGCTCTCCCTCACACACGCAGGGACACACACTGTTCTCCCTCACGCACACAGAATCACACAATGCTCTCCCTCACACAGACAAACACACGTCTCTCCCTCACGCACACGTGGACACACACTGGATTCCCTCAAACCCTGGACACACATAGTACTCTACCCTCACACACACAGGGACACACACTGCACTCTCTCACGCACACAGATGCACACAATGCTCTTCCACCCACACATAGGTACACACATTGCACTCCCTTACACACACAGCGACATACACTCCTCTCCCTCACGCACACACGGACACACACTGCTCTCCTCACACACACAGGAACATACATTCCTCTCCCTCACACACACAGGGTCACACACTGCTCCCCCTCACACACACGGGGACACACAGCGCTCCCCCTCACACACACAGATACACACACTGCTCTCCCTCACACACACAGTGACACACAGTGCTCTCCCTCACACGCACAGCGACACACACTGCTCTCCGTCACACACACAGGGACACACACTGCTCTCCCTCACACACAAAGGGACACACATTGCTCCCCCTCACACACACAGGGACACACACAGCTCTCCCTCACACACACAGCAACACACACTGCTCTCTTTCACACACACAGCGACACACACTGCTCTCCTTCATACACAAAGGGGCACACACTGCTCTCTCTCACACACAGATACACACACTGCTCTCCCTCACACACACAGGGACACACACAGCTCTCCCTCACACACATAGATAAACACACTGCTCTCCCTCACATACGCAGCTACACACACTGCTCTCCCTCACACACACAGGGACACACACAGCTCTCCCTCACACACATAGATAAACACACTGCTCTCCCTCACATACGCAGCTACACACACCGCTCTCCCTCACACACACGGACACATGCCACTCTCTCTCACACACAGAGGGACACACAACGCTCCCCCTCACGCACACAGATACACACACTGCTCTCCCTCATGCACGCATATACACACGCTGCACTCACTCACACTCACAGGCACACATGCGCTCTCACACACAGGGACACACGCTACTCTCCCTCACATACAGATACACACACTGCTCTCCCTCACCCACACTGTTCTCCCTCACACACACACAGGGACACACACTGCTCTCCCTCACACACACAGGGACACACACTACTCTCCCTCACACATATAGACACACACACTGCTCTCTCTCCCACACACACAGTGACCTACACTGCTCTCTCTCTCTCACACACACAGATACACACACAGTTCTCCCTCACATACGCAGCTACACACACCCCTCTCCCTCACACACACGGACACATGCCACTCTCTCTCACACACAGAGGGACACACACCGCTCCCCCTCACGCACACAGATACACACACTGCTCTCCCTCACGCATGCATATACACACGCTGCACTCACTCACACTCACAGGCACACATGCGCTCTCACACACAGGGACACACGCTACTCTCCCTCACACACAGATACCCACACTGTCTCCCTCACACACACACAGGGACACACACTGCTCTCCCTCACACATATAGACACACACACTGCTCTCCCTCACGCACACAGATACGCACACTGCTCTCTCTCCCACACACACAGTGACCTACACTGCTCTCTCTCTCTCACACACACAGATACACACACTGTTCTCCCTCACACACTGCTCTCCCTCACACACGCAGGGACACACACTGCTCTCCCTCACACACACAGGGACATACACTGCTCTCCCTCACACATACAAGGACGCACACTGCTCTCCCTCACACACGCAGGGACACACACTGCTCTCCCTCACGCACACAGAATCACACAATGCTCTCCCTCACACAGACAAACACACGTCTCTCCCTCACGCACACGTGGACACACACTGGATTCCCTCAAACCCCGGACACACATAGTACTCTCCCTCACACACACAGGGACACACACTGCTCTTCCTTACGCACACAGTGACACACACTGCACTCCCTCACACACACAGGGGGACACACCAATCTCCATCACACACACAGATACACACACAGCTCTCCCTCACACACACAGGTACGCATACTGCTCTCCCTCATGCACACAGGGACACACACGTCTCTCCCTCACGCACACAGGGACACACACTACTCTCCCTCACACACACAGGGACACACACAGCTCTCCCTCACGCATACAGTGACACACACTGCTCTCACTCACACACAGAGGGACACACACTTCTCTCCCTCACGCACACAATGACACACACTGCCCTCCCTTACACACACATGGAGACACACTGCTCTCTCTCTCACACAGAGGGACACACACATCTCTCCCCCACGCACACATGGACACACACTGCAATCCCTCACACACACAGGGAAACACACTGCTCTCCTTCAGACACTCAGGGACACAGACAAATCTCTCTCACACACACAGGGACACAGACTGCTCTCTCTCACGCAAACAGGGACACACATTGCACTCCTTCACACATACAGGGACACACACTGCTCTCCTTCAGACAGACAGATACACACACTACTCTTCCTCATATACGCAGCTACACACACCGTTCTCCCTCACACACACCGGGACACACACCGCTCCCCCTCACACACACAGATACACATACAGCTCTCCCTCACACACAGAGGGACACACACTGCTCTCACTCTCACACACAGGGACACACACTGCTCTCCCTCATGCACACAGTGACACACACTGCTCTCCCTTACACACACACGGAGACACACTGCTCTCCTTCAGACACACAGGGACACAGACAACTCTCTCTCACACACACAGGGACACAGACTGCTCTCTCTCACGCACACAGGGACACACATTGCTCTCCCTCACACATACAGGGGCACACACCGCTCCCCCTCACACACACACATACACACACTGCTCTCCCTCATACACACAGGGACACACACTGCTCTACCCCACACATACAGAGACACACACTGCTCTACCTCACACATACAGAGACACACTGCTCTCCCACATGCAAACAGGGACATATACTGCTCTCCCTCACACACGCATATACACACACTGCACTCACTCACACTCACAGGGACACAGATGCTCTCACACACACAGGGACACACTGTACACTCCCTCACACATACAGACACACACACTGTTCTCCCTCACACACACAGTGAAACACACTGCTCTCCCTCATATACACAGATACACACACTGCTCTCCATCACGCACACAGGGACACACACTGCTCTCTCTGTCACACACACAGGGACCTACACTGCTCTCTCTCTCGCACACACAGATACACACACTGCTCTCCCGCACATACATCGGGACACACACTGCTCTCTCTCACGCATACAGGGATACACACTGCTATTCCTAACACACGCAGGGACACACACTGCTCGCCCTCACACAGACAGATACACACAGCTCTCCTACGCACACACATGGACAAACACTGCTCTCCATCACATACACAGGGACACACACTGCTCTCCATCACATACACGGGGACACACACTGCGCTCCCACACACACACAGGGACATACATGGCTCTCCCTCACACACACAGGGACACACGCTGCTCTCCCTCACGCGCACAGGGACACACACTGCTCTCCCTCACACACACAGGGACACACACTGCTCTCCCTCAAACACACAGGGACACACACTGCTCTCCCTTAAACACACAGGGACACACACTGTTCTCCTTCAGACACACAGGGACACAGACAACTCTCACTCACACACACATGGACACAGACTGGTCTCTCTCTCACACACACAGGGACACAGACTGCTCTCTCTCACACACACTGGGAAACATATTGCTTACCTCACACATACAGGGTCACACACTGCTCTCCCTCAGACACACAGGTACACACACCGCTCTCCCTCACAACCACGGACACACACCCGCTGCCCCTCACACACACAGATACACACACAGCTCTCCCTCACAAACGCAGATACACACACTACTCTCCCTCATATACACAGATACACACGCTGCTCTCCCTCACGCACAAAGGGACACACACTGCTTTCACTCACACTCACAGGGACACACACTGCTCTCCCTCACACACATAGGGACATATACTGCTCTCACACACAAAGGGACACACGCTAATCTCCCTCACACATACAGACACTCACACTGCTCTCCCCCACGCACACAGATACACACACTGTTCTCCCTCACACACACAGTGACACACACTGCTCTCCCTCACACGCACAGGTACACACACTGCTCTCCCTAATGCACAAGGGGACACACACTGCTCTCCCTCACACACACAGGGACACACACAGCTCTCCCTCACACAGACAGAGAAACACACACTGGACACACACTGCAATCCCTCGCACACCGGACACACACTGCTCTCCATCACACACACAGATACACACACTGCTCTCCCTCATGCACACAGGGACACACTGCTCTCCCTCACACACACAGGAACACACACAGCTCTCCTTCACACACACAGGGACACACTCTGCTCTACCTCATGCATACAGTGACACACACTGCTCTCCCTCAGACACAGAGCGATACACACTTCTCTCCCTCACTCACACAGGGACACACACTGCTCTCCCTCACGCACACACAGACACACACGTCCCTCCCTCACGCACACATGGACACACACTGCAATCCTTCACACACACAGGGACACACACTGCTCTCCCTCGGACACACACTGCTCTCCCTCAGACACACAGGTAAACACACTGCTCTCCCTCACATACGCAGCTACACACACCGCTCTCCCTCACACACACAGGGACACACACCGCTCTCCCTCACACACGCAGGGACACACACCGTTCCCCCTCCCACACACAGATACACACATTGCTTTCCCTCACACACACAGGGATACACACAACTCACACTCACAAGTACACACTCTGCTCACCCTCACGCATACAGTGACACACACTGCTCTCACTCACACAAAGAGGGTCACAAACGTCCCTCCCTCACGCACACAGGGACACACACTGCTCTCCCTCAGATACACACACTGCACTCCCTCACATACGCAGCTACACACACCGCTCTCCCTCACACACACGGACACTCACTGCTCTCCCTCACGCATACACAGACACACATTGCTCTCCCTCACGCACACAGATACACACACTGCTCTCCCTCACGCACGCATATACACACACTGCACTCACTCACACTCACAGGGACACACATGCTCTCACACACACAGGGACACACGCTACTCTCCCTCACACACACAGATACACACACTGCTCTCCCTTACTCACACGTGGACACACAGTGCTCTCCCTTAATCACACGTGGACACACACTGCTCTCCCTCACACACACAGATACACACGCTGCTCACCCTCACACACACAGATACACACACTGTTCTCCCTCACACACACACGGACACACACTCCTCTCCTTCACACACGCAGATACACACACAGCTCTCCCTCACACACACAGATGCACACAATGCTCTCCCTCACAAACACAGGGACACACACCGTTCTCCCTCACACACACGAAGACACACACTGCTCTCCCTCACACACACAGATGCACACAGTGCTCTCCCTCACACACGCAGGGACACACACTGCTCTCCCTCACACACACAAGGACATACACTGCTCGCCCTCACGCATACAGTGACACACACTGCTCTCCCTTACACACACACGGAGACACACTGTTCTCCCTCACACACAGAGGGACACACACATCTCTCCCTCACGCACACCTGGACACATTGCAATCCCTCACACACACAGGGACACACACTGCACTCCTTCGCACACACAGATGCACATACTGCTTTCCCTCACACACACAGATACACACACTGCTCTCCCTCACGCACACAGACACACACACTGCTCTCCCTCACGCACACACACAGGGACCTACACTGCTCTCTCTCTCACATGCACACTGCTCTTCCTTACTTAAACATGGACACACACTGCTCTCCCTCACACACAGATACACACACTGTTCTCCCTCACACACATCGGGACACACATTGCTCTGTCTCACACACACAGGGAAACACACTGCTCTCTCTCACACACACAGGGACACACACTGCTCGCCCTCACACACACAGGGAGACACACTGCTCGCCCTCACACACACAGGGACACACACTGCTCTCCCATGCACACACATGGACAAACACTGCTCTCCGTCACACACACAGATACACACACTGCTCTCCATCAGATACACAGGGACACGCGAAGCTCCCTCACGCGCACAGCGACATGCACTGCTCTCCCTCACACACACAGGGACACACACTGCTCTCCCTCACACACACAGGGACACACACTGCTCTCCCTCACACACACAGTGACACACACTGCTCTCCCTCATGCGCACAGGGACACACACTGCTCTCCCTCACACATACAGGGACACAGACTGCTCTCTCTCACACACAGGGACACACATTGCTCTTCCTCACACACAGTGACACACACTACTCTCCCTCACGCACACAGGGACACACATTGCTCTCCCTCACACACACAGGGACACACACTGCTCTCCTTCAGACACCCAGGGACACACACTGAGCTCCCTCACACACACAGATACACACACTGCTCTCCCTCACGCACACACACAGGGACCTACACTGCTCTCTCTCACATGCACACTGCTCTTCCTTACTCACACATGGATACACACTGCTCTCCCTCACACACACAGGTACACACACTGTTCTCCCTCACACACATCGGGACACACATTGCTCTGTCTCACACACACAGGGAAACACACTGCTCTCTCTCACACACACAGGGACACACACTGCTCGCCCTCACACACACAGGGTCACACACTGCTCTCCCATGCACACACACGGACACACACTCCTCTCCTTCACACACGCAGATACACACACAGCTCTCCCTCACACATACAGATGCACACAATGCTCTCCCTCATACACACAGGGACACACACTGCTCTCCCTCACACACACAGATGCACACAGTGCTCTCCCTCACACACTAAGGGACACACACCGCTCTCCCTCACACACACAGGGATACACACCGTTCCCCTTCCCACACACAGATACACACACTGCTTTCCCTCACACACACAGAGATACACACAACTCACACTCACAAGTACACACTCTGCTCACCCTCACGCATACAGTGACACACACTGCTCTCACTCACACAAAGAGGGTCACACACGTCCCTCCCTCACGCACACAGGGACACACACTGCTCTCCCACAGATACACACACTGCACTCCCTCACATACGCAGCTACACACACCGCTCTCCCTCACACACACGGACACTCACTGCTCTCCCTCACGCATACACAGACACACATTGCTCACCCTCACATACACAGATACACACACTGCTCTCCCTCACGCACGCATATACACACACTGCACTCACTCACACTCACAGGGACACACATGCTCTCACACACACAGGGACACACGCTACTCTCCCTCACACACACAGATACACACACTGCTCTCCCTTACTCACACGTGGACACACACTGCTCTCCCTTAATCACACGTGGACACACACTGCTCTCCCTCACACACACAGATACACACACTGCTCTCCCTCACGTACGCATATACACACACACTGCATTCACTCACACTCACAGGGACACACATGCTCTCACACACACAGGGACACACGCTACTCTCCCTCACACACACAGATACACACACTGCTCTCCCTTACTCACACGTGGACACACAGTGCTCTCCCTTAATCACACGTGGACACACACTGCTCTCCCTCACACACACAGATACACACGCTGCTCACCCTCACACACACAGATACACACAGTGCTCTCCCTCACACACACACGGACACAAACTCCTCTCCTTCACACACGCAGATACACACAATGCTCTCCCTCACACACACAGGGACACACACCGTTCTCCCTCACACACACGAAGACACACACTGCTCTCCCTCACACACACAGATGCACACCGTGTTCTCCCTCACACACGCAGGGACACACACTGCTCTCCCTCACACACACAAGGACATACACTGCTCGCCCTCACGCATACAGTGACACACACTGCTCTCCCTGACACACACACGGAGACAAACTGTTCTCCCTCACACACAGAGGGACACACACATCTCTCCCTCACGCACACCTGGACACACTGCAATCCCTCACACACACAGGGACACACACTGCGCTCCCTCGCACACACAGATGCACATACTGCTTTCCCTCACACACACAGATACACACACTGCTCTCCCTCACGCACACAGACACACACACTGCTCTCCCTCACGCACACACACAGGGACCTACACTGCTCTCTCTCTCACACGCACACTGCTCTTCCTTACTCAAACATGGACACACACTGCTCTCCCTCACACACAGATACACACACTGTTCTCCCTCACACACATCGGGACACACATTGCTCTGTCTCACATACACAGGGAAACACACTGCTCGCCCTCACACACACAGGGTCACACACTGCTCTCCCATGCACACACATGGACAAACACTGCTCTCCGTCACACACACAGATACACACACTGCTCTCCATCAGACACACAGGGACACGCGAATCTCCCTGACGCGCACAGCGACATGCACTGCTCTCCCTCACACACACAGCGACATGCACTGCTCTTCCTCACACACACAGTGACACACACTACTCTCCCTCACGCACACAGGGACACACATTGCTCTCCCTCACACACACAGGGACACACACTGCTCTCCTTCAGACACCCAGGGACACACACTGCTCTCCCTCACACACACAGGGACACACTCTGCTCTCCCTCACACACACAGGGACACACACTGCTCTCCCTCACACACACAGGGACACACATTGCTCTGTCTCACACACACAGGGAAACACACTGCTCTCTCTCACACACACAGGGACACACACTGCTCGCCCTCACACACACAGGGTAACACACTGCTCTCCCATGCACACACATGGACAAACACTGCTCTCCGTCACACACACAGATACACACACTGCTCTCCATCAGACACACAGGGACACGCGAATCTCCCTCACGCGCACAGCGACATGCACTGCTCTCCCTCACACACACAGCGACATGCACTGCTCTTCCTCACACACACAGTGACACACACTACTCTCCCTCACGCACACAGGGACACACATTGCTCTCCCTCACACACACAGGGACACACACTGCTCTCCTTCAGACACCCAGGGACACACACTGCTCTCCCTCACACACACAGGGACACACACTGCTCTCCCTCACACACACAGGGACACACACTGCTCTCCCTCATGCGCACAGGGACTCACACATCCAGGGACACACACTGCTCTCTCACACACACACAGGGACACACACTGCGCTCCCTCGCACACACAGATGCACATGCTGCTTTCCCTCACACACACAGATACACACACTGCTCTCCCTCACGCACACACACAGGGACCTACACTGCTCTCTCTCACATGCACACTGCTCTTCCTTACTCACACATGGACACACACTGCTCTCCCTCACACACACAGGTACACACACTGTTCTCCCTCACACGCACACGGACACACATTGCTCTGTCTCACACACACAGGGAAACACACTGCTCTCTCTCTCACACACACAGGGACACACACTGCTCGCCCTCACACACACAGGGTCACACACTGCTCTCCCAGCACACACACGGACACACACTCCTCTCCCTCACACACACAGATGCACACAGTGCTCTCCCTCACACACTAAGGGACACATACTGCTCTCCCTCACACACACAGGCACACACACCGTTCCCCCTCCCACACACAGATACACACATTGCTTTCCCTCACACACACAGGGATACACACAACTCACACTCACAAGTACACACTCTGCTCACCCTCACGCATACAGTGACACACACTGCTCTCACTCACACAAAGAGGGTCACACACGTCCCTCCCTCACGCACACAGGGACACACACTGCTCTCCCTCAGATACACACACTGCACTCCCTCACATACGCAGCTACACACACCGCTCGCCCTCACACACACGGACACTCACTGCTCTCCCTCACGCATACAGGGACACACATTGCTCACCCTCACATACACAGATACACACACTGCTCTCCCTCATGCACGCATATACACACACACTGCACTCACTCACACTCACAGGGACACACATGCTCTCACACACACAGGGACACACGCTTCTCTCCCTCACACACACAGATACACACACTGCTCTCCCTTACTCACACGTGGACACACACTGCTCTCCCTTAATCACACGTGGACGCACACTGCTCTCCCTCAGAAACACAGATACACACACTGCTCCCCCTCACACACACAGATGCACACGCTGCTCACCCTCACACACACAGATACACACAGTGCTCTCCCTCACACACACACGGCCACACACTCCTCTCCTTCACACACGCAGATACACACACAGCTCTTCCTCACACACACAGATGCACACAATGCTCTCCCTCACACACACAGGTACACACACCGTTCTCCCTCACACACAGGAAGACACACACTGCTCTCCCTCACACACACAGATGCACACAGTGCTCTCCCTCACACATGCAGGGACACACACTGCTCTCCCTCACATACGCAAGGACATACACTGCTCGCCCTCACGCATACAGTGACACACACTGCTCTCCCTTACACACACACGGAGACACACTGTTCTCCCTCACACACAGAGGGACACACATATCTCTCCCTCACGCACACCTGGACACACTGCAATCCCTCACACACACAGGGACACACATTGCTCTCCCTCACACACACAATGACACACACTGCGCTCCCTCGCACACACAGATGCACATACTGCTTTCCATCACACACACAGATACACACACTGCTCTCCCTCACGCACACAGACACACACACTGCTCTCCCTCACGCACACACAGGGACCTACACTGCTCTCTCTCTCACATGCACACTGCTCTTCCTTACTCAAACATGGACACACACTGCTCTCCCTCAGACACAGATACGCACACTGTTCTCCCTCACACACATCGGGACACACATTGCTCTGTCTCACACACACAGGGAAACACACTGCTCTCTCTCACACACACAGGGACACACACTGCTCTCCCATGCACACACATGGACAAACACTGCTCTCCGTCACACACACAGATACACACACTGCTCTCCATCAGACACACAGGGACACGCGAATCTCCCTCACGCGCACAGCGACATGCACTGCTCTCCCTCACACACACAGTGACACACACTGCTCTTCCTCACACACACAGTGACACACACTACTCTCCCTCACGCACACAGGGACACACACTGCTCTCCCTCACACACACAGGAACACACACTGCTCTCCTTCAGACACCCAGGGACACACACTGCTCTCCCTCATGCACACAGGGACACACACTACTCTCCCTCACGCACACAGGGACACACATTGCTCTCCCTCACACACACAGGGACACACACTGCTCTCCCTCACACACACAGACACACACACTGCTCTCCCTCATGCACACACACAGGGACCTACACTGCTCTCTCTCACATGCACACTGCTCTTCCTTACTCACACATGGATACACACTGCTCTCCCTCACACACACAGATACACACACTGTTCTCCCTCACACACATCGGGACACACATTGCTCTGTCTCACACACACAGGGAAACACACTGCTCTCTCTCACACACACAGGGACACACACTGCTCGCCCTCACACACACAGGGTCACACACTGCTCTCCCATGCACACACATGGACAAACACTGCTCTCCGTCACACACACAGATACACACACTGCTCTCCATCAGACACACAGGGACACGCGAATCTCCCTCACGCGCACAGCGACATGCACTGCTCTCCCTCACACACACAGCGACATGCACTGCTCTTCCTCACACACACAGTGACACACACTACTCTCCCTCACGCACACAGGGACACACATTGCTCTCCCTCACACACACAGGGACACACACTGCTCTCCTTCAGACACCCAGGGACACACACTGCTCTCCCTCACACACACAGGGACACACACTGCTCTCCCTCACACACACAGGGACACACACTGCTCTCCCTCATGCGCACAGGGACTCACACATACAGGGACACAGACTGCTCTCTCTCACACTCAGGGACACACATTGCTCTCCCTCACACACACAGGGACACACACTGCTCTCCTTCAGACACCCAGGGACACACACTGCTCTCCCTCACACACACAGGGACACACACTGCTCTCCCTCACACACACAGGGACACACACTGCTCTCCCTCATGCGCACAGGGACTCACACATCCAGGGACACACACTGCTCTCTCACACACACACAGGGACACACACTGCGCTCCCTCGCACACACAGATGCACATGCTGCTTTCCCTCACACACACAGATACACACACTGCTCTCCCTCACGCACACACACAGGGACCTACACTGCTCTCTCTCACATGCACACTGCTCTTCCTTACTCACACATGGACACACACTGCTCTCCCTCACGCACACAGGTACACACACTGTTCTCCCTCACACGCACACGGACACACATTGCTCTGTCTCACACACACAGGGAAACACACTGCTCTCTCTCTCACACACACAGGGACACACACTGCTCGCCCTCACACACACAGGGTCACACACTCCTCTCCCTCACACACACAGATGCACACAGTGCTCTCCCTCACACACTAAGGGACACATACTGCTCTCCCTCACACACACAGGCACACACACCGTTCCCCCTCCCACACACAGATACACACATTGCTTTCCCTCACACACACAGGGATACACACAACTCACACTCACAAGTACACACTCTGCTCACCCTCACGCATACAGTGACACACACTGCTCTCACTCACACAAAGAGGGTCACACACGTCCCTCCCTCACGCACACAGGGACACACACTGCTCTCCCTCAGATACACACACTGCACTCCCTCACACACGCAGCTACACACACCGCTCTCCCTCACACACACGGACACTCACTGCTCTCCCTCACGCATACAGGGACACACATTGCTCACCCTCACGTACACAGATACACACACTGCTCTCCCTCACGCACGCATATACACACACACTGCACTCACTCACACTCACAGGGACACACATGCTCTCACACACACAGGGACACACGCTTCTCTCCCTCACACACACAGATACACACACTGCTCTCCCTTACTCACACGTGGACACACACTGCTCTCCCTTAATCACACGTGGACGCACACTGCTCTCCCTCAGAAACACAGATACACACACTGCTCCCCCTCACACACACAGATGCACACGCTGCTCACCCTCACACACACAGATACACACAGTGCTCTCCCTCACACACACACGGCCACACACTCCTCTCCTTCACACACGCAGATACACACACAGCTCTTCCTCACACACACAGATGCACACAATGCTCTCCCTCACACACACAGGTACACACACCGTTCTCCCTCACACACAGGAAGACACACACTGCTCTCCCTCACACACACAGATGCACACAGTGCTCTCCCTCACACATGCAGGGACACACACTGCTCTCCCTCACATACGCAAGGACATACACTGCTCGCCCTCACGCATACAGTGACACACACTGCTCTCCCTTACACACACACGGAGACACACTGTTCTCCCTCACACACAGAGGGACACACATATCTCTCCCTCACGCACACCTGGACACACTGCAATCCCTCACACACACAGGGACACACATTGCTCTCCCTCACACACACAATGACACACACTGCGCTCCCTCGCACACACAGATGCACATACTGCTTTCCATCACACACACAGATACACACACTGCTCTCCCTCACGCACACAGACACACACACTGCTCTCCCTCACGCACACACAGGGACCTACACTGCTCTCTCTCTCACATGCACACTGCTCTTCCTTACTCAAACATGGACACACACTGCTCTCCCTCAGACACAGATACGCACACTGTTCTCCCTCACACACATCGGGACACACATTGCTCTGTCTCACACACACAGGGAAACACACTGCTCTCTCTCACACACACAGGGACACACACTGCTCTCCCATGCACACACATGGACAAACACTGCTCTCCGTCACACACACAGATACACACACTGCTCTCCATCAGACACACAGGGACACGCGAATCTCCCTCACGCGCACAGCGACATGCACTGCTCTCCCTCACACACACAGTGACACACACTGCTCTTCCTCACACACACAGTGACACACACTACTCTCCCTCACGCACACAGGGACACACACTGCTCTCCCTCACACACACAGGAACACACACTGCTCTCCTTCAGACACCCAGGGACACACACTGCTCTCCCTCATGCACACAGGGACACACACTACTCTCCCTCACGCACACAGGGACACACATTGCTCTCCCTCACACACACAGATACACACACTGCTCTCCTTCATGCACACACACAGGGACCTACACTGCTCTCTCTCACATGCACACTGCTCTTCCTTACTCACACATGGATACACACTGCTCTCCCTCACACACACAGATACACACACTGTTCTCCCTCACACACATCGGGACACACATTGCTCTGTCTCACACACACAGGGAAACACACTGCTCTCTCTCACACACACAGGGACACACACTGCTCGCCCTCACACACACAGGGTCACACACTGCTCTCCCATGCACACACATGGACAAACACTGCTCTCCGTCACACACACAGATACACACACTGCTCTCCATCAGATACACAGGGACACGCGAATCTCCCTCACGCGCACAGCGACATGCACTGCTCTCCCTCACACACACAGGGACACACACTGCTCTCCCTCACACACACAGGGTCACACACTGCTCTCCCATGCACACACATGGACAAACACTGCTCTCCGTCACACACACAGATACACACACTGCTCTCCATCACACACACAGGGACACAGACTGCTCTCTCTCACACACAGGGACACACATTGCTCTCCCTCACACACACGGACACACACCGCTCTCCCTCACACACACAGTGACACACACCGCTCCCCCTCACACACACAGGGACAAACACTGTTCTCCCTCACACACACAGATACACACACTGCTCTCCCTCACGCACACAGATACACACGCTGCTCTCCCTCACACACACAGTTACAGAGACTGCTCTCCCTCACACACACAGATACACACAATGCTCTCCCTCACACACACAGATGCACACAGTGCTCTCCCTCACACACGCAGGGACACACAGTGCTCTCCCTCACACACACAAGGACATACACTGCTCGCCCTCACGCACACAGGGACACACACTGCTCTCTCTCCCACACACTCAGGGAGACACACTGCTCTCTCTCACACACACAGATACACACACTGCTCTCCCTCACACACATCGGGACATACACTGCTCTCCCTCACATACACAGGGATACACACTGCTATCCCTCACACACGCAGGGACACACACTGCTCGCCCTCACACACACAGATACACACACTGCTCTCCCTCACACACACAGATAAACACACTGTTCTCCCTCAAACACATCGGGACACACATTGCTCTCTCTCACACAAACAGGGACACACACTGCTCTCTCTCACACATAAAGATACGCTCATGGCTCTCTCTCACTTACACACAGGTACACACATTGCTCTCCCTCACGCACACGTATATGCACGCTGCACTCACTCACATTCACAGAGAAACATATGCTCTCACACACACAGGGACACATGCTACTCTCCCTCACACACACAGGGGCACACACTGCTATTCCTCACACACACAGGGACACATACTGCTTCCCCCACACACACAGATACACACACTGCTCTCCCTCGAACACACATGTACACACACTGTTCTCCCTCACACACACTTATACACACGCTGCACTCACTCACACTCACAGAGAAACACATGCTCTCACACACACAGGGACACACGCTACTCTCCCTCACACACACAGGGACACACACTGCTATCCCTCACACACACAGGGACACAAACTGCTTCCCCCACACACACAGATACACACACTGCTCTCCCTCAAACACACATGTACACACACTGCTCTCCCTCACACACAAACAGGGGCACTCACTGCTCTCCCTCACACACACAGGGGCTCACACTGCTCTCCCTCACACACACTGCTCTCCCTCACACACACAGATACACACACTGTTCTCCCTCACACGCACAGATACACATACTGCTCTCCCTCAAGCACACATATACACATGCTGCACTCACTTACACTCACAGGGACACACAATGCTCTCCCTCACACACACAGGGGACACACTGCTCTCCCTCAGACACACAGGGACACCGACAGCTCTCTCTCTCACACACACAGAGTCACACACTGCTCTCTCTCACACACAGAGATACACACACTGCTCCCCGTCACACACAGTTACACACACTGCTCTCCCTTGCACACACATGGACGCACACTGCTCTCCCTCGCACACACATATACACACACTGCTCTCCCTCACACACACAGGGACACACATTGCTCTGCCTCACACACACAGTTACACACACTGCTCTCCCTCACACATACATGTACACAAACGTCTCTCCCTCACACACACAGGGGCACACACTGCTCTCCCTCACATTCACACGGACACACACATGACTCCCTCACACACACAGGGACACACACAGCTCTCACTCACACACACAGGACACAGACTGCTCTCTCTCTCACACACACAGGGACACACACTGCTCTCCCTCAGACACACAGATTCACACACTGCTCTCCCTCACATACGCAGCTACACACACCACTCTCCCTCACACACACGGACACACCCCGCTCTCCCTCACACACACAGGGACACACACCGCTCCCCCTCACACACACAGGTCCACACACTGTTCTGCCTCACACACACACAGATACACACACTGCTCTCCCTCAGACATACAGGGACACAGACCGCTCTCTCTCACACACACAGGGACACACACTCCTCTCCCTCACATTCACACGGACACACACATGACTCCCTCACACACACAGGGACACACATTGCACTCCCTCATGCACACACACTGCTCTCCCTCAGGCGTAGAGGGACATACACTCCTCTCCCTCACGCACACAGGGAGAGACACTGCACTCCCTCACACACACAGGGACACACATTGCACTCCCTCACACACACAGGGACACAAACTGCTCACCTTCACACATTCAGATACACACACTGATCACCTTCAACACATAGAGACATACACTGCTCTCCGTCACGCACACATGGACACACACTGCTATCCCTCCCACACACAGATACACACACTGCTCTCCCTTACACTCACGTGGACACACGCTGCTCTCTTTCACACACACAGAGGGACACACACTGCTCTCCCTCACACACTCAGAAACACACACGTCTCTCCCTCACACACACATGGACACACTCTGCAATCCCTCACACACACACGGGCACACACTGCTCTCCCCCACACACACAGGGACACACACTGCTCTCCCTCACACACACAGAAACACACACGTCTCTCCCTCACACACACATGGACACACTCTGCAATCCCTCACACACACACGGGCACACACTGCTCTCCCTCACACACACAGGGACACACACTGCTCTCTCTCACGCGCACAGGGACACACACTGCTCTCCCTCACGCACACAGTGACGCACACTGCTCTCTCTCACACGCACAAGGACACACACTGCTCTCCATCACACGCACAGGGACACACACTGCTCTCCCTCACACATATAGATACACTCATGGCGCTCTCTCACACACACATGTACACACACTGCTCTCACTTACACTCACAGGGACACACACTGCTCACCCTCACACACACAGGGGCACACACTGCTCACTCCCACACACACCAGGGCACTCACTGCTATCCCTCACACACACAGGGACACACACACAGATACACACACTGTTCTCCCTCACATGTACAGATACACACACTGCTCTCCCTCACACACTCCAATACACACACTGCTCTCCCTCATATACACAGATACACACACTGCTCTCACACACACAAGGACACACGCTACTCTCCCTCACACACACAGGGACACACACTGCTCTCCCTCACACACACAGATACACACACTGTTCTCCCTCACACACTCAGGGACACACACTGCTCTCCCTCACACACACAGATACACACACTGTTCTCCCTCACACACTCAGGGTCACACACTGCTCTCCCTCACACACTCTGATACACACACTGCTCTCCCTCATATACACAGATACACACACTGCTCTCCCTTATGCACACAGGGACACACACTGCTGGCCCTCACACACTCATGTACACACGCGGCTCTCCCTTACACACACAGGGACCTACACTGCCCACTCTCTCACATACATATACACACACTTCTCTCCTTTACTCTCACGTGGACACACACTGCTCTCCCTCACACACAAACACATGTACATACGTGGCTCTCCCTTCCACGCACAGGGTCCTACACTGCTCCCTCTCTCACACACAGATACACACACTGCTCTCCCTTACTCACACCTGGACACACACTGCTCTCCCTCACACACACAGATACACACACTGTTCTCCCTCACACATATCGGGACACACACTGCTCTCCCTCACACACACAGATACACACACTGCTCCCCCTTACACTCACGTAGACATACGCTGCTCTCCTTCACACACACAGGGACACACTCTGCTCTCCCTCTTGCATACAGTGACACACACTGCTCTCCCTCACACACAGAAGGACACACACTGCTCTCTCTCACACACACAGAAACACACACGTCTCTCCCTCGCGCACACATGGACACACACTGCTCTCCCTCACACACACAGGGACACACACTGCTCTCCCTCACACACACAGATACACACACTGTTCTCCCTCACACACTCAGGGGCACACACTGCTCTCCCTCACACACTCCGATACACACACTGCCCACACTCTCTCACGCACATATACACACACTTCTCTCCCTTACTCAAACAAGGACACACACAGCTCTCCCTCACACATGCACATGTACATACGCGGCTCTCCCTTCCACACACAGGGTCCTACACTGCTCCCTCTCACACACACAGATACACACACTGCTCTCCCTTACACACACCTGGACACACACTGCTCTCCCTCACACATGCAGGGACATACACTGCTCTCCCTCACACTCATAGGGACACACACTGCTCTCCCTCATACACAAAGGGGCACACACTGCTCTCTCTCTCACACACAGATACACACACCACTCTCCCCCACACACACAGGGACATACACTACTCTCCCTTACACACACAGATACACACACTGCTCTCCCTCACACATACAGGGAAAAACACCTTTCCCTCACACACCAAGATACACACACTGTTTTTGCTCACGCACACAGATACACACACTATTCTCCCTCACACACACACGCACAGGGACACTCACTGCTCTCCCTCACACACACACAGGGACACTCACTGCTCTCCCTCACACACACACACAGTGACATACACTGCTCCCTCTCACACACACACAGGGACATACACTGCTCTCCCTCACACAGATACAGGGACACACACTGCTCTCCCTCACACACACACAGGGATATACACTGCTCCCCCTCACACACACACAGGGACACACTTATAGGGACACACACTGCTCTCCCTCACACACACACAGGGACATACACTGCTCCCCCTCACACACACACAGGGACACACTTATAGGGACACACACTGCTCTCCCTTACGCAGACAGGGACACACTCTGCTCTCCCTCACACACACAGATACGCACACTGCTCTCCCTCGCACACACATGTACACACACTGCTCTCCCTTACACACGCAGGGACATACGCTGATCTCCCTTACACACACAGATACACACACTGCTATCCCTCACACACACACAGGGACATACACTGCTCCCCCTCACATACACACACAGGGACACACACTGCTCTCCCTTACGCAGACAGGGACACACATTGGTCTCCCTCACAAACATAGGTACACACACTGTTCACCCTTACATACACAGATACACACACTGCTCTCTCTCGCACACGCAGGGACACACCGTGCTCTCCCTCACACACACAGGGACACACACTGCTCTCCCTCACACACACAGATACACAGACTGCTCTCCCTCACACACACACAGCGACACACACTGCTCTCTCTCTCACACACACAGCGACACACACTGCTCTCCCTCACGCACACATGGACATACACTGCTCTCCCTCACACGTGGACATACACTGCTCTCCCTCACACACACAGGAACACACACTGCTATCCCTCACACACACAGATAGACAGACAGCTCTTCCTCACACACACAGATACACAGACTGCTCTCCCTCACACACACAGGAACACACACTGCTATCCCTCACACACACAGGGACACACACTGCTCTCCCACACACACACAGGAACACACACTGCTATCCCTCACACACAAACAGACACACTCTGCTCTCCCTCACACACACCAGGACACACCCTGCTCTCCCTCATACACGGATTCTCAGACTGCTTTCCCTCACACACAAACAGACACACACTGCTCTCCTTCACACACACCGGGACACACTGTGCTCTCCCTCGCACACACAGGGACACACACCTCTCTCCCTCACACACACAGGGACACACACTGCTCTCCCTCACACACTCCGATACACACACTGCTCTCCCTCATATACACAGATACACACACTGCTCTCCCTTACTCACACACAGGGACACACACTGCTCTCCCTCACGCACACAGTGACGCACACTGCTCTCCCTCACACACTCAGGGACACACACTGCTCTCCCTCACACACTCCGATACACACACTGCTCTCCCTCATATACACAGATACTCACACTGCTCTCCCTCACGCACAGAGGGACACACACTGCTGGCCCTCACATACTCATGTACACACACTGCTCTCCCTCACACACACAGGGACACACACTGCTCTCCCTCACACACTCCGATACACACACTGCTCTCCCTCATATACACAGATACACACACTGCTCTCCCTTACTCACACATAGGGACACACACTGCTCTCCGTCACACACACAGGGACACACACTGCTCTCCGTCACACACACAGCGACACACACTGCTCTCCCTCACACACACAGGGACACACACTGCTCTCCCTCACACGCACAGGGACACACACTGCTCTCTCTCACACACGCAGGGACACACACTGCTCTCCCTCACACACACAGGGACACACACTGCTCTCTCTCTCACACACAGGGACACAGACTGCTCTCTCTCACACACACAGGGACACACACTGCTCTTCCTCACACACACAGGGACAAACACTGTTCTCCCTCAGACACATCGGGACACACACTGCTCTCTCTCTCACACACAGGGACACACACTGCTCTCCCACACACACACAAATGCACAATACAAGTGGAGAAATAGCAGTTAGAATTCTTCCAAGTACCCAGTCCCAAGTATTTAACTTCAGATTTTGGAAAAGAAATGCAACAATGTAAAAAACAATTCTTTGCATTCCCCAAAAGTTTTGATCTGGATTTGAATGTTGATTATCGGCTGCTATTTGTATGGCATTCGAGCACTAAATGCTGAAGGCTGTGACATAAAAAAAACGAAACTAATCCTGCCATCTACTTTCATTTCTTTCCCCATGAGCTTCCTTCACCCTTCCATTTCACATGTTGCCCTTCTTCTTGCCCATTCTCTAATGCCAATTCTAGGGAGAGAAACAAACCACAGGGTTTGACGCAGGTAGACCAATTGTCAATGTTGGTAACAAGGTAAATGCAGCATTGTGCATCAATGTGACCCAGTGCAGATGGTATCTCAATTATCGAATCTTTCAGTGAAGGTTACCTGGCTCTAATTTATTTGAATTTGAATTTGACTTATTATTGTCACATGGACCGAGACACAGTGAAAAGTATAGTTTGCATGCTATCCAGACAAATCGTCCCTTACATGAGTACATTAGTGTAATAGAACAGAAAGCAGAATATAGTGTTAGAGAAGGTGCAGAGAAAGGTCAACTAAATATCTGAGAGGCCTGGTCAAAAGTCTGATAACAGCGTGGAAAAAGCCGTTTTTGAATCTGTTGGTCCACCTTTTCAAACTTTTGCATCTTCCGCCCAACAGGAGAGGATGAAAGAGAGTATAACCAGGGTGGGAGGGTTCTTTGATTGTGTGGTTACTTCCCCGAAGAAGTGGGAAGTATAGATGGAGTCGCTGTATAGGAGGCTGGTTTGAATGTTGGACTGGGCTGTGCTTTCAACACTCTGAAATCTTTTGCAGTCTTGGGCAGAACAGTTGTCGTCCCAAGCTGTGAGGCACCTGGATAAGATGCTTTCAATGGTGCATCTAAAAAAAATTGGTAAGAAGCATTGTTGACATGTGGAATTTCCTTCGCCTTCTGAGCAAGTGGAGGAGTTGGTTGTCTTTCTTGACAGTAGAGTCAACATTGATGGACCAGGATAGATTGTTGGTGATATTTACTCCTCGGAACTTGAAGGTCTCCACCTCAGCACCATTGATACTGATAGGGGCATGTCCTCCACCCCATTTCCTGAAGTCAATGACCAGCTCCTTTATTTTGCTGATATTGAGGAAGTGATTGTTGTCTTTACTAGTCAATCGTAACCAGTGACAGCAGATATTTCTTCTCAATAATCAGGCCCACAGTTATCTCTGGTATGAATAATCGTTTCTCTGCTTGCTGCAAATGACAGTCAGTGTAAGTTTGTAAAGGCACAGTTACTAGTGCCTACTGACTTCGAGGGAAAGGGGAAAAAATCAGATTTCTTCCCACACACTATTTTCATTGAGTGGTGGAGAGGTCAGGAAGCTCACTTGAAGCTCACCGAGTTTGAGAGTCTCTGCAGAAAATGCAAAACCAGTTAATGAATCTGAAGCATTCTGAAAGGTATGTGTGAATGTTCTTACACATTCAAGTTTCACTATTAGGTGCTTTAGTAGAACCTTAATATACCTTCAATGCAATGATTCATCACAGGAACCTGTCTTGTAGTTTAGCCTTAAGACTACCCTTGCAACGTACATTTTGTCACATGCGGTATAGTGTGTTTCCAATGGAAAAAGCACCAATTTGTCGTGAAAAAAAATAACAAAATTTCCTGTCAGCCTGTGATATTACCTTTTATATTTTAATTCAAATGGCCCTTGTTTCTATTAAAGAAAACAAATCGGTTTTGGTCCTTAGAAGCAAACTAATTACCTGCAACCTTATATTCTGGTGTTAATTCTTGAGCAATAACTGTACACTTGAAAGAAGTCTGACTATTTTCTCTCTCGCATTGATTGATAGGCACTTTGCCTTGAAAGTGAAATGAAGACCTTGTGTTTTTTCCCTTAGCTGTGACCACTATAAATGCTTGGTTGAGTTTCAAATGGAAATGGATTTCATTACAATACCTATTCTGTTTTTCTGAAAATGAATGACAGTTTCCAGAAGTTCTCAGAACAGGTTGTCCTTTTGGTGCGTGATTCTGTTTGTTTATTACAAGTCTTACAAGTTTTGTTTTCACATGACATGATACATTTTGTTCTCCGTTCCATTGATCTGGAAGCTTCACGGTGGGTGGCACGGTGGCGCAGTGATTAGCACTGCTGCCTCACAGCGCTAGAGACCCGGGTTCAATTCCCGCCTCAGGTGACTGACTGTGTGGAGTTTGCACATTCTCCCCGTGTCTGCGTGGGTTTCCTCCGGGTGCTCCGGTTTCCTCCCACAGTCCAAAGATGTGCAGGTCAGGTGAATTGGCCATGCTAAATTGCCCGTAGTGTTAGGTAAGGGGTAAATGTAGGGGTATGGGTGGGTTGCGCTTCGGCGGGTCGGTGTGGATTTGTTGGGCCGAAGGGCCTGTTTCCACACTGTAAGTAATCTAATCTTAAGCACTAAGAGCTTTACTTTTCTAAAGGAAGGAAACATATTTTCCATTGAATGACATAGAATCTGGCGACTATGCACCATACATATTGGGTGAAGAGATATGAACGCTACATGGGGACTTGAAGTGGTAGAGGGAAGCATAGGTGATTGGGGAACATGGAGCATAAGTAGGAGCATAGAGGTGGCATGGGTCATCTGAGGGGCACAGATATACATATAGGCATAACAGTTCTACAGAGTGGGCGTGTGTGATCTGAAGGGATTGAGAGGTGATATAAGTTGTGCAGAGTTGTTCTGATTGGGTATTATGATAACATGGAACCAATGAACAGCATGGTGTGATGATTCAAGGAAGCATAAACTGCCATCCGTCACTGTTGAGAGATGGGATGTTGTGTTGAGGAGCTGAGGTGAGCCTTCTAACTGGCCCAATCTGTACTCATGCTCCTCCCATGCTGGTTTGCAGCACCATGAACCCAAACGGGGTTTGTACAGACAGCAGTGGCATGTGAAGTCACACGTAAAAGCATCCATCTTGTGAGCTGTGAAGCATTTGTTGGATTTTCCTGAGGCCAGAGGGTTTTTCTGCACAGATGAACAAATTTCTGATGCTTCACATTTTCATTTAAGAAAATTTTGGGAATCCAAGACAGATCATTATGTTTTGTCTATAATTAATGTAAACATGCTAAGCGTGATAACATATTTTGTTTTATTATAATTTACGCAAATTTCTGCCAAATCTTGTGCATGTATAAAAGACAAAATCAATTTCAATGTGTCATTCCATTCAGAATTATGATTATTGGTACTTCTAAAAATGACAAAAGTATTTTGCAAAGTATACCTATCTTATTATACTCTATACAAATGTCATTCAAGTGTAAGTATCTATTCAGCTATGGGAACTTTTGGTTCTTCTTTGTTACTTAATACCTTTAAATTAGCAGATCAAAGACAATTTGACAACTGATATTTTGTGAAGTAACTCTTTCCTGCCATATCAGCTGGTCTGCTATGGAGAGTCTTTGGAGAGAGACTGTGATGTTTGTCTTTTTAACTTTGCTGCTTGTTTTTCTGACTGATGGTTATCCTGTGTATAGCTGTCATGTAACATCTTTTTCTTCATTTCTCCATTCTATAACTATGGATTGTACCTAGATACCTTTATACCTAAGATGGCACTGTAAGTGGCGCATAGAGTTTTCACTGTACTGATTTGAGTACATGTGACAATAAAGCTAATTGAATTCAACCTAATTCAACATCACTAAGCAGAACACATGTAAAACACATTGCCATTGAAAGGTATTTCTGTATAAGCTTGCTTACTTTCTGACTGTGTTCAATCAACTGTTTGACGACAAGAAAGGCCGGACTAGAAAAGATTGCTGAATCGCATTGAATTAAAAAAGCACAGTTGTTAATGACAGAATTAATTGGTAATTCAACAAAGTATCCTTAGCTTTCAAAGTCAGAGACCAGAGATGAACAGCAAATCTTAATTTTGATTTTTCCTTTATTACATTTTCTCTGTTTTCTAGAGTCTCGAACTAAGAAACAGCAGGCTGAATTTAACATCTGATATGCTCATTTCCCTTCACAGTTAAAGATAAAGAAGATGCTCGGGCAGATCCTGAGGCCCAACCAATGAAAGAAGAAACATTTGGAGAATATGGGTAAATACTTTAAATTTCCGCAGCTAATCAGAACAAATCCTTTGACATTCACATCCATTTGTCTTTTCCTTCCCTTTAATAAGAGTCTGCTTTGCTAATTTAAATCCGGTATTCTTTATACACCATGTATTCTTTAACATTATATCCAATTTTCTTTGTTCTGTTTTTAAATCAGGCTGCCAACCCAAAATTTATGAAGAAAGTTAAACTCATTCATTCTCCACGTTTTGTTTTCTCTATTTTTGGTGAATTAGTAAGCTAATAATCTATTTCATAGACTCAAATAGGTTTGGATACCTAGGATTCAGAATTGTAGATTTGCACCTAAAACAATACCACTTAATCAAGTTCCTGTTTTAAAACACATACAGGGTTTTAAGCATCGGTTCCAAAGAGTTAAAAAAAAAAGAAACAAACAAATGAAACCTGTCAGTTTTTGCTGTATTTAGCATTTTATTTTGGATATGAAAACATCACTTATCTAAATGCAGTGGTTATTTATTGTGCGACATAAGTCAGTGCTGGGTCACTGCAAGAGCAGTTTTGTTCACCTCACTCCTTTATCCTTTCACTGTCGACCTGGATTTTTTTTTCTCTTCAAGTAATGTATTTTACTTCAAGTAATTCTCGAATCCCCTTTTGAAAAGCCACAGTAGAGTCTGCTTCCATTGCACACTCAACCAGGTCCTAACCACCTGCTGCCTTGAATAACTTTGCCCCATGTTGCATTTGGATCTTTTATCATTCACCTCAAATCAGGGTTCTCTGGTTCTCAACCTTTCCACCAATGAAAACAGTTGTTCCTCGTGGACTGACCGGGTCTCTCAGGATTTTGAATTCCTTTCTCGAATCCCACATCAAATGTCCCTCATTGGGATTACAGCCACATCTTCTCCAGTCTAACTGCAAACACCCTCATCCTTGGAATCATCTTTTTCTCTGCAAATCTTTCACATCTGTTCTAACGTCTGTAGGCAGAATTAGACACATGGCTGAGGCCAACCCAGTGTGTGATTTTCATTTTAGGTTTGTTTATGCCTTGCTAACTGCTTTGTCAATTTACCTTACCACCTTCAACGATTTCTGCACAGACATCCAGAATCCTCCTGCTGTAACACTCCATTTAGAATCGTAACATTTATCTTGTATCACCTACCCTCAGTGCTGTTCTACCACAGTGTACTACTTAAATGTTTTTCAGTAAAAAATTTAATTTGCCACATTCCATCAGTAGGTCTATGGCCTTTGAAATCCATCACTGTCTTCTTCCCAAGTTCACAATCCTTCCAAGATTTCTGTCAGCTGGAATTATGAATTTTGAAATTATGTTGCTGCAGACACAAGTGAAGCACATTAATAAAAAGAAAAACAATGCCCTGATATCAATCCCTGGGAACCCCACTCTATAGTTTCCTCCAGTTTGACAAACAACAGTTCATTGCTACTTTCCATTTCCTGTCACTCAGCCAGATTTGTGCACTTGTGGCAGGGTCTTTTTTGGTCTGCAGGAATAAAATAAGTCGTACACTGAATGGTGCAGATATTATGGTCAGTGGCAAAGTGATGTCTCTAAACATTTACCTCAGGTACCATAATTTTTACATCTTCAGTTTCAATTCAATTCTGAGGAATTAATCACTTCTGGTAAAATTAGCTTTTTAAGGTTGAGTGTGTTTGTTTGGTCGTACTTATTGAATTGAATGCAATTGAAAACTCACTTGCTCTGGAATGCTGCATTCTTAATGTTTTCTTCTATTTTGGACTATTGTGCTAGTATGTCAAGTTCAGATCACTGCATTGATTTCACATATATTTCTACACATAGTCCTGAGTTCTTCTTGTTGCTTGGATAACTGAAGCAGAACCTCCCTAATTTTGTGTTTAATACACTTTGCAATAAATGATAACATTCTATTAGCTTTCCTAATTACTTGTTGTAGCTGCAGATTAATCTTCAGTGATGCATGCAGTGCTCAGCAAGATCCTTCTGCATCTCAGAGCTCCGAAATCTCTCACTATTCAGATAACATACTTCCTTTATATTCTTCATGCCAAATTGGACAATGTTCATATTTTCTGACATTGTACTTCACTTGTTGTCTTTCTTTCTATTCACTTAACTCAGCTATATATTTTTGTATCCTCCTTATGTCCTATCCACAAGTTACTTTCCTGTCTGTCTTTGTGTCATTAGCAAATTTGGTAACAATACTCTGTTCCTTCATCTAAATTATTTATATGAATTGTAAACAATTGATAGTCCACACACATCCCTGTGAATCTCTACTATTTCCATCTTGCTAACCAGAAAAAAACCCAATTATGATTACTCTTTGCTTTTCGTTCATCAACTAAATGTATGTTTTTTCGCTGTATCGTGTACCTTTACTTTCTGCAATAAATTTTGATTTGGCACCTTGTCAAATGCCTTCTGCAAATTAAAGTGAACAGCCACCAGTTCCACTTAATCCATTGCACCGTTTTGCTCTTGTGCTACAAGCATCACTGTCCCAGCCACATTTGTTGCTCATTCCTAATTGAGAAAGACTGCTAGAAGCGATTTCAACATTTTTGACAACAAAACAATGAAGGAACAGTCATATGTTCTGAGGTTCAGGATGGTCTTTGAGTTGGAGGGGAGCCTGCAGATGGTGGTGTTCCCATTCATCTGTGCATCTAGGTGGTAGAGGCGATGAGTTTGGAAGATGCTGTTGATGGAGGCTTGGTGAATGACTGCAGTGTGTCTTACAGATGGTGCACACTGTTGTCACTCTGCATCAAAGTTGGCGGGAGTCACCATTTAAGGTGCTGGATAGGGTTCGATTCAGAAGGTCTGATTATTCTTGAATGTTGGGCTGTTATCCCTGCACCTTCTCGAGTGTTTCTGGAGCACACTTCTCCAGGGAATTGGAGAGTGTGTCAGATCTCTCCTGATTTAGATCAAAAGGCTTTAGGGAGGCATCTGCTCTGCTTTTTTTGGCACACTATTTATGTAGCTGGTCCAGTTCAGTTTCGCGTCAATGGTAACCCTCCCAGGATTTTGATGGCATTGTTTCGGTGAAGATAATACCACGAGGAGGCGAATGATTCTCTTTTATGAAAATTATTATCCTCTGGCACTTATCTGGCTGGAACATTAGTTGCTACTTAGTAGGAAACCCCACTAAAGGGTGATCTGGAACTGCTATCATATTCAAGCAGAAAGCCATTTTGCAATTGGGAGGCCACTTTGGAGCCACAAAACTGCCTCAGCAAAGAGATTGAAGTTGGCCTCTAAGAAAAGGCCTTAATAGAACTTAATAGACATCATTGGCTATGTGAGCTGAGAGTGTCAGTAGTCCTGATACTTCACCTCCTGAGAAATGGACCAAGGGTAGCATGGAGCTCAGGACTTAGGCAGGACCTGCGACAATGGTTTTAGCACCAACCTACCTCTGTTTGGGGCTGAGGATCCAGCTCAAAGTCTTTGCTGCTCATTTGCTCGGATCAAGATAAACACTCAATGAATTGTCCATCTGCTTTGCATTTCACTGTTTTTTCTCCCTATTTCGTACTTGATCAGTGCATTATTAATGCACAAATCTGCCTTTTTTTGAGTAGAGTCTGAGTTGATGAATTGCGTTAAAAGGAAAACCTTCGTATTTTCTGTCAATTAGATTTCATATTTGCTTTTCATATATTCCTGCAAATGGTTCTAAATTCATCTTGTTGCAATGTTTAATGAATCGCTGTTTCAGTTCAAATCAATTCATCATTATTTACTTGACACTGCTACAGCATTATAATTGCTGACTTTTAGTTCAATCTCATAAGCTCCAAGAACAGATGAGCCAGATACTTTTAATTTTCTTTTGGTAATTAATTTGAACAGAATCGCTAGGATTTATGTGCACATTTTTTCAATCGTAAAATTAGCTAGTGAGCCCTTCTGATTACCTGGACTGCATTTTAATAATTTTGATGATCAGCAGATTTAAAAGTAAAATCATGTGATGGAACATATGAAAGCAGGGTAGTTGAACAGAGGTAAATCTTGGCTTCCTTTCTAACTTCCATTGGAAATATGAGTTGAGTTGTATATTGACCAGCTGCTTTTGCCAACCACACTTTCCTGTGTAATAGACATAACATCTGCTTATTTTTTTGCTTTTGAACAGCTATATCATCTTCCAGTCTGTGGGATTTTTATACTCTCTTGAGCAGTATGAGATTTTGTCTTTATCCTACTGAGAGATTGATCAAATGAAACCAGAAATGGCCATCTTTATCCATTCTGTTTAATGAGATGTGTATTCCACATTTATTGCACATAATGCATTTTTAAAGTATTTTGAGAAGTTATGCATATACCACAGAAAATCTGATCAAACCAGACCAGTTACTAAAACTTCAATAATAAATTAAAATCTCAATTATTGTTCTCAGTATATTGATATTCACCTAGCCTTTCATTGAAGTCTTGACCTGTGACTGCAGAAATAAATTAAATTGCTGACTATATGTTTAATATTTGCAGATCTTATAATTGATGTTATCTTCATGATGGCATCTCAGTTACAGTGCAGAAAAAAAGAAAATCAATTGAACACATCTAGTACCATCGATTCAAACATGAAATTACTTTTGCAATTGTGATTTGATTAATACAGCCAAGAGTGTGTTATTACTCAATCAAAGTTTTATAGTAGACGATGCTGTGGGAGTAAATAGATGAAGGTAGAAATTAATATATGTTGTAATGGATTTGCACCAATAAAATATGGAAATAAGGGGCTAATGTTTGAAACACATCTCCTAATTAACAACAGGCAAATTTGACTGCCGAGCAGAAAATGAAAACAATTATTATTTTAAACTGGCATTTTAATCTGACTAATTAAAAATTTAAAATTGGATTGAGGATGGCAATGCTGAATTGAGAAAAATCTGAACAGAGAATGTGACATGCATGTTCCATCCCATTTTCCCAGCTTCACAGCAGCATATTTTCCTTAGAAAACTGCTGGACGCTGCTTAAGGTGAGGTATACCATGATTGACTGAATGTAGAAACAGGAGAGTGCTAGCATTCCATTTTGAGCTCTCTCTCTCTCTCTCATTCACCTTGCCCTGCTCTCCAGGCTATATCAAAGACCCATTACCACTGGTTCAGAGAGTCCACATTAATCCCTTCCAAAGATCCAATAAGGTACCATGTTACTTTAACGTGGGCATCATGCCAGAATAGTCTGCTACCTTGCCATCTGTTTCGAGTGCAAATCTCTTCCAACTGTCCTTTCTGATTGGTCAGATAACCTGGATGTGATATGCCAATTCACAGGACAGTGAAAGAGCAATGGCACAGCGCTATGGATTCAGATCGGTTCAGGACTTACTCTCAATCATTTGAGAATTCTGCAATAGTCCCTGAAATACATACAGTTAGATATCAATTGCTGTTTAATATTAACTAAAGGCCAATTATTGTTTTAAACGAGCATAGAGACATATTTGGAATTTTCCCCCTGTCTTATGGCTTAAACTATTTCAGTTTCAACTTCAGATTTGGGAAGAATTCCGCGTGTCTCCCTGCCATGAAATATCATTTCATCCCCGAGTTTTATTTCTAGTTTAACTTGTTTACAACACAATAAAACTTCAGTTAGTTTCAAACCTTAATCTCGGGTTCTGTTTCAATATCCACATTTATATTTACCATTCATAGTAGACACTGTATTGCTCTACTTGTGCTAAGTAAATGAGTTCCCTGGGGCTGAATTTTATTTTTTTGCTTTGTCTAAGTGAAAGTTCTATCGAGTTTTTTGAAAGTATTTTCATGGTGAAGCTGAACCAGTTTTCTCACTGTATTGGATCTAACCTGTTTCATTTACCAACAAACCCCACTCTCCACCCAGATTATGTTCCTCATCTCTGATTCCAATCCCATCTTACCATCTGCCTATTTCTGGAATAATGTGCTAATGCCAGGATATCCCAGAATGCACTGACATCCCTTGACCACATACCTTTCTTAAAGAGCCATTGTTTACCCAGGTAAGCACTGTCAGTCAGGAGCGGCCCCGCATGGTTCCCCAGATATGGGAGACAGGGGGATATTGGTACAGTGTTGTACAGCCAGAGACCTGGAGCACTTGCTGGATAGGATAATGCACAGGCAGGACTTACCCATCCTCCAGGAATAATCATAAAGAAATTTAACAAATAATAATCCTCTCAATTGACAATTTGCTGCTGCCTCATGAGAAACTCACCATCTCATTTGTTAAAAGTAGAAAGATGCTCTCAACACCAACAGAGGTCTCCTCGGACACTTCACATGATTCTGTCACATAGTCAGACCCAAATTAGATTCCAAACGCAGTTCTGGCATTCTGAAAAAGCATCACTGGACATGAAATGCTAACTTTTCTTTCTCTCCACAGATGCTGCTGGACCCAGCTGAGTTTTCCAGCAATTTCTGTTTTTGTTCCACATTAGATTCTGCCTTGAATTTGGGTGCAAAGTTTATTTTTAACATTGTTCACCTGGCTTTGAGCATTTAATATCTCGTATAATAGTCATGAGAGTTATAGTTGACAAGCAATGGGGAGGCAAAGGCTGAGACATATTACTATGAGACTATTAATCCAGACGGGGGGAGAAAGTGAGGACTGCAGATGCTGGAGATTAGAGTCGAGTTTGTGGTGCTGGAAAAGCACAGCAGGTCAGGCAGCGTCCGAGGAGCAGGAGAATCAACGTTCCGAACACAAGCTCTTCATCAGGAATCAGCCCTGATGAAGGTCTTACATCCGAAACGTCAGTTCTCTTGCTCCTCGGATGCTGCCTGACCTGCTGTGCTTTTCCAGCAACACGCAAGAAGGTGCAAAATTTGACTTACTCTTGTGAAATAAGGCAGGACAGGTGACTGAGGTATCAGTGGGGCCAGTGGGGTCACTTTGGGGCCAGTGACCATAATTCTATTAGTTTTAAAATAGTGCTGGAAAAGGATGGACCAGATCTAAAAGTTGAAGTTCTAAATTGGAGGAAGGCTAATTTTGAAGATTTTAGGCAAGAACCTTTCAAAAGCTGATTGGGGGCAGATGTTCACAGGTAAAGGGACAGCTGCACAAGAGTCCAGAGACAATATATTCCTGTTAAGGTGAAAGGAATGCTGGATGACTAAAGAAATTGAGGGTTTGGTTAAGAAAAAGCAGGAAGCATATGTCAGATCAAATGAATCCTTAGAACAGTATAAAGGCAGTAGGAATATACTTAGAGGGAAATCAGGAGGGCAAAAAGGGGATATGAGATAGCTTTGGCAAAAAAAAGTTAAGGAGAATCCAAAGGGTTTTTACCAATACATTAAGGATGAAAGGGTAACTAGGGAGAGAATAGGGCGCCTCCAAGATCAGCAAGGCAGCCTTTGTGTGGAACCTCAGGAAATGGGAGAGATACTAAACGAGTATTTTCCCATCAGTGTTTACTGTGGAAAAGGACATGGAAGATATAGAATGTAGGGAAATAGATGGTAATATCTTGAAAAACATTCATATTACAGAAGAGGAAGTGCTGGGTGTCTTCAAATGTATAAAAGTGGATAAATCCCCAGGACATGATTAGGTGTACCCTAGAACTCTGTGGGAAGCTAAGGAAGCTGGGCCCCTTGCTGAGATATTTGTACAATTGATAGTCACAAGTGAGGAAGATTGGAGGTTAGCGATCGTGGTGCCACTGTTTAAGGAAGGTGGCAAGGACAAGCCAGGGAACTATGGACCAGTGAGCCTGACATCGGTGGTGAGCAAGTTGTTGGAGGTAGTCCTGAGGAACAGGATATCCATGTATTTGGAAAGGCAAGGATTGATTAGGGATAGTCAACATGGCTTTGTGTGTGGGAAATCATGTCTTACTTCTTCAAAAAACTCAATCAAATTTGTAACAAAGTGGAATGATGAGGTTAACGTGATCTATATGGGCTATATGGGCTTCAGTAAGGTGTTCAACAAGGTTCCCCATGGGAGACTGGCTACCAAGGTTGGATCTCATGGAATACAGGGAGAACTAGTCATTTGGATACAGAACTGGCTCAAAGTTAGAAGACAGAGGGTGTTGGTGGAGGGTTGCTTTTTAGACTGGAGGCCAGTGACCAGTGGAGTGCCACAAGGATCGGTGCTGGGTCCACTACTTTTCAACATTTATATAAATGATTTGGATGCGAACATAAGAGGTATAGTCAGTAAGTTTGCAGATGACACCAAAATTGGAGGTATAGTGGACAGTGAAGAAGTTACCTCAGATTATAAGGGGATCTTGATCAGATGGGCCAATGGGCTGAGACGTGACAGATGGAGTTTAATTTAGATAAATGTGAGGTACTGCATTTTGGTAAAGCAAATCTTAGCAGGACTTATACACTTAATGGTAAGGTCCGAGGGAGTGTTGCTGAAAAAAGAGACCTTGGAGTGCATGTTCATAGCTCCTTGAAAGTGAAGTTGCAGTTGGATAGGAGAGTGAAGAAGGCATTTGGTATGCTTTCCTTTATCGGTCAGAGAATTGAGTACAGGAGTTGGGAGGTCATGTTGCGGCTGTGCAGGACATTGGTAGGGCCACTTTAGGAATATTGCATGCAATTCTGGTCTCCTTCCTATCGGAAAGATGTTGTGAAACTTGAAAGGGTTCAGAAAAGAATGTTGCCAGGGTTGGAGGATTTGAGCTATAGGGAGAGGTTGAGTAGGCTGGGGCTGTTTTCCCTGGAACATCGGAGGCTGAGGGGTGACCTTAGAGAGGTTTATAAAATCATGAGGGGCGTGGATAGGATAAATAGACAAAGTCTTTTCCTTGGGGTGGGGGAGTCCAGAACGTGAGGGCATAGGTTTAGGGTGAGAGGGGAAAGATATAAAAGAGACCTGAGGGGCAGTTTATTCACACAGAGTGTATGGAATGAGCTGTCGGAGGAAGTGGTGGAGGCTAGTAGAATTGCAACGTTTAAAAGGAATCTGGATGGGTATATGAATAGGAAGAGTTTGGAGGGATATAAGCTGGGTGTTGGCAGGTGGAACTAGATTGGTTTGGGATATCTTGTCGGCATGGACGGGTTGGACCAAAGGGTCTGTTTCTGTGCTGTACATCTCTCTGACTCTATTAATCCAGAGAACCCAGGAATGTTCTAGGGACCTGGGTTTGAATCCCACCATGGCAGATGGTAGAAATTGAATTTAATGAAATTCAGGAATTAGAAGTCTAATGATGACCTTGAATCCCTCGTGGTTTGTTGGAAAAAACAATCTGGGAAACTTTCCAATCTTACCTGGTGTGGCCTATGTGTAACTCCAGACCGACAGCAGTGCCCTCTGGGCAATTAGGGATGGGCAATAAATACTGGCCTTGCCAGCAGCAACCACATCCTGTGAATGAATTAAAAAAGCAGAAAAAATGAATATACTATATTGAGTTAGATTAAAAAGAAGCTGCCTTTAAGTTATAATATTCCACTAGTCAAACACCCTTTGTCAACATTTCAGTGATTATATTGTAATTGTATCATAGATTTGCTTATCATCTGACCAATTCATTTTTTTTAAAAAAGCAACGTAACAAAAATTTTCATTTTTGGTAGCAGTGAATCTCATTTTGCTTTCAATTTGTCTACGTATAAAATATAAATGAGAAGTACTTGCATCAATCAGAGTTTTAATTTGCATTTGAATGTTTTTTTCTTACGATTTCTGAAGCTACCTGTCATTCAGCTTTGGTTGTTTCAGTTACAGTGGATTTAAGAGTTAGCTAGTGCTCCCCAATGGCATTTGTTAATTATGCAATCCATACTTTTGGGAAAAGCTGTTTGGCTTTAAGACAGCTCTTACAATTGATCGTGAAATAGCATTGACCATCTCAGATCTACCATCTTTCAGATTGGACATTAAATCAATGTCCTTTCTGTCTGTTTCATTTGGTCGTTAGAGATTCAAAGTCTCAAGACTGTATTCAAGGAAGAGCAAAGACTTCTCTTGTTTTTACGGCCAACATTGCTTACTCAGCCAATGCGACCAAAACAGATGAGTTTGCCATTCAGATCTTTGTTGGTTTTGGTGCATTATTGTGTATACAAGCCATTTCTTATTGGCAAGCGCTTTGAGAACTCAGTTAGAATCTTGATCAGAAATTGCAAAGATCCAAATCATTTGACACAAGTTATGACACAAGTGTCAGTTTAGACAAAGCATATAATACATTGAAGGTAGAAAACGACGATCTTCAAAATTGAGTGTAAATTTCCTACTTATGTAATCTAGTACTTGTGTATTTATCAGATAAATATGGTTGGCAACAGTAGCTGTTACAGTGAAACCAGAGAATCACTATAACTTCAGAATCACAGAGGTATTACAATGTTAGTGCATTCCATTGCCGAACAACTCGGTGTGTGAGAAAGGTTTCATTCTCACATCACTCTTGCTTCTTTTACAAATCATTTTATATTTATGCACTCTTGTTCTGTTCATTTTACAAGCAGAAACAGCCTCTCCCTATCTCCTCTGTTCAAACCATTCAAGATTTTGAAAACTTTTATCAAATCTCCTCTCAGCTACCTTGTCTTCAGGGACACCAGTCCCAGCTTCTTCAATAAACCCTCACAGCTGATGTTTCTCATTGTTGGAACTGTTCTTATGAATCGCTTCTGCATACTAACCAATGCATTCATATATTTCCTATAATGGGAGAAGTGTATGCAATACTCCAGCTGAGGTCCAAGAAGTGTCTTAAACAAGTTTAACATCTCTGCCTTGCTCTTGTACTCTATGCCCCTATTAATAAATCTGGGATTACTGCATGCTTTATTAACTGCTCCCTCCAACTGTTCTGCCACCTTTAATGATCTGTGCACATATACAGCCAGGTCACTCTGCTCCTGCACCCCATTTAGAATTGTGTCCCCTATCTTATGTTGCCTAATAATGTTCTTCCTACTAAAGTGCATCAATTACACTTCTCTTCATTGAACCTCTTCTGCCATCTATCTGCTCACCCCAGCACTATCCGATGTTCTTGTGGAGATTCGTGTTGTCGTCTTCACATTTTGCAATCTCCAAAGTTGCATGTCATTTGCAAGCTTTGAAACTGTCCCCTTCACACCAAGATGCAGATCATTAATATACGTGAGAAAAAGCAAAGCACTAAGATGAGCCCCTGAGAACTCTACTACAAACTGTCCTCTAGCCCGAAAAATATCCATTGATACTTCCATTTATATCACTCAGTCAATTTTCTATCCATGTTGCTATTATACTGTTATATCATGACTGAAACTTATCTCACAGGTCTATTTTGTAGCACTGAATCAAATGCCTTCTCGAAATCCATGTGTACTACGTCAACAGAATTATTCTCATCAAGACTTTTTATCATTTCTTGAAAAAAACTCCCAACATGTTAGTTGAGCAACATTTCCCCTTTAGAAACCCATGCAGACGCTTCCTAATCAATGTGACTGCTAATTTTATCCTGAATAATTGCTTTCAGAAGCTTCCCCACTACTGAAGTTGAACGAGTTGTTCTTATAATCTCTGGAATTATCTTCACAGCCTTTCTTGAGCAAGACAGTAATGTTTGCAATTCTTCAGTCATCAGGCAGCTCCCCACCCCAAACTGCAGGAGAACTTCTGTCTGCATTTTCTTCAATTTCTTTAGATGCATCTCATCTGATCCCAGTGCTTGGTCAACTTTAAGTTCTATCAGTGTATTCAAGATTTCTTCCTTGTTAATTTTGGTCCTGTCTCATGACAGTTTCCTCCTCTGTCACCATGGCCTGGCTGACACCTCTTTTGTGATGAGAAGTGAAATGATTCATTTAATACCTCAGCCATGCCACCTTCTTCCATGTTTTGATCTCTAATTAGCCCTCCTTCAACCAGGGAACTTTGGATTTGTTTGTCCTACCTTTCCCATTTGAGGGAATATACCTCAATTCTGTCTAAACCACCTGATCTCTAAAGGTAGTCCATTGTTCACTCACATTTTTTCTCTTCAAACTCTTGTCCCAGTCAATCCTGCTCAGTACTATATTGAAGTTAACTCTTTGCCAATGGATATTTATTGCGCTGGATTGTTGCATATGATTCTCCAGCACCATCCAGAACCTCGATGCAATGATTGCTATCATCCAAATGTTCCTCCGCTGACACTTAATCTGTTGGCCCACATTATTTCCAGGAACCAGGTGTACCAGTGAATCCTTTCTTGATGTACTGGACACATATTGCTGAAGGAAACTCTCCTGAACACCATCGAGCAACACTTGCTCCTCACTGCTATTACACTGCTAATATCCCAGTCTGTATTTGGGTAACTGAAGTTCTCTATTTTTACTGTTCTGTGATGCTGGCATTTAATTCTGTAATTTACAATATAATTCTAGCCTTTTTATTCATTAGCTCCAACCAAATTGACTCTTCCCTTGATCCCTCAGAGCTATCCTCTTTTTCCATCATGCTGTCACGCTCTCCTTAACCAATATTGCGACCTTTTCGCCTTTCCTTCCTTTTCTATCTTTACGGAACAACTTATGCAAAGGAATATTGAACACTCAGTCTTGCCCTTCCTTGAGTTATTTCCAAATGGCAATCCGTGTCTGTAACTCCCCAGGATGATTTACTATAGCAAATAACAATAGCAAGGTGTTGGAAATGTTTCCCTTGTTCCTGCAGTAAGTAACAAAAAAAACTAAAATAATTGCACAAAAGATAAATGAAAATATTATACAGCTGTTTGTTTTTTTTCACTTACATTTTGTTGATGAAATAGGTCATAAACCAGTGAACTATTTGCCTTGCATAGCAATGAGTTTTATTTGAATGTGTTATATGCTTTGATTTTATGCTAACCTCAACTGGCACAGATCCTTAGAAAGGTAAGACAATAAATGTTTATGTTCTGTTAGCTTGATATATTTTTTCATACTTTTATTGTCGATTTCATTTTTTCCTCACACATCAATTTTTTGTGCTGTCAGTGAGTCATTGTCATAATATTTCCCTCTGTTTGAAGCCTCCGTTTGAGATTTAAAGATTCAGTTTCAGTCACGATCTGAGTAAGTTAAAGTGTGACATGGCACTTTTTCACCCCACAACTTGGTTGTGTTTGCAACCCATTCTAAAATTTCAAATTTTAGGCAGCACACGGTCACTAATCAAAAGGCTGCATTTGCTGATGCCACAACTGAGAAGCGACAATCTTTGGACACAGGTAATATCGCTCCCAGTGTTATCCCACACAGCTGCCTGCAGGAAAGATAGTGAAGGTGGAGGGAAGATAGAAAAGGACACATAATACTCTCCTGTTACACTTCTCTCCTCACTCAGTCCTTCAGCCCCTTGATGTTCTCTCCATCTCTCATTTCTCCCATTCATATACTGCCGTTCCACTACTCTGTTCTGCTTGTCTGGCAATGTGAGTGACAAGAGGAGAAACAGGAACGGCTATGGCAGGAAGTCTGAGGGAGTGGAAGGGGCTGCAGGAGGAAGTGGAGGGAAGTACAAAAACATGGGAGCAGGTGTAACGAAGTTTTCAAGGGCTTTGGGAGGAAATGACATGGGACAGCAGAAGGGTAACTGGTGAGAAATCACTAAAGGAGACAAATGAAAGCAAAACGGAGCAGTAGGGGGCCATTGATGAGCGATGGGGAAGAGAGGAAGAGGCAAAACAGAGTGGAAATACAAGGGATTTACATAAAATATCCCAGGGAGTGAGAGGGAGAGGTTAAATTAGTTGGGGATGGGGGGCAGTGTGAAGCTGCAAGAGGATTGGGAGAGAACAGAGAAAGCAAAAAGGAACCAGGATAATAGGCAGACTATGGCAGGAGCCAAGGTTTCAGGAATTGCTGTTGGAAAGCTGTGTGTGGACTGGAGGATGGAGTGGTCGCTAAATTTCAGGTGTTCTTTTTTTCCATTCAGCAGCACTGTTTATAGTGTACTGAATAGTTGCATTTCATTTCACAATTAATGTCCTATCAGTCTACACTTGTTCATCAATAAAGTGATGCAAGGTGCCATCAACAATGCTTCAACAATATCATATGTTCAGCAATAACCTTCTCTGACACTCATTAGGTTCCACCAAGGCAACTCAGCACCAGACCATATTACAGCATTAGTTCAAACATGGACAAAAGAGCTAAATTTCAGCGCTCAATCAGAGTCACTGCCCTTAACATCAAGGCCACATTTGACCTTGTGTGGCATCAAGGAGCCCTAACAAAACTAGAGTAAATGGGAATCGGGGTGGGCGGGGGGGGGGCTGCAGGATGGGGAATTCTCTGATGGCTGGAGTCATACCTGGTACATGGAAAGATGGGTATGGTTGGTAGAGATCAGTCATCTCAGCTCTACACATCTCACCACGGATTCATTGGGACAATTTCCTGAGCCCAATCATCTTCATCTTCAGCTGCTTCGCCAATGACCTTCCCTCCATCAGACAGTTGGAAATAGGGGCATTTGCTGATGATTGAGCGATGTTTAGCACCAATTGCAAACTTTTCAGATACTGAAGCAATCCATGTCCAAATACAGCCAGACCCGGACAATATTCTGGGCTGCCAAAAGGAAAATTATATTTGTGTCACACGAGTGCCAGGCAATGACCATCTCCGACAAGCAGCCTAACCATCATCCCTTGACATTCAATGGCTATCAGTGAATCCTGCACTCTCTATATCCTGGAAGTTACAATTAACCAGAACCTGAGGTGGATTAGCCATACACACAGTGTTGCAGCAAGAGCAGATTAGAGATTGGGAATCCCACAGCGAGTACTTCCTGACCTAACTGACCCTAACAACCATGTACAAGGCACAAGTCAGAAACTCCCTGCTGACCTGAATGGGTACAGTTTCAGCATTACAGAAGAAGCTCAACAATATTCAGTACAAAGCAAGCTACTTAATTGGCAACGCATCCACAAACAGTCCCTCCCTTCACCACTGATGCTCAGTAGCAGCAGTGTGTATCCATCTACAAGATGCACTGCAGAAATTCACCAAAACACCTCAGATAACACCTTTGAAACCAAAACAACGACCACTGAGAAGGACAAGGGGCAACAGGTATATATGAACATCACCTGCAAATTCCCTTTCCAGTGACTCACCATTCTGCCTTAGAAACATGTTGCCGTTCCTTCAGTGTCGTTTGGTCAAAGTGCTGGGACCGCTCCCTATGATGGTATTGTGGATGTACCTACATCAAAGAGACTGCAGTAGTTCAAGAAGACAGCTCACTACCACCTTCTCAAGGATAGATGGGGCTAAGCAATAAATGCTGACCCAGCCAACGAAACCCACTTCCCATGAATGAATAAAAGTAAAATCATCAGATGGCTTGAAAGATATTTATAAGCTTAATTCTGCAACGGTGCCTCAGGGAGGTTATTTATCACACCAAGGTCTGTACACTGATTTAACAATGAAGTTGGATGGAGCTGGATTTTCCTTTTCATGGTGAAGAAATGACACAACTTATTGGTCCAGAAATTCCTCTCAAGGTCAAAAGTCATATTTCCAATCCTGCTCAGCCAAATAAAATTGTTAAGTACTTGATCAATTCTACCCTGGAAGTTCCTGTACAGGAGCCCCTGTAGCTTTTTTAGTGAAGATCAGTCCAGAAAGCCTCTCAGCCAACAGGAGAGAGGCTCATCACTGATATTGCTCTTTTAACAGCAGAAAGTTGTGTGTCGTCTTCTGTAATTTAAATGTCCTGCAGCCACTGCGTCAGCTAATATTAAAGAATAAGTATGTAAGGTAAATATGGAGTGTGGTGGCAGATAAGTGTTGTCAGCATATCAGGTGATTGAAGGGATAGGGTGTCATGTGGTTGAGAGGGTAGATGTCATTTAAATGATTGCATGCATATGATTGGTCAAGTCTGTTGGCCGAGAGGAGTTCAGGTCCACTTGGGTCAGGCGAAAAAGGTTATTGGATTGGGTCGGAAGAGGGATTTGGGTCCAGCCAGGGGGTGGTGGAATATGATGAATCTAGCAATCGGGGTGATGATGCTGGATTGGCTAAAAAGTGCAGGGTTGCCCTGAGTGGGGGTGTCAGAAGCAGAGTGTTGGGTCCAGCAGGAGAGGGGAGTCAAGTCAGAAGGTGAGGAATGTAGTATTGGGGAGGGGGTTTTGCAGAGGGAGCCAGGAGTTTTGGTAGGGTGAGCAATGAATTGAGAATTCAGTTTAATCTTTAGCCAGCAGTTAAAGTAATCTTATGTTTCTTGAGTGACTGTTGTCCTGAAGTGAGTCAGTGCCCACTCATTCTCAGAGTATAAGGGACTTTTGTTTCAAAGGCTGGTGAATTGCTCATTTGAATTGTTGATTTCTCAGGCAACTCTCTCAGAGTCTGCTGCAATGGAATTTCCACATTGTTCCAACAATCAACTGCAGTCTCTGCTGCAGAAGCAACTTACCTCCCCATCGGAATTTCTCGGAATACATTGGAGTATACCTTGATTATATACTTGCATAGACTTTGTATGGGTGTTTATACTGAAAAGTACTTTAAATTACACAGCCACATTAGCACTCTGTCGGGTATCTGTGTGAGCAGGGACAAACAACTATGTATGCCCAATCAATCCTCACTAAGAGGTGCTGACCCCAGTGTCAACTCTCTTTGGGAATGGAGTGACATCAGCTGGTATATGGGAAACCTGAAAGGGATTTCTGTGAAAGACTACTTGCTGAAGCAGCCACTCATGGATAATTTGCATTTATTTTTGGCCTCAATTACATGGCCTGAGTGGGATCAACATCAGTATTTCAGGGGTTAATCCAAAGATAGAATTTGGAAGAGTTGAGAAAGGATTCCAGATGCTCAAAGGCTTTGGCTTTTAATGACTGGAGGTAGTGGGGAGTTTGAGATGTATTTGTATTTATACAATCTGCTGGGACCTATCCAGAATCTTGAAAATTTCAGAAGATAATAACCATTGTATTCACTACCTCTGCAACTTCTACTTATACTTGTGACATTTAAAAGTTTATTATGGTTTGTGATCTTTTTTCAAGTTAATGATGTGGATCATATGACCTGATCTGAAATCTCCCTGTCAGCAAGTCTTGAGTGGTATGATTGTTAGAGATTAAAGATTAGAGATTAAAGGAGGTCTGTTTTACTGGGAAGAAGGTACAAGGTATTTATACTTGGAGACAATGACAACAGGTCATAACAGTCGATAGACTATGAGTCCCCAAATTCCACAAAAGGTGTTGAGAATATCAGGTTGTGTACAGTTATGCTTCAAGAGATGCATTTATTTTTAGGATAAAAGAGACTTAGAGGTCTTAGGGATAGCAAATCAGCATTTCCATCTCAATGCAAAACCCATGAGATCTACATTGTAGTGCAGATGAGCTATGAGATGGGAATGCTCTGAAATATATTTGAAAACCTACAGACAGGAGAAGTCTTCAGGAGAGGGAGAGCAGCTTTATACAGCGGGTTGTAATGATTCACCACACAGGAGTATGGGTGTGAGATTATACAGGAATAAAAAACTGAACTCATGCGAAAGCAAGATTCTAAAATTCACTCAGGTTAGTGGAAATATTTTGTGTCGCCCTCATAGTGAAAGAGAACTTTAAAATTAAATTTTCCCAGATCGAGAAAACCCACATGAGCCAAGAGTGACCTTGGACTGGTTTTGGTAGAATTGAATATCTACTTAAAGGAAAATGCAAAGTATGTCTGTGAAGTGCATTTTCAATTGAGCTAAACAATGAATTGGGAATATTCTGTTTTGTAGTTTAACATATAATTTGACTACACAGGCAGTGTTTGGACAATAGTGTTTCAATGTTTTATGATAGAAAAAGTCTTAAAATGCAAAATCTTTCTGTGCATCCTTTCAAAGTTCAAATTCCTTTTTTAAAAAAAATTTGCGATCTTTACAGAAATCATAAATAGATGCACATATTAAGAATTAAACAGCATTTCCCATTGTTAGTAGATTCCTTACAGTCATTGTTTTACCAAGGATGTTACCCTGTAGCAAGTCCTTTCTGTGCTTACAAAATATAAGTGTATGCTATTTGCAATGTAAACTCAGCAGTGCTTGCTGCACTTTTCGTATTTTGGCTCCACTTAGGGATCAGCAATGTCTGGGGTATTCAACCAGAAATCAGTTCAACCCATGCAAGTAGAAACAGTTACAAATGGGCTTCCGTTTGCTTTTGAAGATTATAGAAAGGGTCTGGAACAAGTGAAGCAGCAAACGCAGCCCTGTCACTTCTGAATGTTTTCCACCAGGTTTGGAAACTAGGTTAATAATCCAACAGGAAACTAAGCCTTATAGAGTGTGATGCAAAACTTTCAAATGCTATGAGGCAAAAATGTTTTTAATGTAAATGATGATTAATTGGATTTTGGCACCATGTTTGAAAAGCACATTTGGTCATGGAGTTCAGGATTAACTACTAGCAAAGGTGATGACACTCCCAATCGCTTCTGAAAAAAGAACTTGATGAGGTATGATGCTGAAGTTCATTGGGTGAAGTGGAGACTAAAATTTTATTTCTGCTTTTTGTCTTTTCACAATTATTTATGTACCACTTCGACACATGTTAAATTGCCACGTGAGAACTTTGTTTTTCGTCTTGACAGTCCAAATGATCTATAATTCATGCTTTCACATGCTAATCTGGCAACCTCCAAATCTCCCTCTTTTTTCTCACTTAATTTCCTAAAAATAAAATCCGTGGTCTCAGCTCAGCACATCTCCTACTGGGTCTCACCGCCTACCACGAGATGAGCTATGAGTTCAGACTCTGCATAGGAATTTCTGATGTGAAGAAATTATTTGGCCACATATGTAGTGGAGGTGAGGCCAGAGGTGTTGCTAATTAGGAGGTTTCCCAAAAGTGCTGACTGTGTGGAATGTAGACAATTAACATGTATTTCTTACGCCATTTTCCATAGCTTGTTACTTGTTATATTTAGAAAGCTAACATAGAGACACAAATGATAATTTGGAGAGGTGTTTTATTGCAGCACGTCAGTTGATTTTTACACAGATCTGAAGAGCAACAGAATTTTCACAGGATTGTTTGTGCAAGACTGAGTTACTGAGCAAATTGTACACAACAGATTAAGTGAAGATATTTGAGTGACGTTTTCATAGACCACATTAATTGGCCAGGTGATTAACCAGAAAGTCTACTGAAGGATAGTTGGACAAGAAATTAATTGAAATCTTTCTTATATTTGAAATAAATCACAGTTAACGTAGAATTGTCAACATGTTTGCACATAAAAATATGAGTATAAAAGAAAAATGGGTCAGACAAGAAGAATACATTAGACAATACCAATAAGATTGGAATGAAAAGATTTCCAGATATTTTCTAGGCAAAAATAAATATATAAAATAGATCAAAACCATTTGGCCATCCTTTCAATGCCAACATTTATTCATGGAATAGGAAACAACTGTAAAATATGGGATTTGGGACTAAAGACTATTAGTTATAGGAATAAGCTCATTCAGTTGGCAATATCTGCCTCTGTGAGTTAACATCAAAATCTGCACAGTGCTGGGGAAAGATGTACACAATGCATGAAATAAGGAAAATATATAGTATTATTATCATGGGCAAATTCAGTCGCTGTACCCATGACAGAGAAAGAGAGAGACAGAGAGTAAAAAAAAGGGAAGTAGACTGATACCATGATATCGAGGAAAAGCAAATGAAGACAGAAGCACTGCTAGATTTAATAATGGGAATGAAATGAAGCAGAAAAGTAAGCATGGGAGCGTAATAACAATATAAAGGATCAAGAGAGATATACATGAGATAAAAATCAAAGTGATAGATTGAGAAAATTTAACAAGAAATGAGGATGGACTTTGGGAGGGGAACTGAAAAGAATACTGATGACAAAGAAGTCACAATCAATTAAGGGAAGTTGAATAGGATTTATGAGAAATATAAAATAAAAACAAACTAATCCATAAGGAGATAAGAACAAGAACAGCTCTAAGGAAAAAGGTCTTGGAAAAGTGCAAGAAACAATGAAGGTGAGAATGAAAAATGTTGATGAATGATTTCAAGTAAGAGGTTAAGAAAGTGAAGGGGATATATGAAAAACAAACAGAAAGGAATAGCAAAGCTCCTATAGATGCAGAAATAATAAAAGAGAATTAAGTTAAGAATAAGGAGGCTCAGTCATGAACAAATTAAAGTCAGAGGTTATGATCCTGAAATGACAGAAATGCTGAATAGTTGGTGAGCTTCAGATTGAACATATGAGAAAATATCATCAAACCGTGTCAGACATTAAGAGAATAAAGATAACACACCATAAATAATCTGAAATAAGAGGGTTTAATGTGTATAAAACTCAATTTTAAAAAAGTCATGCCAGCAGACCAGATGAATTTAGTTGATTTCTAAATAATGGGATCAAAATTAACCCAGGAAACTGTAGCCCAGTTAGATGAATGGTAGGAGCAAGAACATTCCTAGATTCTGCAAGATAACAAAAGATCTAAAGTACAGAGAGGACTAACTGAGGTAGCACGAGAAAACAAGGGCAGGGATTATAATGCACAATTAACCTGTACATGATCAATGGGATCTAGACACTGCACTAACTTGGTGTTGTCTGCTGATTAATATTGTTGCAGTTTTCAGCCACTGCTAAGTATTTATAGGGTAGTAATTTTTTGTTACTGAAAATACAGTAAACTGTGTATAAGTTGCCATAACTAATCTCATGCAATTTTAATTACATAAATTGTAAAACAAATGCATACAAAGTTAAGACAAATTTCATTTTTTGTTCCAACCACGGCTTCCTGATTCATAAGTGACTGCAGGAAGTACCTTACTCCACAGCTGCTAAAGTTCTCCCTGAGGTTACAACGCCAAGAAAGAAGCATGCTGAAGCAGCCCCCACCGCCACTGACTGAACCTGGAATATCGCCTCTGCCAAAGCCACTTCATGGCCACCAATACACCAGCCACCATCATAGTCAGAAGATTGTCCCAGCTCTGGAGAACCAGGGCTCTTTCTCAACTTCCAACAGGCCATCCAAATTAACCCCTGAGAACAAGGAATCATTCATTTGGCCACTATTGCAGATGCCGTTGAAACACCAAAGATAAAGAATGGACCTTAATCCATCAATGCTGAAATAGTTGCTCAATCTCCCACTTAACAGCTCCCCACAACATCTCTCCACCACCAAAGATGGGGAAGGAAGAAAACATGAATTTGATTCAAAATCAAATGGGGAATAATTAAAATTTTAAAAAGTTGCAGTTGGCCATGCAAGAGGTAATGGACAGGCTGAGAGGCTGAATCCCTCCTACCCTGCCACTTCTGCCATCTATCCATTTATCCACCATATATCCATGATGGATATACTTCCATTGGAAACCCTTCAGAGTATGGTCACTAGGTTGATTCTTGAGGAAGAGTTGAGCATTTTGGGTGTATGTTCTCAGAGTTTAGCAGATTGAAATTTGATCTTATTGAAAGATGTAAGGTTCTAAGGAGGCTCTGAGTTAAAGATGCTTAGAGGATGTTGCCTCTCACGAGCGAGTCGAGAACTAAGGGGACTAGTTCCAAAACAAGGAATATCCTATTTAAATGGAGAAAAGGAAGATTAATGAAAATAAGAGAGCAATGGAGTCATTTAATGTATTCAGGACAATATAGTCAGATTTTTGATGTGCAAAAGTGTCAAAAGTTGTGTTGGCAGACCAGAAAACAGAGTTGAGGCTACAATCACACCAGCCTGATATTATTAAATGGCACTGCGGGCTTAGGGGCTAAGTAGTCTGCTTCTGTTCCTATTCCTTATGTTATTGTGTGATATGGTGTCGTATAATAAATGCTGCCTGACCTGCAGTGCTTTTTCAGCACCACATTCTCGACTCTGGTATAATACTTCAGCAAATTACCCAAAATTGTGAGAGGCTTGCACCAGTTAAAGCGAGCATGTATGACTGAAAACCAGCCTGAATCTCTCAAAGGAACAGTGTATTGTGAAAGGTGCTGGAAGTCATTCCACAATTAATTCTGAAAATGAAAGAAAAATGGTACAGCATTGGAAGACTTTGAATTCCAAGGTTTTCAGAGGCTTTAAAAAAGCCTTGGCACAGAAGGTGCAAAAGAGGAGAGATCTATTGACAAGGGGCTGGGTGGTCTTCCTGGTGTGACCTGAGAGGGACTAAAATGATGTGGAGTTCATCAAGCCTGAGTATCTTCTTCAACAATAACCCTCCCACCAACATAATGATGTTTGCTACTGATTGCACAATGTTCAGCAATGTTTGTCATTCCTCAGATGTTGAAGTAGTCTATGTTCAAATGCAGCAGGTTTGGACAATTTCCAGGCTTGGGCTGACCAGCGGCAAGTAACATCCGAGCCACACAAGTGCCAGGCAATGACCAGCTCTGACAAGAGGGAATTTAATCCTGCACTATTAACATTCTGGGAGTTAGCATCGACCAAAAACTGAACACAACATATAAAAAGAGTGGTGACAAGAGCGGCTCAAAGGCTGGGATCCTATATAAAGTAACTCACCACCTGACTCCCAAAGTGTATTGAACACCTAGAAGTCAGAAACATGATGGAAATTGCCCACTTGCTTGGATGAGTGCAGCTCCAACAACGCTGAAGAGACTTTGCACCATCCAGGACAAAGCAACCCACTTGATTGGCACCACATCCATAGACTGAGGCACAGTAGCAGCAGTGTATACTATCTACAAGATGCACTGCAAATATTCATTAAGGCTACATAGACCGAGCCTTCTGAACCCACAAGCACTTCTGTCCAGAAAGACAAAAGCTGCAGGTACATGAGAACATCACCAGCAGCAAGTTCCTCTCCAAGCCATTCACCATCCTGTCTTTTGCCCTTCCCTGAGTTTCATTGGGTCAAATTCCTAGGACTCCCTCCCGAACAGCAAGATGGACTCCAAAGGTTCAAGAGGCGGCACACCATCACCTTCTGAAGGGCAACTAGGAATGGACAATATGTGATAACCCAGCCAGCGACACCCACATCCCAAGAAAGAACAGAAGAAAATATGTGCCAAAAGATATTCAATGACCTCACATAAGTAGTTTGGGTCAGTGATGTTCTTTCCTCACCAATACACCATTCAACACATAGACAGTTAAACTCACGATAACTCCATATTTATCGACTAGCAGTAGCCATCAATTGGAGCCTATAAAGGACATTAATGTGCTCGACCACACTTTATCTATGAAGCTTACAATAAACAGATTTCATCACACTCGCTGGTGTATTTCCTTCTCTTTTATAGGATAAGGTGATGGATTACCACAAATTGCAAAAGCTAGCTGGAAGACAATAGCTATGCCTACAAATCCAGGCAGCCTTGGAAGAAATGGTGTTGGCTGATGTTGAGGTATCCACCTCAAAAGCATGGCTACAAAGACACTGATACCATCAAAGATGATGGTACCCTCATATCTAATCCTGAAACTGTGTGTAGAGGATGACAAAGTGACATGGATCCACAGTGATGAGATGCCAGGCATGAGGAGTTTTTAACTAAGCAGGGAGCAAGGAAATCAGAGATGCCAGCCCCAGTGGAGGATGAGGGTGCAGTTGGGCTCTACAAAAGACTGAGATTGTTATTTAAGAGGCAAGGAAGTACAGAAAATAAATGATAGGTATGCATAAAAAAAAATGCTCAGTGCATTAAGTAGATTGTAGTCCATCTCAAAACACATGGAAGTACCCAGCACTGACTTTGCACAGGGCTTTGCACTGTCCTTGAGACTTGCCCTTTTCAAACATGGAGCAGTGGCCAATTGCATGAGCACACCTATGGATCAAGTCATGATGCAGCATCTAGTGGGTCAGCTTCAGCTGCTGCTTCACCATAAGCATAAGTGATGCATTGGAAGCTCAAATGGAGGTCAGTTGAGTTCAATTTGCTGCTGTTCAAGTTTCAGATGGCTATCATTGTGACGGCAAATGACAGTGTGCAAGTTTATCTGCCTTTGAAGAGATAACAAGGATTGTTAGGATATCACCACATTTCAGTTGGCAGTAGTTCCATGGAGCATGAAACTGCTGTCATGGCTCAGAAAGACAGCATTACTTTTGCACTGCTGCCACTCCACAAGTTCCCATGTTCCTGCCACGAGCAGTAGTTTAAAAGTATGAACATCATGGTGTGATTATGTGTAATCATGTGGCTAAGAGTGAGAGCTGTATAAAGATCTCCTGGAGGAGACACATTGGGGCAGTGCAGATCATTGACCAGCTGTTATGTTTGTCCGTAAAGAAAAGTTGTATTAAAATATACTCAGATGACTACAAAGTGACTTAGAAAACAATAAGACTTCCCATTCTGTTGACTCAAAGTCAAAATAGCCCATACCCTGTTTACATTCACAACTTGAACTAGATACAGAAGGCACCAAACTCTTGCAGATTAGAAACAACTGCAGGAAGAAATTAGTCATCGTTTAACCTGTAGTCAATTGATGATCCACTTAAATAGTGCTGATGGTGTTTCTTTTCACAGCTTGAATGTTAATGAGACAATCTATGATTAAGAAGTTATATAATCCAGAACAGTGAGCTCCAAAAAGCAGAGCTGCTATTACATTTTCAAATGGATACTTGCTGTACTCTCTCTAACTCCCAAAGCAATGTGGCTTCTGGTACAACTCACTCAACTCTGCGCACCCATTTGAATACCATCCTGAACCTCAAGTGGTATATTTGGCAACCAAGTAATACGCACCACTAATCAACATCAATACTGTGTCTAGAAATATACAAAAGTCAACAGGGACTTGGAGAGATAGTGGTCATGTGGTCCAGAACTCCAGAACTTCTAAGCACATGGATTCAAATCCCACCGTGGCACTTGGTGGAATTTGAACTAAGTAAAAATCTGAAATAAAGGTTGAAAGAAGTTTGTGGTGGGACCACTGTTGTTTATTAGATATATTTATGTATTTCTAGATTTATGACCAGAGCCCAGGTGAGGTTCCACAATTCATTACGATTCCAGGTGTGGTATCCTCAACTGAGAGTCAGAATGAGCTAGCTCCCTTCTTTAGTTGGTTGCTACAAGGTCAAATTAAATAAGGAATCCCTTCCCTTGAGGATACCTTTTTTCTCCAGAACCAGTGAAATGATATTTTAAAAGAGTCAATTTAGCCAGGATTTCTTTGTTTAATCAAAATAAGTGAGTATATTAATTGCTGTATGCAAGAAGAGATGCAAATGTAGTATACACACACACATACTAAAATAACAGGTCACTCCAAAAGGTTAAAACTAATGAAAGTGATACGATGAGTACAGTACAGCCTCCATTATCCAAACTTCAATATCAACATTTCGGATTAACTGAACAAGATCTCAAAGTCCCATAAAAACGGCATTAGGCATCTCAGCATTTAGTTATCAGTTCAACGGCATTATGGCATGTCTTGCTTGATAACAGAGGCATGTTTGGATAACCGGCACTCATAAATTACGGCTTGTTTGCAATCAGATTGGTTATCTGAACAATTGATTCTCTGAACTAAATACTTCCCTCCTGTCTCGTTAGGATAATCAAGTTTCAAGTATTTGACTTATTTGTGAAGAGCAGATAAGATGACATTGTGATCGTTATTGTTGCACTAATACTGTAGATGTTGGCAGCTGCAAGGGTAATTTTGAGGTTCTTGCTATTGTGGGTTGGTGGAACATCCTTTGGCCTGACCCTTTTTTTTGTTGCAGCACTCAAAGTGAGATGGGTCTACCTTTGCCTGCAACATGGGGATAATTCAAGGATAGTTCTTTGACTTTGATCTCCATAGCATGCTAACGCTGAAACCCAGCATGATACGCATCAAAGTGTTCAGTCTCATGAGTCCCTGTCACTAGAGTTGAAATTATTTTTTAACCCTTTTCATTGTGCATTCTTCAAAGGGAGAAACACAAAATGTGTCTGCAATATAGGGACATAATTCCTGATGAAGGGCTTATGCCCGAAGCGTCGATTCTCCTGCTCCTTGGATGCTGCCTGACCGGCTGTGCTTTTCTAACACCACACTCTCGTCTCTGGTCTCCATCATCTGCAGTCCTCACTTTCTCTTACATAATCCACAAGGGTTGACTGTTGTTGACCCCAGGTTGTTAGCCCCCTGTATTCATTGTAGTGAAGAGATCACACTCCAGTTTCCTTGATAACTTACATGTGCAACATTCCGTCGGCTTAAACAGGACTCATTGAATTTAAGCCCACATGTTTTCTGTAGAAGTCCTCCTTTTAAAAACAGTACATGTTGGAATTAAAAGTAAAGAAATATCTCTCAATATAAGGGGTTCTGATAACAATTCATAACGATTGTTTCAGAATTTGCAGACGATATCATGTATGGAGCATAGAAAGGATGAATCAAAAGGAGGAAAAGTGTGAAGAGGTTAGCACTGATTGAATAAACAGCAAATTAAATTCAACATAAGAAGGTTCATTTTGCCATTTCTTCACAATGTAATGAACTAGTGATGTTGAAGAGCATTCCCTTACAGAAGATGCAATCCCTTCTGTAATTTGGGTACAATCCCAAATTAAGGGCAAGAACAATGCTATGTTCTTCTATTTGATGTAAACGTACCAATCATAAACAAAATTAGTGGTACAATAATGTGGTTCTTTATTTGAAGATAAGACAGTATACAGCCAGTGTTAACCAATAGTTTTTTTATAACTGGAAAAATATACTTTTATTCATAAAAAATATCTTTATATACACACATTGTCACTGAAGCAGTTTAGTCCTGTACAGTAGCATATGGAGAAACAAATACTGGAGTTTGACTGAATCCAACAAACAAAGCAAAGACATTTCATTCTTGTACAAGATTATATTTACATATATTTGAGGCACAGAATGGAGTGGAGGGTGGTGGTGAGGGGGTGATGGTGGTGGTGGAGGTGGCGTATCTGATAACTTAACAGACCACCATTTAACTTCGGCAGAAAGATCTTAGATGGTGTTCTTTCCCCACTGTGCCTTGGCGGCAGCTGCCTTAGTGCATCACGTAGTCCTGGACCTTGGAATGTGCCAGTCTGCAACACTCAGCCGAGGTCAACTCCTCGCTGTAAATGCTTGACATCCACATCTGTTGCAACTACTGTAGACTGATAGAGTAACGGGACTAATACCTCAGATCCCGTCTTTGTTGGCGTGATTGACAACAATGTAAGATCTGTCTCCTTAAAAACATATGTAAACTATACAAAACAAGGAACACAATATTTAATTTCTCATGGAATAAAACAGCAATGTATGGACAGCCTTCATTTGGTGCACCTGGATTACTGTACATAGTGACACAAGAGACAGGAGCAGAGCCGATAACCTGACTCTTTGAATCTACTTCACCAGTCACCAAGACTATGGCTGATCCAGCGTAACCCCTTTTTTTTCCTGCATAATCCCTTAATTCCCTTAGTATCTGAAAACTATGGATCTATATCTGGACTTTACTAAATAACTGAGTATCCACAGCTCTCTGGAGTAGAATATTTCAAAGATCCTTCTTTGACAGAGGAGACCTGAAATAGATCTTCAGAATTATAAAGATGTTTAATGATATGCCAGTGATTGAAGGGGATAGCAATGTTAAATTTAAAAGGAGGTTTCAGATTATAAGTGATAGAATGTTGCATTTTCACTGGGTATCTAGCTTGCTTTCTAAAAAGGTGGCATGACACTCATTCGGACTTTCCAATACAAGTCCCACTGTGCCTTCCTCAAATCAGGTTGTTTGGATGGCGGTCATGTGGTTTTCTCTCAAAAAAGGTTCCAGAGGTTGAAATCCCACCCAGTGAGAACTGTCAGCCAAACCAAAGGCTGGCAAGAGTCTTTCACTCAGCAGAAAGACCAAGACGGCTATGACTGGTGCCAGTGTGACAAGCAGCATTAAGAGAATCCAAGTATCAGGTAATGTTGTTTGGAGGTTGGGGTTCGAGTCAGAGAGAAGGGGGAGAGAGAGATCAAAGCAAGGACAGGGGATGATTCTCAGCAGCCGCCCACTGCCCTATGACAAGTTCTTTGATCATACACACATTGGTGCTGATTGAGGGGCCTCTCCCATAACTGACACCCTGGCTCCACTGTTTTACCATTCAGGTGGATTAACTCTTTCTCATCTCATCTAGAGTTGAGATCATCACAATGTAGTATGGCAACTGCTCTTCCCAAGACTGCAAGAAACCATAGAGTTGTGAACACAGTCCAGTCCATCTCTCAAAACAGCCTTTCATTCATTAACTCCATCCCTACTTCCTGCTACCTTGGTATAGCAACATCATAATCAAATTAAACCGAAAGAACAGCAGATGCTGTAAATTGGAAACAAAACCAGAAGTTACTGGAAAAGCTCAGCAAGTCTGGCAGCATTAGTGAAGAGAAATCAGAGTTAATGTTTCAGGTCTGGTCATAATCAAGGACCTCTCACACACTGGTTATGTTCTCTTATGTCAGGCAGAAGATATAAAAGTTTGAATACACACACAAACAGATTCAATAACAGTTTCCTCCCCACTGTTTGAATGGACCTCTCAAACGTTAATTCTGATCTTTCACTCTCTGCACTTTCTCTGTGGCTGTAATACTGTGTTCTGCACTCTGTTCTGGTATCCTGATGCACTTTGCATGGTACAATCTGCCTGTAGAGCACGCAAAACAGTATATTTCACAGTATCATGGTACGTGACAATAATCAATCCATCAATCAGATCATTGCAAACGGTTAGGAATAGGTCCTTAAGTGGTCATTAGTTGAAGGTTGAGCTTGGAGCTTCCTGACCAACATGTAATCCCAGTCAAGCTCAGAAGATTGCTCATTTCTGGCGTGCCACCACACCCCCTAATTGATTTTTGCTCCAGGCCTATCACCTCTGGGACTAGAAGATTCTGAACAATAAATGAGAGGGCAAGGGGAGGGTATAGATGCATTTTGGGAAGACTTATTGAGAATAAAAGGAGGTTTGTGTGGAGTATTAATACCGGTATTGACCCTGTGGTACTGAAGACCTATTTATGTGCTGTAAGTCTTATATACTTACTTATAAGTATATTCTGTGCTCTTTGGAACTGTGTTTGGCTATAGAACAACATATCGGAGGTTTATAAAGTCATGAGGGCATGGATAGGATGAATAGCCAAGCTCTTTTCCACAGGGTGGGGGAGACCAAAACTAGAGGGCATAAGTTTAAGGTGAGAGGGGAAAGATTTAAAAAGGACCTGAAATGTGACATTTTCATGCATAGGGTGGTGCATGTATGGAACAAGCTGCCAGAGGAAGTGGTGGAGGTGGGTACAGTGACGACATTTAAAATTGGTATATGAATAGGAAAGATTTAGTGGGATATTGGCCAAGTGCTGGCAAATGGGACTCGATCAGAATGAGATGTGTGGTCAGCATGGACGGGTTGAACCAAGTGGTATGTTTCCATGCTGCTTAACTCCATGACTCGATATCAGTAGAAACCCACTTTGCCCTTCCTGGGAATATCCAAAATTTGATATAATTAATACTGACGTTGTCATTGTTTTCCGTAATGAATTCTATTTATGTGGTCAAATTAACAATAATGAACATGATAAAATGTTGGAGCAATCATTGATTACTGCAATTTACCAGTCAATATAAAAGTACATATGTATTACTCATTTAACCTTTGAAAAAGATACTGTAATAATGGATTGAAATCTTTTAATTTAGGGGATAAATCAATTGGTAGTGAGATCAAGTGACCAGCAATTGAATTACTGAAGTGAAGATTGCTTGCATAAAACCATCAGACAATCATTAAACTCCTTTAATAAAAGAATCAAGGATGATATAATTGTTAATTTCTCAGGAACAATGCAACTGAAGATTTTCCAAATCTCCATTACCAATGTGTCAAAATTCTGACAGTGGATTTTGTTTTTCAGTGATAATGAAGACAAGCCATTGAAAGAAAGCCAACAATCACTGAATGAGGTAGTGAAGCCAACGGGAAGTGATGACAGTTTGGCAGTGTATGAAGATGGTGGACCAGAAGTGCAGTTCAATGAAGATGGCTCATTCATTGGACAATACAGAGGAAGTAAGGAGAATGATGCAGCAGATGAAAATGGAAGTTCTATAGCCACCTCTCCAATGAAAGCATGAGAAATATGTTCGTAAACCTTTCTTAGTGAATTTGTTGTACAACTGAATATTTGTTACACGTTAACTCAGATTGCCAACAAGCTAAAAGAAAATAAGTTAATCGGGTCATAAAGGATGCTTATCTAATATTTGATAAAGACTAAGATGCATGGGATTTTTGGTTGCAGTCCACCTGTCAGTCTAAGGGATATGTTGTGCAAAATCCATGTAAAATACAAGTGTCTGTAGGTTTGTAACAGAAATGGCTTCTAGTTGCTGATAAAGTAATCGCTTATAACCTTTTAAATCCTTGCTGCTGTTATTAGCACATTTGAGTCCCTTTGTTACAGTTTGTTTCGGTGTCTTGTGATCCTACATGTTTAGAAGTTAAAAACTTGCAGAACTGAAATTGATATCCTACATGAACTTAAGGAGACCAACACCTGATGCACTGATGCCTCTTAATGCAATGACTATGGCAGCTGAAGGGACCAAGAACATTATTCCTCTTTTATTTTAGTCAATAGAAGAGTTCACAAAATACTATGATCACAATTTGCAAATTAAATTTTGTGGCTACAGGAAAAAAGTAAGAAATCAATTATTTATATGCAGAATTCTATCCAGCAAAAAGGTCCAAAATCCTCCTCTGAGTTTACAGTGATAACTTCCAGTGGGAGTCTGATTTGGAACTGAATATTTTTAAAGAATGGCATGCAGAGGATGATGGAAATTCATGTTTAAAATTGATGCATACTTGCAACAATGGAACAATTGATTTGTCAGAATCATTAATCATTTTGTAAACTGTACCATTGTTAAAGGTGCATCTGACTGTACAATCCTTGTGTCTTATTTTTCTTCGATTATGCTCTTTATCCAAAGTTCTGCATTTAATGATTGTATTCAGTCACCTGTTTTAGTTATTCTCATGGCAAAACAGTGCAATGTACATTTTATAATTCGGAATATATTTAGAATTTGGAGGAGAACTGCTGAAGATTAATTTTCAGCAAAACAACAATGTTTTTAAAGCAATTCCTGCTATGAGTTCTGGATAAACACTTAAAATGTTACTTTTGTTGATTCACAGCCTAGGTGTCATTAATAAATATCTAAGTGTCTGATTTAAATTGTGTGTACAATAGGTAAAACGTGGCTTCATGATACTGAACTAAATAAAGCACGTCTCCACCTCAGAAAATTTGTATACTGCAAAGAATTTTGCATTCATTTTTTATTCGTGAACAATCGTGAAGTTATTGTGTTTGTGTTAATGTTTTTATTCATAGAGTTTCAGAGGTCTAATTTTTGTTCTTGTCTAACAGTGCGTGGTTTTTTATTTTTAAAATATTTCAAATTGCAACATTTTGTAAAATGTACAAATAATATTTATATTAACAAATTAGAGAGTATTTGCCATCTTCTGCAACTGTTGTACAAAACTTTACAGTACTTACAATGGCAAAAAGCTAACTAAATATGAATATTTCCAATGTTTTAAAACTCTTTGCAGAGGTCTGGTTTGGAAGGAACAATTGGCATTGGATCTTTTTGTGGTTAAAGAAGACCTAAAGGAATTGTATATTTTCATGAGCCTTATTAAGCATGCATGTCATGTAGCATGCAAAATTTCATTTTTTTAAGTGTGGAAACAAGTTCAAGCTTTGGTTTATATATGGCTGTGCATCATTACATATTAAGTCCTTTTATCAAGGTGAATTGAGTTATTTGTGTAGCTACCTTATTTACAGGAAATGAATCATTTGTAAATGACAGATTTAATCATGCCAGATTTTTAGGAAACCGTTTTCTAATGATGATCAGATTCAATAAAATTACTGTCAATGCAAGGGTGTTTCTACATTTTCTGTCGTAAGGGAATAGGCTTTTTGTTAGGCATGCTTTTTTTAAAAAAAAATGTTGATGAACCAAAGTATAATTTCAAAGCCTTATGTTTGTATGGTATGTTTCATTTTATTATATGTTTGGACTGAAATTCTGCACAATTGGTGGAATGGGCATCACACGCAAAAACAAATGCTATACCAACCAATGCCCTGAAGCACAAAATGTGAGAACAGATACTTGCTTTTAAAATAAACTTGAGTCCAAGGGTATAATAAACCAAATACTGACTGCAGTTTTCAGGCTATTTGTAAACTATTGCTCCTCAAGTTACAGAGGTAATCTGTTCAGTATGCATGGTGTACGTTGCCCCTTTTTGACAGTCTCGATCACTGTAGCTGCTGGTTCAATTGCTTACCAATATAGTCTTCATTCGCAATCAGTAACTGTGTATCATTATATGTCTTCTCAAAAGAAACTTTGAAAACTTGTATCAAGTTTAACAAACCAACTTTCATAATTTGTATGCTCACTCAGATATTGTAAAATCCCCTAAGAGTAATTGTTAACTTATTTAACTTGTAGTGACGTGATGTTATTAAACAATCTGTATGGCTATAGTACTTGCAGTCACTGTATTAGGTAGAAAGCTATGACAAACGTACTTTATAGTATATGCCCATTAAAAAAGTTCAAATACCCCTTCAAGTGATGCAATGATGTGTTTTGACTTAAATAAAAGTCATGTAAGGTTTGCAAATTCATTTTTTCTACCTGTACAACATTCTTGTGTTATAAAAGATCATCATGGAATGTTTCCGCTACTAATATGTGTTGTGTAAATGATCATGTGATCTTTCCAAACATGGATGCTTGTCTTATTAAACACTGAGTAACAAATGTTTTATGTGTCTCTTGGTACTTAAACATATTATACTATTTATATTCATTACCCTAAGGAAATAGCATTTCAGTCTTTCTCAGGAGGTATTCCTGTCACTGTTTTGACATTCATGGGTCCCATCCGAAAATACAAGTTTCTTCTGGAATCTCTGTTATAGTTACTGAAATTCACCGTTAGCTATCCAAAACAAAACAAGCCCATGTCATAGATTGTTTTCTTTGGAAGGATGAAGGCTGTAACATATAGCAAAAGATATCATTGATTTAAAAAAAAATCCATAGTCACACTGGAGAAAAACAACAACTGGTGGTTTAAACTGAGGGTCACCACACCTCAACCAAAACGGCAAGATTGAGAGGGTAGGACTACATGGTGAGTGCGGGCATTGAACAATTGGTGTCATTCTGCATCACAAAATGTTATTCTGTCAACGGAGTGAGCAAACCGACTTGATAATAAATCAACACATGTACAGAAGAATATTTCTTTCTGATTACAATTTAATGACTGTAGGCAATACTATCTGAAAAACAGAAAGCAGACAATCAGAGGTTTCATGTATCTCTCTAGCACCTCCCATGGCCACTCCCATGTGTTGTGTTATATTCTGGCATATAATCCGAGATCAGCTGTACTTTTCTCCAGTATTGATTGGGAAGAGGGAAGCTATTGAGGGTGAAATTTATCTCTGTTGAACATTTTAATTGTGTGATACGAGGTCTCTTACGCATGATGCATTATAAAGTTCATGTGTAATACTGATTTGATGCCAGGAGTTCCATTTTGTAGCTCCAACTTCCAACTATTGCTTTGTACAGTGAGCACAATGTTAATGAACACAAAGGAGCCTCATCCACCAACACTTTTCAGAGGACCGTCTACTACTTGCAGGTTAGTTTCTAGGTTATTTCTTCTGTTTTTGTTTTGCATTTCTACTCATTGTTTGCTGTATGCAGCATTAATTGTGTGTGCTCTGGCAGTTCTTTGCAGACATGGGTGGCCAAATCGGGATTTATCTTGGGCAAAACTGGGAGAATGAGCAGGTGTCATTCAGAGTAGGCAAAGCTGCTTGAAAATGGAGGAGAAATTGAAGCAGTCCTGTCAGCAGTGTTCTTTGCCATAATAGTCAGTACTAGCTCCACAATGGATATGAAAGAATGCATGTATGTCTCTTCTCTCTAATCATTCCTGCAACTGCACTGAGCTTAGCTGTAAGAAAGAGATGGTTCCCATAGTTTAAAGCTCACCAGTGCAGGTGATCTGTGACGTCTAGACTCAAACTTGACAGTGACTAAATGTTGAGTGTGTAGTGAAGCACATCAGTGAGTGCTCATTGTGATAGAGTGAAGAGAAATTAGTATGTTGGTTTGTGAATTGAGCAGTGGACAAGCCTTAGACTTGGTGGCTTTCCTGCATTTGGTGATTCATAAGGCAGACAAACCTTGTGGTTTCGCTGGTCTCCACAGGTAGATTTTCTGGAACAGAGCTCTACCTTGTTACCAGATGTTAATCCTAATAAAGCATGGCCAACTAGGAGACTCCCCCAATTTTAACACTTGCTGTAGTATACTAGAAATATTTGGCCATGTTATGAATGCACCTTCCAAGGTCATTAACCTTTAAGGTGGGACTCAAACAAAGGGCTTTTGGTTCAGAGGTTAAGATACCACTAACTGTGCCACAAAACTTCCTGGTGAATCAAACTAATGATGCTATAACCCTTAGCAACCATGTCTTACTTTGAATTTTACATAAGATCATTAAATCTCTTCCTGCACTACATACACATAATTGAGGCTACATTCTTGGCATTGACCTCTGACATTATGGACAGAATCTTCCAGGGGCATGAATAATGTGGGCTAAGGCATGAAATATTAGAAACAAAATAACTGCAGATGCACGAATCCAAGGTAGATAAGCAAGAGACTGGAAGAACACTGCATGCCAGGCAGCATCGGGTGGTAGAGAAGTCAACTCTTCTTCAGGACAGAAGAGCTGCAGATAAAGGGGATGGGGGTACAGGGTGGTGAGGTGGGGATAGGTGAACATAGGTAGAGCACAGGAAATGGGGCAGATTTGCAGCAGAGATCCAGACCTATCCTGACATTGGGAACAACTCATAGCATTTTTAAGTAAGTCCATAGGTGGTCAAGATGAGATTCTGCTCAGCAGTGGTCAGTTACTTATTCAGGGCAATTATTGCTTGTTAACAACTCAATGAACTGCACATCTAGCCTCATTAATATGCAACTTCCATCTGATTACTGGCCACAAGCAAACTGAACATTGAGAATTCTTGAAATGGATGTCAGAGTGGGGGCCTAGCGACTTCAGCTCACCACTGGCTATCAAGGACCTTCATGTTGGTCACCACACAACAGCATCTAAGATGTGATCCATGAGCACCAGCCACTCCAGTCAATGAACATTGGCATCTAATAATTACCAACTCCTCAGGCTCTTCATGGAGCTTCTTCAATTCACTTAGGACGTTGAGTCCCGTAATTCAGGCTACACCAGTAACTAACATTGAAAGGCTGCTCCAAGGGCACTATGCACGGAGAGACAGACGCATAGCTCACAGTTACAACAGACTGCATCTCAGGGCTGCTTGTTTGCTGCCTTCATGCTTTCTTCTTTTGTCTCAACCTGCATGCTTGCAACTGCCCTGTCTCGCCATGCTGTGCCACGTGTGTTAGCTTCAATTCGAGCTAAAGACTGTCAGTATTGCAGTCTTGATGTGTTCTTTAGCACAGATACTCTGGCTGCCCATAATGCTCGTCAGTAGGTATCTGTCCAGAGGTGGGGAATGTGTTGCTGTGTGGCGCACTGAAACTCAGCAAGATAGAAAATAGGAACAGGATTACAACATTTCACCTTTCACTTTCAGAATGTTCACAGATGATTATCCAACTCAATGCAAGTTGTTCAACACGATTATTGTGTTCTTGTGCAACCCAACATTATAGAAAGATTGCGCTTTAGAAACAGCGTTTAAAGTGTTGGCGATGCAATTGCGATATAACCAACACACGTTTTAAAAGGTTGCATTTTGAAAACAGTGCCCCCAATGCGTCAATCGCATTACAGTGATTTTGCATTGACAAAATGCATATTATAGCAGAATGACTCGTAGTCTATTCTTGCTCCCCCCCTATCTTTTAATCCATTTTATCCCAATCATATATCCAACCTCTTCTTGAAATTGTGATGTCAATCTAATACCAAGTGAATGGTGACTGAAAGAGTATGTTTAAGTGGGCTATATCTAAGGGCAGGTTTCTGGGGTTGTATATGCAAGAGAGGGTTGGCCATGCCAGCTACATGCCATGAGTGGCATTGTTTGATCTTTGTTGCTACGATACAAGGGAAACACAGAAATATGGAAGAGGACCAGATGTGTTAGGAAGCGCAGGGCAACAGCAATCTCCAGCAGCTGCCAAACAGCCTCCACATCAAAACATTGAAGCTGAAAGTCCCTTCAAAATGTGAAGGTGGTGCAGGAAGCCCAGAATCCATTGTCTTCAAAGTCATTGTCTCCAGATGAGCGAGGGGCCGTGTTGCTGCATTATTCTGGGGCACTGGCACAGAAATATGTCGGCTGTTAGAGCAGGACTTGTGACCTGAAGGGGGCATAGGTGGCCATCCTGTTCCTAGTGCCTATCCAAGTGAGAGCTATACCAATGCAAATAGATGTTTTCAAGCCTCCATTGGAATTCTGTGTGGGATCTCGCAGACCTCACCCCCCCACATAAGTTTCAAGGCTGTTAGCAATACACTTTGTGTCAAATCACACCGTTTCAACTCAATTCTCCATGGCAAGACCTTCACTGAATCCTTGGGTACTAGGCTTTGCCAACATCAGCTGCAGGGGGCTATAGACTGTACACACATCACATTAAGAGCATCATATCAAAACGCAGCTGACTTTATGAACAGGAGTTCATTCCATGTACGGGCCATGTTTGATCACCAGTAACACACCTTCAGAAGTCTACCCTTGAAACTGTCCTGTTGCCTATATTTCTGAGAACGCTAATGTTCCGGCTTTGTTTCAAGGGCCAGATGCCTCACAAGGATAGTCACTGGGAGATTGAGGAAGCCCTCTGCAACCAGGGCTGATGAATCTGTGCCTGAAGCTGCTGACTGAGGCTAAGCATAAATATAATCCAGCCCATCCTTAAACCAGTGTTATCATGAAGCTGAAGATGAGGTGCCAGTATGTGGATTGGTCTGGGGAACGTTGCAGTACATCCTCGGCAGAGTGTGGTGTGTAATCCTTGCATGCTGTGCACTGTACAGCTGGAGTAGGCAAAGGAGTGAGCTGATGGACTCTGGAGAGCTGGGAGATCTTCCAAGGATGAAAGGGAAGGCATTGAGCCACTTGAATATGATAGAGCACTGCAGAGTCAGGTGCAACAAGCCAGATTGGACTGAATTGATATACAGTACCAATGAATGTTAGCTGGACACAATGGTCATTCAGTGACCTGTTGTTGCTGTCGAAAGGTAAGCAGTTCCTGGCTATTCCCAGAAGTAAATGCAGCTTTTTTTGTTGTTCGTTTTGTCATTGCTTTGCTGTTGCTGAATAAAAGTATTTGTTTTCCAAGCTTTTGGAAGGTTTCCAGTGTCTGATATGCCCGCAACAAATTGTAGGAAGACGTTAGGGTCAAGATTAGAGTGGTGCTGGAAAAGCACAGCAGATCAAGCAGCATCCAAGGAGCAGGAAGATTGATGTTTCGGGCAGGAGCCCTCATCAGGATTCCTGCTCCTCGGATGCTGCCTGACCTGCTATGCTTTTCCAGCGTCACTCCAATCTTGACTCTAATCTCCAGCATTTGCGGTCCTCACTTTGGCCTAGAAAGAAGTTCGGCTACACTGAGCTTTCGAAAAAGAGTTGCACTTTCTTAGCCAGGATTCAAAGATGGGATGACTCTAAGGAAGGCTAACCTGCGTAGCGATTCATTTAAGAATGTGTAATTGTACCAGAAGTGAGTTGTCAGCTGTGTCGCATTTGTATGCTAAGAAAGATTTCTTTCTTGTTCCTCCTCCACTACATTCATTATAAAGAGTGACTCTTCGACATCAGCACATGACTGGATGAAGAGTTGGACACTAAAAGGTGCCAGTGCTCGGAATTCTGCGAGGACCTGGCAGTGACAAGCACTTTGTCCCTAAGGGAAGATGGTGTGTGTGGGGTGGCATCGTGATATGATGTACAGGTGTGCAGTAGAAAATAGAATGAGAAAATTTGCTCAGGCTTGCAGAAAGCAACCACTTAAGACCCTTGCCAAAATCGACCAGGAGCCAATTCCTGGTGAAATTCAGCCCTCTGTTTCTGTATCTTGCGTCAAGTTCTATACACCAATTTCTACTGTTTCCTGACCTACATTGGTCTTATTCCCTGAATATCCAAAAATTAAAGTTCTTTTATAGCCATACTGTAGTTTTGTAGTTTTGTCTGCTCTCCAACATTCTAATAACTTTTCTTGCTAAGTGTCTATGTGCTCCAGAATTTTGTTTTGCACCTTACTTGGAAATTATTTCCTTGACCAATCTTTTAATCTTAGTGTCCATCTTAGTGTCCATTATCCCTTTAGGAAGCAACGTGTGATGTTATCTGCTTAATCATAAGTCATTGCCTGTTCTTGACACAAAATATTAGTGCCAATGCTGCGTTGAATATTTTTAATGAGATCCAAGTGTTTTACCAGTAAATACATTTGTGATAGTTCATACAGTACTTCTGATTTACTGTCTTCAATTTTCTAAGCAGTTCAGTTTAATTAATTAAGCTCATAGACCATCTTTTCATTTAAAATTTAGAAACCTATATTTAACTGCAGCTGAATTAGTTCCTTATACTGCCCATGAAATCATTGATGTTGTTCATATTTATCACCAGGTAAAATCAAACCTTATTAGGCATCTACTTTGACTTCTAATTCAAGGTGTTCTCCTGAACTTGTAAGTCATGCAAGCATTCAGCATGAAGGTGGGTGAAGTGCATATTTAATTGACTGCCCAATAAATGTTGCTTTCCCTTTTGAAATGGCATTTAAATGAGAATTGCTGTTGACTCTTGCAGAAACTGCAAGGACCTGATAGTACGGAGTTGGTTATGGAAGGTAATAAAGGGTAATTATTTTGCTGGTGTTTTGCAGGTGGCACTATGCCAACCTCTCAGTATGGCTGTAAAATTAAATGATCTAATGCCCAAGATAGATGCATGCATGCATCAAGAATGCTGGGCGAAGGCAAAATCAAGATTTGCAGTCCATGATTCCTGTCCTCCATGACTGAAAATAACACATGCAAAATGTATGCTGTGCATTCTTAAACTAATTTACCCAGCGTGTATAATATTTTGCTCATTGGACTGTGTCCTGCCCTGGCCCTACGCTATACCTAATTAAGATCTCATTAGTCCAGTAAAGCACAATAATATATATGAAATCACATTCAGAAGATATGTTTTGGCCTGTTCTAATAAAACTGAATTTATTTCAGATTTTATTTGTTTTAAACTCTGAAGGTTTGCCTAATCATTTTAATTAGGTTTAATCAAGAACATTCAATGCTGATTGTTGACTGCACTTTTTGGATTACAATACCTCTGGGTGTATAATTCTCACATTCCCACACCATAATCACACATCTTGAATGGTGAATCTCATCAAAATTTAATGTCAATGGACAGTTTGTCCTTTGCCACACTTTTGCCTTTGGAACTGTTAATTTTAAATTCATTCATATTCTGAAGAAGTTCTGTTGATTGCTTTCAATGGAAGAAACAAAATTTTATTCCATTTGTTCTGCATTTACAGGGAATGGTCCATCAAACTTATACAAGAACTGCTGAAGACGTTAATAGGAAATATCTTTGGCCATATATGTATTAGACTGAGGGATATAGGAGCATGGAATAGTTGAGTAGAGTTGCAAGATTTTTTTTATTCGTTCCGAGGGTGAGGTTGATGCAGAATTCATTGCCAGCCCTCTCAGGTGATTTTCAGAATTAATCACGTATTTAGAGACTGGGATATGGATTGTAGTGGCATGTTCCTGCCCTTGGAGATTGAATTTGGCACCTATACTAATCTCTCAAATACATTTTTTGAAAAACAAACATTTTTATGGTTTTTTGTGACCTTTTGAAATTCTGCTTGACAGCTTACTGTTATGAAATTATGAAGTCATCAATTGTGGGTCTGTCATCTTCCCCAGCAGCATATCCACTCATACATCGTATCTTATGGACACACACGATACATGTAACATGGGGTAATGTAACAAGATCATGAAGAAAACTGGAGCAGGTTCAATGAAAATAAATAGCTGTGTGTTGTTGGTCAACAACCTTTCTGGAGTTGAGGGAGAGCTTAATCGTGGATGGCAAGAAGGAGTTTGAGCTAAGCACAAGACAATGGAAAAGCTCATTCTTGTTGTTTGCAGGAACAAGACTAAGAACAATAAATAGATGTTAAGCAGACCAGGATTTTCTATGCCCACCTTTTGTGTTCAGGATGTTGTTCTGGACCAGATATGAGCCGACAATAGCATCTGTATGAAAATCGAGGGCACAATTTTACAATTGTACTCATTCATAAAAGGTACAAAGCCTCTATGTTATAAACATGTTATAAACCAGCATCAAATCAGTGTTTTGCCAATCAGGACTCTACTTTGCTATTCTCTGAAAGGACCCTTGTGTATCTAGGTGGGGAAATTAATTTCTATCCAGACAGTAGCCCAGTATTGTTATTAGTTGGAACCCAACTTCAGTAACTGGTTGGAAGATTACAGTGAAGAAGTGCCTTCAGATGGTGCTGAGACGCAAGTACTTTTCAACAAATCAGTTGCTGATTCTGAATGTGTTATAAATGTACTGCTAATTTGAGTTACATTAGCATCATTTCATATTTGCATTTTATGCTACGTTGTACCGAATTCCTTCATAAATTTAACTTCAAGCATTTTTTTACAGACCAGACGCACTTTCCTGAATCCCCATGAAAATAGCTTTACACTTTCAATTCACATACACAGCTCCCTTTAGGGCAGTTTTGAAGGGAACATTTTTTGAATATATACAGAATATTATTTTATGGCCCTGATTCGTTATGGGGTCTGTTTTTTTTAAACAAAATAGCCTTCAGAACAAATTAGCTTTCTAATCATTTTGTGACAGATTTGTTCAATTATATTATGAATGTAAATTTATTAATTTAGAACATGCCTGATGGCAAGAAAATTTACCAGCTCCAATTTGTTCAATATTTTTATGGGGGCTTTGTGGAGATCCCTATAAATATGCAATTCAATTAAATATTTGGCACAGTTCAGTGAATATTGTTCTTTTCCAGGAGATTGTGGAAATGCTAGATTTTTGGCTTTGATTCTCTATGCCCTCAGATTCCTGAGCCCAAGTTGCTAACTGCTGACTTCTACTGGAGTCTGCCTTAAAGTGTGAAAAAAAAAATCAAAGAGACACCAGAAGAAAGCATTGCAATGTTTACATCTAATGTGTACTTGTTTCTGTTGTATTGTGTTACTGCTGGTGGCATCATTAAGCAACAGCTATTTATATTGTAATTCCTGTATTATCCCATGTTGCATCACTGCCTTTTTAAAATTATTTCACGAGCATTGACATTTGTTGTCCATTCATAATTGCCCTGGAGCTGTCTCAAACTACTGCAGTCCATCTAGTGAATGTATGCCCACAGTGCTGTTAGAGTCATAGAGATGTACAGCGTGGAAGCAGACCCTTCAGTCCAATCCATCCATGCCGACCCGATATCCCAACCCAGTGACAAAGTTCCAAATAGGTAATTAAGTTCCCAATAGGATAGCTTCTGACTTGGAGGAGAACTTGCAGATTGTGGAGTTCCCACTGATATATTGTCTTTGTTCTTCCAGGTGGTAGAGAGTGCAGATTTGGAAAGACTCTTGCTGAAATTCTGTAGTACATCCTGGAGATAATGCTGCTATGTGCATTAGTGGTGGAGGTATGAATGCTTAAGTTGATGAATGGAGTGCTGATCAAGCGGACAACTTTATCTTGAGTCCTTGACTGTTATTGGATCAATTCTCTTCCACGCAAGTGAAAAGATTTCCCTTACACTCTTAACTGTTCTTTGTAAATGGTGAACAAGATTTGAGGAATCAAGAAGTGCCTTAGTTACCGTAGATTTCCAACCCCTAACCAACTGTTGTATATTACTCCTCCAGATCATATATTAGCCAATGGGAAAAACCAAATGGGTACATTCATTGATAGTAATGCTATTGAATATCTCGATGGTAAGATTCTGTCCTACTGGAGATGGTCATTATATAGCAAGAATGTTATACATTTCTAATTAAGCCAGGCTTGATTGAGGTCCAAGATTTTTTACAAATGGAGATGTAATGCTTCAGTACCTGAAGAATTCTGGATGGTATTGAACACTACACACTCACCAGTCAGCGAAGAAACAACTAAAAATGGTGGAGCCTAATACAGTAATCTGATGAAGACTTGAAGTGAATTCATGGGACTGGCATACTTCACCTCCAACAACCATAACCATTTTTCTTTCTGTCAGACATGACTTGAAGCAGTTTTCTCTGATTCCCTTTGGTTGCAGTTTTGCTAAACTGCTTGAGGCCATGCTCAGTCAAATGCTGTCTTGACATCAGTGATAGTCACTCTGACTTTGCCTCTGAATTCTAGCTCCTTTGTCCATGTCTGAAACAAGCCTGTCATGAGATCAGGACCTGTTTGAAGTTACCACAAAGGACTCTCCTTTTCAACCTCTCTTCCCTCGCCTGAGGTCTGGTGGCCCTCAGGTTAAATCGCCACCATGAGAGAGTTGCCCTATGGTCTGGTTAGACTATGATGACACAACACAATGAGATCAGGAGTTGAGTGACAAAATCCAAACTGAACATAAGTGAGCAGATTATTTCTGAGCATGTGCCACTTGATAACACTTTCAATGACACCTCCTGTCACTTTGCTGATAAACAAGAGTAGACTGATTGACGAGATGAGAATTGTGCTACTTTTTATGGACACAATAAGGCAATGTTCTAAGTTGTTCAGATAGATGGAGCTGGGAGAAAGTGAAGAAGTAGAATGGTAGGAAGAGCACATGACTTGAATACTACAACCAGGATAATGTCAGGAGCCAACAGGTTTTGCAGTACCCAGTGCCTGCTGTTAATCGTGGCTGAGGAATTTTGCAAATGCTTCAGCTTAGCCTTCATCATAATATGCTGGGCACCCCATCGTTAAGGATAGACATCTTTGTTGATCTGCCTCCTCCAGTTTGTTCTTTCATTGCCCATTACCATTCATGATGGGATGATGGAGAACCACTCGATCTCATCCATTCATATTGCACTAATTAACTTTATTGCGCACCACTTTCACTGTGTGCAAATAGTCGTGCGTTGTACCTTTACCATGGTGACACTTTAGTTATTTTCAGCCCTGCTGCACTCTTTGTTGAATAGCAGTTGATTCCTTGGCTTAATGGTATTATAGAAGTTGAATATGATGGGCATTAGAAGAAAGATTGAATCTGAATATAATTCTACTGCTGATGGCCCACAATGCCTCCTGGATGCTCAGTTTTAAGTTTCTAGGTATGTTCTGAATCTATCTCATTTGATTGATTGGCAGGACAAGAACCAGTCAGTTCTTCCCTCTTATTAGTTCCTTCACCACCACATCAGTAGGATTCAGTCAACTTGGTAGTGGTGCTATTGAGCTACTACTGAGCTGAACGTAAAAGTTTCCCAATCAGGGTGCTGCAGCATGATTGCTACCCTTAGCATTTAAAACGTTCCAAAAGTTGTTCAACATTTTGAGGAGTTATCAGTTGAGGGAGGGTAATATGTGATAATTAGCAAGAGGGTCTGTGTCCATGTTTGATGTAAAAGCATGATAATTGGTGGGAGCTGGAATCAATGTTACTTTTTATGGACACAATAAGGGCACTGTTCTAAGTTGTTCAGATAGATGGAGCTGGGAGAAAATGAAGAAGTAGGAAGAGCACATGACTTGAGTACTACAACCAGGATAATGTCAGGAGCCAACTCCTTCCTGTTTACACACCACACTGTTTGTGGTGGGTGGCTCTGTGGTGCTCACAGGATAGAATATACCAAAGGATGATGATGGCGATGTCTGAGACATAGACTGCAAAATATGATTCCATAAGCTTGAATATGTCAATCTGTTCCTTGAGTACTATTTGGGAGAGCTCTCCCAATTTTGATGCAAGTCCGCAGATGCTTGTAAGGAAGACTTTGCAGGGTTGACAGGTGAATTTTTTATTTCTTTTTACGTGTTCCTGTTGTATTTTGATCTAGTTAAGGGGCATGATAGACCATTTCAGACAGCAGTTGAGAGTGAACATCATTGCTGTAAGCCTGGAGCCACATGTAGACCAAACAAAGATGGCAGACTTTCTTCCCTAAAGAACTGTGATGAACCTTTTTTTTACTGCTAACCAATGGTAATGATGACATGAAACTAACTTAAATTCCAGTTATTAAAAACATAATTCAATGAAGTAATTTCAAAAACACTGGAATCTAAGCTTGCCTGAGTAATTTAATTTAGATTCCAATCAGCTGCTATCATGGGATTTGAACTTATGCCCCCCAGAGCATTAACCCAGGCTTCTAGATTAACTAATTTGCAATTATTATTACCGCTGTGCACATCGATTAAATAATGCATTATACTTGTTTGAACTTCCTTGACATTCAGTCTGACTGGTAAACATTCCAATTAAGTCAGTTATAGTTGTCTTGAATTGATTAATTTTCAGATTCTATCACTGGATCCATGTTAGTAGCTTCTCAGGATCAAAACCCTTTTTGCAGGATAACATGCTTGAGGTCAGACTTTCAACCTGCATAGCGAAGAACACTTGGTCAAGCTGGAGCCTTTGAAATAACCAGTGAATTGAATTGAATTGAATTCAGTTGAAGGCAGCAATTTCATATTGAACTGGGTATTTATTGCAGCTGACTTGAACTTGCTGCTTTCCTCATTTCATTAAATGACAAAAGGTAACGCTCAATCAGCTGCCTCCTGATAGTGACACTGTTGTACAGAACAAGATACAAACCTCTCTGTTTAGTATTCAGCACTGTTGCCAAAAATTTGAAGCAAATTCAACAGCTAGTTTTGCATCGTTTATTCAACTACTTATTTATGGAGCTCTGTTACTTCATGTTAATGAAATCCCAGTAGATTCGATAAGGTATTCACTGCAGTGCACCATTTACTTAATAGGCTTGTTTATATAAGCTTGTGTAACATGACTGTAGCTGCTGGTAAGAAAAAATTTAATTGGCGTAAACAAACAGTTGGGAATGATTTTCATTCATGTCTTAAATGAAATTCACGCAACATCGAGAGGGGAGGATTCGCTTGGTTTTTCTCAACTGCTATATTTGTGAAAGCTTTGTGTTCAATCTAAAATTAACTATGAACTCATCCATATGGAGTTAGGATTTGTGTTCAGTGATGAAACAATGGGGCTCCCCACTAATAACCGGAAAAGTTGTTCGGAAAGTTCTAGTAATTTCTGTGGTGTGCGCTTCACAATTCCCGACATGAGTTTGAATTTGGCATTAAGTCAGAAGAAACCTCCAGACTACCCACAACAATGATGACAGGAAAGCTGATAAGCAGCCAATCACACTGCAGTATTCTCACTGACAAGCAAACCCAGAAGCGAAAAGCACTTAACAACACTCACTTGCAGACAGTGGAATAATTACTTTGATTTGAATGAGATAGGTGCAATAAAAATAGAAACAAATGTGTAAAACATATTCTTTCAAAAATACTGGTAACATCCAACAGCTTATAAATAGACATAGATGATCAGTATGACTTTAAAAAAAGTTGGAAAGCAATCTTATTTAATGTTTATTATAAATTATAGGTTTTTACAGCAAGACTGAAAGTTGAAGGATATAAGTACATGCCAATTCAGATCTCCTATTGATTACTACACGGGGTTCCATAATAGTGCATCCTCTGGAGATGCATAGAATCACTGTCAGCAACTTCTGAGTTTTGTTGCAAATGTACAGATTCCAGAAGTTGTTTTCAGCTTCATTCAGGTCATGACAATGACTGTTTTGCAGTCATTTCCACTGAAAAGTCTCAGCCAAGATATGACTCAAGCATTTTCCCTTGTGTCCGCTGTTAAACCTTTGAAGCTTCCTTTAAATTTATAACAAAGAATCATCTTGAAATACAGCAATCTTTACTGTTGCGGATGAAGTGTCAAGAGTGTGGTGCTGGAAAAGCACAGCAGGTCAGGAAGCATCCGAGGAGCAGGAGAATCGACATTTCAGGCAGGAGCCCTTCATCAGGCTCTGATCAAAACATCAGCTCTCCTGCTCATTGGATGCTGCCTGACCTGCTGTGCTTTTCCAGCACCACACTTTCGACTCTGATCTCCAGCAACTGCAGTCCTCACTTTCTCCTGTTGCGGATGAACTGTACCTTTCCTCTAATTGCTATTGAGCATATTTTTAAGGAGTCCTGTCAAAATGACATCATTTCATACGAAATGAGAACCTGAGTATCTAGGATTCCATGCATGCCTTCTCTTAATTCAGTCTGTACATGCTTAATAAAGGTCATTGATGTTGACTGACAGGCTGTGGACTGCTTTTTGTTAATGGCCCAAATATGATGATTCTTGGTGGCAAGTAGTGACCAGACTTACAGCGCTGGCAGCAAGGGAGTACTTAAAGAGCAGATCAGGAGCATTACAATGCAGCAGAGGAGGGGGAGACCAGTCCAACAATCCAAGCACAGAGGAAAGGGAAAAACTGGGAGAGAAACCTGGCAACAACAGGAAGCAAGAGGCAAAGAGCTCCAAAGCCAATCCAGTCACTGCAACAATATTGTAACCAATACAAATATCACCGTTGGAGGATATAGTCTTTGACATGGGTGAGCAATGAATTCTGCCCTGCCCCAGCCACTAACATTCTGGAATAGAGATGTCACCATACAGGCTAAGCAAAAAATTGGGGTTAGTCCTTTCAAGCCATTTGTTATTGAGGATGCAGAACTGAAAGTATAATCGCTGCACCAGGGAAAATGCATGGAAAATATACTACCCACTGTTTTGCAAGCTACCTGTGATGGCACCATAAAGCCGACAGATGTGAAAATGCCCTGCTGACTCCACTGCAAGTATATAAAGTATTGGTTGTTTTACAATAGCAGATTATTTTTAAAAGCCTGTATTCAAAACAAACACATGGCACAGTCCCCCAAAACCAACGCAACAAGAGGGGTACTTCTCCTGGAGAAATCACTCCGAATGATCACCAAATTAGGGTGCTAATAACAACACGCCACACACTTTAAGTTGGACACAAGCACTTGAGTCACTGTTGTGGAGGATGGTCTGAAATCATTGCAAAAGATTACCTAGCAACTAGCAAATCATTGCAAAAGATTACCTAGAATCCCAGAAAGAATTGGCTTCAAATTAAAAGAACAAAATCAGCAATGTTAATACACATACTCAAAAAAAAATCTTAGAACTGCAGTATGTTATCTACAACCAAATATGTGCTTCACGAACCAGGGGCAGCTTCACAGTTCCCAACCTCCTTCCCAGAGTGGAAATAGTCATCAAACAAGAACTAGCGAATGAATTTAAACATTTTCCAGAAGTCTTTAGAGGTTTGGGTAAAGTGAACACGGTACACCACTGTCCAGTGAAAACAGATACCAGCCAATCTGCTTGTTCACAGTTAGGAACACCCCACACCTAATTCTAGTTGGAATCAAAATTGAAATTGAGGCCATGCTTCAGCAGAAAATTATTTCACCTGTCCACCCAACTATCTATTTGGTGTTGTTTCACTTCCAATTCCCAAACTAAATCGATCCATTAGAATTTTCATCAATTTAATTTATTTGAATAAGGAAGTATGAAGACAGGTGCTTCTAATGGAGTCTGTAGATGAAGGATGGCTAAACTTGCAACAGCACAATTTTCACCAAGCTGAACACACAAAGTCGGCTTTGGCAACTTCCCCTAGATGAGGAGTCCAAACTGCTAATCGTCTTCAAATTTCACCCTCTGGTTGCTGTTGTTTCGTCAAGCTTTTGAAATCGCATCTACACTTGACATGTTCAAAGGACTAAATCACCATTCCTTCCAAGTCAAAGTGGATTAAATTCCTGGTACTGCAATGCAAGTATAACTACTCACCCTTAATCACAGTGGCTCAAGAGGGCAGCTTGCCATTGTCTTCTGCAGGGCATTTTGGGAATATGCAATCAATACTGGCCAAACCAGCGATACCCACAGTCCATGGACTAATTTTTTAAATGTGGTAGGACATTCCAGCAAGATGGTAATGTGGGGAATTAGGAACCTTGGATTGTAAAGGGCAATTTTCAATGGAAAGCATAATTTGAGTAGCTGCTCTCAGGCTACCTCTCCGAGTAACAAGGTTTTGGATAGATTGCCCATGCCTCCTCATCCTCGTCCTCTTGATGAGTCCTTTAGATTGATGGCGGCAATAGGTTCTCACTCATTAAAGTGAAAAATATACAAATAACCTCATTTGAACATTTATAGACATGTTGGCCCCAGGCTTTACTTATGTGTACTTTCAAGCATACTTATATTCCAGGTTTCTCCAAACACTGAGGAGACTTTTTTCAAAATAATCACCAACTAGAAGCTAGTCTGATTGTTAGACTTGACACCCTATCAAGCCAGGAACAAAGAGAAGAGGCCACAAACCGCGAAACTGCTGGGTAAAGATTGTGAAGGCTGAGATGTGGTGCATGCTGTGTTTGTAGGGTCTAAAGGTGGGCATATTGGAGGGGAAAGGGGTTGGTGGTGTTAGAGACCTGTGTTGGGACCAGTGTACTTTGATGAGGTCAGTGATTGTTGGGGTTTAGTATTTGTGGGGCTTTTAGTCATAAAGGCATTTTGTTGATGATGGGGAATATCATGAGTGAGCACACGGGTCAATGAAGGCCATGGAGAATGGAAATAGTTCTGTAGTGGTCAGTGATGTGTCATTGATTGTGAGAATGTGCTGGTGAATGTAGAATGCCAGAGTTGAGAACAGTGGTCATGGTGGGGGTTTGTGCTGTAATCTATCAGCAATATATTCGGAAAGTGTGAGTAATGTGAAGGATCAGTGCAGGACTTGGGGTTCAATAACTGCAAGGAGTCCTTGGGGAGGATTGATGTTATTGCCTTATTGGCTGGATGTGTGATTGTGGGAATAATAACCGGTTAGCTTGGTTTATTGAGGAGAAGCATCCTGACCACTTCTGAGAAAAAGATATTTAATTCTTCCACCCTGCAGTACTCACTCCTGTCAGCTGCTGAGCTTCCCTTATGTCTGAATAACACAGTTGGTCAGAATTAAACCTGGGAGACTGTATAGTCCTGTTAAAGTATTTAAATTAGTCTCTGAAATCGATTCTGATAATAGATTGATTGCTGGGGGAGTTTGAGGCCATTTGGTTTTGGGCTTTCAATTTTAAGTTCCTTTTGACCCAAACCCACCCACTTGGGAGTTGAATTGCTCCTTTCAATTTTATTAAATAATCTAAGTTCCAAAATCCTTTTTACCATTTTGTAACCAACTCCCAGGAATCAATTTTATGTGTTCCTTTGCACCTCATTTTAAATTTCTAAAGAGTGTGTTTATTTTTACTGTCACTCAGTTCTGGTTGAAATTTGATTCCTACTCTCCACAAGTCATTGAACATTTTTAATGTAGCATGAAAAGGACTGTATTCATGTTTCTATATTTAGGAATATTTGAACTAGGCATTGCCGGATATTGCAGTTTTACAAGTATTAAATGATGATATGCTTCGTAGGGCAGACTGAAGAACCTTCCTTAATTGGAACTTTTAAAGCAATTTTTTTTCTCAAATGGCCGCAGGTTTTAATTGGTTGTCTGCTTAATAACGGACAGGGTTTAATGCAAACAAAACATACATTTTCTCTCTTGATAGGGAATTTTATTGTAATTAATGCAATTTATTTTCAAATAATATTTACAACAGGAATCCACAATATCTTGAAAAACCAATGAGGCCATGTCTTTATACAAAGGCACACTTGGTTCCAGCAACAGAAAGTGCTGTCGAAATTCAGCAGGTCTAGCTGCATCTGCAAAGAGAAACACAAAAGTTAACATTTCAAGTCCAGTCACCCTTCGTCAGAACTTGTTTCTAAGAAACAAAATGTGGCTGTGGAAGAGGGTTTTGGCAAATGCCTTGTCAAACACTAGAAGGGAAAATGAAAGTGATGATGATTGACAAGAAGAAAGATTCAAATGGATATCTTGTTGGAGAGAAAAGCTTTTTCCAGTTGGGTATACCTGCAACAGACGTGGCAGTAAACACAAATAAAATAATGGACTACAAATGCTGAGACCTGAAACAAAAACAGAAAGTGCCGGAGAAGCTCAGTTGGTCTGGCAGCATTTATGGAGAGAAAAACCAAATTGATGTTTCGAATCCAGTGACCCTTCATCAGAACAGTATACTTTAATAATTGAGTGAACCTTTGACCAATTTCACATAATCCACTCCGTACCTGTGACGGTAGCATTCAAACTAATCACAGCAGTGCTTTGTAAATCCTAAGTATGCAGTCAGTATAAAGGACTTCACAATGGTGCAAATTTCACTCACTGGTCTGATAATTGCGGCGAGCCATGCATGGAACTTTGGTTACCTCTGACACAGAGATCAGCATCCTAAAGAAGGATAGCCAGGCCGAAGCAAGTCAAGAACTCAGAGACTTTCATTTGTATTGTGTCTTTTACAGTCTCAGGATGTCTCAGAACACATAGTGGCTCATGAGGTGCTTTTCAAATGTGTTTGATACAGTGGGAAAATGTTATGTCCTTCAATTAATGTAATAACTTGCCACAAACCTTTCAATTGCAAAGTGACTGTTTGAAACCTATGTATTGGATGGGTTTCAAATGAGTTAAAACTCCATCTACAATAGATATTAAACTAAACATTTAATAAAATTCACAGTTTTCCTCTCCAAAGGAAAGGGCTAACTTAAAGTGACAAGGAGTGCCCACGAAAATGTGGCTAATGATTCCAGTGTTCAACCCCCAAACTCAGGCTGAATAGTGTGACAATGCTGCCCTCTTATTGAGCCAGTAACTGAGTGCAGGCATGGCTTGAGCAATGGAGTGAAGGCCTGCATACACACCCAACAGTATTGCCACAGGCCTTTCATTGAAGCAGCCCTGTGCTTCCTTGCTGGAGATGTGACACCAAACAGAATTCAGGCAGATTCTTTGGACCCAGTCTGCATATAATCTCTGGCACCTCTGCCAGACTTTCCCCTGTTTATCTACACATCACATTCATCACATTAATATCTGAAGGCTCAATGTCGGTATTGTGCTCAACAAGGGTCTATTCTCCAGCAGTCCTCTGAATGTCAGAGAATTCGGCCATAACTTCCTGCAGGCTTTAGCTGCACCACCTGTTCAATATTGTGCTCACAGAAATTACTTAATGTTTTGGCACTAATTGAGGATTGGGTGGAAGGTCTTGAAGGTGCATTTCCTGAGTGTCTCAAACTTTCCTCCTCAGAGGTGGTGCTTGAATTGGTGCTAGAGTTTGGCCTTGGAAATAAGACTTTTCTTTGTTTCTTGGAGTGGGATTGGGATCTAGAATGTTCAAAGAAAAACTAAGAATATATTTGCAGGTGTGACGTTATGACACCCAAATCTTTGTTTAAAAGGTTACTACTTGATGCATAACTCGGAACAGCAAGTGGACCCTTTCTGTCCGGAGGGGTTTCCAGATTCAATTGTCCCTTAAACATGGCCATGATCCCTTTGTTTTCCTGCGAATTCCACTGCTTGCACATCAAATGGGATCAGGAACTTTACGTCAGGCACAGCATCCTCCCTGGCCTCAATCTGGACATAGTTGCACTTCTGTGCATGTTCTCCACAGACACATGGAAACAAAAGGAGACATGAGCATGGGTACATGAGCATTCATATTTACAGATAGAGATGTCAATCCCCAGAGCTGTGTACATGTTAATGGTAAGAAGAAGATGGTAGGCATTATCTGAGGAGTTAAGGTTATGAATGAATGGGACTCCTATCTCACTAAGGGTAAGTGTAGGTGTGTCCATGATGTCTATGACAGCAGACAAGCGTGAAGTGTTCAGAGTACATCCACCCTTTTGTGGTTATGCCTTCATCCCATGCAACACTTTGGTGCAAATGTATTAGATGTTTGAGTTCTCAGAGTTGAGATGAAAGGTTGGTGAACTGATGGTGCCTGACCTGCTATTGGCGTTGGAGCTTCTATTATGATTTAAGCGTATACCCTAGCAGATGTCTGAGAGGCAGGAGTGCTATGGCTGTGTTTAATTGCTACACATTCAGTGGCATGAGGCATGTAATGGAGATGACTAACACCTAATCTTATGCACAACCTTCTTCTGCATTAACGAACTAACTGTGCTTCATGCTCCTCCGAGAATGAGTTAGCATTGAGCAGACAGTGGCACTTATTTTGAAGAGCACAGCAGAACCTTTTTCCTTTTCCATTTCTCCTTCTTTAGCCAGAGAGTGGTGAATCTATGGAATTCACTGCCACGGAAGGCCGTGGAGGCCAGGTCACTGAGTACATTTAAGACTGAGATAGATTTGTTTTTGAGTATCAAGGAGATCAAGGGTTACAGGGAGAAAGCAGGAGAATGAGGTTGAGAAACTTCTCAGCCATGATTGAATAGCAGACTAAAGTTGATGGGCTGAATGGCCGAATTTCTGCTTCATTATAGTCTCTATTATGGTCTTATGGTCACTACAGCCAGGTTCCCTTGAGCTGCCCACCAGCACTAGCCTCTGCTCTCACCTTGGTCAAGTGTGCCTTTGTCAGTTGAGATAGTTTTCTGTTGCTATCCCTTAGAAATTGTCCGTGTCGTCAGGAGTCAATTTCTGTCTGGTCTCAGACATTTCCGACTGGGGGAATTGGGAGACTGACAGAGGTTGAATGATGTTCAGGAAATAAAGTACCATCTGAGTGGCTTTTAAAATGGCATTTGGAAGTTGGATATCGATATGCAATAAGCTGAAGTGAATGGAATTCCATGAGACAACCCAAATAAAAGCTTTTTTTTGAAATTCATTCATGAGATGTTGGTATCGCTTTTTGGGCTAGACCACTTTGTAGCTTCTGCTTTTAGGTCCAAAGCCACAACTAGGGGTCACTATTATTTAAAAAAATAAATGACCACCCGTCTAAGACAAAGAGGAGGTTAAACTTGTTCTCACAGTTTTCCCTCGGTCTTTGGGACCCTCATGCTGAACAGACAGAAGAAAACGGTATTTCAATATTTTTAAGGCAAAAGCAGAGAGATTTTTGGCAAGAAAATAGTTGAGAGGTAACCGGGGGGTGGATGGAAATGTGGATTTGAGGTTTCAATCAGAGCAGCTTTGATCTTACAAAATTGTGAGGCAGACTTGTGGATCTGAATGCTCTCCTCTTGTTCCTTGTTCTTCGGTTCATGCAGGTCCTTAATGCACCTCACTGCTGCAAATTAGATGAAAAAGCTGGAAATAAATTTATGATGGTATGTCTGTGTTCAACTGCTATTCACAGATGCACTGAACTTACATCTGGATTTTCCACAGAATATCAAACCATGCCTCGACCCACTTCCCAAAACCTCCTGCACCCAATCCAATGGCTAAAAAGGGACTTACAGTTTGCAGTGCTCAAACTTAATGTTTCGTGTGACTGTGGTTTTATCTGGTGTGATGCATACATCACCCCCTCAGATCCATGCAATATCAAATGAAATATACATGAACTACCCAGTGACAATATTCATTATGATTGATTTAACTGGACATTAATGCTGAAAGGTTGAAAATTTAAAAATCATTGAGCAATTGTCTGAGAAGCATATTGCAGTTTAGTGTGGGCAGCATTGAAATTCAAACTAATAGGGATTTTCAACTAGCGGCAAGACACAGAACTCATCACCGAACTACAATTTGAAACCATGAACTGAAGATTTAATAGCTTTAGTAGATGTGAGACCACTATAAAAGTCTTGTCAACAGATTTTGAATTATAAATGTTCAGTCATATTCCTCAGATTGCTTTTGGAATTGAGTATCTCGTAAAACACTTGTGGATAATTTAGAGGAAGTTAAAGCAATCATACTGTTTTCATTATTTTGGAAGAGGACGTGACTATTTTGAATGAATAGCCACAAAATTTGTCTCTGTAATGTTAGTGGCTTCAGTTATTTCCATACGAAATTGGTCTTCTGGATAATTCTGTTCACTCTCGCTGTGCTCGTGCCAAATGCCACCCTGATAAGCACAGAAAGATGCTGAGTAAGCAGGCTATGATGAGAGTCAGGGTCCAACATATACAGTGCTGAGTAAGGAGATGGTGATGTTCAGTGTCAAGCACTGATTTCATGTCAGCATTATCATTTTGAACCCTAGTTAAGGAGGTAGTGGGTGGGCGCCTCCTCGTCACTGACGTCAGGTACAGAAACGCTCCCCTGAGACTGATTAATGTGTACGTCCCAGTGGGTAAGAGTGAACGGTTGGCCGTCCTGCAGCAGCTTCCACTGTTGCTGGCTATGTCCAGGCCGGTCATTCTGGCCGGAGACTTCAACTGTATCATTGATGCAGATGGACGATCCGGCGGGGGGGACAGTAAACTGGACGCCACGTCCAGAGTCCTGATAGAAACGGTTAAAGATGCCAAGCTGCATGACGTCTTCAGCACCCCTGCAGACGGAGCGCAGCGTAGATACACCTGGTCATGGGCAGACGGGTCTATCTGCTCAAGGATAGATTACCTGTTTGTGTCCCGAACGCTCTCGATCAGATCCACCAATGTCAAGCCGGTGTTCTTCTCTGACCACTGCCTCCTGCTGGCTGACTGTCACCTACAGGACGAGCAGCGGGCTGGTAAGGGAACGTGGAAGCTGAACACAAAGCTGTTGATCCCGGGAAACATTGGGGAGCTCAAGAGGGACTACGCAGGTTGGAGAACCATATAGCCCCTCTTTGAGTCTCCAGCGGACTGGTGGGAAACAGTAAAAGGGAACATCAAGAGGTTCTTCATCCTCAAAGGTGTTCAGGAGGTGAGAGAGAGGCAGGGAAAACTGTCCCAACTCCAGGAAAGTATGCAGAACCTGCTCCTGCTGCAGATGATAGGGGTCGATGTCACGGAGAACCTCAAGGAGATGAAGGGCCAGCAAGCCTCGCTCTTTGCCTCGGAGGGCTCCAAGATAATCTTCCGGTCAGGGTCCGCTCCGTGGAGCAGGATGAGACGTGTTCACGTTTCTTCTTCCAGAAGGTGCACAAAGAGAGCTCCGTGCTCAGCGGCCTGAAGGAAGAAGATGGCTCGATAACTCATCTCAGGCTGAAGTCATGAGGATCAGTAAATCCTTCTATGCCAGTCTGTATGACTCAAAGCCAACCCACAGCGCGGCCTCCAAGTCGTTCCTGTCCTCTATCACAGAGGTCTTAGATGACAGAACATGGGCTGGACCAGCCGCTGTCTCTGGACGAGCTGACCAAGGCCCTCAAGTCCATTGAAAAGAATAAAACTCCCGGAAGCGATAGCTTATCGGTCGAGCTCTATTCCGCTCTATGGGACTTGATTGGCCAGGACCTGCTGGAGACCAATCTCACTATTGAATGCGGATTACAAAATCTTGTCAAAGGTCATCGCCAACCGGATGAGGTCTGCGCTGGGATCGGTGATTCACCCTGACCAAACCTGTGCTGTACCGAGCAGGAAGATCGCTGAGAGTCTCGCACTCCTCAGGGATACGATCGCCTATGTGCAGGACAGAGGGTTGGACAACTGCCTCATCAGCCTGGACCAGGAGAAAGCCTTTGACAGGATATCACATACGTATATGAGAGATGTTCTCTCCAAAATGGGTTTTGGGGAGGGAATCTGCAACTGGATCAGACTGCTCTACACCAACATTGTCAGTGCAGTCTCCATCAATGGGTGGGAATCAGATAGCTTCCCAGTCAGATCTGGAGTCAGGCAGGACTGCCCTCTCTCTCCTGCCTTGTTTGTGTGCTGCATAGAGCCATTTGCCAAGTCCATCAGGAAGGATGCGAGCCTGAGAGGGGTGACTGTTCCTGCAGCGGGGGCCTACAGTTTAAGGCCTCCCTGTACATGGATGACATCGCCGTTTTCTGCTCGGATCCGCTGTCCGTGCACAGACTCATGTGCATATGTGACCAGTTTGAACGGGTCTCGGGAGCCAAGGTCAACCGAGGCAAGAGCAAGGCCATGCTCTTTGGGAACTGGGCCGACCAATCCTCCATCCCCTTTACTGTCAGGACTGACCACCCGAAGGTGCTGGGTATTTGGTTCATTGGGGCTGGGGCGTGCGCCAAGTCATGGGCGGAGCATATCAGCAAAGTGAGGCAGAAACTTGGCAGATGGAAGCTACTGTCGCTCTCCATCGTGGGTAAAAACCTGGTCATCAGGTGTGAGGCACTGTCAGTGTTGTTATATGTGGCACAGGTCTGGCCTATTCCCAGAACCTGTGCTGTCGCAGTCACCCAGTCCATCTTCCAATTTATATGGAGATCAAAGATGGACTGGGTCCGAAGGGACTCGATGTATAAAGATCTGGGCAACGGAGGAAAAAACACACTCAATGCCACCCTCACCCTGATGGCCACCTTTGTGTGTGGCTACATCAGTCTGTGCATGGATTCCCCGTACGCAAACACCAAGTGTCACTACGTACTGAGGTTCTACCTGTCCCCAGTGTTGCGAAAGATGGGCCTGGCCTCGCTGCCGCGGAATGCTCTGAGTAGTTGGACCATTCCATGTCACCTGTCCTTCGTGGAGAAATTTATGAAGAAAAACACCTTTGACCACAAGGTAAAAACAATGACTGCAGATGCTGGAAGCCAGATTCTGGATTAGTGGTGCTGAAAGAGCACAGCAGTTCAGGCAGCATCCGAGGAGCAGTAAAATCGACGTTTCGGGCAAAAGACCTTTGACCACACGTCCATCAGGAAGTGGTCAGCACGTAGTGTCCTTGAGACCCTTCGCGAAAAGGAGAGGGCGGATCCTGTTGAGCGGTTCCCTGGGCAGACTGTCAAAGTCATTTGGCAGAATGCCTCATTGTCAGAACTTTCCAACAAGCACCAAGACATGGCTTGGCTGGTGGTGAGAAGGGCTCTGCCTGTGAGATCCTTTATGCATGCCCGGACTCTCTGCCGCACCACATGCTGCCCTCGAAGTGGCTGTGGAGGGGACGAGACTGTCACATACCTCCTTTTGGAATGTGCCTACGCAAAGGAAGTCTGGAGAAGAATGCAGTGGTGTTTGTCGAGGCTCATCCCAAGCAGCGCTGTGACGTGGGACTCCGTGCTCTATGGCCTGTTCCCCGGGACGCACACCAAGACAAACATCAACTGTGCCTGGAGGATCATCAACTCGGTGAAAGACGCTCTCTGAGTGGTCCGAAACCTGTTGATCTTCCAGCTGAAGGAGCTGACCCCGACTGAATGTTGCAGACTGGCACATTCCAAGGTCCAGGACTACGTGTTGAGGGACGCGCTAAAGCTTGGGGCAGCTGCCGCCAAGGCGCATTGGGGAAAGACCACCGTATAACATCTGCTTCCAAAGAAGAAAAGGGGGCCCACACAGTAATCGGGCTCCGCTGAAGCCTCAGCTAAATATATGGATGGTAAACGTACAGACCTGTATATACAAATGATTAATTCCGATCTCTGTATGTAAAGAAATAGAATGTAAACGAATGTATGGCACCACCAATTGTACAGATCATCAAAATATTTTATGAATAAAGTATATTTTTGAAATAAAAAAAAATTTGAATCCTTTCATAAATATGCACAGCTGAACCCACATTCTAAGCACAGTAGATCTTCCACAAATGTCAATACTCTACTTAGATGTCATTTGCTGACTGTTCTCTGCCCATTCTGAGATTGTGGACTGAGCGGATGTGGAGAAACTGTTGCCACTTATGAACAGTGCAAGAACAAAAGGGCACAGATTTAAAATAATTGGCATAATAGGCAATAGTGACACAACGGCAAATCTGACGGTCTTCAATGCACAGCCTGAGAGTATGATAGAGGCAGATTCAACCAAAGCATTCAAAGCAGGTGTTGATTGCCATCTACGAAAGGAAGATTATGGTGTGGAGAAAGCAGAGAATGACACTATGTTTAATTGTTTGTTTGGAGAGTTGGTGAAAATGTGTGCATCAAACATTCTGTGATTCTATGGAAGTCCTCAGTTTTTGAAGAGTTGCTTATAGTTGGTGATGTCTGAAGTGGCCTGTGCTGTAGGTAGGGAAGGCAGGTGCAGGACAACAACAACAATTCCTTTGGACTGGGAGGGAAATTGTGCACAGGCAACAAATAAGGTGACAAGCGGCTTGAAGAAAGAGGATGGTGAGAGAGGGAGAGAGAAGGAATCACAGCAGAAGGCAGAACCTACTTCGGTTTTCAAAAGTATTTCTCCTATCTCCACCTAAGCCAGCGGCAAGGAGGTGTTCAGTAAGTGACATTCACCAAGGAGTTTCTCACAGAATCATCAAATCCTTACAGTGTGGAAGCAGGCCATTCAGCCCACTGAGTCCTGACCAACCCTCCAAAGATTATCCCTCCCAGATCCACTCCCTCCTTCCACCCTGTCCCTTTATTTTCCATGGCTATTCCACCTAACCTGTATATCTTTGGACTGTGAGGAAACCTGAGCACCCGGAGGAAACCCACTCAGACATGGGAAGTATGTGCAAACTCCACACAGTTTGGGGGTGGAATCAACCCCCTGGTCCCTGGCATCGTGATGCAGCAGTGCTAACCACTGAGCCACTGTGCCACCTAGAACTCTTGGAAACAGACCACTAATCCCTAAACAGGGTGAGACCAGAATGGTCAGTGACTGTGAAGGTGACTTTTGCTCTTAAATCTCATTGTGTTCAGATCTTTCAAGGCTAGAAAAAGCAACATATTTAACATCTCCCACTTTGTTATCCACTGCTATATCCAACAAGTTCTTTATGCCAGGAAATGAGCTTCATTATCTCCAGTCTGAAGAGGGAAAAAGAATTGAGCGTGTTTGTGAGGACAGTGGGTTTCTTGGTGCAGAGTACCATGGACTCTACATGTAGCTAGGCAGGCTGTGCTCCTCAATTGGGTGAGGCATTCCAACTCCATTCATTGTCCTGTTGATGTAGGATTGCACTCAGCATGTCATCCTGATGAATGTCTACCTGTCACACTTTCATTTATTGCCCGTCTGTTGCTGCAACAGGCTTAAGTGACCATATGAAGCCAGAAGGTGCCTGTTTGATGATGAAGACTATTGACTCTACACTTGGCTTACATGTCCTTCCACAATCTAAGTGCATGGAACTATCACTCATACAGCAAGAATCATGCTGGCAGAAGAAATGTCAATAAGTGGACAATTGGGTTGCTGAAGCAAATTATTCTGTTGCTTCGGCCACTTTAGAGGAACTCTCCAGTACAAGGTAGAGCAGACATCCCTCTGTTACATGGTACATAACTTGGTCTTTGTGAGGACACAATCCCCCCTTGTCACCAGGGATTCAATGGAACCTCGGAAGGAGGAGGAATACATGGAGTCAGCATCCAGCTTATGCTTATTCCTGAGATTGCTCATGATCATATCTTTCAGTTAGAATTCCATGAATGAGAATTAATCAATTAATCAATTGATTAGTGACTTTCACCCTGCCATGGCTCCATTTGTATCTTTCCAATGTTTTCTAGTGCTATTTCTTTTTTCCCTTAGACTGAGGACATACTGCTGTAGTTTCCTCCCATCAGTCAGGTCCTGCTGCCTTTTGTTGTGTATCACCTGCAAGAGAGAGGGAGGTGTGTCAGTTTGTGTGCATTTCTGACCCAGAATAATAGGCAGTGTGCGTAGGCTGTTAGATGTGAGAAGGAGGCTCGCAGCATTGTGAAGTGTGTGAGGAAAGATGAGGGATTGACTATCAGGTATGAGTCATTGTTGATGGGATGTTAGTAGATGACCAATAGTAAATAGAGCAGCATATGAATTCAGTGGCATGGTTGAAAGGTAATGGCCTGTGACAGTTGTTAAGACTCAGTGAGGAGGAGTAAATTGCTCATCTCTTTTTAACCCCCTTGTTGATAGTCATAATTTTTTTCCCGATCTGTTTTTGTTCAGCACACAGCTATCACATTTCAAGTAAAATGTAATTCGCTATAAATTGGAATCAATTACCGAGGTTTTCTTGAGGGAAAGAAAGAAAGGAGAATTTTAATGCTTATGAACCCCAAGAAAAAAAGTAAAATTCGGACATCAAACATATGTAAACAGAGTTTAGAAGATGGAGTGGTGGGTATAGATAGGAAGAAATAAAGAGAAAGTGAGGATTGCAGATGCTGGAGATCAGAGTCAAAAAGTGTGGAAAAGCACAGCCAGTCAGGCAGCACTGAGGAGTGGGAGAGTCGACATTTCAGGCATAAGCCCTTCATTAGCGCTACATTTTCCAATGAGGAAGAAATAAAGCCATACAATTTCGAAGTCCTTTAAGTCGTTAAGAGGTGTTAGGTTTTAAACCTGAGGCTATAGTGGATTAATTTTTGACTCATCAGCAGCAGTGGCAGGATCTGCAAGTGGCTTGAGTTCTCCATGAATGGTTGTCTCCCTCAGCTGTTTTATTCACTGGGCTCCGTTTTACTGAGAACCAGGCCGTGGCAAAACAGTAGTGCAGAGAAAGAACAAAATTTTTACATTCCCCTGTTATGAATCGATTTCTTTTCCCCCGAACTGCTATTCAAAAGCTGCTGTTGAAATATAGTTCACTGTGTATTCCACAGTCTAGGTCCATTGTTTTTCCAAGTTTGCTGACGGACATGTGGGCCATTTATCTCCCGTTATGTGAAATTACCATAGTCATGTATTTTAAGCAGGAGATGCAAAGGTTGACTTGTGTGCCTAGTTTTGATACCTTTAGATAAAAATGGTAATTTCAGTGCAGTCAACTTTGTTGATTCCATTTGGGTCTCAATAATCTTGCCTCAGTCTATGATCAGGTGGGCACTGCAGTCATTTGATTCATATTTCTTCCTTTTTATAAATGTCTACTCTCCTGCTCCTCAGATGCTGCCTGACTGGCTGTGCTTTTCCACATTTTTTGACTCTGATCTCCAGCATCTACAGTCCTAATTTTTTCTTTATTTCCTCCTGCCTATACTCACCACTCCACCTTCTAGACTGTGTTTACATATGTTTGATGTCCCAATTTTTTTTTGCTTGGGGTTCCTAAGTATTAAAATTCTTCCTTCTTTCTTTCTTATAAATCATTTTAGTTCATGAAGGTTTTCAGGTTTCATAGTAAAATGCTGGAAGTTGGAATTCTCCAGTCCAGAATCCACATAGTCTATCAGGTGGCATGGTGCCGCAGTGGTTAGCACTGTCACCTCACAGTGACCTGGGTTCAATTCCACCCTTTGGAAATTGTCTGTGAGAATGTCCGGTTTGCTGCAGCGCTCCAGAGAAGCTCAGCGCAAGCTGGAAAATCAACACCTCCTTTTCTACTTGGGGACTCTGCAACCCGTTAGACTCGATATTGAGTTCAATAATTTTAGGACCTGAACTCTCCCAAGTCCTAGTCCCCAACCACACACCCTCAACCTTGTTGTCACATGTCTGCCATTACACACTACCTATTGTTAGCCATTAACAGTCTCCATTAACAGCTATTCAATCTCCTAGCCAGATCATTAGATTAGATTACATTACATTACAGCGTGGAAATAGGCCCTTCGGCCCAACAAGTCCACACCGACCCGCCAAAGCGCAACCCACCCATGCCCCTACATTTACCCCTTACCTAACACTACGGGCAATTTAGCATGGCCAATTCACCTAACCTGCACATCTTTGGACTGTGGGAGGAAACCGGGGCACCTGGAGGAAACCCGCGCAGACACAGGGAGAACGTGCAAACTCCACACAGTCAGTTGAATTGAACCCGGGTCTCAGGTGCTGTGAGGCAGCAATGCTAACCACTGTGCCACCGTGCCACCCACTAATTATCCAGTGTTCTTCTCTGCCTTTGGGCTCTATCTCCACCTGTCATTTACTCTTTGCCCCCTTCCTCCACTCTATCTTATGCATATAAACCAACATTTTCCTAGCTACCATTAGTTCTGAGGAAGGGTCACTGGATCCAAAACATTAGCTCTGATTTCTCTTCACAGATGCTGCCACTCCTGCTGAGCTTTTCCAGCAACTTCTGTTTTTGTTTCTGATTTACAGCATCTATAGTTCTTTTGGTTTTCATTCTGTCTGTGTGGAGTTTGCACACTCTCCCTGTGACTGTGTGGGTTTCTTCTGGATGCTCCAGTTTCCTCCCACAATTTAATGATTTGCAAGTTAGGTGGATTGGCCATGCTAATTTATTTGTGGTGTCAGGTGATGTGCAGAATAGGCAGGTTAGCTATGGCAAATGCAGGGATGAAGTGGATCTGTGCCCTTTAGAGGGGCAGTGTGGATTTGATGGGCTGAATGGCCTGCTTCCATACCAGAGGGATTCTATGATATTGTACCACTACTGTAACAAGACACATTCATTCACATGCATGTGAGCTCATTGATCTTTTTTGCTGTACTGCATTCAGATTTTCGTGATTACGCTCTTGACTTTGGCCACCATTGAGTGTCTCCTGACCCCGAAGGAAAAGAATTTCTCTCCCCCTGTATACCTCATGCACTGAAACCTCCAGCACTGCGTCAGAAACACAAAAGGTGTATACCACCTGACCTGCTGCACCGTTTGTATTGGGCTTTAAGTCGTGCCTGCTTCTTCAAGCCCTCTGCTATGGCCTGCAGCCACTCAGTAGCCTGCAGGACTCAGAATGAACATGGGTTATTGCACATTGCAACCCTCGCAGCTGATTTCAGCAAATATCCAATTTTGTCTTCAATAGCTTCTCTTTTTTTAAATGAGTTATTTCCTACACAGCCTGAACAATAATACCATAATTGCAGGATGCAAATACAGGAAAACAAAAGCTGCAAATTGCAGACTTTTTTTTGGAAAATCAGTTTCAAAATCACTGTAATTATTAAATCATTTTATGTAGATCATGTCCTCTTCTTCCATTATACATGTGACAAGTGGGCAGAAGTCTTCTGTTCTTAAGCTGCATTTCCTTGTAACACTTCTTCAAGTACTATTTCCTCATGGTAATTATTTGAAATGTGAAAACCTACCATACATTTACTGTGTTTATCTCTTGAGCCCATGGATCCATTTGCACACTTATTACATTTTAAATGTTTATACTGTGCCCACCAGGAATAATAATCGGCTTAAGTGATTTACAGAAATAAATTTGAATTTTTGTCGAACTGTCCCTAAACAATCCTACCTCATTGCTGCAGATATCCATGATGATGATAGACATGTAAACCTTCCCAGTATGTCAACTATAAGTGAACTTGAACTGTACCTGAAGGGGAGGAATGTATTATAGATCATAACCAACCTAACAGAAAATTATTTTCTTCCAAAAGTGCAAGATTATGGAACACAACATGCTGTTTTATGATTTAGTAGTATAAAATGTTTGGGGATACAGGCTATAAATTATGTTCTAAATGACCGATACAGACACTTACATAGAATAGCTCAGATGATCATGATGTCGAGGTACAATGTTTGAGTGTTTCCTCATCGGATGTTTTGCTATTTGAGTCTACTGATTTTGCCCTGTCCAGAAGGATTAGATAGTCAGCCCATTTGTAATGATGGATGTAAAATCTGGTGAAGTGAAATATTCTTCAAGTCACGTTGAAGTGCTAAATAATTTGATTGTCAGCATTTTAAATGTGCTGGCACAATGATGGAAGGGAAAAAAAATTCTTTGTTTTAACACAAATTATGATCTCATAAAGTCACAAACTGAATTCCAGTTAATTATGTACTTTGGAAGTAAAGTCAGTATTATAATATTCCAAATAAAGGAAGTAATTTATACATTGTAAACTCCCAAACATGTAGGTATGACAATGACACATTAATTTGCTTTTGTAACATTGGTAATGAAGTCAGAACTATTTCAATACAAATAAAATCCTGAAAACTGTCTACCAATCCTTAATTTATTCAAGTTCTATTGTTTATACTCATGAACTTTGACTTTAACATTAGGTATTGAAAATGTTTTTAAAATATAAAATGAAAACCATAAGTACATCATATTCTAGAACTGCAATGTTCTGCACCAGCCACATTGATAGCTGCTGTGAAAAGATAACTATGTAGGTGGGATGAGGGAGGGTGGGGTATCATATCTGTGAAGGCTGAAGTGCCAGGTGTAAGGGTGCTATGTTGGCAGGTGTATTAAGGGATCAGGGTTTCCATTGAGTTAGGGGACTATTGTTCCAGGTAGGTTTGGAATTAAGATACCAGATGGATGATGGGGTAGGATTTCAGGTAAGTGTATAAGTACTTTGAGTTGTTTGAGGTGCTGAACTGGCTTAGAGTTGGGTCTGGTAGATTTGAGGGGGCTTTGTCAGATCAGTGGCTTTTTTTGGACCAGGAGCCAGGCTGAGAGTTCTGGCAGTGCTAGAGTTTAGAAGTGTTTGCAAAGAGTTCGAGGTTCAGTTTTATATCTACACGGGAGTTAGAGTGAATTTTTCATCTGCTAATATTTCCTGCATAACTATTAAACTGAAATGAGGCAGAACCCTTCAAATTCTCTGATTCCAGAGGACTTTATAAAGCAGACCACATGAGACCTTACCTTGTTTCGTCAGCAATTCCCATGGAGTCTGCTGCATGGGATTTCCAAATGGTCCCAGGGTCCAATTCCAATCTACCCATCAGTGCCTAGACCTTGCCATTGGAATATCTCAACCAAGGGTTTGGTTTCAAGCAATTTTCACTGGAAAGAAAATTCACAGATAATGATTTAAATATGATTTTGAAGATATGTTTTATAGTGCAGATGAAGGCAATTCAGCCCATGGTATATATGCACCAGTCCATTAATTGAGCATCAAACCTCATGCTAATTTCCTACAGCATCACTGTGTTACAGAATTCATATTCCAGTTTTTACAAGCTCAGTCCAGGTTTGCGTTTTCTGCATCTCGATAAGAATTCATCATTATTATTTGTTGAGGACCTCCTAGTTCTTGCCCAGCTCACAGATACCACAGGCCACTTATAATGAATACTGCCCTTGATCAGATAAATAAATAAATAAATAAATAAAAGATCTCAGCTGATAATCAAGTTGCAAGTTTTTGGGCAATTGTACACATATGCCATATCAGAGCTTGATAATTAAATCATACTGGGGAAGTAAGTGGTGAAAATATTTGTAAAAGCTTGGAGAACAATTTTAATTCAGATTTATCTACAAATTGCAGTAGAAAAAGTTCAATATTCTGCAAAATATTGCTTTGCTGGAAACGTTATATACGAGTGAATCAGTTCAACTGTAGGCTCCATACATTCTAAAGCTATGAGAAACTTAGTGACTGGATTTGGATGTCTTTCTCCATGCTTCCTCTATTCTACATCTTCTTCGCTAAATTAACAATCTGCTTCAATGATATACCTCAGACTGTACCATCTGACCTGCTCTGACTCAGGGACGGGAAAAGAATTGCAAACTGTATGAATACTATCTGTGGAACTTCCTTAAAGATTATCCCGTAGCTAGCAGTTATATACAATATTGTTAGATTGCTTTTCAGACAACCATTGCATGCCATAGATGCCTTGTGTCAAAATCCTAAGAAATGTGGCTGTACCCTATTCCTTTATATTTGATCCACATGCTTCATAGAATCCCTGCAGTGTGGAAGCAGGAAATACAGTTCACACTGACCCTCCAAAGAGCAGGGAAATACCCCTGTATTTCTGATGACTAACCCACCTAACCTGCACACTATGGGCAATTTAGCATAGTCAATCCATCTAACCTGCACATCTATGGAATGTGGGAAGAACCCGGAGCACTCGGAGGAAACCCACGTAGGCACGGGGAGAAAATGCAAAGTCCACACAGACAGTCGCCGAAGGTTCGAATTGAACCCGGGTCCCTGGTGCTGTGAGGCAGTAGTGTTAACCATTGAGTCACTATGCCACATTGTGACAAGGCTTGATCAGTATGCATGGTGGGTAATGCTAGATTTCCTGTCACCAGGAAGGAATTTTCCAATTCGGCAGAGACACCAGAAGAGAGTCTGACCGGCCCTATTAAGGAGGAAATGTCTCAAAGATCAAATTAGATATGCCACGTAAGAACTGAGTTGACTGAAGGAAGAGGAGATTGGAAAATAATGCTGCACATCAGTGAAAATGTAACAATATTTCACCAAAGTTAACCTTCATCTTGGAAAGCAGCAGTCACTGTGGCAGATGAGGGAAATCCTTTGGAGTCAAAAGTTCTGTGGCCCACCAGCATTTAAACGTGTCAAAAAATGGAAAAGAAGCTAGTGGTGAAATAGATGCACCTGGAAAGATAAATTCACATTCACATTCAGGTGGATGAAGGACTCGCCAACCAAATTGTCCCCCATTTTCCACAGTTATTCCATTCCAAATTGTGGAAGATTACATTGGAGAGTTGCTTCCTTGGAAACTCCTCACACATAAACTGGACTGACATATATTAGGAGCAATTTCATGGGAAACCTGGTCAAGCAATATTTAGGTCCCACCAAAGCATTGGATGTATTTTTTGTATATATCTTGTGTATATGAGTTACGAATCATGTAACACTGTAATTTGACTGAAAACTGGATTTCACTGAAGTAAAGCTACAAGAATTATTTGTGCAGTATTGATTAATGATTGATGCAGTTTGTCTAACGGCCTAATGGTTTCCTGCTCTCTGCCTCCCTCCTTTCTCAAATGGAAAATCAACTCATTGTGCATTGCAACATTGTAGGAGGTGCTATCTTCAAGGTGAAATTTTTAGTTTTCTGCCTGTTCAATTGGATGTAAAAGAAGCCATGATGCCCTTTGTAAAACAGCAGAAGCTATTGATGCCCTGATCATTGTTTCCCTCATCAACCTTGACTACTAAAACTGGATTAACTGATCATTTGTCTTATGGCTGTTTGTGAAACGTATTGTGCACTAAATATCTTAATGTTCGGTCATGGTTACCTTATAGAGGTTTATAAAATCACGAGGGGCATTGATAGAATAAATGGACAAAGTGGGCGAGGCCAGAACTAGAGGATATAGGTTTAGGGTGAGAGGGGAAAGATATAAAAGAGACCGAAGAGGCAACTTTTTCATGCAGAGGGTGGTACATGTATAGAATGAGCTGCCAGAGGAAGTGGTGGAGGCTGGTACAATTGCAACATTTAAAAGGCATCTGGGTGGGTGTATGAATAGGAAGGGTTTGGAGGGATATGTGCCGGATGCTGGCAGATGGGACTAGATTGGTTTGGGATATCTGGTCAGCATGGACAAGTTGGATCGAAGGGTCTGTTTCCGTGCTGTATATCTCTATGATTTTGTGTGCACACCTCAGTAGTATTTTAATGATTCTGCAGTGCTTTGCAATTTCAAAGGTTATGACTGAAACACCTAATCCAACAGCACGAAGATGGCCACAATAGTTTTTAACTTTAGGGAGTTTTCCGTTGGGTCCATGTCTTTCACTTCTTCGGTCAAGGAGCTAAATTTTGGCCGTTACCAACAATTCTTGGGGTGGTTCAGTTGTTACAGAGATCTCATTTTGTCATTGTAATACAGTAATAAAATACACTGCTACAGCTCAGGCAGAATTTCTCCTCTTCACATGGACAAAAATTGGATTATAAAAATGATTATTCCAGAAAACAATCAATTGAACTTTGGACATAAAGTATTATGTTCAGTTTTTGCCTCTTTTTACTGTTTTCCTATGCAGTGTTGAAGTGGATGCTGCATGATTTACCAAAGAGAAGTGAATGGTTTCCTTCCTAGTATTGGTTTAAATGCACCACTGTAACCTCCTGAAAGATGCAGGGAAAAAGCCTGCCTTTGTCTTATGCAGATGCTTTGTCCTTGACCTGTCAGGCCTGGCTGCACCAAGGTTTCCCATTTTGGTTTTGAGTCGAGCCATTCAGGCCTTAAGCTATCTGGCCACAACACACTATTGGCATTATTTTGCATTACAAACCAGCCATCCAGCCAACTGAAACCCCTGCTGATAAAATACATGAGTTTTTAAAGCAAGACTTTTTGTCATATTGGGTCATATTGACAGATGAGCAACTTAATACTGCAACTGAATGGAAAAAAACAGTGTTAAGTATGCAAACACAAAAGAAAGATGCAGTGTCTTTTCATGCAACTTAAAATGATAATAATGGTCAAATTAGCAATGTAATCTTATTTAAAAGCATACGACTTCAAAATATTTGCATTTATTTCAATTTGTAAATAAATATTTAATATACAATGCAGAAAAATGGATTTGAATTTAATTTTCTCCCTGGCATTTTGTGATGTCTAATTTGGCACTTGATTCAATCAATTACAAGTCTGCTCGACATACTTCAATATACAAACCAGCCTTGTTTTGCAGTGCAAGGCCAGGAGTATTCTTGCCTGCCTTTGTCTTATGCAGATGCTTTGTCCTTGACCTGTCAGGCCTGGCTGCACCAAGGTTTCCCATTTTGGTTTTGAGTCGAGCCATTCAGGCCTTAAGCTATCTGGCCACATCACACTATTGGCATTATTTTGCATTACAAACCAGCCATCCAGCCAACTGAAACCCCTGCTGATAAAATACATGAGTTTTTAAAGCAAGACCTTTTGTCACAGCAGGGTGCATTGTGTGGAGAGGAGATTAGTGCAAAATAAAAAAAATAGGTTGCTGTAAAGCTTGCACCACGAGTTGTTTGTAACAACTATGGCTCTGGTAAAATAGTGATAGGAAGTAACAGTATCATGTGAAACTATGTGGAACTTTCACCTCTGTTTTGTAATTAATTTAATCAAGTGAATAATCATAACCATCATATAAAATGCATCAAACAAGAAGGAGACCATATGTAAAAATGACATGGAGTTTGTTTGATCTTATGCTATAAACCAATACTGCGACCTGTCCATTGAGTTGCTGATCTGGAGTATCCAGGCGCTGTCCCAGAGGTTTCTTATCTTTAAATCAAGCTCTTGAATTCCTTACATCAACAGGATTTGCAGTGCAGTGTAAAAACTCACATTGCACTCTTACTTTCTTGACTGGTGTCTTTTCTCTAACTGATGCCACAGTCATGTGATTAGTGACATCACCATGATTTACATGAACCTCATTGCATCACATTTCCCCCACAAGTTTTTCTCTTCTTGGTCTACACTATGCCAGTAATTGATTCTCCTTACTTACGTAGTCTTTGTATTCATAAACTTCATTACTAACATCTTTACTACCATTATCACCATTATCACCATCTTCACATTCACCCCTTCACCTTCATCCCACCACAATCCAAATCTCACACATTGAGGTGATCTGAGACACTGCCTGGACACCTGAACTGGTTTACTTGAGTTCAACCTGAAGATGCTGGGGGTATACCATGTCTGGAATTGAGTCAGAGAGTCATATAGTATGGAAGCAGATCCATTGATCCAACTCATCCACACCAACCAGACATCCCAATCTGACCTAGTCTTATTTGCCAGCATTTGGCATATATCCCTTTAAATCTTTCCTATTCATATGCCCATTCAGATGCCTTTTAAATGTTTAATTGTAGTTGCATCTGTACTTCAACTGGCAACTCATTCCACACACCCACCATTTTCTGTGTGAAAATGTTACCCCTCAGGTCCTTTTTAAATCTTTCCTCTCTCACCATAACCCTATGCTCCTTAGTTTTGGACTCCCCCACCCTAGACAAAAATACCTTTTTACTCACCCTGTGCCCTCATGATTTTATAAACCTCCGCATCAACCTCCGATGCTCCAGAGAAGAAAGCCCTCGACTATTCAGGCTCTACCTATCATTCAAACCCTCTAACTCTGGCAACAATCCTGTAAATTGTTTCTGCAACCTCTTAAGTTTACTAACATCCTTCCTACAGGAGGGTGACCAAAAGTTGCCCAACCATTATTCCTATAGCTGCAGTACTACATCCTAACTCCTATACTCAATGTTCTGACCGATGAAGGTTTGCATGCCAAATGCCTTCCTAACCATCCTGTCTAGCCGCTATGCCACTTTCAAGGAACTATACTTCTGCATCCCTAGGTCTCTTTGTTTGGAAACACTCCCCAGGGCCCTATATATCCAAATTTGCTGATGACACAAAGTTAAATGACATTATAAACAGTGTGGATGGTAGCATAAAATTACAAAGGGGTATTGACAGACTTGGCAAATGGGCAAAGCTGTGGTAAGTGGAGTTCAATGTAAACAAGTGTGAGGCTATCCATTTTGCATTGAAAAAGGATAGATCACAGTACTTTCTAGAGGATATGAAATTAATATAGTGGATATTCAAAGAGACTTGGGGATTCAGGTGCTTAGACCTTTAAAATTCCACGAACAGGTGCAAAGAATAATTAAGTCAAAAGTCGTACGATACCAGGTTATAGACCAACAGGTTTATTCGAAATCACAAGCTTTTGGAGCGCTGGTCCTTCATCAGGTGGTGTCTTAAGTGGTCTATAACCTGGTGTTGGGTGACTTCCAACTTTGTCCACCCCAGTCCAACACTGGCATCCACTTTATGGCTATCATCGACAGCACTAACCACCGGCTGAAAATAATGAAGACAGCTAATGGAATGTCAGCCTTTATACTGAGAGGAGTGTAAGGGTGCAGATGTCATGCTGCAGCGACAGAAAACACTGGTGAGACTCCACTGGAGTACTGCAAGCAGATCTGCACACCGCACCTCAGGCAAGATAGATCGGCCCAGTTGTATCTCTCTGAAGACTGTCTGATGTAGTATAGGTATCTTGTGAAATCATATATGGTCTCACTTCTCAGCTTGAGTTTGACCAATGCTTTCCTGCTCCTTCTAAATATCTCTTTAGGTGTTCTGACGATGTAAGACCGCAGTTGATCGGTTTGTCTGATGACTAATACTGCTGACTTCTTGTCTGTTAACCAGACTTTCTGCCCTGGCTTTAAGGTGACTGATTTTTTTTAAATTCAGAATGTTTTGCTGGAAAAGCATAGCAGGTCAGGCAGCATCTGAGGACCAGAAGAATCAACGTTTTGGGCATAAGCCCTTCATTCAGAAATCAGGCTTATGCCTGAAACGTCAATTCTCCTGCTCCTAGAAGCTGCCTGACCTGCTGTGCTTTTCCAGCATCTGCAGTCCTCACTTTCTCTTTTTTTTTATCCAGTGTCTTAGAGTTGTACTACTTCAACTACTTTCCAGAATGGCCTGTTTTTTTTTAGGAGAAAGTGAGGACTGCAGATGCTGGAGATCAGAGCTGAAAATGTGTTGCTGGAAAAGTGCAGCAGGTCAGGCAGCATCCAAGGAACAGGAGAATCGACGTTTCGGGCATAAGCGTTCCTGAAGAAGGGCTTATGCCCGAAACGTCAATTCTCCTGTTCCTTGGATGCTGCCTGACCTGCTGCGCTTTTCCAGCAACACATTTTCAGCTCTGTTTTTTTTTAGCTTATTGTCTTGAAAGGTTATGATTGAGGATGTGTCACATCTGTTTTTAACCTCCTTCCCAATAACAATTCCACTAGTGAGGACCGATTATTCACTGGTGTTTAGATTAGATTAGATTACTTTACAGTGTGGAAATAGGCCCTTCGGCCCAACAAGTCCACACCGACCCGCAACCCACCCATACCCCTACATTTACCCCTTACCTAACACTACGGGCAATTTAGCATGGCCAATTCACCTGACCTGCACATCTTTGGACTGTGGGAGGAAACCGGAGCACCCGGAGGAAACCCACGCAGACACGGGGAGAACGTGCAAACTCCACACAGTCAGTCGCCTGAGACGGGAATTGAACCCGGGTCTCTGGCGCTGCGAGGCAGCAGTGCTAACCACTGTGCCACCGTGCCGCCTTGCTCTGTAACTGAATAGAGCTGGTTTTTGTTTATATTCCCATGCATCAATGACCTCACAATCTTTACTGTTCTTTCTGCTTCTTTGCTCAACTGAGGATGAAGATTTTGTCATCTGGTTGATGCCAACCTCCAAAGCAAACTTCCTGAAATCTTTGGACACAGATTGTCCAACACTCATTCTTCTGTCAAAATATGTATCATAAAAATCATTTTTAGTGCTCTGACCACTGAGTCTGCCATGGTTAAGTGAAATCCTACTGCATCAATCAAACTTGAATAATAGTTGGCTAAAAGCAAACAAAAGCATTGCTTGCCTTTCCCATGGGCTTTCTGAAGTGTTGATGGAATCATTGACTCTGTCAGCACTTATGTATGTAAGGTATATGTTTGTCATGGTGAAATATAATCCTGTTTGTTTCTTTTAAAATGCCCGGTCACCATTCATGTTCATGTTCTGCAGTGGTGATACTGAGATTTCCTCCTACAGGATTTCTTATTGCATCACCATTCTACAGTTGCACATCAATACATTCCGCGATTGTCAAGTGTTGTTTCTGCTTGTGGTACATTTTCAGCCTTTGATATGCAGGCCTATATTGCAACAACCCCTGCAGACAGAGTTTTCTGACCTTTATCCATTCCTTGTCAGATGTTTGAGCTGCACAAATTTGTCTGATGTTATCCCTCAGTTACTGGAAAAGCAATGGTTCTGGCTGAAAAATCAAACTCGAGTTTTTTCTCTAAGAATGAGATTTTCCTTTCCCTGCTTGAACCACTGCTGCCCCAGAGAGTGTATCCACTGTTTCTTCCACCTGGCCTGGAACATATGCTATTTCATAATCAGACTAGGTTTGAACCTTTGGATGCTAAAAGGAATTTTGAGATTTCTTTTGATCCCAGTCATGTCACCATTTTGAGCAAAAATTCTAGTCCCATAAGTTAGTGTGTGAACATTTCTCATCCTTAGATTACAGCTAAAGGTCCCTTCTCTAGGATTATCTACTGCCTCAGTCTCTATAAAAGATCTCAGTGTAACAGATGGGCTTTCATGTTCTGTCAATTTCTCCTCTGAAGAAGGGTCACTGGTCTCAAAACTCTATCTCTGTTTCTCTTTGTATAGATGCTGCCAGACTTCCTGAGTTACTCCAGCAATCTCTGTATTTTGTTTCCATTAATTTGTCTTGCTATGGACTATATATTCACAGCTACTATCATGAATATACCTGAACTGTGATATGCTAAAGTGTCAGGAAAAAGTATCTTCTCTTTAAATTTTACAAAAGCTGCAGCCTGTTCCTGGCTCAAGTATCATTGCTAACCTTTATTCAAAATCTCTTTTACTTGTTGGGTAAAAAACTTTCCCACTTGCTCTAGAATGCTTGAGAAGCACTTTCCCTCCTTTATGTACTTCAGTTGTAGAAACTCACTGATAGTTCTTGACTTCTCTGAATCCAGTGTGGTGTTTTGTTCTTGGATAAGCTGTCATAAAGTAATTGACATTTTGGAGAATTGGTTTTCCTCATTTCGTTATAGGAGAAAGTGAGGTCTGCAGATGCTGGAGATCAGAGATGGAAATGTGTTGCTGGAAAAGCGCAGCAGGTCAGGCAGCATCTAGGGAACAGGAGAATCGACGTTTCGGGCATTAGCCTGAAGATTCCTGAAGAAGGGCTAATGCCCGAAACGTCGATTCTCCTGTTCCCTAGATGCTGCCTGACCTGCTGCGCTTTTCCAGCAACACATTTCCATCTCATTTCGTTATAAGCCTGTGTTGTTTCATATATCCCTAACCCTCCAGTCAGGTTCTGGTCAGGTTTTGCCTTTGTCATCCCTTTGACACATGGTTCCCCATTTCCCTTACATGGTCCTAGATATTATTCTTTGGAGAATCTCTGGTACAGAGGAAATACAAAAAGGTGAGTAGTTGCAACAAAACTGCCCAAATAGTGTGATCAACACAGTCAACAACCATGATTCTTGATCTCAGGATATCTGTCAGAAATCATTGTTGGTATCTAATTTTAGGAAAATTAGATTGCTTGTTGTCAGTTTTGCTAAATTATTGTCAAGAGATAAAATAGGATGGATTTCCTTCCTACCTCCTTCGTTTACCTCAGTGAGATTAGATTAGATTAGATTACATTACCTACAGTGTAGAAACAGGCCCTTTGGCCCAACAAGTCCACACTGACCCTCCAAAGAGCACCCATCCAGACCCACTTCCCTCTGACTAATGCACCTAACTCTATGAGCAATTTAGTACAGCCAATTCACCTGACCTGGACATCTTTGGATTGTGGGAGGAAACCAGAGCACCCAGAGGAAACCCACACAGACACGGGGAGAATGTGCAAACTCCACACAGACAGTCACCCAAAGCTGGAATCAAATCTGAGTCCCTTGTGCTGTGATGCAGCAGTGCTAACCACTAAGCCACCATGCCACCCTACAAGATTTGTACACAGTTGTTGTGTTCTATTTGTATTGTGAGCTATAGTGTGTCCTCCACAACATCATGTTGGTTCTGTCACTGGCACTTTATGAACATACAAACATGTGAAAAACTAGTCCATTTGACCTCTCAAGCCTTTTTGGCCATTGAGCAAGATGATAGGTGATTTGCTTGTGTTTTGAATACACCATTGTCATTGATCCCTGACTATCTTTGCCAAACAAGAATTTTTACACTGCTGCGCTAAAAATCTTCAATGACCCAACTTCCTGAGGCAGAGTTCGAAAGTTGTACAAACCTCAGAGAGAAAAGAAAATCTCTTCATCTCTACTCTAAGAAGGCAATTCCGAATTTTAAGTAGTGCCCCACCCCTAGTTTTGGACTCACCCCAACAGGAAACACCGTTTCCATATTCACCTTGTCAAAGTCATTAGGCTCCTCACCCGGTGTGAGGAAAAGATGCAGGAGTTTGTGAGGAGGATGATGCTGACTGTTCATGTGAGTGCACTAAAACCTCTATGTCCAACCAAGCAAGTGAGCTTCATTGTGCTGGACTGTGTTACTCTCCATTGCTGTTGCCACTAGTATTCAGCATCAGCCAAGGCCAGAGGGCTCAAGGACTTCAACCTCACTTGAGGTGCCCCGTCCTCTCAGAGAGACAGGTTGGTGCCACTGGGCATCTATTGGAAAAGCAGCCACATACAGGTCCCACAGACCTGTTGAAAAATGGCCACTTGATAAATGGATATCCTCTTCAGAAATCTCAATGATGAAAGAAGTAACATGGCCAAAATATTGCTCATCACTTATCAGATACTGACTCCTTGACTGCAAGTATCATCAGACATGAGGGATCCTTGGCATGACACTGGCCATTGGAGCCAAGTTGTTGCACTTTAATGTAGATAATGCCAAGGTTACAAGGGATTGTGGTAATCCCTGCTTTACTAATTCATCACACTTATGCCCACTGAGTGAGGGGATAGAATCAGTGATGATTCTCTGCAGGCAACATCATATTCTGTCTTTCAACCTTTCAAGGCTGGGAGGTGTACAACAGAGAGATCATACCTGCACTCTCCTTCCTAGCTCAGTGTGCTGCCAAAGGGAGATGGACAAATTGGTGCCTCTCTCAGCTGAATGGCTGTCTGACAGGATAGTCACACATTTCAGCAAAGTTTATATGAACTTTGAAGTATTGAAGACCAGCAAATGATGGAAGAGAGTAAAGGAAGTGCCTCATGATTGGTCCCAGCCTGCCTATTATGAGGGACTGCAATGCACTGCATTCACATTGTCTTAAAAGCCACATAATCTCAGCACCATGTCAGTTACTACATTGTCTCAATGACTGCTGTTGTCGCTTGATTGGTAAGGAGAGTTTGTAAGTGCAGCTTCTTCACAGATGGATTGACTGAAGATGCCACACATGCAATCATAGAAATAACAGAGCATTTATTCATCATCAGAAAAGCTTATGGAGTGCAGAAGAAAACATGTCTACGCTAACGAACCGGATGTTGATTGTGATAGAACCATCAGGAAGTAATGCAATGCAAGGAAGCCCAAGCACAGGTCTTAGAAGTGGGTCGCAATGTCATTCCATCTGCCCTTTCTAGCTAAATGATGCATAACTCTACCAAGGTCTCTTGCAGAGCCTTCCAGGTCAATGTCCTCTTCCTTAACTGCAGGGGATTGCTTTCAATCCTCCATTTCATTGGCATTCAGGACAATCCCTTTTTGTTGATTCCAGTTGTGAAGGGCACAGCATGCCACGATGATGTGGCACACCTTTTTGGGTGATACTGTAAAGCCTTGTCAGAAAAGTCCAGGACATCAGAACATCAAGCATCATCTTAAGAAGGCATTTGTGCTCTTCCAGTAAGGCCCTGGTGGAAGCATGGCATACATTACATTGCTGTTCTATCAGTTTGAGAGGTTTGTAAATGTGCAATCAGTTGTGTTTGGAAGGTGTAGTCTTGTCTCTGTAAATTATCGCTATGCAGCCTGAGAATCTTGGAAAGACACAGAACCCTGTGAGTTCTCCAATATATATGCACCATGGTAGCTTCCAGGATACTTGATTCACACCTCCATAGTCTGACAGCTTTGGTCACAGAAGAGCTGCAGATTGATGGAGTGGAAGCTTTCTCAGCTGGTGAACTCTGTGAGTTGGCATCAGAGTGCAGTCAAAGAAGCATGGATAAATTCTCTGATGAAGAGTAATCTACACTCAAACCTTTAGCTTGCTCTGTCTCCAACAATTCTGCCTGACTCTCTGTGATCTCCTGCATTTTTTGTTTTCAGTACAGATTCCAACATATGCAGCAATTTGCCCTGACATTGTGGGTGAATTCTCTCTTGCTCTGCACATGGGAGACCCAGTGATGTTAGCGAAACCAATTTCACGAGCTGCTTGACTCTCTGTCATAGGGGAAGATCATAAACAGGAATAATCTGAAGTAAATGGTAATAACTTACCAAATGCACTTGTAGTTCAAGGATTTAGAGATGCCACATAGGTTTCAAGTCGCTCTTTGTAAAAACGTGCCGTCATAAAAATTTGGGTATCAGAATGGGGTGATCACCCATTGCTTCAGAATATAAATCCTACTTCAAGTAATGACTCAGCTTGGTAATGATCGTCCCAGGCATCTTTAGTTTTTCCCTGCATTGTGTTTCCAAAAGCTTCCAGTGTCCCTGGTGACTGCATTGCTGGATGTGTCTTCACCTGCAGCTTCTCAAAATTTAATTTTGGATCTGCATCAGTAACTGGAGATACTGTGTAGCATCTCAAGCTGGGTTCTTCATAGATAGCACATACAATGTGGTGGCTAGACAGCAAGTGAAGAATACATAGACAGAAAGGGAATGGGTGACCAGACAATAAAAGCTCCAGACAGCTGTTTTCGGAATCCATCTCTTTTAACCATTTTAACAGATTAACCATTTTAGATAATGATAACATGGCTAGTACATTTGGGCTCTGGTCAATCTCCTTCACCCCTTGGGGAATCTTCATCTGCTGATTAGCCCTTGGGAAAATGTGTGGCAGCTATTACTGCTCAGGTTGGTGCTGACATTCCAATTGACATCTTTTATGACATTGACATCTCATGGTTACAACGCCACAAAGTATCCTCTGAACATAGGCTTCATCTCAGACGTGTGATCAGACAGTCTGTGGGTAATACTGGAAATAGGACAGAACATTAGTGATGGTATTCCTGACCAATCGCAATGAAAGATGACCTCACACATTGTGTCATGGAGGCTTTGTCATCACAAAAAGGTCAATGTCATGTCTCAGTAAAGAACTCTGACCTTGTGACCTTGTTGGGGTGTATGCTGCAGAACCAAGTACAAATGTTACATTGGGCGAGTTAAACACCTCCTCCCAAATTAAAGTGACCCTCACACATCACAGAATATAGTACACCTCATTGCATGCAGATGTGGTGTGTGGCAGCTCCAAGGCATTTTTTTCCAGTGGTAAGTGTGAAAAGCCATGCAGAAATGGTAAAGTCAGGTGAGACTTTTAAATGTGTCATTAGAGTTTTGTGTATTTGACAGAACAAGTCATTTATACACAGACCCACTAGAATGATTGTGGCCCATCCCCTGGATTGACCTGGGACAATAATGATGACTGAGCTAGCACTTTCCTCCAAAAGGATGTTTCTGTAAGACCCCATACAGTTCCAAGTCAGAATGATGAATGGCTTGGACAGGAGCTTGCAGGTGGTGGTGTTTCTATGTGTCTACTGCCAGAAGGTCTTGAGGTGGTAAGCAGAGAAAACCTGACCTGTGGGGGACACCTTCTCAGGAGCAAGCTGAATTTGAAATAAATCAAGGAGGGATGTTACAAGAAAACTGCGGGTTCATTAATTTTGTGACAGGAGAACAGAGGACTCCGACACAAAGTGGTCAGTAACACACCAATGGTTATTTCTACGAAACAACCTGAAAGTAAAAATTGGCCTTTAATTTTGTTTCAGTATCATTTAAAGTGCAAGAATTAAGGTGAGGTCTCGAGTATATATTTCATACTCTTTAAGTAAGAGGAAGTAGACATAAAGGGAATGCTTTAAGGATAAGCAATAGCAGAGCAGCACAACCAGATGGAATGAATGGCATGTACACTTCCAGTGTCCCTGGTGACTGCATTGCTGGATGTGCCTTCACGTGCAACTTCTCAAAATTGCATTTTGGATCTGCATCAGTAACTGGAGATACTGTGTAGCATCTCAAGCTGGGTTCTTCATAGATAGCACATACAATGTGGTGGCTAGACAGCAAGTGAAGAATGCTTAACAAAAAGGAATTGGGTGACCAGCCAATAAAAGCTCCAGACAGCTGTTTTAGGAATCCATCTCCTTTCCTAACAGATTTTCCATTTTTGATTTTGAAGGGGAGCATTTTCTCAGGGAATGCAGTGACTGAGTCTGTGGCACCATGAATGGCTCAGCTGCACAGATGGAGAAGATAAAAGAGTGATAGCACAATCATGATAAGGAATTCTACCAAAAAGGGAACAGATGGATATTTCTGTGGCTGCAGACATGACATCAGGATGATTTGTTACCTCTCTGGTACCAGAGACATTGAACAGCTGCAGGAGATTCTGAAGGGGGAGGGTGAACAGCCAGAGATCGCGGCTCATATCGGAACCAGCACCATAACTGAAAAGAAGAAGTAAGTCCTGCAAGAAGAATACAGGGAACTTGGAAATGATTTGAAAAGTAAGAGCTCAAAGATTCTTGAAGCATTGGGACTGACTCTGGGGAAGATGGAATTTGTACAAACTGGACAGGTTGCATACCAGAAGGTCTGGGACCAATATTCTTGCAGGGGCGATTGCTCGAACTCTGGGGGAGGGTTTAACCAGATTTGCAAGGCGATAGGAACCTGAGTAGGAAAACAAAAGGAACGTAAACCAAGTAGAACTGAAAGATAAAAATGTCGAAAGCACATATATTAGGCAGAGCACCAAGCATTCGCAACAAATTGGGCCACAGTACAAGAAAGTATCAAAATGTTGAAACAAAATTAAAGGTACTGCATCTGAATGTATAGGTTATTTGTAATAAGTTGGATGAATTGACAATATCAATAGTTGTAACTGGGTACAATATGAGTCAAGTTACAAAGTCATCGCTGCAAGGTGACCAGGGCTGAAACTGAATATCCAATATCTAAATGTTTAATGTTAAGGAAGAATTTGGGAAAAGGAAAATGATATGTGTTCATACAGACAGTTCAGTGCAATATTCAGAAAGGACATTGACTCACAAAATCTAGGTGTAGAATCGGTCTAGATAGAGCTGAGAAGCTAAGGAGCAACAGAGACAGGAAACATTAGTGGGCATTGTCCTGATGAAGGGCTTTTGCCCGAAACATCGATTTTGCTGCTCGTCGGATGCTGCCTGAACTGCTGTGCTCTTCCAGCACCACTGATCCAGAATCTGGTTTCCAGCATCTGCAGTCATCGTTTTTACCCCATTGTCCATGGGCCTCCAAACAGTGACGTTAGCATAGGGCAAAACATTGAATGGGAAGTTAGAGATGCTTGTAATAAGGGTAATACAATACTTATGGATGACTTTAATGTACATTAACTTTGCAAACTGCATAACTAATGATAAAGTGGTGAATGAATTCCTGTGTTGCGAGTTTGTTTTTTAGATCAGTATATGGATGTGTAAATGACCAATTTAATCACTGAAATAGTTAATTTTCCTGACTTTGACCACTTTCTGAAATAAAAGAAACAACATGGGGCATGTCAATATTAAGAAGGTGGGTCTTGTCAAAAATTAAGGTAGATAAGTCCCACGGCCTGATGGGATCTATCCCAGGAGACTGAAGGAGGCAAGAGATAAGATTGCTGGGATCTTGACAGAGAACATTAGCCACAAATGAGGTCCCAGAAGATTGGCAAATAGCCAATGTTGTTCCTTGCCAGAGACAATCCAGGAAAGTAAACATCAGTGGTAAGGAAATTATTGGAGAGGATTCTTAGAGACAGGAATTACTCGCATTTAGAGAAGAATGGACTTGAGAGAAATAGTAAGTGAGGAAGTTTTTTTGAGGCAGTGACAAAGATGATTGATGAGGTTAGGTCAGTGTCCACATGGACCTTAATAAAACATTTGACAAATCCCTCATGGTATGTTGGTCCAGAAGACTAAGTCACAAATGATTCATGATGAGTTAGCAAGTTGGATACAAAATTGACTTGGTCATGTTCAACAAAGGGTAGTTGTGGAGAGGCTTTTGATGACTTAGATGGAGATGTAGATGGTCTGATGAAACAAAAATTGATAGATCTGTGGATAGTGAGTAAGATTATCAAAGGATGCAGGTCGATATCGATCGGTTGGAAAGTTGGGCAGAGAAATGGCTGGTGAAGTTCAATCCATAAGGATCAGCATAAAGTGATGCATTTAGGGAGCTCAAGTGCAAGAGGAAAGTATATAGTAAGTGGCTGACCACTTAAGAGTATTGATATAAAGAGGGATCTTGGGGTGCAAGTCCATAGCTCACTGAAAATGGTGATACGTGTGTATAAAGTGGGAAAGAAGGCATATAGCTTGTTTGGCTTCATCAGGCCATTTTGTAGAAAAGTTGGGAAGTCACATGACAGCTGAATAAGACTTTAGTTAGGCCACATTCAGAGTATTGTGCACAGTTCTGGTTGCTACATTAGAGGAATAACATGGAGGCTTTGGAGAGGGTGCAAAGATGTTCACCAGGATATTCTTTGGATTGGAGTGTAGTAGCCACGAGGAGAAGTTAGACAAAACTTGGATTGTTTTCACAACAGCATTGAGTGGCATGGATAGGGTGGGGAGTCGGAACTCCCACCTCCACCCCCCCACCAACAACATCAAATACTAGGAGGCGAAGGTTTAAAGTGAGAAAGGAAAGGTTTAAAGGAGATGTGCGATGAAATTGTTTTATACAGAGGTGGTTGGTACTTGGGACATGCTGCAGGGGTGATAGTCATTTAAGAGGTATTTAGACAGACACATGAACAAGCAGGAAATATAGGGAACCAAGTGCAGGCAGATGGGATTAGTTTAAAATGGCATCATGGTCGGCACAGACATGGTGGACTGAAGGGTCTGTTCCTTTGCTGTACTGATCTGTGTTCAGTTCCTTGTTCTACCAGATTTTATTGACAAACAAAAAAAAATGTTTTTATTAGAACAAACTTAATTTTAACAAGTGTTGACACCCACATCCTATGACTGAACAGGGAAAATAGAGAGAGACAGAATAGAAGTGAGACAGCCAAAGACTTTTCCTTCAGCATAGGAACAAATGAAGAAGTGGGGATGCAGCAAACAAGAAAACACTTGTCCAAAAAAGAGTATGTTGGAGGACATATCTATGATAGAAGAGAGACAATGCTGTCATATTTTGAAGAGGAAGACAAGGAATTTAAATATCAGGGGACAGAATGACATGCAAATCAGAGATGATGGAAATGATGGAGCAAGTGGACCTTATTGTGGGACAGGAGACATGAAGGTTTGAATGTAAATGAAATATTTTATAAATATAGGAGTACACACACAATTCAAAAACATAATATAATTCTTATTTTACCAATTGGTTACTAAAATTCCAAAATTGCTCAGTGTTTTGTTTTTTTTCTAATTTTAGACCATTTTGCAAAAGTCTTTCAATGGTAGAACTTTCTCCTCAATTACTGTACTCAGGCACCAGCGAAATGCCTTTAGGTGGGAGGTATTTATCAAATTATGCTGTGTACAGAGACATTCTGCATGGTGATCTATTAAACAGAGAATTATATGGCACTTAAATGCTTTTGCTAATATCTCCCGCCTGGAACATTCTCACTAGAACACAATATAACAACCAAACAGACCTGCAACATTAATGAGACTATTAGAAAAAATGGAAACAAATTAGATGAAATGCCAAATGGTTGAAAATCAACAAAAATAGATGACAAATGGAGCATTTATTGTGCCCATAGGGCAGGAGCTTAGCAAGCCTACTAATTTTTCTTCACTCACGTTTGGCTACATGCTGAAGGATTGGATGTACCAGGAGATGGATAGAATGCCTGTGAAATGTTTTAGAGTTAATAATATGACAAGTCTGTGTCTGTGTGACTACCTTCCCAGAATTCAAAATATTGTCCTCTTCTGGTCCTTTTTGCTCTGTGTTCCACTATAAAAAACTTTGCTCTAATTTATCAAAGTCCAAACTGTTGTGTATTGAATGTTCATGACAATGGACTCAATTTTAACTCTGCATAACTGAATGGGTTTTAAATGGAATAAGCTCAAGCTCATGGTTTTGCAAACTTTCCATCCTGCAATCCTGAGCATTGTCTGCCAGGGGGACATTTTGAGATACTTTGCATGAACCCTGTTTGATTATCTGATAAATATTTTGGTTATACTTAATGAAGTCTTAAAACATGAGTAAAGTTCTGTCAAGGTTTCATAAGGGCCAAACCGACAAAACGACAGTGAACAAATTCTTTGAGGATTTATTTCTGACCCTATTAGGTTTCAGTATGAGTGTGTCAGTATTTGTTTAGTCTTATTCAAGTCACATCGCAATAGGAAGTATTTCATAAAGGTTGGAGAGAACTGTGCATTGCCTCTTATAGGAAAGGTCCCTGAATAGAGAACTTTACTGGGGTCAAGGACGACTCCTCAATATGCTGGCCTATCGCTGTCTGGTTAGACAGGCTCTATGAGGCAGATTGTGGTGGAGGTGGTGCAGGGTAACAGGACATTCATCAGTCTCTCTATGTGGTGGAGGGCCCAGCTGTCCACAGGTAAAATGCCATCCCCAGAGCTGAGAGGTCTTCAGGGGGGAGGCAGGATAATTATGCAATGTGGTAGGATGATGGCAGTCACTGCACCTTCCCGCATCTTTGCTCAGAATTTCATAGGACCACCCCGTCCTCAGGTTACGCTTGAAGGGATAGTAAAACCTAGCCGCTGGCATGGTTAGGATGCTTCCTTTAAAGAAAAGCAAAATAAAATACAAAAATGATTTTTAAGCTTCTTTATTGCAGTGCGGAAGAATATACTATTCACTCAAATAAAAACTAAAATAACTGTGACTGCTGGAAATAAGAAACAAAAACAAAAATTGCTGGGAAAGCTCAGCTGGTCTGGCAGCATCTACAGTGAGAGATCAGAGTTAATGTTTCGGGTCCAGTGACCCTCCTCAGAACTGGCACTATTGGCTTGCAGAGTGAACAGAGAGCCAAAGATGGTTTAGTAACAGGAAACAAAGGGTAATTTCTGCCCTTGCAAATGGAAAATGTTTCATGTGGCGTTCCACAAAACTCAGTGTAGTGATCCCTGCTGTTTATTTTGTACATTAACAATTTGGACTTGAACTTGGGAGACTCAATTAGGAAGGTTACAGATGACACTAAAATTGGCTGTGTAGTGGATCATGTACAGATGGCTGTGATGATATAGATGGGTTGGTGGAGTGGGCAGGAAAGTGGCAGATGGGGTTCAACTCTGATAAGTGTGAGCTGATGCATTTAGGGAGGGAAAACCGTGAAAATGAATACACAATAAATGGGAGTATACTGAGAGGGGTAGATGAAGTGAGAGATCAGAGTATTCGAATGTACATGTCCCTAAAGATAGCAGTACGGGTAAATAAGGTTGTAAAGAAGACATATGGAGTGCTATCCTTCACTGGCATAGGTTTAGAATACAAAAATTGGGAAACTGAATAAGACACTGGTGAGGCCACAACTGAAGTATTGTGTGTAGTTCTGGTCACCGCATTACAAGAAGCATGTAATTGCTCTGGAGAGAGTACAGAGAAGATTTCCTAGAACGTTGTGAAGTCCATAGAATTGGAGCTATGAGAAGAGATTGGAGAGGTTGGGGTTGTTTTCTTTCAAGCAGTGAAGACTGAGGGGTGATGTGATTGAGGTGTACAAAATTGTGAGGAGTCGAGATAGAGTAGACAGGACGAACCTGTTTTCATTGGCAGAATTCAAAAACTAGAAGTGATAGATCCAAGTGGAGTGGCAGAAGGATTAGAGGGGATGTGGGGAAATATTTTTGGATGCAAAGGATGGTGGGTGTTTGGAATTCTTTGCCTGAGTTATTGGTGGAGGCAGCTACCCTAAATTATTTTTAAAAAGTAACTGGATCTGCACCTTAAGTGCTATGGCCATGTGCAGGAGCATGCGATTAGAAAGGGCACCTGGATGACTTTAGACTTTTGGACAATATGGGCCAAATGGTCCCTTTCTATATATTGTTCTGTAGATACTCAGAGGCCAGAATTCTGTGAGACACTGATGAAAGATAATTACAGGTGATTTAGAGTTACCACCCTACAGCATAATCAGAGAATATCAAAACAAGTTAAAAGAAAGGAGCCCATCATGTGCAATATTAAAAGTTGTAAATATTTTTCATGATACTGCAGCATTCAGTTGAGCAGAATAAAAACATAAATTATGTTTATGGGGAAACAGATGAAAATTATTTTCTTTCAATTGTGTCATGTTCCACTGAAAAGAGCCAGCTGTGCTCATTGTCTCGTATGGTTTGAGATCATATAATAAGAGAGAATGAGTGTTATTGGTGAAAATGTGCAATGGAAATTAGCTATTTGCCACCTTTGGTCTGATTCACACTCAGCCAGCATTAACCAGAGTCTCTTCCTAAACATCTTAAATGCTGTAAAATGGATCAAAACCAGAAGTTGCTGGAAAAGCTCAGCAGGTCCGGCAGCATCTGTGGAGAGAAATCAGAGATAATGTTTCGGGTCTGGTAACCTTTCCTCAGCATTCTCAGGAAGAGTCACCGGACCTAAAATGCCAGCTCTGATTTCTCTCCACAGATGCTGCCGGACCTGCTGAGCTTTTCCAGCAATTTCTGTTTTTGTTTCTGATTTCCAGCATCCACAATTCTTTCAGTTTTTACTGAAAAATAAATGTTAGCTGTTACAATGAAGTTTCTGAAAGGAGGAAAATTTCAACAAAAAGAAGCCAAACTCCAGAAATAATTGGTATCATGTTTTCTGTTGTGAAACATAAGCAATTTGCAGCATCAGGAAGATAAATGGTTGGGAACTATATTTTATAAATCATGTTGAAAATGGCAAGATTTTACAAAAGTTCAACACTATCCTTTACAAGCTTCTGGCATACGAGTAAAGCACTATTGTACAAAGCTTTGAGTTTGAATTCCATTAAGAGTTTATTTTTCCAGAACCAAGAGTTTTCTTCATTTGTAGAGGAAGAGAAGCCATCGCACAATGACATATCTTTGGCAATTGTTGGTACATCATCTCGGCCCAACTCAGTAGCAATGATGGACACAATTGAGTAAAAACAAAACGGTACATTAAGGCTCATGAAACCAGGTCATCAATCAATACAACCGACCTTCTCACTATACTGAAAGCTGTCTCAACACCATGCACAAGTAGGTCTTTTTCAACAGACTTCACTTTGCAGACAACTGAACAACACAACATGAATCAAATAAACATTTTCTTGTACACAATAACAATGTAAAAGGGAAAGAAAAATGGGGGATATGAGTACTTTATATATGAAACTCTCTTTACTGTGGTCACGTAAGTGATGTGTACTAAATGGAATATGATAAAAAAAGTTGGAAGTTGGTTTGGAAGCAGCTGTCACATTGAGTTAATTGCACCACTGTACTCTTTGGAAAGGTCATTTTGATCATCTCTATGACTATGTAAGGCTTTCCAGATTAATTTAGTTAGTTATACCTATCATGTAGAGATCTGCATTGGTGTGTGAGGACTATCACAGTGGAAGTAAGTGGGGACCATATATATAGAATGATCAAATGCATTCCATACAGAAGGAGGCCATTCGCTTTTCCTGAATTTTTTTTGGTCATCAACTTTGACTGCAAGGATAACATAAATTAGCTTTTACTTGGAATTAACTCCAAGCTCATTTAAATTACATACACTTCAAAACTGCTTGTCAGATTCTCCATCAGATGATTACACTTTCTACAATTAAAATTTTAATTGTTAAAGCTAAACATACTTTAAAATGCATAAATTATGAAATAAATTTTTACAACATCTATAAAATCTCTTTATCTTTTCTTCACAAAGAAGAACAAGCCCACAGCCCTAGCGTCTCTGTATAGCTCCAAGAGTGAAGTCCATCATCCTTGCAACAATTCACATCAATCATTTTTTTCACACTTTGTAAAGCTTTCAGATCCTTCATAAAGTGCGCTGCTCAGAATTAGACACAATGTACTATTTGAGGACAAACCAGAATTTTTTACAAGTGCATCTTAAATTCCATCCCTCTATTGGTAATGTCCAGGACCCATACTACCTTTTCAACCACTTTCTTAACCAGTGCTGGCACTTCCTATAAACACACAGCTCAACCCTATCCTCGCAACCGTTTTGGATTTGTACTGTTATTTTAACTTCCCTTTTCTTGTTCTTTCTACCAATTGAATCAACTCATACTTTCCTGCATTCATTTGATCTGTCATGTCTCTACTCATCCATCAATGTCAATGTTCTCTTGAAGTCCCTCATGTTCCTTACTGAAATACTTACAATGTTTTTGTGTTTTACAAATTTTATTGTGCTCTTTACACCCAAATCTAACCTTTTAATATTTATCAGGAATGTAAACACAGCATCTTTTTTGTTGTACTATTTTTGTGTGTGAACTGAAATGAGAAAAAGACTGTGTTAAAGCCAAGGATTCATTCTTAAAAAGCAACTTACTGAGTGTGTGTATGTGTGTTGGGGGGGTGGGAAGAGGTGGAGAGGGGCTAGTACTGTTTGCAGATGGGCTGGCACCAGGGGAACGTATTCAAATTAAAATTTGACCAGCAGCAAGTTGCTGATTGGTTTGTGGATTTGTGACTTATTGTGCATGACAATAGCTATCTGTTGGGGAGGTGAAAATACTGTGGCTGTGAACTGGCAAAACCTTGTGAATTCTGGAAGGGGAAAGGGAAGACTGAGGACCAGCCCCTGAGGAATATTAACATTTCCCTTCCTCCATTCTCCATTACCTCATCAAAAAAACTCAAGCAACTTAATTCAACCCCATTTGCCTTCAATAAATTAGTGTTGCATTTTCTTAATTAATTTACATTTGATCAAATGACTTAATTTTGTCCGATTTTATAATTTCTAAAACATTTTCCGCCAAACAGTCTAAACTGACATGCCTATGGATGCTGGTTTTGTCCTTGCAATATGTTTTGACCAAAAATATAAAATTTGAAATTATCCAGCACCCTGATACTTGCCTTGTGCCTAGAATTGGAAGATAATGAATAGTGCCTTCACAATTTCTACTCTGACTTCTCTTGGCATTCTTCTATCTCCCATCTGATCCTGATAACTTATCAAGTTTAAGTGCAGTAAGTCTTTACAATCCCTTTCCTTTATTGTTTTAGCTATTTATGTTCGCTGCTGATCTTCTCATTCTTTCTATTTCTTTGCTTATATTATTTCCTTTATGACCTTCATTCTGAACTTCCTATCTTCAGCTTGCCTCTCACATGAATTATCATCCTGATATCTGCCTTTTACTGCTTCACCATGCTCCCTAGTTATTTTATCATCATGAGCTCTGACTTCCCTCATGAGGGAATGTCCTTCATTGTTCAGAGCTATCTCCTCTCTAAAGGCAGTATCTTGTTCCATTGCAGTTTTGCCTGCTAATAAATCTTTGATTCAGATTTATTTGCTACAGATCGATTTTCATCCCAGTATAATTGATCCTCTTACTTTTGAGCATTCTGTTCTAGATAACTTCCTGTCCACATCTCATCTAAACCTTGGGATATTCTGATCATTGCTTCCTTCATATTCCCCGACTGACATTTGATCTATTTGACCCACAACATTCCACAAAACTGGATCCAACAATGGTGTGTTCTTGTTATGTTCACAACCGAGTGAACAAGAATCATGAATGCACTTCAGTAATCTCCTGCTCTCTGACTTTTCTACAGTTATTATCTTACAACATATGAGAATAGTTAACCCTCCCAATTATCAATTTTCAGTCATTTTTTTGAAAACCTCTCAAATTTACCAGTAAAGTTTATTTTTATTAATTTTTGTGCCAGGTGCTGGTGTATAGTATGAGTTCAGTCAAGCAATGTTACCTCATTCTATCTTAACTCTAGATAAATAGATTCTGTCCTCAGTCTCTCCAGGAGATCTTTTCTTTCCACCGTTGTCAGATTTTCCTTATTCAACATTGTTATCCATCTTTCTTCCTTTCCTTTCCCTATTTTTCCTGAACAGTTCTGTCAGGAATAATTAATACCCAAAGCTATTTTTTTGAGGCCATGTCCATATTGCCACATCATGTTCCCATGTATACTTCTGTAACTCAACATCCTTGTTACCTTGTTAATTTATGACATGCACTAAGAATCTAATTTAGACTTGCTGTATTCCCTTTAAGTCTGACCCGATCTAATAGATTATGTCTTCTTAACCCAGGGTTATCTGTTTTTCCAAATCTTTTCGCTTGTTTTACCTATCTAATTTTACAGTCTGGCTCCCATCTGTCTTTGTTAACCCACGTCAGGATCATTAGCAAACTCTGACACAATCTCCTAAATTCCAGATTTGTTGAAGTGAAATTGTCTGACTTACATGAGTCCCTCCTCTGCCAGAGCTTTTTCTAACATCCCAGGATCCTGAAACCATCTTTCCAACCAACAATTCATCTGCTTTGTCCTTCCATAGTGGAGAGCAAGTTCATCTTCCCCACTGAGTAGGAAACAGCTGATCACCTGCTTACCATAAAAAAGTTTTTAGCTTTCAGTTCCATTGATTCTACAAGCAGATAATCTGCCCTATGGCTCACCAACCCCCAAGTAATGAAACAAATTTACTCTCATAGATTCAATGCTGTACTGAGTATTCACAGATTTCAGCTGAAATGGCATTTTCTAATCCACATCTTTCTTTCTCAATGTTTTCTGAAAACAATGGTTAAAGGCAGCTTTAAAATTGATTGAAGCGAAGATTGTCAACTATTTGACATCAATGATTCAGTTGACAGCAAAAGCAAAACAACTCCACATTTATAAATTAAACTTCAAGATAATACAGGCAGATATCCGATTTCTTTTGATCAATCATTCCTTTCGGAATAGAGCAAGTGACAGTTAAAATCCAGTTATTTCAACAATTCAGATTATCAAACCAGTCAAGTAGGACAGAGCAGAAAGTATTCCAAATGTCAGATTGAGAAATATTTAATATGAAAAGCAGCCCTTTTTTATTTCATATAAGATTAGAAATTCAATATTGACATTATAAGTTATCAATTTTTTTGAGACAGAACAGAATAGCTTCGTGGAATGAAATGAAATTTCCAGACAGACAACCAGAGATAGGTACTATACACATCTTGTCGAACAGCACGACAATCATTGACACAACTGATTTCCCAAAAGAGCTTTGATCCACAAACAGAATAGTGGCAGCATACAAAGAAATAGCTCTTTGATTCTGTTAAAAAATTTGTAATGAATAAGAGAAAAATATGCCCAGAGTGAGTTCTAATATCCATGTTTGAGCAAATGTATTTTAATGGAAAGATTTCTCGATGTTCATACATATTAAGCAATCAAACTTTATTCACAATTTCAGTTCAACTAAAATGCAACAACATTTTCCAACCTACTGGAGAAATTCCCCAGTGAATAATGGAGATTGACAGTTAATCAAGACTTTATGAACTTTGGCCTTGCAAATATGGTACAGCAATAGCCTAGGCTGGTAATGAAGGCAAGTACAGTACAAGTAAACAAAGAAATGTTTTGTCATTTATTCACAGAGAAAAGATAAAATATGAACTAAAATGTATTGTGCTTTTTAACTTCTTGTCAAAACTTAAGCAGATAACAGAAATACAAGTAAATTAAAATATTTAACTATGGCTTCGATAAACATATAATGATATTATCAGGTCTATTTTTGATTTTTAATGACTAAAATCAGCATATAATTCAGGTTGACATTCAAAGCAAAATGTGGAAATGTCGACATTTATATTTATATCCACAATGACTTTGATCAGAAACTAAATTGACACTGTGTTTGCCCATTAAAGGTTAATATTAACATTCCCTGACACTATTCAAAGGATGACAGTATTGTAACATCCTAATAACATTCATTCCTCAATCAACACCACTAAAGATTAATGATCATTGAATCATTTTCTGTTTGTGGGACCTTGGCGTATGTAAGTTGATAATCAACTTTCGCAATTTAAAAGCAGTATTTCAAAAGTAACCTCTGGTTGTAAAGCACTTCAAAATTCTTGAGGTCACGAAAACATGCTCCAAATAAATGCAAGTTCATTCTTGGCCTTGCGAGCAATTCATTGAAACAATCTGAAAGTATAAACTTAATCTTAATTACTGCTTTTCTGATGATTAATATCTAGCAGAGCTAATCCTAACTATGGTTATTGGATAATGGAAATGAATGCATGCTGCATAATAAGTATAATTCATGTCTTGCTTGACACAATAATGCATTCTTATTAGTAAAAGCTTCAAGCTCCATTTTCTGGTGTAACAACACCAACATCACTATTGAAAAGGATCAAAACAAATTCATTATCCTGAATCATTCTTGCTGCCAAATGATGCATGTTTTGTAGAATATAATTTTCTGGTTTGCTGCTAACAATTATGAAGTGCACTTTTTAACATGTTTTATGAAGCAGAGCTCTGCCTGGAGCCAAGAGCTTGCATGTTTGAGACTATATTAGGTTTTGCGTTTCAAGAAAAAGAGTTGTCATGACAAGTCACTAATTTAAAATTAAAACAAAATGTGCAAAGCAGCAATTACATATCTGGCCACTCCACATTCAATTTTCTGCCGATTTACTCATTATCAAATGTTTCAAATGATAACAATGCCCTGCAGTGTTGCTGCTATCTTTACAATAAAGTTTAATGAATTCTTTACATAATAGGGCTGCTGTTGACAGCTTCCATATCTTGAGGGAAAGTGAATTTGGGTTAAAGGAGGTACTTGCACATGTGTAGCATCAGGGATTTGGCATAATTCTGGGCGGCACGGTGGTACAGTGGTTAGCACTGCTGCCTCACAGCGCCAGAGACCCGGGTCAGTTCCTGCCTCAGGCGACTGTGTGGAGTTTGCACATTCTCCGTGTCTGCGTGGATTTCCTCCGGGTGCTCCGGTTTCCTCCCACAGTCCAAAAATGTGCAGGTTAGGTGAATTGGCCACGCTAAATTGCCCATAGTCTTAGATGTAGGGGAATGGGTATGGGTGGGTGCGCTGCGGCTGGTCGGTGTGGACTTGTTGGGCTGAAGGGCCTGTTTCCACACTGTAAGTAATCTAATCTAAAAAGAGTTCATTAACAAAAATGAGAGCCTATGGAATTGGAGGTTACATGATATGGATTGATAATTACTTGGGTGGTAGGACACAGTGTTCATATGAATAAAGTGTTCATTTTCAGGTTGGCAGTATGTAACAAATCATATTCCTCATGGATGTAAATTTAGACCTTACATTTTCATTATCTCTAGTAATGATATGAATCAAGGATTAAAGCATTATAGATGACACCAAGTTTGGATACACAATAAGCTGTACTGTAAGTTGAACTCCACTCACTTTCTCCAAATAAAAAAAGGTGTTGCAAAGAATCCCCTAAGTACCTTAGCAATGCTTGGTTTCTAGTCAGATATGTGAAGTATTTTATATTCCAATCTCACTCAAGTCTCTTCCCTTATCTCTAAACACATACTACAATGCTTCTGCTAACTCTGCAACAGCAAAAGTAAATCAAAAGCACCTTACCCTGAAGTCGTAATATAGTTTTATCTTTCTTCAGTTCTATTGTATGGTCATAACCTCCAAAAGACAGTATCATGGGAAAATGTTACTCAGCTGAAACCAGTACAAGGAACAATTTATCCTTTGCAAATTCAAATATACTTGGTCTGAATTACTTTTAGAGCTATGCTGAGATATGATCCCAGTGGAATTAACTGCCTCCCAGAACCTCAATCAATTTATTTGTGTTTAGGGCAAGTTGGTCAATATAATTCAACTGTGGTAAGCATCACGCATGATTTTAATCCTGAATTTAGCCAAGATCAGTACATGCCATTTCCACAAAACATGACCAGCAGTGTGAACCATACCTTATGTATGGTTCGCACTCCAGAACCACCTTGAGATTTGTATGTTACGTCTACTCTGATAAATGTGGTTGTCAATTATGCTGTGGAGTTTTCCCTTTACATATTTGATATTGGCTCAGTTTGGAAATAGTCCGAGTGATATATGGTTTCAACTTGGGAAAAGGAAATAGGCTGGAATAATTTGGGACTAGATTCAGTGGGAACTGAACAACACTATTAATGATAGATGGTGCTAAGGAAGACAATATCTAGAAATTACATTTTAACACTATCTAATCTTCAGTGAGCAATTTCCTCTGGATAGTTTATGCACTGACGTGGCCAATGTGGGATCTTAAGCTAAAAGACTAGTGTAGCTGTGTTTAGCACGGAACACCTTCTTGATAAAGAGTTGAAGCACGCATCAGGAACAATTATTCAGAGGATTGTTAAACAACTGATTGTCATTTAAACTTTCTGCTAGTACTTATTAAGGTGACTTCGTATTGGTGGTTTGAAATTGAATTATCACCCACTCTACTAACAACAAATTGAGATTAAAAATGAGGAAACAGTGCATCTTGACTATAATTTTAAATCTATTTACTTTTTACTGTTCACTTTCTGATGGAGGTTTGAAGAGGACTTTTAATGCACATTGGTGTGGCTCTCTGAGACACTTTATCTACAATTCAACAGTCTAACAATGTTTCTGAACAAGGGTCACTGGACACAAAACATTAACTCTGATTTTTCTCCACAGGTGCTGCCTACCATGGGAGCTTTTCTGACAGTTTCTGCTTTTGTTTCTGATTTCCAGCATCCACAGTCCTTTCTTTTTTTAGCCTAACAAAATTTGTTCTAAAAACTCTCTGTGGACTTCACCTAAAAATTGTAAATGCTGTACTCCTGTACATTATTGGACATCTTAAAGGAGTATTTGATGAGGGGCACCTTTCTCTTGGTTGACAGGAAGACTAGGAATAAAGCATGAGACCAGGGAGAGAGCATATGTTGCTGCAAAAGAGAGGGGTGGAAAGCCAAAGGGGAGAAGACTAAATCCTTCCCTACTATGAGTAGAGGTCATCCTATCTCCTCCACCAGAACCCATAGTGCCACATTGAGAATCTGTATGCCACTTCACTCAATCCCTGAGCCATCTTGTAAGGTGCTGTTGCACCTTAGCTGGTGCACTCCACAACTTTGGTGTGAGATGATGAGTCAAAGCCAAATATATGGTAGAGTTCTCTGCCTGAAGCAGAACTGACCCCAATGCCACAATCTCTACCATAGGCGGGGCAAGGAGTCAGGTTGGTACAGGGTATAGGAATTGAACCATATGCCATTGGCACCAATCTGCTTGTCCAGGCAACTGAGCCAACCGATCTGTACAAGTAGTCTAAGTTGCTGCTTTAACAACATGTAGTTTTATATGCATGTTGTAGCCTCAAGCAATAGAAAGTGACAATCAATGCTCCATATTGATTCTGTCATATGGCTGACCAGGAACCTCTCCTGTTCTTCTGATCCGCAATCACGAAACCTCATTGTGTTTGGCTGCATTATGAATGTATTATCTTGGTCATCAAGCACTGGACTGGGACTCAAATATACAGCTTCTGTTTTAGAAGCAGGACCACTAACCACCATCACAAGACGTCCCCCATTTTATACAGTTCCATGAGCATTGTGTCTCCTCAGCATTTGCATATTAAACCTGTGATTCTCTCTCTTTTAATCACACAAATTCACATTATTGTCATCAACAATTAACATTAAAATAGTGTGTGAAGTCAAATTTTCAAATACATGTGTCCCATTACTGTAGCACTCATTTAGTTCCTGTTTTCATCCTTTCACTCACAGCACCACTCAGCATTTTGTGTTACAGTGTATGAAATAGGAGAGTTTGAACAGTGTGTCAAAACTTACTGACAAGTTCTGGAGGAATTCTCCATGGAATTAGTGTCAGTTTGACAGAAAATTAGAGAATAATTTTAACAACAAAATAGATAGGTTGGGTTAGAACATGTGGCCCACAATGTTGTGCCGATCATGATGCCATGATAAACGAATCCCTTCTGCCTGCCATTTGTCCGTATTCCTCCATTCCTTGCATATGCATGTGCTTACCTAAAAGTCCCTTAAACGCCCGTCCCTTATCCACCTCCACCACCCCTGGTAGCATGTTCCAGACTCCCAAGTCTGTGTAAAAAACTTGCCCCTCAGATCTTTTTGAACTTTCCCCCTCTCACCTGAAATGCATGCCTCCAAGTTTTAGATATTTCAGCTCTGGGAAACAGACACAGGCTGTCAACCCTATTTATGCATCGCATAATTTTATAGACTTCTATTAAGTCTTCCCTCAGCCCCTGCCGCTTCAGAGAAAGCAACCTGAGTTTTTTCTAGCCTCTCCTTAGAGCTCTAATCCACATCCTTCCTGTAAAGTGGAGTGAAAATGTTTTTGGAAATTTCAACTCAACGTCAACATCCTCACATTTGCGCTGAACAGTTAGAATAGAAGCTGATCCCTGGTAGTTGGACCAATCATTTACAATTGTGTTTGAATGTGGTTACATGCTTTAACTTTACATGCCTTCTAAATTTAACCAAGATCAGTCAGCAAAGTTCCCTTGGGAAATCCAAAAGCCAAAGAGAAGAACTGTCACCCTCACGGAAAAGCTGCATACCTTTAAGTTAAATTGGGCAAGGAGAAAAACAAATGTTTGGTCTCCACTTCCACCAAAGCCACTTTTCTTTCTACCATCTCACCTCCCCAGCAGCTCTCTACTATTGAACCTCTTGACCATCAGATCATCTCTCAGAAAGATGATCCATTTGAAGAGAAATATGACCACCTAAGGACAGAGATCAGAAACATCTCAGTTCACTGCACTCTGTGTTCCTTAATACAGTGCACCTTGCCTGACTGGACATCAATCAGGCTGAGTTCCAGATAGCTCTGCTATCAAAATGAAAATAGCACACTAACCAAAACACCACATCACCTCATTTTTATGATCCTTAGAATTTATTCTTTGTGACAACTTCAAAATTTAACTGGTATGACCTGGTATGCAATTGTCTGGGTCAGATCACTTGGTTACTGTCCAGCCTCAGTTCCTCACTCAGCTATTAAGCTAGGAAATTTCATTCATCACACAGAAACACATAACCTATTACTGAAGCCCATAACACAGACTGATCACTCGATGTTATAATGGTGTTTCAGTCAAACAATTTGTTATCGGGAATCAAAGGTCACTCGATGCATTGAAAAGACTGAAACTGAGAATTCAGGATTTTTGAAGGAAAGAATGCGAAAGTTATTTGCATATATGTGAACACAAATATATTATTCTGCGCATTCAATTAAGTTATCATTTTGCAAAAAAGTTGTAAGTGGAAGCTCTGGTTTGCCTCATACAAAGAAAAATATAACAGAAATGGTCATTTGACCGTCAAACCTGTTTATTTTCCAAACGACCGTTCATGATTTGCGCTGTCTACAACTCTTCCCCACCTGATTCATCTCCTGAAGAAGGTAAATTACCACGGGTGAAATGTTCAAGAAGATTAAATCCTGAAATTTCTCTGTGAGCAGTTATACTGTAGATTTTTTATTGCTTCAAAACAGTTTTATCATCATTAACTGTGAAGCATTTTGGAATGTCCTGAGGTTATGGAAGACTATATATATATATATATATGTATATATATATATATATATATATATATATATATATATATATACATATATATATATATATATATATTTGTCCTTTCTGTCACAGGAATGCATTGTTTTCTAAACTGTATTTGAATACAGCTGTAAAGATACCTGTGAAAACTGATGCACATTCAAGTTTAATGAGCAGTCAGGCCATCTCCCAGTTTGTTTTTGGCTTTGGAAATTAAACCATGGGGGAGTGGAATTCAAACAATGAATATTTTTATATGCCAGTCATTCCAGTGGTATTCAGTTGTAGAAATTAATCTACTAACTTATAATGAGCTAATACTGCTGTCAAAGTTCTACATTAAGCGCTTGTACATTTGGATGTTACAGTGTAATTTTGAGGCTGGTTTTGAGATATTATAATGTGATGCATGGCTTCCAAGCATTGGGCCCTTGTGTTTGGGATGAGTGCTAACACTAACCTTCCTTCCTGTGCTAGCCCAGGGGCTAATATTGGTCTGTGGTGAAGGATGGATCACACGTATGTTCCAACAGCGAGGAGCTTGACTTTCATAAGAAGATTTCGTTTTCACGTACAATGCCTTGAAAGATGAAACATTAACTCTGAGGCACTTTAAGTATTACTAACAGGAAGTAATGTAGAGATGTGTGTCTCATTCAGGACACCTCAGATTTCAATTGATTGTTTGCATTATCAGATTGGATAGAATTCAGCACAGAACAAACATATTTTTCATTCAGAAGCATTACTTTGTACCACTCCCTACAAACTAATTTTCCATCTTTGATAATCCATTGCATAACTATTTAATATGATCACTTTCCCCCTAAGTTTCTGACTTCACCAAGTCTAATGGCCTGGAGGTTTCAGAGGTTTCCAATAGAATGCATTAATTTGGATTTGAAAGATTGGGTGGTCTTTGGTTTGAGGATTGTTAACCTTCATTCTGATCTTTATCTTGAGTGGTTGGTGAATCATTATTTTATGGAAATTCCTCATTGGATTTGTCCCAATGAAACATTAGTAGCTGATGGTTTATTATATTGAGCAGTTTATTACTGTCAATAAGACTCATTGTTGCAAACCGTTATACTGTTTTTTAGACTTAATGGTGGAATCAGCCTCTTTGGTAGGAGAGAGCTGAATCTTCAGGTTTCGACCCATCAGTTACTATGATGAAGCTAAGACACATTGGAGTGAGGTGGACCTGTAATTTAACAAGGCTTAACGTTGGCTTCTTTCCCAAAAGTGATTTAACTGATTATGCCCATGTTCCATTTCCCTAATTGTCTGAGGTTATGATGGTGATTTGGTTACATTTGAAATCTGGAAATTACTCATTAGCGGCCAGTGTTCCATTTTCTGTTACGGCCACACCAAGGATCCCATGTGTACTCACAACTCCATTCATAGTAGTGCTTTATAACTTGTTTTAGTTTAGTCTATAGTCAAAAGATGTCAACAGCATTAAGGAAAGATCTTCTACCAAACGTAAATGGTTCAGTTGCTAATCATACCAATAGTTGGTAGAGATTAAAATAAATAAATATCCATGATTAAAATAAATATCCATGAGTTTCTATGTGCGTGCCTGTGTATAGGATAAGTTTCTCAGTCAGCTATGAGGTTCTTGATCTCTTTTCATGTCGATGTCCGTGTTCTGATTCTACACTTAGTAATGCCCTTGTGCCTGTGGTATAGCCTGTGCCTGATGTAATGTCATCTCAAAGCCAAGCTGAATAACCAGCCTATTATCAAATCCACAATAATGAGAATTACTCTTCAAGTTCAACATCGGACTGCAGGGCCAAACCACAAGGTATTTATAATGAAAATAGAAGTTGCTGGAGAAACTCAACAGGTCTGACACCATCTGTGGAGAGAAAGCAAATTGAACATTGGAGTCCAGTGACCCTTCTTCAGAAGGGAATTTAGTTGGTCCACCTTCTGACACAATACCAATAAATGGCAAAAACTTCCAGGTTGTTTTATTCTGTTCCGGCTGGGTTTGATTGGAACGGGTTTGGGTGGCTGCTCACTGTACAATTGCAGCATTTTCTGATTTGATTTGATTAATTGTAGTCACGTGTACCTAAATACAGTGAATATCTTTGTATCGTGAGCAGTTCAGGCAGATCACAGCAAACAAGGACATACAGATCATACGTGCTTAGATAGAACAAGGCATACGAGGTTACACTGCCCAGGAGGTGCACAAAGCAAGATCGATATTAATAAGATCAACCTTATTTGAAGTTAGGAGAGATCAATTCAGCAGTCTAATAACAGTGGGAAGAAGCTGTTCTTGAACTTGTTGGTATGTGTATTCAAGTTTCTGTATCTTTTGCCTGATGGAAGAGGTTTGAAGAGAGTATTACCAGGCTAAAAGGGGTCTTTCGTGACGTTGGCAGCCTTTGCGCAGCATCAAAAAGTGTAATTGGAGTCTGTGGTTAGAAAGTTGGCTTTCACGATAGTGTGGTTTGTGAATACAACTTTCTGTAGTTTCTTGCAATCCTGCGCAGAGCAGTTGCCGTACCAGGCCATTATGCACCCGGATAGTATACTTTCTACGGCACATCTGTAAACGTTGGTGAGGGTTCTTCTAGACAGACCAAATTTCCTAAGCCGTCTATGGAAGAAGACCATTGCATTTATGTGCAAGGTCCAGAACAGATTGTCGGTCATTGTCACTCCTAGGAACTTGACGGTCTCCATCTCAACTCCGCTGATGTAGATAGAAGCATGTCCTCTTCCTTTCTTACTGAAGTCAATGATCAGTTCTTTGGTTTTGCTGACACTGCAAGAGAGATTGTTATCATTGCACTGACCACCAAGGAGTCTATCTCTTTTGTGTATTCGGATTCATCGTTATTTGATATCCGTCCTACCACAATGGCGTCATCAGCAAACATGTAAATGATGTTTGTTTGGAATTTGGCAACACAGGAGCCTCAAGTACAGGCTAAGATTGCAGGGAGAGTCCAATTTAGACAAACTAGAAGTCTGTTGAATGTGAGAATAAAATATCTTTTTGTACACATCCAGACACATGATTGAATTTCAACCTTGACTTTATATAACCAAATAAAAAACAGATTTTTCCAGTAAGGTAAGGAACTTTTACTCATCCAAACAGGAACTACTTTATTTGGCACTATCCTGGCTCTGTCTGGCACTGTTTGCAATACTCCTTATTTGTTTAATTTTTGTTTATCCTCATCTCCCGCTCCTGTGGCCTATTCAAAGCTGTTTATCTCAGCTTTTATGAAGTATGATTTGTCTGGAGAATTCTGCTCTTTCAGTTTTACTATGAAAATAACTGTTCATTTCTATTTAACCCATGATGTTTGCAGTTTAATTGGATTACCAATGTTCCCGAGAAATGCCTAGGTTATCTCCTCTGGTAGATTTATATCTTCAAATATGGATGTCTCTTCTAATGTAGGAGGAGAGCTCCTTAATTGTGCATAATTTGTAGTTTTGCTTATCTGGTATTGTTTCTGATGTCAGCACATCCATTGAAAATGATATTCTTTTACAGATGTAACTTTTATTGTTGTAACTGGCTACTGCTTTTGCCTCTGAAGCTTTTTGGTCCACAGCACTGTCACTGACTCTTCGGACCTTTTCAATGCCTACATTCTGTGTTGCCTTGTTGCCCAGAGCATTTGTATGTTTATGAAGTGAGGAGGTTTGATTGCTATCTGTAGTAAGGTCACTCCTCAACTCGGAGAATCTATCTGTGTTTTTTCTCAATGGCCTCTGCTTCCAAAATGATTTGGAAAGCTTTCTCCAAAGTTAGATCTTCTTTAGACTTTATGTTTAGACAAAGACTGATCAAGTATTCCGAGAATAATTTTGAACTCAATTTGTAAGAATTCACACTCATAGGTTCCAACTAATCTCTTGAGGTTATTAATTGCAGATTAGATTAGATTACTTACAGTGTGGAAACAGGCCCTTCAGCCCAACAAGTCCACACTGACGCACACCCACCCAGACCCATTCCCCTACATTTACCCCTGCACCTAACACTACAGGCAATTTAGCATGGCCAATTCACCTAACCTGCACATTTTTGGACTGTGGGAGGAAACCAGAGCAAACCCATGCAGACACGGGGAGAACGTGCAAACTCCAAACTCCTGAGGCAGGAATTGAACCCAGATCTCTGGCGCTGTGAGGCACCAGTGCTAATCACTGTGCCACAGTGCTGCCCATCCTCCAGATAGTTGTATTGTTTTGTTAAATGTTGCACACTCAAGAATTCTGTTTGTTCTTAAGTTAAAATAAATGTCATCAGTTTTTATAACTTCAACAAAAATATTTGTATCTTCCTTTGCTTTCTGTCAATTTATAACATCATCAACTATGGGGCCTGTTTAATACAGTAATGTATTAACTTGTTCAGCTTCTGATTTAGTATTTAATTTTGAAGCAATTAAATAATCTTAGGAGCTGTTTACTTCACCACATCCCATCTTGTGTTCTGTTTAGGCCATTTTAGATCTTGAATCTGCTTGGATGAATTATGGATGGAACTTTTCCATTTGAACTGAAAGAATAGCAGTGAGCGCTTTGGATGGTGCAATATCCACAATGGTCCAGGGCAAGTTATCTCATATGATCCCACACTTATTTCATTATCTATGTGAGTGAGATGTTGCATGAGTTACTCAGCAAGCTGCATGGTGAGCAAAACAGAGTTCCTGCCCATTCAAGTTCAAAGGATTTGGCACCACATTTAAAGGCCAGATGCACACCACCTCAGACATTGTAAACCAGGCACTGCCCCTCTGACTGTCGTGTTGTGCCCAGCAATGCTTCTGATGGAGGTCACACTGGCACTGAGATTTATGATCACTACCCTACAAGTGCTCACTGAGAGAAGTTCAATCCTCTTCCTGGCTGAATGCCTAAGGAAATGAAACCACCAGAATCATCCAGCCTGGGCAGAGATCACAGCACTAGTGAGTGCAATAAAATGGGACAGCCAGGAATCCTGGTAAAACGCAAATGATCTCCTGACCTTCATAGTGTTAAGTGACACCGTCATCTCTCTGCCACCTCACACTCTGAGGACCATCAGTCACTCTGAGTCTGACTCTACAAATATGGCTCTCCAATGGTTGATGGACTGCAAGCCTCAGCATCACATGCATGATGTCTATTCACCAGTCACAGACACTTCATCTTTTCAAACTATTAACATTAATGTACTTCCTACTCACTCACTGGACATGCTTCAAAACCTTATATGGTTATATAAGTCCACAATATGCTTCTGCATCCATTCCCATTATACTCAAGATTTACTTTTATTCCACAGCAGGAAAATCAGACCCACATTCAACTCAAGAGAGCTAAAACAGGCAATGGGGAAGTGGACATCAAGCTCCTCACTGCCTTTGTGGAAAGCATGGTTAAACTTTCTGTGGAGAATCAGCCCCAGTCCTCTGATGATTAAGAGTCAGCCAACTAACACAGTGAGTAGCATTGTACTCTGCTCTTCTTGGATGAGAACCAACAATAACAGTTTGGCTGCATAAGCTTCTCTCATCTTCACCAAATAAGTTCCTCTCTTTTCTTAGTGACTCCACAGGGAACCACAACCAAGCAAAGGCCACAGTTGGAACGTATTACTGCCAGCTCCACTTCAAAGGAAGAACTGTGTACTTTCTGAGGATGCGCTGGCAAGATGCTCCCCCTCCACCAGCACAGGGACAATCACCTCTGTGGATATTCAATCTAGATTCGATTCAGGGGCATGACCTGGTGAGTACATTACTGACAATGTCCACAGCTGGTGGAAGAAAAAATGCCAGAGATCTCTGACACTCTGAAACTGCTGGAGAACAGGCAGTCAGACCATTGCAGAAGACCTGTCTCTGGACTTAGCCAAAAATGATATATTCAACCTGCAGAGACAGGCACTGGATCATCAGCCTGGTATTCCAAGCCCTTGGCTGGTAAATACCCAAGGTAAAGGAGTCTGTTTTATTCCCAATATTAAGGTGGCAGTCTCCATGGAAAAACTGGAAACTGCCTTGGAGTTACAGATCCAGCAGAACCTAAGTGGCTGCCGGAATGGCACTTGAACCTGGTTTAGTGAGGGCAAATTAAAAGGGGATAAGATCCCAATCCAAGTGCCCTTTCTTCTCAAGGCGAGCGTTTCTAGCAGACACTCACAAAGAGGAGGAGAGAGAAAAACAGATACACTTGTAGCTTCTTCCCCGAATAATCCTCTGCCCTGATATCCTCCTCCTACCTGTTCCTAATGACTGCAGCGTTAAGTTGAAGTGGGTGACTCTGCATCAGGGCAGGACATGCTCAACTTGATTGAACTGTCTCAGCTAAAGGACTCCTGGGGCAACTGCTCCAATCTTCAAGTCATCACACAGAAACCTCCTTCAATCTGAGCACTGGGAGTGAGGGAATGAAATTAAAACATATGGAGACCAAATCAGTGGTGCAAGTGTTCAATCCATTTTAAAGGTACAGTTTTTAATCAATATATATTCACTTGCATTGTTCTTATTGTACCGAAAGGACCAAGTTAATTTCAGCAGGGGCAAAATGTGCAGCATTTTCAACCATCAGAAAGCATGTGATGTATTGCAAGGGGCAGATATTTATTGTTCTCCTATGTTCTCTTCAGCCAGCTGACTGATGCTGAGCATAGATAGATGGTGATCGTGATGGTGTGATATTTCTGTATATTTCACAAGGGAAAGCTATGCACTATTTCTGCCTTCTCAAAAGAACACCAACACTGAGAGGCTAATGGACAACTCACATAAGCACCCTTATTCATTGTTCTATTTATTGGAATGAACAGGTTTATAAATAGCAACCCACTGCAGACTGAGTGCTGTCAGCTTGGATGCAAAGATACAGGAAGAGATCAGAGCAGTCTTATTTCAATGTGAAACATTTGAAATGATGGCGAGAGACCATCTCTCATAAGTAACTTTCTCAGGATGAATGACAACTTGAGAATCACCACAGGGTCATGACAGACTAATGATGTCCTGGGACACTGTCACTGAACTGTGCCATCTGCTGGAATGGAACTTGTGACCAGATGGAATTAGTGGCCATCCAATTGCAGTTGCCATTCAAGGTGACAGCTATGCTGAATTTTTATGCAACAGGCTGTTTCTCAGGATTCACTGGTGACCTGTGTGGCATTTTCAATCCTCAACCCACCAATGTATCAAGGTTGTGACTGATACAGTTTGTGACAGATGAACCTGCTTCATCCTGTTTCTCTGTGAAGATGTCAGTGGTGCAGGTTGGGCAGGAAGCTTTGCCAACATAGCTGGCTTCCCCCCAGGAACAGGACTCGACACATGGTACACACTTTGCTTTCACAGCATCTTATCAAAGTCCATCCACAGAAAGGCATTCCATTCCAGCAATGTACATGTCATCTGTTATCATCAATACCACATCAGAGAAATCCACACCAGGTACCCTGTAATGATACCTATATCTTTGAGAATTCTGTTCTTCCTGTTTTGTTTCAAGGCCTAGATGCCCAATGAGAATGGAACTGGGAGAGGAGGGCTGCTCTCTTAAACCATGTCAGACATTTCCTTTCAACAGGCAGCTGACTAATGCTGAGCATAGGTATAATGCGGCCCATTCCTTCACTTGTGCCATCATGGAGTAGATGATTGGTGTCCTGTAAAAGAGGTTCCAATGCTTGGTTTGGTATGGAAGGCTGTGCCATGCACAAAAGGAGCAGCCAAGGAATGGATATGATGGCTGCTGCATAGTATGGAGATTGGCAACAGCCTTTTGAGGAGGAAGATGAGGACATTGTGCAGTAGGACCATAACCTTCAACATGTTTGATGGTGGGGACGCTGGGGTGGGGGGAGTGGAGTTAGAGTCACGTGCCACAGTCAGGCAATGGACATTTTTGACAGAGTTATGAGGGATACTAAATGTATCAGTTTTTACTGTGGGGAAAAGAAATGGAATGTAGAAAATGCAAGGAAATGAATTTTGATGTTTTAAAAAACAGTTCACATTACAGAGGAGGCGGTTTTAGAAGCAGCATGATTTTGCACAGTTAGCTTTAGTTACTGTCCTGATGCATTTGTGGGCACAAGGCTGAGAAATCCCACACAGGTCACACACATTGCAGTTTAAAGCATCTGTTCCCTTCAAAGCCCCCAGGAGACAAAGGCCTCCCGCTCCTGAAACCTCACATCCCACTCCTGCAGATGGCAAAATTCCATCACAGTGCCCCAGGATCCACAGGAAATGGAGATGAGTCCAAAAACCTTTTGTCCTTCTGTGGGCTACCTGCCCTCTGTCTGAGCTGGGTTCTCCTCATGCACTACAGTGGCCTGCTGCTTCCCCTGGGCTTGTCACTGGCCCTGGTCCTCCAGCACCTACCTTCACCTACACAGGATGGCAACCCGAGGGATCAAAGTCCTATTGGAGGCTGGTGGCAAGACCGAAAGTTGGGAATATAAAGAACAAAAAATGTTCTTTGGTCTCAGGAGAGTGTATGGTTGCTGACGCTGCAGATAAGGGCTGCACACGTTCCTCCACAGAGTAAGACATGCAGCGCCCTGGTGAGGGACATGTCTCTATCCTTCATCTAATCTCTGCCTCAGCGGGTGCAGTAACTTGATAAATGAGCCACATTGGCTGAATGAACAACACATTTCATCAAAGGAGAGTCCCAGCTGCATTCCACCCACTTCACAAGCCAGACCCACAACAATAAATCAATTTTTTCCTTGCATTCAGTACAAACCATAGTTAACCATCTATGACTGATGATGAAACAATTGTCTCTGTATTCCACAGTACCATTGGATGCTGCACAAGTTAAGGGTCACCTTTGTCCAGTATTGAGTCACCAGTGTACGATTTGCAAGAACCATGGCATGTTACAAATTGGTTTTGACTATCACTTGAAAAAAAGAGATGTATACTTTTCATGCAGTTCAAATGGAAAAAAAAGCAAACTAAAAGGAGCCGGCATTGCAAATAGCTGCTTCATATCTTTTCCACTGTAATATCTTAGCACCAGTAGACGCGGATCCCACACTTGCCCTCATCAAACTAACACTGACTCCACCTGCCCTCGGCACTGCCCCAGCCATTTTCTGTTGCATTTCACATTGAGGGAGAGGCAAGGTTATGGCAAGGGATGCAACTCGCAGTGGACACTGGACTCCAACTGGTTGCCAGGTAACTGAATCTCCCCCCGTTTTAGCTCAAAGTACCATGACAACTTATTTCCAACCATTGCACCAGGTGGAGATCCACTAATTGAACTTTGCCTCCAATGGTCCTATTTGCCCTCTAAACCACAGAAGTATACCTCAATAATGGAGCAAATTACTGCAGACTCTGCATTGAAAATAACAAATGCTGGAGATCACAGATTGTCAGGCAACATTCATGGAGAGAGAGCAAGCTAACATTTTGAGTCTACATGACTTTTCATCAGAGCAGAAATCAAGTGTGGAGGGGGCAGCATTGATGCAGTAATGGGAGGGCGGTGGTGGGGTCGGTTGGAGTGCTGGGGGATAAAGGATGTTTAGATTAATGTGAGAATGGCAGAACAATGATGTGTCTAACTGCTTGACTGGAAAGAACAGACCGTCCCACTGGGATGAGGAGAGGGGACAGAATGTGACAGAGAATGTAACAAGCAAAGCTAAAAGAAAAGGTATAATGGGTTCACAATTTGAAGATGCTGAACTCAATATTGTAGTTGGTATTGTATTGTCAGAAGGTTGTAAACTGCCTAGTTTGAAGATGAGATGTTGCTTCTCAATGAAGCACATCCTCAGTTTTCCATGCTCCTCCAACATAGGCCACTGTGCTGGTCACTGCCAATAACACCCCTCCCCCAGCCTACTCTTCCCTCCATGCCTTTCTGCCTACCCCAAAGTACACCTGAGAGACCCCGTCACCACACTTGTCCAACCTCTACAAACGTCTCTGTTTCCCTGGTCAGTCTGGACTGCTTTTGGCAATGATCCTTGCACTGCCCCTCTAGACTTCCCTTGCACCCTCCTGAACTATCAATGGAACAAAACCCGCACCCACCCCCAGACAATATTCTCCCCATATATCAATGGGTAGCCCCTCGATATGACTGACCAGGCCTCTTACCCCTATCTTTACAGCTCCTAGACTAAGAATACACAATTCCACTGACTGCTGCTGCTGGCTCTACAGGATTACCCAGTCCCTGGTCTGCAGTTGAACATTTCCCCTGACGGTCCTCCGACTGAGCAGATGAATACCTGTGGACTGATTGCAGATTGTGCTGTCTGACTGATGGTACCGAGATTCCCTAAAAGACAGCATCCATTCTTTGAGTGGACTGAGGATTAGCCCTCACCCACGTGGCTATTTTGTTGAATAAAGGTGGAGTTTCCAGCTGTATGATTGATGTCTTGATGTGCCACAAAGCAAGATGTTTCCCCTTCACTATCCTGCAGACAGATCCCTACTGACAAACACATCAAAAGAGCGGCATGGCAGTGTGGATAGCCTTTAGTTGTGGGTGAAGGGCCAACATGCTAATATGCTTGGCAAGGCAATGTAAGGGAAGGCATGGATGCTGTGACCATGCAGGTCAATGCGAAGTGAATGAGTGTTTAATGAGCAGCCCTGAGATGCACCAGTCTATGAGCTGGATGCTGGCCCCCTCCCTGTGCAATGCGTCCTTGCTGCAGCCTTTCAACGACGTACCATGAAATGCAGATCTGTGTCTCTTAAGCAGTGTGCAAGTAGATCAGAGCGGTGTTCTCATGGTCATGAGGGTTGGATCAATTGTTGGATGCCAATTTCCATAGATAAATCAATGAGTTACTGGACTCAAAATGTTAACTCTGTTTCCCTCTCCACAGATGCTGCCAGACCTGCTGAATTTCTCCAGCACTTTCCATTATTATTGTAGGTGTTTTCTTCTTTTTTATATCACTTCTGCTATTGTTCAATAAAAGTTAATGTCTTCAACAATTTGAAGATTTTCCAATACATGATGCTCCCACATTAATCAATGACAAGATGTTATGCTATACTTGGGTGTGAGAGTGCTATCATTCCCTTAGCCGGAGTTCTAACACATTATGGAGCTGAGCGGAGGTAGAATGAGGAGTTTTATTCTTGGAGCTGCAGTTACAATGACAGTCAATTAGACAGCTAATGATTTAAATTGGCAATGCATTTACGAATCAGAACTTCTATTCACAATGAATATCACATGTGTCACCTCAGTGCCTGCAGAAACTGTCCTTCTTGTTTCTTTTGCATTCTATTCCCTTTTCACTGTCAGCTGCAATATTGTGAAATATAAAGGTCCTGACAAACACTGTCGCAACTGCTGTCAAACAATAAGTACATGAAGTCAGTTTGAGTGCTGTAATATTAGGGTGCCAGGTGGATGGGTGCAGGGTGCCATGTATGTCGGGTGCGAATTGGTACAGGAAAGGTGTCAGGTGGATTGGGTTCAAATCATGTTCCCTGCTGAATAGGATACCAGCTCAACAAGGTCCTGCCTGAAACACCGACTCTCCTGCTCTTTTGATACTGTATGACTTGCTGTGCTTTTTCCAGCTCCACATTTTATTGACTCTACCAGCTAGACAGGAAGAAGGATGTTGGATGAGTAGAAGAAGTGTGCCAGCTAAATAGGTTAAAAACAAGGACTGCAGATGCTGGAAACCAGAGTCTAGATTAGAGTGGTGCTTGAAAAGCACAGTAGGTCAGGCAGCATCCGAGGAGCAGGAAAATTGATGTTTCGAGCAAAAGCCCTTCATCAGGAGTAGAGGCAGGGAGCCTGCAGAATGCACCCTGCCTCTATTCCTGATGAAAGGCTTTTGCCCAAAATGTCGATTTTCCTGCTCCTCGGATGCTGCCTGACCTGCTGTGCTTTTCCAGCACCACTCTAATCTAGACTGCCAGCTAAATAGAATGCGAACTGGTAATGGTGCCTGTTGTATACAAAGGAGCATGTTAGGTTGGGTGGTTGCCACATGAGAACTGGATGGGGTACCAAGATGATAGGGTGCTATGTTACATGGTGGCAGGAGGCCATGCTCATATTAGAGTGTTTGGGCAGGTCAGGACAGGTTTGAGAAATCGTGTCTGCCAGGATTATTGAAAGGTTGGGTATCGGGTCTGCGAGATATCTGTCTGGCTGTAGGGCAGGGGGAATGGGAGGTTGTCTTAGTTCAGTTTCAGCTGGGAATGGATCAGCAGGTTTGGGGAGTAGCTGTAGAGTGTGAAAAGGGGGTATCAGATCAGCGTGTTGGGTTTAAGTGGTCTGGAGGAAGTGTAGATTAAGTGTGTGAGTTATGTAAATTTCCTCAGGAATTGGACAATGTGTTTAGTAGTCTGACTTCTCCAGAGTGGTTATTTTATTGGAAACATCACATGTTCTGATTTGTTTGGAGGGTTCCAACCATAGAGCAACTCCAGAAGAATCTTCAATTCCTTCAGAGTTCTGCTGAAATGGGGATTCCACAACTCTCACCTACATTGGAATAATGAAAATTCAAGCTATTTTGTTTTAAAATGCCTGATCACAAGAAAGAGGAAACTGTATCTAGCAAGTAAATGTACTGAGAATTCTCCACCTTATCTGAACTGCCTGTTCAGGAACCAGCCAGAATTAAATTTGAAACAGAGATTTAGCTGTAGGAACAGGTTTATTATCATGTTTTATGACTGACATACCTCTTGCAATGAAATTGGTTTCCCTCCCTCCAGTACAAGCAGAGTGCACGAGTTTGGAGGATTGCGTTCAGATTTGAGATGTTTGACAATTTAACATCTCACTTGATCCCAACCCACTCACTTTTGGGGGAATTAACATTAGCCTTATTGTTTCCACAAATTCGTTTTGAATTATCCATTTTCCAATCCATGCTGTGTCTTGATGTTCTATTGTTCTAGACAAGATTAAATGTCTTACTCTGGTCTGTGTTAGCTAATCCCACTCGAATCCTAAAAGAAAATTGGCTATCATATCACCACTCAAACCTTCTGTTTTTCACAGCATATGTCCTATTTCATGATTAGAATAGAGAGGAATTGTTGTGAATGCTAGTTTTGTCTAAGCACTAGAGTCATATCAATCCCTTTTCTGAATCCTCTTCAATAGTCGTTATTTTTTTTAAAGTTGGTTGCTAAACTTATTCAGTATCCCAAATGTAGTTTGTTCAATAGGATATATAGGGGCATGAAATTTTCAATTAACATTCATTCAAATGCATCCAAACATTTGTTTTGACTGCATTGGCATATTGTGTAAAGGGAATTATTAGGAAGAGAAAAAAAAAAGCATATTGCTGAAACACATCTGTACCTATCCTGTGTATAAAATGAAATATTGCAAATGCTTTAAGTCTGAGAATCAATGTTTCCTATGACAAGCAAATAATTCCTTGATCATTGCAGGTTTTGTGTATAATTAGAATGTAAATTCAGTAGTGAGGGCTTCATTAAACCATATCTGAGGAAGTCCTTCTGCCTCCAGGCACAGAGCATTTCACACAACTAACATTTTTGTCTTGAATTCAGTCATGTTTTCAAATGTGATGCAGAATATGCTGACATCCTGAAATGTAAAAAATGAAGAAGAATCATTTGTTTCTTTCTTGAACACAGTCACCATATGCCGATGAGGGTGCAATAAATTGATTGCTGTGACTTTGAACTTGAAGACTGAGGTTTACTTTAGTTAGTCAGAAATACTTTCCTGCTTGAGAAATTCAGCAGAATTATTTTCAGGAACTGAGTAATAGAATTCTCTATCCTATGATCCTGCTCCATTAGCTACTTGACGAAGGAGCAGTGCTCCGAAAGCTTGTACTTCCAAATAAACCTGTTGGACTATAACTTGGTGTTGTGCAATTTTTAACTGAGTAATAGAAAGCTGAGGTTATTGATAACTGATTGCTTTTCTGGATCCACTTGAAGGGTTGTTTTCTTCCACCTCAAAAACAGGAAGGAAATGAATACATGGTGAAATAAACTTAGTTTATCCACTAAGTTAAAGGTGAATTTAATAAAAGCTGACAAGAAATAATAAATTATGTATTTTGCAGGAAAAATTCACAACTGATATAAAACCACAGAGATAAAATAGTCTGGGAGACAAAGGATATTAACAGTGAAAAATGATACAATATCCAGTTCAATCATTGACTGATGAAGACCTTGTTATCCACAAATGGTAAAGTCAACAGTGAGTTATTGTAGCCTCTACACTTATGGTAAATTTTGCAAGTTCAAATTGCATGTTCTGTTTATATGAGACAAGAGAAAATGTTTGTTTCTCCAGAAAGTTTTGTAAGTCAGGTATACACAAACTCCTCTTAAATAATGCCTTTAGAGTTGTCTGTCTGATCAAATTGCTTTTCTGGAAGATCTATCTCATTCAAATCAACATGAGTGAAACCTGGGAATTGGCAATAATTAAAATCACCAACCATACCAATTCACCATGAAAGTAATATAAAGGGTAAAGATCCAGAATTCCTCTCTTGTGAAAGATAGAACTTTCATTTTATAGAATAATACTTGGGATCCATTTTAAATCAAAAAAGCACCAGCACAGATTATGTTTGCTAATGAAATTTCAATGCTGCATTTGACTTGGATAAAATGGCTGAAATGATTAAAAACACATCAGTTTAACAATATTATCTTTTGGATAAATATGTTGGTTGGAACATTGAGAAGAAACAGGCTTGTTTATGAAATGTAGTCAGTATTATTAAAAAGAAAACTGTGAATGTTGAAAAATTATTCAAAACTAATGATCAGCTTAAACAATCCACAGCAAAGTATCAAGCTGAAAAGACTTCTTCACGCACAGCCAAGACTTTTATATCATTAAATAAACAAGCTTCAATAACCTTTGGGCAGAAGGAATCCTTATCCTGCCAGTAAACCTCAAGATCTAAACTTGATCTAAATTTGATGAACAGATGTTGTAACTTGATTTTAAGTTACTTATCGTACGTAGACTTTGAAATATTAATTCATAATTCAAATGTTTATTTTCAGTAGAAACAACTTCAAAATTGAAAAGGTGTCTCCCAACACTCTTCCAGTAAGCAAAAGGTAGGCATGGTTGAAATAACATCAATTGGCTAATGAACTTTGCAAGAATCCCACTATCCAGTTCAATTTTACAAAGCAAGACAATAAGATTGGTGGACATTTTTGCACAATACAAACATTCCTATCTTAGAAGATGTTTTTGTTTTCTCACAACAATATGACCCATGGTTTGGAAACCATAATTGATCATAATTATATAGTTAGATTTAAATAATAAAGAAGTGGTTCACATCATTGTATGTCCCTTGAAAACTGATAACAATGTTATTGTCCAGGAAAATGGTGGATGTGCTGAAAAAGCACTTTGCATCAGTGTTTGCATTTGAGAAAGAAACAATTATGCTTGAACATTCAAAAATGTTGAGAATACAACAAAATTAACTTTTAACTAAAAATAAGATAGGGAAGAAAATAATGGCACTGAACCGGCACTCCTTTCCAAGTGTTAAGGGAATGTTTGCCATGCTTTGGACATTACAATCAGTTTATGTCTTAAAACCACTTTACCAAAGTGCTCTTGTCAGTGTTGTGGACAAAGTGATATAGAACTCATTTTGCTGTTCAACTCAATTTTATTCACAAAATATTCCTTAATAAAAAAAAAACACGAAAGTGTTTCCCAAATTCTCACAATAATTACTCTCTATCCAACTCTATCCATCCGATAAAGGAATTTGGTCATGGTGATGCACGGTTTGAGGTGAGCCATTGGAATCTCCTTTCTTTCTGACGTGGGGCTGATTCTGTTCCATAAATGTGAGTCTTGCAGGTCAGGGCTGATTTTTTTCTGGGTCTTCTTGGGTTGCTGTATGGTCTTCCATCACAAGTCTTGCTGTGCATCTTCCCTGAGACTTGGCTTCCATGGTTTGTTCTTATCTTCCCTCTTCCTGGACCTTCCTGAATGTTTGGTTGCCTTTGCTCAATGGAATCATGAGTGAAGTTTAAAATATCCAATGATGTCATGCCAGTACCCTTCACGTTTTCCATGCTGGGCAGGTGTAAAGTTCAGGTATTCAGACACTGACTGAAAGCAAGGTGCCAGAAATTCTGATTGAAACTTATCCTTTTTGAATGTTCAAGCATAATGATTTCTTTCTCAAATACAAACACTGATGCAAAATGCTTTTTCAGCATTTCTGCCATTTTCCTGGACAATAACATTGTTATCAGTTTTCAAGGGGCATACAATGGTGTGAACCACTTCTTCATTATTTAACTCTAACTATATAACCATGGGTCATTTTGTTGTGAAAAAACAAAAACATCTTCCAAGAAAGGAATGTTTGTATTGTGCAAAAATGCCCACCAATCTTATTGTCTTGCTTTGTAAAATTGAACTGGATAGTGGGATCCTTGCAAAGTTTATTAGCCAATTGATGTTATTTCAACCATGCCTACCTTTTGCTAACTGGAAGAGTGTTGGGAGACATCTTTTCAATTTTGAAGTTGTTTCTACTGAAAATAAACATTTGGGTTCCCCTGAACCTTTGTCACCTCTTTAACCTTGACGTCCACTGTTCTCTGTAGCTGATAGCTACTGTCTGCTGTATAATTTAGTTTGGCCAATTTTCTGTCAGGCCTGATTTCTCCAGCTGTGGGTCAATTTAGAATGTCCAATTTCAAGCCCCTTGAGTCACTTGACAGGAAACATATGAGAATGTTGTAGATACCTGAACTATAATCCTCAAGAGTTCTCCAAATTCGGGATCTACTCTTTAGACTGGAAATTTGAAAATTGGCTGCACCCTTTGTGGTGGATAGATGGCTGCTGGACATTCAGTGGTGGAGACAGCAGAGTGGTCTTGGAGGATGACCATCATACTCTCTGCTTCACATTGCATCACTATTGACTGGGTAGCAGCTGGAGGCTAATAGGCAATAGCAAAGGCCCGAGTGGAGTTGCAAGCTTGAACTGATAATGAAACTCTTGAGGGAGGTCAGCAGATTCAAACACGATGCAGTTGCAGCTAAATTCCTGGTACCTCAATGATTAGTTGGAGAGCAGGCTGTGTAATTCTGTAGTGTTCCTGAATCCCCTTTTGGACACTGGTTAACAATTGTTTGATCACTGAAGTATAGACTTTTGATCATGTCACAGCAGGATTCAATCTCTGTAATCCCAAGTTTAGGATGATCACCTCAGCGAACAGTATTTTGAATCAGATAAATAACAGTTCAAACCTGCACAAACCAGACCTTGAGTGAAAAATGCATTTCTTGCATTCAAATTGAGACATTAACCATCAGATCCTGCATAAAGGTTGGTACCTCTTTCATGGCTGGAGACACCATTTTATTTAATAAAATGTCGAGCTCTGTGAAAATCTTGTGTCAAATTGGTGATAGACTGCTTCATGCTCCTTGCCGTTGTGGTTAGATATGCTGGTACACATCCCCCAGTGTACCAAAAATTTGGCTGGATTCACCTAGACGTGTACTACTGTAGGGTGGACTTCAATGGGTTTAGCTGAGCCAACGCAACAAACTTTGATTATGCTTCTCCCTCTGGCAAGCTGATAGCTCTGCTATTCTTTCCCCATAGTCTGGCTGATGCATACGAGCATCTCAGCAAATGAAAACCTCTCCAATATTGCATCCTCTAAAATATTTACAGCAGCAATACCTGAATTGGCCAATGCATTATTAAGAACATGTGTTGGTGTCTCAATACCTTCAATGTCTTTTTCATCTGTCTGTTCAGGTACCAATCCTTGAAATAGTAAGTGAGAAGGTTTGCGTTGTGCTGAGGTCAGAAGAAAATGTAAGAAGTGCATGCTTCCATTCTCCATAGCGTACCAGTCAGAAGTGTCATAGAGTCAGAGAGTCATAGAAATGTACAGCACTGAAACAGAACCTTCGGTCCAACTCGTCAATGTCGACCAGATATCCCAACCCAATCTAGTCCCACCTGCCAGCACTTGGCCCATATCCCTCCAAACCCTTCCTATTCATATACCCATCCAGATGCCTTTTAAATGTTGCAATTGTACGAGTCTCCACCACTTCTTCTGACAGACCATTCCATACACGTACCACTCTCTGCATGAAAAGTTGCCCCTTAGGTCACTTTTATTCCTTTCCCCTCTTACCCTAAACCTATGCCCTCTAGTCCTGGGCTCCCCCAGCCCAGGGAAAATATTTTGACTATTTATCCTATCCATGCCCCTCATGATTTTATAAACCTCTATTAGGTCACCCCTCAGCCTCTGATGCTCCAGGGAAAACAGCCCCAGCCTGTTCAACCTTTGCCCGTAGCTCAAATCCTCCAACTCTGGCAACATTCTTGTAAGTCTCTTCTGAACCATTTCAAGTTTCACAACATCTTTCTGATAGGAAGGAGATCAGAATTACACGCAATATTCCAACAGTGGCCGAACCAATGTTCTGTACAGCTGCAACATGACCTCCCAACTCCTGTACTCAATACTCTGACCAATAAAGGAAAGCATACCAAACGGCTTCTTCACTATCCTATCTACGTGCGACTCCACTTTCAAGGAGCTATGAACCTGCACTCCAAGGTCTCTTTGTTCAGCAACACTCCCCAGGACCTTACCATTAAGTGTATAAGTCCTGTTAAGATTTGCTTTTCAAAAATGCAGCACCTCACATTTATCTAAATTAAACTCTGACACTTCTCAGCCCATTGGCCCATCTGTTCAAGATCCCGTTGTAATTTGATGTAACCTTCTTTGCTGTCCACTATACCTCCAATTTTGGTGTCATCTGCAAACTTACTAACTGTACCTTTTACGCTCACATCCAAATCATTGATATAAGTGATGAAAAGTAGTGGACCCAGCACCGATCCTTGTGGCACTCCACTGGTCACAAGCCTCCAGTCTAAATAACAGCCCACCATCACCATCCTCTGTCTTCTCCCTTTGAGCTAGTTCTGTACCCAAATGGCTAGTTCTCCCTGTATTCCGTGAGCTCTAACCTTGCTAACCAGTCTCCCATGGGGAACCTTGTCGAATGCCTTATTGAAGTCCATATAGATTACGTCCACTGCTCTGCCCTCATCAATCCACTTTGTTACTTCTTCAAAAAACTCAATCAAGTTTGTGAGACATGATTTCCCACATATAAAGCCATGTTGACTATCCCTAATCAGTCCTTGCCTTTCCAAATACATGTACAGAGCTGAAAATGTGTTGCTGGAAAAGCGCAGCAGGTCAGGCAGCATCCAGGGAACAGGAGAATCGACGTTTCAGGCATAAGCCCTTCTTCAGGAATGGCCTGAAGAAGGGCTTATGCCCGAAACGTCGATTCTCCTGTTCCTTGGATGCTGCCTGACCTGCTGTGCTTTTCCAGCAACACATTTTCAGCTCTGATCTCCAGCATCTGCAGACCTCACTTTCTCCTCAAATACATGTACATCCTGTCCCTCAAGATTCCCTCCATTAGCTTGCCGACCACTGACGTCAAGCTCATTGGTCTATAGTTCCCTGGCTTGTTCTTACCACTCTCCTTAAACAGTGGCACCATGTTAGCCAACCCCCAGTCTTCCGGCAACTCACCGGACTATCGATGATACAAATATCTCAGTAAGAGGCCTAGCAATCACTTCCCTAGCTTCCCACAGAGTTATAGGGTACACCTGATCAGGTCCTGGGGATTTATCCACTTTTATGCATTTCAAGACATCCAGCACTTCCTCCTCTGTAATATGGACATTTTTCAAGATGTCACCATCTATTTCCCTACATTCTATATCTTCCACATTCTTTTCCACAGTAAATACTGATGCAAAATGCTTGTTTAGTATCTGCCCCATCTCCTGTGGCTCCACACAAAGGCTGTCTTGCTGATCTTTGAGGAGCCCTATTCTCTCCCTAGTTACCCTTTTGTCCTTAATGTATTTATAAAAATTCTTTGGATTTTCCTTATCTCTATTTGCCAAAGTTATCTCATGTCCCCTTTTTACCCTCCTAATTTCTCTCTTAAGTATACTCCTACTGCCTTTATACTCTTCTCATGATCTACTTGATCTATCCTGTCAACACCTGATATATGCTTCCTTCTTTTTCTTAACCATACCCTCAATTTCTTTAGTCATCCAGCATTCCCCATACCTATGAGCCTTTTCTTTCACCGTAACTGGAATACTGTTTCTGGACTCTCGTTATCTCATTTCTGAAGGCTTCCCATTTTCCAGCCATCGTCCCTTTACCTGCAAACACCTGCCTCCAAACAGCTTTTGAAATTTCTTGCCTAATACTGTCAAAATTGGCCTTCCTCCAATTTAGAATTTCAACTTTTGATCTGATCTATCCTTTACCATCACTATTTTGAAACTAACAGTATTATGGTCTCTAGCCCCAAAGTGCTCGCCCACTGACCCCTCATTCACCTGCCCAAGTGGGAAGAGGAAAGGAGCAGAAAGTATAAAGAGACCTTCATCCTAAATTGCCTCAGTGGTGCTAGTATTTACATTGTTACTGGTGCTCCTACCCATCATCAGCAGCACTATCTCCTACTACATGTTAAACCAGGCCGGCTTTAAGATTTGATCAAGTGTCATAGATTATCCATAAGGGATCAAGGAGTCACAAGCAGTTTAGTGAGGAGTGACAGCTCAAATACATAATCAGAATCCACCGAGTAGACAAATGACCCGTAACAGATGAGCAGGTTTATTGGGTCTGAGATTGGATGGAACAAACGATTTGTTCCACACCTTTAGACTGATCAGGATGTTATATAAAAATGAGAGCAGAAAGTATGACCTTAAACAGACGCTGAATTACTTTGACATGCTTTGGTCCATTTATTTCCTCTTTTGTTAAAAGTGGTTCACTTAAATGCCAACCTTAGTCTTGACAATCCGTTCGCAGCACCTTGGAAAATTGAATAGTTTCATCCCAAAATTATGAGATATTTCATATAAATGTGAAACTGGAGAATTCTTTTGAAAATAAAATTTTCATGTCCTTTATCAACTTTAACATGGTATCAATTTTGTAAACCACTTGCTAAGAAGAAATACAAATTGCCAGTTTTTGGCTATGTGACATTCTGAACTTAACTGACAAATTAATAAGCGATACCTAACTGTGCTGGAAATGAATTTCGTGGAGGATAGAGTGACCTATAACATAGTGACACTAACATCAAATGATGTGCGACCAAGTAGGTACTATATGATAGTGAATTCAATTGATAGGTAATCTGTGATTCTGTGATGTTAATGTTAAGTGATGTGTGACCAAATGAAGACTGACTTGAGACTGACTGAGTGAGAATAAGACTCAAATGGTGCATGACTATACTGTCTAATAGCTTAACCTTCCAACTGAGGTGCAAACCATGTGACCTAATAATTAGAACAGAACAAGTGTGAGAAAATATGATTGACCACACAACAGACTTCATCATTCAGATATTTGTGCTTTCTCAGGCTCTTTCATCTCTTCCCCATCACATGACTTACTATGAACTTCTGAACTAATCAAAGTTGCAGATCTTTACACACACATACTCACAGATAAATGATACAAGACAAAGTAATGGACCAAAAAATTCAATCAAGTATTTTGGAACTGAACCAACAGTTCGTTGCGTTTGAGTAAAACTAATCTCAAGATATATCAAAACAAATATTGAACTAATGATGAAATTACATTAATCTCAGGTGTTGCCTGACAGCAAAAACATTTAATACCAACATCAAGTGTTCTAGAACTACAGCAAAAGTTCCATAACTCTGTCACCTAAATTATGCCAAGTTGAAAACCATATGGCAATTTTCTTCAGGTAAGTCAGATACTAGGGATTCTTCGCAATATGCAAGCCAGAGCCTTGAGCTGAAGGTATGGTATAACTCATGTTTAATATAAGATGCTAATTTGGTGAAGGAAGTCTTCACCAGGAATGGCTGCCAAGAGGCTTGATTTGCAACTGATTGTGGCTTAAAATGCTTGGTCGCATTCATTAAAGACACTGCATTTTGGTCACTGGTGCTTGCTGTAACACCCTCTCCTCACAGTCACTAGCTCTTTGGGAGAAAACAAGATGTTGATGTAAATTTCAACCTGTATTTAAAGAAATGCACACCATTTCATATCCAGACAGTGAATGTGAAGAAAATCTATGAAACTCATTGAAGATATCCTGGGACATGTTTCCAAGGCTTTTCTGATCTTGGACCTATATTCTCAAAGTACTTCATCTGAAAAGAATAGAAAGATTGGGTGTACAATTATCACTAAAGATGTCAGGCACAAAGATGCTAAAGGAGCAGCCAAGTTAAGGTCTCAAATCATTCTTTAGCTCATGCTTGGTGTAAGGCATCATTTTAGTAAAGAGGTCAAAGATTGTGCCAGAAATGTCCTGGAGTCTTGTTGAACAAACTGATTGCTACTTAAAATGCCTCCTAATACCCATTGTAGAAGCTGTACCCAATGGTATTTTGGTGGCTAATGCTTCAACTATAGTAATTAGCTGTTGGAAATAATCATACTTTAGATGCTAATTTCAAGAGTCACTTAAAGCAATAGGCACTACCTAAAGGTATACCCACCATTTCAGAATCTGTTGCAGCTGTGAAGAGTTTCTCTGAAGTACATCAGGAGACTTTCTTGAAAACTGTGTCAAGAATCAACCAATGCTCCAGCAAACTTTCTGCTGGAAGTTCTCCAAGGATTAAGTCACTAGGAGAAACAAAATCAAATTCCTGCAGATGCTGGAATCTTGAAACCAAAAGAGAAAACGCTGGAAAATCTCAGCAGGTCTGGCAGCACCTGTAAGGAGAGAAAAGAGCTGATGTTTCGAGTCTAACTGACCCTTTGTCAAAGCTCTGAAACCAAAAGAGAAAATGCTGGAAAATCTCAGCAGGTCTGGCAGCATCTGTAAGGAGAGAAAAGCGCTGATGTTTCGAGTCTAACTGACCCTTTGTCAAAGCTGAAACCCACTGCCACCTCTCTTCTAGGAATGCCCACCCTGAAGAAGTACTGCTCCTCTCTCCGATCAGCTTTGACAGTGTTTTCTCTTTGTAGGAGAAACACAAGCCTTGATCATGGATATGTTGTCACTTCCTTTCAGGTAGCCTCGAGAGAATCACATCAGCTGCTGCAACAATGAGGGCCAGGTGAGGTGAATGTTTTCTTCCTTGTGCATACAGAGTGTTGCTCCTCCTCTCAATACCAGGATTTCCAGTGGTACACTTGAGAATCTGTGCATGCCCTCCCTCAGTTATTGAGCCATCCTGAAATCTACTGCTGTGTGGCAGGGAGTACACTCCATACTTTTGGTGTAGCGAGCGCGAGGTGTGCATGTATTTTGCAACATGGAACTTGTGTTTAATCAGAGCTTCGGAGTTAAAACTGCAAGTGGCAATTTAGCTCTTCCTGGCAATTCAAATTATGGCAATCAGCAAATATAACAAAATGTTGCACTACATTCACATTTTCAAACAGCTCCTCTTGTAATGACTGCAATCACTTAGAGCCTGTTTACATTGTTTGGCTTAACTAACTCCTTAGCTGCTGCACTTTATTCAAGACCTTGTCGGGAAAAGGGAATGTTAGGTCATGAGCATCTTTCCATGGGTCTCAGTCTTGATGAGGAGTGAGGGTGAAGGAAATGCTGGGAAGAGGAATGCTGGTGAGGTGAGGGAGAGGGGTTGTGGAATGATAGGGGAAAAGCGATGAAAACAGAGTAATGTAGAGGGATGGAAGAGGGAGGGGAGGACAATATGTAACATGAAGCGTTGGGGAAGAGGGATAACATATAGCAGTCTTTTTCTGGTCTTCCAGTGCTGTATCTGAGAAGCTGGACCACCTTTCCATTGGCCTGTGAACTATTCTGTAAAATGCTGCTTCGCCAAGCAATTCCAGCATTCCCCAAGTTCAGCAGAAGTGATAAAGGGGAATTCATGTAGACTGTTCTGAGGGTGCGAAAGGTAGATGGAGGTGGGGTAATGATGATAGGTCGGAGAGGAGGGTGGAGCAAACAAATGGGAAGGAAGATGGACAGGTAGGACAGGTCATGAGGGTGGTGCCGAGTTGGAAGGTTGGAACTGGGATAAGGTGGGGGGAGGGAAAATGAGGAAACTGATGAAATCCACATTGATGCTATGGTGTTGGAGGATCCCAAGGTAGATGATGAAGCTTTTGTCCTTTAGGCATCAGGTGGTTAGGGAGTGGTGATGGAGGAGGCCCAGGACCTGCATGTCCTTGGCAGAGTGGGAAGGGGAGTTGAAGTATTTGGCCATGGGGCAGTGGGGTTGGTTGGTCCGGGTGTCCTGGAGATGTTTACTGAAGCGCTCTGTTTCTTGCCAGCTCTACTTAAAGTGAATATGTACATAGAGTCAGAGAATCATAGAGATGTACATCATGGAAACGGACTCTTCGGTACAATTCGTCCATTCCAACCAGATATCCCAACCCTATCTAGTCACACCTGCCAGCATCTGGCTAATATCCCTCCAAACCCTTTCTGTTCATATACCCATCCAGATGCCTTTTAAATGTTGAAATTGGACTAGCCTCCACCACTTCCTCTGGCAGCCCATTCCACATACATACCACCCTCTGCATGAAAACGTTGCCCCTTAGGTCTCTCTTATTTCTTTCCCCTCTCACTCTAAATCTATGCCCTCCAGTTCTGGACTCCCCCACCTCAGGGAAAAGACCTTGTCTATTTACCCTATACATGCCCCTCATGACTTTAGAAACCTCTACAAGGTCACCCCTCAGTCTCCAACGCTCTAGGGAAAACAGCCCCAGCCTATTCAGCCTCTCCCTGTATCTCAAGTCCTCCAATCCTGGCAACATCCTTCTAAATCTTTTCTGAACCCTATTGATTTTCACAACATCCTCCCAATAGGAAGGAGATCAGAATTGCATGCAATATTCCAAAAGTGGCTTAACCAATGTCTTGTACAGCCACAATATGACCTCCCAACTCCTGTACTCAATACTCTGACCAATAAAGGAAAGCATACCAACCGTCTTCTTCACTACCCAATCTACCTGCGACTCCACTTTCAAGAAGCTATGAACCTGCACTCCAAGGTCTCTTTGTTCAGCAACACTCCCTAACACCTTACTATTAAGTGTATAAGTCCTGCTTAGATTTGCTTTCCCAAAATGCAGCACCTTGCATTTATCTAAATTATACTCCATCTGCCACTCCTCAGCTGATTGGCTCATTTGATCAAGATCTCGTTGTAATCTGAGGTAACCTTCTTCGCAGTCCATTACACCTCCAATTTTGGTGTCATCTCTAAACTTACTAACTATACCTCTTAAGCTCACATCCAAATCAATTATATAAATGAGGAAAAGTAGTGATTCTTAAAAGAAAGATGCATTTTAGCTATTGGAAGTGCAGCCTGGACTCAGAAGAGTGTTGTGTGTGCTATAGTCACTCAGGGAGTCCAAGTTGCTGTGGCAACATGAACTATTACATATGTGTTGTAGGTTGGAGCTATATAGCGATATTAAAAGTTTCAACTTTATTTCCATCATATGCTAGACCAGCAACCGCTTCCATGCATGTAGTCTGCCACTGGTGTGTGTTGAAAGGATTTGCAGGTTGGTCACTTTCTGAACATACATTGCTCGCTTGTAAAGCTCTGTGTTTATGCTCAAACCTAGGACACTACTCATCTCAACAAAGGATCTTATGATAGTGCTGTGTAACAGCAAAGCATGGTGGATAATCATGAGAGAGAGCAGGTCCTCCAGGTACATGCTCAGAAAGCTGATAGCAGGGCAGTTGATACCAGCAGTTAATTCCCAATGTAGGTGCAGGGCCACCAGAAATTCAATAATCGCACGTGTGTATGTTTTGAGACATATATCCTATGAACAGCAGCAGTAGCATCAAAAAGGGATGGATTGACAACATTCCCTCTATTTCCTCCTGAATGACAGCAGATATATCAGAACACCACCATCAGCAAGGTCACACCCAATCACCCAGAAACCAGACTTGGTAATATGTCATATTTCCTTTAGTGTTGTTCGGTAGAAATCTTGGAAATACTTATCCTGTTGACATTGTCGGTCTACCTACACCAAATGGACTGCAACAGCACAAGAAAGCAGCTCATCGCCTTTTGAAAATTACGAGAGGTGGACAATAAGTGCTGGCCCAGTTAACAATGCCCGCATCCAATGAGTGACTTTAACAATAATTCCCTTCTCCACTTTTCCTTGTTGCTTAGCCTTTGCAGATTCCCAAGTGCTGCAACTTATCAGACAGTGGATAATCACTAAAAAAATGTAATGATGAAGATTTGCTTTCAGTTGATTTCTCTCTCATTGACACTTACTCAAATATAGAATTAGAAGATAGTGTGGTGGCTGAATCAGTCGATGGTGAAATAATGGTACAATGGCCTGCAGCCATGGCAGGTGACAAGGATAATCCAGCTCACTGGAGGTGGAGGTTGAAAATGAGTTCTACTGCTGTTGCTTCCGATAAGGGCTTCAATGGGCAAGGCTACTAAAGAATGCAGATGGGTGTACACAGCAGAATGTTAGGTAGGCGGGGAAATAATTTAGCATAGGGCTTTGTGGGAGGTTTGGACTCCATCCATTCCGCATTAACTCTTGGCCAACTCCATCAGCACACTTGTGGGCCCAACCATGATACCAAATCTGATGGCAGATATTCTAGCTTCCAATGCAATGGTGCTGCTGTGGAAACTGGCATGAATAATATTATGACTGTGAAAATCATTGCTCAAAAGAAATTCCAGTGTTTTATTTACAGGGGCCAACAATCTGTCCTTCAGTAGATTACTAGGTTTGCTGAGGCATTGACCCAAGAGCAAGTGGCTGGTATCATGGACCCTGAACCTATGGTCCTCCCTCAGGATTACAGCATGTTGTAATCCCATCCCTGCTGTCCGTCAGAGTCCTTGCTTTGCCTGTCAGCCAACCAACCCAGACTGCCACTGCTGCAGCACATGCCAATATGCTGCTATCTGAAGCAATAACCTTTCAAATTTCATTTTTATGTGTAAAATGCTGATAGCTAGTTACAGATGAGAAAGGCCAATAAATCCACTTTCATTCATTTGCCTCTGATCATCCTCTTAATATATTTATACGTTCCTATACTTGTCACTAGCTTAGTATAAACAGGGTTTAAGATGTTTCGTTTAAGATTCAAAGGTTATCTTGCTCAGTGAATGAAAAGTTCTGAATTGTTATGAGAGAAGGCCACAATATGCATAGTTAATGTCGAAATACAGCATTATGTCCAACTGAGAAAGGAGAAAATGTATGTTTGCCTTTCAATAGCCACTGCTGAAATTTTAATTTCTTTGTGTGAAAAACATGAAGCATAATTAGGGCATAATTCCTCTTTTTATATTTGAATCTTAAATTATCCTTTAAATGGAAATTAAACAGAGACCTTTCTACAAATGTATTGGATTGAAAAATTGGATGGCATCATTACGGGCATGCAATCCTTCTCACCTGACTCTTGCTAAATGTTTGAAAATTCAATTGCAAAGGAATCTGGCCGATTATCTGTCCAACGATGCATAGGACAGCTTTGTTTTAACAAAGCCCAGCATATTGACCTCTCAAACTTTATTCAATTGTTAAAAGACCAAAATGAAAAAAAATCTACATTGCAACATCTAAAGCACTCCTTGACAAATGCTTAGACAAGCTGAAAAAAAGGTTCCATTCATTTTGAATGCAAATCTCATTTCTACTTGTAATCCACTTATCACACCTCTAAGCGCAATCCATTTGATGATTTTATGCATCTTTTTTGATATATGAATAGTTTAGTTATGTTCCTAAATATACTAATTATATGGATTTGTGTTATTAAATGAAGAAAGATAACAAATGAACGCAACATTCAACAGTAAAGGGAGTCAAGGCTCACTAATTTAAAATGAGACCTAAGATGGAGTAATTGTCTTGAGCAATTCCATATTTCCATGATTGGGGTTAATTTGAATTCAGAACTAATAATGCTAAAGTAAGATATAACATGCCCTTGATCCATCAATCCAGTCACAGTTTATTAATATTGCTAGTGCATTTTATTTGCTTTAAATGATAAAAGTGTACCCGGGTCAATACAATTAAGTATCTGGCACATCTCCCTCGAGCAAAATTGATATAGGGCATGGTAAAATGTATTTTAGGTTGATTAGTTATTCTCTAATAACAAAGCAATTAAAAATCATATTGTGTGCTACCTCAAATTCCCCTTCAGTAAAAAAAAGGACACATCATAAAGATCTGTTAAAAAGAATCAATTATGTTCCTTTGTTTTTTTCCAGTTACTAGAAATCAACAAGGAACAACCACTACAAAAATAATCAACTAACCACCTGAAAAGAAATCAATATCCTTTGAGTGGCCAGTTGATTCTTCTCCTTTGTATGGCTGAGATTAACAATTAGAACATATATAAGCAATCTGACAAAAGAAAACATGAACATTATCCATTTTTTAAACTGTTTTTCTCCACTAAGGCCTACTCTCTATTAAAGTGTTTTTCTTCTTCTGAAGTTGAATTATATTTTCATGTGTCATTCTTCTTTTGTGATACCTATTCTTTACAAAGCTGAAGAGTGATTCTTCATTCATGTGCCTTTCAACAGTTTTATACTGACCCACCTTGTCCAGTTGAATACATCCTTGACCTCTAGTCTTGGCGGCTTAGCTGGCTCTTAATTCCTATAATAAGTTCAATTATTTGTTTTCTGCACTGCCATATCCATTCTTCACAGTAATGATACAGGTGTCCTTTTTCCTGAGCTTCAGAAGCACTTCAGAAGCTCAAGTGCTGACAATTCCCACTCCAACAATCCCCAAAATCAGCCCCTCATGTAAGTCTGTACTAATATTCCAAGGGAGATCCCACCCAGACTCGCCACTCTCACATTTACCCTGGTCAATCCACCTAACCTGCAGCTCCCTGAACACTATGGGCAATTCAGCATGGCCAATCTACCTAACCTGCACATAGTTGCACAGGGAGAATGTGCAAACTCCACATAGACACTCACCCAAGGTTGGAATAGAACCTGGTTCCTTGGCATTGTGAGGCAGCAGTGCTAACCACTAATCCACTCTTTGAGGATGTGATGAGACAAGTTGGTGAATGTCGAGCAATGGATGTGGTGTATATGGATTTCAGCAAGGCATTTGGTAAGGTTCCCCATTCAGAGAGGCTCATTCACAGAGTTAGGAGATATGGGATACAGGAAAATTTGGTTGTCTGGATACAGAATTGGCTGGCCAAAAGAATACAGCGAGTGGTAGTGGATGGAAAGTATTCCGCCTGGAGGTTGGTGATCAGGGTGTCCCGCAATGATCTGTACTTGGGCCTCTGCTGTTTGTAGCTTTTATAAATGACTTGGATAATGTAATGAAAGGATGGATTAGTAAGTTTGCCGATAACAGAAAGGTGAGTGGTGTTCTAAATACTGTTGAGGGCTGCTGCAAGCTACAACAAGACATTGATAGGATGCAGAGCTGGGCTGAGAAGTGACGGATGGAATTCAACCTGGATAAATGTGAAGTGATTCATTTTAGAAGGTTGACTTTCAATATTGAATACAGGGTTAAAGATGGGATTCCTGGCAGTGTGAAGGAACAGTGGTGTCTTGGTGTCCATGTACAAAGATCCCTCAAAATTGCCATCCACGTTGACAGGATTGTTAAGAAGGTGTACTGTGTTTTGTCTTTCAATAGCAGGGAGATTGAGTTTAAGAGCCGTGAGGCTTTGCTGCAGCTCCATAAAACCCTGGTTAGACCACAGTTGGAATATTATGTCCAATTCTGGTTGCCTCATTTTAGGAAGGATGTAGATGCTTTAGAGAGGGTGCAGAGGAGATTTACCAGGATTGCAGGGCATGCCTTATGAAGAGAGATTAAGTGAGCTAGGGCTTTTCATACTGGAGAGAAGAAGAAAGAGAGGTGACTTGATAGAGGCATACAAGGTAATAAGAGGCATAGGACAAAGTGAGGACTGCAGATGCTGGAGGTCAGAGTCAAAGAGTGTGATGCTGGTAAAGCACAGCCGGTCAGGCAGTATACGAGGAGCAGGAGAATCGACATTTCAGGCATAAGGAATAAGAGGCATAGATAGAGTAGATAGCCAGAGACTTTTCCCCAGGGCAGAAATGGCTGTCAAAAGGGGTCATAATTTTAAAGTGATTGGAGTAAGGTATAGGGGAAATGTCAGAGGTAGATTCTTTATGCAGAGAGTGGTAGGTGCGTGGTGGTGGGAGAGTCAGAGATATTAGGAACATTTAAGCAACTGCTGGACAAGCACATAGATTAAGATTAATGCTTGGCACAGCATCGTGGGCCGTAGGGCCTGTACTGTATTATACTGTTCTATGTTCTATCATGCTTCCTTACATTTTCCAAACCTGGATCCATTTCACTTAATCACAAACTCCATCTTCTCTATGAACTATTATTGTTCCAGCATGGTTCCAGACAGCTTCTTATCTGTCTCAACCTGGTACTCATGTTGAAGTCAAAACATCTTCTGGCATTTGTTTGTGCTTTTATTTCAAGAAAGGTATTGCAATGTCATAAAACCAATAACCAGACCAAAAGAAAAATGATGAAAAGGTGTGTGTATGTGTTTCTGTGCGATTAATAGTGGTTTCGGTGCAGGGGAGAAGGGGTGGGGGGTTAAATTGACAAAAGAAATGTAAACTACGTACTGGAGAGGATGTTGAAGAAAGGCTTGCAGTTATATAACACTCTACATTACTTCCGAATGTCCGAAAGTGTTCTACAGCCAATTAAATACACGAAGTATTTTCGCTGTCATCTTGAAGATCCCAGCAGTCAGTTTGTACACTGCAAACTCCCACAAATAACAATCCCACCAGGAGCAGATTATCTGTGAAAGATAAATATTACCCAGGACCCTGGGAACAATTCTTCTGTTTTCCTTCCAAATGCTAGGGGCTTTGGCACCATGCCAGATCATTCCCGGGGCAAGCTTCTCATCTGAAAAGGTGGGGTTTCCGAAAGAACAAACGTGATGGAGAAAGACATTTGAAGCAATCCAGCTGAACAGTCACCAGACATTAACGGGTCTCACTTGAAGACCCGGAGAAGACAATCTGTTGTGCAGCTTTCGGAGCATAGGCTGTATCATTCGGTGTGCAAAGGGAAGCCTCAGGATGGCAGCCCAGCTGTAGGGAAAGGATGAATTTCAGCTTCTGACAGACAGAATCTCCGGGTTAACGAGAGAATTCTCAGGCAGATTACGTTGAAAGGAATAGATCAAAATGTTGGCATGGTTTGTACTTTAAATATATAGGCACGCTATTTTTTTTTGTATAGCTCGTACGGCGCCTATAGTCTCAATTAATCCTCAACTTCGCTTAAATTATAACATGCAGTGACTTCCCCTTCTGTCCCTAGGCAGATCGTTACGGTTTTCAATGATTTTAGGACTCATGCCACTGGCTTTATAAAGATTTATGCATTCGTTATAATCATCACATTACAGAATAGTAAATGTTATAAATCCATATTTGGATCCGCCCAAGCAACGTGCGCTCTTATTAGACTTCTCCTGCCTTGTGCAAAATTTCATTCTAATCGCAGCCACATGTTCTTTCTGTGTGGTGCGGAGAGTTTAATTAGCACATTTCAAACTTCTCCCCATAATGTTTTCATACTCCGCTGGGCGCGTTATTCCAAGCGATAGGAAAGTTCGACTGAGATAATAGAATGTAAATGTAAATACTACTAATAATGAACCAGTGTTGCATTTAACTGCTACAACAGTCTTTGCTGTGCTGATTTTTAAAAAAAAGGTACTGCAGGAATCGTGTGCCAATCAATGCAGAATAATGTTGTCACGTCTCTGCCATACGATCTACATAGTCGGGCTCGCCATGTTCAGGTTTGAATCCACAAAAGCTGATGAAATTGTCAGTGTTGATGAGAAGTGAGCTGAGGCATCGGGGAAGTGTACAGTCTGTTCCAGAGCTCATCTTCCCTCCTAGAATTGCCGTTTAGTAGGTCACAGTATTTGTGTGTGTACGGAATTCAAGTAGATGCTCAGAACTGATTAATAACATTAAAACAAATGATGTGATGCAGAAACCAATTGTCTCCGAGCCCACCTTTGGTCGGAGCTGTGCTGTTTCATTTTCATTGTCCGATCAACTGTAGTTTTAAAAATAGAGCAAAGCGCCCGCTTTTCGGTCCTTTCACCAAATCAGGGATGATTCCTCGCTTGGTCCAATAAAAGGTGGGACTCCGCTCAATCCAATGCAATTCATCAACCTCTCTGAGAGGTTTGGCCTGACTGGGAACGAGGTTAGTGAAGGAATGGGATGGGTTACATTCTGTCATAGGTCGGGAAATGTTGGGGGTGAGTGGGGTTGAAATAACATTCTTTTTTTTTTCGCGTGTCACGTTTCAGTAAAAAGAAACTGGGTCTCAAAGTTTGCCTTCGTGTGCCAGTTGCGGTGGCAATGAATCAACACTCTTAATAAAAGCTTTTGCACACCCCTCTCCCCAGCGTGCCCCCAGAGGGAGAGTGATGCCCATGTCATAAGGTGGGTACTAAGATTTGAAATCCGAGCTTCCTTCTTCCATTTTACCTTGGTTGACCGTAAGAGTTTGTTTTGGGTTCTCAGAGAACCCACGCGCACTGTTTTTTTTAACAACCACACACACACACACAAAATAAACAACTGAATCCAAAGATTAGGAGGAGGGCTCTGGGAATGTACAACTTGCCCTGCCAAGCGGGCAAGAGAGTGGGCAGGGATGTTGCCCAAGGCAAATATCAAGCCACTTGCATGTAGCCTGTCGCCCGAGGTGTACAGCGACCGTGTTGACATGAACTGCCAATCTCAAGGCACATGCGGGCAATATTACAGTTTATGTTCTATTCCGAGAGAGAGGGGGGAAATGTGTATTTCCCCACCCCGGAAACCATCGGGCAAATCCTGTTTGCAAACTCCAGACTTGAGGGGAGGGCTACCTGAGGTCCTGAAATTTCCCCCCCACCCTCCAGCACCCAGAGAGGTCTCAGTCACCTCCCCAGAACGAACGCCCCACCCGTCCTTCCTGTTCCATTTCTCCGCCGCTAATGAGGCGGGTCGCCTTCTTCACCTTGTGACTTTGATTTTTGTCTCTCCTTTTTTTGTTTTGAGGACAGAGAGAGAGAGAGAGAAACAGTGAGCTCCCTCTCCCATCTTCAGGGGAGATAATGAGGTGAGGTAGAGGGGGGAGGGAGAGACGTATTCAGAGAGAGCCGGTGACGCACGGGCGTAACGAGGCAAAGCTGCTCCATTTGATAAGGGATTTTTTTTTCCAAAGGCACACACACACACACACACTCTCTTAAAATAAAGTGGAGGTGGGCACTTGGTGCTGAGGCGGGGAGGGAGGGACATCGTTTGCGCCAGTCACGGTGCTGAGGGGACAGCAGCTCCTGGGTGCTCTGCCGGACAACTGGAGCCGAGCTGGGGGTAAGACTTGACAAGAGAGCGGGCAGCTCAGAGACAGAGTGTGTGAGAGAGAGAAACCTTCCCTTGATGGGAAACGCGGTGCTGCCTCGTTGTTGAGCAGCGGCGGCTGGCGCGGGAAGGGGAAGCCGCTGTCACCTTGCATGTGAAATCCGGTGAGAGTGTGCCAGTGCCGGCTCGGGGATCGGGGAGGGTGGGCAATATGCAATGGACACCCCCGCCTCCCCATCCCTCCGCTCCCCTTTGGCAAAAGTGACCCTGAAAGCGGCTCACTGAGGTGGGGGTTGGACGCGCTCACTCTTACCCCTGCTCCCCGAATGCTGACCTGATCTTCGCAGGGAGGGGGCTGTTTTATTTTTATTTCCTCTGCCCCCCCCCCCCCCCCACTAAAGTTTTCACAGCCAATCGGGTCTGAAAAGCGGGGCTGCTCGGAAAGCAGATCATTCTGTGTTTGTGTGTGTGTTGACACTTGTGAGGAGCAGCTCCTGCTGTTTTGTCGAACGTGTGTTTTCTGTGCGTGAGGATTGTTGACATGGTTTTGATTTGTTGATGTATTTATCACGCAATATGTGCCTGTGTTTTCTTTTTTTTAAAAAAAAATCCCGTTTTAATTATGCGCTGGATGGTCTTTAACCATGAACAGTGTCGGCCAGGTTTCATTGTATCTGGGTGAGCGTTACAGTGCTGTAACTGTTCTGAAGTAACAGCGAATTCATTTCTGAGGTGTACCTATTTCGTGTTTCCACTGAAATTGCCCTCGTCCCGCAAGCAAGACTCACAAGTGGCGAACTTAGTGATTTTATTTTCATGTTGCTTTTGGTGGCTGCAGTGACATTTTTGGACTCGTCAAAAATGATTTGAAACACTCCAGCTCTAATTCCATCGGAGCGCACAGTGTGAATCAGATGCGGGCACGTTTTAATTGTTTTCTGTAATGCTCAATGTAGTGTCGTAACAGATGTTTGAAAAGAAAACCAGCAATAAAATGAATGCATATACGTGTGTTCCGAAAAAGGTAGCACGGAGAACCTCATTAAGTGCCCTTCCTCACTCTCCCTTTATACTCCGGTGGAGGTTACAGGTTCTGCTGCCAATTGGTGAATGCAAACAATTTTTTCCTCTGACTAGGCAGTGACCAAGGATGAATACAGAACCAATATAGCGCAAGACTCCTCCAAAAAAAAAGGTGCATGCACTGTCTGGATGTTGCTAATTTTTAAAATATATTTGATCCAACTGAACTGATTGATGTCCAGACTGTTTGAGAGAGTGCTCCCCCTGACCCTGTTCGCTTCTCTACAGTCTGATTAACTGTAACCATGACCTGACTTATGCAAGTGGCATGGTCATTGCTTCCAGTTCTCTCTGGAGGGAAAATGTCCAATCTCCACCCATCGCCTCTTGTGTCATTTTCAGTACACTTTCCGACTAATCCTCCCCAGATATAACTAATGTCCTGTTACAATAGGCTACAGTGAAGGCCGAGCTCATGAATTTGTGGACTTCATTCCCTGAAATTTCCACTTGAATTCCTTATTTTCCGTTTTCAACATAGTCACTATATATTCATTTAAATGCAACAATGGTTTATATCCATCTTTATTAAGGAAAACAAATCTCATGCTTCATTGCAAGGTAATCAGACAGAACAATGGATTCCAAACCATGAAGGTGACATGATGAATGTCCAACAGGAGGATTTTAAAGGGTGGGAAGAGGGAGAGATGTAGAATATGGAGCCAAGGCAATGGAAGAGTTGGCCAACAGAGAGGTGGTGGGAAACAGAATTTTCAAGGGAGCAGAGTTCTTGCAGGGGAGGGAACTGCAAGAAAGTGTTGTAGTGAAAGGAAGGGAGAGGCCAATTGGAGACCTTTGTGACCTTTATCACAAAGAATATGAGTGGTTGATTGAATTAGATTTGATGTGGGTTAGGATGTGAGCAGCTGGAGGAAACAAAGGTTCCTTTAAGTCTGTATGTTCATCAAGTTGCCAGGAGCATTGGAAAGAACCAGATAAATAAGCAGTAGGTGGGTGTACAGGAATAATAAACAAACAAAATTATTGAAGACCAGTGCAACCAGGTAACGAAAACTATAATTTTACAGTTTCTTAATTAAAGTTACAATATTATGTGGGGATGGTAATGCATCATAGCTCCGCAATAGCAACCAATCATAGAAAGCCAGGAAAGTATTAGCCGAGAACTTGTGCTTCCTCTACAAGGGCACCTTGGTGCAAATGTTGCCATAAAAGAGAGGCAGCCAATCACATATAGCGACCTCTCCATTGCCTACTGACTAGAACTATTAATAGCCACCTTGACCAGGCCAATGAGCAACACTTTAAGCAAGCTGTTTGACTTGCCTCTACCCTTGCTATATTGGGTGTCCAAAAACCATGTGTAGATGGCTAAAGTAGAGATAAATACTAGAAGCAGCCCCTGTAAACAGGTGCCCAAAGTCTGTTATAACCTATATATGTATGCTCCATGGACTTTTTGAGGTTGCAAATATCACAAGAGACCTGGGAGTCCATGAATGTTTTTAACCCCTGATAGTATGGGATTGCCAGGAAATATCAAAATGGCTGACAAAGGTAAGGAAGTAAAGTGTATGCAGCAATAATCCACACTCCTCAATTCTGATTGGAAGGAAGTGTGGAAAGTTTACTTGTGCCAGTTGAAATTATGGAGAATAGGACTTTGAGGGAGGGTTTGGGAGGTCCTGGGGCCAATGTGATATCCTATTAGAATGGGACTTAGTTCAGATGGAGCTCACCTGGTCTGAGCTGTCTGGACACCGTGAGTGCTTTGTTGGACAGAGCACCACTGCTTTGGAGTTCTGGATGGCTAAGGCCATGAGCTGCACATTAATCTATGTCAGCCCAGCAGTTTCTGTGGCATCACCCAGCCTGCTCCCCTGCCATGCAGCAGATAATGGAGTCTTGTCACCACAAAATTCCAAACTCTCTCCTCTGTCAGCCACTAGAAATCAGATTGATGGAGGTCTGGGCTCTTACATAACAGTTCCTGATGACAGCTGCTACTCCTGATGTAGGAGAGCTCCAGCGGTAGGCAAACAAGTCCCATACATTAATCAGATCCTGGCATTAGATAGGCAACTCCTGTGAACTGTTACAGAGACCAGAATGGACTATCAACAGGAGCTGCATGCCATAACTGAGGATGTGGACCTGACAGAAGGTACACATTGGCAGGATGCACCATCTTGGAGAGGGCTTGATGTAAAGAAATTGCTGCAGGGTCAGAAGATTGCCACCTGAGTATGAAGATAATCCAATGTCTGATTACCCTTACAAGTGGAAGACTCTGTACCTCAGCAATTATCCAGTGCTGCCATGTGTCCCAGAAAAAGTGGACAATGATCTTCTGTATCTTTGTCAAAAGCTTCAGGGGAAGGATCAAAGTGATCAATCAGGACTACAACCTGGCAGCAATCAGTTGGTTTATGATGAACACTCAACAGTAGGAGTCACTGTAGGACAGCACTTGAAGCTGTCATGTCCGGGACCTTAGGTGAATGGCAAATTTGGCCTCCAGCCTCTGTCGGTAGACTGAATAATATTCCTCATCAGAGCTAAGCTAAACTCCCAAGTCAAGGAGATGTGTAGTACTTGAATTGAAATGCCTGAGCTCCTACAGCTTATAGTCTACCTGCCACTGACTGAACAGGAACCCAGAGCATGTTTCCAAAGTTGAACCTGGTGGAGGACTCTGCAGAGTACATCTTGGTGCTCTCACAGGTCAGGCAGCATCAAAGGAGCAGGAGAATCGACGTTTCGGGCATAAGCTTTTCCACCAACACATTTTTCAGCTCTGATCTCCAGCATCTGCAGTCCTCACTTTCTCTTAGCTCTCACAGGTCAGCAGGGTCTCTGGAACTTAGGAGCATAAGGCAAGAGGACTAACTCCATGCCTGATTGTGTGGAGCCAAACTCAACACAGGAAGCACAGGAATCGCTCAACACAAATAAAATATAATCAGCAAGAGAAGGGTTGTCTGACTCACTGCTCTCCTGAAGTGAAGATGTATCATCAAGGACCTGTTAACCATATTCATACACTTGGGTGGTGCTGTACTGAAGTCAGATCTGGATGACAAACTGTGAATTGAACCTGAATGTCCACAGAGTCCTGAAGAAATATTTATGATTGACCCTGTTGAATGCTTTTTTCATGATGAAAGGAAAGGAAGGCAGTTGACAGACCAGTTCTCTGGGAAAGATGGACTAGATCCTTAAACAGATAGATGTTATCATCAATAGTCATGTCCTGGGTCAATGTAGCACTGGTTGAATTGACCATGTGGTCAAGTCAATACCAAAGCACATTGACACTAATGTGATGTAAATTAACTGTCTGTGCTTAGGAAAGAGAGAGAGAGATGGTGCCAGTTTTAAGATCTTTGCTCTTTGGCAACAGAGCTGATGATGGCTCCATGCTATGAGAGGGATATTTCCTCAGTTGTTAAACATTCCTTCAGGAGTCACCCATAGCCATTCAGCATGTGAAATTTCATGGTAAGCTTATCTAGCCCGGGGATTGGCCCCTGAAGAGCTGGTTGAGGATGCAAGTCAGTTCCTCCAGACTAATAAGAGCATCTTGCTTTTTTAGTGCCCTGGGATAACCTGCAGTAGATCCTCCCACAAAGCTCTGTGAGCATCCTCACCCGATGAATGCAAAGAACAGATCCATTTCGTGTTTGAACGTTGATGCTCATCATGCAGTTACATTGATATTGATAATAAGACTGTGAATTACCTGTGTCGAAATGATATTTTTAAAAATGAAACTTCCAATATAAATTTTGTTTAAGTTGTATTTTTTGGGACATGTTAAATGGTCCTTTTCAATAAAAGTATTGAAAAGGACCATTCGACAAGTCCCCAAAAATACAACTTAAACAAATTTTATATAGAAAGATGTTAAAAAATATATTTTTGATTGAATGGGTAGATGTGGCCGATTGGGTAGGATGGTGGCAAAGCTTGCAGAAGTTTGCTATTGGAGTGCTAGTGGAGTGGTGTTGGACATTTTTCTGTTTCCAAAGCGGTTTAAACCAGTGCAAAAGATCAAAGAATTTTAAGGGAAAATTACATCCAGCATGCATCACAGTTTCTTTTGCATTGGTTTGGTAGTAATTTTGCTGAGAGTCAACCCTACCCACAAAAATACCCAAATGTTCTGATCAAATTCGTCGTGATACAGAGATTCTGCTCATGCATCCATGTGCAGATCTTTCTAAGAATCTGTTAAAACTAAACCTTGTTTCAGTACCGAGGGCCCTGTCAGGCACCCTCTCCAAAGCTTTTAAACAGTAAACGATATTTAATTTATTGAGAAATTCGTGCAACATGGTTCTGTGTAGGTTTGTAAAGCCATTCTTTGTTATTTAAGGTTAGATCTAGCCAGTTTTTGAACTAGGTATTAAATTTTTTTTTAATTAACCTGTTCAGAGATGTTAATGCACACATCTGGAGCAGGTGGTACTTGAACCCAGGCCTCCCGCGCCAGAGGTAAGGACACTACCACTAAGCCATTTGATTGACATGCTTATGCTTTTTAATCCAACCATTTTCAGCGAGCCACACAATAACATAGGTGTATTATTTTTGAATAAGTCAATAAGTATTTTCCAATGCAAGAAATGTAAAATTAAGTGTATTCTAAAAAACTGCTCTGTTGACCTTGCTCATCGAACCTGTTTGGTAATATGCATTGAATTTGACTGGAAACTTGGACAAAAAAAAATCAGAAGCCAAGCATTATTTTATTGCTCAGTTGACAGCAACCAAAGTTGAAGCTCTACCCTCATAAAAGTTTCAACAATGTTCTTAAGACTGCAATAGCATTAACTGGCATCTAAAAACTTGAAAGTTACAACACATTTGTGCTATCCACAAATATATCTGTGAAGTATGAAATGATGAAGCCTATTACAATCATCAGAAACTGCATTTCCTAATGTCAAGTTAAGGTTGAGATAAAAGGATGACTTTTGACTTGATAGCATAGTGAGTTAATTAATTGAACCCTTCCTAACTGAATGTGCAAGTTCCAATATTCAGTTCCCAGCGTTGGTGCTCTCAGCCAGGGTGGTACTGGGACTGTGATAAGTAGATAAGTAGTTTGAATTAGGGTGGGGAGTATCAGTCATTACGTGCTGCTCTTGATTTCAGTGAATCATGGCGTAAGTGTGATGTTGGTTGAGGACAGAATTGAATTTGTCCTTGACCAAGTCTGCAGTTAAACAGCCAACAAATTTTTACTTGGCAAGACTGAGCCATTAATAATAGCAATTTTGATGGGTATGCAAAGGGGTGTCCAATACCTGTGGAATTATAGCGTTCCAAGGAGTCATCACATTCTGCCAAAGAGAAAAATTACAGCAATGGTAGGGTAGAATAAAGGATGATTTTAATTTTCAGCACCTTGACAAGAATCAGGCTGGTTGGAACCTGCCAGATGGAACCTGCCTGTTAGTCAGATTATAGTGGAAATGAAAGAATCTAAATAATGGCAGATGGTATGCTTTACAAATTTATCACCCAGGTGTTGGAGGTGAAAATCCACCTTGAGGTGTTCTTTGTGCTGTTAGCCACAGAATGTACTCTTGAATTTCACGCCCCCAGTATAAAGATTTAGTTAAATGTTCAATTAATAACTTTTGTAACTAATTCAAAATGGTAATGTTCAGTGTTTATCTTGTATGTCACTACTTCTTGTCAATCCACCATATTAGTATCTGACTCCATATATATATTTGTCTCACTGTTGCATCCTACTCAGTTGATCACCAGATGTTTTCAAAATGTATTAAGCTAATACCACAAGACAATAACTGCCTTCATTTGATTTGCAGATAGGTTTAATCTTCTTAATGGTGTAAATGTTTATTAAATTGAAATAAAATGTACAGTGAAGGGCATTAACCAGCATTTGTTTCCACAGGTACTGTTTTTTGCTCAGTCAATAAAATGTTCCATCTGCACTGCATTTACTTAATAGAATTTCATTACTGCAAACTGTTCGTTAATCTATTTAGATGGCTTCAATCCTTTTAAAAGAAAAATTGTGGAAGGATAAGGGATAAATCTTTTGCAATCTTTGCAAACTTACAGGTGTACACAGTTAGGATTAGAATTAGCTTTATTGTCACATTTAATTAAATAAGTACAGTGAAGAGTGTATAAATCGCTGCTTATGGCACCATCTTAGATATAAGGTCCCCAGGTACAGCGACTTCAGTTATACTCCTTACAAAAAATAGGGAAGTAAAAAGTTAACCAATAAGTTGAATGATGACTGTTTTAGGTCATAGGGAGTGTTCATTATGAGAGACTTAACAGAAAGAGTTTTTGGATTTCTGACTTTATAGAATCCCGACCATGTGGAAGTAGGCTATTTGGCCCATCAAGTCCACACCAACCCTTTGAAGAGCATCTCGCCCATAGCCATCCCACCAACATGGCATATCTCTGGACAATTTAACATGGCCAAACCATCTAACCTGCACATCTTTGTGACTTTAAAGCCAGAGCACTCTGAGGAAGCCCACTCTGGCACAGGAGAACATACAACCAATTGCTCGAGGCTGGAATTGAACCCAGGGCCCTGGTTCTGTGAGGCAACAGTGCTAAACACTGTGCCATCCATAATTCTAAGCCACCGTTTGCACTAGACTTGACAGCTGAGGTTCGGTTCGTGAGTGTGTTGCTGGAAAAGCACAGCAGGTCAGACAGCATCTGAGGAGCAGGAATGATGAAGCGCTCTGACCCGAAACATTGATTCTCCTGCACCTCGGATGCTGCCTGACCTGCTGTGCTTTTCCAGCACCACACACTTTGACTCTGATCTCCAGCATCTGCTGACCTAGCTGAGGTTAGGTATTTGGGCAGTCATATATCAATGATACTTTGCAGGAATATGTAATTACTTAGTGAATTTCTTCTCAATGGATCTCTTTACAACACTGGACATTCGGAGTCCAACTAGATCTCTGGTTCCCAGACTTCAGAATGCAGTAATAGGGGCATTAAAATTTCAGGAATAACTTTGCATAAAACTGATTGGCTGCATTAGACAAGACATACTTTAAGGATCTTAATGGAGCAGAGTAATTGCCTGTTAACTGTTACGAAAAGAAACAAAGGTCGTTAACACATCAAAACAAAACATGTATTTTTCTGTATTTATGAGAGGGATTGGTATTACTTAGCCTAGTTTGTTCTGGGAAACCTACCTCATGTAAGTTACTGATAACTGCTGAATGAATGAGAATAGCTCCGACAACACTTAAGAAAAACATCACCAAGGAAGACAAAATGGGCTGCCTTTTGACTGGCAGCCCATTTAATCCCTCCATTGCTGATGCACAATCTCAATGTTTTGTACTACCTGTACCAACTACAAGACCCACCAAAGCAACTTTTGATACAATTGGCGTTTGGGAGAGGGTCCCCAATTTGTTTTCATCACAAGCTGTTTTTTTTCTGTTTATATTAATGCTTTCCATATGTTTTGTAATGGTGCCTTTACTGAGAGACTCCAAGCATTTTCTCCACAACCACCTGATGAAGGAGCAACACTCAGAAAGCTAGTGCTTCCAATTAAACCTGTTGGACTATAACCTGGTGTTGTGTGATTTTTAACTTTGTACACCCCAGTCCAACACCGGCAACTCCAAATCATGTTCTGTAATCCTTTGTTTTTCTCTTCCTTTTTAAATTTGCATTTCCCACCCACCAATATGTAAGAATTACTCCAGGGTCTACAGAATTTTGGAAGATATACCCGCAGATGCACCTTGTAAAGGGAGATGGGCATGCAATCTCCTTCAATCCCTTTCCGAGCACATTGCTCTCTGGTGGGCACTAGAGTTTACTACAGGCATCCTCACCTCACCCTGGTTACTCTTTCTTTGGATAAAAAGTCCTGCTAACTCTCAGGGATTTGTATAATTTGTAAAAGAGTAGGTAGTTGTCTAGTGATATTAGCACTAGACTATTAATCCACAGATGCCTGTAACGATTTGGGGACCTGGGTTCGGGTCCTGCCACAGCACATGGTAGAATTTAAATCGAATTAAAAGTCTGGAATTTAGAGTCTAATGAGGACCATGAAACTATTGCTGATTGTCAGGAGAAACCCATCTGGTTCATTAATGTCCTTCAGGGAAGGAAGCTGCCATTATTACCTTGTTTGGTGTACATATGACTCCAGACTCACAGCAATGCAGTTATCTCTTACAAATGGCCTAGCAAGAAACATAGGGAATGGCAAGAAATACAGGCCGAACCAGTGACATCCACATCCCATGAATGAATTTTAAAAGATACATTCACACTCTCAGAAACCTCTTTACAAGGATTTGCAACTGCAGTCAGCCCTAGCTTGCCTTGCTTGGCTTTCTGATAGATTTCCATTTACTGAACAGGGTGAAGTGCCGCCTATAAATCCCAGTGGTTTTCCCTGCACCCTCCTTTAGTTGGTCTGGATGTGTGGTTCTCTTTAAGCACTGCTTGGCCCCACTTTTCATCTCAGCACCACCCTTTCTGTCCTGAGGATGGTATCAGGCATTTCCTTCTGCCCCATGGGTGTTCATGCATTGGTTGCTCACTTTTTTATTGCTCGCTCCAATTTTATTCTTTCCCAGTGGATAGGGGTGACGAGGGAAGAGATTTTATTTTTGTGGTGATGAGGTTTGTGGATAATAATCATCATCCTGTGTGACTGCCTTCTTGGACCTTCTTACTGTCATTCCTCCAAACGTGGATTTATTGGGAATGGCATCAAGTTTTTAAACTCCTCAAGGAGAATTATTTCAAGTAGTCTTTTGTAAGTGGCTTCCGGTTTAAGTGCATGCACCCACTGGCCAATAGCAAGCTGTTATGCTTTTCAAATTCCAGCCCTTTCCTGAGGTTATGGTATTTCTGAAGATACACCAAACATTGACTAGTATCCTCTTAAAATAGACTTCTTCCATTTCATAATCAACGGCTGCTTGGGCAAGAAGGAGTAAACCTTGTGAGGTTTCCCTGAAACTTCACTCGGCAGCAATAAAGACTGACTACAATGTTTGCTGTGCTACCGCTTGGAAGAGATAAAAAGCCCCTTCACCTTTGCTTTAAGAATTGTGGAAATTAAGTGAACAAACTCCATCCTTAAGTCTGAGCCACTGGTGTCATAGAATCCTGACAGTGGGGAAGAAGACCATACAGCCCATCGATTCCACAACAATCCTCTAAAGAGAACCCCACCCAGAATTACCTATCAGTGAATTTCCCACTTAACCTGCATATCTTCGGACTGTGGAAGGAAACCCACACAGACATGAGGAGAATGTGCAAACCCCGCATAAGCGCACCCATGGGTGGAATCGAGCTTGGGTCACTGGCGCTGTGAGGCAGCAGTGCTAACCACTGAGCCACTGTGCCACCTAAGTATCTTCAAAGGATACTAAGATTCTAAATCCTCACTTTGAGAACTTTTAATTTGAGCTTTCTTTCCTTGCCTCTGTATTGAATTTCTTCCTTATTTCCATTCCCTTCCTGTCCCTTGCTCTCTTTCTCTTTTCTTGTCAGCCACATTTTTTCTATTTTCCTTTCTTCTATCATTCTTTCTCTTTCCTCATTCTATTTTTCTTTGTCTTTCCTTTTTTTTGAAATCCTACTTTCTAATACACCAATTTTAATCTCGCTACTTCTATCCATTTCATTGTCCTCATATTCTATCTGTAAATCATTAGGATCTTTGGTTATTCTGCCTTTCAGGGTGAAATCCTATTCAGAAGTGCCTTATTGAATCTTCTCACTATGCATAGGTTAGAATTTTTAAATCCTTCTACAAAAACATTAGTATCAAATGTGGATCTTTCTATACATTCAGTAGTAGTACAGTTTCAGTTAATAATTTTTGCAGTTTTAAAAGCTGATTTCAAAGAATCAATTTACTTTCTTTCTTCTAATTTGTTTGTGTCAACTGTGAAACCAATTTGAGACATGAGGCTCACATTTGTTACAACCAATTCCTGGATGATGGTTTCCAATTCATTATGATTCTGGGTGGGCAGGAATAAACTGGCTCTCCTTCTTTATTCAGTTGATCAGATTGAAGTTAATTTGAAAAGGGTCCCTTCTCTCATGGATACCTTTCCCTAGCCCAAATGTATTTATGTGGCAAGAAGAGCCAATTTAACCAGGCGTTCTTTAGTTAAAGAATGACTAAGCTTTACTAGCTACTAAAACACAAGAAAATAAAATGTGACACATAAATTAGATTCCCTACAGTATGGAAACAGGCCCTTTGGCCCAACAAGTCCACACCAACCCGCCAAAGAGTAGCCCACCCAGACTCATTCCCCTAATGCACTAAACACTATAAGCAATTTAGCATGGCCAATTCACCTGACCTATACATCTTTGAATTGTGGGTGGAAACTGGAGCACCCGGAGGAAACCCAAACAGACAATGTGCAAACTCCACATAGAGTCACCAGAGACAGGAATCAAACCCAGATCTGTGATACTGTTAGGTAGCAGTGCGAACCACTGAACCACTATGCCACCCGAGGTGAGTCCCAAAAGTAAAGAAGGCATTTATCAGTTCAGATCAGGCTTGCCCATGATAAATAGGTGGGGAATTTTTGCAGCTATTGCTGCCAGTAAGACTGTGGCTGTTGAGTGGTTGGAAATTCTTGGTTCCTCCAAAGCTGAAAGGAATTCATTCAGATTCCTTCAACCATGACCTTGGTAATGACTTGTCTTCAGCAATCAGAAACAGTTTATTTATTTTTACCTGCACATGCTGGAGTATCTCATGGAAGTTCTCAGATGTACCCCTTCACATCACTGTGTAACTTCAATCACATGTTGACACACAGACCAACTGTTGCTGTTGGCCTTTAGCCTCTTGTGTATTTTTGGAAGAGTAAGACACAAGCATGTCTTTTGACAAGAAGTGCCTTTCTTTCAAATTATACTATGTCTGCAGTCTGGGACTCAATACACAGTGGGGTCATAGGTCACTTTTTGAATGACATTTGTCCTTTTGAAGTGTTGTGCCTGAAATACCCTTGTCGTTCACAAGACATAAGGAAATTTCAGTCTATATGTGCAACATTCCATTATTCCTCTTGGTCTCTATACTCCACACAAGGTCTTTAGATAGCATTTAATTTACATCCTCAGCCACATTTTTACTTGCATGCATTTCTTAAAAAAAATACACACAGAGACATGTTGTATTTAAAAGTTTAATGTATCCATGAGTAATTTGTAAATTCTGGTCCATTTTTGTGACTCAATTCATCAGGTCTACCTTTAAACCCATGACAGCTAACACCTAGTAGGGCAGGGGCAGCAGTTGCATATGAACACCATCTGCAACCTCCAGTCCATGACATGCACCATCCTAGTTCGGAACTACCTTGCTGTTCCATGACTTTTGCTGGGTCCAAGTTCTGAAACCCCCTTCCAGACAAACGTACCTATACCACATGGATTGCAGTGGCTTAAGAAAGTGCCTTTCTATCTCAGGTCAATTAGGGATGTAAATACTTGTCAATAATTCCCACACTTCATGAAAGAATAAGTAAAAATATATATTTGATTTTCAACATCCTTTTCATCTTTTTTGCTGCCAAAAGGAAGGAAGTCTTAAGGGGTTGATTTCTTTTGGCTCTGCCTACTCTTCATAGCTGTGATGTTCTGCTTCCCATATTTCTCAACAATAGAATGGCATTTGCTGAATAATCACTCAGAAGAACTTTGAGGTGAGTGCACTTCAATGCAGGAGAATGCGTTCTTGGCATCCAGTTTCAGGGCCTGAGGTATCAAATGCGAACCTCAGTCAGATACACCAAAACCCATCCAAAACCGGGTCTGAAGTCTTATGAAAACAATCATAAGCAGCTTGCCCATTTAAAGAGGCCCACTTCAGGACCAGCTCAAAATTTAAGCCCCAAGTGTAGGATGATTACACAAGCCTGCTTATCTGACACCTACTCTTCGATGAGAAGCCATTTCCACTAATTAGATCGTAGGAAGAGTGAAGCTACCATTTGCAATCCCCAGTCTTCTGTCCAGCTGCCAATTCCATCTCTCTGTGTCATTACAGTCTGAGATAAACCCTGTATATTTGCAAACTTCGTATCAGATTTGATCCTAAGCTGCATTCCCAATCCCATAATTGTACCATTACTCCAACCCACATTTTCACCTCTGTAACATTGCCCAACTTCTTCCCTGTCTCAGTTCATGTCTGACTGAAACCAGCTTTTGTTATCTACGTTCTCAACTACCCTGATGTATTACTGCCTGGGTGTCTTTATTTTAACCTCTGTACATTTGAAGGCTGATAAAAATCTCTTCCGTGTTTTAAATCACAGAAAATCCTTTTCCCCAATCACTGTTGTGATTGTTGACTTTTTATGCTCCAGGTCAAGCAATGTAATCCTTTCAGGTTCACATTCTTGTTTTCAAATCTCTCCATGGCCTTACCCCTTCTCATCTCAGTAATCTGCTTCACCCCACAATCCTCTGAGATGTCCATGTTGCTCTAAGTTTGGCATTTAAGACATTCATGAATTATAATGTCCTTGCGTGAGTAACCATGCCTATTGTTGCCCTGAGCAACGGAAATCCCCTTCCCCACCTCCCTGCCTCTCTATGTTGCTTTCTTCCGATATTAAATCCCACCTCTTTGGCCAAGCTTTTGGTCATTTGATCTGAAATTTCCTTCTATATTGTAAAATCAGGTTTTGTTTCATAAAGTTGTCCTTGAGAGGCTTCATTGTGTTGAGGTGTTAGTTAATATAAGATGTTGTTGTTGAGTGAGGGGATTGTCTGCAAAAATGCTCGGAAAAGCTGTCAGCTACATCTGTTTTTAAAATTGTATTACATTAAAATCGTTGATTAAATGGTAACAATTATATTACAGCAGTTTCACTACCTTCATTAACTAGCTTTTAGTTGGGAGAATATTCTGGGAAGGTCAATAAACTAATTTGGCATCATTGAATGTTAAATTTAATGAGACTTCAACCTTTCAGTGTGCAGCTGCTGACAGTTTGGTTGTATTTCATGCTGCAACAACAACTTCTATTTATATTGTGCTCACAACAAGAAAAGAATCCAGGTGTTTCATAGATGTGTGAAAAAAAAGCACACCATCACCTTCTCAAGGGCAACTAGGGATGGGCAAAAAAACGCTGGACAGCCAGCGACTCCTATGTCCCATGAGTTAATTTAAGAAAAATTAGCATTGAGCCACAAAAGAAGGTATCAGGCAGATAATTAAAAACTTGGTCAAAGATGTAGATTTTATGGAGTATGTTAGAGGAGGAATGAGATACAGAGTGTAAGGAAGAAAATCTCAGTGCTGAGAGCATGGCTACCCATGGTCTAAAGGCTAAAATCAGTGATGTTCTAGAGAACTGAATTTGAGGAGCTCAGATACAGAAGTTTGCGAGGCTGGAGATGACAGTAAAAGTTCAGGGCCATGGAGGGATTTGAAAACAAGAAGGAGAATGTAGGTCAGTCAGAATGGTGGTAATAATAGAACAGGAATTTATGTGAGCCAAGTTAGAGGCAGCAGAGGTATGGATAACCTCAATTTTACAGGTCTGAATACAAGAGGCCAACTATGTGTTGGAATAGTCAATGCAAATAAAGACATGGATGAGACTTGCAGCAGAAGGTGAGCCAAGGTGGATCTTGAGTCAGGGCAATGCTTCAGTGGTGAAAATAAACAGGCGGATATTTTTCTGGAAAATTAGCTTGTAGTCAAATATGCCACCAACCTTTAACCAAAACCAATTGATCGGGAGGACATTTCCGCTCATTCAGTACTGCAGTAGCTAGGCTAGTAATTTAGGTGCTGTCCTGTCATAAGCAGACATAGAAAATGAACTTAGACGTGAGCAAAAGTGACAGTGAAGTTATGCATAACATGTATGAGGTGACTGAAAATAAACAAATGTTGAACCATGTGCCTTTTTTGCAAGAGGTTTATGGAAATCTAATGCAAAATATGTGTTTAAGCATCAGGACACAATTTGAATGAAAGTGCATTTATGCTGCTTTATCTTTGCCAAAATCAACATGTTTTGATGATTATATGGAATATGCATGGAAGAATCCCTACTGAGAACACATTAATTTAATAAACAAAGCACAATTATGCTCCTGCGGTTTTGATATTCTCCCGTTATAAGAAAGCAAAATGCCAAATAGAATTTTTCATTATTTTTTGGACAACTGTGGGGTTTTAGTATGTTAAGTAATAAGACCAAAAAGGAAGTGGGTCTAAAGAGGAAACTAATAAATTGCCATCAATCATTGATAAAGAGAAGCATTTTAATTATTGAAGTGAGAACTTGAAGCTTATTGGTGCATGGATATCTCTGGAAAATATGTTATGAATATTGAGAAGAACAAATGGAACGTTGAAGTGACTAGAAGCATTATAGAATGCAGAAGTGTACTCAATAAATGAACATTTGTGTCACAAGAAATATTATAATATCATAATGTGAAACAACATGAAAGACTAGGGTCAAAAAAGCATATCACATAGCTATCATTTAGAACAACTGAGAGGCTCAATTTTTCTGCCTATTCTCAGAAGAACTTTAGTGTATCACAGTGTGAGTTTGAAATTCTGATGGATGCACAGTATTCAGTTCTATTTGTAATTCTTCAGATAGACCACCTATACAGCAAGATGAAGTAACGGTCAAGCTTGGCCTGGTAAGTAGCAAGAGACATTTGTGGCAGACAAGGGTTAAACAATGACTGTTCCGATCATTAAGCTGAACCAATACCACCAACAACATCCCCCCAAACTACTACTAACACCAATTTGACAATCTATTGAAACAAGCTACAAACAGACTGTGACTGTCATAGAAGATGAGAAGTGGATATTCTACTGTAAGTGACACACCTGCCGACCTTCCACACCTTCTCAACATTTCAAGTCAGGAGTTAGTTGAAACACATGAGTGTGGCTCCAACACCACGAACAAACCTCTGCATCATCCAGGACAAAATAAGGACTAGTTTGGCCACCCATCTATTAACTTAAACTTGCATTCCAGCTACCACAGGTACATCATGGTTTCAGAATCTATCATCTGTGAGATAAATTACAGCAACTCAACAATACTTCTTTTCACAACACATCGATACTGAAAATGTGTTGCTGGAAAAGCGCAGCAGGTCAGGCAGCATCCAGGGAACAGGAGAATTGACGTTCGGGCACAAGCCCTTCTTCAGGAAAGGCTTATGCCTGAAACGTCGATTCTCCTGTTCCCTGGATGCTGCCTGACCTGCTGCGCTTTTCCAGCAACACATTTTCAGCTCTGATCTCCAGCATCTGCAGACCTCACTTTCTCCACAACACATCGATAAACCTGTGATCTCAACCTAACAGTTGGCAGTACAAAGATAGCAGAGTGCATGAGAACACAATCATTTCCATGTTTCCGTCAAAAATTGTGGCACATCCTCACTTGAAATTTGTTGTCGTTTCTTCATTGGTCAAAACCCTGGAAATGCCCCACATCCTGAAACACAACATAGGCATGTCTCACCATAGGAAATGCAGTGATTCAAGAACTTGACTCACCAGGACCTTCTTAATGGCAATTTAGGATGAGTAATAAATCCTGACCTTGTCAGTGATGCTGACATCCCATGAATAAATTTTGTTTTAAAAGTGCATTTCTTATCGAATTGAATTTGATAACTTCAAGTATCTAATCTCAAAAATGAGTATATGAGGAATTCCAGTGTCTTTCAATAATCAAGAGTGATCTCATTTGATTAATTTTTACATTCCTCATATGATGAGGAATTGACTGCTTTAATTGTCAAGGAGAAAGTGAGGACTGCAGATGCTGGAGATCAGAGCTGAAAATGTGTAGCTGGAAAAGCTTCTTCAGGAATGGCAAGGGCTTATGCCCGAAACGTCGATTCTCCTGTTCCTTGGATGCTGCCTGACCTGCTGCGCTTTTCCAGCAACACATTTTCAGCTCTGCTTTAATTGTCATGCTTATTAGGAAAATACAATATGTTTTTTGCAGTTTGATTAAGAGAATGATTTTAAGGTGAATTAAGTGATAGTCAGATGATGCCCATGGGGGATTTATTTGGATACATCTCTATTGAAAGACAAAGTAGAACAGGCAACTGTTTGGCTAAATGCTAAAATTATAATCCCTGAGATACAGAATCTGAAATGACGATCAATGAAATACTTGAAATTAAAAGGAACATAAAATGCTGGAGAAACACAACAGGTCTGGCAGCATTAGTGAAGAAAGAAACAGGTTAATGTTTTGAGTCTGATATGACTGTTATCAAGAAAAGAATCGTATCATTCTTGAACAGATGCTGCCATACCTTCTGAGTTTATCTCACATTTTCTGCTTTTATTTCAGATTTCCAGCATTTGTAGTGTTTTGCTTGTATTGAAGTACTTGTAAATCTCTGCCTTCAGTTATGTTATCATTCAGATGAGGTCTTGTACGAAGACAAAATAATGTGAATGTGGGAAATCTGAAATGCAAGCAAATTGGTGTGCTGTAGAGGTTTATAAAAATCATAAGGGTCATTGTTAAGGTGAATAGTTAAGGTCTTATTCCTGGGGTAGGGGAGTTCAAAACTAGATAGCATAATTTTAAGGTGAGAGGAGAAAGATTTAAAAGGGACCTAAGGGGCAACATTTTCACACAGAGGGTGTGTTGTATGTGGAATGAACCAGGACATCCCAAATGGCCTCCTATTTCATGGCCTGCAATTTCCTCTTCCACGTGGTCAACAATGCCCTCCAGCTCATCTCCTCCACTTCCCACACCTCCACTGTTGAACCCCACCCTTCCAACCGCAACAAGGATAGAAACCCTCTGCCACCTACAGTCAGAGCCCACCGCCAGAGATACATTTCCTTCCACACCCTTATCAGCATTCCACAGAGACCATTCCCTCTGCAACTCCATGATTAGATCTATGCACCCCCCTGCCCAAACAACCTACTCTTCACTCCCAGCATTTTCCCTAGCCACTGCAAAAGGCGTAAAACCTGCAACCACACCTCCGCCCCACCCCACCCCACCTCCGTCCAGCGCCCCCAAAGAATCTTTCCACCTACAGCAGAGATTTTCCTGCACGTCGAAACATTTCATCTACTGTGTCCATTGTTCTTGATGTGGTCTCCTCTACACTGGGGAGATAGGGCGACAACTCGCAGAATGTTTCAGGGAACATCTCTGGGACACACATACCAAATGACCCCACCGCCCTATGGCTGACCACTTCAACTCCCCCTTCCAAGTGGTAAAGAACATGCAAGTCCTGGGCCTCCCCCAACTCCAAATCTAACTCACCTGATACCTGGAGGAAAAACATCTCTACTTCTGCCTTGGACCTTCATGGCATCAATGTCGATTTCACCAGTTTCCTCATCTCCCCTCCTCCAACTCGGCACCACCTTCTTGAACTATTCGATCTGTCCATCTTCCTTCTCACCTATTCACTCGCCTCCAATCTATCAGCATCACCCCCTACCTGTATCTACCTATCGCCTTCCCAGCTGCTACCCCCAGCCCCACCCTCACCTTCCTATTTATCACTCAGCCCCCTTCCCCCTCCACATTCTCGATGAAGAGCTCATGCCTGAAATGTCGATTCTCCTGCTTCTCGGATGCTGCCTGACCTGCTGTGCTTTTCCAACAGCACACTTTTCGACTGTGGAATGAACTACCAGAGGAATTAGTAGATGCAGGCACAGTTACAACATTTAAAAGACATTTGGACAGGTACATGAGTAGTAAAAAATTAGAGGGCTATAGGCCAAATGCAGGCAAGTGGGCCTACGTTAAGTTTAGGAAATGTGGTTGGCACTGAAGAGTTGGACCAACGAGTCTGTTTCCATGCTATGTGACTTTATGACTCTATATATTTGAGCTTCTACCTATCCACTTCAAGCGGAATAAATAATTTACTTCTATCCAAATGCTTCTTTTAAGTAACACAGAAATAAAAGGAGTAGTTTATTGAGGAATCTTACTTTTACAAAATAGAAGTTGCTGCACTAAATGATACTGCTAGACTCCATTGAAGTATTTTCATGAAGTGATAATGTAGACGACTTTACTTTCCATTGTTAAAGGAACAGCAGAGGCTGAGACTCTTTCAGCAGTGAGTGATAGGGAAAAAACGTTACCAGTTGAGAAGGGCGTTGGAAATATTTCAAGACTGAGATTGGAATAAAATATGGTTTCAATTAAAGAAGGGCAAAGAGCTGTCTGCTGGTGCTCATTGACTCTTGAAGTTCGTTGGATGTTTTATGCTCTGTTTGTTACAAAGGCTAACTAAAAGGCTGTCTTCAGGATCAGATTGCATTTGGAAGAAGTAGCAAATAAAGATAATATTGAAGCTTTAGAAAATGGCAAACCCTTTTAAGTATTAACATAAATAAATGATAGCCAGCTTTGCTTTAACTTTTGTAATTCTTGATAAGAGAGAAAGGGTATAATTCCGAACCCAGGCACAACGCTCACATGAAAATAATAAAATATGACTGTATAATCTATCATTACAGATCTGTAACCAATCTGTTAACCTTGTGAGAATAACAATATTAATTGTGGTCCACAAACAAATTTACTGCTACAGTAGCAAAACTTAAAGCAGATCAATGACTACATCGTGGCTTGATTTGTGCTATTCTGTTTATTCTAACAATAAAGATCGATGCATCAGCGTTTGAAAAGTGCAATACATATAGTGCAACATTGGAGAGTGGTCTGGGGTACATCTTATCATTCAAGTTCAGGAGTCCCACATGCCAGAGAGCTGGAAAGAAAATAGATGTCGTCATATTGCCTTCAGAGTGTATAATGGCTGCTCGGCGATTAATGGTTGAATACATTGTGTGTCTTGGTGTTGACGCAATGCACACCTTGGGCAAATCTGCAGCTCTAGCAGCAGCAAAGAATCACAGTTACCCTGACCAACCCATTGGGCATCATAACGTCGGATACTGTTTCTGATATTTTTCTGGGGAGTAGTGCTATAATACTTCGTGTATCTGGATGTTGGTGAGATTTAGGCTGTGCTATGAAGGTCAAGTTGATGCTCACCGTGTTGCCACTGATGCGACTAGTGCACATTTGAATTTGTCACGTGCTGACTTGCAAATGTTTGTAAAGGTATAGTATTCAGGAGTAGAGGAGATTTGTATTCAGTTCTCATTGATTTGTTTATAGTTTGTTGCAGTATATGTCCACAACTGGAGCTCTAAATTCGTGAAAGCCAGATTTTAAGACTATTGAGGCCTCCCAGTGACCAAGGACCTGGTTTTAAATTCTGAAAATTTGCCAATTAGATCTACCTTCAGTTAAATCCTCAACAAACCTGCCATGGCAAACTTGCCCTCATTGAATGAGCAAATTTATTCGAATTAGGTGCCATTGTTAGTTACAAGTGTGGAGGGCAAATAGGACTTTGGCTTTTATTGCTAAAGGAATCAAATATAAAAGTCGGGAAGTGTTATTGCAACTGTACAAGGCACTGGTGTGACTGCATCTGTGGTACTATGTCCAGTTTTGGTCCCATTATTTGAGTAATTACATTGGAAGCAGTTCAGAAAGGTTCAGCAGATTAATTCCAGATCTGAAAGACTTGTTTTCTGAGGAGAGATTGAGCAGTCCAGGCCTTTAGTCACTTGAATTTAAGAGAATGAGAGGAGATCCAATTGAAGGATCTAAGATGCTTTAGGAGATTGACAAAATAGACGTTGAGTGAATACTTCCCCTTGCATCTAGAGTGTGAGGTCATAGTTTAGGCTAAGGAATGGCAGATGAGGGGAATTACTTCACTCAAAGGTGCATAAAATCTGTTGAATTCACTACCCTGAGTGCAATGGATGCTGGGACACTGAGTAAATTTACAAAGGTCATAAACAGGTTTTGAATTAGTAATAGATTAAAGGATTGTGCGGCATGGACAGGAAAGTGGAACTGAGGGCAAGATGAGGTCAGCCATGATCATGTTAAATGACAGAAAAGATGTAAGGGACTGAATTGCTTTCTCCTGCCCTTAGTTCTTATGTTCATTGCTTGCAATTGGAATCACCTTGCATTTTTAACTGAACTATTAAGACTAATATCAACTGGACTTAATTTTTAAAGCAAGGATCTTTAAGACAATTTTGCCAACATTTTAAAAATAAAGTATCCTATATCTGTATAGTTTTGCTTTATCTTTCAGTAAAAAAATGTATTATTTCCATCAGACCTTCCTTTTATCACCTGATGTTTCTTACTTGAATATTTTTCATCTTGGGCTTTCAATTATTCCCCATTTTTCCCAGTCACCTCAATTGGATTTGAACTAATATTCAGGTTCTTAAATAACAGACAGAACATGTAAGCATGGTTACTCGAGATGCCTGGTTCCACTTAGAGTACAAAGTGCCTTCGGTTAATACCATATGAAGTAACTCGATGGAGTACAGTTCAAGATAATAGTAATGTTTGTTTCTGCCAATTTGTTTCTATCAAATGAGCTTGACAACAGATGAATGTCTTGCCACTAAGTAGTGAATGAAAACTAAAACTTGAAACAAGCAAAAAATTGCAGTTTATTGCTTAATGGAACGACAGAAAGAAAATAAGCAAAATGCAGATTATTCCAGTTGGAACCGTGCTGAGGTGTGTTCAGTATTCTGTTTGGGTTCTTTCTCTCAAACCAAGATGAAAAATTGTATTTAATGAACTAGAGATATGGTGCAATGCCATTATTGTATGACAAGCATGTGCAAAATACAGCAGTTCTGTTTTCTTAATATCACTGATGTTTCAATGCTTTCAACAAACACTGTTTATATTGTAACCAATACTTGTGCTATTTTAATCTCCCATTCTGGTTGAAGTGAATGAGAAAGTAGTAATCGTGCATTCTCTCTTTTCTTGTCACATCAATAATTTAATGCTTCACTGAATTTAAAACTTCCAAGTGTCACATTCCTTATCAAATGCGGAGCCACTTTCAAATATGGTCATGCTTGAAATTATTTACATCCCTGTAAGAAACCATGTGTCATTTAAATTAGCTCATCTTAACAAAAGTTTTTTTGCATGAATTAGAATCCAGTGTCCTTCCCTGACCACAACTGAATTAGAAGAAACTGATTCCATGGAAATATATATGCACTGTGTTATTCAACTTCATGTTCAAAACAGCAATCTTGACACATTTTATATACACAAATATTTATATAGGCAATCTTCAGTTTGCAAATGGATTCCAATCTTGAGTTCTTTGCAAGTCAGAACACAATGCAGGACTTTAAGCAGCCATTTGTAAGCACAGGAAATGTTCACATGTCACGTCTTTAAATTTACAGCTTAAAAATGACACTTTACACTCTTTTAAATTTCATACAGTATTGCCTTTGTAAGTATGAATATTTGTAAGTCAGACGTCTGTGAAACTGTATATTAATATACATTTGCATATATTCAGAGAAATTATACTTACAGTTTTACCTGTCAAAAAAACTTTATGTTGAGCTTCTCCTTGAGCTGCTGCAGTTTGTCAGGATGTTAGTGAACCAGATGTGTTTTTTACAATGATCCAGTAAATTCATCATCATTTTTGCTGTTACAAGCGTTTTACTTCCTACTTATTTAATACAATGAATTTTCAGCTAATATGATTTGAACTCCTAATCCTGAAGTATTATTTCAATAATAAAATCACTTTACTGCCAATCCTCCATAACAATATAGTTTTCTATTTGCATTTCAAATACATACTAGTAATGGAGGTATTGGATATTAACTCCAATTGAAGAGGTGCTAACTTCACATCTCTTCTTCTTTCTCCTAAATAATAATGAACTTGTTCATTGTCCTCGCAACAATACCCAATCAGTAGATGATGTGGATGAGCCGGTATTGGACTGGGGTTGACAAAGTTAAAAATCACACAACACCGGGTTATAGTCCAACAGATTTATTTGGAAGCAGTAGTTTTTGGAGTGCTGCTCCTTCATCAGGCATGACACTGTAATCTTTTCCTATAAATTATGTGTCTTATGATCCTGTCCCACAGCTACCTGATAAAGGAACAGCACTCTGAAAGCTAGTACTTCCAAATAAACCTGTTGGACGAGAACCTGGTGTTGTGTGATTTTTAACTCAATCAGTTGATGTAATTCTTGATTTAAGTCTGGTATATACTGGAATGCTCTAAGTGTCTTATTTTGTCTGTGGCCCCAAGGCATATCCCTGGCTGCCATTGTCATGATCTGGGAGCTGTTTCATCAGGTTCATGGTACCACTCATTTACCATTCCCAGGCCTCTCCCTTCCAGAAGCCTACTGCACGCAGGAAGCAGGAAGCAAATTAAAAGATAGAGTTTCCAGTTTCTTCCCTGCCTTTCAGGTCACTGCATTGATATGGCTGGTCGACTTAATTTGCTGTTTGTTAGGAATCCCCCAATATGTTCATACTCACAAATATGGTGAGATTGGAGCTGCTCATAGTCCAACAGAAGTAACTGTCACTTCTCTTAAAATGACATGGTCATTGCCCTGCACTTGTCTGATACAAACACTCCTAAATGGAGATGCTGTTGATCATTCTGTAGTCAGGCTTATCATGGAGGGAAGGTCATTGACAAAGTTGAAGGCAGTACATTCAAGTAGCTTTCCTGAGGAACCGCTGCAGTGATATCATGGAGATGTGATGATTGGTCTTCAACAACTGTGACCTTCCATGCCAATGACTGCACTGTTTCTGTAAACTCAATCCTAACTTTGTAGTTTATGGATATGAAAAAATGGGTGAAATCTGACAGGCATCTGAGCTGTGTGAGCTATGGCAAGGCTTGTGGCAGAATCAGCTGAGAGGTCTGGTGACCTTCCCAATGCATTCACATCTTTCCCAGAATGTGTATCAACAAATTTACCTAATACTACAACTGAGGTCAAACAAGAATCTTGTTTAAGTTCAACATCATGTCCTTGCTTTTGAACTCTGTATCCCTTTTAATAAAGCTGAGAATATTGTATGTCTCCACTTCTTATGCCACCTTCAATGATCTGTGTACAAAACACCCTGGTTCTTCCACTCCTGTACCCCTTTTAGCATTCTGCGCCCCCTTCCCCCCCAGACACACCTTTATATCATCTGTCAATGCGATTCTAACCAAAATGGACACTCAACTCATACTTCTCTCCATTTAACTTCACCTGTGATTTATTTGCCCGCCTGACCAACTTGTTAATGTCCTTTTGGAGTTTCACCGTACAATTCTTCCAAATTTCATGTAATTGGCAACTTTTTCAATTGTCCCCTGCACACCATGATTCAGATCTTTAATATATATCAGGAAACGTAAGAGTCCTAATACTGACCTCTAGGTACTCCACTACAAATCTTCTTCCAGCATGCCAAATATCCATTGACCACTGCTTTCTCTTTCCTATTGCTCAGCCAATTTTGTATCCATATAGCTACTGTCATTTTTATACCATGACCTATAACTTGCTTTACATGTCTATTGTGTGGCATTGTATTGAACACCTTCTTGAAATCCATGTACACAACACCAATAGCTTTATCCACATCGACACTTGCTGTCTTTGTGATTTAACCTAGTTTTCTAATCAACCTGTTTAGTGATATAATGACACAAAACTGGAGCAGGTAGGATTTCAACCTGGGCCTCTTGGTCCTGGGTTAGGGACACAACCACTGCACCATAAGAATGTTGTTTTTTGTTTCAAAAAATATACTTTATTCATAAAAGATTATATACATACATAGACAGTAGAGCTGTTCAGTTCTAAGTTAAAAATCACACAACACCGAATTATAGTCCAACAGGTTTATTTGGAAGCACTAGCTTTTAGAGCGCTATTCCTTCATCAGGTGGTTGTGAAGGAGCAGCCCTCTGAAAGCTAGTGCTTCCAAACAAACCTGTTGGACTATCACCTGGTATTGAGTGACTTTTAACTTTGTACACCACAATCCAACACTGGCATCTCCAAATCATGTTCAATTCTATACAGTCTTGACGTATATAGAACAAACAAACCTAAGATACTTCTTATTTATCCAAGATTATTAGATGCATCAGGAGGACCCGATAACTGAATAGAACCATGTTGTACTTCAGCAGAGAGACCTTAGGCGGTAGCCTTTCTCCACTGTGCCTTGAAAGGAGGCTGCCCCAAGCTTTAGTGTATCCCTCAGCACATAGTCCTGGACATTGGAATGTGCCAGTCTACGACACTTGGTCGAGGTCAACTTCTTGCTCCAGAAGGCCAGCAAGATTCAGGCAGAGCAAAGAGCATCTTTCACTGAGTTCATGGTCCTCCAGGACGGAGTCAATGTTTGTTTCAGTATGCATCCTGGACAACATAGAGCACAGAGTCCTGTGGCAGGGAGCTGCTTAGGATGAACCTTGACAAAAACCATTCCACCTCTCTCCAGACTTCTTTTATAAAGGTACATTCCAGAAGGAGATGTGTGACAATCTCTTCCCTTCTGCAGCCCACTTTGCGGGTATTGTGCTGTGGTGCAGAGAGTCCGGGCAAACATGAAGGATCTCACAGGTAGTGTTCTTCTCACCACCAGCCAATTGATGTCTTGGTGCTTGTTGGAGTGGTCTGGTGATGAGGCATTCTGCCAAATAACTTTCGAGGCTATGTGCTGACCACTTCCTGATGGACTTGTGACTAAAGTTGTTTTCTGCATGAAGGAAAGGTGGCACAGAATGATAATACTTGGAGCAATAGACCATAAGACCATCAGTCATAGGAGCAGAAATTAGGCCATTCAGCCCATCAAGTCTACGCTCTCATTCAATCATGGCTGATAAGTTCGCAAGTCCCTTTTCTTGCTTTCTCCTCATAACCTTTGATTTCCTTTACAAACCAGAACCTATCTATCTCAGTCTGAAATATACTCAATGACCTGACCTCCACAGCTTTCTGTGGTAATCAATTCCACAGATTCACCACTTTCTGGCGGAAGACGTTTCTCATTATCTCTGTTCTAAATGGTCTTCCTTTTACTCTGAAGCTGTGCACTTGGGTTCAAGTCTCTCCTACCAATGGAAACATTTTCCCAACATCCACTCTGTCCAGGCCATTCAGTATTCTGTCAGTTTCAATTAGATCCTCCCTCATCCTTGTAAACTCCATCGATAATAGACCCAGAGACCTCATACGTTCCTCTTAAACTATTCATTCCTGGGACCATTTTCGTGAATCTCCTCTGAACAAGCTCCAAGGCCAGTACATCCTTCCTGAGATATGGGGCCCAAAAGTGTGCACAATATTCCAAATGTGGCCTGACCAGAGCCATATAGAGCCTCAGAACTGCACTCCTGCTTTTACATTCAAGTCCTCCCAAAATAAATGCCCTCATTGCATTTGCCTTCCTAACTACTGATTCAACCTGCAAATTTATCATGAGACTAGAACTCTGGACTAGAACTCTCAAGTGACTTTGCACTTCAGATTTCTAAATTTTCTCCCGATTTAGAACATAGTCCATTTCTCTATTCTTCCTACTAACATGCATGACCTCACACTTTCCCACGTTGGACTCCATCTGCCACTTCTTTGCCCACTCTCCTAACCTGTCCAAATCCTTCTGCAGCCTCCCTGCCTCCTCAATGTTAGTCGTCCCTCTACCTATCTTTGTATCATCTGCAAACTTAGCCAGAATGCCCTCAGTTCCTTCATCTAGATCATAATTGTGTAAAGTGAAAAGTTGCGATCCCAACACTGAGCCTTGCAGAACACCACTTGTTACCATCTACCATCCTGAGAAAGACCCTTTTATCTCCACTCTCTGCTTTCTGCCAGACAGCCAAACATTTATCCATGCTAGCACCTTGCCTCTAACACGATGGGTCCTTACCTTACTCAGAGTTGAAAAATATGGTACTGGAAAAACATGGCAGATCAGGCAGCATCCAAGAAGCAGGAGCATCGATGTTTTAGGCATAAGCCCTTCATCAGGAATGTGGGGGTGAAGGAAGGGGGCTGAGAGATAAGTTGGCAGTGGGGGGAAAGTAGCTGGGTGGCGATAGATAGGTGTAGGTGGGGTGGGAGATGGTGATAGGTCGGAGCAGAGGATGGAGTGGGTAGGTGGGAAGGAAGATGGACAAGTAGGACAGTTCAAGAGGGTGGTGATAAGTTGGAGGGTTGGGTCTGGGATGAGGTGGGGGGAGAGGAGATGAGGAAATTGGTGAAATCAATGTTGATGCCAAGTGGTTGGAGGGTCCCAAGGCAGAAGTTGAAGCATTCTTCCTCCAGGCGTCTGGTGGCTGGGATTTGGTGGTGGAGGAGGCCTAGGACTTGCATGTGTAAAAACCCGGGGAGGAGCATTCTGCTACATTCTGCAACAACATGGCCAGACCCATCCTTCGCAACACCAGGGCCAAGTAGGACTTCAATAGATGAAGTGGAAGATGGCTCAGGTGACTGCAATGGCACAGATTCTGGGAATGGGCCAGACTTGCACCACATGCAGCAACACTGAGAGTACCTCTAACCTAATGACCTGCAAAGGAGAGGGAGAGGTACTCTCAAAAGCCCAGTTTTGGTCTCACCTTGGTGATGCGCTCCTCCCAGGTTTTTACACACTCTTCTGCCTCTCGAAACCATATGCCCAACACCTTCAGGTAATCTGTCCTGACGGTGAAGGGGATAAAGGATCGGTCGACCCAGTTCCCAAAGAACATGGCTTTATTCTTGCCTCGATTTACTTTGGCTCCTAAGACCAGTTCGAATGATCATAGATGCTCATGAGTTTGTGCACTGACAGAGGATCCGAGCAGAAAATTTACGTGAAGGCTTTGACTTGTAGGTCTCCGCTGCCTGGAATAATCACTCCTCTCAGGCTCGCATCCTTCCTGATGGACTTGGCAAAAGTCTGTATGTCATAACGATCAAGGCAGGAGGGAGTGGGCAGCCTTGCCTGACTGTGGATCTGATCGGGAAGCTTCATGATTACCATTGATTGAGACTGCACTACCAATGTTGGTGTAGACAAATTGGGTCCAATTGCGGATTTCCTCCTCAAGGCCCATTTTAGATAGCACTTCCCACATGTGGGTCGGTGATATCCTGTGAAAGGCCTTCTCTTGGTCTAGACTGATGAGGCAGACAACCACTCCTGTGCCCTGTTCATAGGGGATTGTAGCCCTGAGAAGCATGAGGCACTCGGAGATGATCCTGCTGAGTACAGGTTTGATCAGGGTGAATCAATGATCCCAGAGCAGACCTGACCCGGTTGGCGATGACCTTGGACAGAAGTTTGTAATCTTCATTTAGCAGTGAAATTGGTTGCCAATTTATAATCCACCCTCTCTCCCTCTTCTGCTTGTTGATGAGGGTGATGATATAATTCCTCATGGGCGTGCACATGCTTCCTACCTGAAGCATACTGTCTTACACTTCCAGCAGGTCCTGGCCAATCATGTCCCACAGAGCCAAATACAACTTGGCCGGTAGGCTGTTGCTTCTGGCAGTTTTATTCTTTTCTAAGGACTCGAGGGCCTTGGTCAGCTCATCCAGAGATAAGGCAGGTCCAGCCTCTTTCACATGCTGTCGTCTAAGGCCTCCGTGACAGAGGATAGGAACAGCCACAAGAGTACAGTTACTTCAAAAAAACCCTCGAGCAAGCTGATTAAACTCACTTTCCTTTTTAGAAATCTATTCTGACTCTTCCTAATCCATGAACATTTTCAATGTGATTACTAATTCCATCCTGACCAATTGTTTGCAGAAGTTTCCCCACCACTGAAGTTAAACTAACTGGTCTGAAATTGCTGGGATTGTCTTTACAACCTTTTTGCTGTGAAAGGCCATTATATTTGCAATTTTCCAGTTTCTGGTACTTCCCTTAAGTCCAGGGAAGACTGAAAGATTGTGGCCACTGTCTCTACAATTTTGATCCTCACCTCTGTCAAACTCCATCTCATCTGGTTCTGGTGGCTTGTCAACTTTAAATCCCAACAATTTATACAAGATTTCTTCCTTATTAATTTTGAGCCCTTCTTTTGACAGTGTTTTCTCCTCTGCTACCATGACTTGGGCAGCATCCTCCTCTTCAGTAATGACAAATGCAGTATATTCATTTAACACCTCAACTGAACCCTGCCTCCATTTGTGAATCCTCTCTTTGGTCTCTGATCAGCCCTATTCCTCCTTTAGCCACCCTCTCACTGTTTATATGTTGATAGAAAATGTTGTGATTTCCTTTCAAGTTGACTACTAGCCTCATAGTTCCTCTTTGCTTCTCTTATCTGATTTTTCACCTCCTGCTAAACCATCAGTATTTCTGTGATTCTCAAGTGTGTTTTGTGCCTTACATCTGTCATACGTTTGCTTTGCAAGTTTCGCAGTTTGCTGCCAAGCTGGCAAAATTTCTGGTCTTTCATCTCTCTGATGGCATCAGGATATTTGCAGACTAAAGACAAATCAGTCCAAGATATCCTTTCCAAAATCTTTTGAATGACAGTCTGGTCAAATTTAAATAAAAATCACAAATAGAACCACAGTCAAACCTCTCCATCAATCTGATGATATTCAAGTTAAATTATTTGGCCTCTTCCTGCAACACACAAATCTGTCTCAAAATAATTTCGGCAATTCCTTGAAATGTATTCCTGTCAACCAACAAACACGGCAATAGAAATTTGCATATCCAAGCATTTCCTTGTATTGCATCCTCATCCGTCCTGTCCCATTTTGTATCTAATAGCACAATAGGAAAAAAACGATTAACTGAATCCATCATTGACACAAAGCATATTTTACTTTTCCACTCCATCTGAATCCTTTTTGAATTTTTAAGTTAATTCTTAGTCTGCATGCACCATTGAAAAGGTCATCATTTATTGCCCATCTCTAGTTGTTTTTGTACAGAAAAAAGACCTCTGAGGTTTCTTAAACGGGCTGTTAATTGTCCACCACTTTGTTGCAAGCGTGGAGTCAAATGGGATAAGAAAGTCAGCTCTGCTTGTCAAAAGGATATTTTTGATCCTGAACAGTTTTTAACAGAGTTGACAACTTCATGGCGACTTCTTACTTATACCAATTTAAAAACTGAATTCATTTGCTTAAAACTGCCACATTAGGATTTGAACTCGTTTTCTGGATTATTAACCCTGGTAGCTGGTTGACTCGTCCAGTGTCATAGCTGCTCGGATCATACCCTATTGTACTGAATGTTTTAATTTTTTACATTGATGTTTTAGATGGTGTGATATCATTTGAAGGAAATTCTTTGCAAGTTTAGCTTTGAAAATACAATGTGCTTTTTGGAAAACTACAACAGCAAATGCTGATTACTCTGAAACTCAATACACTTTACAGCAGCAAGCCTCAGTAAGTATGCATTTCAATATCACTACCATCAAACAGTCTGTGATACAAGAACAAATTGCAACGTCTGTTTTCTTCCTCAAAGCAAATGATCTTGAGTTGATAAATAATGATCATAAGTTTAAATAAGAAATGTATGTGAATATGACATTTTTTGAAACTAATAACAGAGAGTAGGAAGCTAATACCAGTATGAATCCTGAAATGTGTGGATCCATTGCATTTTTTCCTTTTGTTTTGCTAAGTTTCTCCCCTCCCTCACTCTGAAGTGTATTAATTCATTGCTAGAATATGATTTCACACAACTGTTCAAATTAGCCACTCTTCATGTGACAAGGTAGATGGTGTTAATTGATGGTTATTTGTTGGAAGTCCTTTGCAAATAGAATCCAACCCTGTCCTCATTCAGACCAGACTTCGAATTCCAGGAAGGGTAGCTGAATGGCAGTCATGATCAGAAAACGTATAAGGTTATGTTTTGCTCTTTTCACAGCTCAGACTAATTGTAGTGTTGTTTCCACTACCCTGTTTACTATCACAACACAAACTGTGGTTTGATGTTGAGATGTTTGGTAGCTTATAGAGCTCATTCATTCATTGAACCAACTATACAATTGGTTGAATCTCAGTATTAATTACGACTGGCTCAATTGTTTATTGCATCTTGCCATCTGTCTTTCTAGTTGTCAGTTGTTATAGTCCATTTGAGACTGGAAATAGAATACAATGACCTTGGTAACTTCTTATTAAATTAGTTAGTGATGAGTGCTATTACCTCATTTTACAGGTATCAAATCATAGGAGATCTAGGGATATCCCTAGGGATATAACAAATTACTTAACCATCAGTGGGGTACTGTTTCAGATGTTTTCTGTCACCATTTGTAATCATATTATTCAATGTATCCTCACTGCTGTCAACGTGTTCAACTAAATCAAGCAACAATTATGTAAAAACCACTGTGCTTGTTTTTTTAACCTCTGAATGCACAGTAATTTTGTGCATTTTCCTGTCCCTGAGAAGCTTTTGAATTAATTTGAAAGGCAGTTTTGTGCATATGATGTGTTATTTTTCAGTTTAAAAAACTTTTCAGTGGAAGGACAGGATGCTGACATGTTGGGGTTTAATCACGAGGGAATACTTTGTGGTTGGGGAGGGAAGGTTAGCTTTGAAGTACTGTTTACTTCAAAAATGGATATAAAATTAGCAGAGTGCCTGGACTACCTGTCTCAGAATGACATTTGAGAGACTGAAGTATTCTTTGGTTTTGAGCTTGATTTGCATGTAGACAGCTCACCATGACACCTATTGATGGGAGAGATCCAATCTTAGAAGATAGGAAACATAAACTGGAATTGGGTTGCAGTATTTTTGTCAAGCCAGAACTGCTTCTGGCCTGATATAAATTCCACTCAAGACATTTCTTGTTCTTTCTGTAGATCTGCCACCAGCAGTCCCTTCTGAGGACCACTGGTTGGGACCCTTACTGTCGAACACAAAAATCCAGTTGGACCTGAAAGTTAACAATTAAGTTTGCATCTGTGAACACCTTCCTGCCTGAGGCAAAATAGCACCATTTCCATTTTACAGATGTGCCAGGTAATTACTTCAAGTGGATGTTGGGTATTACATTCCAGGAGGACAGTTGGTGAATTGAAGCCAAGCTTACTTATTAATTTTAAGGATTGCATATTAGGAGTGTACACTTCCTCGCACAACAGCTACCATTACAGTCTGCGTTACCTTATCAGGGAACAAGCAACACCCCAGCTCAGGTCTGCCAGTTGAACTCAATTGATATACAAGTGACATTGGGAGTCAATGGGGAAACTTTGGGGGTCCATGGGGTCAATGGGGTCCATGATTTTCAACTGCTTACGATGTGTTTTTCAGGTGAGAATTTGGCAGCAAGTGCTTGAAAATAGCCTTGATGTTCAGCATATTGAGTTTGTAGAACTATATAATTACAGCATGTCAAAATGTACTTGATGTGAAGTACTTATCGAAGTTTTTACTGAAAAATGTGATGTGCAATTATCAGTAAGTGATGTCAGTTCTCGACAGGTCAAACAGCCTCTTTACCTAAATCTTGTGACAAAATTTCTGATTTCTTTTACAATGAAATGTGTTTTTGATGAAGATGAATATCTTTAAACTGAGGGACGAAAGGGGAGTTAGGTTAATATTCTAAGTGTAGACTCCTCATCAGAACAGGTTTGTATGTGTTGCATTAGTGTTTTGGGGGCTGGTGTACTCATCACGCAGTTCCAACGTTTTCAACTTTCACTTCAGACCTACTTTGTTTGCAGATTTTCATTTATTTTCCCTTTTGGTTTCCCCTTGGATATCAACCTTGTGTCTTTTGGGAGCACTCCTACCTCAGAGTCACAAGATTGTAATCAACCATCTCCAGATGTGTCTGCATAAAATTGAGACTCCAGTGCAGCATTGATAGAGTGCTGCACTGTCAGAGGTGCCACCTTTCAGGTGAGACTGCATGAAATGGATTATAATACTAACTCCTTTCTGGAACTCTTTCAAATAGGCATACTCCTCAGATGATTCCTCTCATTAAACGTTTAGATAGAAAGGCCTTATAGTAGCATGCTGGGTCTGAAGGACAGATCTAATTCTCTCTGCAGGAAAGGAACCAGACAAGAATATTACTGTCCTCCAGGTAACCTGGCTAAAACCTGTTTAAAAAACAATGATGACTGGGGTATTATAAGGACTCAGGCATCTCCCTAAAACAATGTGCATCAAAAATTAAAGAGTGTACAGAGATGGCTTCTTGAATTTGGATACATAACGCAAGGGCCAGGATTTCCATTGAAGTCATTTTGAAGGCGTCATCCCCACTACCACCAACAAGAAAGCCCATTGGATCAAATGCTTATTAGGCACTCACTTGGCAGTTGCTTGGTGGATCACTTGAAATGAACCCTGGAGTGGAGTCCAGCATGGGGAAGCAGCCTCAGAGAAAAGGGCGGCATCGTGGCTCAGTGGTTTAGCACTGTTGCCTCACAACGCCAGGGGCTTGAGTTAGATTCCAGCCTTGAGTCTGTATGGAGTTTGCACATTCTCCATGTGTCTGCGTGGGTTTCCTCCGAGTGCTCCAGTTTCCTCCCACAGTCTAAAGACATGCAAATTGGCCATGTTAAATTGCCCATAGTGTTCAGGGATGTATAGGTTAGGTGCATACGTCAGGGAGAAATGTAGAGTAAATAGGGGAATGGTGGGTTACTCTTCAGAGGGTCGGTATGGACTTGCTAGGCTGAAGGACCTGTTTCCACACTGTAGGATTTTTAATCCTAATTCTAATTCTAAAATTTACCTTGGAACAGCTGAGAGCCGGTGTAGAGCAGATTGGGGCATGGGGTAGAGTGGGGATGATTGTTTGGTGCAAACAGTCATACCATGTGTGGAAGCCCCTGTACTGAGCGACTGCAGTAATGTTTATTTGTGATTTGCTTTTCTGACAAATGTTCATCCTTTTAACTGTCATATTTCTAACTTATACTATCAATCACTGTAAAGCAGTACAACTACTTTTCTTTATCATTCCTCTTTTTGTATTTAATATCTCGACTGAACTACTTTGTACCTAAGAATGTACCATAAGAGGTGACATTCTAAAACATTTCACTGTACTCTTATGTTTCTGCACTCGAGTACACGTGACAATAAAGGATATTCTAATCTGCATATTGGCAGAGTGCTGTTCTTATGCATGCTGTATAAAATGACTGTTCTTTTTCCTTACATTATGGTAGTCACTACTTTTCAACTGTGCTTCAGTGAACGTCAAATATGTCCTTAGATTGTAAAGGCATGTTATAAATTAATGTTTTTCTTCTTTTTGCACTCTTCTATGCTTACTAGACTTGATTGGCATTTTCTTATGACCATAAGTCATTTTCTGAGCTTATATTTTGCTCCTTAAATGTCTTTTTATTGCCTCACTGGGAAGATCTTTTAGATCATCTATTGTTGCCTGACCTTTCTTTAAAGGATCTACAGGTTATTCAAAATGTCAATAAACTTCTGTGATTGGATTATCTGTTGTTTCATCCCTCCCTACTCCTATCATTTAAATCATTTGCACAGTTATAAAAACCTTATGGCCATAAATGCAGTTGGAACAAGGGTTAAGTCTTGTCTCAGGCATGAACTGATTTGGATGACATCACTTCATTTTGGATTGCAATTTAACACTTCAAGCAGCAGAGAAAAGAGATGGATGTTGAAAATTGGAGCACAGAGATCTGTGACACATGGTCTAATGTGTAGTTGTTAGTTTTTTTTTTCTTGATATCCAGTTGTCTAAAATGCATTGAAGCCCATCACTTACTTAAAGTTCTCTCATATAAGTTCTTGAGGAATCTGTCGAAGTGGTTTCCTTCTTCCTGATAAGGTGTGCTGCCACCCATAAGGATACATCCTCTTTATCTAATCATGGAGAACTTGGTTACACGCTAGGAAGAATCCAGGCTTATGACTGTTGGCAATGTTCAGTCAAATGAAACTTTTCATGTCGCACTTAATCTACTTGCCCCATATCTAGCTTCGACCATCCTAATTTAGTAGATTACAAGTTTATCTGCAGTTGAGTGGAAAGTTTCCTCAGTTGCATTCAATGAGAAGGGCTATGTGGTAAATAATAAACAGAAACTTGAGTGGAAACTTAAGTAGACCAGCCGTACATATACCAAAGCTGCAAGAACAGATCAATGATTAAATACTCTGCAGTAAATTACTCACCATCTAACCTTCCAGAAAGTTTTTGTCATTTATCAGGCATCAGTTGTGGATCTCATGAAAAAGCTATGACTTGCCTGGGGAATGTAGGTCCAATAACTTTCAAGAAGCTTGACATTATCCAGGACAAGGCTTGATTAGCACTTGATTGCTACCACCTTCAACATTCCCTCCCTCCAACACTGATGCACAATGGCATCAGTGAACCATCCAAAAGACACACTAGAATAACTTAAAAAGCCATCTCTGATGTACCTGTGAACACAAGACCTTTCCTGCCTCAAAGGACAAGGACAGCAGATACATGGGAATGTGAACTGTGGATATTTTTGTATATACTGTTTACAGTGATTCAAGATGGCCACCTTCTCAAGGGCAATTAAGGATGGGCAATAACTGCTGACAGAACCAATGAATCCCTCATGCCAAGTATTCTTTTCAAAAGTGTTGCTCAAGAAATCAAAGTTAAAAATCACACAACATCAGGTTATAGTCCAACAGGTTTATTTGGAAGTACTAGCTTTCAGAGAGCTGCTCCTTCATCAGGTAGCTGTGGAGCAGGATCATAAGACACAAAATTTATAGCAAAAGTATCATGTATGCAACTGATATGATATATTGAACAAACATCATATCAGTTGCATGCATGACACTGTGATCTTTTGTTATAGATTCTGTGTCTTATGATCCTGCTCCACAGCTACCTGATGAAGGAGCAGCTCTCTGAAAGCTAGTACTTTCAAACAAACCTGTTGGACTATAACCTGGTGTTTTTTGACTTTTAAATTTGTTCACCACAGTCCAACACCAGTACCTCCTAATCAAGAAATAAAGTTCAGTCTGAGTAATGCACTTTACTGTATTTTTTGACCTAAAAGTCCATTTTGAAATACACTTTTTTTGGCATTTTGCATTACAAAGCTAAGAATGCATGTACCTTTGATTGGTACTTAAATACATTGAGATATCTGACACCTCATAAATTTTCCTTCTGTGATGTTTTACTGTGTTACTACTTCAATGTTAATAAATTTTCTTCTCTTAGTACTTGTGATTGTTGCACCTAGGTCTATTCCAATCACCATTAAAAGAATGTGAAATTCTGTTCACACGCCGTGGCATTCATGGGTCTTTGAGCATTCTGCTGCACTCACTGTACTGCATTACATTTCCCACATTGTGGATTCTACTGCACTGCAGCCAATTGCGATTGCTATTGTAAATAGGCATTGTATTTCTCCTGCTTAGCATTTTCAAGCATCAGTTTGGCATCAAACAATGGTAGGAGCATGTCTTGCAATCATGATCTCAACTCTCAACTCATTGTTTTCTCAAGCAATTTTGAAGTCTGTTGGCTTTTCCTTAACTTGTCTGAGCACATTGTCACACACCTCCATGGCTATCACACTCTGAGCTGGAATTTGGACCCAGGTCAGAGCTCGGTACTCCATCACAAAATGCCCTCAGATAGAGTCACATTGTAGACCCCATTCAGAATCAAACTTGCAATCTCTCATTTGCAAAAGCAGTGCTGCTACCTCTGAGCTAAGGAGCCAGCTAAATCCATTGTTTGTTGTTAAAGTGACCTATTTTCTCATTGGTTCGATATTTATAAATTGAGTGTCACTGATCTCCTGTGTAGATTGCTTGGATTGTTAATTCTCTTTATTTGGTCAGCTTATTTTTATACTGAAACACAAAAATATTGCCATAAGCTTTGTTACAGCTGACAGCTCAGGGTTGTACTGTGCCTTTTCCTAAAACAAAGCTATTATTCAGGCTACCTGAAGACTCTTGAATGGAATTTGACCCTTAAATTTCTTTTGCACCATTCTTTGCCGAATTGAAGTGTTCATGACTGTTCATTGTAGATTGGACTGTGGTGGAGCAAATTTCTTTTCACAAAAGTTTTATTTTTTTGCCTGCTGACTATAGATTTTTATGGAGTCTGACTGGGAAAAAAAAATTGCCTTCTTTATAATCCCAATGATGTATGTAGATGAGTCAAATGCAATGAATCAAACACTGGACTTGTGGAATGCTGTCATTACTGAAAAGCACCAGCTCAGTCTGGAATCTCGTTTTGAAAGTACAATTAGTTTCTTTGCCTGATGGAAATTTTTTTAACTTGCATTCTGTAGCTTTATTATCCTGACTGCCTGAATCGAATGGTTTGAGATAATATTAAAAGGCCTTCACTGATGTGTTTTTTTTATTCTTGCTTGCACTATGCATGGATTAAGAAGGTAATTTCTTGCCTTGAGCATCAATTATGGATTGATTAGATTTCTGAGTGATTTTTGGTCTCAGGATGCAAAATTACTGAAGAGTGGGTTGAATTGCTTTGATCTGAGATTTATTTTCTTGTTTCTGTGATATGCTAGCTTTGACAGGATTAAAGGTCATTTGGTCACATAATTCTGTAACAATGGTCAGTTACTCTGCACCCTGAATGAGTTTGCAATTCAGTGTGGATCTGTAAATAGAGCCATTAATTCACTGTTTTGATTCATATGATTCATAAGCATTTATGCTCATGAGGAGGTATTGTAAATGAAGGAAATGTACTGCTGCGACAGCAAATTGCTGATTTTAAATTTGAGAGAAATTGCAGTCAAATTATAATTTTCATAGGTGAGGAATTGCAGGAGGTGGCAGATGGAATCATTTTGGTTGGAAAAGAATACTGGAATCGTGTGTTTTAATTAGTGAGTAGTATCACAGACATTGTACCAGTACTTTAAAAAAAACTTAAAAGTTCAATTCACCTGAGAAATTTATCACAAATTCAATGTTTAGATACCTCAAGATGAAACATGGCTCTTTTCTCAATCTGAACTCCAGTTAGCCATTATTTTCAGCAATTTAGTAGGAATATTTGTGCTTGTCTGGGTCCTAAAACAATAAAAATAAAAAAAGTAAAATTAACATTTTGACCCTCTTTTTATGCAATCTGTTTCTGCAGTGGACAACAAACAAAATTCCTAATAGTGCCATGAGCCTGACCTGCTTATGTCAGGCGTCCTGCTGAACTTGGGTGTGTGTCTTTGCTGTGCTGAAGTGATTAAAAACACAAAAGGTCAACTCTTGGCTGATCCAGGGTTGGATATGTGAGATAGATGATCGTAATGTCTTACAAACACAATGTCAGCAGGTTTTCATAAGGCAAGCATGTTAAAATTGCATCAAAGATAACTTTCACTATCCCCAAATTTTTATTATTGGAATTGTAATTCTTTAGAATGGTCTGATTTGTGAAGTAAGATTTCAGCACCTCAATGAAGAAAATGCCCTATATTTCTCAGAAATAATGAGACATTTCAGATGGGTTGCACCTTGTGAAATCAAAAGAAGCAGCTATAGAGACAGCGGTTATACTCATAGCAATTTTCCAACTGTCATTAGATTCTGGAAAAGTCCCAAATAGTGAAAAACTGCCAATGTAACGTCCTTATTCAAAGAGAGAAGGAGACAAGAAACAAACAACTGTTGGCCAATTAGCTTAATATCTGTCATTGGGAAAATATTAATGTCTCTGACAAAGGATGTAAAAGCAGTGTGTTTAGAAATACATAATACAAACAAGCAGAGTCAGTGTGGCTTAACTAATATGAATTATGACCAACAAATTTATTTGAATTGGCTGAGGAGATATGAAGCAGCATTGATAAGGGGGAACAAGAAGTTGTAATGTGTTTGGATTTCTAAAAGACATTTGATAAGTTACCGCACATAAGACTATTTAGTAAGAACTCATGGTGTTGTTGGTATGATATCAGCATATACAGAGGATTAGCTAACTAATAGAAGACAAACAGTTCGGCAGAAGAGGGCATTTTCAGGATGACAGTCTATAACTAGTGGAATGCCGCATTGATCAGTATTGGGGTCACAATCATTTACAATGTAAATGAATGAGTTAGATGAGGGAAATGGATGTTCTATCAACCTAATAGATGGGAAGGCAAGTGGTGAGGATAAAAATAATGGGTTTACAGACAGATAGGTGAGTGGGCAAAGACTTGGCAGATGAACTATAATGTGGGCAAATCTGGGGTTATGCACTTTGGCAGAAAGAATCGAAGAGATGAATATTATTTAAATAGAGAATGACCACAGAAAGCAACAACTCAGAGTGATTTATGCATTCTCGTTCACAGATTACAAAAGGCTAGCATGTAAATTCTCTGGGTAGTAGGGAAGGTAAATTGAATGTTGGCTTTTATTTCAAAGGAATTGAGCATAAAAATAGGAAGTCTTGCTAAAGCTACACAAGACGCTGATCAAATAAGAGCTGGAATACAATGAACTGTTTTGTTTCCCTCATCCAAGGAAAGATATACTGGCTTTATAGGAAGTTCAGAGAAGGTTTACTTGTTTGATTCTGAGGGGTTTTCTTATGAGGAGAGTTTGTGTAGACTGGGCCTGTATGAAATTAAAGAAGAATGCGAGATGACCTTATTGAAACATAAGGTTCTAAGTTGGCCTGTCAGGGTGGATGCAGGGAGGTTGTTTCTGTATGGGAGAGAGTCTAGGACCAGAGGGCATAATCTCAGTTTAAGGGGTCACTCTGTTAGGACAAAAATAAGCAGGAATTTATTTTCATCAAGGGTTGTGAATCTGTGGAATTCTTCACTACAGAGGGGTGGTATAAAAAGCAGGATGTTAAGTATTTTCGAGACTAAGGAAGGCAGATTTTTAATCAGTAAGGAAAAGACAGGAACGTGGAATTGGGGGTTTTGAAATTAGTCATGATCTCATCGAATGGAGGACCAGGTTTGAAGGGCCAAATGGCCTACTCCTGCTCCTACCTCTTATGATTTCCTAACAACTTGTTTATGTGCCGCTGAATGCAAGAGTCACTTTGTGCACAAGAACAGCGAGGGGATTGACAAGTGAACCTAATCTTGATGGGGGTATTTGTGTAGAACTGCAGGAGAAACTGGTGTTTATCAAGAATATTATATGGGCTTGCACTTTGTCCTGATTAACAATTATCGGCTGGAGAGTGAGATTTGAGTAGAGCTGACACCTGACCTGGAAGAAATAAGACTCTGTGAAATAATTATTCCAACAGTGAAAACCTGCATCCTACAAAAGATGATTAAATAGGATGCATCATTCTTTGAATCCAATTATAGGTCATATGTCTATGTACTGGCAATCCAAGCTAGGCTTGCAAAAGGACGCATGTGATTGTTTTGTTTTTGTCTTATTATGTAAATTGAATTGGATATCTGTGCTAAACACTTGCAAATTGATTTTTGCAGTAATGTTAAATGGATCCCATCTTAAATAACAACAGTACAAGTTATGTTTATTATATTTGATAACACAGACTGCTGTACTCCATTCACATCTGAAGAATCTGTGTAATTTCTTTGTTGATTTGGACTTTGTTGTTTTAGGCACTTAATGTCTCCAAGAGAGACGAAGTGCTATGTGATAATATGAATATAACTCCACTTTATTTGCAATTGTGCACCATTAAGTAGTGTGTTTTTTTGTGCTGCGTAACTGCAGAGCTAAATTAAGCATCACAGTATCTTATAGAAACAAACTTATAATCTGATCAGTTTCACCTTCAAAATGAAAATTTAATGCATTGAATCTAAATATATTTTTTCATTTTCACAGTAATTCTACTCAATTAATTGCAATCTCAAAATGACATGACATAAAAGATGTGAAGAGATTAGGTGAGGTCAAATGATGAACATATTTGAGAAATTTATAATCCTTATCATTTGGTCACAGTTTACACCATGTTATTTCTGTACTTCGGGCAAATTATGTAGCTTTGAAAAGGGATAACAGCAATTGACTTTGCAGTGAATGTAATGATTATTCAATATGTAGTTGACCTTCACAGTATCTTTTGACCAAAAATATCCATCTAGTAAAAACCTTCCTTCTTATAATGTTTCCCAATAAAACTGTTTTTGAAAATACCTTGTAGAAGTGAGGTATAGCTAAATGTAAAATTAAACTTCTGTAATCATGCTCACGTCCCATTGAATAGAATAGAAAAGAAGCGAAATTTATTGTCACATGTACTTTTACACAAAAAATACAGTGAAAAGTTTGAAAGATTGTCCCCACTATGGCGCCTACATCAGAAGTCATACACAATTTAAAAAAAAACAAAATGAGGACAAAGTTCAGTTAATGGCTCCTGAGCTCAGGAAAGCTGATGAAGGAAGGATGGAATACCCTGAGGACACAGCCAGGATGAGGTTGCCATGGTAGGCTGCTGGAATAAAGGGCTGGACGATTTTGCCGAAGAAGAGTGGCAAACCGGACTGAGACTGCCACTCCTGGGTGAGACCGTCTGCCAGGCCACTGGAATGCCTGGACACTGAAGTCAGAGTAGACCACCACACAGAAATGTTACCTCCGTGCTGAGATAAGACCACCTCTTCGTAGGGTATGTGGAACAATCCATCTTCCGCAACTACACTGGCCCCACCCCCCATCTTTTTCTTCGCTACATTGATGACTGTATCGGCGCTACCTCGTGCTCCCACGAGGAGGTTGAACAGTTCATCCACTACACTAACACCTTCCACCCCGACCTCAAATTCACCTGGACAGTCTCGGACTCCTCCCTCCCCTTCCTAGACCTTTCTGTTTCTATCTCAGACGACCGAATCAACACGGACATCTACTACAAACCAACCGACTCCCACAGCTACCTGGACTACACCTCCTCCCATCCTGCCCCCTGTAAAAACGCCATCCCATTCTCCCAATTCCTTCGTCTCCGCCGCATCTGCTCCCAGGAGGACCAGTTCAAAATAAGTACAACACAGATGGCCTCCTTCTTCAAGGACCGCAATTTCCCCCCCGACGTGGTCGACGGTGCCCTCCACCGCATCTCCTCCACTTCCCGCTCCTCCGCCCTTGAGCCCCGCCCCTCCAACCGCCACCAGGACAGAACCCCACTGGTCCTCACCTACCACCCCACCAATCTCCATGTACAGCGCATCATCCGCCGTCACTTCCGCCACCTCCAAACAGACCCCAGCACCAAGGATATATTTCCCTCCCCTCCCCTATCAGCTTTCCGTAGAGACCACTCCCTCCGCGACTCCCTTGTCAGATCCACACCCCCCACCAACCCAACCACCACTCCCGGCACCTTCCCTTGCAACCGCAGGAGGTGCAACACTTGCGCCCACACCTCCCCCCTCACTTCTCTCCAAGGCCCCAAGGGAAACTTCCATATCCGCCACAGATTCACCTGCACCTCCACCCACATCATCTACTGCATCCGCTGCAGCCGGTGTGGCCTCCTCTATATTGGGGAGACAGGCCGCCTACTTGCGGAGCGATTCAGAGAGCACCTCTGGGCCACCCGGACGAACCAACCCAACCAACCTGTGGCACAGCATTTCAACTCCCCCTCCCACTCCACCGAGGATATGCAGGTCATTGGACTCATCCACCGCCAAACCACAACAACCCGACGGTCGGAGGAGGAGCGTCTTATCTTCCGACTGGGAACCCTCCAACCGCAGGGGATGAACTTGGACTTCACCAGTTTCTTCATCCCCCCTCCCCCCACCTTGTCTCAGCTGGATCCTTCCAGCCCGGCACCGCCTTCCTGACCTGCAGTCTTCTTCTTGACCTCTCCGCCTCCATCCTACTCCGACCTATCACCCTCACCTTGACCTCTTTCCACCTATCACATTTCCAACTCCCCTCCTCCAAGTCCCTCCTCCCTACCTTTTATCTTCTCCTGCTGAACACTCTCTGCTCATTCCTGAAGAAGGGCCTGTGCCCGAAACGTCGAATCTCCTGTTCCCTGGATGCTGCCTGACCTGCTGTGCTGTTCCAGCAATAAAGTTTCAACTAGGATATGACAGCTACACACTGCCACACTGGGGCCAAGACTGCCTTCTTCCCTCCTTCAGGTGCCCGGGCCTAGCTGTGGTCCTGGAACCTCAGCCCAACCTGTGAATCAGCCCAAGACCTGCTTTTCATTTGCTGGCAGACTCCAGGGTTGGTGGAGCCGTGTCTGGCTCATCTTGGCATTGCTGCCGCAGGAGGCCTCCTCCGTTACCTGCCACTCTCGACGTTGAAAAGAAAAGAAAAAAAAAATTCAAAAAACAAAAAGAGTAAAGGTAAAACGAGAGAAAGAAAGTCAATGGGAGTGGATGAGCCCTGGGCTCAGGCAGCCTACTCTGCCACCATCTTGAAAAATTTGACACCCCCATTTTCAAGTATCCATTTAACAAAGTCCAAGTTAAATACATGGGCTATGAAACTGGTGGATGCAATCTGCATTGAGGTCTTTGTGTGGTTAATCATTTGGGACCGCGAGTCTGTCAGTTATGTTTTGCACCTTGGAAGTACTCATTCCATTTCAGAGTAAAATTCATGTTCTCATTAAATTCCAGATTTAGGATTGATTTTTCAACATCCCTTTTATGTAACCTTGTGCCTCTTATTTAAAGATATGATTTGATGTGCTTTATTATTGTCACATGCACTGAGATGCAGTGAAAAGTTACAGCTACAGAGAAGGTACAGAGAAAGAACAACTTTAACGTATATAAGGTCTGTTCTTGAATCTGATAACAACAGGGAAGACGCTGTTCTTAAATCTGTTGGTAAGTGTTTTCTATCTTTTCTATCTTTTGTCTGATGGAAGAGGGTGGAAGATAGTATAACTTAGGAGGGAAGGATCTTTAATTAGGTTGGTTGCATTCCCAAGGCAGTAGGCAGTGTAGACGAAATCAATGGAAGGAAGTGTAGTTTTCATGATGGACTGGGCTACGCTGACAACTCTATAACTTCTTGTGGCCTTGGATATAGCAATTGCCACACCAAGCTGTGATGCACCTGGATAGAATGCTGTCTATGGTGCATTGATAAAAATTATTAAATGTCATTGTGGACGTGCCAAACTTCCTTATCCTTCTGAGGAAGCAGAGGCATTGGTGCGCATTCTTGAATGTTGTGTCAACATGAATGGAACGGGATAGAATTTTGGTGATATTTACTCCTAGGAACTTGAAGCTCTCGACCACCTCCACCTCAGCATCATTGAAACATGCAGGGACATGTCCTGTACTCCGCTTCTTTAAGTCGATGACCAGCTCATTCGTTTTGCTGGCATGGAGGAAGAGAAGGTGCTGATTACTGGGACATACCCAGGAAGTTAGAAGTAAACAAAGGCTGTACAATTTTATTTGCAATAAGGACTCTTCCATGAACAAAGTCACTCTTGTACCCTCTTTACAAAATTTAACACTTGCTCCAAACAGGTGAATGAGAAGGACATGCAATCTTTCAGAATGACCAGATTAACCACAGTTGTGGGAACATTTGATTGTACCCATGTGGCATAATGGAACTCCAAACATAAGTCATCAATAAAGTTTATACAAAATGCAGATGCTCCATTTTCTAAGTTGGCACGTTATTCAATACCTTGCTGTTGGACTCATAATACAATAACTCCAGCAATTTATTTTGTCTGTCATAGAAATATGATTTCAACGAACTTGAACAACTTCTGAAGCTGATAATAAAATGGAGTGAGAATGATTAGTATTTAACTCAAAATGCATGTTAACTCTTGCCAGCTACCTGGATTGTCAGAAACAAAAATACCATTTCCTATTGATGTGGCTTAAACAAAGTCATAAAGGCATTGACGAAATTTAGTAACAGATCTTTGACACTCTGGTCTTTGGATAGCATGCAGAATATTTTTGGAGATTTACCAGATTCTGAACAACAGAGGCAAGGGCAAGTCTTTTGGGGAAATATGACGAGAACAGAAGAATGAGTTTCTTGACATTCAGAAACAAAAACCTGATTTTGCACCCAGGATGTGAACAGCAACATACAATTATGGCTCGTGAGCAAAGAGATGAAAATCTTGCTGCCGAGGTGCAAGAGGCTCGTTGAGCAGTGGGAGGTTGATTTGCATGCATTAACATCTCATTATTATGTATTCTTGCTTCATGCAGATGCAGTTTGCTGTGGTGGGGATAAAGTGGCGACAATTCATGAAATGAAAGTTAGAGCAGACAGTTTGCTGTTTCCGCCTCTGGGCATTCGGTTCAGCCGAATGTCCCCAGGACTTCAGGGTGCTCTCCCCTCTCTGTCCATGGAGATTGGCATCAGATGTGCATCAGCCAAACCACATCATCATGGCACATGTTTGACTCATTCAGAATGCAGTTATTGACATCAATGTGACACTTTGGAGCATACTGACACCTTTGATGACTCTATTCTTTCCAAGCTGCTTTGTACACAGGACACCCATTTTATGCAGCTGAACATGGTGCACCTCAAGCTCTTCAGTTGCTTTCTCACCACTCAACTCACTTTGTGCCTCCTTAGATGCTCACAGTATGTTTGCCTTTTATGCTTTGCTATCTCACTCAGACCTTAGAGGCTCACTTCTCTTTTGCCTTTCCTTACAGTTGAGGCACAAAGCCAGGCAGAATGTTGTGTTTGCCAGCAATGATCAATCAAGGAGGGAGACATCTTGCTGTTGTGCATAGTGGTGCATCAATGTCACATCAAAGCATGTGCCATCAGATTACTTGACAAGCACATTGAATGCGCTTCAGTCAAGTGGCCATGCCTCAGAGGCATAAAGGGAATTGTCCTCAGTCAAATCAAGGGAGACCATTGTCAGTCATGAGTCCCATGGGGAGCATTCAATCTCAGTCCAAGGACTAGGACATGGTAAGTCAGCTGTTCAGAGTGGTTAGTGTCAGGTGTTCCATATCGTTGCAGTCTGGTGAGTGGGACACAGTAAATTCCGAGGTCAGGTGCAGTTATTCCATGGTTTAGCTTGACATGGAAATATATCACCACTTCTTCACTGCCACTGGGCCAAAATCCCTCCTGCATTGTGGTTTAACTACAGTACGTGGATGACAATGGTTCAAGAAGGCAGCTCGCAACCACATTCTCAAGGGCAACTAGAGAATTGCAATAAATCCTGGACAGCCAGTGACGCCCATGTCCCATGAGTAAACATAGATAATAGAGGGATATAGATAAGATGCAGAGCCGAGCTGAGAAGTGGCAAATGGAGTTTAATGTAGAAAATTGTGAGGTAGTTCACTTCAGAAGAAGTAACAGGAATGCAGATACTGGGCCAATGATTCTTGGCAGTGGAGATAATCAGAGAGTTATATTCCCTACAGTGTGGAAACAGGCCCTTTGGGCCCAACAAATCCACACTGACCCTCCAAAGAGTACCCTCCCAAACTCATTTCCCTACATTTACCCTGACTAATGCACCTAACACTACGGGCAATTTAGCATGGCCAATTTCACCTGACCTGCACATCTTTGGACTGTGGGAGGAAACCAGAGCATCCGAAGGAAACTCACACAGACACGGGGAGAATGTGCAAACTCCACACAGACAGTCACGTGAGGCAGGAATTGAACCTGAGTTCAGGGCACTGTGAGGCAGCAGTACTGACCACTGAGCCACAGTGCCACCCAATCTCGGTATCCAGGTGTGTAAATCCCTGAAAGTTGCCACCTAGATTGATAGGGTTGTTAAGAAGGCATATGGTGTGTTGGTTTTTATTGGTAGGGGGATTGAGTTTTGGAGCCACGAGGTCATGCTTCAGCTGTACAAGACACAGGTAAGGCTGCACCTGGAGTATTGCGTGCAGTTCTGGTCACCGCATTATAGGAAGGATGTGGAAGCTTTGGAAAGGGGTCAGATGACACTTACTAAGATGTTTCCTGGTATGGAAGGAAGGTCTTATGAGGAAAGGCTGAGGGAACTGAGGCTGTTTTCATTGGAGAGAAGAAGATTGAGAGGTGACTTAATCGAGACATTTAAGATAATCAGAGGTTAGATAAGGTGGACAGTAGGACACTTTTGCTTCAATGGTGAAGGCTAACACGATGGGACATAGCTTTAAATTGAGGGGTGAAATATTTAGGACAGATATTAGGGGTAGTTTCTTTACTCAGAGAGTAGTAGGGGCATGGAACAGCCTGCTTGCAACAGTAGTAGACTCGCCCATGTTAAGGGCATTTAAATGGGCATTGGACATACATATGGATAATAATGGAAGGTTGTCGGTTAGAGGACCTCAGCTTAATTTCTCACGTCGGCGCAACATCGAGGGCTGAAGTGCCTGGGCTGCGCTGTAATGTTCTATGCTCTATGTTAAATTTTTTGAAAAGCACCATTTCATCTAATTTTCCCCTGTCGAGGTCCGTAAATGGGTGGCTGGCTACGCAAACATCACAGGCTTACTCCAGGTGTAGGGTATGATAAACTGGAAGCACATTCTGTGGAGAGTGACATGTTACAATGTTGCTGGATTCATTTGGAGAAAAGAATTCCATTCCATCAATATACAAAAGCCTAACACAAAGTATAGCACAGCCTAAATGAAGATTTAAAACATATTTAGTAATGAAACAAAAGCACATTTAACACATTACATTGAAAAAGTATTATTAATGTAGGGACAGAGGGTCATCATCATCACCACCTTCAGGTGCAGTTGTGGTTGCAGAAGTGTATGGCTGTGGTTGATTGTCTTCTGACTGTTTCTTGAGGGTTGATTTCGATTGTTGATATGCAGGTACAAGGACAAATTAGAAAGGCAGATGGTATGTGTAAGAGTAATGCAGTCCTACAGGAATTATACAGGGCTTATACAGGAATTATACCAAATGCATTCTTGGCTCAGAGGGAGAGCAATGAACATTCATTGGTTTATTTTATGAGATGAAGCTGCTCAATGTTTGGTACTGTACCTCCAACATGCTCTGACGGCAGCTGACATTGGTGCATGCGCAGAATGAGGCGTGTAAAACGATCGCTGCTGGAAGCGTGCTATTGCCAACAGAGGTAAGCGTTCTCAAAAGTACAATTCCCTAATTCTTCAGCAATGCTACAGCTAAATTGCGCTGCCAAAACATGCTTTACACAAGAACTACCCGTATGGTGCTACAGATTGTTTGTGTAGTTTCATTATTGTAGCTGCAGTTACAATCGTCTTTCCAGATGCTGATGATGAAAGTAACAACATATTTGAGAATGTGAGCTTCTATTTCCAATGATCTGTCACCTATTTAACCCTTTGCCCTCGGTTGATCTTTTTCATTTCCCTCCCACTGTGTATACAATGAACAGCTTTTTCTGGTTGGCAGCAATTGATCTGGTGCACTGCTGTGCTTTCAAAATTGTCTTGGCAGCAGAAATCCCTCAAAGCCTGGACTTTGCTGAGTACTTCCGCTACTGGTGTATGCAAGATAGTGTGTTACTATAGAGTCATAATGAGGTGAGAAGTGGAAAATTGCATAAGATCACACACTAGAGCTCATGGAGAGAAACCTCTATGAGATTCACTGAAACTGAGTCTCAGCCAATTTTAGTTAAAAGTTTTGGTGAATCATCCATCTTCCATCTTCTTGGAGAGTAAATGTAAGATACACTAGTCTTAACTTGTATGAATGGCTACCTTCAAAGATTGCAGCAAGAAATGATCCTGAGATGCTTCCATTATGATTGTTTTGCAAAGCTGTTCCAATCTGTCTAGTAACAATAAACTGTCTTGATAGGTGGAGGCTATTTGAATTGTCCAACTCACAAAAAAAAATTCTTTGACAGACAGGGCAAGAGCACACACTTTTCTTCCATGGCAGATGTGAAGGAAACAAATATTAGTAATTATTTAGGATGAGGATGATGATCAACACACATTTAGGATGAAATTAGGTGAGATGTAAATGTATTTCCTCTCAAATATGACTCCTGGGTTGTGCCTCGAGGTGGCCAGTCATTTGTGAATTTTGCATTAGTCAAAACCAACACTTTCTGATCTTTTCAATTCCAGCTCATCTTATGCTGTGCTATGCAAAACACCAGAGATTCAAGACTTGAGCTTGAACTTCACGAGTCCTTGGCTCATAACACTTTGTGTCTTGGTCTTTGTCAGTGCCTTTATGCCCTGAAACTATACTTAAATGCAGTCGTACAGCACTTAAAGAATTTGTTTGTTAAAACAGTATGCAGGGTTTGTTGGGATATGCCAGTGAACGCTTGTTTTTTTACTTGGATTGGCCTCATTATTTCCTGAACAATTCACTTGTGAATTTGAGAATTTACTAATTTCCAGCTGTAAATATTACATTGTTAATGCATTGACAAGTTTGATGGAATGATGTGGCAATGTATTGGAAACAGAAAATGTCATTAATTAAAGTGTAAACTATTCAGACTAGGTGGATAGACTCGAATTGCAACATAACATATTTATCAATTCAAGCATTTTTGTTCAAGGATTAAGGCATTAATTCATTGACCAAACTTTTATTTCTGCATTCATTGTTTTACTGTATGCATAGGTGTCAAAGGGAAGAACGATTCATAGATTAAACAATGCATCGGCCCATCGAGTCTGCACCAACATAATGACTACTAAAAGTGTGCCAACCCCAAATTCCTGTACTTGTCCCATATCCTTGAATGTTGTGATATTTGAAGTATTCATCCCAATATTTTTTAAAGTTTGGTCGGTTTCCAGCCTCCACTACCTTCCCAGGCAGTGCATTCTAGATACCCACCATCCCTTACCATAAAACTATACCCTCTCATGATTGACCCCTCAACCAACAGGAACAGCTGCTCTCTATTCACCCTGTCCATATCCCTCGTAATCTTACACACCTCAATCATAACCCCTCCTCAGTCTCCTCTGCTCTAAAGAAAACAATTGTCTTACAATGTTTATAAAACGGATCAGCACCATTACTTAGCACTTATTTTCCTTTACTGAAAGAGATAACTAAGAACGGAAGGCTCAATAAACATGTGCTCTCTGGATTGTCTTGATTTTAATAAATATTTCTTTAAAATGTTTTAAGTGATGTGTATTTTGGTTTCAGTTGGGAAAAGATGTAAGGGGAAATATTAAATTGTAATTATTACTGAAGCAAATAAAAACTTCATCAACAGAAACACAGAACTCTCGAGAACTCAAAACAACACCCAGAATCCATTTCAAAATCTGAGTCATTTGAAATTCCAGATTATAAACATGGTTTGCTATGCTACTGAGCATGTGTGTAAGGAGCCTTTAATTTGTAACTTTTGATCATATGGAATTGGTATCTGAATCTGTCAGGTTCCAGAATATGCCCTCTCTTAGCATCTGTTGTATATGTTTCTGTTTTATAAAACTTTTATCTGAGTGTTGACCTAACTTTTATACATGTTCCTACGTGCAATTGGCTCACAATTTTATGTTCTAAATAGAGACAAGAAATGCTGAAAATACTCAACAAAACAAGAAATACGTTTGGAGATTAGAACAATCACCATTTCAAGTTGATTACCTAATGAATGTCTCCAGTATTTTTAGAGTTTGTTTAATTTCTAACCAAATCAGTTCTTTTGTTTTTTTTTTAATTCTTGAATGTCTAAAAGGATTTTTAAATGGGCGGACTTGTGACAAATTAAGTACAGTGAAGTGCAAGGTTCATTAAAGTAGGAGGAATAAGGCAGGCACTTAATGCTTTAAAGGTATGAAGCTAAATGAGGTAGAGGGGTGAAGAGATCTTGGAATACGAATGTACATTTTACCTGAAGCAGTCGTGCAAGCTGATAAAGCTGTGCAGAGTGTTGGTATGTTTGGGCATCTGTGAAGAGAAATCAGAGATAATATTTCAAATCCAGTGACCCTTCAGAACACATAATTTGTATTTCTTTTTAGCACAAAGCTATATCAAACTTAAATGAGTCAAAGTTTAGAATCCAATTGTGTGGTATTCTTAAATGAAAAGAAGAGGAATTTCATAACTTAGAGAAAAACAATAAACATCAACACACACACACACGTCACGCTCAAAAGGGGAGAGTGAATTCGACAAGAGTGATAGTCAAGAATAGGCAATTTTATAAATTGAGTCCTTGTTGGCTTTTGACCTGAGATCACGGTTATTTATTTGGTGTCATGTATTTTTGATAGTCTCAAAATTTGTAGGCATCATTGAGTTTTTGGTGAATGGATGGTTCTGCAATCTGCTTTTCTGCTGGGCACTGTTCAAGAGGCTAGAAGAAACAGGAAGAGGGAAAACAAGCCTTTCAGTTCTAATCTTCCAAATCCATCATGTTTCTCTTTGCTCTGTCACAGAAGCTGTTGACATTAATATAGATCTTTTGTTTATTCCCATGTGTTATTCCCATAATTGTTTCTCCAAAACTGGATAATGTACTGGTGACTTTCATCCTATTGGTGTAACTTGTAGAAAAGTATAAATCAAACAAGAGACCTAGACCTGAATGACTCATTTCAGTCAATTTTAGTTTCAGTTCAGAATGGGTCTGATTTACTTTTGCTTCATAACCTTGGCTTAACCAAGTCAGATGATGACTCATTCCATCTCAAGTCAGTATTTTTTTATCAAAATCATTTTAATCCATAAATGAACACAGGTATTGAAATCAGATATAAGAACTCACAAGGGGAGACAATGGTCCACTGGCATTGTCTCTGGATTGTTTATCTGGTTCTGGGAAGCCAGGTTCAGTTGAATTCAATTCATTGGAAATCTGGAGTTAAGAGTTTAATGATGATGACAAGTCCATTGTTAACTGTTGGGGGAAAACTGGTTCACCAATTTCCTTTAGGAAGGGATACTGCTATCCTTACCTGGTCTCGCCTACACATGTCTCAAGACCCACGGTGAAAGGACTGCAAATTAAGTACTTTGTCTCATTTTTATTCTTATGCTGGACTTCTTTCTATTATTTTTTTCAATTTTGTTCTAAATACTTAAGTATCTGTACCTAGATATCTTGTATCTGAGATAAATGTGTTACATGTCAAGAGTGGGGTGCTGGAAAAGCACAGCAGGTCAGACAGCATCCGAGGAGCATAAGCCCTTCAGCAGGAATAAAGCTTGTGGGCCGCAGGGACTGAGAGATAAATGGGACAGAGGTGGGGTTAGGGGGGAAGTAGCTGAGAATGTAATCAATAGATGAAGGTGAGCGAGAAAGTGACAGGTTGGAGAGGAGGGTGGAGCGGATAGATGGGAAAGGTGATGGACAGGTCAGGAGGGTGGTGCCGAGTTGGAGGCTTGGGACTGAGATAATGTTGGGGGGGAGGGAAAATGAGGAAACTGTTGAAATCCACGTTGATTCCATTTGTTTTCAGGGTCCCAAGGAGGAATATGAGGCATTCTTCCTCCAGGCATTGGATGGTAAGGGTTTGGCGATGGAGGAGGCCTGGGATCTGCATGTCCTTGACAGGGTGGGAGGGGTAGTTGAAGTGTTCAGCCACGGGGCGGTGGGGTTGGTGGGTGCATGTGTTGCAGAGATGTTCTCTGAAATGATCCACAAGGAGGCATCCTGTCTGCCTGATATGGAAGAGACCACATTGGATGCAAAGGATACAGTAGATAATATTGGTGGAGGTACAGATAAATTTCTGTCGGATGTGGAAGGATCCTTTGGGGAAGTGTAAATGCATAAGTGGTGGCATTGCAAACTTTTCACTGCAGTCGTTTGACTGCACTGAGCAATAAAGCTAATCCAAGAGGTAATTAATTCAAGATTCAATGTGATTGACTCTGAACTGCCCTCTGAGTAATTAGGGATGGACCTGTCGAGAATGTTCTTATTCCATGAATGGAGAAGACAAAAGTTCAATGGGACTAAAATCAGATTTTTTCCACTGTTATATCACTACATGATCTTATACTAATTGTCAGACAACAATTGGATCAACTAATGTTGTTGAAATGACACAAAATGCTCTTTAAGGTTATACAATAGTAATCTGGTGGAGCATTCAAAGCTGCAATATAATCTTTAAATAGCACCCTTTTGACACCCTTTATTAAAATTTAACCCCAACAAAGGCACCAACGGTGTGATCCTTGAATGATGAATTAGAACATGACATTTGAACAACAGAACCCCAATCTGACTTGCCACGGGTGCAAAAAGAATAATTTGGCTGAGTGGGAAGGAACATCTTAAAATCTGACGTAGAAAACATCAAACTTCTTGGATACAATTTTTCTACCCCTTGAGTGGTGTGGGCAATGACATGAAATGTTAGAAATGTACGGCCATACTAGTCTGAAAAAAAACGCCCGATCTCGTCTGATCTGGGAAGTTAAGCAGACTCAGGCCTGGTTCGTACTTGGATGGGAGACCGCCTGGGAATACCAGGTGCAGTAGGCTTGTGGGCGGCATGGTGGCACAGTGGTTAGCACTGTTGCCTCACAGCGCCAGAGACCCAGGTTCAATTCCTGCCTCAGGCGACTGACTGTGTGGACCCGTGTCTGCGTGGGTTTCCTCCGGGTGCTCCAGTTTCCTCCCTCAGTCCAAAGATGTGCAGGTCAGGTGAACTGGCCATGCTAAATTGCCCATAGTGTTAGGTAAGGGGTAAATGTAGGGGTATGGGTGGGTTTCGCTTCGGCGGGTCGGTGTGGACTTGTTGGGCCGAAGGGCCTGTTTCCACAATGTAATGTAATCTAATCTAAAAAAAAATGGTAAGATTGAAAATATCTTTTCATTAGTAAAAGTACACGTTCTGCCTTTCCCCGAAGGTTTCAATGGCAAATTCCAAATCTCACTCATGAGTAGTGACTACTTTATTTCTCTACATTTCCATCTCATTATTAGCTAACCTAACCCCATTTCGAAGCAGCTTAAAATTTTCCTTTCCTCTCCCCAGAGGCAACAATTCTGGTCTTGAAAGTCAGTGTAGTTACCTGAAGCATTTGAAAGCCAGTGTAGTTACCTGGTGGTTTTGAAAGTCAGTGTAGTTACCTGGTGGATGGAGCTCAAAGCTTGTTTCTCTGCATTTCCATTTTAATGTCACTTCACCAGCATGTCTATGGATACTCTACGGACTGCATCTTCATCCATTCTTTGTCCACTAAATATGGCATTGGCAACTGACCAACCTCACCGCTTTATTATGGCTGATCTAAGTTCAACTCAGAATCTAATTCAACCCTTCGGGATTCCACTTTAGAGCACAGGGGCACCTTTGACTTGCATGCTCCTGTCAGGGTGACACACCTGTCTTGTGCACCTGCACACAAAGCATCTCACAGCTCTTAGCTTCATTTCTTCGGACTTACTCACTTTTTGCTTACCTGGAGGCTATCAGCTTTGGTGGATTGCTCAGCATTTTAGGCAGAGAGCAGACAACATTAATAGTTTTAGAGGATGAGGTGAGGGAGAGCTGTTGACTGACGATGGCACATGCAATAGTGAAGTCAGTAGCCTGTGAAGGTTGGTGTGGTTTGTGTGCAGTGGAACATTTAGAGTGAGCATGAGGGAGCAGAGAATGATGGTGACACTTATCTTTGAGAGCACAGTAGATCATTGACGGTTATCCAATACTGCATTTCTTCTGGCCCTGTAGACAGCACTAACCCAAGCTGCTGTGACCAAGCTGGCCTTAGCCTTCTCTGGTGTTCACTTAGTAAAAGATGACACTCCTCTTAACCACTCCAATCAGCAGGACCATGAAATGATTGGGTGCCTCCCTTCAAAAAGCTTCCATTTCAGTTTCCAAATAAGACAGTGGACTAGCTTACAGCACCTGAAGTAGCATGCAGCTTAGCCTTAATTTTAAAATCTAACTCATTTGTCCGAAGTGGACATTGCGGGCGAGGCTCTTATTTAGTTCCCATCACTAATTGCCCAAGTGGCAGTTTAGGGTCAAACACATTGCTGTTAATCTGGAGTCAACATTAGGCCATACAGGTCCGGTTGGCAGATTTCCCTCCAAAAAGGGACATCAGTGAAACAGTTTCTTTACAATAATCAACAGCAGTAATGTAGTCACCGTTAGGTGAGTTTATTCCTCATGATCATTGCTGAATTCAAATTTCAACATCCACCACGATGGAGTTCATAGCCATGCCGAAGAGATAGTGTCTAGGGTTCTGAATTAGTAGTCCAGTAACATTATGACTCTGGCATCATAACCAAGAATGGCACTAGTGGCTTGTCTGATAAAATTTTGCTGCACTGGCAGTAATCTTGCCTCTCCTGTCGTATACCCACCATGAAGCTTACTGAAAATAACATTGAACCTAAAAATGGTAAAATCCAACCCGAGATTTGAAAGATTCTGTGGCTACAAGAATGTACCCATTTGGAACAGAGTTGGTTACCTTTCTATAAATCTATGTTCTTTTTCTGACTTATCACTTCCCATTATGAAGAACTGAATTTAAAAAGAAACCATCAGTTAAAAGTTTTTAAAGAGAATTATGTGAGGTATTATGTTCTGGCTTCATGTTTCACAGTCTCAGTGCGAGCCATTTCATCATTTTATACTTGGAGACCTTTTCGCATTTGACAGTAATTATATCGGGGCTCTCATTCTACAATATTAAATGACTGCTTATGAACTGAATATTTAAAACCTGCAGATTCTGGTGACACGCTGACGTGTACATCATTTATAATTTGACAATTCATACAATAGCATTTCAAAATCTGTTTATAAGAAAAGCTTTTTGGAGATATTCATCATTGCTGCATCATTTCTACTGGCAATGCTAATAATTGCAATGGTGGCCTAAAATTCCCATTTCTCATTACCCGGAATAAGTAAGTTTTAGCTATGTGACAGGACGAAAACGTGCCCTAATCTCCAAAATAGACGAACAAGTTTGAAGCCGTTATTTGAGATGGCACCTTGCGTGTATCAGTGATTATATTAATATGTGCAAATATTATATCCCTGAGGTAATAAATTTCAGAAAAAATATGCTGAAAATCAAAGATAAAATGCTGAGTGCATTATAATACTGGACAGAGAAATGATGATGTGGAGGAGAGTTTAGGACAGGGGCTGTTTATGCCTGGAGTTCTTATTCTTTTTTTCCGGAGATGGACTATCTTGTTTTCACTTTCTTTGCCTTAAAAAAGTCTGATTGAAACCATTACACTACGTGCAAGTAATTACATCAGAGTTATGAAGAAATATATACTCTATGTTTTCAGAGGTAGTAAAATGGCAGTAGTTAATTGTTTTCTGAATTTGATGTAATCTGTATATTTTCTGTCAAATTTGCTCTTTCTATGTGAGGTTAAGGATTGACACAGAGACAGAAATTTGATTGACCTGCGCAATACACTATATACTAGATATGGAGATTAAATCATTTGAGTTCTGTGCATAATTTTATAAAGTGACAACAATATGGGGAAAGGAACAATAGTAATTTGGATGTCATCTCCAATCAATTGCAAGTCTTCTCAGTATATTCAATGATTATCTGAATATAAAACAAAAAGATTAGAGCAAAAGATCAAGTACTCTGTTATGTGTTTTAGTTGTAATTATTTGTTGGTTTTGGAGTGTTCAATAATTGTGCATATGGAAACTTAATTTGCCTTCCAGATGAAAGAAAGGATACTCACATTGGAATTACAACATACAGATTCGTAATTCTTTAAATGGGTATGAAGAAAAAAAAGGAGCAGAACACTCTCAGAAACAAATTATTTTTGATACGTGTCATTTCTTGTTCAAAATATAGACATAGTACGTATCCTCACACGAAAGAGGTATATAGAGATGTACAGCATGGAAACAGACCATTTGGTCCAAACCGTCTATGCCGACCAGATATCCCAAACCAATCTCGGCCCACCTGCCAGCACCCGGCCCATATCCCTCCAAATCCTTCCTATTCATATACCCATCCAAATGCCTCTTAAATGTTGCAATTATACCAGCCTCCACCACTTCTTCTGGCAGCTCATTCCATACACGTACCACAGTCTGTGTGAAAACGTTGCCCTGTAGGTCTCTTTTATATCTTTCCCCTCTCAGCCTAAATCTATGCGCTCTAGTTCTGGACTCCCTGACCCCAGGGAAAAGACTTTGTCTATTTATCCTACCCATGCACCTCATAATTTTGTAAACCTCTATAAGGTCACCCCGCAGCCTCCGATGCTCCAGGGAAAACAGCCCCAGCCTGTTCAGCCTCTCCCTCTAGCTCAAATCCTCCAACCCTGGCAACATCCTTGTAAATCTTTTCTGAACCATTTCAAGTTTCACAACAACTTTCCGATAGGAAGGAGACCAGAATTGTATGCAATATTCCAACAGTGGCCTAACCAGTGTCCTATACAGCTGCAACATGACCTCCTAACTCCTGTACTCAATACTCTGACCAATAAAGGAAAGCATACCAAACACCTTCTTCACTATCCTATCTATCTGCGACTTCACTTTCAAGGAGCTATGAACCTGCACTCCAAGGTGTCTTTGTTCAGCAACACTCCCTAGGACCTTACCATTAAGTGCATAAGCCCTGCTAAGATTTGTTTTCCCAAAATGCAGCACCTCGCATTTATCTGAATAAAACTCCATCTGCCACTTCTCAGCCCATTGGCCCATCTGGTCAAGATCCCGTTGTAATCTGAGGTAACCCTCTTCGTTGTCCACTGCACCTCCAATTTTGGTGTCATCTGCAAACTTACCAACTGTACCTCTTATGCTCGCATCCAAATCGTTTATATAAATGATGAAAAGTAGAGGACCCAGCATCGATCCTTGTGGCACTCCACTGGTCACAGGCCTCCAGTCAGAAAAAACAGCCCTCCACCACCACCCTCTGTCTTCTCCCTTTGAGCCAGTTCTGTATCCAAATGGCTAGTTCTCCCTGTATTCCGTGAGATCTAACCTTGCTAATCAGTCTCCCATGGGGAACCTTGTCAAACATCTTACTGAATTCCATATAGATCACATCTACCACTCTGCCCTCATCAATCCTCTTTGTTAATTTCTCAAAAAACTCAATCAAGTTTGTGAGACATGATCCCCCACCAACAAAGCCACGTTGACTATCCCTAATCAGTCCTTGCCTTTCGAAGTACATGTATATCCTGTCCCTCAGGATTCCTTCCAACAACCTGCTCACCACTGAGGTCAGGCTCACTGGTCTATAGTTCCCTGCCTTGACCCTACCACCCTTCTCAAACAGTGGCACCATGTTAGCCAACCTCCAGTCTTCCGGCACCTCACCTGTAACTATCGATGATACAAGTATCTCAGCAAGAGGCCCAGTAATTACCTCTCTGGCTTTGCACAGAGTTCTATGGTACACCTGATCATGTCCTGGGGATTTATCCACTTTTATGCGTTTCAAGATGTCCAGCACTTCCTCCTCTGTAATATGGACATTTTGCAAGATGTCACCATCTGTTTCCCGACAGTCTATATCTTCCATATTCTTTTCCACAGTAAATACTGATGCAAATTACTCATTTAGTATCTCCCCCATTTTCTGCAGCTCCACACAAAGGCCGCCTTGCTGGTCTTTGAGGGGCTCTATTCTGTCCCTCGTTACCCTTTTGTCCATAATGTATTTGTAAAATCTCTTTGGATTCTCCTTAATCCTATTTGCCAAATCTATCTCATGTCCCCTTTTTGCCCTCCTGATTTCCCTCTTAAGTATACTCCTACTTCCTTTGTACTCTTCTAAGGATTCACTCGATCTACCCTATCTATACCTTACATATGCTTCCTTCTTTTTCTTAACCAAACCCTCAATTTCTTTAGCCATCCAGCATTCCCGGTGCCTACCAGCCTTTCCTTTCATCCTAACAGGAATATACTTCCTCTGGATTCTCGTTTACTCATTTCTGAAGGCTTCCCATTTTCCAGCTGTCCCTTTACCTGTGGACATCTGCCCCCAATCAGCTTTTGAAAGTTCGTGCCTAATACCGTCAAAATTGGCCTTTCTCCAATTTAGAACATCAACTTTTAGACCTGGTCTATCCTTTTCCATCATTATTTTAAATCTAATAGAATTATGGTCGCTGGCCCCAAAGTGCTCCCCCACTGACACCTCAGTCACCTGCCCTGCCTTATTTCCTAAGAGTAGGTCAGGTTTTGCACCTTCTCTAGTAGGTACATCCACATACTGAATCAGAAAATTCTCTTGTATGCACTTAACAAATTCCTCTCCATCTAAACCCTTAACACGATGGCAGTTCCAGTCAATGTTTGGAAAGTTAAAATCCCCTACCATAACCACCCTATTATTCTTACAGATAGCTGAGATCTCCTTACAAGTTTGTTTCTCAATTTTCCTCTGACTACAATCCCAGTAAGGTTATCGTCCCTTTCTTATTTCTCATTTCCATCCAAATAACTTCCCTGGATGTATTTCCGGGAATATCCTCCCTCAGCACAGCTGTAATGCTTGCCCTTATCAAAAATGCCACTTCCCCTTCTCTCTTGCCTCCCTTTCTATCCCTCCAGTAGCATTTGTATCCTGGAACATTAAGCTGCTAGTCCTGCCCATTCCTGAGCCATGTTTCCATAATTGCTGTGATATCCCATTTCCATGTTCCTAACCATGCCCTGACTTCTTCTGCCTTCCCTGTTAGGCCCCTTGCATTGAAATAAATGCAGTTAAATTTTTTAGTCCTGCCTTGTCCAGGCCTGCCCTGACTGTTTGATTCTCTTCTGTTCTCAACTGTACCAGTCTCAGATTGATCTCTTTCCTCACTATCTCCCTGGGTCCCACCCCCCACCTTAGTAGTTTAAATCCTCCCAAGCAGTTCTAGCAAATTTCCCTGCCAGTGTATTAGTTCCCTTCCAATTTAGGTGCAATCCATCCTTCTTGTACAGGTCACTTCTACCCAAAAAGAGATTCCAATGATCCAAAATGTGAATCCTTCTCTCAAACACCAGCTCCTCGGCCATGCATTCATCTGCTCTATCCTCCTGTTCCTGCCCTCACTAGCTCGTAGCACCAGGAGTAATCCAGATATGATTACTCTCAAGGACCTCCTTTTTAAATTTCTGCCTAACTCTCTGTAATCTCCCTTCAGAATCTCAACCTTTTCCGTTCCTATGTCGTTGGTTCCAATGTGGACAATGACCTCTTGCTGGCCCCTCTCCCCCGTGAGTACATTCTGCACCCTCTCTGAGACATCCCTGATCCTGGCACCAGGGAAGCAACACACCATTCTGCCTTTTCACTGCTGGCCACAAAAACGTCTGTCTGTACCTCGGACAAGAGAATCCCCTAACACAATTGATCTCTTGGAACCCGACATACCCCTCATTGCATTAGAGCCAGTCTCAAGACCAGAAACTTGGCTGTTTGTGCTACGTTCCCATGAGAATCCATCACCCCCTACATTTTCCGAAACAACATACCTGTTTGAAATGGGTATATCCACAGAACACTCCTGCACTAGCTGCCTACCTCGCTTACCTTTCCTGGAGTTAACCCATCTATGTGACTGTATCTGAGACTTTCCCCCCTTCCTACATCTACCATCCATCACATACTGTTGCTGTTGCAAATTCTTCATCGCTTTTATCTGTTTCTCCAACCGATCCATTTGATCTGATAAGATTCACAACCAACAGCATTTATGGCAGATATAATCCGCAGTAACCCATAAACTCTCCTTAAACTCTCACATCTGACAAGAAATACATATCACTCTATTAAAGGCCATTTTTGCTCCTTCACAATCTACAGACCCAGAAAGTAACACTGTCTTGTTCCTCTACAAACACTGCCCCAGGTTAAATTAATAGTTATGGCTTATATTTTAAGTTTAATCAAGAGACATATCTCCAAAAACATATAATCAAGAAAGAACCCACTCTACTCACTACTACAGATTCTCTGTAGGCCACACTTAAAACAACGATTAACTTATCTAATTCTGTGATGTGAACTTCACCCAACAGTTCCTCCAAGATCAGTTGTGAATTTCACTGTTTGTTAATTTTCCCAGATGCACTCCGATGTCCAATGATACATGAATTCAAACAGCAAAGGCAGTAACTGTGCAGGTTCTCTCTCTCTCTCTCTCCTGCATTGACATCATCATGTGTTTCCTTTGTCTGTTCTTCTCTCTTTTAAAGCTGCTGTTGTTTTGAATTCTTTTTTCCCAAAGTTCCAAAACATATAAAACAGTAATTGCTGCTCCTGGAATTTGAGGAAATTACCTCCAGCACCTAACGTACCTCAAAAAAGTAGCAGCTGTTCCAGCCAGAAATTTTTCCCATCTTCCATCTTGGATTACTGTGTGAATGTCATATTGCATTCCACATGAGAATTAAGCAATGGGACCGAAATTCTTGGGATTTGCAATTTTCCTATTATATTCTGGAAGGAAGCCAGCAAAGGTGGTGAAGGGCCAGTTACTCTGGACCTGCATTGTTTTGTGATTTGCATTTGTTTGTCAGTATTCTTTCTTCCATTTTTGAGAGAAATGATGATGTGGAGGAGAGTTTAGGACAGGAGCAGTTTATGCCTGGAATTCTTGCTATTTTTATTTCATTCAGAGATGGACTGTCCTGGAGGTTTGTATGCTGAGTAAGTAATGCGTGTTGGTGTTGTAAAGAGAGGATATGAACCCTAAAGGAAACTTTGGCCTCCTCTGAAATAACTCTTCAGAGGCTGGCTTCACATACCCTTTATCTATAAATGCCTTTGACAGTGGCACTGCATCTCACTGAGTCAGACATTGAGGAACCCATTGAGGAACCCAATATCCCTAACATTATCCTTTTACGTCAGCCAGGGCTCTCTGATTGGACCGGTCTAGCTGGCTGCCCTCATGACAATCATTATATCCTCAGGTTGTAATGATTGCAGAAACTATATTCTCCAATGGCCACCTTTCTGGGAGGATGCATGCTCAGATTGAAACCCTAATGTGGTTTTGGCCCTTTAACTCCCGTTTGTATTGTGTACTCTTGAGGGAAGACTGAAATGTTAATTTGTTATACCAACTTAAACTAGATTTTAAAATGAAAGGACAAAGGAGCATGCTGAGAAGAATATTTTATAGAGACTGGTAACCATCGTATGTCGAGAAATCTTGATTATCTGAATGACACAGGCCGGGAGTATTTTGCCAGATAATTGAATGGATAGATAATCGAATGTCACAGTTTGGCAAAGCATCGGGACCTTGCAATGTTGCCAGATAATCCGAAATTCGGATAATTGAATGTCGGATAATCGAGGTTCCTCTGTAACTTAGTTAAGGTACTGTTAAAGTAAGCTCAGACAATGTTGATAGACTGTGGGGCATCACCGTTCAGGCTATTCCTGTTCCTGCCAGGTATTGCTGTTTGTATTTTCCTTTCCAAAAGAATGTATATCTGACTCTGATGTTGTTTATTGCTCTTTCATTGCAATTGCAAATCACACAATAAGCATTGCCACAGAAGATGTCTGCTTTATTTAGTAGTGTTTGTATGCTGTAATTGTTAATTGAGATTTTTAAAATTTCCTTTGAGTGTGAGTTGTCAGTGCTAAGATGAAAGAGTAGGTGCTTATTATTGAGGCTTCCTTTGATTGTTAGAGATTTGATGGTCTCAATGAAAGAGTAACCTTGACTTTGATTTCATTTGTGTAAGTGTGAATACTAATTCAGTGTTTATATTGATCCTAACATGGTGTTAATACATTTTTGCATGAATAAGCTGTTCTGTGTGAGGTGTAAGCTGATTAAAATTTGGATGTGCAGGAAGCTAATTAATCTATAGGTTTCATTTATGGGGGAGGTGATGGTCTAGTGGTATTATTGCTGGACTGATCATCCAGAGATCCAGGTAATGTTCTGGGCAGCTGTGTTTGAATCCTGCCATGGCAGATGGTAGAATTTAAATTTTATAAATTCCTGCAATTAAGAGTCTAATGAAGACTACTGAATCCATTGATGATTGTCAGGAAAAATGCATCTGGTTCACTAATGTTCTTTAGGGAAGGAAACTGCCATCCTAACCTGGTCTGTTTCACATGTGACTCCAGACCGACAGCAATGTGGTAGTAATTGGTGATGCTTCCCTTGCAGTGCCGGGTACCGGGGTTCTGTTCCGCCCTCAGGAAGCTATGCGTGGTTTGTGAGTTCTCCCTATGATTGCGTGGATTTCCACTGGGTGCTCCAGTTTCCGTCCACAGGGCGGGTAGGATAGGTCATGCTAAATTGTTCACAGTGTCCAGAGATGTGCAGTGAATTGGCCATGGGAAGCACAGGATTATGGGCTGGGGAGGGGGGCGGAATCCATGTGGGTTGCTGTTCAGGGGCATCGTTGTGGACTTGATGGGCTGAATGGCTTGCTTCCACACTGTAGGGTTCCTATGCACAGGGATGATTTTAATGGCTGAATTTTGACCACAGGTTTCCCATTTAACTCTCGACAGGTTCTGTTTTATCCTTCAAATTAAAGCAAAATCCTGAAGATGCTAGAAATCTGAAACAATTGCTGGGGAAGTGCAGTGGGTCTGACAGTGTCTGTGGGGCATGGGACAGAGATAATGTTTTGAGGCTGGTAAGACGAGTGATACTGAACTTGAAGTGTTGTCTCTGTTTCTCTCTCCACAGGGGCTGCTGGACTTGCTGAGTTACTCCAGCATTTCATGTGTTTGTTTCAGCATTAACCTTGCCTGCCAGGACTGGAGAAGGGGAAAGCTAGACTGTTAACACTGCTGTGAATGTGTCCAACGTTTTTACCACCAGGTTCAATCCTCATTCCAGGAGGGAATGTTCAGGATAGGTATGTCCCTAAGACACCCCAACGAGTTTGATTATAAATCTTCTCAACACATATCGATGGGAGGTAGTAAGAGGGAGAAAGAGACTCCTGGTTCATCAATGTTGGAGCCTCCCAATCACCATCCTTAGCTCTTGACCACAACTTGCTGTGAAAATGTACATTGCACATGCTCGTATGTGTATTCAGACTCCTGGGAATGAGGTGGCCAGTCAGCTGGACAGTTGATATGGGTTAGTTTGTGCCAACAAGATAGGACTCAATTCCCCCATTCCCTGATCCCTATGGTTTTAACCAGGGGTGGTGACACATTGACTTGGACTTTCCTTCAGGTGGCCAACTGTACAAGAGGGATGTTGGTTAAGAGTTTAAGTTGAGGACAAGACAAAAGGACATGGACCTTTTGTATCCACCCAAAGGTAGAGGAGCATCCCTCTGAGCTTTGGACTGTATTCAGGGTTCAGGTTTCTGAAGTGGGGCTTGAGCGCAGATCCTTCTGACTCCAAGATGAGGATTCTGCCAATGGAGTGAAGGTTGATGGGAAATTTGAGATCTCTGTACCTTGTATGACTCTGCACTCAGAATGGTGTCAGTGGGGATTGGGTTGAAATTCACCTGGTGTGGGGAGACACAATGGATGTTTGTAGATCAAACATTTTACACCTTACAGAAATTCTGTTGTCCTTAGATATGGTTCGGTTGACAATCGGAGGCTAATCCACTGCTACCTATTTCCCCCTCAATACTAAAACTGAGTCTTATTCCAGGGGCAGCCCATGTTACTTTTCCAAATGCATTGAGCCCATACAAAGGTCCACTGCTTTTTGTCATTTATGTAAATGATTTCAATGTAAACATAGGAGGTATGGTTAGTAAGTTTATAGATGACACCAAAATTGGAGGTGTAGTGGACAGCAGAAGGTTACCTCAGGGTACAATGAGATCTTGATCGGATGGGCCAATGGACTGAGGAGTGGCAGATGGAGTTTAATTTAGAGAAATGTGAGGTGCTGCATTTTGAAAAGGCAAATCAGGATAAGACTCTTGCACTTAACGGTAAGATCCTGTGGAGTGTTGCTGAATACAGAGTCCTTGGAGTGCAGATTCGTAGGTCCTTGAAAGTAGAGTTGCAGGTGGATAGGATAATGAAGAAGGCTTGTCTTTATTAGTCATTACGTTGAGTACAGGAGTTGGGAGGTCATGTTGTGGCTGTGCAGGACATTGGTTAGTGTGTGCAATTCTGCTCTCCCTACGAAAGGAAGAATGTTGTGAAACTTGAAAGGGTTCAGAAAAGATTTACAAGGATGTTGCCAGGATTGGAGTGTTGGAGCGAGAGGGATAGGTTGAATAGGGTGGGGCTATTTTCTCTGGAGTGTCAGAGACCGATGGCTGATCTTACACAGGGTTATAAAATCATGAGGGGCATGGATGGGGTGATTAGCCAAAGTCTTTTGCCAGAGGTGGGGGAATCCAAAACTAGAGGGAATAGGTTTAAGGTGAAAGGGGAAACATTTAAAAGGGATCTAAAGGGCAACTTTTTCTCACAGGAGGTGGTGCGTGTATGGAATGAGCTGCTGCAGGAAGTGGTGGAGACTGGTACAATTACAACATTTAAAGGCATCTGGTTATATGAAGTGTTTAGAGGGATATGGGTGAAATACTGGCAAATGGGATTAGATTCATATAGAATATCTGGTTGGCATGGACAAGTTGAAACGAAGGGTCTGTTTCTATGCTGTACATCTTTATAACTCTATAACTCTGAACTGTCCTCTGGGCAACTAGAAATGGGCAATAAATGCAGGTCTAGCCAGTGATGCTATCATCCCATGAATGAATAAAATAAAAAAAATTCTCTTCAGCCTCCTCTTGGGGCAAATGAAAATATAGAACAGAATTGCAAAGATATTCAGGAAAATTTCTGCAAAATTCCTCAGTGGCTCCCTTGCCATAGAAATGTAGCAAATTCAAGGAATCTGGACTTACTGAGTTCACAACATTTAATATTAAAATTGGTGTCAATGAAAGATAGATTACTTCTTCAATCATTAAATATCAGCTTGGAATAGTGATTTCTAACAGAAATAATTTACAACCTATGCATAAAACCGTCTCCATTTAAAATGTAGGAATGACTGTCAGGGGTATCTAATCAGTTATTTCAGTATCAGTAACAAACTTTGTACATTTATCAGCAACCTCTCTGGAACTAAGACAAATGTGTATTCCTCAAACTTAGATAGCCAGGCTGTGGGGGATAAAATGTTGGGGCTAGTCTTAAAATGCTTATACACTTTTCATTAGAAGGTCACTTTACATATCCTACATCTCCAAACAATAGCCTTCTTCCCATCTCTTCATATAGTGTAAACATCTGTATTTATGTATAAGCATGCTACATCCAGAATTGAAACCTACCATCTGAATACAGTTAACACCCAAGTAATGCAAATTAACATTTTTTTTTCTGTCTCCTTCAGTTAGACTTCAAGTAAACAAAAACAATTTTGGAAAAAACCCAAAAACTTCTAAAGTCTGTGAAAAGCACCATATGGAGATGATCCTTCTGCAATTCCTCCTGAACAATTTCTTTACCCATGCACTTCTTTTAACTTGCAGTTGGATAGGTCAGTGATGAATACATTCATTACAGGATTAAAAAAAAATACTTGTGCCGGTGTAATCTGTTAATATTCATCATTAGCTACTACCACTTGATCTGTGCTATTTTCTTCATGTGTAATTTCAGGGATTTTCGAATAAATCTGTTTGCAGATGTCATTACACACCCCTGCAGCCAGTGCGAATCGAGCCTGGATCTCCTGACTCTGAAAATCAAAAGAACTGCAGATGCTGGGAATCAGAAACAAAAGAAAACTGAAATTGCCGCAAAAACTCAGGAATCTGGCAGCATCTGTGGAGAGAAAGCAGGATTAATATTTCAGGTCCAGTGACCCTTGTGCTGAAGAAGAGTCGCTGGACCTGAAACATTAACATTAGCATTAATTTTTCCAGTAATTTCTGTTTTTGCCTCTTTACTCAGAGGTAGTGAACACTACCAATGTACCACAAGAGCCCCAAAGTGTCATTTTAAAGGCTCTGCCTCTTCACTTTCGGCTATTTGCCACATAATGATACATTTAAAGCACCTATTAGCTTTTGGCTGGACATTTTTGGAATCATGTACCCATCACTATTCACTATTCTAATTTCTTCTGAGAGAGCTGTGCTTTCATAGTCATTCTGATGTCTTTAATCTTTCTTTCCCTTGACACATATAATTGGTGTCTGGAGTATTTTGAAATCTGGTGACTTCTATTTGTGTCTCACTTGGCCCATGAAGGCTGAAGGGAATGTCCGTTTCCCCAGGATTTTCTTGAAGGCAGCAGACACTGAATCCAATACATTCTCCAAGAACTGAAAACTAGTTGGAGCCAGTTATCTGTCCGTGAAACATCTCAGCATATTCTAGTAATTTGAACACAAGTACCAATCCAATGTACCGGATCCCCACTTGAACTGTGCCAAGCTTTTCATCATAGTACAGATTCTTCCATGGAATGACTTTCTTTCTGTTTTCTGAAATTTGTGAAATGCTGACTAGTCCACTGTTCTTGTAGGTTTTATCTAGAAATTCGATTATCTTCTTCACTCTCCATGTGAGAGGCCTCCATCCCAAAATATTTCTATATCACTTTATGTAGTAAGCATCACCACAGAGGCAGCATGTTGTTTTCTTTATGGAAGAAGTGTTAGTCCATTCCCATAAATCAACATCATTCTTTCACTAAGTGTAAGGTAAAAAAATCAGAGGATAATCATAACTTAACAACTTGAACTAATATTTTACTATTTTTACAATGATCACTAGTAATTGTCAAGTAAGTTTGAGAAAAAAATTGCATTCTCCAACTTCACCTTTAGATGCCTGCATTCTGTTATCATGTAAGAACCTGGAAAGCTGGAATTGAAGGATAAAATACACCAGACTCTAGTCTTTAAATATGTACAAGTTTTAATTCCAGAAAGATGTATTAAATACCAAGCACCTCAAAACAGCATCCCCTCATTCAGTTTCTATTCAGTCAACTTATTTGGACTCGTTATAACACAACTTTGTGGCAGCTGGGACTTGATTTCAGACTTTTGGGCCCAAGGATAGTGGCACAATTACTGCATCACAAGACCTTCAACCAGCTTCAAATAGTCATTTTTATCAACTTGTGCAGACCCAGCCTGGGGACAGTGGGGCTTGAACTCAGATCTCCTAGTCCAGAGGAAGAGACCCTATTACTTCTCCCCAACATTCCCTAAGTTATTTCTACTCATTCTACGTGAACATGTGAGCATTATTGGCTCACTGGTTAGCTCTGTGCCCCACAGCGCAGGGACCCAGGCTCAATTCCACCCTCAAGCAGCTGTCTGTGTGGAGTTTGTACATTCTCCTGGAGTGGGTTTCCTGTCATAGTTCAAGGATGTGCACATTAGGTAGATTGGCCATGCTAAGTTACCCGTAGTGTTCAAGGATATGCAGGCTTGGTAGGTTAGCCACGGGAAATGCAGAGTTATAGGGATGGGGTGGGTGTGAGAGGAATGCTCTTTTGAGAGTCGGTGTGAATTTGATGGTCTGAATGGCCTGTTTCCACACTGTAGGGATTCTATGTTATGGAATATTTCTGGCGCAGGTGGTACTTGAACCCAGACCAATACATATCACTAAACCATAAGATCCTTAGACAGCTTCAATTGACATGTCCAGGTACATTCTAGTTAAATCCTTTCAACATAAGTTAAAACATAATTAATATATAGTTAACCATTATCAGGTTCTAAGCTGCAAAGTATATTTTTGCTTTTAAATGAACTTCTTCTTTATCACGTAGCCACGTCTTTTGTTTTAGAAAGAGTCTAATTTTTCCATGATGCTGTTTGCATGTCTCACCAGGAACTTTTTAAGGCAACAGAATTCCCTTCTTGGAGAACTGAGAGCCATCATTCCTTTTGTAGTTTTATAATTAGTTTTGTTTTTAGATGAGGTGTTAATTTCAACCAAGTATTTATTCCAGTTACAGTATTACTCGAAATGATTTGATTTCCTTCATGCTTATATGACTGGCTATGCATTACGATCATGCTAAAAGCTAAGAAAACACATTTCTTGATGTAATTTCTTCTGAAAAATAAGGAAGTAATGAATTTCTTTGCAGATGCATAGTAACGCAAAGTCAATGAAAGATAAGTACCCAAGTATTGATCCCTGAGGGGTGCAGTAAAAAATAGAGCTTTGTATTGCAAAATGCAAATGTGCTTAAGAACTCTTGAACCTGTTGTATTTAGCTTGATGAATGAATGACCAAAATAGTTATGTCAGAGGATATATTATCAAGGTCATTCTCGAGTTACTCACACCTATAAGTGGATGAACTGGCCAATATGATGGCATAAAACCTCAACATCATTCCGTGCCACAAGTCCTTGCTTGCAGCTTTGCAGGTAATGTCAAGAAATATTTCATTGTTTGAATTAGGATTAGTGCTAACAGCCCTTGAATCACGCAAATAGTTTAGTGATCCACTGATATGATGTGCATCCACTGAAAATAATAGTTTTCCAACTGTTGATCAACTGCATTTTAATTGAATAATTAGACTGGCAATGACAGTTGCTTTGAGGTGTATTTGCTAATGTCTCGGAACTTGTAAATATCTAATTTCTGAGTGAATCTGCTGCTTGAAACGAAGCCTTTTTAAAATTACAAATATCAACATCCTCAACAACTTTTTGCAGTTTTCTAAGTTGTAAAGGAAATAAAATGAATAGAAATCAAATTATAGCTTTTGTAAGTTATGGGCAATATTTGTTTTAAAAATCATCATTCTCCATACCCAGTTCTGTCTCAATAAATTTGCCTATTGATTTGTTTAGAAAAGGTTACTATTTTCAAACAATTGGCAAAGAAAAGAAACCAATGTTTTAAATAGTTGTGGAGCAGGAGAATCAGGTTTTCTACTTTATGTTGGATACTCAATAACGTTAGCACCTGATGGAAGGAGTCGACCAACAAGTATTGGAGACTTGCTGTATCATAAGTTTGAATTATAACAGTGAACCCAAAATTAGAGAGGACTTGATTCTGCTCTTAATAAAGTGGTCCATGTATTTCCTGATTGTCAGTAAATATATTGTGCAAAATGGCTTTTCAAACATGTTTTAGTTGTCATATTATTCAACTCGCTGTCCAAGACGAATGACTGCATTTGTCTAATGAATAGGAGACATTGTTTGAAAATAAATTAAGATAGAATTTTGATTCATCATAATTATCCTTTCGTTATAACATTATGACCAGAATTGTCTTAATTCTTCAACGATGAATGTTGTAGCATAAAGAATAATCACTGTGGCTGATATGGGGAACTGATTCTGTAATCAGCAACTACGGTCTGTACAACTGCATTGACTCCCTGTGCCCAGTGTCTGGTAAGTTTGGGGGAAAGTATGGGAAGGGAGTTGTGGTCCGTGTGAAGGATCCTGTTTCTATCGCTTTTTGGATATTACTTCCTGCCTGTAGGTCTTGATCTTTTTTCCACATGACAGCAATTCCAACAATGCTCAGATTCCAGATTACACCTGCGCAGGTGGCCATGCATGCAGTATGCCTTAAGTAAATGTTAATTTGTACCTTAATTTATTGTCATTTGAGCTCACATTCACTGGCTCATGTTTTGAATTTTGATTGTTAATTGGGTACATGGAAGGAATTCAAGATAAAATTGCTCTAAACTAATTACAGGGGATACATTTACAGTCTGTCATGCCACACAGTTCTGCTTCATAAAGCAAAGTTTCCCATGGTCAAAATACTTTTTGGTTGAAACACAAAAGACTTTTGACAATTCAACAATATGCAAGTATAACTTCGGTGAATATTTTCTTTTCCAGTTGTTTCCTGTATTGCAGTGATATATGGGCTGTAAACCTTTGGCCCACAAGGGAACAGACTATTCTGGACTTAGTGCTATGTAATGAGCCAGACGTTATAAAAGATCTTAAAGTAAGGGAACACTTAGGAGGCAGTGATCATAATATGGTAGAGTTCAGTCTGCAGTTTGAAAGAGAGAAGGCAAAATCGGATGTAATGGTGTTACAGTTAAATAAAGATGATTACAAGGGCATGAGAGAGGAACTGACGAAAATTGACTGGAAGCAGAGCCTCGTGGGGAAGACAGTAGAGCAACAATGGAAGGAGTTTCTGGGCATAATTAGACAGCCATGGCTGACAAAGGAAGTCAGGAAATGTATCAAAGGAAAATGGGAACCTATAAAGTGACCAAGAGCACTGGGACCTCAGAAGATTGGGAAGACTACAAAAACAAATAGAGGATAACAAAGAGAGAAATAAGGAAAGAGAGGATCAAATATGAAGATAAGCTAGCCAGTAATATTAGAAATGATAGTAAAAATGTCTTTCAATACATAAGAAACAAATGAGAGACAAAAGTAGAAATTGGGCCATTCCAAATTGGTGCAGGAATGCTAGTGATCGAAGATAAGGAAATAGCTGAAGAACTTAATTAGTACTTTGTGTCAGTCTTCACAGTGGAAGACATGAGTAATATCCCAACAATTAAGGAGAATCAGGGGCAGAGATGAGTATGGTAGCCATTACAAAAGAGAAAGTGCTAGAAAAGCTAAAAGGTCAAAAAATTGATAAATCTCCTGGCCCCAATGGGCAACATTCTAGAGTTCTGAGGGAGGTGGCTGAAGAAATAGTGGAGGTGTTGGTTGTAATCTTTCAAAAATCACTTGAGTCAGGGAAAGTCTCAAATGATTGGAAAATCGCTATTGTAATCCCCTTGTTCAAGAAAGGATCAAGACAAAAGATGGAAAATTATAGGCTTATTAGCCTAACCTTGGTTGTCGGTAAATTCTAGAATCCATCATTAAGGGTGAGATTTCTAAATTCTTGGAAATGCAGGGTTGGATTAGAACAAGTCAGCATGGATTTAGTAAGGGGAGGTCGTGCCTGATAAACCTGTTGGAGTTCTTTGAAGAGGTAACAAGTAGGTTAGATCAGGGAAACCCAGTGGATGTTATTTACCTAGACTTCCAAAAGGCCTTTGATAATGTGTCTCAAGAGAGGCTGCTGAGTAAAGTGAGGGCACATGGTGTTTGAGGTGAGCTACTGGCATGGATTGAGGATTGGCTGTCTGACAGAAGGCGGAGAGTTGGGATAAAAGGTTCTTTTTCAGAATGGCAGCTGGTGACAAGTGGTATACCACAGGGTTCAGTGTTGGGGCCACAGCTGTTCACTTTATATATTAATGATCTGGAAGAAGGGACTGGGGACATTCTGGCAAAGTTAGGCAGACAGGCAGGTAGTTCTGATGAGGTGGGGAGGCTGCAGAAAGATTTAGACAGTTTAGGAGAGTGGTCCAAGAAATGGCTGATAAAATTCATTGTGAGCAAATGCGAGGTCTTGCCCTTTGGAAAAAAGAACACAGGGACAGACTATTTTCTAAATGGTGAGAAAATTCATAAAGCCAAAGTATAAAGGGATTTGGGAGTGCTAGTCCAGGATTCTCTAAAGGGTGACTTGCAGATTGAGTCCATGGTTAAAAAAGCAAATGTAATGTTGTCATTTATCGCAAGAGGGTTGGAATGTAAAAGCAGCAATGTGCTGCTGGCACTTAATAAAGCTCTGGTTAGGCCCCATTTAGAATACTGTATCCAATTTTTGGTCCCACACCTCAGGAAGGACACACTGGCACTGGAGCGTGTCCAGCGGAGATTCACATGGATTGGCCTAACATACAATGAATAGCTGAGGATCCTGGGATTGTTTTCATTAGAGTTTAGAATGTTGAGAGGAGATATAATAGAAACTTATAAGATAGTGCACGGCTTAGAAAGGGTGGATGCTGGAAATTTGTTTCTGCCAGGCGGGGATACTAGGACCCATGGGCACAGCCTTAGAATTAGAGGGGGTCAATTTGGAATGGAAATGAGGAGACATTTCTTTAGCCAGAGAGTGGTGGGTTTGTAGAATTAAGGGATATGGGTAGTGTGCGGATAAGTGGCGTTGAAATGCCCATCAGCCATGATTGAATGGCAGACTGGACTCGATGGGCTGAATGACTTTACTTCTCCTCCTATTTCTTATGGTTTTATGGCCTTATGGTGTCTGCAATTAGTGAAACGTAAATGAAATAAGGCCACAGATAGTTGTTGCCTGGTTTCTCCTTAAAACAGTTTAGACAACTCTGACGAGAATGCTATGAATGAACTTCCCCAGGTGTCCCATAATACCAAAGCAGTATGAACACAACTGGTACCAATAAAAAACAGTCCCAACATCATTTGAAACAAAACAAAAATCTGGAATTAAGAGTCTAATGGCTATGCATCCAGCGCCGATTGTCAGAAAAAACCCAGGTTCACTAATGTCCTTTCGGGAAGGAAACTGCTCTCCTTACCTGGTCTGGCCTATGTGTGATTTCAGGCCCACAGCAACGTGGTTGATTGTTAGCTGCCTCTGGGCAATTAGGGATGGGCAATAAATGTTACCTTGCCAGTGATCACCTCATCCTATGTATGAATACATTTTTAAAAAAGAATAGAAGTTACAATAATCGTTAATTCTAAACTAATCTTTAATACTATTTAATAACCCCTTAAGGTTGCAATACTTCCCGAGTCTTTTGTAGTGGCTCTGTCACTGGCTTTGCGAAGTTGCTTTTTTATTTTTATTTTCCTCTCTCTCTCTGGATGGTCAGCTGGTTTCTGCCCATTGCCATTATGGTCTTCTCAGAAGGCTTCACACCTTTCCAAGGATGGTTCCAAATGGGGACTGCAGATAAACCCTGTTTTCATACCTCTTAGATGGTTTTCTGGAACTTTCTGGAGTTTTAGCCAATCAGGTAAATACAGGCCCTGCAGCCCAACAAGTCCAAACCAACCCTCTGAAGAGTAACCCACCCAGACCCATTCCCCTATCCTATTACTCTACATTTACCCCTAACTAATGGACCTAACCTACACATCCCTGAACACAATGGGCAATTTAGCATGGCCAATTCACCTAACCTGCATATTGTTGTTTTGGATTGTGGGAGGAAACCGGAGCAAACCCACCCAGACATGGGGAGCAGGCGCAAACTCCACACAGACAGAACCCGGATCCCTGTCGCCTTGGGAGAGTGTCTGCGTGGAGTTTGCACATTCTCCCGTGTCTGTGTGGGTTTCCTCTGAGTGCTCTGGTTTCCTCCCATAGTCGAAAGAGGTGCAGGTTAGGTGAATTGGTCAAGCTAAATTGTCCGTAGCGTTTAGGGATGTGTAGGTTAGGTGCATCAGTTGGGGGTTAATATAGATTAATAGGGTAGGGGAATAGGTCTGGGTGGGTTACTCTTCAGAGGGTTGGTTTGGACTTGTTGGGCCAAAGGACCTGTTTCCACATTGTAGGGATTCTATGATTCTATATTGTTTCTTGCAGGTTGAGCTGATTGTTCAGCATTAATGACATTTGATTTCAGAATAATGTCTGCTGGACATTTTACTTAATTCTTTACATGAGCAGATTCTCAACTGAGGAAGTTTAAGGAGATGCAACCTGTAGTATGTTGTTGTTGAATGGGTTACTGTCAACATTTAGATTTTTGCTACTGAGTTGCAGTTCCAATGTACATTTCTGATGGTAAGCCTTTATCCATGATCTAATAATATGTACAGTCAAATTCAAAGTGCACAGTATACTTTGACTTGATTGTCTGACATGTTGGGTCAGTTTGATAATCCTAGTAGAGACCAGTAACTTTTATTAAAGTAGAAGACATTTAAGTCCCAGTTATTTGCTAAAAGAATGAAACCACAGTTTAAAAATGGAATTTTGTTTTACTATTCAAGAGACAAAAAAAATCACTGAATACCATATATCCATGTTAACCCACTACCTAAGTTAAACATAACTGGAAAATTGCAGTCAACTATAAAGTATACGTTTCATATTAAATCGGAGATGCAACAAAGTCAAATCTGTATCTGCAAAAATTAACCTGCGTTTCCTGTTAATTAAAAACCGAATGAACTGTGGATGCTGTAAATCAAAAACAAAAACAGAATTTTCTGGAAAAAGCTCAGCAGGTTTGGCACCATCTGTGGAAAGAAATCAGAGTTTTGGCTCTGCTGGGGGGTTGAGGTAAGAGCATGGAAGAAGGCGCTTAGGCCCTGAAATGATTGAACTCAACACTGAGTCCTACAGTGTTCCAAGCAAAAAAAAATGAGATGGTGTTCTGAGGAAGGGTCACCAGACCCGAAACGTTAACTCTGACTTTTCTTCGCAGATGCTGCCAGAGCTGCTGAGCTTTTCCAGCAGTTTCTGTTTTTGGTTTTGAATTTCCTGTTGTCTACTACTTCTGCACACCACAGTGTTCCATGACCAGGATGTGGTTTCAGGCTTGCTGCAGTGTTCCAGTAATGGTCAATGTAAGCTGGAAGAACAGCAATTCATTTTTTGTTTGGGGAAACTGCAGCCTTCAGGACTCAATTTTGAGTTCAGTAATTGTAGGGCCTAAGCACCTTCCATGTCCTTACCCCAAGCCCCACAAGCCCCTGTCCTCATGTGGGCTGCTACTATAACCATCCCATTGTCAGCCACTAATGGTACCTCTTAGCAGCCATTGATTCTCCCAGGTTGACCTTTATCCATTCTTTGCCTGCCCAACTGTGTTTTTCTCTCTCTGGGCTCCATCTCCACGTCTCGTTTATTCCTTCTCCCTCCTTCCATTCCATCTATCCCAATCCTTTCCGAGTTAAAATAAATTCTGACGCAGGGTCACTGGACCTGAAATGTTAACTCTGCTTTCTGTCCACAGATGAACCTGATACGTTTCTTGGGAAGTTCGGTTTTTGTTTTAGATTGTAAGTTTTCTGAGCAGTCCACTCGGTATACAGGTCATTAAACTATTTTAGAAAGTCCTTTGAAACTCTTTCTTCCGTACAAAGAAATTCACCCATCTGCTTCTAAATCACCAGCCAACAGAAATGCACAACCAGTAAACATTTCACACATGGTCTTCAACAAAAGTTATACAAGTATCGGGAACCTCCTCAACTCAGTTTGGATGGCAAAGGTCCATCAATACTACCTTCATGTAACAGCAACTTATTCTCAGTTTTTGGATCTGGCCTTTGATTTCTACAATACTGCACTATCAACTATAACTTTATTGAACTTGGACTGCTGCTGCTTCTAAAGCTTTAACCCATTGCAATTTACTTGAAAGCTTTCGTTGCTTTTCTGGTTTCCATAGAAATAGGAGGGTCATTGTCCTTTCTCTGTTTTCTTTCTCAATTTCTTTTCTCGGTTTCCCTTTTCACTGTTGGCTGTCTCAAAAATAAATAATGTTTGAAACCATGGAAACCTTAAATATATGCTGCATATTAAAGACATTTTGAAGTTCATCTTCTGAAGAAATCTCGGGCTAATAACATGGGCCAGGCAGACAAATAAAAGTGGATTGAACAAATAATATTTTTTTCAGAAATTGAGTTATTTAAACTGCATTGATTGAAAGCTAGGAAGACCATACTGGAGTCATCCAAGATATTCAGGACACAGTCAAAGACTTAAATGTAAGCAATTATGCAAACAGTTGCTTGACTCACTTTGCATTAAATATTGAGAAATCAATACAAAGGGGCCATCAAATGCAAGATGGAGTTCAACTGAAGAGGAAAATAAGCAACAAAGGTAAACAAAAAATTGTGCATGGTGCAAAATGAAGCTAAAGATAGCAAGTTAATGGGTAGGTCTGGAGGCGGCAGTGGAAGCCTCCTCAAGAATGAAGGCAGCAGAAACGGTCTCATTGGGGAGAGTCAAAATGAAAGGAGCATTGGGATAATGAAGGGAGGAAACTGGATATTGATGTTGGGGATTAGAATGGATGGGTCAGCATTCTGGCAATGTCACCATCTGCACAATTTGAGCTCTGGTTTTCTGAGCTTGAACTGAAGCTGGAGCCACTGACACATATATCTGAAGCAGAGAACGATGTAGAGAACATGCACACAGAGGTGGTCACACTGCATGTTAGAGGCAAGCAGACAGAATGGGACTGGGTGACTGCCGGGTCGTCTCAGAAAAACAGGCAGGTAGCACAAGAGTGCCTAAAGGTCCCACTCACACCTCTCAAATCAGTTTTCCATTCTGGATATTGGTGAGGGCAATTGGATGGGCCAGAAGAACCAAGCCCATAACACTATTAGTGACCCAGCTGCACAGGAGGGAAAGAAGAAGAGCAAAAAGGGCAGTACTGATAGAAGATTCTTTAGTTGGGAAACAATTCCTGCTGATGTGCATCCACTTTCCAGGGAGCTGTTGTGACACTTAGATTCTAAAAAGCTCCCAGGTTTGTCAAATGTTTTGCTCTGCTGGTCATATGTTGCCCATCTCTTTGCTCCCTTTGCAACAATAACTGCCGCTCAATTTGCTGCACAATCAGGCTGTACTTATGTGGACTTAAGTGAGTGGTGCATGTGTGACATAAACCTTATTTGTAAGGAACAATCCAGTATCGCAAAGATTTACAAGAACAACATCATGAACAAAGACTTAAAAAAGAGTACCATCTAACTTAGTTTCACAGGGTTTCATCCTCCAAAGTAACACTTTTTGGCAAGGTGGTGACATAGTAATAATGTTAATGGACTAGTAATTTTGTAAACATTAATCTCGATCCCCAGATTAATGTCTTGACAATATGGGTTCAAATCTTACCATGGTAGACCATGAACTTTGAATTGAAGAAAAGGTTTAATGGTAACCACGTGATCACTGTCAATTGTCATAAAAAATCCATCCAGTTCACTCAAGCCCTGACTGCTCTCACCCATACATGACTCCAGACTTACAGTCTGAGACTCTGTTATGCCCTGTGAAATGTCATAGCATGTCATTTATTTGTGTCAAACCCTTATCCAGTCTAAAAGAAGAACTTAAATGGATAGACCACCTTGTATGAACTTGTGCACTGGAAGTAACAACAGCAAATACAGCTCTGTCAACCTTGAAAAGTCCTCTTCACCCACATCTGGGGTGTTATGCCAAAATTGGCAGAACTGACTCACAGAATGGTCAAACAATGGGCTGATGGAGTCATACTCTCATTGAATTGTAATTTATAAAGTTCCGAATAGTACCATCACCAACCCTGGGAACATCCTGTCCCACCAGCAGGACAGGAACATCAGCAGATATGATGGTACAGTGGTATACATGTGGAAAGTGGTGGTCTTGGGAAACCACAACGTTGGCTCCAGATCTTATGAAATCTCATGGCATCAAGTGAGTGGTGGGCAAGGAACGCTCCTGCTGATCACCATGTACTGTCATTGCCATGTACATACCATGTACTGTTGGATGATGACCATCACTGCGGACAAGCACTGCAGGTGGCAAAAGTACAAAATATACTCTGGGTTGGGGACTTCAGTCAATGAACATCACATAAAGACAAGCAAATCAGACAGTTCCAAACATGATCTTCATCAGTAAAACTGAACCCAAACAAAATGAGTAGAGGCACCAGTCCACTCTACTTTCAATAACTGGATCTGGGTGTCAATTAGGTCCTGCCCTTTCATGCAGAAGGAGATTTACTTCCTCTCCAATGTTGTTATCCTCCTTTTTGCAAGACTGACAGATTCGATTCCTCATCATCCTATTGAATCTTTCAATTGTGCAGAGCACAGCATGCCTAGATTGTATTGGAGACACAACCTCCTACATCCCAGCAGACCAGTCCAAGCAGAAGTGCCATATTTATAGCAGTCCTATCAAGTGCTCTACCATAGCCCAGATTACAACATGTTCACCAACTTGGTGAACTATACACCGGCTGAATGACCACCACATTACAACAATAAGGCAGTACCTACTGCAGTCTGATGCCCTTCTCATCCCTGACACACATCAATGATTCAAAGTTTCGGTGAAGATATGTTCCCCACAATAGTCAGGGCCAAAAGAAACTAGAAATTCTGGAAAATGTAATTAGAAATTTGTGACTAGATAATCAAAAAATAAAATGGGCAACATCTATGTAGTTAACATTTGTTGACAATAGTGCTGCGATGTAAGTTTACAAACTGTACATTCACGAGTTTTCATTTTGGAAATAAATCTCAAACTGAGGGCAGATTAAAATCTGGTTTCCTCTTTCACCATTTGTTTATCAGAAGTTGAGTGCTGCACACAGGGGATGATTTCAGCTTGTGAGTAGGTCGGCTCAGCACGTTCAACATTAGGTGACTGAGTTGCAGCTGCCTGTTGCACACCCCCAGAGAAACACCTTTGAATATTGAGTGGCTGCATCAAAAGCAATCACATTCTGGAACAGAGTTCAGAAGAGGGTTGCAAGTGAATAGACGTGAGTGCAGGAATTGGTCTTTTGAACCACTGTGGAGGTAGAATGAAGACTCCTGCTCCTCCAAAATACCAAAAAACATATTTTTGTTGGAAGCCTCCACCAGTCCTCTTTAGCATTGCTAGCCAGGCTACAAATAGAATTGGTTGTCATGCATTTAGCAGGCCTATCTTCAGATATACGCATGGCTTCTGTGGATCTTTTGAGTGGCTGTGTGGCAGTTTAGAGGAGACATTGGATAAAGCCTGCTTGAAGTATGTATTCATCCCTATACTCAGCCATGTTAAAGACCTAATGCCTTTCTCAGGCTTGTTCTATGAGACCTACAGCTCAATCTTTACCAATATGGTGGGTAATGTATTTTTGGTACAAAGTGTCTATCTGCATCCTGTGTCATCCGTATTAGATGTGCATTCTGAATATTTTTGTGTTCCTTTTGCAGCTGTAAAACTCGACATCAATGGATTTGCAGGTTGCTGTTTGCCAGAATGTTGTTTACCACTGAGTTCCTAATTCATGCAGTCAACCTCTGCTGTGGAGAATTCCATGTAATTTGTGGCACTCAAGGAAGTTACCACTTGTGCATTTCGTAAAATGAATGCGATTTCACTTCATCACTGCTGTAATTGTGAGCATCATGACCTTTAATCTGTCTGACCATGATGTCAATACTGATATGTAGAAAAGCTTTTCATCATCTGCTGCTGTTCGTCAGTTTTTCTCAAGGAAAGATAAAACTGGTTCCCAACAAAAAGCCTAAATAACTATGTTTGCCTAAAAACTGAGGAAAGAATCTCTAAGCTGTGATTGTTATGTGTATCTTGTTTGAGAGCTGTTCTGCCCTCCAATTTCTTTTGTAAATAATATGAAATATTCTTCTCAAATTACTAAGTGTACTCAGTAGTGACACTACCATATCGATCAGTAGAAGTGCTACGTTGTAGGGTTTAAAAGGTCACCTAGGTTTTGGATGCAAACTCTTTTAGAAATGGCTCTACTTTGATTTTCTCATTTATACAAATTCACAGTTATTTGTAAATACCATATGTGAAGACTATTGACCATCAGCAAAAGTCAACATCGGTTACAACAACTAAGGGGACTATGGCTGCAAACTTCAAGTAAAATGACACTTTGGTTGGTTAGTGGATGTGAGAGAGGAATTTGAGTGAATGCATAAGGAAACTGTGGAACAAAAACATAGTTATTCATGTCGAGGATCTGGTAGTTCCATGATCAGTCAGTCCATCTTGATAAAATTATCCGTTACAATAATTGTGTCAAGAAAGAATGATTGAAGTTACATTGAACTTTATAAATATTTTTCCAATAATACTACTGAATATTGAGAAAGCACTTCATTGGATGTTGGTGCTGTCATTGATTTTTGTGTTCTTTCCACATGAATGCATTTCTCACTGCTGTTCATAGTTCTGCTTTTCAACTTTTTATGCTCTGTTTTGCAGTTTTAAATGCCTTTCTGATGAGTTGATTGAATAGCTGCTCGTAAAGTCATTGGCTTTATCTGAAAGAGATTAAGGGGTGAGATTTGTTTTGGGTGGTATGTCTCTCTACAACAGTGAATTAACTCCCTGTGGTTATATTCTGCCCATTAGTCTTCTTCATGGGCATGGACTCCTGTGGGAAAGAAAACAGAAGTAATGTAAAATTGGGTTACTGATTCATTATAATTGAAGCTGGAGTGACAGAACACCAGGAAAATTTCAGTTGTTCAGACAGAGCCAGCACAGATTTCTAAAAGGCAGATTGTACTTGATTAATCTAATTGATTTTTTTTTGATGGAGTAAGGTAGCAGGTTGATGAAGAGAAACTGATGAAGGAAAAGGTAAAGGAGGCTTTTTTGATAGATTTTAAGAAAGCCTTTTGTCAAAATATCACAAAAGACTTGTTTAAAAAGAAAAATGGCTTCTTGAAATAGGAGGTTGAGTGTCACCTTGGAGACATGCCATTTGACAGAAACCAGTGAGATGTGGTTCGTTGGTTATTTTACAGACTGGTGGAAAGGAGGTAGTATACAGTTTGATCATATTATGTATATTTTGTCATACACACAAAATTCACAGGAATTTGTAAACACCATATCTGAAGATTACTGACCATCATCAAAAGGCAAAATTTGATATGACAGCCAAGGGGACAATGGCCACAAACTTCAAGTAAAATGTCATTTTGATTTGTTAGTGAGATGGAGAGTTGAATATATGTGGTTTATATTTTGATCATAAACACAGGAACCATCTGAGATGGTTTGGGCAGATACACTGTTACTAATTCTTCTTACTATCATTAGTCTACTTTAATGATACCAAGTGAGGAAGGATCCCAGGAGAGAGACTTTGTCTTGTTGAACAGTGTAGGTCTATTACATTGTATTTAATAGCTAGCTATGTTACATCTGAATTATAGCATAATCTCTGGTAAGACCTCAGAGCACAGTCAAGAGTATTTACACATTACTATTTAGCTACATTGAGAATAGTACCTAAAACAACACCTTAAAGGTTAGTATACTTCATTTCACACTAGTTATTTCCTATTGGGAACAGTCCTTTATATCCTGATGGGTAGAACATATCTTTTGATATCAGTTAACCCTTTCAGGTACTGAATGTCTCATAGAAAATGAGACATGGGTGCTTCCTCAGTGTTGTGCTCAGAAAAACAAAGACTTTTATGTTAGAAAACAGAGCAAGATTTCAAATTTTCCTAATTATTCCAAAATCAGAGTGAGGATTATAAGAATTGACTACAACGACTGTAGATAGGCCAGTGAAATGGCAGACAATTAACAGAGAGAAGTGTGTGTTGTTGGATTTTGGTAGAAGATATAGGAAGAGGTAATATAGATTATTGGCATAATTTTAAAGAGTATACAGGAACAAAGGGCTCTGGGCATGTTTGTGCATCAATCTTGATGATGACAAACCATATTCAGAGGGCAGTTTTAACCTAACATATCAGAGCTGGTGTCTATAAGTATAACTATTAATTGCCTGTGGAAATATTTGATTAGGCCACACCCAGTATGTTGCATCCAATTCTGTTTACCAGACTTTTGGAAGGTTGATAGATACAACCATGATTAGTTCAAGGTTAGTTTGGGAAAGGTGGATTTGTTGCTTGCAGTAAAGGAGATTGAAGAGAGAGAGTTCATAGCTGTGCACAAGGTCCTGACAGGTTTACATAATTTAGACAAAAAAATGGCTGTTAGCATTAGTTGACAGCACAAGGAGCAGGGGTCACTGATTTGAAAATTTGTGCAGAAAATGTGGGGCAGATGTGAGGGTTGGTGGAAGGAGAGACAATAAGTGATGTCAAATGGAAATTGGATGAACACTTGCAGAAAATACATCTACTGGGCCACAAGAATAGAACAGGAGAATGAGCTAATTAGATTGATCTCCAGAGAGTGTGCAAGGACTTAATAGATTGAATGGCCTCATCTTTTGAGTCTGTGAGTTGGTCTTGTTTTGAGAACTGAGGGCATGCAGTTGTTGGGTGAGGCAGTCTAATTCTTTTTACATTTTGTGCAAACCTAATGGGTTTTGTCGTTGAAAGTTTATATCAAATCTGCAGTTAAAACTAGCAGTTGCTCGCCTTAAGCAGGAATGTTTTTAAAGGTTCCAGTGATAGAGCAGCTTAATTAAGAAAGAGCTGCAATTAGGTCCTAATTGAGTGAGTCAAATAGGCCTCTTGTGTTAGGAATGTCTAAAACTAGCCAAATTAATGTGATGTCACACTTGGGTGTAACTTACAATACAGTTCTGGAATTAAATGTTTCAGAGTTAAACAGAGGAAGGGAAAGAAGTGTCCTGTTTCTTTTGTCTATAATTTTTCAGCTTCTAGGAATGATTCTAACTCTGTTACAGGAGAAGAAGCTGGTTAACTGTTAAGTATTTGGAAAGCAATTAAGATATATTCTAAGGTTCAAAATAGCAGCTAATGGTAATGTTAGTAAAATATACAACAACATAACTAAATATAAAATGGAATACACTGATTCATTATTTCCTTACAAAACGTTAATAATGGTAGGACAGGTGATGTGTCACAATTCCTAGAGTTGTCACAGTTCCTGGATGCCGGTTTTGCCTAGGGCAGGTATTGTTGATAATATTGAGGGCTATTGCAGGCTGCAGCGCAACATAGACAGGATGCAGAACTGGGCTGAGAAATGGCAGATGGTGTTCAACCTAGATAAATGTGAAGTGATCCTTTTTGGAAGGTCGAACTTGAATGCCGAATATAGGATTAAAGACAGGATTCTTGGCAGTGTGGAGGAACAGAGGGATCTTGGTGTGCAAGTACATAGATCCTTCAAAGTTGCCACCCAAGTGGAGAGGGTTGTTAAGAAAGCATATTGTGTTTTGGCTTTCATTAATGGGGGGATCGAGTTTCAGAGCTGCAAGGTTTTGCTACAGCTCTAGAAGTCCCTGGTGAGACCATACTTGGAATATCATGTCCAGTTCTGGTTGCCCTTCCATAGGAAAGATATGGAAGCTTTGGAGAGGATGCTGCCTGGACTGGAGGGCTTGCCTTATGAAGGAAGGTTGAATAAGCTCAGACTTTTCTCTCTGGAGAGAAGGAGGAAGAGAGGAGATCTGATCGAGGTATACAAGGTAATGAGAGGAATGAATAGAGTCAATAGCCAGAGACTTTTCCCCAGGGCAGGATTAACTGGTATGAGGGGTCATAGTTTTAAATTATTAGGAGAAAGGTATAGAGGGGACATCAGAAGAAAGTTCTTTGTGCAGAGAGTTGTGAATGCATGGAATGTGTTGGCGGTGGTGGTGGTGGAAGCAGAGTCATTAAGGACATTTAAGCGACTGCTGGACATGCACATAGATAGCAGTGAGTTGAGGGGTGCGTTGGTTAAGTTATTTTATTTTATATTAGGATTAATCATTGACACAACATTGTGGGCCAAAGGGCCTGTTCTGTGCTGTACTTTTCTGTGTTCTATGTTCAATGTTAAGTACATCTGTAGCAAGTGTTTGAAGTTTGAGCAGCTTTGACTCAAACCTAATGGATGCTATCTTTACGTTTTAGAGAATGATTATACAAGAGATTAGATGTTATGGTGGATTTACTCCAGCTGGAATAGGGGTTGAAAACTGCTCTGTTGATACAATCTGATTCACACTGGCTGTTCATGCAACTGGAACAATTGGCCCTCCAAAGAGTCCATGCTATTGTGATAAGTTACATTTTTACATCCAAGTTGCAGCCTAAATATCTGGAACATAATGGAGGATGCTCCAACTTTCTTTCTGTCAGATGGCTGACCAGGAATTGCTCTCAAAATTACTGTCTACTGTTGGCATGTATTAAAAGGGTTTATAGGTTGACACTTGTGATGTGCTGCTCCTTTAACAAGTTGTCCTTGGTTTTATTTTGCAGAGAGGTTGCAAAAGCAGCGATTCTGAAAAGTCTGGCTTGGATGGACTTTAGGGCCAATTTGATTATAGCTAACAGATACTGCCTCAGAAAAAAATGCCTTCAAGTTTAAAAATAAATACACTTCGGACAATGAAAAGGGAGTGGCCAGTTCTCTCAGCTCAGCTTTTCTCTAGTTTGATTTGGTCTTTTGGCAGTCTGGCTATTCATTGAAAGCAATGTCAGGATTAGAGTGTTGCTGGAGAAGCACAGCAGGTCAGGCAGCATCCTAAGAGCAGGAAAAATCGACGTTTCGGGCAAAAACCATTCATCAGGAATGAGGCTAGGAACCTTGGAGCCTCACTGAAAGCTGTCAGGCAGTTTGAGACTGCTGGTCCAAGAAACAGCTACATGGGAGAAGGTGTTCCATGCTGAATCCCTCTACCATCTCTCTGTCCTGCTCTCTCCTGTAAGACCCTATTTTTGACTTTACCTTTTGAGTCAAGGGGTGTTTATGGGGATTGTTGCAAGTATTTGGAACAGCATCATTAAGTTGGGATAATCTGTCAGGCTTTCAGATAGGTTACGTTATTCGGCATTCTGTTCTCTCTTGTATGTTTTTCATTCAGTAATCTTGTAAATAAATGCTGATTTATTAAAAACGAAGTGGTTTGACGAGCTGCATCTCTCCTGGAATATCTGCATTATACCTGCTTAAAACAACTGACAAAGGTAGGGTCCGGGTTATTTTCTTGAATGTTTTGAGGGGGTCTGGCCTGGTCCATAACATCCTCAACCTCCTTTTATCTGTGATATATTACACATTTCTTGGCCATAAAATTTGAGCCCAGGACTTGAACCCAAAATGTATGTGTCAGAGGGAGAGATACTACCAAGTGTATCTGCAGAACACCTTGGAGAGGTTATGAAACAGCAATACAACAATATAAAGCAATATACACCTGGAGCAATGTGAGCACTTCAGGACACCATACTTCAAGAAGGATGTATCAGCTTTGGAGGTATTGCAATGTTGACTTATCAAAATAGCATCAAGATAGGAAGTGATCAATTATAAGGAGATTACCTTGAAGGTACAAGCAATCTGACCGAAGTTTTGAGATATTAAAGGGAATCAATAAGGGTGAGAAATTATTTCGGAGCAACAATCTGTGAAATAGCTGTACTGGGAATCGAGAACTTGGGGACATAGTCTTTAAAAAAAACGACTGTTCAAGGATGAAGTTAGAAGATGAAGTTAGCGAAAGTTGACAATATTTGAATTTTTTTCTGCAAATTAATGTAATTTTGAATGTTACTTTTAAATCAGAAATTGATAGATTTTTGTTAATCTGTTATTAAGGAACATGCAAGAAAAGTGATTTTATAGAATTAAGTCACCAATCAGCCACAATCTGTGCTATCCAGTCGATCAAGATCAAGGTGCTAAATTATCAACTCCTGTTCTTTATCATTTGATTGCTTATTTTGTACAAGCAATCGACAACCTATTTTTGTGTACAGAGGTCTCTGACTATTCCTTTTGAGTTGAAAAAGTACGTAGGTGAGAAATTCAGCGATTTTGTGGAATGCTACGAAAGCCCTTCAAGTTCCAGATTGGTGACCCGCTGTGTATGAACTCTTGTGGGTTGTTGCAAATGTTGGTGTGTGCGTGCACATGCAGTTAATGCCCAGCAGAAGTACCTGCAGCAGGCAAAACACGGTATCTTCTGGTGTACAAAGCTGCATTGATACAATATCTTAGCATGTGTTAATCAGCAGGACCAGGACATCTGCTGAATCATTCATTGTTCTGGGAACAGTGTGTGGCAAGATAGGGCCAGAATCGGATGTGAAGGTTGCCGTTGTCCAGTGTTATTTAAAGTCGACATTGAGAATTTGTTGCTTATTTTGTGAATTAACTTTTTAATGGTCGCTGCCACATTCTGAAGAAGGGTCTCTGGATTCATAAGGTTAATTCTGTTTTCTTTCCACAGAAACTGTCAGAATTGCTGAGTTTCTCCAGCAATTTCTGTTTTGGTTTGTGCCACATTCTATATGTTTAGTGCTTTCTGTTGTTATTTCAAGTTGCAGACATTGCACTCATGCTGGAGGACTTTGACCTGTTTTAATAGCTCCTGTATAGACAGGGTTTGCTAGTAGACATTCCTGTTGCAATAAATGAACAGATGCTGTGCAGAGTAGGTCAAGCTATTACAAGAGGGAGGAAAATAAGTGAGAGGATAACTCTATGCAGCAGGCTACAGTCGCCCAAGTTGTTCAAGAAGTGATTCTCCCTGGATTTCTGTGAGAAACAATCTGTGAAAGAGCAGTGCTTCAGTAAGATTGTCCTCACTGAAACTTGTCACCTGCAGCAGCCACAAATGGCGTCGTAGGTGTGAAAATAGTTCTGTTGATTAATTTTGTGTCCAGTTCATTATATGCTGGAACTGGAGGAATTTGCAAATATTTTACCAGTCATTGTTAATGGAGATCACTGAGGCTCTCTATTCAAAGAGAGATATCGAACATACTCAGGTAAAAATGTTGACCCTCATTTTTGGCCAAAAAATCTGGAATTTTCCACATATCTCGTGTAAATGTTGACTCTAGTTCTTCACAGATAAAAGATCAACATTTGTGAGTCTATATATTATCCTGTACACAAATGTTATGATGAGGAAATGATTTTTTTTGTGCTATTATGTGTTTTGATGTATGATTCACACCAATGTGATGCATCAGGTCAGAGTCAGGTGACAACCTCCCTGTGCATACAGCTCAGCTTACCATAATTTGTTGTGTTTTTCTTTTTTTTTATTTGTTTAGTGATCAATTGAGCTTCTACCAGTGATATGGTATTGCAGTCCCTCCAAACGTAGTATCCATGTAATAGTTGACCCTATAAATATAACTTTAAAAATTAGTCTAAAATTTTTGACTTTTACATGAATACATAAAGTAAATACATGTAATTCACTCTTGCCATAAACCAGCAGGGAGGGTAAGCTGATGCTTTTGTGAGAAAAGCAAATTTCCTGTGGTGACATTGGCTACATGTAGATTATCTGTGCCCCCTGCTTTTCAAGACTGCTACATATGAGAAGTGAAAGAGAATTCCATTTCCTCAGATTCAGTTGGTGTGTGACCTAACCTCAGAGCTGGTATCTTGGCTGCACACAGCTACATCCATTCTACTGTACTCTATTGGGTTAATTGCATTTCAGCCAATAGGGCAACCCAAAAAGTGAGGAAAAGATAGTGAGGGTTATCTCCTGATAACATGGCTGATGATTTTGGAGCAAAACCACTATGTACAATACATGCATATGATAAAAACCTTGCTACCACACAATGTTTGAGAGAACAAACTATATGCGAAATGCAGAACGATTCTACTGCCTAAACTGTTGTGAAAAATTCCTATCCTTGCTACAAGCTGCACCCTCTCTCAAAGCAGGGACTGCCCTTGGCACCAACTTTATGGCAAGCACCTGCAGAGATAGAGGAAAAGAAGTCAATGCCAGACAGCGCCTTTCTGCTGGCATTGTCTGTGAAGTATTCATCTGAGTATAATATCAGTCGCTATTATAAAACAAAGAACTGTGGATACAGAAGAAGGGTCATTGGGCTCAAAACATTAACTCTGCTTTCTTCCCGTAGATGCAGCCAAACTTGCTGAGTTTCTCCAGCAATTTCTTGATCAGTAATTGAAACCTTAATTTGCCATTCAATAACAGTTCCACACTTTAACTTCAAAGCTTCACTGGCCATAATGTAACAATAACGTGCGCCAGAAAATAAACACTTCAAACCAACTAGCAACAAAATGAATTTATGTTGCCTATATAAGACATCTATTCATTTTTTACATTCCATTTGTGCCTGTCTTCTGTCTGTATTTGCCTGCCCTAGTGTTACTATGAGAAAATCTGTAAGTAGGTGTGACAGCCATTGACATTGTGGAGGCACGTATCAGTATTATTGATTCGTCTGGGAGAGCTTTCCAGAACAGTTTAGCAGTGAAACGATTGCTCTTTGCGTTTCACAGAGGGAACCTAAAGAACATCCGAAAATGTTCACAAACCATTAGAACTCATTGACAGCAAAGGGCTTGAATCATGGGAAGGCTTGCACGTGATTACGTTTTGGCTGGCTGCTGGACATATGTAGCCTCTGCTCATAACTGTCACCATTTGTCTGGTGACTGAAAAATGTAGTTCTGTCATCATCTCTTTGCTCAAGTCATGCCCCCTATGCAATATTAAGGATCACCAATTAATCAGGATGGTCCCCCCACCCCACATCCATCCCAAATGGCTAAGAGCCCCAATTAGATCTATTGATCAGTGTTGCTTCACAGTTAAAGTGTTCTGGAAAGCTCTCCCAGATGAATCAGTAATACTGATACGTGCGTCTGGAATTTCAGATTTGCATTGCACATAATCTACCTTATGCCTCTGACCAACTAATTCCCCAGAAAGCAGGTTGAAACATTCCAGAAAACAGGGAAGTGCTTTCTCTGACTGTGGTTCTGACTCATTATTCAAATGCTGATTCTTTAATAAATTAAACCGATAAAATAAAAAGCAACTAGGAAAATCTGTAGCATCAGTACACGATGGATTAATTCACTGTTAATGTCTATACCTTCTGTCACATATGGTATTTAAAGTAAACTCTTTGCCCAAGGACAGCAAATAGCTACAAACTCTGGGGTATGTGAACGAACCCCACTCATTAAACTTCATTTCATGCATAAACAATCAGAAAGACAGTATAGTATGCCAACCTACACAGCTTTGAATGCATGGGATGAACAGTTAATTAGATATCATTATCTGTACAGCAATACTGATGAGTATGTGTACATGCAAGATCAGAGTGGGAATTTTCACTGTTTGCACAATTGTCAGTGGATCCATGTCCACACGCAGCAAGACAGGGATAACATCCATGCTTGGAATGATAAGCGGTGTATACTTTCAAATAAACCTGTTAGACAATAACTTGGTGTTGTGTGATTTTGAACTATGTCACACGAACCAAATAATGATCATCTGCAACATGAGATAATCTTTCCTTGACAGTTGAAGTCATTATTATCACTGAATTGCCCACTATCAATAACTTGAGGTGGAGAGAGTAGGTCAAGGCTGGGAATTCTGCAGATTGACAAGGTAGATGCGGAGAGGTTGTTTCCTTTGAGGGAGAGTCGAGGACTGGAGGAAATAATATCCAAATAAGACGTCATAAATTTATTACCAAAATGAGAAGGAGTTTCTTCTCTCAGATGGTAGTGAATCTGTAGAATTCTTTACAGCAGAGGTCTGTTGTGGCTCAGTTGCTAAGTCTATTCAAGACTGAGATGGACAGATTTTTCCTCAGTAAAGGAACTGAAGGTTAAGGGGAAGACGCATGGAAGTAAATCACACAACACCAAGTTATTGTCTAACAGGTTTATTTGAAATGGGCGGCATGGTGACACAGTGGTTAGCACTGCTGCCTCACAGTGCAAGAGACCCGGGTTCAATTCCCGCCTCGGGCAACTGTCTGTGTGGAGTTTGCACATTCTCCCCGTGTCTGCGTGGGTTTCCTCCGGGTGCTCCGGTTTCCTTCCACAATCCAAAAATGTGTAGGTTAGGTGAATTGGCCATGCTAAATTGCCTGTAGTGTTAGGTGAAGGGGTAAATGTAGAGGAATGGGTCTGGGTGGGTCCCTCTTTGGAGGGTTGGTATGGACTTGTTGGGCCGAAGGGCCTGTTTCCACATTGTACGGAATCTAATCTAAAGTTGAAGGTTACCAAATCAGTCATGATCTCATTGAAAAGTGAAGTCGGCTGAATGGCCTACTTCTGCTCTTGTGTCCTATGGTCTGATCAGTAACTCGCCTCCATCTCCCCAATGCCTGTCCACCATTTACAAATGTGACTGTGTCTGTGCACATAACATTCGAAATATAACTTCAGGTGGAAAGAAAGTGGCAGATTTCTACACAGCTATTGAACAATTTCGCTACCATTACTTTTAGTTCTCTACTGTGATTCTCAATCATTGTTATTATCATTACCATTAAGAGTTTGTGTTCAATTACTAAAAAAAATTCAAAACTGTGCTGATGTAAGTTTTCCAATAATCTGTTGAGTTATTCAAGTCTGAGCCTAGGTTAATCTCAGCAACCAGTTGGAAAAGTGAGGGGTCATTTTACATCCAGCTTGATTTTTAATCACTGATGGAGTTTAACCGAAATTTGACCTGTAAGTTAAAACTGGTGCTTTACTGTCACTGATGTGTGCAAAGTAATAGCCACATCTGTACTACAGGTCACTATGTTCTCCTTCATACATTGTTCAACAATTTACTTATTTACAGAAACTTAAAGAAAACACAATGTTGGGCAAATTCAGAAATATTACATTTTGTGACTGAAGTTAAAATATCAAATCTTGTTAGTACATATTATAAAAATCATCTGTTTATGAGATGGGTGAAATTAATTTTTAAACATTTTTTTAAGAAACCAAAATGGAAGAATAAAATCAGTTTCACATGGCTGGATCAGCAGGGTTATTACAGATGTATGTTTCTTCACACACACTCATTGTTAACATGCCCTTTTCCACAGCTCAGTTTAGTTATTTGTAACAACCCTGAGTTTAGATACATGCAGCCTGCTTATCAGAGTTGAAATAGAGCAGACATTGTTTTCAAATAAGTACCTGCTCTTGAGAATTCTGAATGACGAAACCCTACCACTCAGGCTTGACAGAGATGTATATAAATATACAGAACTGACAGACCTCCAGTTAATCTGATGAGATCATTAAGCTTCTTTCGGCATTGAACTGCTGTGTGTGGGTTGCAGAGGGTAGTTTTGGTTGAGAAAGCCAACATCTTCTTCTGTGCCTGGATTATTTCTTCACTTGGCTGCCTTCCCTTGTCACCATGCAACAACAAATTATTTTCCCTTATTTAGGTTGATTAAACTTCAATGACTGAGATTGGAAGGCTTGGATCTCGAACTCAAACATTTTATGTTCGGCTTGGTGTCCACTCACAGATGAATTTTTCCTGTCACTTCAAATCTGAGCTTATTACTGTTGTCTCTATTTACACTTTTTTTCTCTTGGCTTCTCACCTCTGATGACTACTCCGTGAAAGAAATGGAGTCATGCCAGCTTGCTTTCCTGTACTCTTTCCTTCCCGTAACTGAACCAGAGACTATCATTACTTCTCTGTTTTCTGTTCTGCTTTCATTCCAGGTTTTAATTGATGCAAAAATTACGACAGATGCCCTCAAACATTTTGTCTGAAAGGTGCATCAAGACATCTTGTCCCTTCCTCCTTGGAGCAGCAATTCTGAACGTTTCAACCTTGCCTCTCAAACCTGTTGCTCAGTGTATCCCCCATGATCTAATTATTAAAACTAATCTAATTATATCTGATTACATTTGTACACTGCCAGTGCAGTGCTCATGTCCCTACCTCTGATCTACGAGGTCCAGGTTCAAGTCCCACCTGCTCCAGAAGTATGTAACAGGCAGATTAAAAAAAAAGTAGACTGATTAGTAAAGTTAGATTATATGGGGTCCAGGGAGAGCTGGCCAATTGGATAAAAAAATTGGCTTGACAGTAGGAGAAAGAGGGTAATGGTAAAGGATTGTTGTTCAGACTGGACCAGTGGTGTGCCACAAGGATCGGAATTGGGTTCACTGTTGTTCTTCATTGACCTGAAAGATTTGAAGGAGTATGTATGAGGCATGGTGTCATTTGTGGATGACACCAAAATTGGTGGTATCGTGGAAAGTAAAGAAGGTTATCTAAGTGTACAATGCGATCTTGATAAACTGGGCCAGTGGGCTGAGGAATGATGTTGCATTTTATTACGACAAACCAGGACGGGACTAACTCACTTAATGGTAGAGCCTTGGGGAGTCAAACAGAGATCGAGGAGTGCAAGTACGTAGTTCTTTGAAAGTGCCATCACAGGGACACAGGGTGGTGAATAGAATGGCTTTTATTGCCACATGCACTTAAATGAGTGCAGTGAAAAGTTTGCAATGTTGTCTCTTTGGCACCATCTTAGGTGCAGAGTACCGCAGTACATATACTTTAAATGTTTATTACAAAATTGAATGAGTAAAAACAAAGTCTAGCATAGGAAAACAAAGTTTTAAAAAGTGCTCAACTTTCTCAAAGTCCAAAATAAGTGTAAGAAGAGTCTTTAAAAGTGCTCAAATTATAGTCCTTTACACTGAGTCCCATGCCCACCAGGCTTCAGAACATAAGGCTTCGCTGCCTCTATGCAGTGGCCTCCCACCTGGACTCACCTCCAGGACTTGGTTCTAAGGTCAGCCTGGGCTCATTAGGGAGGTGGAGATGGAAACTGTAAAAAAGAGAAAATAACCAAGGAAAAGGAACTGGCGACCAGAGGAGCTTCTGCTGGAGTGTCTTACGCTGACACCACCTTGAAACGTGATGAAGGTGTTTGGTATGCTTGTCTTCACCAGTCAGAGAATTAAGTGCAGGAGTTGGGACATCATGTGATGGCTGTGCAAGACAATAGCAAAGGCACGTTGGTACAATGCTGGTTGCCCTCCTATAGTAAGGATGGGATTAAATTGGAAAAGGAGCAAAAGAAAATTGCAAGGATGTTAGTGAGACTGGAAGGTTTGAGTTAAATGTGGAGGTTAGACAGGTTGGGACTTTTTATCCCTGGAGTGGAGGAGGACGAGGGGTGACCTTATAGATTAGATTAGATTACATTACAGTGTGGAAACAGGCCTTTTGGCCCAACAAGTCCACACCGACCCGCCGAAGCGCAACCCACCCATACCCCTACATTTACCCCTTACCTAACACTACGGGCAATTTAGCATGGCCAATTCACCTGACCTGCACATCTTTGGCCTGTGGGAGGAAACCGGAGCACCCGGAGGAAACCCACGCAGACACGGGGAGAACGTGCAAACTCCACACAGTCAGCCACCTGAGGTGGGAATTGAACCCGGGTCTCCAGCGCTGTGAGGCAGCAGTGCTAACCACTGTGCCACTGTGCCGCCCATAGTTGTCCATAAATTCATGAGAGGTATATATATAAAATGAATAACAAAGGGTTGAGGGGACTCCAAAACTAGAGGGCATATTAAGGTGAGAGCAGAAAGACTTAAGGGACCTGAAGGCAACCTTTTCACACATGGTGGTGTGTAAACAGAACAAGCAGCCAGTGGAAGTGGTTGAATGTAATTACAATATTTAAAATATATTTGGACACTTACATGGATAGGAAAGAATTAGATGCAGGCAAATGGAACGAGCTCAGTTTAGGAAACCTAAACCTAAAGTTCGGGCGAAGGACAAGCCAAACAGAGACACGCACAAGAATTCCTAGAAGCATGGCATTCCAATCGGAACTCTATCGACAAACACCTCAAGTTAGACCCCATCTTCCACTCCCTGAGAAAAAGAACAAGAAAGGACATCACCACAGGAAATGACATCACCAACCCAAAGAAACCCAAACATGTAAATAGAAAGGAATTATGTACACTGCTTCGCCTGACACCCACTGAAGATGTTACCTAGTAGGGTGACGTAACGTCTGGAAATGAACTTCCCAGCTCAGTGAGCAAACCTACATCCAGAACCTCAACCTGAGCTACAAATCTTCTCAAAACTCACCTAAGGTCTATTTTCATGCTGTATGTCTCTCTGGCTCTATGTAAAATCTCTCAAATTCAACATGAGTAGCAGATCTTGTCCCTTACTGAAGCTTCCCTACCTGCTTGTTTAAACTGTCAGAAAGCAGTGTAAGCCAATCACTAAATCAAGCACTGGCCTTCCCTATTTTTCTGGTGCTTCAACTTTCTCAATTTGCACCTCAGCTCACTTTTCCTCTGATTTTATCTGTTCTCTTCCCTTTCTTTGACCTATGTCTCCAGTAATGTATTTAACCTATTACCAGCCTCTTGGTCTTAATTCTTGTGTGCTTTATTACTGACAAGCTCATATCCAAGCACTTCCTTAGAGGTTTCAACACTAACGCAACAATGCTTTTTAATCTCACTCCCCTCCCTGATCTTCTGTGGATGTTCGTATCCTCCCCAAGTGATTTGTCACTGCTGTTTTAAATTTTTGCCCTCCCAGTCTTTGGGCTGTCATTCACAATGATATTTTGTGTCACAGTTGATTTGCTGAACCAATTCTTCACTTCCACTTCTGATGCCATTGTGCGTTCTCTATGGTAACAACTTTGCCATTCCCCTCATGTAAGATAAATGTGTTTTCTATTTGCAGAAATAAGAAGAGAAGTCACTCTGAAAACTCAGCAGGTCTGGCAGCATCTGTGAAGAGAAATCAGAGTTAACATGGTCACTGGACCCAAAACATTAACTCTGATTTCTCTTCACAGATGCTGCCAGACCTGCTGAGCTTTTCCAGCAACTTTTGTTTCTGTTTCTGAGTTGCAGCATCTGCAATTCTTTCGGTTTTTATTTTGTGTTTTTGTTTACAATGGTACTTCTTGTGAATTGTCCTGATGAGAGGAGGACAAAAATCTTTGACCAAATGTGTCATTTTTCAGCAATATGCAACTTCTGTCCCGCTAAATGATTATTCCTAGCCAATGTCAGAGGGAATCTTGTGTTTGTGCTCTCTTGTGAAACAAGTAAGCCAAATAAAGAGAACATAGAAAAATTGAAACAAATTGGAGAAAATGTTCAAAACTGTCAGCATTTGTGATAAAAACGCATAAGAGGAAAGAAATCTGGTGCCTGGGTAACACCCACATCCTGTGACTGTATACAAAAAGGAGCTTGAATCATTCTTGAGAAAGATTCTATTCTGCATATTTTTGCATTTTGCACATAAAGACAATTAAGAACAATAGTGTAAAGGAACAATTCCAGAAATGCTGGCCTAGTCTAATAATGACGAATCACTGATAAGATATTAAATTTATCAGATATTAAATTATAAACAGTAAAGAATCTTGCCATTTCAGAGGAAAGCTTGCGAAGTGATAAGGCAAATAAGATGCTTGCAGTTATCACATTTTCAAAACTGCTTTTGTTAACTGCTCTTCTTAAATTTTATTAGTACAACGTATCAATTTTCTATTTTCCTACTCAAATTTTGCACTGAGATTCCTGGAAGATATATTAAATTGCCAGCAGTCTGGAGATGTGGGTTTTATTGAAAGTCTGGGAGACCATCAATAATTATTGGTGAAGGAAATGAATATTTCTCCCTGAGCTAGACTTGAACTCTCCAGAGTTAGGGATTGGAGACTTAGCCTGTTGTCACAGACAGCTGCGTCCTCACAGCTTTAAACAAGTTCAATTCGCACGGGTCACCTTTTTAAATCTGTAATTGCCATGCAGCTTCTAATGTCTAAAAATACTGTTTAATCTCAAACTTTTTTTTTGGCAATTCTCAAGGTCAAATATAATGAGAGATTATGATTGAAGAATGACGTTTGTTTTATTTTCATGTTAAGGACCTTTTTTTTTCCCTCATTAGCATCCATTGTACAGTTGGTCTAGATATCCAAAGCTTTATCACTGTAAGTTCAATATTTTTTAATGGTTATTTAGTTTATTCAATTGCATTACATTGAAAGCAGAGTGCAAATTTTTGGCTATAATTTATGATTCAAAATCAACAATGAGAATTGTGAAGTTCGAACAAAAAGAACATTAGATTAGTCCTCTTGTGTGAGTGAATTGGATGGGGGGGGGTCACTTCTTGTTCAATTTCTGATCCAGCTACCCAGTTTTCCAGAAAAAGGAAAAAGCATAATTCCGAACATTTCACAACTTAAGTAAATTTCAAAATTCAGTGCACTTCATAGGATTACAATGTCAAAGAGCATTGATAATCCCTGAATGTTCGCTGAAAGAAATTTTTCACTGGCTTTTTCTAAAGTGGCAAGGAATGAGTTAAAAGGATTCTGAGCTCCTTTGGTATCAGTTTAAGTGCAGTATTCTTCACAGTGAATACAGGAGCTTGCTCATTAATGAGTAATATTTGTCCTACCAAAAATCAGAGACTGACACTAATAGGATAAAGAATGCTATGGTTTGTAAAATTGAGATAAATAGTTGTGACATTCTTATACAATTTAAGTGATGCAGTGTGCTGTGTTGTGGAAGATGTTATTTTATGCAGCAAATGTGGTATTTTGGAACATTCGAGAGAACCTCCAGTTGCTATTTACAGATATATCTGCAGGTACTTAACTAAACTGATCATTTTCCAGTCCATTTCATACAAACTACTGTAATCATGTGGAAAAAATGATTTAATCAGTATCAGTTTTTTTCTTCAGCCTGCCAAATTTTACTTTTCCTATTTTAGATCACAACTGGACATTCAGTAAATGTAGGAAAACATTATTTTCTTAGAGTTTGGTAATTAATTAATATTTATGCATTGGGCTCAGGAATGATTTCAAAATACTGTTGTAGTGCAGTATTTATATATTTTAGTTCAGTTTCTGGCCAATGGTGACTGTTTCAAGATGTTAAGACTCAATTGTTTAGACTTATAGTTGCTCAAATTTCTTTCTGGTACTTTTTGATGATCTTATTTAAATTGCTGCATCCTAGATTTTGGTGTTGCAAAAATGTAATCATGCTATTACCCAGGCACCAGGTTGAGATCCCCTTTTCAGCAGTTCAATGTTAGTTTTATTGAGGAACTCTTCCATGTTAAGTGGAAAGTCCTGTTCCTTTTTGCTCTCATACAGAGTCAATGCTCTAGAAATTTGCTGCAAATTCCATTGTGACCGTTACAAAACTTTAAATTCAGTTCAACAATTCAAATATAGCTCTCTTAAAAATTATATCTTTATCAACATAGTGTGTGTTAATGGGACACAGTCTCATTCATGAGCTCCAACCAATCTCTGATGCATCTGATAGCTGGATTGGATACACTCACAACCTCCCCAATTCCCACCACCCCCTCCCCCCCCCCCTAATTTACTGTGTAAAAACAAACAAAGTAAAAATCCTCCTGTAAGTTGCAACAGTCAGCTCTATTGCAGTTGAAGCAGTGTCAAGATTTCCTGGTTGCAGTCTAGCTTAAATGAGCCTTATCTGTCAAGCACTCGGTATCTATTGAGGAAAACGTCCCTCTGGACGGTATACCTTGTGGATGTTAATATATTCCTATTTCTATTGTCAGTTTGACTATTTGGATTATTTAATAAAGAGCATTGTCAGTAGTCCATACTGGGAGCATGGGGAGCATGAACTTGTTTTTCTTGATCAAACAATGGTTTTAGAAAATATTTATCTGCTCCTTGATGAAGCATTGCTGTTTGTTGGATAAGAGTTTATATTATTGCAGTGCTTGTTTTCTGTAATGCATTCATTAAATACTTTTTTGGTTATTTCATGGGAGGTGAGCCTCTCTGTCAAGGCCAGCACTTATTGTATTTCCTTAATTATTTCTGAGTAGGTCTCGGTGAGTCACCCCTTGCCTTGCTGAAGTCCATGTGGTGCAGCGTTTACCCACAGTTTTGTGAGAAAGGAAGTTCCAGCAACAGTGAAAGACCTAATGACATAATTCCAAGTCAGGACCATGTATGGCTAGGAGGGCAGGTGATCATGTTGCGTCTTTTACCATTGTTCTTATAGATTGTGGAGGTGACAGGACGGGGAGGTGTGGTCAGAGAAGTTTTGGTAAGTATCTGCAGGGCATTCTGTATATGGTACCTACTGATGCCCATATGTGATCCAATGATGTAGAGTTTAAGGAGATAAGTGGGGTGCTGATCAAATGCAATGATTTTTCCTGAATGGTACCAAGCTTCTTAAGTGTTCTTAAAACCATACTCATCCATCCATCCATCATACTTCTGGCTTGTGCCCTGTAGATGGTGCACAGGCTTTGAGAAGTCAGGAGGTGAACTACTCCCGACAGAATTTCTGGTCTGCTTGTAGTTACAGTATTTACATGGCTGGCTTAGTTCAATGCTAACCCGAAAGATGTTGATAGTGAGAGATTCATTGAAGGCAATGACATTGAATGTGAAAGGTAGATGGTTTGTTTCTCTCTCGCTACTGCTGATTGTTGCATGGCAATTAAGTGGTAAGTAACATTTGTGCGACACGTCAATCTAAGGGTAGTTAAATATGGCTGAGACCTAATTAGAGTGGTCACTTAATGTCTGAACTGAAGTAATTATGTAATCGTTGTCATTGCCTTTGACAACTGAAGAATTATCAGTTTAAACAAATAATATATTCTGAAAATATTTTATTAAATTATGAATAATCTGTGTTTGCAGCTGTAGATTTCACTGTGTCTACAGAGGACACCTAATAAAGGATTCATCACATAAGTCACATAAGATATTGAGGTAAGACAACCTCTTGTCCCTTGGTAATGGCTGTTGAGAAGGTGCAGGCAAGCCACTTTTGTGGTGAAGATACACCAACAATGCTTACAGGGAGGAATTGGAAGATTTTGATCCAGCAACAGTGAAGAAACAGTAATATAATTCCAAGTCAGGATGGTGTGTGGCTTGGAGAGGAGATTGAAGGTTATCGTATTCCCATGTATTACTGTTTGTTGGTCCTTCTGTGTGGTAGAGGCTGAACATTTCCGAGAACTCTTGGCAATTTGCTGCAGTGCATCCTGTAAAGGTACGCAGTGCTGCAAGAGTGCACCAGTTATAATGGGAGTGAATGGTTAAGACAGTAGATGAAATATAAACTCCTTGGTCCTGGATGATGCAAAGGCTCTTGAGTATTATTGGTCAACTCAATTAGTTACTGTGATACCCATTTCATGTACCATAAATCCTGATACCTTTCTCTCTAACATGATATCAAGTTCAAGATTCATTATTTAATTGTGGCATCTGCAGGTGCTCATTTTTCAGGCTTCGAATGGAATACAAGTTGTGCCCAGGTCTTCCACATTTATTTGTTTCATAATATATTGGAATAAATAACTCTCAGATTTTCTTGAAATAAGTTTGTTTTCAGAATCCCTTGCATTCTCTTTAAAGCTAATATTTGTCCCCTGAAGGAAGTAAAGTGAGCCTGGCAAACCCTGGCCATTATCTATCAATCATCATTGGGTGTATTAGATTAGATTCCCCTACAGTGTGGAAACAGACCCTTCAGCCCAACAAGTCCACAATGACCCTCCAAAGAGTAACCTACCCAGACCTAATCCCCTCTGACTAATGCATCTAACACTATGCGCTATTTAGCATGGCCAATTCTCCTGTCCTGCACATCTTTGGACTGCAGGAGGAAACCGACATAGACACAGGGAGAATGTGCAAACTCCACACAGACAGTCACCTGAGGCTGGAATTGAACATGGGACCCTGGTGCTGTGAGGCAGCAGTGCTCACCACTGAGCCACTGTTTCCCCCCTAATCATCAGCCTTTGCATCATCCAGGACAAAGGCGTTTACATTTCATCTATAGTCTTAACCATTCACTCCCATTATCAACTGTGCACTCTTGTAGTACTGTGTACCTTTTACAGGATGCACTGCAGCAAATCGCCAAGAGTTCTTTGAAACATTCAGCCTTTATCACACAGAAGGACCAGAAAATAGTAATACATGGGAATACCATAATCTTCAATCTCCTCTCCAAGCCACACGCCATCCTGAGTTGGAATTATGTTATTGTTTCTTCACTGTTGCTGGATGAAATTCTTCCAATCACCCCCCCCACCCCCCGCGTGCCCCCCCCCCGTAAGTATTGTTCATGATGTTGCCTCCAGTGATTGATTGATTGATTGATTGATTTTATTGTCCCGTGTACTGAAATACAATGAAAAGCTTTCTTTACGAGCAATACAGGCAGATTATAGTAAGCAGGGATGTACAGATCATAGAGTGTAAGAACTCCTTTCTTTCAGTCAGAGCTGGAAGCTGGTAGCTTGTGCTTTAGACAAACTGATTATTGGAAACTGACATTAATTGGCAAGGATGTAGCTGGAAATTTTGGTATGCTGATTTCTGATAATCTTTTTGTGAATTATATTCATCAATGACATTGCCTTGTTGGCTTAGATCATTTAGTCATTTCAGAGCCAAGTCTGTTTGTGTCACTCAGACGAACCGGTCCAGCAGCCACTGTAATTTAGCCATTTTATTTGGTTCAGTTTGTCTTCAAAGTTTCAAGTGATTGCTACTGCTTTGGTAGCAAGCTGGATATAGCATTCAGTGCAGCTTATCTTGCACAGTTTGGCAGAATGGCAGATGGATTTGGTTGGTTTGCAGGGTGTGCTCAATGTTGACACATTACTTTTGATTTTAACTCTCGTGAGATTGTATCTGTCAAATTCACGGATTGGTTTGGTGTGTACTGTTACAGATTGTGTTTTTGCTTCGGCATTAAGCATGAGGAAAGCATTTAAAATTAGTGATCAGTCAAGAAGAGTCCACTGCTTCATACAGCCATAATCTGGTACTTTAACTATGTATTTTAATAATATGTTTTGTCCCTTGTTTATTGGATGCATTGTCTGGTGAGGAAGGCGAGTAAAAGAGACAAAGTGTGCAGCTGTGTAAAGGTTTAATTCAGAGCTTTTCCATTGTGGAGCTGACCTTTAACACCAAACATCAGGCTTGTAACTTCCAGAAACATCCAGCATATTGGGCTGTGTCAGATTTGTTGCCAACAAGGGAGGTGAAAGTTGAGATGATGGATCATTTCAACAGGAAATTGGATTAGTGCTTCAGGGAATTAAACTAGCAGAGCTACAGGATAGATCAGGGGGAATGGGACTCATTGGGTGGTTCAACAGAGAAGCAGCAGATGACATTGCTGTGTATGTTTCTCTTCTTTCTCATAATTACTCAGACTCTATGAAATGAATTGGGAATCAAGTTTGTATTTTTGACTTTTAAAACTTTTTGGAAATAATGCAAATAATAACAGTGAAATCAATTTGGAAATTATAGTATAGAGTTGCTAAATGTATTAGATTAGATTAGGTTAGATTAGATTAGATTTTGTTTTGTATGAATTTGTTTTGTTTTAATTTGCTATTGGAGTATAAAGGGGTTATTAGAGATCAAAATGTAAGAAACACTGGCAAGACATTTGATTCAAGTAATGTTTCATGGCTGCCACAAACCAAAGTGAAAACAAGTTACAGCAGAGGGAGAGGTCACATGACTCTGGCAATCCAACAGGACACGGTATAGAATTGTATTTCTGCAAACATTCACCATATATAAAAGTATGCATTATCATTGACACGTTGTCGAATATTGAGGGTTCAACAAAGAAACTTTTCATTCATTAACAAAATTGTGGCAAATCTAGTCTGTCACACTTTCAAGAGTCGTTCTACATGCATTTCATCCATTATATTGACAGAGGTTATGTGTTTAAATTGTTGTTGTCAGTTTGTTTGGTGTCAGTGTTTTCCTGTGATAACATCCCTTCCTTGAGGAGTGTTATTTGCTTGGTAGGCACTTGATCAGAGCAAAGTGGTTCAGGTTCAATACCTCTGCTGGGTTTTAGATTAGATTAGATTAGATTACTTACAGTGTGGAAATAGGCCCTTCGGCCCAACAAGTCCACACCGCCCCGCAGAAGCGCAACCCACCCATACCCCTACATTTACCCCTTACCTAACACTACGGGCAATTTAGCACGGCCAATTCACCTGACCTGCACATCTTTGGACTGTGGGAGGAAACCGGAGCACCTGGAGGAAACCCACGCAGACACAGGGAGAACGTGCAAACTCCACACAGTCAGTCGCTTGAGGCGGGAAATGAACCCGGGTCTCTAATGCTGTGAGGCAGCAGTGCTAACCACTGTGCCACCGTGCCGCCCATCAATTGGTTGATGACTTTCTGAGCATGTCAAGGTGCTGATGCTCATTCTTTTTATGTATTCAAGTGTAAGTTGCTTCTTGTTCTGTGCCACATTATCTCAACACATCCCGTGTGGTGAACCTGCTGGGATGACAAATTGAGCATGAATTTGGTGAGGTGGTTCACAAATCCAATAAATCCCTGCACTACATTCATGTCTGTTGGTCACTACATTTTTGATAAAACTCTCAGTGTGTCAGGATACGGACGAAATCCTTTCACTGTCAGGATGTGACATAGTAATCTGACTTCATCATCAAATGCATTTCTTCTTGTTCTTTCCTTTCTTTTTGTCATATATTTCCTTCACTGTTCTGGGATATCCATCCCTTCTGGTCGGTTTTGCTTGTTATTGGTACCAGCACCTCAAAGAGCAACTTCTTGACCTTCTAATATTTGTTTCCATTTTTATGACCTCCCAGGGTCAGTAAGAGCAATGCTTCCTCTATCTTCTCTATCTCTGCTCTGCAACTGCTCAGTTGGTCTCACACTTGCATCTACTTTGAGATGATGCTTACCAGAAAGATATGCAAGGCCTTTAAAAAAAAAAATCTTTGTAATCTTCTAATTTCAGCAGTTAGTTTCAGACTTAGTCACTTTTGAAACACTGTAAATCTCTTCTGCCATGTGAGGATACCAGATAAAGCTGCAGAGTTGTGTCAACTGAGATAAATGGATTTTGCCTCCTGTCTACTCCAGATTATCATTCTTCCCATTTCACTGGGCTCTCAGCTTCACTTGTCCTCTGAGGATGGGTGTCATCCATTATATAAACTTAACTTCGAGGGCTTCATCTTTGGGCCATGTCTTCAGTCATTTTGCATAGCTCCCTGAAACTCACTGATGTGGCACGAAATACCAGTGTCTAAACCGCAGTTATCATTTCTAACAGTTACAAAAACATTTATCACCTTTAGACCGGCCACTGGCAACCTGCTGTCCAGTGTAAAGTGATTCATCAGAATCATCGGATGACATCTCTCCATATGCCATCTTTCTATGCTTGCTATGATTCATTCTGGTTAAATATTTGAGTACAATGTAATTCAGCTTCTTGCAGCCAGAGAAACACTGTCCTTGTGCTGGACATGTTTCCTTTTCATTTATATGATGACCTCCACAATCTGTAATTTCCGTCCTTTGGCCTTGAAGTTCCTGCTGACCTTTCTGTGAACATTTCTGGCTTTTTCCCAAAGTATTATTCTCATTTAGGAGAAAGTGAGGACTGCAGATACTGGAGAGCAGAGGCGAAAAGTGTGGCGCTGGAAAAGCACAGCCGGTCAGGCAGCATCTGGAGGCAGAAGAATCGACATTTCCGGCATAAGCCCTTCACCAGGAATGTTGGAGTGGGTAGGAGGACTGAAAGATAAACTCTCTACATTCCTGATGAAGGGCTTATGCCCAAAATGTCGATTCTCCCACTCCTCAGATGCTGCCTTACCTGCTGTTCTTTTCCAGCACCACACTTTTCAACTATTATTCTCATTTAGCCCTGTCACATTAGTGTAATGCAAAGCCTCAACTTTTTTCTCATTAATATGCACTAGCTGATGATTAGCTTTTCCTCAAGCCCATTGATAGCATTCATGAGAGTATGTTTTGCCTCTCTCAATAAATGTGCTCAGATTGTGGGATCCTCTAAGCCGAACACAATTCTGTCTCTGCTAAGAACATCTTTCGGTTGTCTAAACTCAGAGGATTCTGCTAAAGAATGTTTTTGTGCAATCATATACTGATCAATTGACTTTACTTTCCCCTTGAACTCTGAAGCTGAATACATGCAATTCATAAGTAAGCTCAGTCTGGGGTGCAAAGTATGTGTGCAAAGCTTTCAAAATCTAGGTTCTCTGCTTTCCAGTGATATTTAGGATGTGATATGTTTTGTAGCACATCTTCTCTAGTATTGATAGCAGGATTGTTACTCTTAGTTATTCAGTTTTTTAAAAATTCAGTTCTGTGGATTTTTCAAACAAATTCAAATTCCGTCTCGTATCTTCTTGCATTTCTGCAGCAGTGAGGAGTGGAAAAGACACTGAATTCTGACACACCAAATACTTGCAAGTTGCAGACTATGGTTTTAATTCTTGATTGGTGTTTTGTTTGAGAGGACTTGACCGTCTTCTGAAAATTTACTCAATTTCTCAATTTCAGTATCACACTTCTGACATCATGTTTCAGTGGATGCAACCAGGTAATGTGAAAGCAAATTACTGTCGAGGTAGAGGTCTCATGGCTGTGGCAAGTCACCTAGTATACTTGCATTTCTCCAGACTGTACTGGTTTGGCTCAGTATTTTGAATCTTTCACAATGATAGTATAGTATAGTAATTTATTGTTACTTGTATTTATGAAAATGCAATAAAATGTGTATAAGTAACCATTGTGCAGCACCATTTAAATGACATAAACAATAAAAAGAAATATTTCACGTAAATTTATGTGAATTTTATTTCGTTCCATCTATGACTTCTTGACTCAATATCCCCCTGAGGTTGCTAGGGTGGCATAGTAGCTCAGTGGTCAGCACTGTTGCCTCACAGCGCCAGGCACTCGGGTTCAATTCCCATCTCGGGCGACTATCTGTGTGGAGTTTGCACATTCTTCCCTTGTCTGTGTGGGTTTCCTCCAGGCACTCTAGATTCCCCCACAATCCAAAGATGTACCAGTTAGATGAATTGGCTATGCTAAATTGCCCATAGTGTTCAGGGATGAGTAGATTAGATGCAGGAGTCACAGTTGAATATAGGGTGGGGGAGTGGGTCTGGGTGGATTACTCTTCAGAGGCCTGTGTGGACTTGTTGGGCTGAAGGGATTCTAATTCTAAAAATATCAAAGAAGAATCACACTGAAGCAGCCCCTGTTGCCGCGGACTCAACCCAGAATGTTCCCTCCGCTAAAGTCACCCCATCACTACAGGACCCACCAAGTCTCCTACACTGATGATGACATCCCAGTCACCACCACAGCCAAGAGAAGGTCCCAACTTCCAAAGACCAGGGCCCATCTCAACTTCAGCCGACCAGCGGACTGTCCAAGTTAATTCCCAAGGATCAAGGGATTGTTGTGTTCAAACATCATTTCAGGACCTCAGAATCTTATTCAGACATGGTGCCTTATTGGGGGATGCTATGGGCGGCACAGTGGCTCAGTGGTTAGCACTGCTGCCTTACAGTGCCAGGGACATGGGTTCGATTCCAGCCTTGGGCAACTGTCTGTGAGGAGTTTGCACATTCTCCTCATGCCTGCATGGGTTTCCTCCAGCTGCTCAGGCTTTCTCCCACAATCCAAAGGTGTGCACCCTGGGTGAATTTTCCATGCTGAATTGCCCATAGTGTTCAGGGATATGTAGGTTAGGTGCATTAGTTAGGGGTAAATGTCAAGTAATAGGGTCTGGGTGTGTTACTCTTCGGAGGGTCGGTGTGGACTGTTGGGCCAAATGGCTTGTTTCCACACTGTAGGGATTCTATGTTATTGGAACGCAATCCTCTGATGAGATGTAAAGTTAAACAGTGAGCCCATTCAGTTGAATGCAAAGGATACAACAACATTATTTATATAGAACTACAAATTGCCTGACTTCAACAGTCTTTGCTGTTGTTTATCCTCTCCACAAACAGTAATCCTAATCCTTTTTCACTGTTTTGTTCTGATATCTCTTTATTTCTTTTTCTTTAATTACTCTGTCAAGAAGGAAAGGGGCAGGGATTTTCTTTTTCTTGACTCCTGGCCAACATTCCTCCCTCAGCCTATACCAAAATAGATATACTGATTATTTATCTCCTTTATTGTATTTTGGACTAGTTTAGCCCAAATTGGCTGCTGCAATTGCTCACATAATCACAGTGCTTGCATTTGAAAATGAATTAATTGGCTAAGAAGAAATTAGTGCCACCTTGAGGATGTGAGAGAAACTACATAAATGCAATTTAGTTTTATTCAAATCGTAGTGCACTGGATTGCTTCAAGTCTGTCCTTGCAATGTACAGGTTTTATACTTTAATATACCTATAAGTAATCCAGCCAAAATGTGGTCAGTCTTATACTTCCAGAGTTATTAATTATTTCAAATTAATTTTACAGTTAGTTGAGTTGGATATCACTCTTTCCACATATAATTTAGTCATTTACCCAAATTAAGGAATAACTGATTCTATCTGTGCCTTAACAAATAATCATTATGTTTATTAATTTCATTTTACTTTATTTGGAGATTAAAATGAAGATTTGGGTCCAGATTTGCAGCGACTGAGTCAGTCATGGGTTAAATTCATTATTTGTGTTTAAGATGCTGAAAATGCAAACTGGTAATGGGTTCAGCAAGGGAAAAAAGGACATCTGAAACCAGGGTAAAACACGACAAGCAACTGTATCTCCTAAATCAATCAGATTGAAGGATTGCAAAATAACCAGAGGAAGAACTCAGAAGAAGGATGAAATAGAGTGGGAAATTCAATATCAAGTCGGGTAAACATGAAAGATAAATGGGAACACTGTTACAAGCAAGGGGACGCAGCTTTCGGTGTCCCTGAGGAACTCACTTTTCTGAAACTGCTGGTCTTGAATCTAGCATCGTCCCAACAAGTTTAAAAGTGAGCTTGCGTTTCACTCACCCGTTTGGTGCCAGCTTTCATCACAAGCTAGGAGCAGTTCTATTTTGCACCTCTAATGAAGAAGAAAAGGAGCAGCAACATCCATAACGACACAACTCTGAGCAGCAGGAGGTGCACCAGCAACAGCTGCCGCCTTCTCAACCATATGCAGCTACTTTAAACTAGTGAGCTGGGGTAGGGGCGGGGAAGGGCAGGGGAAATCCACAGGAAGTATGGTGGTAAATGGAAAGGAAAGCAGCAGATTAGCATGTGTGAAAGAAGGTTTAACTACACAGCAGATTATGAAAGAGGTAAAAAAGAAAGGATAACTTAGGAGATATTATTGTTAGAGACATTGGAATTTATAAAGACCGTACAGAAATTAGCATAAGGACACTTTACCTGAATGCTCTTAGAGTTCGGAACAAGGTAGATGATTTTATGACACAAATCATCACGAATGAATATGATTTAGTAGCCATTGTGGAGACATGGTTACAGGATGGTCACGACTGGGAGTTAAATATCCAGGGGTATTGGACTATTTAGAAGGACAGACAGGAAGGTAAGAGAGGTGGTATAGCTCTGACATTCAAGTACGACATCAGGGCAGTGATGAGAGATGATATAGATTCTATGGAGAATAAGGTTGAATCCATTTGGGTGGAAATTAGAAAATCTAAGAAGAAAAAAATCATTCATAAGTGTAATCTGTAGGCCACTAAATAATAATATCACATTGGGGTGGGCAATAAGCAAAGAAATAACCAATACCTATACAAATGGTACAGCAATTATTACGGGAGATTTTAATTTATCTTGGTCGAACCAGGTCAGCCATAGTAGCCTTGAGGAGGAGTTTGTTGAGTGTATCCATGATAGTTTTCTTGAACAGTATGTAATGGAACCGATGAGGGAGCAAGCTATCCTAGACCTGGTCCTGTGTCAAGAAACAGGAATAATTAATGACCTCATAGTTAGGGATCCTCTTGGAAGGAGCGATCACAGTATGGTTGAATTTAGAATACAGATGGAGAGTGTGAAGATAAAATCCAATACCAGGGTCCTGTGCTTAAACAAGGGAGACTTCAGTAGGATGAGGGAGGGGTTGGCCAAAGGAGACAGCTGGGACAGTTGATGAACAGTAGAGGAATTTCAAAGCAATTTTTCAAAGTACTCAGCAAAAGTATATGCCAGTGAAAAGGAAGGACTGTAGAAAAAGGGGTAATCTGCCATGGGTGTGTAAGGAAATAAAGGAGGCTATCAAATTGAAAGAGAAGGCATACCTACTGGCCAAGATCAGCCAGAAACTAGAAGATTGGGAAAGCTTTAAAGGTCAACAGAAAGCCACACAAAAGAGCGAAAAGTAAGATAGATTATGAGAAAAAACTAGTGCAAAGTATAAAGACAGATAGCAGAAGTTTCTATTAATATATAAAACAACAAAGAATGGTGAAAGTAAACATCATTCCTTTAGAGGATGAGAAGGGGGATTTAGTTATAGGATATGAGGAAATAGCCAAGGCATTGAACAGGTAGGTTGTGTTGGTCTTCACGGTGGAGGACATGAATAACATGCCAACAATTGACAGAGACAAAGGTTGGATAGGACCTGGAAAGAATCATTATCATGAAAGAGGTAGTGCTGGGAAAGCTAATGGAACTAAGGGTAGACAAGTCTCCTGGTCCTGATGGATTGCATCCCAAGGTAATAAAAGATATGGTGGGAGAAGTGGCAAATGCATTTGTGGTAATTCTTCCAAAACTCACTGGATTCTGGGACAGCTCCAGCTGATTGGAAAAGAGCAAATGTGGTGCCACTGTTTAAAAAGGGAAGTAAACAAGAGATGGGAATAATAGGTCAGTTAGCTTGACTGATTAGTGGGATTTCTGTAATGCTTGAGTCTATAATCAAGGAAGAAATAGCAAAGCATCGAGACAGAAATTGTCCTGTTGAGCATACACAACATGGGTTCATTATGGGCAGATCATGCTTAACTAATGTTTTGGAATTCTACGAAGGCATTACAACACCGTGGACAATGACCATGCAGTAGATGTGTTGCATCTAGATTTCCAAAAGGCATTGGACAATGTGCCGCATAAAAGACTGCTGCATAAGATTAAGATGCAAGGCGTTACAGACAATGTATTAACATAGATAGAGGATTGGTTGACCAACAGGAAGCAAAGAGTGGAGATAAATGAGTGCTATTCTGGTTGGCAGTCAGTAACTAGTAGTTTACCTCAGGGATCAGTGGTGGGACTGCAATTATTTACAATTTACATAGATGATTTGGAACTGGGAACCATATGTAATGTGTCAAAATTTGTGGATGATACTAAGATAAGTGGACGAGCAAAGTGTGCAGAGGACTGTGAAACTTTGCAAAGGGACATAGATAGTTTAAGTGAATGGGCAAAAGTCTGGCAGAATGAATACCATGCTAATAAATGTGAAGTCATCCATTTTGGTAGGAATAACAGTAAAAAGGACTATTAGTTGAATGGTAAGAAATTACAACATTCTGCTGTGCAGAGGGGCTTAGGTGTCCTTGTGCATGAGTCACAGAAGGTTGGTCTGCAGGTGTAACAGGTAATTAAGAAAGCAAATGGAATTTTGTCCTTCTTTGCTAAAGGGATTGAGTTTAAAAGCAGGGAGGTTAAGTTACAGCTGTACAGGGTGCTGGTGAGGCCACACCTGCATGCAGTTTTGGTCTCCTTGCTTGAGAAAGGATGTACTGGCACTGGAGGGGACGCAGAGGAGGTTCACTAGATTGATTCCAGAGTTGAGGGGATTGGCTTTTGAAGAGAGACTGAGTAGACTGGGATTGTATTCATTGGAATTTAGAGGAATGAGGGGGGGATCTTCTAGAAACATATAGAGTCATAGAGATGTACAGCACGGAAACAGACTCTTCAGTCCAACTCATTCATGCCGACCAGATATCCCAACCTAACCTCGTCCCATTTGCCAGCACGTGGCCCATATCCCTCTAACCCTTTCCTATTCATGTACCCATCCAGATGCCTTTTAAATGATGTAATTGTACCAGCCTCAACCACTTCCTCTGGCAGCTCATTCCATTTACGCATCACCCTCTGCGTGAAAACATTGCCCCTTAGGTCCCTTTTTTTTAATTATGAAGGGAGTAGGTAAGATAGACGTAGGGCTGAATTGAGAAGGAACGTCTTCTCCCACACGGTTGTAAATCTATGGAATTCCCTGCTCAGTGAAGTGGTTGAGGCTTCCTCAGTAAGTGTTTCTAAACCTGAGATAGATAATGTTTTCAACACTAAAGGAATTAAGGGTTATGGTGAGAGGGCGGGTAAGTGGAGCTGAGGCCACAAAAAGATCAGCCATGATCTTATTGAATGGCGGAGCAGTCTTGTAGGGCCAGATGGCCTACTCCTGCTCATAGTTTTTAAGTTGCACATGTACACAGGGCAGAGAGACAGACAGCAAGATCTACCTGCATGGAGATGAGACCTCCAACAGTCAAAATATCAGCTTTCCAGGCACATGGCAGCATCCATGCCCCAAGAGACACAGATTTACTTGATGGATCATTACTGACGTTTGAAGTTTCCTGGAATGAAACTATTTTTCCAGTGGACCAGCTGAGCATTTATTGTCAGTACTTCTCTCTCTGTAAGCTTCCACCTCTCTTGATTCGGAGAAAAAAGACCAATATAGTGCAGGAACAGGCGTTTTATCCCTCCAAGGCTGCACCGACATATTTTGCCCTTCTATATTAAAATTGTCTTCACTTACCGGATCTGGTATCCCTCTATTCATTCAGGTATTTCTTGAATGCTGCTATTGTGTCTGCTTCCACTAATCCTCTGGCAGTGCATCCCAGGCACTCATCAGCCTTTGTGTGAAAAGCTTATCTCATATATCTTTTTTAAACTCCCCCTTTGCACCTTGAACCTGAGTCTCCTCATAATTGACCCCTCCACCCTGGGGCAAAAAACCTCATACTTTCCACTCTATGCATGCCATTCACAATCCTAAAAACTTCTATCAGGTCACCCCTCAACCTCCTGTGTTCCAGTGACAACAAATCTAGTCTATCTAATCTTCCTTCATAGCTAAAACCCTCTCTAACAGGACATATCCCAGTAAATCTTTTCTGTGCCCTCTCTCAAGCAACCACAACCTTCTGGTAGCGTGGTGACCAGAACTGTACGCAATATTCCAAGTCTGTTCAAATTAAAGTGCTATAAACGTGCCGCACAACTTGTCTATCCTGATAATTAATGCTCTTTCCAATGAAAGCAAGCTTGCCATAAGCCTTTTTTACTTCCTTATCTACCTCTGCTGCCACCTTCAGTGATCTGTGGACCTGCACACTCAGATCCCTCTGCATTTCAATACACTTAGGGATTCTGCCATTCACTGTACAATTTCCACCTGTAATTGACCTTCCAAAATGCATCATCTCACATTTGTCCAGATTAAACTCCACCTATCATTTTCTGCCCATGCATCCAACTGATCTATATCCCACTTTATCCTCTAACAATCCTCCTCACTATCCACAACACCATCAATCTTTGTATCATCTACAAACTTACCAATTAGAACAGCCACGTTTTCTTCCAAATCATTTATGTAGATTACGAAGAGCAGAGGTCCCAGCACTGATCCCTGTGGCACACTCTTCATTCCGAGAAGCATCCTTCCACCATTATCCTCTGTCTCTTGCGACTAAGCCGGTTCTGCATCCATCTTGCCAGCTCACCCCGATACCATGTGACTTCACCTTTAATACCACTCTGCCACGAGGGACCTTGTCAAATACTTTTCTAAAGTCCATGTAGACAACATCAACCACTTTTCCCTCATCAATCATCTTCATCAACTCCTCAAAGCTCGATCAAGTGAGGCAGCATGGTAGCTCAGTGGTTAGTCTCACAGTGCCAGGGACCTGGGTTCAATTCCAGCTTTAGGCAACTGTCCAAGTGGAGTTTGCCCATTTTCCTGTGACTGTGTGGAGTTCCTCAGGGTGCTCTGGTTTCCTCCCATGTCTAAAGCTGTATGGGTTAGGTGGATGGGCCATACTAAGTTGCCCATAGTGTGCATGTTCGACGGGTTAGCCATGGGAAATGGAGTGTTTCAGAGATGGAGGAGGGGTCTTGGTGGGATGCTTTTTCGGACAGCCATTGTGGACCTGTTGGGCCAAATGGCCTCTTTCCACTCTGTAGAGTAGTATTCTGTTCTAAAGTTGTTAGTGAGGCATGATATCCCCTGCATAAAATCGTGCCATTTACCACTAATGACTCCATTTGCTTCTAAACGTATACAGATCTTGTTCCTGAGAATGTTTGCCAATAATTTCCCCACCACTAACATGAGGCTCACAGGCCTGTAATTTCCTGGATTATTCCCTGTTACCCTTAAACAATGGGACAACAATGGCTCTTCTCCAGTCCTCTGGAACCTCACCTGTGCCCAAAGAGTATACAAATTGGTGTGTGTCATTTTGTCCTACCTGTGGAGAAAGCAGAGAGTTATGAATGATGGTCTTGGCTTGTGTGGTTCATGGGGAATGACAACATTTGTTGAAGATGACAGTGAGGCATGAATGTAAAAAGGATGTGAGAAAGCAATACTGATTGTTCAGACTGTGATGTCATTTGGAGAACGCAAGTGATTCAGAGGAATTTTGGTCCTGTTACATGAGTGACACAATGTTGATATGTCAGTATAGCTAGTGATTAAGAAGGCAAGTGAAATATTGTTATTTATTGTGGGGCCCTACTGACTGGAGAACTCACCTAGCTTATACATCCCTGAGCACTATGGACAATTTAGCATGACCAATCCACCAAATCTGTATAGGTTAGGTGGGTTCACCATGAGAGATGCAGAGTTGCAGGGATAGCGTAGTAAGGTGGGTTTGGATGGGATGCTCTTTGGAGAGTCAGTGTGGACTTGATGGGCCAAATGGCCGACTTACATTAAAAGGTCAGAAATATAAATAACAAAGAATTGGACTTTGCCAAAGGAACGAATTCCAAATTGAGGGGCCCTACTGAATGACAAGAATGGAGAGGAGAGCTGTGACGACTGCCTTATACATCTCTCACTATTATCTGGAGATCTTGTTGTGGAATCTCAGGGACAATGGTGATGTGATCTTTCCTATGGCTAATTCATCACTTATAACTAACAAATTCAATCTTCTTCACTGCTGTAAAGCAGACTTTTGAATGAACATCTCGAATGTTGATTTCTCTCTCTGCACATTTTCTGTGGCCATAACACTATAGCTGCAGTGCTGATGCACTTTGTATGGTACAATCTGCCTGTAGAGCACGCAAAACAACACTTTTCACTGTATGTCCATACGTGTGACAACAAATCAAATCAGATCCCCTTCCAATAAATTGGATGAAGAGAACAATTAAAAAATGAAAAGTTTTTATGACTAGTATGCCACAAGCTCCAACTATAATTTTTCAGATACTTCAATTAACCTGTTCAGGCATGGTATGACCCTTCTGTAACCCAGCTGAGACTTTAACTCATCACAATACACCAAATGTAAGCTTTTAAGCTTGAAAATGAGATCTACCACAAGAATTACTAATTCCAGAGATGAGACTTCACACTTTTAATTGCTCATGGCCTACACCAAATAAGTTAATTGGTTGTAATTAACAATTAATGCATCATGAAAAGGATACTTATTCATGTAGGTGTTCCCAAATATCTGTCATGGTTAATTTTGTAGCTCCTGCATTGAGGCTTATTCAGTATTTACCGAGCAATGTCATAACATTCCAATGGTTATTATTTAATAAAGCATATGCTATTCCCCTGAAGTTGAACCATCATGCATAAGTAACAGTAATTCCCATTAGCTGCACAGTTATTTTAATAGGTTCTGGACATTATCAAAAGGAAATTGAACCTGTCAGACATTTGATAGAATGTAAACTTCCAAGAACAATTTTGGGAATAGTTGAACAGTTAAAAGCACTGAAATTGATGGGTTTAACTATAACTAGTTTGAAATGATGCATGAAATGCTTTTGTGGAAGACAGATTACCAATTTACCTATGTTAATAGCATAAAAACAAGAATTGTCAACTTGAAGTCTGGAACCCACAAGCAAGACCAATTGTGGTACTAAAGGAGCTATGGGCAAAATATCATTTAAACCCTAAGATCTCAGGCCTTCTTCAGACCTTGGAGAAAAGACTTTTGCTCCAAGTATTTGCTTTTACTATCTTCCCATTACTTGGAAGTGACCTTTTGGGTGTCACATTCCCTGTATATTGGACATTTATGCATCTGATTTCCACTTTCCAACTGACATACGGAAGATCAGCCTGGGTACGACTTTACATTGAATGTCAGATGAACAGCAGCAAGGATATCAGTGGAACCAGTAGCTGCTAATAGACCTACTGTTCCACAAGAGAGAAGGTCGGGACAAAAGAATTCAGCTTGCATCATAATGAATGTAGGCAGAGGATCAGCTGGCTCATTATGTGTAAAGATCAGCATCTCATGAGGCTTGGCATACCTGCCAGGTGGTCACAGACATTTGCAGCTAACTGAAGGAAAACATGTTGCCAAATGGACCTGGTAAGCAAGCTTTGCTGGTGCCTGCCAAAATGACCATTACCCTCAATTACTTTATGTCATGCTTATTTTCAGACATAAAAGAAAATATTTACAGATTATCAGTCAGTTATCACACATGGATTCCATAAGTTGCCAAATTGATATTAAGTATGCAAAATAGTGTTCAGATAGTAGGTTTATGAATTTACAAATGAGCACAGTCTGAAACTGACTTTTAAGATGGGAGCGACTTGCTTGCAGGGTGACCCATGTGTTGGCCCACCAGCCTGTATTCTCTCAAAGCCGAAGAACTGCAGATGCTGTAAATCAGAAACAAATGCAGAAGTTGCTGGAAAAGCTCGGCAGATCTGGCAGCATCTGTGAAGAGAATTCAGAGTTAATGTTTCAGGTCTGGTCACCCTTCCTCAGAACCGTTCTCAGGAAGAGTCACCAGAGCTGAAACATTAACTCCAATTTCTCTTCACAGATGCTGCCAGACCTGCTGAGCTTTTCCAGCAACTTCTGTTTTTGAGCCTGTGTTTTTTGTTGTGCAATATCCCTTTAAGATCAAAATGGTCCAGGAGGTTTCCAAAAGAGGATTAATTGTATTCACGATTATGCAATCATAAAATTTCAGTAAATGCTATGTGATTTGAAGTCACGTAGAGGTGAACAGCTAAGAAGCTAAGGATAAATAGAAAGTCAATTGCAGTTGGAGTTAACTTATTCTGTGTTCTCTATTTAAAAGTTCAGCACAGATTGAGAATTTGTGCAAAGAAGAAACAAGCAAGGTTCCCTCCACATGGAATGGTTTTCTGTTTGACAGTCTCTGAACAGATGCCAGTAGTACAGCATATCTCTGAGAATAGAATGTGAGAATGGACATATTAAATGAGATGTATTATACAGTTGGAAAGCGCAGAGAGCTGAAGACAGTAACAGCAATAGAGTGTAGACTATACAAGACCCATTGTTGTTTTTGTGATTTCAGAGGACACTAGGCCATCTGAAGGAGTTGATGAGGGAGTCTCTGGGGATTCTCGCCATCAATACTATTGTGACCCGAGTGAAAGAGGGTTGATATAGTCACGTTATTGGTATTAATATGGGGACAGTGACTGGAACACGGCTACTCTTGAAATTGACTCAAGGGTTGAAATGTTTGAGTCAAAGGTGCAAGCATCCACAGAGCAGGGGCTGATTTGGAAACCCTGTGAGATTTCATTTCATCCCATGTGCTAATAACTATATGCATAGTTTTGTTAGCAGCTATTTAAAGGAAATTTTGCCTTTTTTAATTCAAAATATCCTGCAATATGAATGAAGAACAGTGACATGTCTACCATTCAGCTGGCTGTCTGGAATATAACAGGAAAAGATAGTTACATAAAACTGAAGGATGGAAGCTATTTTTAAAAAAAATTGAGGGAGAAGTTAAATTTTTAGTAATTATTGTGTAAAGTGATGGAAAGAATTTGTAAATTATTGACAAATAATTACCTCAAATGCTCTTGGACTCGGAACCATATATCCAATGAACGAATGAAGTGGAGATGCAAACATGGAATATGTTCCTACCAAAGAGAAAGCAAGGTAGGGGATTGATGTTGTACTTTCTAAAAGAAGTATATTATGAATGAGATGCCCATCATTTGGTCCTGATGTGGAGGTGCCGGTGCTGGACTGGGGTGGACAAAGTCAGAAGTCACACCACTCCAGGTTATAGTCCAACAGGTTTATTTGAAATCACAAGTTTTGCGAGCACTGCCCTTTTGTCAGAAAGGACTTCACCTGGTGAACGAGCAGCACTCCGCAAGTTTCTGATTTCAAATAAACCTGTTGGACTGTAATCTGACTTGAATGGTGACATATGTTTGGACTTACCAGAGTTCTTGGCTAACATTTGGAAGAAACATGATCTGTTAAATGGCCACAAGGCTTGGTAAAACTCCGATAGCTTTTGGAAAACAAAAGGTGTTTCCTGGAAAAACTTCTTACCATTTCTGCCTTATGATGCCTTCTCATCCAATGATAGCCTGATTCTACAACCTTGATGTAGCAGGCAGAAATTGGTACTTCCTGGATATTCCGGAATAGATCAGCATCCTTGATGCCTGCTCCATGGTAAAAGGCTTTTGTGCACCTAAACTAGCATTGTCAGTCCTGAGTTGCCCTGCACAGTTCACAATATTTTCACTGGATGCAACAAATAAAGGGAATTTGGCACCACTGCTTGCTATGTCGAGATCCTGGAGTTTGGCGTGTTCCAGATTGGGGATGTCTTCTTCCCCAGGACCATCAGTGAAGGTAACACCATCAGACCTTAGCATCTTGGTGTGAGATTGGCACCCATCTTCTTCTCGGTCGGCTAGGGTAATGGCCACCATCTTCATTCTGCTGCCTCACAATCACTCCACCTCTGTTACTGCACCCAATGTGCTGTATTCCTCTCATTGTTATGTGCAGCATCTTCCAAGAACATGCAAACTCCCACCCCAATCCCTTTCACTCCTAATCCTGTGTCTTCTCTGCCCTGCCTACTCACTCCGTTGGAATACCTTATCACCTTTCCCCAGATGCACCAGCACGAGCAACTGTGACGGCCACTTCCATCTCGCATTCTCTCACTCAAGGAGGAAAAGAGCCCACAGTAAGTCAGGAAATGCCAAGATGGGTGGTGGGCTGCAAGCCATTGGGTTCCTCACTGACCCTGACTATCCCGAGCCGTTGACTGAGTGTGTCCAGTCCCCTCGACTGGTATTGCAGGCTGCCCTTGAAGTAATGTGCTGGAAATCCCTGAATGAAATGTGTGACCCTGGACAAGACTGAGGACTTATGAAAACTATTTCCTCAACTTGTGTCAGTGCTAAATGACAAGGTAACAAGAGTACTGTGAGCCTACAAGCTCTGGAAAAAGGGTCACACTGCAAAAGGGCAGGACGGGGCAAGAAAAAGCAGGGATGCACTGAACATTGAGATATGCACAAGGGACGCAGCCTGGTCCAATCCATGAGCTAGGTGCCTGTTCCTGTGAGTAACAATGATTGCTACCACTGCTCCCTTGTCCACCATTAAAGTGCAGAGGTCTACTGTGAGTGGATTGGAGATATACTACGATGATGCAGGGACTTTGGCACATATCGGATGCCAATGCCCATAGATGGCGGGGGTGGGGAGGGAGGTGCTTTTAGCTGCTTCCCATGGAGTAGGACCTGAGATGCTTATCCTGGATGTCCACAATGAAGTTCAAGAGGAGAAATCAGCAAATTGCAATCTGGCGCCCACTCTGTCCTTCACGTTGGGAATTATTAACATCTAGTTTACTCACAGCAGGCAGTAGGATAGGAAGTTACAGTTAATAAGGTAAGATTTGTAGTTATTGAGGCTACTAGTAAACAATAATGCTCCTTAATAGGCATCTCACTGTTACCTCGTGAAACTCTCATCTTGATGCTCAGAACTCTGTTTGAAAATGCAATGAATTGCTCTTGATGTCAATAGAAGTCCTTGCCTTTTTCTCCTGATTTCACACTTTTGGCCTTATAAGATTCAGTCCTACAAATTTCTTCCACATGAATAGTGAGAATTAATTACAATCTTCACTAACCACTTCCTCAAATGTTTATGTTTTGTACTGTAAGCCTCATGAGCTTGATAGTGGTAACATAAGTTTGTAAAACATAGGAGCAGACTTAGGCCATTGGGTCTGCTGCACTGTTTGATCACGGCTGGTATGCTCCTCACCCCCATTTTCCTGCCTTCTCTCCATATCCCTTCAACCCATGACCAATTAAAAATCTGTCTAACTGGTCCTTAAATTTTCTCAGTGTCCCAGCATCCACTGCACTTTGGAGTAGCGAATTCCACAGAGATGAATGATTATGTCACATATCTATTAATTCCAAATACTCAGTGAGCACTTGGTGACATGTATTCCACAGTGGTTTACTGAATGGGGTTGTGACAAGTTCTCAAGTGTCAGAAAATTTACCAACAATTTTTAATACTGCTTGAATATTCAGGATGATGGCTGAGGAATGAGATTGATGGGCTGACAGAAAGGAGAATAAGGAAGGGAGTGAGAAAGTACAGTGGGAATACTGACGATGGGTACAGAAACTGCCATTCCATCAGAAGATTGTCAACTATCCAGAGAAGAGTCTTAACAGAGATCAAATGCTGAGGCCATAACTTGACAAGTTTAGACAGTGAGATTCAGGCTATAGATACTCTCAGCTCAGGAATAGAAGCACAAATTCTCCTCATCATGAAATGTTTGTGGTTGCCAATAAACTTGATAAACTGAAAAGAGGAGTAATGCAAAGGAAGTTTGATCGATAATATGCAAGTGTGAACTTTAAAGGTCAGATTGGAGTGTTTCTGGGATAAAACATACCTCAGGATATCATTAAATATACCATTGTACTCAAATATGCTTCAACTTATTAGTTTAGCAAACTACTTTCAGTACTTCAGACTCAGAGATTTACCGCCCTGAAGGAGGCTTTCAACCCATCTTGCCTGCACCAGCCAACAAAGATTGATTACACAAGACCTATTTTCCAGCAGTTGACCCATAGCCTTGGAGAGCATCTGGCAATGCATATGAATATCTAAATACTGCTTAAATGCTACAACAGTATCGATTGATGGCAGCATCCATCACTTTGCTGATGATCAATTGTAGACTGATGAGCTGGTAATTGGACGGGATGGATTTGTCATGTTTTTTGTGCATAGGACATCCATGGGCAATTTTCCAAACTGTCAGGTAGAATTGAACAGCTTGGCGAGGGATGGAGCAAGTTCTGGGGCACATTTCTTCAGTAAAATTGCGAGAATGTTGTCAGATCTTTTAGCTTTTTCAGTATCCAATGCCTCCAACCTTTTTTTAGAGTCATAGAGTCATAGAGATGTACAGCATAGAGATGAAACAGACCCTTCAGTCCAACCTGTCCATGCCGACCAGATATCCCAACCCAATCTAGTCCCACCTGTCAGCACCTGGCCCATATCCCTCCAAACCCTTCCTATTCATATACCCATCCAAATACCTTTTATATGTTGCAATTGTACAAGCCTCCACCACTTCTTCTGGCAGCTCAATACATACACGTACCACCCTTGTATGAAAAGGTTGCCCCTTAGGTCTCTTTTATATCTTTCCCCTCTCACCCTAAATCTATGCCCTCTAGTTCTGGAATCCTCGTCCCCAGGGAAAAGACTTTGTCTATTTATCCTATCCATGCCCCTCATGATTTTGTAAACCTCTATAAGGTCACCACTCAACCTCCGAAGCTCCAGGGAAAACAGCCCCAGCCTGTTCAGCCTCTCCCTATAGCTGAAATCCTCCAACCCTGGCAACATCCTTGTAAATCCTTTCTGAACCCTTTCATGTTTCACAACATTTTTAGGATAGGAAGGAGACCAGAATGACATGCAATATTCCAACAGTGGCCTGTGCAGCTGCAACATGACCTCCCAACTCCTGTACTCAATACTCTGACCAATATGCAGTTTTTTAATATCACATTGAATTGAATTGTCTGAAGGCTGGCATCTTTGATGCTGATGATCTCAAGAGGAGGCCGAGATGGATTATCTACTCGGCATTTCTGACTGCAGGTTATTCTAAGTGCTTCAACTTTATCTTTATCAATGATGTGATGGGATTCCCTATCATTAATGATAGTGATATTTGTGGAGCCTCTTCCTTATTATTTAATTATCCTCTCCCGTCCATCGCTAGATGAGGCAGAACTGCGGAAAACAGATCTGGTCTAATAGTTGTAGACAGAGCTAACTGATTCTAACACTTGCTGTTTAAACAGTTTACCATGCAAGTGGTCCTGTTTTTAGCTTCACCAGGTTGACTCCTCATTTCCAGGTTTGCCTGATGTTGCTCTCTCCTGTGCTCTTCATTGAACCAAGGTTAATCCATTGGCTGATTGGGTCATGAAATTGATTGTGGCAGAGTAAAATTCTGCTGCTCCTGATGGTCCACAGGATTTCATGGATGCCCAGTCTTGACTTGCTAAAGCTGTTGAAGATGATCCCAATTAGCACTGTGATAGTGCCAAACGACATAGTGGAAGGTATCCTCAATTTGAAGATGAGACTTTGCCTCCATAAGGGTTACCTTTACAATAATATAAGGGACAAAAGCATCTGTGGTAGGCAGATTGATGAGGGTGAGTTCAAGTCTTGTCTTCAATCTTGTTGATTCCCTCAGCCCAAGCCACAGATCCAGTCTAGTCATCATGTCCTTTATCCTGTGTCCGTTTCCTATGACCCAACCGGCTTATTCAGTAGTAGTGCTGCTGAGCCACTCTTAATGACAGACATCGAAGGCACCTACCCAGAGAACATATGCATCTTTGGCACCCTTAGTCTTTCCTACAAATTGTGTTTAGCTTTGAGGAGAACTGATTCATTAGCCAAGTGGGGAGATGTATGTGGTACATATTAATCAGCAAGAGATTTCTTGCCATGTTTGACCTGACACACAGGACTTTATGGAGTTGACATTGAGGATTCCCACGACAACCCCCTGAAGAGTGTATACCATTGTGCCACCATCTCTGCTGGATCTGTCTTGCCAATCATACAACAGATTGGTGGTGGTTTTATCTGCTTGTTATGGGTAAGATATGAATCCATGAGTAGGAGTCCACCGGGCTGCATCTTGCCTATGTGTGAGGCAGTTCTCCCAATTTTGGCTCATGCTATCTTGGGTGAGGATGGCTTTACAGTGTCAACAGGGCTGTGTTCACCTTACTATTAGGTCAATCTAGCTTCATTGTATGTTCTGAGGCTTTCTCGCAGATTTAGAAGCTTTATAGAGTCTTTGTTGAACAGGCTTACTTGTAAAATAGTAAAGGTTACTGTCCTGCTATTTTGTTGTACACCTGTTCAAAAACGGAATGCGCATCAGCATTTCATTGATGGGATGAAGGCATCTCTGGCTAGGCCAGCATTTATTGCCCATCTTAGAGAGCAGGTCAGAGTCAACCACATCATTGTGGATCTGGAATCACATGAAAGCCAGACCCAGTAAGGACGATGGTTTTCCTTCCTGAAAGTAAACCAGACAGTTTTTTCCAGAAATTGTTCCATTTGACTTTTACTTCCAGATTTTTACTGAGTTCTGTTTTTTGGATTCAAACCTGGGTCTCAGAAAGTTAGAAACGCAAAAAAAATTGAAACTGCTGGAGAAACTCAGCACGCCTGGCAGCATCCATGGACAGAAAACAGAGTTAACATTTCGAGTTGAAGAACATTTCTTAAAAACTTTTGCAAAGGGTCATTGGACTCAAAATATTTACTCTATTTCTTTCCACAAATGTTGTTAGACCCTTTTATTTCTGTTTTGTGTTTCACCGCTCCAGCATTTTATTACTCAGAACATTACCTGGATCTATGGATTTCTCGTCAGCAACAATAGGATCACACAATCACCTCCTCGACAGTGAGATAGCTTGAATCTTCTTTTGCTTTGAGAAATTCTTTTTGCTCTTCAGCATCTTATTAGGACAGCTGCTCGGGATTAACATCTTACCCAAAGGACAGGACTTGTGACTGTGCTGTTTTCTCTCAACACGCATTGATTTGTCAACCTAATTATTTATTCATCAGTGTACTTAACTCTGACTTGAAGCTGGAACACAGAAATCTCTTTTTCTTAGAGGCAGAAATACGCCCAGTGAGTCCAGATTCGACACATAATCACCCAACAACAGGTTATGGTATAATATCTTTGTTTGGACATTGTAGCTTCGTATCCTGAGACAAATAATTGAAGTACATCCAAATTGACAGGGACACTATCAGTTCATCACTACATTTACAACATATGGTCTATGGGAGCCTATCATTTAAGCAACTTTTGAAGGTCTTGTATGTTCAATGATAGGTTGAGATGGGAAAGATATAAAAGGGACTTAAGGGGCAACTTTTTCACAGAGTGGTGTGTTTATGGAATGAGCTGCCAGAGGAAGTTGTGGAGGCTGCTCCAATTGCATAATTTAAAAGGCATCTGGATGGGTATACGAATAGAAAGGGTTTGGAGGGATATAGGCCAAGTGCTGGCAAATGGGACTAGATTGCATTAGGATATTTGATTGGTATGAAGTAGTTGGACCGAAGGGTCTGTTTCTGTGTTGTCCAGCTCTGTGACTCTATGCTAAGTAGAAATTGCATTTCTTTACTGAGTACACGATCATTATCATGTAATTGTTGCCTTGCTTCAGTTTGTGTACAGACACTCCTGTGAGTGCATATTGAAACTAGCAAAGAGCTACAAGAAAGAAAACCGTTAGTACTTAGTATGATCTCATAATCTAGTCACATTGTGGACAGATGTTTTATTTTGTTGACTTCAACAATTTGTATTTTTGTTAGACCTTATATAGTATAAAACATTATACAGCATAAGACATCCCACAGTACTGAATAGAATGAAATAGAGAATTATAAAATATGTTACAGGAATGACCAACAGTCCCAGAATTTTGAGGATCTTCTCATAGTTGAGGCCCATTTCCTGCATTCTGGATTGTCTCCTGCTCGGAATTGTTTCTCCTGTAATTTTGTGCTTCCATCCATGTGCACACATAGTATACCTTTGCACACTTACTGATGGCCTTCTGTAACAGAATCGACAGCAACTCCAATGATTAATGTCCAATAATTTCTGAATTATTTCTGTTAAATGTTATGGGATATTTTATCATGGTTAAAGCATGACAAATCCTTCTATTGATTAAAAAAAATCTTGTAACACATCAGCCTGCAATCTGACAAGATTTCAAGGTGTCACTGAGCATTAAGCTTTTTTTAAAAAAAGTTGTATTTCCTTGTTAGTTTCATTGCACACCCCTTTACTTTTACACCACCAATTCACCACTCCTGGCTCAGATGCCAAAGTGTCCCTTAATTTAATGCCCAAGAGTGAGGCAACCTGTTTTTGATACATCAAAGCAAGGAGGAGTATTCTATTCTCACATCAGGAAACTACCAGAGTTGTGATATACAGATTATAAAAGGAAAGAAATCTATTTTCTCATGAAAACAAGCTTGAGAAAACGAGAAGTGTTCATCACTGACTTATTTGTCTCAACATTGAAAATAGCTCCTCAACAGTCTTGAAATTTATTGACTGATGACCAATTACTTCTTACCTTTAATTTTTTGACTCAGCTTGTTGCACATCATACTTGCATTAATAAACTTGTTCTTTGCGAAGTAGCTTTCTGCAGAAACTCTGTCAACTTGCCATCTCTGTCCATCCACATTCCATCACCAACCAGTAAGGTTCTTCTATCTTCCCTCTGTCCTGTGCTGCCCTACCACTCAACATTTAATCATTATCTTGGTGAATGAATAAATTTCTATTAAAAGTAAATTGCATTAAATGAGTAACAATCTTTTGTTCTTCTTGCAACGTGCTGATCATTCATAGAATTTAAATAATTGCTTTCTTTGTCTTAAATTAATTAAATACCTTGAGTGGAGATGCTAGGTCAACCTTTGTGTAATTCTTTTCAAATCTATCTTCGTGGAAGACTTAAATTGATTTATAATTGGAAGTTTGAGATTATTCAAGTATATTGAAAGACTTATGCTGAATACATCACATTTTTTTAATACTCCCAATTAACTATCTCAACTCTTTCTTTCATTGCTGAACCACTTCAACTTACTTTTGTCTTCCTTTCTTTCTATGCCCATATTTCCACCAAAAAGATTGCACAGGACATGAGACAGTTCATACAAATGGTTCCTAATATTTTATAAACACAATGTGAAATCTGATGCAGTTCTTACATGTGGTACATGTCTGCTGGAGGAAATGAGAAACAAAATTTATGGCCTACTCACGGTTATCATTAAAAAATCATTGGGCCCCAGTGAGGTCCCACAAAAATGAAACATGCAGACGTAAAAATTTTTTTATTAAGGGCAACAAATCAAAACTTAAGCAAAATATAGGTGCAGCAACAGTAACAAATCCAAAAAAAGAGGGAAATTTGTCATTTTGACTTGCTCTCACCACTTTATAACAAAATCAGACATAATTTCCCAAAGTCAACCAGTTTCTTCTTTGAAGTGAAATCCCTCTTTGCCCTGCGGGGCATGAGTGGGCTAATTAGCAACAGAATTAACAATTGCCCTTTACCTCAGGACCTTGCATTGAAGATGATAGAAGGAATCTTGTGTTCTGAGGATATGAGTGTGAGTGCATTCTGAGTTTTCTCTCACTATCAGGGCATCTGGCTGGGTAAGCTTCTCAGAGGTGGCTAAATAAGAGGCTGCTTGCTCAACTGCCAATTAAGGATAGTGGGTGGGGCCCTGAATCTGCAGACCGAATGGACTGCCAGTCACCATGGAAAGACAATGGGCCATGGCTAGAGATTTGTGCTGCCGCTGTCAGAAAGGGATCGTGACGGCACCTCTAATTATGTCATTGCATTGAAGGGGTATGGGATGTGTCATTCTGTGCAGATTGGTCACAGTTGCCAAACTACCTCTGCAGCTCCTCTGCAGAATAATCAGAACCCAAAGCTGTGACACACTGATGGTTATTGGCTCTGGTGGAGATGTTTAAGGCATGAGGTCTTGTGGGCTCTCCAAGTCAGTGGCAAAAAATTACCTTGGACCTGGACATCAGGAGGGAGCCTATCTACTGCCAGGAACACTCTCGTGTCATGCCTTGGCAGAATTCTCAGTCAGTCAAAGCACCTTGCTTTGCAGGTACAGCAGGTAGTGAAGAAGACTAATAGCATGCTGGCCTTAATAACAAGAAGGATTGAGTATAGAAGCAAAGAGGTTCTTCTGCAGCAGTACAGGGCCCTGGTGAGACCACACCTGGAGTACTGTGTGCAGTTCTGGTCTCCAAATTTGAGGAAAGACATTCTGGCTATTGAGGGAGTGCAGCGTAGGTTCACGAGGTCAATCCCTGGAATGATGGGATTACCTTACACTGAAAGACTGGAGTGACTGGGCTTGTATACCCTTGAGTTTAGAAGACTTGAGAGGGGATCTGATTGAGGCATATAAGATTATTAAAGGATTGGACACTCTGGAGGCAGGAAACATGTTTCCGCTGATGGGTGAGTGCCGAACCAGAGGACATAGCTTAAAAATATGGGGTAGACCATTTAGGACAGAGATGAGGAGAAACTTCTTCACCCAGAGAGTGGTGGCTGTGTGGAATGCTTTGCCCCAGAGGGCAGTGGAGGCCCAGTCTCTGGATTCATTTAAGAAAGAGTTGGATAGAGCTCTCAAGGATTGTAGAATCAAGGGTTATGGAGATAAGGCAGGAACAGGATACTGATTAAGGATGATCAGCCATGATCATATTGAATGGTGGTGCAGGCTCGAAGGGCAGAATGGCCTACTCCTGCACCTATTGTCTATTGTTTTACAGATTGGGCATGCAGTGGTGCAGGATGGGTATTGTCTACAGGGAATGACCTTTTGGAGACAAGAACGAGTTGTCAACTTTTGTGAAATTCCTCTCACCTTGAAACCTATTCCCAAATGACTGGGAAAATTCTGTCCAATTCATGTGTCATTTAGCTATAAGTTAAGATAGTTGAACGGTAACAGGAAGATGCAAGATACCAATAAAACTCACCAACAACAAAAATGCCGTGTTCACAAGAATTTCTTTGCTTTATTGCAGATTTGTAAAAAAATTGTTCAAAATGTATTTCTTACACAATGCAGTAAAACTGTGAGTGACAGATTTTGTCGAGTTCTGGAGAAATATTTACTTGTTCATGGTTGGGCTTGTATTTTCTGCTGTCAAATGGATTCCTATCATCAAATTCAGGCACAGCTATAACAATGACAAGTTGCTGCATCTTGAGCAAACCAAATCATGAGAAAGAGACTTTAACCACTTGAGTGGATAAGCACAATAACACATTAATGCATAGAATCTTTTGATGAATTGCTACTCATACCCCATCACAAGCCTTTCATGATTAATTAGTATTTTTTAATCTGATTAAATAGAGTATGATTTGTGATGTCATGGCAAACTGTAGTTCAAAAGAACTGCAGTATTAAGTTAAGGAGATATTTTGAGAGGATTTGCACTGGGATCAGTGTTTTGAGCTCTGAAAATCAGCAGGAATGATTCTCAATTGAGAATCTAAATGTAACTGGTCAAATTTGTAGAAAGCAATAAATATCGAGAGCAGTACAGAGATTATGTACTTCAAAAATGTATTAATGGAACAGATAAGTTATGCAACTGGGCAGAGAAATTGCAAATTAAATTTGATAGTGGAAGCTGTGAATTATTACAAATTGAGTGGAAAATGTGCGACGTGGGGACAGAGATTGGGTGAATCAAATTAGCACAGAGACAGACTCATAAAGGGAAGTGGGAATCGTGGTCAACACACCACTTTTGGTGCTGTGTGCTGTGGCAAATGAATGAAAAAGCTTAGTCACAAGAGTAAAGTGCAAACCTACAAAGCTAATGAGAATACTTTACAATGCACTAAGCAGGCACCACATGAAGTATAATTTCCTGTTTTGGCTCCGACACGACAAAAGGGTGTGTGTGTGCACTGGAGATTATAATAGGGGAAAGAGTTGTAAGAAGAAATTCAAGTTGTATTGTTCTAGTTCCAAGATCTGAACATAATTTAATACACACAACTAAATGGCATGGGTAAAATACCTTTTAGTATTTAGTCACAGAGTCATAGAGTCCTGCAGCACATAGATAGGCCCTTTGGCCCAAACTGGTCCATGTCAACCAAAATGTCGGTCCATGCTAACCCCATTTCCCTGCATTTGGTCCATATCATTCTAATCATTTCCTATCCATATATTTGTCCAAATACCTTTTAAATGTTGTTAATGTACCCGCCTCAACCACTTCTGCTGGCAGCTCAATCCATGTGCGTACAAACCTCTGTGTAAAAAAAGTTGCCCCTCAGGTTCCCTTTTATTCTTTCCCCTCTAAACTTAAACTGATGCCCCCTAGTCCTTGATTCCCCAAGCCTGGGAAAAAGACCAAGTGCATTCATCCTAACCATGCTTCTCATGATCTTACACATCTCTATAAGGTCCTCCCTCAGTCTCCTACGCTCTATAAAGAAAAATGTCCTAGCTTGTCCAATCTCTCCCTATAACTCAGACTGTTCAGTCCATGCAACAACCTTGTAAATTTCTTTGTACTCTTTCCAGTTTAATAGCATCCTTCCCATAGCAAGGTGACCAAAACTGGACACAATACTCCAACTGTGGCCTTACCAACATCCTGTATAACTGCAAGATAACTTCTCAACTTCTACACTTAATGTCCTGACTGATGAAGGCCAGTGCGCCAAAAGCCTTCTTCACTGCCTTGTCTACCTATGACTCCACTTCCAGAGAACTATGAACCTGAACTCCAAGATCCCTCTGTTCCATTACACTCCTTCAGGCCCTACAATTTGCCATGAAATTCCCACCTTGACTTGACTTTCCAAAATGCAAGACCTCATACTTCAACTATATTAAACTCCATTTGCTATTTCTCAGCCCACTTCTCCAGCTGATCAAGGTCCTGCTGCAATTTCTGAAGACCTTTCTCAATGTCCACTGATACTGCCTATTTTACATGTCTTGTCCATTCTCACCCAAATCATTGATATAGATAACAAACAGCAATGGGCCTTGCACTGAACCTTCTTCAAAGTACCCAACTAACTTGGCAAAATTCTCTGTGCTGAGAAATATTAGCTGTTCAGAATAGAATAGAAAATAGGAGCAAGGGTAGGCCATTCAGCCCTTTGAGTCTGCTGTACCATTTAATGTGATCATAGCTGATTATTCAACTCAATATCCAGTTAGATGAGGTGATAGAGCCAAAATATTAATGACTTTTGAAGTACAACTGGACGTTCAAATTGATAGGATTGGATCGTGAGGGATGACCTTCAATGAACTAAATACTTTTTCATTGTATCTTTGAGAATTGTTTTCTTAGAAATCATAATAAGTTTTTAAATTATTCACGGAGTTTGTGAATTAATGGTGGATTGGTGTATGGGATTTGTAGGTTTGAAAAATAACTTGAAAAGAAAATTTTGTTTCTTATTCATTCTAAAATACAATTGTCATGTTGGAGTTCAGTTGGAATATATGTTCAAAAATAATAGGGAAGGGAAATGGAATGTTTTCATCAAGTTTTGTTGTCCTTATCTGAGGAAAGATTTACTTATCTGAATAAAGAGAAGGCTTACGAGTTGATCCTGGGTCTGAAGGGATCTTCTGATGGAGAAAATGGAAAAAGGCAGGAAAGTGGAATTGAAGATTATAAGATCAGCTATGATCTCGTGGAATGGTGGAACATACTTGATGGGCCAAATTGCTTGCTTCTGTTCCTGTGTCTTATGGTCCTATAAAGTAACTTACATACAGTTGTTGGAGTTAAACGGAGTACAATTATATTTTAGCTCAATCTCTCTACACAGATGTTGTCAGACCTATCCAGTATTTTCACCATTTTCAATTCTTATTTAGTTTAGTTCCTGAATTTATACATTTGAACAAAGAGTTGTAGAAGTGAGGTTATTCTATTAGATTTTGAACATGACCTTAATGTATGGAATTTTGCATAGAAATCTAAGATTAATTATGTGCATTCCTGAGTAATACTGTCGCTTCCAGTGTACCCAAACCAATTGCAGAATTGAGTTAAACTTTTGAAACACTAATTCTCCAACAGAGACTTTCTGCAACAATTTATGTTCCTGTTTTGGATTCATCTATGCTTTATTTCAGTTCTGATTGACTTGAAACTTAAATATTTCTTTTTCTTTCCTTTCGACAGGAGCTAAACTGCTGAGAATTTCCAGAATCTATTGTATTTTGCTTTGGCAGCTACAATCCCTCAGCCTTGGAACTATTCCAATAAATCTCTACTGTGCTTGCTCTAAAGCTTTGACATCCTTCCTAAAGTGTGGTGCTAGAATTAAACACAATATTTTATCTGGAACTGAACAGATGTTTTATATAGTTTTCAGATACCTTCCCAGCTTTTGTGCTTTCTGTTTCTATTTATATTGCCCAGAATCCCATTTGCTTTGCTCACTCCTTTTTACACAGGCTTTCCACTTTGAAAGATTTGTGCATAAACAGCTGCAGTGCCTGTAACAACATCAATGTTGGACTATTTAAATAATATCTCTTTTCATTGTTTGAGACCAATCGTAGCACCTCACAATTTGCTGTGCTGAATTATATGTGCAGTGTACGCCCATAATCCACCAGCCCATCTATGTTTCCTTGCAGGTCTATTAAAATATTCCTTACTGTTGATTACATTTTTATGTTTTGTGCTTTCTGCAAATTTTGGAAAGTTCCTGTACCCTCAAATGATGTTTTATATACGATTGTATATGAAACATTCTAGTATTTCTGGTGCCCACCCTAAGGGAATGCCAAGGTGTTCCCAAACTGAAAATCTGACATTCACCTCAACTAATTTCAAAAATGATCAATTGACAGAAAGCATCAATGCTACTAACTCACCCTTTTGTCCCACAGTTTTAAGTATTGCTGATGAGTCTAATGTTTGGCATTTTAACCAAGCGTCTTTTGAAAGTCCATGTACATATCATCAACTGCACAGTACTTCTCCACTCTCTATTATCTCAACAAAGTCCATTTTTCTTTTGGTTTTAAGATTAGATTACTTACAGTGTGGAAACAGGCCCTTTGGTCCAACAAGTCCACACTGACCCTCTGAAGAGCAACCTACATTTACCCCTTCACCTAACACTATGGGCAATTTAGCATGGCCAATTCACCTAACCTGCACATTTTTGGAATTTGGGAGGAAAGCCATACAGACACGGGGAGAATGTGCAAACTCCACACAGAAAGTTGACTGAGGTGGGAATTGAACCCAGGTCTCTGGTGCTGTGAGGCAGCAGTGCTAACCACTGTGCCACCGTGCCATATAGTATTCCATCATTACGAATGTAATTGAAGGAAAGGCAAGTAGTATTTATTGATTGCCGCTGCTAGTGGTGTCTACCACATGTGCTAATACCTGGCTGAGAGCAACGTGTTTGAGGTCGATCACAACCAACAATTATTCTTTGTCTGTACTGTGTCTTTGGTCTACCTAGTTGTCAGAAGTGGGTGATAGAGCACTGGTGAGTGAATAGAACAATTACTTTTCATAGTTTAAAAAAATATGTTTTTGCATCATAGCAACAGCTGGAGTTTACATTACTGGTCAGGCATAATTATGAAGAACTCTTGAGATCTGTGCAGAACACATGTAATCACGACAAAAGCAGGTATAAAACTCTTTGCTTTCACCCTAATGCAGTGTGTGATATCATCAGCTTGTGTAGAGCTAATGTAACTTCTGCATGAACTCTTTCAGAACAATTATCTTCTGCACCGAATACCTTACACACCATTCAACATTACTTGGATTCCATTGGATCAATGATATCAGACAGCGACTTGTATTTTTAAAATCTAAAATTGTAGACAATCCAACTTTAAATGAGCAATATAATCAGATATGATTATCTGTCTGGTATTTTTACTGATTTAATTTCCCTACTCCTTAATTTTCTCACCTGACCCCCTTCTATTTCCTTTAAAGTCATTCAAAGTTGTGTTGCATTTCAAGTGTCTGTTGTTTCTGCTTGATAGACGCACAACCAGCTTATTTGATCTAAAGTGTTTGAAGGGAGAAGCACAATCAGATAGAATTCTGTAATCCAATTTCCACAGAAGTATAGTTCCAACAGAGTTTATTGTGTAGCAGTCAACAGAGACAGAATGATTCTCCAAGGTCAGAGGTATGAGGTCAATTAGTGAGCCTTCACTTCCAGTTTGGTTCCAAGGGGCACAGGCTAGTGACAGCAGTTGAATTTTTTAGGATCTGTAACAGGACCTTTCTCCAAAATGTCAGGTGGATATTTAGATCTAAAAAATAAACTGATGGTTTGATTCAATTTTTAGCATTTGAATGTAAAATTGAATGTGCTGGCCTTGATCTTCCAAATTACTTTGGTTGATTAAATTAGAAGCTATTTGGTAAGAAGGCTGATTTGAACTAATTATAAATATGATTGCTCCTCAAGTAACTGAGAACTAAGTGTAGATTCTGAAAATCATGTCTGATGCTGTTGATAATTTGAATAAAATACTGGCCACAGATTAAATAAAGTAGTTGATACAGTGCTGTCGACTGTGTGTTCATTATTAAATATTGTGGGCAGGTGTATAAACAGGATTTGAATAAATCTTTGAATATACACATTAAACAGAACAATAAACATGTTACAAGTTGTAATCAGATTTACGATTGTCAGCCACTAATTTATATTAAGGACAATTAGTATGCATGAGACATTACACCAATCGAACAAATTGTTCTCCTTTGACAATTTGAGATGCAAGGGCCAAGTTATCATTTGAAATCATTGTGGAAACTGGTTTTGAAAGGCACAATTATACTGCCTTTGGTGCTTTTGAGATTTCTTGTGGAGTGTCCTTACCTCTGAGCAATAAGGTCAGGGTTCAAGCTTTATCTGTGCTAGATGTGAATTATAACATATCTAAATAAGTTGATGACAAAAAAAATGACTGATTTTGTCACTAATAAAACCATGTGTTGACCATTCGCCTTCAAGCACATTTGGTATCTGTGTTGTTTATCCTATTAGGTGAGTAACATTTGTGAGGACCATCTTGGAAAAGGTAGAACTTTGAAAAGTACAGAAACATGTGAATTTTAACTGACTGTTTGCTTCAATTCTGATAATATATACTTCATATGTGCTGCATCAGGTATAACTTTTTCTAACCTTGAACTCATATCAAAAGCCTGACTGAACACCGAATAAACCAAACAGGCCACGAAATGTAAATTAAACATCAAAGTGATGAGGAAATTGACATACTTGCATGTAAAATGTGTTTAATAAGGTGGAAGCTGATGGAATACAACTGAAGAGTACATATTTCACAAATAATTATGAACTTAACTATTTGGTATCATGTTGACTGCTCATAGTAACTGAAATATTCATGTCTTTGGTCTTCCGACACATTTTTGTTTCTGTGTGTCTTTGAAGAACTGTAAATGCAAACCTGTAATAAGTCTGTGCAAGGTGTTTGGATGATTTTGTGACAAAAAATCTTCTGCTGGCAGACATTTGCTCTACTGTGGCAAAATGGATTCCCCAATGATGACGTAGGTGAATGCACTGTTTTACATGGCACTGACCTACACAGACCAATAATGAGGTTAGATTCGTCCCAAACTCTATCAAATTCGTCTGGCTCAGTTCACTGAAGGTGGCATTAGATTAGATTAGATTAGATTAGATTAGATTACTTACAGTGTGGCAACATGCCCTTCGGCCCAACGAGTCCACACCGACCCGCCGAAGCGCAACCCACCCAGACCCATTCCCCTACACTTATCCCTTCACCGAACACTACGGGCAATTTAACTTGGCCAATTCACCTAACCTGCACATTTTTGGACTGTGGGAGGAAACCGGAGCACCCGGAGGAAACCCACGCAGACACGGGGAGAACGTGCAAACTCCATACAGAGAGTCGCCTGAGGTGGGAACTGAACACGGGTCTTTGGCGCTGTGAGGCAGCAGTGCTAACCACTGTGCCACTGTTACTTGATGGCATTACCACCATTCATCTCTGAGAGGAGGAAGAAAGTGATCTTGGACTCCCTACTTCAGATTAGCTATCCAGAAACTGAATGCTGGAAATTACAGATGAGATGAGGGTGAAAGCAGACTTGATTGTGATGTCTGTGTGGTTAAGTACATTGCCAGCACTGGCTGTCTGGATCCTTGTTTGTGGAATGGGTTTCATTAATAAGGTCCACTTCCATTTGTCTGTTGCTATTTGGGAAGAAGAATAAGGATGATAAATAGAGGTGAAAACTTTAAAGTATGAGCAGAATTAACATTACAAATGACATTTATGAAGTCAAAAATCACACAACGCCAGGTTATAGTCCAACAGGTTTATTTGAAATGTCAAGCTTTTGGAGCGCTGCTCCTCTATCAGGTAGCGAGTGGGGCAGGATGATAGGACACAGAATTTAGAGTAAAAGATCAAAGTGTCATACAACGGATGTGATGTATTGAACAAACCTAGATTGTTATTAAGTCTTTAATAACTTTGAATGGGGATGCAAGTTTTGATTGATTAATATGTAAATTCCAGAATTTCTTTCAAGTCACAGCCCTGAGATAACTTAAGGTTTTATCAGTACATATAAAAAAAGCGACACTTATGAAGTTTGCATCATAATGAGTTTCCTGGAAAAACTCTCAATCATGGGGGTTTGATTCTTTTCTTTCCTTCAAAAATAGATTTATTCCAAAGTTCTCAGAGATAAAGTATTGAAAATTACGATAATGTTTAATGTTTCCTAACTTTGTGGAGATCACACAGCAGCTTCCAACACAGAATCACAGACTATTTTGCATTACAGCAGGAGGTCATTAGGCTGACCATGTATGCACCAACTCTGAATATTTTAACTTCACAGCAACCGCCCGCCTTTTCCCCAAAACCCTGCATATTTGTTTCTGTTTTAAGTAATCAGGCAATACCCTGCAGATTGCCTCAATTGAACCTGCCTCCATCACACACTTTCAGGCCAGGCATTATATACCTGAGCTATGCATTGTGCAAAAAAGATTTTTTTCTCTTGTCTCACATTCAGGCGGTTGACGGATGACCTTAATGAGGCTCATCAAGTCATGAAAGGGAAAGATAAGTAAATGGCAGGTGTTCTTCCCCAGATTTTATGAGCATGGTTCCAGGAATGAGGCTCTTCAGTTCTGCAGAATGATTGGACATGTTGGAACTGACTGTTTTCTTGCAGAGGAGAAGGCTATGAGGAGATGTGACAGCAGTAAAATCACGAGAGATTTGGAGAGAATGAATGGGGAGAAACTGATCAAGAGCCAGAGGGCACAGTTCTTAGCTGGTTTACAAAAGAAGCAAATCAAGTTATAGTCATAGAATCATACAATATGGAAACAGGCCCTTTAGTCCAACCGGTTCACGCTGACCATAATGCTAAACTAAACTCGTCCCACTTGCCTGCGCTTGGCCCATGTCCCTTCGAACCTTTTCTATTCATGAACCTATCCAATTATCTTTTAAACGTTGTAAGTGTATCTGCATCTGCCACTTCCTCTGGCAGTTCATTCCACACACTAATCCCTCTCTGTGTAACAATAAAAGTTGCCCCAACTTTTTAAATCCTTTTAAAATCTTTCTCCTCTCACCTTAAAACTATGACCCATAGTTTTGAACTCACTCATCCTAGGGAAAAGATCATTGTCATTCACTTTATCTGTGCACCTCATGATTTTATAAATCTCATTAAGGTCACCCCTCAACCACCTAGGCTCCAATGAAAACCACCCCAACATTTCCAGCCTATCTTTCTATCTCAAACCCTCCATTCCTGGCCGCATCCTGTTAAATCTTTTTTGAAGGTAAAAACAATAACTGCAGATGCTGGAAACCAGATTCTGGATCAATGGTGCTGGAAGAGCACAGCAATTCAGGCAGCATCGAGGAGCTTCAGCAAAATCGACGTTTCGGGCAAAAGCCCTTCATCAGGAATAAAGGCAGAGAGCTTGAAGCGTGGAGAGATAAGCTAGGGGAGGGTGAGGGTGGGGAGAGAGTAGCATAGAGTACAATGGGTGAGTGGGGGAGGAGATGAAGGTGATAGGTCAGGGAGGAGAGGGTGGAGTGGATAGGTGGAAAAGGAGCTAGGCAGGTCGGACAAGTCCGGACAAGTCAAGGGGACTGGAAGTTAGAAACTAGGATGAGGTGGGGGAAGGGGAAATGAGGAAGCTGTTGAAGTCCACATTGATGCCCTGGGGTTGAAGTGTTCCGAGGCGGAAGATGAGGCGTTCTTCCTCCAGGTGTCTGGTGGTGAGGGAGCGGCGGTGAAGGAGGCCCAGGACCTCCATGTCCTCGGCAGAGTGGGAGGGGGAGTTGAGATGTTGGGCCACGGGGCGGTTTGGTTGATTGATGTGGGTGTCTCGGAGATGTTCCCTAAAGCGCTCTGCTAGGAGGCGCCCAGTCTCCCCAATGTAGAGGAGACCGCATCGGGAACAACGGATACAATAAATGATATTAGTGGATGTGCAGGTAAAATTTTGATGGATATGGAAGGCTCCTTTAGGGCCTTGGATAAAGGTGAGGGAGGAGGTGTGGGCACAGGTTTTACAGTTCCTGCGGTGGCAGGGGAAAGTGCCAGGATGGGAGGGTGGGTCGTAGGGGGGCGTGGACCTGACCAGGTAGTCACGGAGGGAACGGTCTTTGCGGAAAGCGGAAAAGGGTGGGGAGGGAAATATATCCCTGGTGGTGGGGTCTGTTTGGAGGTGGCGGAAATGTCGGCGGATGATTTGGTTTATGCGGAGGTTTGTAGGGTGGAAGGTGAGCACCAGGGGCGTTCTGTCCTTGTTACGGTTGGAGGGGTGGGGTCTGAGGGCGGAGGTGCAGGATGTGGACGAGATGCATTGGAGGGCATCTTTAACCATGTGGGAAGGGAAATTGCGTTCTCTAAAGAAGGAGGCCATCTGGTGTGTTCTGTGGTGGAACTGGTCCTGCTGGGAGCAGATACGGCGGAGGCGGAGGAATTGGGAATACGGGATGGCATTTTTGCAAGAGATAGGGTGGGAAGAGGTGTAATCCAGGTAGCTGTGGGAGTCGGTGGGTTTGTAAAAAATGTCAGTGTCAAGCGGGTCGTCACTAATGGAGATGGAGAGGTCCAGGAAGGGGAAGGAGGTGTCAGAGATGGTCCAGGTAAATTTAAGGTCTTTTTTGAACCCTCTTGACAAGACATGAACACACTTTGATTAACACTTACTCTCCAGTCGATCAGCCTGGTCACATTTTGGAATTATGAGACTAATCATGGTCTCTTAATCTAAGTCTTGAACAACTGAGAATTTGGGGTATGACAACCATTTGGTGTGGGAAGGTGCAACTCTGATGACAACACCTCCAGCGGTCATTCATGAGAGACTGATGTAATTTAATTTTAGTTTATCTGGAATGTATATGAATAAAAAAATTGTTCAAAAGATGTCAAAAATTATGAATGCAGATATATTTGACAAGTGTCATGCTATTACTGTGAAATCTGACTGTTGAATACTTTAGTCTCTGGGGATTAAAACAAAATATTCATTTTAAAAATTGCATTTCAGCAAATTGCTTGGAACTCTATTAAGCCCTGTAACAGCTATTTCACTGATCTATTTTACAAAGTATTAATGTGATAAAACTTGCAGAGTTTAGCACAATCAACATTGAGCAACAAACATAACAGACATTGAAACAGCTGATAATGTGCTGTATGTACATTGGATTTACTGGTGTTCAAATTGATGGAGTTTGCCTGAAGCAAGCTCTGTTCAAAATGAAAGCCTTAAAGTGCATATAACTATTTTAGAGCAGGCTTTATTTTGGATGCCATAGATTACAGTGCCAATAGTGTCCTTTTCTGACAGTATGTAATGAAATCCTTAGGGAGATTTTCAAAGGTTTTCAAAATTCCTTTATCTATTCAGACAGTGGAGAATTTTTCATTGACCTTGCAATACATTGCTTCTATTATTTTTTTCTTCCTCCATCTCTGATTTTGCTTCCCATATTTCCCATTTCTGCCTCCAATGAGTCTGCATAGTTTCTCCAGGTCTTCACACATAATCTTTACATCTCCACGCCAATGTTCTTTCTTAAATTCATCTTGAATCCAGATCACTGAGTCGTAATCTCACCATCTCCACCTCATAGCTTGTTATCAACAGAATACATTGTTGATATGGTTTTGTCTCACTTGGTCAACAGAAGGGGCTCAGTGCTATTACATGGTGCAATTTAACATTACATTGGCCTCCAAACTGTTTCTGAACTATATTTGCCGCTCTTTGTTTATGAGATGTTATAACCAACATTATTTCTTGGGGACACAGCAATTCGAGATCATCTCCAGACATCCTTGCTGGGCTCCTGATCACAAACCTTCTTTAAATAACATTAAATCATAATGTTACCTTGGCCTTCTCTATCACTTGACTCCAAACTGGTATTGTTTGGGGGATGGGAGGGATGGGTATGCAGGTGGGATATTGGGGAGTTTTTCGAGCATGAATCTGACTGACTTCTGTGGAGTCACGGTATTTTCTTTACTTTAGTCTATGACTCTGTCTCATATCCTGAATGTAGAAAATTAATTTCTTGTTAGTTTTTGATAGACTCTTAATACATTTTTAAAAGCATTCTTTCTTTCTTTTTCCATTCTCAAAGAATTCATATGAAGTAAGGTTGCTGTTAAGAAAAAATTCCAAAGATTTTCTGAAAGTCAGAGCAAACTCTTTGTCCAATTAAAAATAATATTAATGTTTTTTTTTCTGATCATTTCAGCTATTTTGTTGAGCATCTTTGTGTGATTATTGTGTTCAGAATTGATGCTGCTGCTTCTCATCTTAGTACATAGCAGTTTAAAAGCACCCCAATGATACAGACATAAGAAGGCAAACTTCTCCTGGACAGGAAGAAGGTTAGGCCTTTTTTCTAGTTGTTTCTGTCTTCTGATCATTTCAAGTTGTATTCCTGTATTTAATGTTAATCATTTTTATCAATGAATGCAGTGTATAAAGCTTTTAATTTAGTTATGCATTGTTTTCAGAGTAAAAGTTTACTTTGTTTATTTATCCTTGTCCAGTTTTAAACTCTTGCCTAAAAAAATTGAGGTATCCTCCAAATTAATACACAGACTGGAAAGAATTCTGAAAGGCCTGACCAAATATCTGAATTGAAAGGCAACAATATTTCACCTGCATCGTCATGCATCTATTTAATAAACCCCACTATCAACAACTTTAAATTCTTTCAATGATCAGATAAAAGAAGTTTTGGTGCAGATATTTAACTTCATTGATGGCCATGAATAATACTGTTAATATAAACCATGCAGTCACTTGTAGAATCAACTATTCTAATTGATTCTTTCTTCCATCGAGCTTGGACAAGTGACTATTTTGTAACTTTCCTAATCAGCCTCTGTTCCATGTTATTTAATTTTCTGAGGATTTCAAATAGAGCTTTAACAGAGCTGCAACTCCAAAACACAGTGATTTAATACTATAACATAAACTGTTGAAGTTATCGTTGGCTGTCTTTTCCATAGCATAGAATGAAAATATCCTGAAGTGACTTATGCTATCCTATCATCCTCACTTCCACACAGGTAGATTACTTTCTTGAATTTACCTTGTCAATTTGTTATTGCCCATTATAACAGGATTTTGGCAAGTGCAGTACAAAGTTATTATTTCCTGCTGAATATTTGTAATTCAATCAAGATGGTTTAGCCGTCAAGGTCATTGTTAACATTCAGAACCCAAATCAGGACATCAGTCAGTGTCAATTGATATGCTACTTCCAGTTTTTGAGGTGTTCATTTCTTGAGACGTCAACTTGTATTTAATGTTCTCAATCCCCGGATGGCCTGTGATATCTTAGGACTGTAGGAGCAGAAGGAGACCAATCATATTCTCAGGCATGTTTAATGAGTGTGTGACAGGATTATACCTTAAACCTGCCCATTTTTGTTTGGTAAACCTTAATATTTGCATCTAACGTCTAATTCAAAAGTCTAATTTTGAAGTTTTCAGTTCATCCTCTGCAATTAACAGCTTTTTGAATATTATTTTCCAAAATTGCTCCGGTTGAATCTGTGCTGAAAGCATTCTTAATTGAATAACTTTACTTTGAATTCTTCCAGGATAGAACAACTCTACATATCTCAGTTGAATCCTTTCCATGTAATGTCCATTTAATACAAATGAATGACAAGTTCTTCCAAATATATTGTTTGATCCTTTTAATCAGAGTAGCACTATTAAATCTGTTCATGTGCATCTGCATATGACAATTTATCTTGCTCTTATACATCTTGACACAGGCAAGTTGTATTCTCTCACTTTTTTTAGTCCTAAGTGTCACATAAAAGATACAAATAGTTCAAATCCTGAAAAGCCTCAAGATGAGTGTTGCATTCATTCAAACTACCTCTGTGAGCTAGATTGTATAACCTTGATACATTGTTATTGGGAAGCTATGCTTCTTTACTTTCAGGTCAAAAGTATTATGGGTACAGTAATTTCCTGGCTAAATTAGTTTAATTCAGTAGCAGTACTTAATGTCTATTTAAAGTAACTTGGAGATCTCTGATTTTTTAGGATGACCAAACCTTAGGAAATTAAATCATATGTAAGGTCTTGTAGCCCCCATTATCAGAATGTTCAGCTATTATTGTTGACCTCTGTGGAATATTTACTGAGGTGAAAAAGGAGATCAAATGTTCTCCGTGAAAATCAACGTCTTGAACAAGTCCTGGATGAACTTCCACATGGTGATTTGAATAACTCTTCAGAGAATGGAAAATATTATGGCAAACTGAAGTCCACTGAAGCATGGACCTCCTGTCACCACTTACCTCACTGAAAGAATAAAAAAGTATTTGTGGCCAGAATGGGGGTGACCTGCTGGTACTGTCAAGGATGTGGCAATGGGTGATTTGTCGAACATGAGGACGCAGGGAGTGCAAGGGTAATGGAGATAGTTGCAGCAGAAACTAGAGGTAAAAACTGGCTGTATCTTTGGAACTGCCCTCCATAATCACTGAAAAATATGTTTTATGAAGTTCAGTTTTTAGTCTCCCTGGACTCTCTGATCTCATATTTTTGGCCAAACTCACGAAGGGTTTTATATTACAGTAGCAACTCTGACATTTATTGCTTTTCCTTGGTGGACTGTGTGAGATGATACTCGACTGCCCAGGAGCAAGTTATTGGCATACAGCCTTCATTGACTCCTTGCTGGGAGAAAGTTGCCCTGAGAGGGAAGCTGTCTTAGCCCAATGATCCTTTTCTTGACCAGGAGCAACAACTCATTTCTGCGATAGTGATCACCCAGAGCAAACTCGAAAAAAACCTATAACAGGAGATGAATCAATAAGAATTGACAACAGGAGAAAACGTCTTCAGAACGAATAAACTTCTCTTGGTGTTCTCGGTAATAAAATAGAATGTAAATGGACACTGTTTGCTTTTTACTCATGGAGGTTATCGTCATACAGGAAAGGGTTTATTCATTTGATATTAAATGGTTTCCTTGTGCTAGTTTTTGGCATAATCGTGACAAGGTAAAAATAATGATTGAGAACTCAGTGGTGCTGTGGTACAGTCTCTATCTCTGAGCAAGGAGCCCAATCCTACCTGCTCCAGAGATGTATAATAACATCTTCTGATTCGAAATATCTAAAGATGGTAAGGGGCTGGTGCTGTTATAGGATGTCTAGATTAGAGTGGTGCTGGAAAAAGCACAGCAGATCAGGCAGCGTTCGAGGAGCAGGAGAATCGATGTTTCGGGCAAAAGTCTGTTATAGGATGTGCAGGGGATGGGAATAAAGTCCAATTATTTGTACCTCAGGGAGGGGAAAGGAAGATTCTGATACAAAAGGCATGTGGAAGAGAAAATATGAATAATGAACTAAGCTGTGCTACCTCCTTTGAAGCTGATGTTCAAACCACTTTGAGTAATGCCATCATGAGCTAATATGTTTTGTCACCACAAGGCTATTTGAATTTTGTTCCCAGAAGAGGCCAGAAGGACCGTATTTCTATGGATGACTAATCCTAACATATCAGGCACTGATACACAGAATCCTTTGCAGCATATCACATGTGATATGTACACTGAGGACGTGAAAATAGTTCTTGTCAAGGTACTTTCCCCCAGAAGCCCTCACAGCGATATGGGTGCTACCATTACAGATATCTTACTGAGAAGGAAAGGTCTCTAAAAATTGGTCAGCCAATTCTTGCTGCTACCTGGCAATGATGCTGTTGGTTTTCAGCTCCTCCAAAATATTTCAGTGACCTGAGAATGACGTATAAGTCATCTACGGTGGCCTAATTTAAATCATGGCCATAAAACGTGAAAATAGCGGTCACTGTCTGAGCTGTAGAGTAGGTGGGCAACTGAATGTTGAAGGTTGATGTGTAATAGATATTTGTATTATAGTGAAACAATGGTTAGCGTTGCTGCCTCACAGCGCCAGGGACTGAGGTTCGACTCCACCTTCAGGTGACTGTCTGTGTGGAGCTTGCGCATTCTCCCCTCATCTGTGTGGGTTTCCTTTGGGTGCTCTGGTTTCCTTCCACAGTCCAAAAATGTGCAGGTTAGGTGTTTCGGCTGTGCTGAATTGCTCGTAGTTTCCAGGGATGTTCAGGTTAGATGAAAGAGCCATGGGAAATGCCGAATTCCAGTGATAGTGTCGGTCGGGGTGTGATACTCTTTGGAAGGTCACTGTGGGCTCGATGGACTGAATGGCCTGCTTCCTCACAGCAGGGATTCTATGATTCCATTTGACTTATTATTGTCACATGTATCAAGATATAGTGAGAAGTACTGTTTTGCATGCTAACCAGACAAATCATACCTGAAACATAAATATATCATGGTAAAAGAACATAATGCAGAATATAGTCTTGCAGCTCCAGAGAAGGTGGAGAGAAAGATCAAGTCTAACATATGTCAGGTCAATTTTTCAGTTTGATAACAGCGGGGAAGAAGCAGTTCTTGAAGGTGACAGATCTGTGTCTTTTTCCATACGTTACACTCCTATGAAATTCTTCCCAGTAAGAGCCTGATTTGAGCTGTCTGTATTTTATATGGGAATGGGAGGGAAATAATGAGTAATTATTATTTGGTGTGTGTCATCTTCCTTAAATCTTCCCTCACTCAGGCGAGTACCTACAGAGCAAGCCATGGAGAAAGGAGGTCAGACAGGTTGTTGGAAGTAAGTCTAGGTGTATAGAAGAAGGATGAGTTAGAAATAAAATTGCTGCAGAGATTGTTTCCCATCTGTAACCATTGAATCGACAATTTATTATAAGCACATTCCTTTCACATCCTGTCGCAGGTGATCCTGACAACAATTGCATTTTCTCAATTTTAATCGTTTACTTTGCTTGCATTTCAAACTGAAAGGAACAGCCTGCTATTGAGTTCTCGAGAGAGTGTATTGAAATTAGGGCACCCAGGACTTGGTTATGGGATGTTGTGGTCTCAGGATTGATCCATGTATAACATGGAATGAAGGAAATGATTTAATGCTGGAAAACTGGCTAGAATAGATTGGGCCCACTTTCCTTGTCAAAAAATAAAATTGCCTTGAAATTGTGCTAAATGAGTTGAACAAAGAAATTTGCTGTTGTTTTGTCAGCTAAGCATATTCCTCATGTGTGTCCTATCAAGAAGCCATGCGCACATATAAAGTAACTAGCTGTGTTTATAAGACTGAAAGTTGTCAGAACATTGCAATTCATGAAAAATTTAAGATTAAGCATTTGATAGCCATACTATACTCGGGAGGAAATGGTGACTTTGGACCTACGATTGTCCATGTTTTCCGACATTGGTGTGTGTTTTGTGACAAGGCTATGGTGGGACTACTCATATTATCGACAGGTTGATTAGAGAATGATTTCTATCATTAGTCACTAACCACCTAGAGCAGCAGAGAGCCCACTCAATGGATATTGGCCCTTGCTAATGTGGGTAAAAATACATGACTGGATAATAATAGCCCAAGAGTACTGAGAATCATGGCTCTGGCTTATTCATTGGGTAATTTCCATTGTTTTATGTAACCTCTTTTTCAAACTACATTTGTGGCAGTACATCCCTAGGAAGAGTTATCCAATTAGTTCCACTAACATAGCATTTTCCTGTAGGTCTGAACAGTCTTATTTTGTTTACAAGATTTTATTGAATTGCCTTTTTTAAGTTATGATTGTATTTGATTCCACCACCCTATGTTAAGATGAAAAACTTCCTCAGAGAAACAAGAATAATAAAATATCTTCAGAATTTTTGTGTTTGTTACATAATTAATTTAATATTGATATCAGTGCAAAAAAAATGTGATAAACTGCAAAATGCCAAGACAGAAGCCATGAATGCATTTTCCATTGACGTTTTCATCCAACAGGAGAAGTAACCTGTAGTTCTATAGAAAACACCATAGACCATGCAGAAAGAAATAGCAGCTTTACAAAAAGGCTAAAGAGTCCAGGGATGAGGAGCATTGGAAAGAATTCAGAACCAGCCAGAGTAAAGTGAAAAGTAAGATAAACTCTCAATGAAGCAACAAAAGATTATCTTTCTGAACATCTTATAAACTCTTTCAGGGAGAATCCTCAGAGCTTTTGGTCATGCATTTTAAAAAAAATCCAAAAGGGAAAAAATGAATATTTAAAATACATAGCATGTGATTTGAAAGTTCTGTGATCAAATTCTCTAAAGGTAAAGCAAAAGCACTATGTTCAATTTTCCAGTGACATAACCAGAGATGATTTGATGCACACAACAAGCTTTGACAGCAACCACTTAGCAGTCATATAGAAACTTGTTTTGGGGAAAGACAGTATTTTGAAATTATTTCAAGAAATAAATGGAAAAAGGTCCAATAAAATACCTCTCTGGAGCTTAAAGGGAGTTGCTAAAGAATTGGCTCCAATACTATAAACAATCTCTTTCAAGAGCCAATCAAAACTGGCTACTGAGCACACTGAATAACAGATGAGGACTCAGACTAACGGATTGGGTAAAGTGGATTGGGACTTGGTAAGTGCAAAGCTTGTGGGATTGACTGGGAAGTTGACTAGAATGGTGATATTCATGATTGTGGGCAGAAAGGCTGAACCTGAGACCACTGTTCAAGGAATGACTACTATTGCCTTCCAACATCCTGTAAATACATGTGCACAAAGGAGATAAAAATGGTTGCAAAGGGATGGCTGAGGTTAAGTGTTTTCTTCTGTGAATGAGGGGGCTTCAATTTCAAATGATGTTAAGCCCTTCAATCGCCAGCATAATCACACAAATACCCATATACCAAAGCTCAAATGTGCCTGTGATCACCCCTGCATGCAGTCTAAATCCAGAAGGTACAAACGCTTAAATACACAGACCAACAGGTTCAAAAACAGCTTCTACCCCACTGTTGTTAGACTTTTAAACGAACTTTTCAAATTTTAAATTTAATGTGGATCTTGCTGCTTGTTGCGAGTGTAGAGAAGGTACACCTTGTATTCTTTGGTTGGTTTCTATTATCCTTACACACTTTGTATAGTATGATCGGCCTGTACTGCACGCAAAACAAAACTTTTCATCTTGGCACATGTGACAATAACAACTCAAATCAAATCTAAAGTCAAATTGAAATTCCTTGGCCTACTCCCCTGCCTGGGTGTGTTGTGAGTGCCAGTGACCTGGGCCACTTCTTCCTTGGCCTGCTGCAGAGATGTGGCTGCACAGTAGCAGAGACTGAGGGAGTGTGAGCTGGCAGAGAGAAGATGATGGCACTACCCTTAAGGAACAGGGAAGGGTATTCACCTTGTCCCTGCATTGCAGGGCATTTCTCTGGACTTTGGAGAAAACACCGACTTGGGGGAAAACCTTGACCAAGCTGACAGGATTTTATGGTGTGGCCTCCTCTGGTGATCTGTTGTGAAGAAGATGGCCCACTTTTGTGCCACCCCGTTTACCAGGAACTCCATGTCCCTGCACATAAAAAGGGCACCAATTTCCCCTTCTCACAATAACTAGGGAAAATGTCTGCAAATGTGCAGGGCTGCTCCAGACTGTCAGTACTTGACTGGATGCACAACAGCCTTTTAAATAAGACTCCAGTGACAAGGACGCTGCAAGGCCGCGGCAGTTATAAGTACGAGAATTGGGTTCGTACTGGATGACAGGATCACTACAGGGGTGTAAAACGTCATTAGTGAGATGGTTTTGGGTCAGTAGTGCATGAAAAACTCTCCAAGAAACTCAGTGAAAATTAACAGGTGGTAAGATCCACTTCCCCGTTTCTGTACTTAACAAGCAAAAAAAAAGCTATTGCAGCATAGCTTTTAAAGCCTGTTGATGAATTAGCTTCAGGTCTTGAAAGATACATGTTTACTCAAAAGCTTAAAGCTTCATTATTTTGGAATCAAGGGACAGTGTTAAAATAGATTTGACACTTAGTTACCAACTAAAGTCAAAAAGTGGTATGTGGTGGGGAACAATCCTCTCCTGAAATCATCCCTGCAGTATCCTAGGGAATTGCATTGGGATGTTTTCTCTTCCTGTCATATAAAAATAACTTTCCCAACAAGTGAAAAAAGAACAAAGTACCTCTGCAAATACCCCTGTCATTTCTGCCATTGGGAAAATCTACATTCATGTTCATTTATTGCAAGATTCTCTTGTGGAATTGTGAAATTGGGAGGACTAATAAAAAATGGCATTGAATGCCATAAAATATTATGTTATGTGCATTAGCAAGAAAATGTTTTTACCAATAGGTAGTTTGCAAGTGATTAAATTCTCGAACAAACTGATAAATGACCACAGCAGAGCTTCGTCTTAATAAGAATCTTCACTCGAGAATCCACATTTAACAGACAATATCCAGAGTGAACAGAGTTTTGGGATTTCTGAGGAGGAATCATTTTGTAAAAAGAATATTAGCATTTCAGCTTTCCAAATGTTTCTTTATCCAGTCCTGGAGCATGCAAGTTGTGTGTGCAATCCTTTCATCCATCAGGAGATCTAAATAAGATGGAAATGATTCTCCGATATGCTGCTACAGTTGATATTGGACTCCGATATGCTACATAAGGTTTTTGAGTGTAAAGGAGGAAGAAACTTAGACTGACCATGTTATTTAAAAATTGAATTGTCATTTCCTTCTGGCAGTGAAGGAACATGAGGTAGTGATCCACACAAACTACAGAGATAATTTGTTTCCAATATGTGAAACAACCATTGTTCTTTGTAAGGATAGGTCCACAGTGGAACCAGTTGCAAAAGGAAATCTTGAAATCTTCAAGAACCACCTCTAGGTGATTTCTATTTATGATGTTTTCATTGAAGATTATGTTTGGTTTACCGAATGCTAACCAAATAAATGTTGGCTGAGTGCAGATGTTGGTCTATGAAGCTATTGCATTCAAAAAGGTTGGGAATCCCAGATCTGAACAAATCACTGCTTAAAATGTTACCCCTCATTGTTACACTTTTTTGGTGAATTATCTTAAATCTCTCTCTCTTGTGGTTACCAACCCTTCCACAACTGGAAATAAGCAACATTTTATTACTCTATGAAACATCTTCATCGATGGACCAACAGTTCTGTTGTCACTGAAGAGCGCATTCTAAGAAACAATGTGTAGAAAATCTAATATGGTGCAACTCTGATATCTGGAAGAAGAAGGAGAAATTAAAGAACAATGACTGTGTGGAAAGAGGGAGTTTAAAATCACACAACACCAGGTTATAGTCCAATAGGTTTATTTGTAAGCACTAGCTTTCGGAGCGCTGGTCCTTTGTTGGGTGGTTCCTGGTGAAGAAGCAGTGCTTCGAAAGCTAATGCTTCCAAATAAAGTAAACTTATTGGACTATAACCTGGTGTTGTGTGATTTTTAACTTTGTCGACCACAGTCTAACACTGGCTCCCCCACATCATGAAAAGAGACTGGCCTTAGACGCTGCATTCGGGAGTTGTGTTCAGGAGCCAGTAATTAATCAATGTAAATAGTGTTACAGCACTGAAGGGAGTGGGACACACTTACTCTCAAATGCTCTCAGCCAGCAGACGCTAAGCCATTAAGTGTAGACATCCACACCTTCAAGACACTAAGGAGATATATCAAACCATACCCAGTAACGGGGCTAGATTAAAGCATAAAGATCACTAATTTGATCATGAGAAGAATGACTGTTGAATAATACCCCAGGGGTATGCAAACTCAAGTTCAGATTTCATACTGATAAAAGTAACGTTTTTAATCATGTTAAGAAAACTATTGTACAGTCCCTTTGCCAGCACCTTTTTTCTGAAGGTATTCAAATGTAAATTCAAATACTAGAAGCTGCTATTACCAGGACTCATTTGGGACAGGTTGATGAGCTCGGATTTTGCCATTGATTATTTTGGCATCAGTTATTCATTCTGCTGACATTTTTTGAGGAATATATGTGTAATATAAAATGCTTCAAATATAATGGAATTGAAATACAGAGGGCTAATAAGCTGTTGAACTTGGATGGTTGATGCAAAAAGAAATACAAGCATTGGAGCTGTATTCTCACCAATAATTTGACTTAATATATGCCGAACTAACAACTGCCAGGATTTGCACCAAAGAAAATCTGAATAATAGAATGAGTAGGTCATTTTCCCCTCGGACTGTCACATGAATTTTTCAAACTTAAACATTTAACAATGTAATTTTGCATAAGTAAAAAGGCATAAGGTGGTATATAAAGAGCTGAGTTAGTCATTGGCTGATCTGCTAAAAAGCACCTGGCATTTTTACAGTCCCAGGAAGATAGAAAAATATGACAATGGACTTCCCAGAGGGATAATGGGGAACAAATTGCAATAAACTTCAAGACTGGAATCAAAAGTAATGTTCCATTGATTGTGCAACTCTCGGAGGCTGGTACAATTGCAACATTTAAGAGGCATTTGGATGGGTAGATAAATAGGAAGGGTTTGGAGTGATATGGGCCAAGTGCTGGCAGGTGGGACTGTACCTCCAAACCCTTCTTAATCATGTACCCATCCAGATGCCTTTTAACTGTTGCAATTGTACAAGCCTCCGCCACTTCCTCTGGAAGCTCATTTCAGACACGTACCACCCTCTGAGTGAAAAAGTTACATCTTAGGTCTCTTTTATATCTTTCCCCTCTCACCCTAAACCTATGCCCTCTGGTTCTGAATCTCCCACCCCAGGGAAAAGACCTTGTCTACTGATCCTATTCATGCCCCTCATGGTTTTATAAACCTCCACAAGGTCACCCCTCAGCCTCCGACGCTCCAGGGAAAACAGCCCAAGCCTATTCAACCTCTCCCTATAGCTCAAATCCTCCAACCCTGGCAACATCCTTCTAAATCTTTTCTCAACCCTTTCAAGTTTCACAACATCTTTCCAATACGAAGGAGACCAGAATTGCATGCAATATTCCAACAGTGGCCGAACCAATGTCCTGCACACTGCAACATGACCTTCCAACTCCTGTACTCAATACTCTGACCAATAAAGGAAAGCATACCAGATGCCACCTTCTCTATCCTATTTACCTGCGACTCCACTTTCAAGGAGCTATGAACCTGCACTCCAAGGTCTCTTTGTCCAGCAACACTCCCTAAGACCTTACCATTAAGCGTATAAGTCCTGCTAAGATTTGCTTTCCCAAAATGCAGCACCTCACATTTATCTAAACTAAACTCCACCTACCACTTCTCAGCCCATTGGCCCATCTGATCAAGATCCTGTTGTAATCTAAGGTAACCTCCTTCGCTGTCCACTACACCTACAATTTTGGTATCATCTGCAAACTTACTAACTATACCTCTTATGCTCCCATCCAAAATCATTTATATAAATGATGAAAAGTAGTGGTCCCAATTGGCACTCCACTGGTTACAGGCCTCCAGTCTGAAAGGCAACCATCCACCACCACCCTCTGTCTTCTACCTTTGAGCCAGTTTTGTATCCAAATGGCGAGTTCTCCTGATATTCCGTGAGATCTAACCTTGCTAATCAGTCTCCCATGGGGAACCTTGTCCAACGCCTTACTGAAGTCCATATAGATCACATCTACTGCTCTGCCCTCACCAATCCTCTTTGTTACTTCTTCAGAAAACTCAATCAAGTTTGTGAGACATAATTTCCCATGCATAGAGCCATGTTGACTATTCCTAATCAGTCCTTGCCTTTCCATATACATGTACATCCTGTCCCTCAGAATTCCCTCCAACAACTTGCCCATCACTGATGTCAGGTTCAATGGTCTATAATTCCCTTGCTTGTCTTTACCACCTTTCTTAAACAGTGGCACCATGTTAGCCAACCTCCAGTCTTCTGGCACCTCACCTGTGACTATCGATGATACAAATATCTCAGTAAGAGGCCCTGCAATCACTTCTCTGGCTTCCCACAGAGTTCTAGGTACACCTGATTAGGACCTGGGGATTTATCAACTTTTATGCATTTCAAGACATCCAGCACTTCCTTCTCTGTAATATTGACATTTTTCAAGATGTCACCATCTATTTCCCTACATTCTATATCTTCCATGTCCTTTTCAACATTAAATACTGATGCAAAATACTCATTTAGTATCTCCCCCATCTCCTGCAGCTCCATAAAAAGGCTGCCTTGCTGATCTTTGAGGGACCCTATTTCCTCCCTTGTTACCCTTTTGTCCTTTATGTATTTGTAAAAATCCTTTGGATTCTCCTTGACTCTATTTACCAAAGCTATCTCATGTCCCCTTTTGCCCACCTTATTTCTCTCTTAAGTATACTCCTACTGCCTTTATACTCTTCTAAGGATTCACTCGATCTATCCAGTCTATACCTGACATACGCTTCCTTCTTTTTCTTAACCAAACCCTTAATTTCTTTAGTCATCCAGTATTCCCTACACCGACCAGCCTTTCCTTTCACCCTAACAGGAATATACTTTCTCTGGACTCTCGTTATCTCATTTCTGAAGGCTTCCCATTTTCCAGCTGTCCCTTTATCTGCGAACATCTGCCCCCAATCAGCTTTTCAAAGTTCTTGCCTAATACCGTCAAAATTGGCCTTCCTCCAATTTAGAACTTCAACTTTTAGATCTGGTCTATCCTTTTCCATCATTATTTTAAATCTAATACAATTAGATGGGCGGCACGGTGGCACAGTGGTTAGCACTGCTGCCTCACAGCGCCAGAGACCTGGGTTCAGTTCCCGTCTCTGGCGACTCTCTGTGTGGAGTTTGCACATTCTCCCCGTGTCTGCGTGGGTTTCCTCCGGGTGCTCCGGTTTCCTCCCACAGTCCAAAAATGTGCAGGTTAGGTGAATTGGCCATGCTAAATTGCCCGCAGTGTTAGATGAAGGGGTAAATATAGGGGGGAATGGGTCTGGGTGGGTTGCGGGTCGCTGTGGACCTGTTGGGCCGAAGGGTCTGTTTCCACACTGTAATCTAATCTAAATTATGGTCGCTGGCCCCAAAGTGCTCCCCCACTGACACCTCAGTCACCTGCCCTGCCTTATTTCCCAAGAGTAGGTCAGGTTTTGCACCTTCTCGAGTAGGTACATCCACATACTGAATCAGAAAATTTTCTTGTACACACAGAACAAACTCCTCTCCATCTAAACCCTTAACACTATTACAGTCCCAGTCTATGTTTGGAAAGCTAAAATCCCCTATCATAACCACCCTATTATTCTTATAGATGACTGAGATCCCCTTACAAATTTGTTTCTCAATTTCCCTCTGACTATTAGGAGGTTTATAATACAATTCGAATAAGGTGATCATCCCTTTCATATTTCTCAGTTCCACCCAAATAACTTCCCTGGATGTGTTTCTGGGAATATCCTCTCTAAGTACAGCCAGAATGTTATCCTTTATCAAACATGCCACTTCCCCTCCTCTCTTGCCTTTCTTTCTGTCCTTCCTGTACCATTTGTATCCTGGAACATTAAGCTACCAGTCCTGCCTATCCCTAAGCCATGTTTCTATAATTGCTATGATATCCCAGTCCCATGTTCCTCACCATGCCCTGAGTTCATCTGCCTTCCCTGTTAGGCCTCTTGCATTGAAATAAATGCAGTTTAATTTATCAGTCCTACCTTGTTCTCTGTTTTGTTCCTGCCTGTTCTGACTGTTTGACTTGCCTTTGTTCTCAACTGTACCAGTCTCAGATTGAAGTCTTTCCTCACTATCTCCCTGGGTCCCACTCCCCAACCTTACTAGTTTAAATCCTCCCGAGCAGCTCTCGCAAATGTCCCTGCCAGTATATTACTCCCCTTCCAATTCAGATGCAATCCGCCCATCTTGTACAGGTCACTTCTACCCCAAAACAGCTTCCAATGATACAAAAATGTGAATCCTTCTCTCATGCACCAGCTCCTCAGCCATGCATTCATCTGCTCTATTCTCCTATTCCTGCCCTCACCGGCTTGTTGCATCAGGAGTAATCTCACTATTACTACTCTCGAGGACCTCCTTTTTAAATTCCTGCCGAACTCTCTGTAATCTCCCTTCAGAATCTCAACCTTTTCCCTTCCTATATCGTTGGTTCCAATGGGGACAATGACCTCCTGCTGGTTCCTCTCCCCCTTGAGAACATTCTGCACCCTCTTTGAGACATCCTTGATCCTGGCACCAGGGAAGCAATACACCATTCTGATTTTTCGCTGCTGGCCACAGAAATGTCTGTCTGTACCTTGGACTAGAAAGTCCCCTCACACAATCGATCACTTCAAACCCGACATACCTCTCATTACATTAGAGCCAGTCTCAATACCAGAAACTTGGCTGTTCGTGCTACGTTCCCCTGAGTGTCCTTCACCCCTTACATTTTCCAAAACACCATACTTGTTTGGGAATAGCCACAGAAGACTCCTGCACTCCTGCCTACCTCTGTTACCTTTCCTGGAGTTAACCCATCTATGTGACTGTATCTGAGACCCTCCCCCCTTCCTATAACTGCCATCCATCACATCCCCTTGCTTTTGCAAATTCCTCCTTGCCTCTACCTGCCTCTCCAAATGATCCATTTGATCTGATAGGATTCGCAACTAACAGCATTTATTGCTGACATAATCTTCAGTAACCTGTAAAATCTCCCTAAACCCCCACATCCGACAAGAAGAGCATATCACTCTACGAAGAGCCATTTTTACTTCTTTCCATCTACAGATCCAGAAAATAGCACTGTCTTATTCCGCTACAAACCACTGCTCCAAGTAAAAATAATACTTATGGCTTATATTTTAAGTTTAATCAAGAGACATAGCTCAATAAAACATATAATCAAGAAAGCACCCACTCTACTCACTACTCCAGACTTATTTTAAGGCTGTGCTTAAAATCCACTTGTCTGCTTCTGTGCTGTGACCTCTCCAAATAGGTTCCTCCAAGATTAGTTGTGAATTTCACTGCTTTTTAATTTTCCCAGATGCACTCTGATATGCCTTGTCTCGCTCTGTTCTCCTCCATCATAATATCCAGAACATTAATTGTGAGGAATTATGCGATGGTAATGCCATTGAATGCAAAGGGGAAACAGGTTGATTCTTGGAGATTCCTGTTGGCCTCAATTTTGAACTAACAATTTGATACCGTTTTCAGTCAATGGATACTTTGATGCCAATCTTAAATTAATGTTCCTTGCGAATTAAAAACCTATTAGCCCCAAATCTGAATTTGCTTTAAGATTCTGACAAAGTTTGTTGGGAATGATGGAATCCAGTACATCTGTACCTATACATTGTTTGCAGGCAACATCTTGTTGATTGACGCTTCTTGTTGCATTAAGCAATTGCTGCATGCAGGCAACACTTTATTTGCTATGTCTTGGCCATATCTTCAGTAAAGGTTCTGTTATGAATAGTGCTACTTCAATACATCCTGCCTTCTTTAAGTGAGAGATACATTGTGCCTGCAGGAACTGGAGCAGTCCTTTGGCAGATGCATCTGTGCTTTCAGGTTGAAAATAGCTGAGTAAAGTAGAATATGTGCAGTAAGATTTTCGAATGATGTGCTGGTGTAAGAGGTGGAGAGAAGGAAAAATGTCTTTAGCAGAAGGTCCTCCAGATAGCAGCAGTCAATGCCTCCAAGATTATGGATGGTGTGTATAAATTAAATTCAATAACCTAACATGAGTAGTCAAAGTGAAATTAACTTATCCTCAGATGGCCCCATCCACTGCTCAGTTTTCTGCAACCTGTAATTTACCTATCAAACGCTTTCAGCAATTATTGAAGAATGAGCAGTTGTGGATTCTTGAGTAGTGATCTGTACTGACAGTAATATTGAATAAGTTCAATCCCAGAGTGAAATGTGGCCTGATGGACCATAAGTTTTATTTTTCTAATTTAGTTACCATAGTAGTCAGTCACTGAACATATCCATATGAATCTGTCAATGTGCTTTTAACAAAAGAATACAAGTTCATTTCATCAGAAAGGAAAATAATTTAAAACAATATATCACAATTTGCAAAGATATAATCATAAAGAGCAGAAAGATAATTTCAGTACTTCCTTTCAATCCTGCAATCTTCTTTTCCGGAAAGTCAAACCCAGTGAAGTATCAGTCTTATATTTGCTCTTTAATTTATTGCCTATAAGGTTGAATGCAATTGCTTATCACAGAAGTTGTACACATTCACCAGATGTGAGTCTCTCCATTTGTATCTGTACCTGAGATGCACAGGCACAAGTTAATTCACTGAACCGTGTATCTTTTAAAAAAAGCACACACGGGAATTTTCCCAGCTCTGTCTGGTTGGACAGCAAAAATAGCTTAAGATGCCTTTCCAGCTCTGATGGTCAGGAAACTGCCAAAACTGAAACTATCTGTTGATATGCACCTTTACTCACTGAACTGGAATTGTTTATGACCCATGTCCACCCATCTCTCTATGAATTGTAAATGCTCAATTTAGTAAAATCTTCAGTAATTATCTCATCATCCAGCTTGCCCAGTCATTTAGCTCATATCATATGATTCCTTTGAAATACTGGTTTGGCCCAAGTCACCTTCACAGCATTTAAAAAAAACAAAAAACATTTTTTTCTCCCTTTAGAATCCATGTAGCCTAATAATAATAATAATAATAAAATCATAAACCTTCATCACACTTGAGTAACTGGAATCCATTCAGGCTAATAATGTGTTCGCTTGTACATGTTGTCCTCTCTTAGGTTTGTAACTCTTCTGCCCCCAACACTTTGCCAGGGGCCTTGCTGTTCGAAGGCAGCTCATCAGGACAGACTGCCTCGGGTGAAGTAGGTTCACAGCTGGCTGAGAGTGCTCTGAAAAAATATCTGCTTTTCAAAGGCCTGATCCAATCGACAAGTACTAACAGAGGCAAAGGTACAAAATGGACTTCAGAGAGTAATTAGCTCACATTTGTGTGCAATGTGACATGGTTCTCTTTATAAATTTGACTTGCGACATTTGTTTTGTGTATTTGCCTCTGCATGTATGAAGTAATTATTTGATTTGAAATGAGATTAGAATACATATTTTGTCCTGGTTTTTATTTCTGTACCTTTTTGAAGAAAGTGATGCAGTGGTCAGTGATTTATGTAAACTGAAACTGTTAAAAATGTGTTTGAGATCATTTGTGTTGCATATTAATTAATTGACGACCAAGAGCCTGAGCAGAAGGAGCTGTCTACATTATAGCCTCCCTTTCACTTTGTCTGCCTCCACTTCCTGTTGCACTTAGTCCTCCTGCTCTTATCCCTTGTATTCCTGCTTCTCACCTGTTGGACAGTGGCAAGGGCTGTTCCTGAACTATTTTGCTTCTAATGGTTAATATATTGGACTGTTTGAATAGCACATCTCACAATGATGACATAAAATAATACATGACTGAGAGACTTGGTGGGATTTTGATCATGTCTTCAGTAGAGGAGATCATACTAATGTAAAACTGCAAATAACTCTGCAGCAAATTAGCTGTTGTTTGAACAGAGAATGATTCAGTCACCACTCAAAACTATACAAAACAACATACAACAGTTCTCTCATCAAGGCATAAGAATAAACAAAGATAATAACAGTTTCTAGATGTAAGTAGGAGCCTTATTTGCAACGCCTACAACCTCAAACTTGGGACGGTTCTTGTGGTGCAGTGGTCGTGTTCTTGAGGTCCAGGTTCAAGTCCCACCTGCTCCAGAGGTGCTGAACAGGTTGATTAGAAAATATATAGCTTCTTGCTTCAATTTAGTTTCTCTCTCTGATTCATCACACCAAGGCTTAACCAAATGTGCAAAGAATAGTGGGCCATCAACTACAAAGACGAAGCATTCACTTTTAACCACTGCTTGTGCCTATCAAGGGGAAATTAAAGAATGAATTGATGACATTCTCCCATCAACCTAGATTTATGTTTGTTTCCTGAACATTATTTTGGAAAAACACATTTCTTAGAAAATCTCAGATCACGGAAGTGTTATGGTGCAGAAGGAGGCCATTTGTGCCATTATGCCTTCACTGGCTCTTCAAGTGAGATTCTGCCAATCTGCTGCTTTTTTTTCCTCTATGTCCTTATGCACTATTTTATCAGAATAATTATTCAGTTATTCTTGAATGTCTCAATTGAGCCTGCCTTCATCACATTTCCAGACTGTGCTTTCAATAGCCTAACTAGTCACTGAGTAAAAATGTTTTTCCCATATTGTGAATCATTTCTTTTAAACCTATGCTTTCTTGTTCTTGTTCCTTTTAGAAGTGAGGAGTTTCAGTCTAAAAACCCAGCCATCCTCTCAATTATGGAAACCCCTTGGCTGCCTTCTTTGATACAAGAGGCACAGTGTCAATGTCTTCAATTTATCCTATAAACTGAAATTTCTCATCCTTGGATCCATTCTTAGAAATCACTTCTGCACTTTCTCCAATGTGCTCACATCCTTCCTCTAACATACAACCTAGAACTGACCTGTAAATGTGTCCAAGATTTGAAGTAGCACATTTACAGTGAGCGAGCTGTCAAAATGGACAGACCGGGCTTGGCTCACATGGCAGGACCATATTTCCAAGCTGCTGTTCCTCTGTGAACTCAGGCAGTGTTGCTGAGCACTTCCCAGTTTTGTAAGTGGTGTGAGCGTGGATCAAGCAATCTGGAGTTTGTGTCATAAGCATGGGCATTGACATTTCAAATACATTTCAGATCTGGTTGATCTGTTTGAGGTGTAATTCGATGCACCCAATTTTCCTCTAATTTTTGAACATTGAACATAATTATTGTTGGAATTTGAGATTTGAAAGACATTGAGATGGTTGTACAGGGAAGAGAAAGCTGCAGTCAAAAAGTAAAACAATTTGTAAAATATCTGAATCTGAGAGCAACCAAAGGAAGTGGGTGTAAGGATGCAGTTCATGAGATTTTTGGCCAGTGAAGAAATTTATCCATTCGTGTCACACCTCTGTGATATCTCTTCCACTCCTTTATTGAAATATGCCCAGTTGAGTTTGAAACCCTGAACACAGTCATCATCATAAATCTTAATACCTGTTCAGTTACTGCAAACATCCTCCAACTGAGAGCTGTCCAAGCAGCAGAAACCTTGTTTGGAAACACTGATGTTGTGCTCTGTATAATAGTCTGAGATGTAACATGATCTCACAAACCTGGTGTGTGTTTGACTGCGTGGATTCCAGACCAGAGTCATTGAACTAATGTCATGAGTGAATCATGCCTATCCCCCTACAAGTGAGCTCTTGATTTGTCATAGGAAATTAAGCTCAAGTTGTATGAAGACTGTTGCTGAGTTCACTTTTTGTTCATTCATAGAGTATGGGCATCACTGGCGAGGTAAGCATTTAGTTCCCATCTGTAATCGCTATAATCCCTAAAGTGAATCTCCTTCTTAAATTGTTGCATTCTTTGGCATGTTAGGAAACCCACAGTGCTGTTAGGAAGAGGATGCTGCAATTTTGATCGAGAAACAGTGAAGGAATGGTTTGTGGTGAGGAGGGGAACTTGCAATTGGTGGTATTCCCATTGGCGTAAAGGAGTTGTCAGGAAACCAGGCATCATTTGTTGCTTCTCTCCTTCAGCTTGTGAAAATCGTCAAGTTTTCCTGAGGTGTATGCAAAGGAAGCTTGCAGTCAACAGAATGCTGTGACAAAGCCTGTGATCTGAAATACATTAGTTAGAGACAAGCAGTCAGAACAAACACAGAGGAAATGAATTTCGACTGATTCTTTCTGTATTAAGAGCCTGCTTGTTTTCCCTCATGCTGCAGTGCACTACTGCAATGTTATTTATGGCTTCCATAATCATAGAAGGATCAAAATGTGTTCCAGAAAAGAACCATGGTTACTTCATCAGCTACAAGCTGTCTTTGCCTTACTTTAGAATTGTAGTTTTGCCTGATTTCAGTCATAGCTTATTTGGTGAAGTGAAGATGCCTGAAAGATATTGCCTCACTGAAGTTTAAGGGAATTGAACTGAAGAAAGAAGCACATAAATAGGCTGTACGGCCCTCATGTCTACCCTGATGTTCATTGAGATCATTGCTAATTTAAATGTGGCCTTAAAAGCCCACCTGTTTCCCTTAATCCTTGATTTTTGTGTTTTTCAACAATCTGTCAATCTCAATCTTGAATATATTCAAGGCATTAGCCTCCACGATCCTGAAAGGCACTTGGTGAATACGACTTCTTTTCGAGATCCTGCCTTCCCCTCCTCCCCTTTCTCTTCTATCAGCTTGACCTGTTCCACAAAGTCTTGTACATTGTCTCATTCACTCTTGATTCAAAGAGCAAGGCCGATAAGGTCCCTGATTTGTAGAAGTAAATTGTTTCAGTATGAGCTTTAAGAATTGCTTCATCTCCAACCATACCAATCCCTATCGGCTGTTCAGACTTCAACCATACTTCAAAAACACCTATAATTGCATTAGCAACCAGAATAAATAAACCAGCAATTACACTGTAAGTTGTTCATGATCCCTTTAAATAGCTTTGATATCAGGCTTTCTTACAATTTATATTGTGTACAGTTGTGCCCATATAATATAACAACCTGCATTTATAGATTGTCTTTCACATAATAAAGCATCCCAAGACACTTCACATGAGCACTGTAAAGGAAAATTTGATAGCCAGCCACATACAGAGATATTAGTGCTGATGATGGAGACCTTGGTTAAAGAGGCAGGTTTACCTTTGAGTTACAGAGTCACAGTCGTCTGCAGCATGGATACAGGCCCTTCTGCCCAACTTGTCCATGCTGCCTAGTTTTTACAATTTAAACTAGTCCCATTCGCCTGTGTTTGCTCCATATCCTTCCATACCTGTCCCATCCATGTACCTGTCTAAATGCTTTTTAAATGACAATATTGTACTTGTTTTCACCACTACCTCTAGCAGCCCATTCCAGATACTCATCACTCTCTGAGAAAAGTATTGTTCCTCTGTACCCTTTTGTATCTCTCTCCTCTCACCTTAAACCTATCTTTTAGTCTCCCCTTCCATGGGGAAAAGCTGCCGACTATTTATCTTTTCTATGCTTCTCATAATTTCATTGATATCCTTAGTCTGCTACACTCCACGGAAAAAAAAGTCCCAGCGTATCCAACCTCTCCTTATAACCCAAACCTTCCATTCCAGACAGCATCCTAGTAAATCCTTTCTGTACTCTTTCTAATTTAATAATATCCTTTCTGTAGCAGGGCGACCAGAGCTGCATGCAGTGCTCCAAATGTGGCCTCACCAACATCTTACAGCTGCAACAAGATATCTCAACTCCTGTACCCAATGCTCTGATCAATGAAAGCATGCTGAAAGCCTTCACCACCACCCTGTCTACCTGTGACTCCATTTTCAAGGAGCTATGAACCTGTATCCTTCGATCTCTTTGTTCTATAACACTCCCCAGGGCCCTACCATTAACTGTGTAAGCCCTGCCCTGGTTTGCCTTAACAAAATGCAATACCTTGCATTTACTTAAATTAATCTCCATCTGTCATTCCTAAGCCCACTAGCCCAATTGATCAAGACATCACTGCATTCCCAGATAACCTTCTTCACTGCCTACTATACCACTAATCTTGGCGTCATATGCAATCTTGGTAACCATATTGCCAAAATTGTCATCCAAATCATTTGTATAAATGACAAATAACAGTGAATCCCTATAGCACAGGCTGGTCACAGGACTCCAGTCTGAAAGACAACCCTCTCCCACCACCCTCTGTCTTCTACCATCAAGCCAATTTTGTATCCAATTAGCTAGCTCTCCCTGGATCCTGTGAGATTTAATCTTACTCAACAACCAACCATGGGGTAACTTGTAAAAGACCTTGAAGTTCTTAAAGAGAAAAAAACAAGACAAAGGGTCAGAGAAAGTTCAGAGGGAATTTCAGAGGTTAAAGCTGAGGCATCTGTGGTGAAACAACAGAAGAGGCCAGAATTTGAAACTGAAATATCAGAATTTTATGGGACTGAAGGACAACACAGATAAAGGAAAAAGAAGTATCTGAAGTCATTTGGAATCAAGATTAATAACTTTGAATTTCAAAGCATTGCCTAACTGGGAATTGAGCACAAGTCAGTGAGTACTGCAGTAACATTTGAATGGAAATTAATGTGAAGAAGACAAGGACACAAAAGTTTCAATGTCTCGAAGTTTATGTATGGTAGAATGTGAGAAACTGACCAGGATTTCATTGGAGTTTCTGGATCAGTGGTGCTGGAAGAGCACAGCAATTCAGGCAGCATCCAACGAGCAGCAAAATCAATGTTTCGGGCAAAAGCCCTTCATCAGGCTTTCCTGAATCTGCAGTCATTGTTTTTACCTCTTTCATTGGAGTTGTCAAGTTTAGATATATTCTGGATTAGTGGTGCTGGAAGAGCACAGCAGTTCAGGCAGCATCCGAGGAGCAGTAAAATCGACGTTTCGGGCAAAAGCCCTTCATCAGGGCTTTTGCCCGAAACGTTGATTTTACTGCTTCTCGGATGCTGCCTGAACTGCTGTGCTCTTCCAGCACCACTAATCCAGAATCTGGTTTCCAGCATCTGCAGTCATTGTTTTTACCAAGTTTAGATATGACAAAGTCATGAATCAAGATGAGCTTTGAAAAAGGCAGAGTCAGGCAATGTGATGGAGAAAACAACTGATCTTAGTGATACTGCACAGATTAAATCTGACACCAAGGTTGCAAACAGATTGGCTTGGCTTGGGCAATTGCTGGGTTAGAGGGATACAGCGTGCAGGGCAGGGATTGAAAATAATTGCCTCAGTCTTTCCAATAGTGAATTAGAGGACATTTCTGCTCCTCTAGTGTCAATGTCAGAAAAGTAGTCTGCGAATCTAGTCACAGTGGAGGAGTTGAGTAAATTGGTGGGGGAGAGCTGGATGTCAACAGTGTACATGTGAAAACTAATGCGATGCTTTCATGTGATATCGCTGGAGGATAGCATGTTGATAAGAAACAGGAGAGTACTAGGGATTGATCCTCCAGAAAAGAAGAGGTAACTTGCATGAATAGGATGATAAACCATCGGAGGTAATATTCTGGACAAGAATGGAACCAGTGAGTGCACTTTCACTCAGCTGGATGACAGTGGAGAAGTGTGAAGGGAAGATGGTTTGGTCAATGACATCAAAGTCTACTGACATGTTGGGGAAGGATTGTTTACCTTTGTCACAGTTTCATCAAAATGTAATTTGTGACTTTTAGTCCTGCTGGGAGGAGTAGAAATCTGATTGGAGGGATTTAAACATGGAATTCTGGTTGAAGATGGGCATGGATTTGAAAGAGTGCAACTCCAAAGTCTGTCAATATATGCACAAATCGTTGAAGATGGCAAAGCAGGTGGATCATCGGCTTAAAAAGACATTCAGAATCCAAGTTTGGATAGAGGCACACAAAATGAAGTAATTGCTGAAACTATACAAAATGCTAGTTCATTCTCAATTAGAAATTTCGATCCAATTCTGAAGACTTTAGAGGTGGCGCAGAAAAGATTTATGACTGTGATTCCAGGGATAAGGGGATTTGGTTATCAGAATTGATGGAGGAAACTGTGTTTGATCTCCTTACAGAAGAGAACACTGAAAGGAGATTTGACAGTGATGCCCAGAATCATGTGGACACAAAGCAAAGTTCCCATTGGGGAGAAGAATATGAACCAATGGATGATGATTCTTTTTGGCAATCACATCAAACCTTGAGGAAAAATTTTACAGCAAGTTGTTCAGATCTGAGAAAACCTGACCAGGAGATAATGAAAGCAGATCTGATTATAGCTTTCAAATGGAATGGAATAAGCAATGAAGAGACAAGATTTGCAGGGAATTTGGAAAAGGACAATGAAGTAAGTCTAGCTGAGGTGCTGCTGCAGAGCTGCATGGGTATGTTGTGCAACCTTGATTTTGTGAATAGTAAACCATTTTAGAGCAGGACCTGATGGCTCTTTATGTGATTCAAGCAGCCAGATCTGGAAGTGAAGCACTAAAACAGTGGGCCACTATAATAGAGTCAAGTCTGCTTCCCTTTACTGAAGGGGGCAGAAATTAGGATCGTGCTCCATGAATCTGTCAGTCTGAGAGGGATTAATGAATTCTTTTTTGAAAAGTCAGACATCAAAGATACTGTGGCTGAAATGTGGAGTTCAGATCAGCAGCTCTGGTGTCAGTCAGCATTGCAAACTTATTAAGGCCATAATGTGCCTGCTGTGCACACTGCCAGTGGTTATTGGTGCTGTGTGTGCTGTCATTCATAGCTGACAACTGTGTAGGTTCTTTAAGGGCTTACACTGTCTGATGTGTGAGGATAGCCACTGACTGGTCTGGCTGAAAGAGTTGTGTAGAGTAAACATGGTGTCATTTATAGTTTCTGCAATTCAGTATTGGTTGTAATAATAGACACTACATTTATTACAAAAAAACTGTTGAGTGGGTTGATCTGTCTCCCATGAGATCCTATTTTACTCCCCCATCAAGTCCTCAAAACATCTTCACAGTGGATGGTTCTTACAGTGCGCAATCAAATATTTACCCTTTCAGATACTTCCAGATCATTACACACCAATTAGATAAGGGCTGTTGTGGTGAAGTGACAGTGTCCCTATCTCTGGGTCAGGAGATCCACATTCAAGTCTGCCTACTCCAGTGTTGTGTAATAACGTCTAATTGGGTTGATTAGGAAATACCTCCAACAATTGGGAGCACCTTTCTTGATCAAAAAGTAGCTTCTAACACACTGCCCGTCAGAATTGTTCCCAAGCATCTCAGCCCCAATTTTCTAGCATTTGATTGCACTGCAAACCGAAAGAATTGAATGTCAGGTATCCCCATTTATGCCACACATTCATTTTAATGGCGCACAGCAGTGACGATTGGCTGATTTTTGTTTAATGACTTCAATCAGTACCCAGTTATTTGCTTTTAATGATTTTATTTAATTGGGCTTACTCTGACTGTTTTCAGTCGATTATTTTTAATTGGGGTAACAGCACAGGGTTGCTGTGGTTGGACAGTGATGAAATAAAATGAGCGAGAATTTATCTTTGTACTTGTTGTGTATGCAATATGATGACCCCTGCTGAAACAAAAATAGGTATGTGGTGATGCGTTATGCCCAAGACAAACAGTCCTGTCACTTTCATTGGAGTGCTTTTCTAAAAAAAAATCGACCACATCAAGAAAAACTTCCATCCCTTCGAATCATGTCGGGTATAAGATGGAATCAATACATTATTTTGATGTAAGACAAATGACAAGAAAACACAAATGATTGCAAAATTTCTTGGCTTATGCTTGTTGGTTAACTGTTGAACCATTAGATTTTTTTTTACGGAAATAGCAGACCCGAAGATGGATTTTTAAAATTCTGTACAGGATTGAAAGAACGGAGGCAATTTTAGAAGTACACAAGAAATTACTGAGGTATCCTGCAAAGTAGAAGTAAAGAAACTGCTTTATATCATCCCTGACATCTCCAATGTCTCTTCGTACGTGTTAAGTTTTGGTATATCTGGCAAGCCAATGTGGGAGGATCTTGGTGTGAGTCATACTAAAGATTTTACTGTTTTGTTAAATATAGTACCCAAGAGATTGAATTTATAAATCAGAAAAGCTGAGAAATTTAGATTAAAATTGAGAAGCAGTTTCTGACCTACCAGTGAATATTCACATCTTTTATCATTCTTTTCTCACTTGAACCTAGCGTGGCCTGTCTCCTAAGAATCCATTTTTCGCAGAATGATTGTGTGGGTGGGAAGTGAACTTTATTAAGAAAGCACTGTACAGGAAAACAGTTAGAGGGATAGTCCAAATCATTCCAGTTCTGAAAAGCAACAAAAGAGAGAAACATTCTTGAGGACTAGGCAATCTAGTTTGTGTCCAACTTCCTCATTGTCACCTGGTGAAATGCTATATATTTTTAAGAAAACTGAAAAGAAGTTAAGTTAACCAATTGATGTTATCTTTGGGGCATGGTTTCTTTGGCAAAAGGAAATATCTGTTATTTAGTTTTCCATTCTTCACACAGAATTTGACAATAAAATTTTTATGATAACTGTCACCCTGTAAATTCGCTGTGGCAAGTTTTGTAGTTTAATGAATTTAATTGAATCTAATGCCATTAGCGTTTCTCTTCAGTTAGTTCCTGCAACTTCTTAGATACAGTGGTAGTCTGTGTCCATACTTAGAAACACTTAAAAATCATTTGCCTTTGTGCTGATAAGTGACATGTAATATTCGAATGGCACACATATGAAGCAATGGCCAACTCCAAAAAGACAGAATTATGAGAGTGACAGACTATTCTCCAAATGCATATCCAACAGTACACAGGAAGCCTGACAGCAATTAGAACAGTCACATGCTCAATTGGCATGTCTTCCATAGCTTTAAACATTCCCCCAATCACTGATGCAGCAGTATGTACGATACTAAAGGCGATGCATTAAAGTACTTTTTGGCAGCATAAGCCAACTGGAAGGTCAAAAGCAGCAGATGCACGAGAACATCTGGAAGCATCCCTCCAAAGTCAGCCACAGAATGTGCTGACTTGGAACAAAATCAGAATTCCCTCCCTCCCTTTGCTGAGGTCAAAATCATACTTACTTCTCAGCAGCACTGCTTGTGCCCAGACACCCAACGGACTGCAACAGTTGAAGAAGAGGAGGGGCCAGTGTCTTCTCAAGGAGAATTATGAGCCGGACAACAAATGATGACCTTACCAGCCACTTTGTCAGATGCTGAAAGAATCCAAATCCATTTTCCTGTTTCCCTGAACTGGATTGATGAATCTCTCTAATTAGATATCTGTCCCTGCCACAGACAAGATATTTCAAAGTGTGTAAACACATTGAATGCCATTTTTGTGTTAATGTTGGCCAAATGGCAAAACAAATGAATAAAAATGGTGGCTAAGTGGTTAGCACTGCTGTCTCATGGCACCAAGGACCTTGGCTTCGATTCCAGCCTCGGGCGACTTTCTGTATGGAGTTGCACGTTCTCCCCATGTCTGCGTGGATTTCCTCCGGGTGCTCTGGTTTTCTCCCACAAGTCAAAATTAGGTGGCTTGGCCATAAATTGTCCAGGGATGTGCAGGCTAGATGGATTAGCCATGGGACGTGCAGTATTAGAGGGATAGGGTAGGGGAGAGGGGTCTGGGTGAGATCCTCTTTTGGGGGGGATCATTGTGGACTCAGTGTCTGGAAAGATCATTTTTCTACACTCTAGGGATTCTAATAACCTAGGATTGTATAAAACTTTTGGCTTGTGTGTGGTCAAGACCTGGAATGGTGCTTGAACGCAAGAACTGTCGACAAATGTGCTGCCGAATAGAGCAGCACTGTACTTGCGCACTAGGATATCCTCAGAGGTTCTTGCAGTCAGACACCTAAACTTCAGAAGACTGAAATAACTCATAGGTACATGGATGATCTTGAAACAATTTCTGACAATTGAATAATCCTGAATGGATGGGCACTGTCTTGAGTCAAATCATATGACATTACCTTGCTACTATCTGACAGTGGATGTTATTGAAATTTCTTTATTGCTATAGTTCCCATAGTGTGATGCAATTTACCATGCACAGAAGTTAACTGTCACAAATACTGAATAACATTCTTGTTGTTTTTTTCTTTTCAATCTATATTGCATGACAACATTATTTAAATAGGCACAGAGAAATGTGATGTTCTATTTAATTATTTCAAAGACAGAACAAAGTATCACCATTCACATTTATAGACCATTGCTTCAACCTGCTGTGGCTCCATTTTAAAGCTTCAAAATTGGGATATCCCCGGAGTGTGACAGTGGCTATGGTGGAGAACGATCAGAACAGTGAGTGGAGAGATTTGTGAGAGTAAATGGGGGGATATTTGCATAAGGAATAGCAGGTTAAGTGTGGTATAAAGTGCTTAAATCTGCAGTGTTTTAGAAAATAATACCTTTTTATTTGCACCAGGAATCAAGCCTCAATCATCTGCTTCTTAAAATACCTCCACCAAAATAAAACCCAAAGATTTTAAAGAATTCTCACAGCTGTTATCATTGATTCAAAGCTGCACTTTGTTCTGTAAAGCTTGCAACTCCAAAATCTTGTCTCACAACCACATTGGGGGTTGCAACCCACAGTTTGAGAAGCCGATTTGGAGGTATATACTTTTCTGTCCGTAACTTCAGGGTCTTTAAAGAAGTCATTGCATTGAGTCGTTGATTAAAAAAAAGCCTGATGACTTTTAATTTCTATTATGGATTTTCATGATGTTATATTAGTACTTTTCAAAATAGTTTTGTTGGAGTTCTAGCTCAGCTAAAATGCTGAGTAAGGAGAGTCAGCATTTTAAAACTCAGAAAATCATATTACATGAAAAATAATTCTTTCAAAATATGTCATTTAACCACTTTTTCATGGTCATTAGCTTGGTGAAAAGAATTTATCACAACTTGGTTATCTAATTTTGGGTTGGGTGGTTTCATACAAGAAACCTCGTTTCTGTTTAATGTATGTGAAATGTGGGGGACGAAGGAGTAAAAGGTGACTTGTGTTCAGAAAGTGCCTTTATTGTACGAATGAAAGTTTTGCGTGTGGAAATCTAATCTGTATTAAATATAGTCTTATTGAGTGACATAGCAGGTTTGAGGGGCTGAATGGTTTACATCTGCTCCTAATACTGTCATGATGCTGTCACTTTAAGGGGTTAGTTTGTCCTGGTTTTGTTTTGAACAAAGATTGTAAAGTAGAGGCACCAAGCTGCCTACTGAATCCACTTGTGTAAACAGCTTGGGAGGCCTTGTGGGTTTTATTTTAAAAAGCCTGAATGGATGCAGCCAGCTCTCAAAAATCAGGATCTCTAAGTAGTGTCAGAAGCTATTGGGGTCTCAACAGAGTTGGAAGCTTTAGTGAACGTCTCCTGGCTGCTATTGTCTCTGAATTTTCTCTTGATGTTTTCCTCTTTGATTGGAGAACTGCATTTGAGAATCTGTCCAATATTTTCCTTTTTCTTTGCCAAGGGCTTGTGTATGCGATGTTACTACATTGGAACCGTTCATTAGTAATGGTTACTGCATCTATTATTCTGTTAACTTTTCCAGTAGATTTAAGTTATTCTAAATTCCTCTTTCTTTGGTTGTATTACAAGTTTGTGTTTTGCTTACACCGAGTAGATTAACCAGTTGCATTCCAACAAGAACTGACATGTTACATTTGCCTATAAAATAAGAAAAAGTTAGGGTTTAGGCTATCTTCTGAAAAGATTTTGAAGGGGTTCCTGTTTGGTCCATAACAATTCAGACATGCATATACTGATTGCTCATGTGAAGAATTATTTCTACATAACAGTCCTAGTACATAACCAGAAACCCATGTCCTGATTCAACTATTCCAATTCAATTTGATATAAAAGTACCAGATAACATTGATCTAAACTTCTTTTTATTGACCTTGTAAGGTCATCTCTCAATCAATACATCGTAAAAAGGTGCCTTCCCTCAACATTGCTTGTGGAGTCAAAACTCATGTGCATTTTGTACTCATCAAACTGCATAGTACTAGTTCTGGGGCACAGAATATTTTTGACTTCAAGCATTCACTGATCAAATATGGCATGATTCAACACTGAGTACAATTTCTAATACTCCATCCCAATATTATGTCTCACCTTCAGAAACACACATGCTGAAGTTCCATTTCGTTTTTTCCATCCTTGTGAATAGAATTGCCAGTTTATTTTGAAATTCAGAAAATTATAGTGTGCAGCCATATTGCCTACTTGTCTGTCCATCTGTTAGGCCAGATCTCAAATGGTACTTGTTTCTGAATAATGTAATCATGCAACATTACATGTTTTTTAACTGTGATAGATATCATTTTTCCCACCAAACAAAATTGCTGTAATTTAACCACAGGCTGGAACATAAACAAAGTGAATTCAAATTATAAGTTGTCAGGATTTTGCACATCGGTGACGTAACTTGTTGTCTATTGAAGTTTCTTTCCTAATCCTGCAGCAATTTCTGTCAATTCCTGAAATTGTTGCTTCTAATACTGCAAGCCTGATTCAGCTCAGTTTCTAATAAAGATTTAGTGGCTGGTTTTTAAAAATAAAATGTAGGAACATTAATAAAGATTTCTTCATTACCACTGAACATAGCAAACCCTTGGTGGATTTGATCATTAATCATCATAGCTGGCCTCACACCAATCCCTTGTGGCTTTGTGCTACTGGAGAATGTCAATAACTGAATTTAGTCATTCAGAAAGCAAGCTATATAGAGTTGACTTCAATTGAATGCTCCCCTTCTGGGTTTAATTCAACCTTGATACAAAGAGTGTATGATGGGTTTCTGGTTGATAGAGAATTGCCAAAAAGAAAGCTAGCTTCTGATGGGCAATAACCTCACAACTCCTTTAATATGATAGGTGAGTTGTGTTTCCCATGTGTTCCACAAGTATGCCTTAACCATTTACTGCTAAATATTCAGCATAGGGATTTGTGGATAGTTACCTGGTTTGTGGGCTGAAGTAAGCATTTTTTGCTGTCAAATCATCTATTAATGATATGATCAGCAAAAGCAAGTTACTAACTAGTTTCCTGGTGAAGCCACAGACCCAATAATATCAGAAACTGAAGACATGCCATTGATCTTCAGCTCATGGGCAGTTGATTGACTTATAATGATCTTCAATACTTTTGCACACTTCAAAAAACTTCATATAAACTTTTCATTTGACATTTATTGGGAGTACATCCTGAACTTGTCTTGGTTAAAATAGGATCTGTAAAAAAACTTGAAATACTTAAACCTATCAGAAGAAAAATGCAAACTGTGTTTCCATTGAATAAATTCAAATCTTATCTCACAAATGACTGGCACACAAATCTTCCCTTCCCACTTTATATCTCTCCAAGTCTGCACATGCGCAAATACACGTGCACACACACACAAACACAGATATACATAACTTGCTTCTCATCCCGAATACAGCACAAACACAATGTACATTTGGTGAACAAATCCTTTATAATCCTTTGATTTGCAATTTACCTGAGACTTCACTGTCTAATTTGAATGCCCTGTTCTCAAATAAAAGGGAATCAAATGACTATTCAGATGAACATAATGCTTCCTCTTTCAAGATTATACCTAGCTCTTTTGTTGTAGTTGTTGGATTGAGAAAAAATTTCCAAAGTTGTATTCTTCATTGCAAAGCAAAACAGTCCTTTTGTTTTTCCACTGACTGAAAATGTAAAATACTTCCTCTCCTAAAAATAAGACACTGTTATTTTCTGGGTCTGTCGATTGTGAAGGAGCACAAATGGCCTCTAATAGAGTGACATGTACTTCTTGTCAGATGTGGGAGTTTAAAGAGAGTTTTAGGGTTACTGCGGATTATATCTGTCATAAATGCTGTAGGCTGCGAATCTTATCAGATCGAGTGGATCGGTTGGAGAGAGGAATTTGCAACAGCAATAGTTTGTGATGGATGGCAGTTATAGGAAAGGGGGAAAGTCTCAGATACAGTCACATAGATGGGTTAACTCCAGGAAGGGTGAGAGAAGTTGGCACCTAGGGCAGGAGTCTTTTGTGGATATAGCCATTTCAAACAGGTATGCTGTTTTAGAAAATATAGGGGGTGATGGATTCTCAGGGGAACGTAGCACGAACAGCCAAGTTTCTGGTATTGAGACTGGCTCTCATGCAACGAGGGGTATGTCGGGTTCCAAGTGATCAATTGTGTTAGGGGTATGTTGGATTGTGTTCGGCGATTCTCTAGTCTAAGGTACAGACAGACGTTTCTGTAGCCAGCAGCAAAAAAGCAGAATGGTGTGTTGCTTCCTTGGTGCCAGGATCAAGGATGTCTCAGAGAGGGTGCAGAATGTCCTCACAGGGGAGAGGGGCCAGCCAGAGGTCATTGTCCAGATCAGAACCAACGATACAGGAAGGGAAAAGGTTGAGATTCTGAAGGGAGATTACAGAGAGTTAGGCAGAAATTTCAAAAGGAGGTCCTTGAGAGTAATAATATCTGGATTACTCTTGGTGCTACAAGCTAGTGAGGGCAGGAATAGGAGGATAGAGCTGATGAATGCATGGCTGAGGAGCTGGGAGAAGGATTCACATTTTTGGATCTTGGAATCTCTTTTGGGGTACAAGTGACCTGTACAAGAAGGACGAATTGCACCTAAATTGGAAGGGGACTAATATACTGGTAGGGAAACTTGCTAGACCTGCTTGGGAGGATTTAAACTAGTAAGGTGGGTGGGTGGATGTGTCCCAGGGAGATAGTGAGGAAAGAGATCGATCTGAGACGAGTACAGCTGAGAACAGAAGCGAGTCAAACAGTCAGGGCAGGCAGGGACAAGGTAGGACTAATAAATTAAACTGCATTTATTTCAATGCAAGGGGCCTAACAGGGAAGGCAGATGAACTCAGGGCATGGTTAGGAACATGGGACTGGGATATCATAGCAATTATGGAAACATGGCTCAGGAATGGGCAGGACTGGCAGCTTAATGTTCCAGGATACAAATGCTACAGGAAGGATAGAAAGGGAGGCAAGGGAGGAGGGGGTGGGGTGGCATTTTTGATAAGGGATAGCATTACAGCTGTGCTGAGGGAGGATATTCCCAGAAATAGATCCAGGGAAGTATTTAGGTGGAACTGAGAAATAAGAAAGGGATGATAACCTTATTGGGATTGTATTACAGACCTCCAAATAGTCAGAGGGAAATTGAGAAACAAACTTGTAAGGAGATCTCAGCTATCTGTAAGAATAATAGGGTGGTTATGGTAGGGGATTTTAACTTTCCAAACATTGACTGGGACTGCCATAGTGTTAAGGGTTTAGATGGAGAGGAATTTGTTAAGTGTGTACAAGAAAATTTTCTGATTCAGTATGTGGATGTACCTACTAGAGAAGGTGCAAAACCTGATCTACTCTTGGGAAATAAGGCAGGGCAGGTGACTGAGGTGTCAGTGGGGGAGCACTTTGGGGCCAGCGACCATAATTCTCTTAGATTTAAAATAGTGATGGAAAAGGATAGACCAGATCGAAAAGTTGAAATTCTAAATTGGAGAAATGCCAATTTTGACGGTTTTAGGCAAGAACTTTTGAAAGCTGACTGGGGGCAGATGTTCACAGGTAAAGGGATGGTTGGAAAATGGAAAGCCTTCAGAAATGAGATCACGAGAATCCAGTGAAAGTATATTCCTGTTAGGGTGAAAGGAAAGGCTGATAGGTATAGGGAATGCTGGATGACTAAAGAAATTGAGGGTTTGGTTAAGAAAAAGAAGGAAGCATATGTCAGGTATAGACAGGATTGATCGAGTGAATCCTTAGAAGAGTATAAAGGAAGTAGGAGTATACTTAAGAGGGAAATCAGGAGGGCAACAAGGGGACATGAGATAGCTTTGGCAAATAGAATTAAGGAGAATCCAAAGAGTTTTTTACAAATACATTAAGGACAAAAGGGTAACTAATGAGAGAGTAGGGCCCTTCAAAGATTAGCAAAGAGGCCTCTGTGTGGAGCCATAGAAAATGGGGGAGATACTAAATGAGTATTTTGCATCAGTATTTATTGTGTAAAAGGATATGGAAGGTATAAACTGCGGAAAATAGATGATGACATCTTGCAAAATGTCCATATTACAGAAAATGAACTACTGGATGTCTTGAAACGGGTAAAGGTGGATAAATTCCCAGGAAGTGATCAGGTGTACCCTATAACTCTGTGGGAAGCTAGATAAGTGATAGCTGTGCCTCTTGCTGAGATATTTGTATCATCGATAGTCACACGTGAGGTGCCAGAAGACTGGAGGTTGGCTAACGTGGTACCACTGTTTAAGAAGGGTGGAAAGGATAAGCCAAGGAACTATAGACCAGTGAGCCTGATGTCAGTGGTGGGCAAGTTGTTGGAGGGAATCCTGAGGGACAGGATGTACACGTATTTGGAAATGCAAGACTGATTAGGGATAGTCAACATGGCTTTGTGCATGGGAAATCATGTCTCACAAACTTGATTGAGTTTTTTGAGGAAGTAACAAAGAGGATTGATGAGGGCAGAGCAGTAGATGTGATCTATATGGACTTCAGTAAGGCCTTCGACATGGGAGACTGATTAGCAAGGTTAGATCTCACAGAATATAGGGAGATCTAGCCATTTGGATACAGAACTGGCTCAAAGGTAGAAGACAGAGAGTGGTGGTGGAGGATTGTTTTTCAAATTGGAGGCCTGTGACCATTGGAGTGCCACAAGGATCGGTGCTGGGTCCTCTACTTTTTGTCATTTACATAAATGATTTGGATGTGAGTATAAGAGGTGCAGTTAGTAAGTTTGCAGATGACACCAAAATTGGAGGTGTCGTAGACAGTGAAGAAGGTTACCTCAGATTACAACAGGATCTGGACCAGATGGGCCAATGGGCTGAGAAATGGCAGATGGAGTTTAATTCAGATAATTGTGAGGTGCTGCATTTTAGGAAAGCAAATCTTAGCAGGACTTCTACACTTAATGGTAAATCCCTTGGGAGTGTTGCTGAACAAGGAAACCTTGAAATGCAGGTTCATAGCTCCTTGGAAGTGGTGTCACAAGTAGAAAGGATAGTGAAGAAGGCGTTTGGTATGCTTTCTTTTATTAGTCAGAGTATTGAGTACAGGAGTTGGAAGGTCATGTTGCAGCTGTCCAGGATATTGGTTAGGCTACTGTTGGAATATTGCATGCAATTATGGTCTCCTTCCTATCGGAAAGATGTTTTAAAACCTGAAAGAGTTCCGAAAAGATTTACAAGGATGTTGCCAGGGTTGGAGGATATGAGCTATAGGGAGAGGCTGAACAGGCTGTGGCTGTTTTCCCTGGATCGTTGGAGGCTAAGGGGTGACCTTATAGAGGTTTACAAAATTACGAGGTGAATGGATAGGGCAAATAGGCAAAGTCTTTTCCCTGGGGTCGGAGAGTTCAGAACTAGAGGGCATAGGTTTAGGGTGAGAGGGGAAAGATATAAAAGAGACCTACAAGGCAACTTTTTCACACAGAGAGTGGAACGTGTATGGAATGAGCTGCCAGAAGAAGTGGTGGAGGCTGGTACAAATGCAACATTTAAAAGGCAGTTGGATAGGTATATGAATAGAAAGGGTTTGGAGGGATATGGGCCGGGTGCTGGCAGGTGGGACAAGATTGGGTTGGAATATCTAGTTGGCATGAACGGGTTGGACTGAAGCGTCTGTTTCCATGCTTATGGTTTCCTCCCCTTTAATGAAATGTAAACCACTTGTCAATATTCTTTTGTGCTTGTACCTTTGTAATGAAACATGGCAATTTTACCAAGGGGAATCATGTGGGTTAATTATGGATGATATTTTAATGTCAAATATGGTACCAACCTAAAGTCCATCAATATTTATTCATTCTTTTTACTTAATAGATTGATTTGTGTTGTTAATTTGATATTAAAAGAGTTACAATGAGTGGAAAGTCTGTCCAATTGATATGTTTTTGAGACAAGAATGATGATTATCTTTATTATTTAAGGTAAATAGTTAACTGCTTTGGGGTTGGACTTGGTCTTGCAATTGGCAGCTGAATGATGCAGTGCTGTTTAATAAGGATACAGCCTGTTTGATTGCAACTAAGATGAAGACAAAACATCCTGCAAGCATTTTAAGATAAGGAATGAGAGATAGTAGTCCTATTGCCACATGTGCTAATGATTGGTAACTAATTGTATAATGCATTACTAAAAACTCCCCCTAACAGTATTTAAACTTGCTATAATGAAAGGAACAGACCAATGTTCATCTCAGCCAATTAAGCATTTCAATTAATTAAATGAGGACAATTGACAAGCAAGTGGCCATCAGTTTCTGTTTCACAAATAAGCTTGGTGTTGACAAGTGTTTGAATGTCAGCATTTTGGGCAAATTAGATTGAAAAAAAATCCCAATTTTTTTTTGCTTCTCAAATATTAAACAGGTAATGTTCCCAGATGTGGAACTTTGATGGAATAATTGTGAGGATTACAGAACTATTTGTGTTTAGTTTGTATATCGGTTATAGGTTAGAAAATAGTATTTCCAATCCTGATAGAAATATCTAAGAGCCACAGATCTTCTGTGCTTTTGATCAACAGAATGACATTATATCAATATTTCTCATGTTACCCTGGTCTGATTGGAGTCTTAAATATGACAGTGACTTACTCATCCTTGCAACACAGCATTACAGAGATCATATACTGCTGCAATGTAACAGCAATGCATACTTTCAGGACAAGGTCACTTGATTGTCTAGGTTTATTTGTGAACAGCGAGCATCTAAAATCAAACATCAGACTATTATCACTTAGAATATGTGTAATGCAGAAAATAAATTATTTTAATGCAGAGCAAATTATGCCAAGAAATATTGTTGCACAATTCTTTGCTTTTGCTTATTACTGGATTAATCATTTTTTTTTCAAAAGGTTCTAATGGCAGATGAGAGTGCACATCAAGCAGATCCATGTCTAGTATCCAACAACCAATTGTTCTCACAAAGCTCCACCATAGCCCGGCAGGTATTACCTCGAGGGTAAAAACAAGGACTGCAGATGCTGGAAATCCAAGTCTGGATTAGAGTGGTGATGGAAAAGCACAGCAGGTCAGGCAGCATCCAGCGAGCAGGAAAATCAATGTTTCAGACAAAAGCCCTTCATCAGGAATAGAGTAGTACCAAAGCTTCTTCCAAGTTAGCACAGAAAACAATTTTAAACTAAAATGCTCTGAATTAACTAACAGCAATCAAGAATGGAATTTTAAATGAAATGTTCTTTCTAATGTGTTCATTTTGTGGCAGTTTGCTTTGCCAACTGTATTTCAGCCACCACCAGGATCAAAAGGTGTCTCATGGCTCATGTCTCCAGTTTGCAATCCAAATGCTGTATGCAAGGTGAACTGTGATGCAACAACAAGTTTAATTATTAGTATACCGATGCAAAGGTTCTCCTACCAGAACTGATCTGGAGGGATTCGCTGTACTCAGCTGAATGTGCTCTCAAATTTGTCATAGTCTGCTGCATCCTACAGAACTAGCCATCACAAAGAAATTGTTGTTGCATTGAGCTACCACATCAGAAACTAAGAGGTGAAAGCATAAAGAGGAGCAATAAAACGAGAAGTAGGGAAGAGAATGGGAGGCTGCAACCAAAAGCTCTTTCAGCACTACTATGTATGAAATGTCAAGATTATCATCAGTAACCGCAACTCCAGATCAATAAGAATAAGGTGGCAATGAAGGAAGAGATGAAATTATAGATGCTTGCACCATCTGCAGTTTCTTCGTTTGAAGTGATTGAGTGATGAGTGGGCAGTGGATTGTGAGGCGAACCATATCATCTACAAAAGTTTCAGCCCCTTTGGTGACCACAGCATCTGCAATGGCTATTCCGATAAATACCACAATAAAGTTTGGATGCTGTCATGACATGAGAGTGACTGTGAGATTTATAATGATGTCTCTTTATCATCACGGTCTTCCCGCTTGTGACAGGTCTTGTGGACCTGGTGGAGGAAAAGCACAAGGTTGGAGGTGGCTTGAGGAAACTGGTGCATGCCAGCACCATATGCAACTTGAAAATCAGAACTTATCAGATGAGAGGGAGAATTATATTTGCATGTGCTGCTAGCTTTGGGCCACAGCTTCTGTCATTGGGACTTTAATGGGAATGATCAGGATAATGATATTCTATCAGACCCATCACCCACCAATTCGGTCCTGCTACCTCCAGTTGTTTTTTTTTCCAAAATTCCTTCATAGGTGAGGGCATCTCTGGCTGAGTCAGACTTATTTCCCACTGTAGAGGGGGGTTAAGAGTCATTCACATTGCTGCGGGTCAGGAGTCACATGTAGACCAGACCAAGTAAAGACAGCAATTTCCTTCCCTGAAGAACATGAGTGACCAAATGGGTTTTTCCAGCAATTAACAATGAATTCATGGTCATCATTAGACTTATAATTCCAGACTTTTTAAAAATTCAAATGCCACTATGTGCCATGGATTCAAACCCAGGTCCCTAGAACACCTGGGCCTCTGGAATAACAGTCTTGCGATATGGGCAGCATGGTGGCTCAGTGGTCAGCACTGTTGCCTCACAGCTCTAGGATTGGGGTTTGATTCCAGCCTTGGGTGACAGTCAGTGTGTAGTTTGCACATTCTCCCCGTGCCAGTACAAGTTTCCTCTTGGTGCTCTGGTTTCATTTTACCGTCCAAAGATGTGCAGGTTGGGTGGATTGAGCATGTTAAATAGCCCATAGTGTCCAGGGATGTGAAGGCTTGGTGGTTTGGTCATGGGAAATGCAGGGTTATAGGGGTAGTTCTGGGTCGGATGCTCTTTAGGGAATCAGTGTGACTCAATGGGCTGAATGGTGTTCTTCAGCACTGGGGATTCTGTCACCATTGCCTCCCTTCTCTTGCCTGTATGCTCCATTCTCCATTAAGAAATCTGTGTAAGTGGGTGTGGTGCAATGCATTTGTGTAATGGGGCTATTATGGGTGAGTAGTTGATCAGGTGTGCAAGGGGTGAGATGTGATTATGTGACTGGCAAAAGTACTAATTGTGCCAGGGCTATCTTATTAATGAAGGTGGTCTTATAATCATTTGCTTGTCAGAGTTGGATTAACTCCATGGTAAGTTTATTCGTTTTTATTCATTCATGGAAGAGGGTGTCACGGGCTAGGCAGCATTTATTGCCCATCCCTAATTACCCAGAGGGAAATTAAGAGTCAACCCCATTACTTAGGGTCAGTAGTCACATAAAGGCCAGACCAGATAAGGATGGCAGTTTTCTTCACTAAATGATGTTAGTGAACCAGATGGGTTTTTCTGACAATCGGTCATAGTCATTAGTATACTCTTAATTCCAGATTTTTATTGGATTTACAATCCTCTACCTGTCATAGTGGGATTTGAATGTGAGCCCCCAGAACATCACTTGGGTTTCTAGATTAACAGTCAGTGATAATACCAGTAGACCAGTAAAACTCTTGATTTGTAATGAAGCAGACATTACAGAAACACAAATGGTTTCTGAATCTGCAACTTGCAAACCCTCAGCAGATCATCTGGCAGCCGAATTCTTAACAGTGAATGCAATACATGGAGTCCATAATGGTGATTTATCCTGAATCCATTGTTCAGCTTTTCCCTCTTCAACCTTTTATTTTCTTTCCATAGCAGAGAGCTGATATTCTAGCTTTACTAATTCAAAGAAAATCAAGTATTCCATTATTCTTTCATATTCAGTTCTGCTCGTGTTTCTTGAATAGTCTGCTGCAGTTTCTGTTGTGTTTGATGTTGGACACATTCTATGGATTATGAATAGTGCAAGGTCCTAGCATGCTGGTAGATCTGCAGTTACTTGTGAAGTAAAGTTTTGTAGATCTTTTAACATCTGAGTGGATTAATTTCATTTGCCCTCCAGGTATTTATCCTACACATAGAATTAATGAACCTTTGTTTCTTCTGCAAGTTTTCTATTTGTAGGTTTCACTATGTTTTCCCATGTCTTTGGGTGTGTGTGTAGCAGAGCTATCAGGGATTGTTTTATTAGCAATTTTCTCTTTGCCAGTCTTAGAAAATAATGAATAATTACTAGTTCTCTGAGGATAGATCATTGAATTTTGTTGATATTTCAGATGGTGATTTGCAGAATCGTGGAATTATTACAGTGCACAAAAACTTTGTAACTAGGAATTTTTAATGCTGAGACCTGCTCTTCCTTTAGTATCAAGAATGTTGTTATTACCAGAAGAATTCAATCCCACGTGGTAATCTGTACCTGTAACACAACAATCTTATTAACTGTGCTCTGTGCATTCACGTAGATGCAGTGTAACCCTGATTAAGACTTCATTACTTTCTCCCTGACTTGATTCCATCTATGAACTCATTTTTGCTGTTTTCATGCTATTTGCCTCACCAAACATTTTGTAACCAAAATGCCATGCAATGAACTCAGCCCTATTCAAATGCAACCTATCCAGCTTGTGCCAGTGCCAGTGCCATCTCCCTGGGGCTAGTCTCACAGTCCCAGACTTTGAAAACCCTCTTTCCTGCACAATTTTCCAGCCATGTGTTCATCTGTCTTATCTCTTTAATTATGTACTTACTTGCTCATGACACAGGATAGTGCAGTTGCAAGATCAGCAATCCATGGGATCACACAGTACTTCTGTTGCAGAGGACTCAGGGGAGTACTATGGCGAATACTATTTACTGTCCGCTTACTACCTAGTGCCCTAAATGCGAATTGCAAGAGTACATCCCATTCCTACTTGGGCTATTACTACCATTGTGGGGGCCCTCCCATAGAAGAATGTCCTGCAGCCATTCTGTGACTGCAGAAAAGCATGTACAAAAAGAATTTCCAATCACTACTGTCCTTTTGCTCCCCTTCTTTCTCTCCTGTACAGATGGGTCATTTGTGGTGCCATGGGCTAAGCCATTACATCATTCCTCCAAGGATTCTTATCCTTACTGATATCCAGAAAAGAATGCCAGTTCCTTAGTGGGATCCCTCTGTATTCTGTAGACAGTCTGGCAGTCAACCATTCCCAATCTACTGGTTGGCTCAAACTTGTGGTTTGACCAGCTCTTTGAAAGCACTATGCATTTAATCAGTAATTGGCAGAAATTGTTTAGTAGGTGAGGAATGAGGCGTGATGAATTTTGTCTGTCAATGGTATTGTTGGTAGAGTATGGTATTTGAATGTATTGACCTTGGCCGCTTTCTTGAGGTCATTAAAGATGAACAAGATTGTCTCCAGGACCTGTCAAACTCAGCCGATAGCCAGCTGTTCCACTGTCTTGTTGGCACAGTTCTGAAAGGTGTCCTACTCTGCCTCCCCATGACTCCCTGCTCCTGCAAGTGTATACATGGTGTTCTTTATTCTCTTCACATTGAAGTCCACTTGCTACTTCTTGTTTTACATCTAAGAGGTTGCTAACCAACTTGCCTTTCTTTTGCAAGATAAAGTGGACAGGGAGTCAGTTGGATCAATTGTTGGATGGCTGGTTAGCCATGCAGATTGACACCAACAGCATGGTTTTAATTCCCACACTGGGACCACCATGAAAGTCCCAATTTCTTAACCTCACCCTTCATCTGAGGTGCAGTGACCCTCCAGTTAAAGCAGTTGTGTCTCCCTAATGAGAGAGCAGCCTCATGATTGTCTGGGAATTTGGTGACCACCCCTAAGATGCAAAACAAGAAGTAGTTATGGTTAAACTGATGCATAAAGCAAGGTGCATCTGTCTACCTAAATCTAGGGGACTGCACCCACAACATTGTAGCAACCATTGCAGGGGACATGGCCTGTTGTGGTGCTTAAACTTTTATAATAATAACTCCGTAGCTAATCCTTCTCCTCTTTCCATTTCATCTTAAATACTCAATTACTACTGAACTATGAAATGTTCAAGATGGTGGAAGTGAGATGGTGGAAGAATGCACTTTTTACACTTCCTCCCCCATCAGCTTGTTTGATGGATCCAACCTCCAAAAGCTTCCCATTGTGCTTTTCCTCTTGTTTGATACATAATGACTGTAACTTGGCCAGGCAGCAGTGGTAAAGATAATAAGATGCATTTTCATTCAATTTCACAATCACGCCAATCGCAGATAGTGGCATTTAAGGGAAAGATATGCATATCGTGACCTGCATCCAAGATAGGGCACAAGGATAGTGCAGTTGCAAGATCAGCAATCCATGGGATCACACAGTACTTCTGTTGCAGAGGACTCAGGGGATTTTGATGAGGTTGTCTATATAAGAAGATTGGTGGATCAGAATGTTGCTGATGGATCAGTGTGGTTATTATTCAGGGTTCGGGACACTAGACCCAAAATGTTAACTCTGCTTTCTCTCTGCAGATCTGGCAGACCTGCTGAGTTTCCCCAGTTATTTCTGTTATTGTTGATTATTGATAAATATTCACTTTAAGGAATCTTTCACCAATTTGGCGCAGGGCTTTTCACAGAGTTTGGAGGTAATCCTTTCCAGTGAGCAAGTATGAGCCATTCCAGCAGCAACACTCATAGACACAATGAAAATGCATTGTCTGATGTCTATTGCAGCATGAGTAGAAGCCTTGGAAAATCTGATTGCTGTTGAAGCTCAGATTTCTGTAATGTGAGCCTGCAAGATGAGCAGGCTGCCATGCTATAATGCCTAGCTTGCAGCTACTCAGATCACAAAGTCCTGACTTGTAGCGATGCAAGCAATGTTTGCTGCCATGCAAATTCAGGATGCTACCTCATGACTTTGGAAGAGGTCAGATATGTTTGGAAGGTGTTGCAGCTGTTAGGCAATCTGTGCACCAACAGATTGTTAGGATTGTTGGAACTCTGTGCTGACCTATGGTAGTGGCTCTATGTAGCACTAACTTAGAACTTCGAACCCTTACAGTGTGGAAACAGGCCCTTCAGCCCTGCAAATCCACACCAACCATCCGAAGAGTAACCCACCCAGATCCATTCCTTTTTTTTTAGATTAGATTCCCTACAGTGTGGAAACAGGCCATTCAGCCCCACAGGTCCACACCAACCCTCCGAAGAGTAACCCACCCAGACCCATTTCCATCTGACTAATGGACCTAACACTATGGCAATTTAGCATGGCCGATGCACCGAGCCTGCACATCTTTGGACTATGGGAAGAAACTGGAGCACCCGGAGGAAACCCACACAGACATGGGGAGAGTGTGTAAACTCCATACAGTTACCTGAAGCTGGAATCTAACCCGCTTCCATGGCGCTGTGAGGCTTCAGTGCGAACCACTGAGACAGCATGCTGCCCCCAAACCTGTTGTTCCCTCTCAATGATGATAGCTGTTGTCCTCTGTTCATCAGCCAATCCAGATTGTTGACACCCATGAAGAGATGAAGTAATTCAGCGTCAGAATTTTCGGAGTCAGCCATGTTAGGTCATCTGTGGAAGGGTTGGAGTGGGGAGGAATGTGATGACCTTGTGATTTTATTACCAGATTATTAATCCATTGCATTAGTATTGTTCTGAGAACGAGGATTTAAATCTTGTTATGGCACATGGTGGAAATTCCATTCAATAAAACTCTGCTGGTATTAAGAGTCTAATGATTACTGTGAAACCATTTATTGTCAGAAAGTGAAAATTAGATTTACTAATATTCTTTGGTTGAGGAAAATTGTAGTCCTTAGTATTTCTAGCCTACATGTGACTCCAAACCCACAGTAACGTGATTGACTCTTAACTGCTCACTGGGGAAATAGAGGTGGGCAAACTTGCTAAACACTCTAGTGGAGCAGTTCTTTCTGCTGGTGAATGTGTTTGGCTGAACAGTCTTAAGAGAGGGCGTTACCCAGAATGTTGACTGCCAAAATGGCAGCACTTATGCTCACATTACACTCTGAACAACATTGCAATCTGTCAACTCTTTTTATTTTGGACAGATGCCTCATACACCTGTCGAGGCATTCACCAAACTGGCTTCTATACCATATGCGTATACACCTCACATATCGTTTTGGATTGAAAATGGTCCTCAAAGCACTGAGAGAATATGAGTGCTTAGGAACCAAATGTTGAAGCTCATCATCACACTTCACCTGATACATGGATTTATGTTTATAAGATGCATTTGTGTGAATTTTTGCCGAGTAGTATTATTGCTGGACTGTTAATCCAGTGACCCAGGTAATGTTCTGGTGACAGGTTTCAAATCCCTCCACAGCAGACGGTGGAATCTGAATTCAATAAAAATCTGGAATTAAGGGTCTGTTGATGACCATGAATCCAATGCCAATTGACAGAAAAAAAAACAACTGACTCACTAATGTCCTTTTTGGGAAGGAAACTGCCATCCATATCTGGTCTTGTCTATATGTGCCTCTGGACCCACAGGTAATGTGGTTAACTCTTTATGCTGGTCTCAGCAGAGATTCTCTCATCTGTGAATGAATAAGAAAAGTTACAATACCCTCACTCATAGTTACACTGGAAACTGACTCTGTAAACTTATGCCTGATGAATGGTTTATGCTCGAAACGTTGATTCTCCTGCTTCTTGGATACTGCCTGATCTGTTGTGCTTTTCCAGCCACCACACTCTCGACTCTGATCTCCAGCATCTGCAGTCCTCACTTTCTCCTACATAAATTTATCATCCTGAGTGTATACCATCCCTCCCAGTAAAGGTGCTACATAAGTCTGAGAATATGCAATTACAGTGTGAGAATATGGAAATGTATTTGATTATTATATGAAAATAAAGATTGAATATGTCTTCAAATTAGAAATTCTATCACATTGGCACATTCTTGCTCTATTATTTCATGCCCACTATTTTGCACAAAGTCAAGTCAGTGCAGATGCTAAAGGAAATTAATTAATTTTACATTTGTGTAAATAGATATTTCAATATTGTAAATTCGCGAACCTATGGTATCATCTTGAATTCTACTTTTATTCTACTCAAGCAAAATACATCTTAATGTTGAGCAAGATCTTAATTTGCATTTTCAACCCTCATTTTTCTTCAAGCGAAAAGACCTAAATTTAAATGAAAAGTCACTGACATGTTAAAGTAATAAAATCTTGTGATAACATTGTATCACCTTAGACTGAAAATTTGTATACCCTGGAGATCTAGATTATATTTTAAATACTAACAGCGCGACCGGAATAAAGGCAGCTGCAAAATTTACATCCCTCTTTAATCTGTTGAGAGCTAGGGACAAAATTAATTGAACCTCTGAGCTAAATGAGTTCAACTCTTCAGAAAAAACGGACTTCACTTTGATTTCTCTTGTGTTTTGGAGAAAAAAAATCATGTGGATTGAACACTGAAGTCATTCCCATGCCCATTCTGCCTCTAGATTTGCTGTTAGATCTCAGTTGAATTTCCTGGGAAGCTTTATTTATCCACCATGAAAAATATCATACCAGAATTATCATGTTACAGGATATTGAAATATCTCCTAACTCATTATTATCCTCATTTAAACCTGGACAATGTTAACAGTGAGTAACCTTTTCAAGATTTATACCATGCAACCACATGTATAACTTGTGTTCATTATATTCATACTGAAAGGGCAGCAGAGGCAATTTTTTTTAAGGCAGAGGTATGTAGACGCTTGACGAAATAAGGGAGTCATAGGCAGTTGGAGAAATACAAGAATGTGGAATTGAAGCCACAATCTACTCAGCCATGATCATACTGAATGGCAAAGCATGCTTGAGAGGCTGGATTGCTTACTCCTGCTCTAACTTTATAAAATTGTATGTAAGTTTTTTTCATGTGAGAGGTGTGTGAGACTTGTTAGGACTTCCAAGCTGTGCAGCACTTTTTAATTTTGTTACTTTCTTAGTGACTCTGATAGTAACTTGCATTAAAACGCAGGTCATTCTGCAATAATGCACGTTTCATCAATGCTGGTTGGCTATAACATGATTGTCAGGCAGCATCCAGGGAACAGGAGAATCGACATTTCGGGCATAAGCCCTTCTTCAGGAATGGGGAAAGTTTGTCCAGCAGGCTAAGATAAAAGGTAGGGAGGAGGGACTTGGGGGAGGGGCGTCGGAAATGTGATAGGTGGAAGGAGGTCAAGGTGAGGGTGATAGGTCAGACTGGGGTGGGGGCGGAGAGGTCGGGAAGAAGATCTCAGGTTAGGAAGGCGGTGCTGAATTTGATGGATTTGACTGAGACAGGGTGGGGGGAGGGGAAATGAGGAAACTGGTGAAATCCGAGTTCATCCCTTGTGGTTGGAGGGTTCCTAGCCGGAAGATGAGGCGTTCTTCCTCCAACCGTCGTTTTGTTGTGGTCTGACGATGGAGGAGTCCAAAGACCGCATATCCTTGGTGGAGTGGGAGGGGGAATTGAAATGTTGAGCTACAGGGTGGTTGGGTTGGTTGGTCCGGGTGTCCCAGAGGTGTTCTCTGAAACGCTCCGCTACTTGCGGAGCGTTTCAGAGAACACCTCTGGGACACCCGGACCAACCAACCCAACCACCCTGTAGCTCAACATTTCAATTCCCCCTCCCACTCCACCAAGGATATGCAGGTCTTTGGACTCCTCCATCGTCAGACCACAACAAAACGACGGTTGGAGGAAGAACGCCTCATCTTCCGGCTAGGAACCCTCCAACCACAAAGGATGAACTCGGATTTCACCAGTTTCCTCATTTCCCCTCCCCCCAGCCTGTCTCCGTCAAATCCATCAAATTCAGCACCGCCTTCCTAACCTGCGATCTTCTTCCCGACCTCTCCGCCCCCACCCCAGTCTGACCTATCACCCTCACCTTGACCTCTTTCCACCTATCACATTTCCAACGCCCCTCCCCCAAGTCCCTCCTCCCTACCTTTTATCTTAGCCTGCTGGACAAACTTTCCCCATTCCTGAAGAAGGGCTTATGCCCGAAACGTCGATTCTCCTGTTCCCTGGATGCTGCCTGACCTGCTGCGCTTTTCCAGCAACACATTTCCAGCTCTGATCTCCAGCATCTGCAGACCTCACTTTCTCCTATAACATGATTGATCAAGAAGGGACACTGTTTCTAAAGCTCAAATTTTTAAAACATATGTTGGCTATAATGCGATTGTATCGCCAACACTTTAGAGTGTGGGGTCACACAAGAATGCATTATAGAAGAACTGCCTGTAGTTGTTTATTGTATGGTATTCAGAAATTTTGTGAACAAAGATTTTTTTTCTGTTTATCTGTGTAAGCATTGAGATATTAAATGTTTATTAAATTAAAGACTTGCATCAGAAGTAGTCAAAGAAAGTTTAACATTAAGAGGTTGAATTTTGGGATAAGTTACAGATAGATGAAAAAGGTTTTTATGTCCTTTGTGGACCATACATTGAAGAAACCTACATCAGCCTTTTCACGTTTCTGTTAGTTAAACAACTCCATGGTTTTGGATTCCAATACCCAGTCCAGTAACCATGACGTGTTGATGATTTTTTAAAACATTTTAAGACTGTCACCTTTTATCTATTATTGAGAAAGGAAAGAAAGTGTTGCATTTCTCTAACACCATTCATATCCTCAGGACATCTCAAAGTACTTCAGAGTCAATTAAATATCTTTGAAGTGTAATCGCTTTGAAGTTGTAATGCAGAGAATGTGGCAGCCTTTTGCAAACAAAGAGTGTTGTGAAAATGATAAGGTAATCTGTCTCTTATGATGTTGTTTGAAGGATTCATTACATTGTTCAGACTTCCGCGTATAATTCTATTGCTCGAAAAAAGTTTGCCATTGTGCCTTTCCTATCCAGCTTTTGAATCAGATAGTTTCATTGAGGTAGTTCAAATGGCACCCCCAACAGTACAGTGCTCTATAAGCACTGCATTGGAAGGTTAATATAGATTTTTGTGGCAAAGACCTGAGAGTGAATTTGACATACCATTCCAAATTTAATGTTTGCTACATCTCTCACTGCCTCTATCATCCTGTTACATTCCTTTCAGGTCTTTGATGCTCTAGGTCTTGGTGAGTAGAGCTTCACACAATATTCAAGACAAAATTAAAGTGCTACAGGTGCTGGAAATCTGAAATAAAAAGGATGTTGGAGAAGCAAGTCTGGCAGTAATGACAGAGACAGAAAAACAGAGTTCATGTTTTAAGTCCAATATAACTCTACTTCAGAACTGAAAAGAGAGGTGGAAAACCGATAGGCTTTGTATATTGTTTTTAAAAAGGGAATGAACAATTGGAACAGAAAGGAAGGTCAAGGGTTTATTCCATAACAAGGAAGATTACAGATCAGAGATGTTACAGAACATAAGGCAGAGGGAGTGTCATGAGGTGGAATGGGTGACAATGAAGTTGGGCTAGGGAAGACAGTGCAACAAGTCTTCCATGCTGGTCCATTGCTTTACCACCCTTGACACCACCTCCCACTCCCATGGCATCTTCCCATGTACTCGAACAGATGCTGTTTTACCACCTTGCTCCTCGCTGTCCAGGGTCCCAAACAATGCTTCCAGGTGAAACAGCCACTTACTTGCACTTAGAACAACACAGGACTCTATATTGTAATATTTTCTGCTCACAATATGATCTCCTCGACACTGGGGAGACAAATTGTAGACATGGCGAAGTTTTGCAAAATGTCTCTAAGTCTCTAAGCATGACCCTACCCTTCCAGTCACTTGTCATTTAAAAGCACCATTTTGCTTTCATTGACATGTTTTTTGCCCTTGGTCTGTTGCAGTGTTGCAGTAAACCCTCAGATGGCTGAACAGCAGCTGATTTTCCACATAAGCACTTTATAGCCTTATAGACTCAACATTGAGTTGAACAATTTCAAACCATAGACTCTATCCTCGATTTTGTTTGCCTTGCTCCCAAACCCCTCTACCTCTGCCAATATTGGCTATTGTTAATTCGGTCTTCGCAGACCTAACCTGTATTCTGCCATGAAAACCTACTATTGACATCTAATCTGGACTGCAATCCCTTCTCTACATTTGTAGTAACCGACTTCATCTTTTGTTCTGCAATCTCATCTCCTTCACTGTATAACCTTCCGTTGATCTTTCCTTCCATCGTAATTTCACAGTATAAAACCTATCACTTTTCCTCCTCTCTCTCTTCTTTTCCAAAGATGAGTAATATTGAACTTGAGTCAATATAATGTGAAGCTGGAAAATGCACAGCAGGTCAAGCAGCATCAGAGGAGCAGGAGAGTCAACATTTCGGGCAGGAGCCTTGAGTCCCGATGAAGGGTCCTGTCTGAAACATCGACTTTCTTGTTCTTCTGATGCCGCTAAACCAGCTCTGCCTTTTTCTAGCTCCACACTTTATCGACTCTGACTTTCCAGCATTTGCAATTCTTACTATCTCCATGTAATATTGAATTTGGACTGTTAACTCTGTTTCTCTTTCCATCAATAATTTATATGTAGTCTGACCAGATTAGTATACAGATTAGTATCCATCTCTACAGCCCCGAGGCTCCTAGCCTCATTCCTGATAAAGGGCTCTGTCCCAAAACATCAATTTTCCTGCTCCTCGGATGTTGCCTGACCTGCTGTGCTTTTCCAGCACCACACTCTCAACTCTGATCTCCAGCATCTGCAGACCTCACTGTTTCCCAGATTAGTATACAAGCAAGTAAAGCTCTTTGCTAGCTTGTACATTATAATTTTGGCGTTATGGTTAGCATTCTGTTGTTGATTGATCTTTACAATTTGGAACATAGCAAATCCTAATTCTACTGACACCCTCAGGTTGCTTTGAAATTGGACTCCAATCTCTTAACTGATAGCCATTGAATAATTAGGATGGTCAGTGTTCTTATTTTGATATTCTTCTGATATTGCAAAATACACAAAATAAAACCAGTTAATATATCACAATGCAATAATACTTTTCATGTTTCAGAAAACTGGCCAGTTATATTCTAATCATGAGAGGTTTTTTTCAATGCATAAATATGATCTTATATTGGTAGATCTATGAATCTTCTGAATTTTCATTTTGTCATCTGAAGTTCTACGCATGTTTTCTTAGTGTTTATCTTCAGTGTTGTGGTGCAACATTGAAATCTTGATTCCTCATACAGTCTGTTAATTTATATGGTTTTTACACAAGCCCTCAAAACTGTGCAATGATTGACTTGGAAAACCCAAGCTTCACACCACTTGATACCACTTCTTGATTATCCCCCAGTTATGCCAATAACTGGTAAAATGTTTTATTTAATTGACTGTGAGATGGGCTATTAATATTGTGCCCAGAGATGCTTTTAAACCATTATGTTTTCTTTTCCTGTGCATAGATGGATCATTCTTGGGGATTCAGGTGGTGATGTGCAAACATGGATTTATATCTGTCATATTAAATGCAAATGAAAGTTGCACCTTTGTTTTTCTCCAAACGCAAGGAAAACCACAATATTTACAAAGACTGCATTGCATTGGAGAAGGTCTTAATTCATGTTCAGAGAAAATTTCTGAATGAAATTCTTGTACTTATTTAGGTCAAAACATTCAGCACCAATAAGGACTCCCAGAAGTGATATGTGTTGAAAATTGAAATGCATACATCAATTTTACCTTTTTTTGAAGTTTGATGGATTAACTGTTGTTAATTATAAAAGCCCACACGTGAATCATATGACAGAGTCCTTCTATTATTACTTATGAAAACCTACATAGGTGTGAATAATTGTGATAAGGGGAAACATAGTTGTTAATTTGTCAACATGCAGTGCATCAAATAGTCCTTTTAGTTAACGGTTTTGACATTTAACATGTGTTAGTCGAAGGGCAGAAATGATGCCATAACATGTTGTGAACATCGGAATTAAAAATAAGCAAAGAAAATAATGCAGCTATATTCTGTCATATTATGACACTTGGCTGGGCAGATGGGACTTGAACCCAGATTCTGGCCCAATAAGATCCTGCATTATATTTCATACGATATCAAACAGCTGTTTCAGAAATGATCTTCAGTAGAGATGCTCATAACTTGCACATTTAGGCAAGACCACAGAAAATCAACTTTGAAGACAAAAAGTCAAGTAGATTTGATGCAACTCAAATATGCCTTTTGTCGAGAGAGAAAAAAATGATTGTTCAAATATTTCAGGGACTAATTAAAATGCATTACCATAATTTACATAATTCATTGTCACTCACTTCATTAACTTTCCCCAATTGTTCAAACCCAATGTGAGAAACACTGTTTGTTTTAATAAATTATTTAAACAAAATATGAGATGTGTATTCCTTGAAATATGCCCTGTGCCTTAATGAGTTTTCCCAGACATTGTTATCTCTCTTATCAACAGCTCAAATAAACCTGACTCATAAGTTTCCTGCTCATAATGCATTTTTTCCCTTATTGGATCTATTTTGACTGCAGGTCAGATTGCTTATTCCCATTGGCACACTGCGTAATTTGAATGGTTTCATTTAGTGGTTTAATTTGCTGCTGACCTTAAATTAAGGTGTAAGCAAATAGCATGATTAGCACTCCGCTGGTAAATGCGATTAATTCACTACATTTATCACCTAAAAAGCACCTTGATGATAGTGTGCAGGAGAGTATGTACCATGCTGGTGAATTAATATTTTACAATCTATCTTTTTACCTGAAGGGAGATTCATCTACTACCACTACTACTTGTAAGATGCATGTGAGCAAGTTATCTTAAATTTCCTAAGCCTAGAATCAACTTCTCTGTGTTTCTGTTTGTTTCAATGTGTCTATCATTTTCATGGCTTTATGTGGTTCTCAAAACTGCAATACAATTTCATTAGATTGTCAGTGTGAAGTAATTTGTGTCAAAGCCTATGTTATGTTATCATGTCATGTTCATTTGATATGTTTGAGTTTAGAATTTACATAGTAAAACCATTTTTAATGCTAAAAAATTAAAATGCTATTCTATGTTTAGTATTGATTGGATCCCTTGAATATTACATTGGAAGGTGGGATGCTGTGTTGCAGTAAATATTAAAGGGAATTCTTCACTGGACAAACAATGGTTATTCCAGTTTAGATGGAGATGTGGATGGGTACCCTGCAAAATCCCCAATGCAGCAGAGTCTGAAGGAATTGCATGGGAAATTGAAGATCCCAATGGGCAATTCCTCTACTCCTGAAACCCTTCAAAAGTGTCCATGAAAATCAGATGGCTCTGATGAAATGAAGTAAAACAGGTATTCGGGAGATGTGAGACAATTAAATAAGTCATTTAATTCATGAATAATTGTTAAACAGATCCCGTAATCATCTCATAATTCGGTAAACACAGAAGAACCTTGATTATCCGACATTTGATGATCCAAATTTTAGATTATCTGAACAAGATCACAAAGTCCTGATGCTTGGCTAAACTATGTTATCCGGCATTTGTTTATCCAAACATTTGATTATCCGAACAAAATATTCCCCGCCTGTGTCGTTCGGAGAATCAAGGTTCCTCTGTATACCTTTCTCAGGTCACTTACACACCAAAGACCCTGATGCGACATCTCCAGGAACCCACACCCTCCTACAGGACCTGTCAAATATCCCTGTCTGGGGAGCTGTCACCACTCTCTGCCACAGGACTCGACAAACGCTGGGTATCCTATTGCCTCCTCCATCTCTGCTCTGGTGCCCAACAACTCACACTGCAGCACTTAACATTCCCCCACTGTTTCATGGATCAATCACCCCTCCCCTTTCCACCAGACCTGACTCCTTTTTGCACACAGTGTGTGTGTGGAATGAACTCGCAGGGAAAATGGTTGAAATGGATACAGTTACAACATTCAAAAGATGTTTTGAAAAGTACATGGATAAGAAATATTGGGAGGGATATGGGCTAAGCAGGAGGGTCTACTTTAGTTTGGAATTATGGTTGGCATGGACTGAGTTGACCAAGGGGTCTGTTTCCGTGCTGTATGACTCTCTAACTTAACGTCGATGAGATTTACTGAAGAGGCCTGTCCTCTGTCCTGAGTCTTGTTGATGTATACTATCTCTCGATTGTTTGAATCCTTTTGGCAATGTCCATGGGACTACTATTCATCAAGTCAGATGACCATTGTATCCTTGCCTACCTACATTTTGAAAGTTCATTTTTATTCTTTCTAAAAACAAAACATCCTTATTTTAGAAAACTGCTGTTTATGCAATATTTACTATTAATGTCAAGCTGCTTACTTTTTCAAACATGCAGCTATCATTTAAACCAATGGTTTTATATCAATTCTTCCCCATTTCATATTGGGGGGAGAGATCTAGTATCAGTCTGGACATCTTGGGTCCTGGATTTGGGGTTGGGAGTTTGTGAGGGAGGGGAGAGTGTGTACAATGGGATGCTTGGTTCTGGTGGGGGTGTGGTGCTGGGTCTGGTAGGGTCAGGTCAGTGGATGGGTATTAATGTGTGAGTTGATTGGGGAGAATGGGTGTTAAGTTGGGTTCCTCGGGGAGCAGGTGCTGGGTCAGGACAAGTCCGAAGGGGGTGGGTGGATGGGGTAGGGTCAGTTCTGGAGTATGGCAGAGATCAAGATATGTGATTGCGAAAGACAAGAGTGAGCGGGACTTCGGTTTAATGGTTAACAAGAAGTTAGAATAGATTTTTAATCCTTTTTAATATTTCCAGACTAATTGTTAAGGTAAAGAGAATCAGAACCCTCTGAATTTTCCGACAATAAGGGGCTTTGCTGGAGGGTTCCACAAACAGAAATGTCGATTTGCCAGGCAATTCCCTCAGAGACTGCTGATATGTAACTCCAGTATACATGGCTGCAATGACTGTCTGGCCTTTGGAATACCTGAGCCTTAGTGTCAGGGTAATAGTATGCATTTGGTTACTGTAATGAGGAAATGTTTCTTTGCTCAGACTTGTTATGCTTTTGAATGCTCTATCCCAGGGGTTGTGGATGCTAACATGTTGAGTATAATGGAGATTAAGAATGACAGGCTTTTGGTCATCAGGAGAGATAGTAAAAACAGATAGGAAAACGAACTTGTAGCAAAATAGTTGTAATCTTCTTAAAGAGACTGGTTATATGGTGCACTTCTCCTTTTGTTTATGATGTCTTTTGTTATTTACATTTAATTAGACAGCTGCAATACTTTAAAATATCCTCCAAATACCAATCCTCAGCATTCTACAAAATTTGTGACCTGTTTATCTTGCATGATTTGCAAATGTTTAAAGAGACAAGTGGGAGTAAACTGAAATCACATTGTTGAAAGTGGCTTTGGTCAGGATTTAAGGATGCTTCAGTTGAATTAATTCTGTGATAGCTCCTTGAAATATCTATCTTTTTGTGGTGACAAGCACTGACAAGGCCCACTGTATGTAAACACTCTCCTGCATGAATAAGACATGTCTTTGGTTTTTGCAACGGCAGGGAATGTCAAATCCCAGTGTTTGTTTTTCTTGATATTCAAAGACAGTTCAGAACTGCTTTGGTACCTGTGATAAATATTGTTTCATGAACAAAGCATATTTTTGCCATGAAAAAGCACTGAAAATGTTAGTACTGGTGACTGGTTTCCTCCTCTTAAGAAGATGGTTCAGTGTCATCGTGGTCAACTCAGTATCACTTGGTTTCTCAGGAGGCCCATTTTAGAAGCAGTCTCTATTGTATTTGCTGCAGGGAAGATCTTTTTCATTTGTTTCCCTGGTTACAATGAATTCTGTCAACTTGTTAATCAGAGACTCAAAAAGTCCAACCACTTACAAATACTGATGAATGAATCATGGTGAGCTGCACCTTTACTATAGTCAGATTTGGAGACGATGGTTGACCAGGGAAACATGAAGATCCCTCCCCCTTTGGAGACTGTCTGCCATCCATGAAATTGGGCTTATTGCTTGTAATTGCTGCACCCCCCACCCCCACCACCAAGTTGTGTTAAGGCTCTGAAGTGGAACAGTGGTATCCTCTGCAGGGATCAAGCCGGGACAAGGTTTATATTGACCCGAAGCTTCTGCCTCAACACCACCACTTGAGTCCAAAAGATTTGCAAGGCAGCTCGTTTGGCATTGGCTTGGTTGCAGGGCTTGCTGGAGAGCTGACGTTTTTTTGTCAAGGTGTGTTCCCTTCGGCTTGAACCTTTCTGAGATATTCCCAAGGCAGTGGAGTTATTTACATATAGCTGGGATTTTGTTCATGAGTGCCAGAGTGGGTCTACATGCACACTACATGTGTGGGGTGAAACCTTCCACAAATTCTCTTGCTTTAGACTGAAGCATGAGAGTCCCAGTTTCTATGTATTTTCAAAGGGAGGCATAGCTGAAGACTTGCCAATGGAGAGGCGGTTAGGTGACAGGAAAAGACTTAAACATTTTACTCTCTTTGTTGCATTGCTACTATCCAGTGGTGGACATGGGCTGAAAATGAGATACAAAAAAGGAAAACATGATAACTCACTTCATGCATGTTGTTGAGACATCACATCAACTTCCTAGATATGCTAGGATAGTAACAAACACAGAAATTGCTGGTCGTGGTTTCAAACAATTGTATTCCAAGTTCCATAACTGAACGGAGCAGATGAAAAAGAATGTTGATTTCTAGCAGAGCTGCTGTTGATGCAGTCTCAGTGTATTCAACTGTTTCTCAGGTTAATGTGTCTGCTCTTAAATGTAGATAATAGTTATTTTTACTTGACAAGCAAGTCAAATACTGTACACAAGACAAAAAGTGTGTGCAGCACACTTTTAGAATAGTTTGGCAGTTTTGGAGGCGACTGTGGTTAAGATTGGACTTGCCTTGAACTTAGTTTTAGTGATTAAATATTTTATAGTTCCTCACTGAATTATTTAGTGACAGATCCCTTGTGTTTTTTTAACACTTGCAGATGCTTAACATTATGATCACACAATACATTAGCAGTTTGTAGTAATTTATGGAGACCTGCTACCTCAACTTGCCCCAATTACGTGGATTGGTGATCCTCAAATTATATTTAATCAGTTGTATCTCTCACCAGAGAGAAATAACATGTTCCTTTTGAGGAGCTAATTATCTGCTAAACAAAAAGAACTTCTTATTAATTACAGACCATGTAACATATACATTGAGTCATGATTTGGAGATGCCGGTGTTGGACTGGGGTGGACAAAGTTAAAAATCACAACACCATGTTATAGTCCAACAGGTTTATTTGGAAGCATTAGCTTTTGGAGGGCTACTCCTTCATCAGGTGGTTGTGGAGTACTCCACAAGGAATGAAGGAGTAGCCCTCTGAAAGCTAGTGCTTCCAAGTAAACCTGTTGGACTATAACCTGGTGTTGTGTGATGTTTAACTTTATAAATTGAGTAAGAGAGTTGCTAATACTAGGAACAGCTTTTACTGCATTTATTGCCTACCTTGGCCATTTGAAAGCAGAAAATGTCTCAGTCTCTCTCACTGTAAGCTGAAGGTTAACTGTGCAAAACATCCTTCACCTTTGTCAAGGTTCTATTAGCCTGTGGACCTGAGTAATTTGTTCAGTCTTTATAAAATGAAATTGATAGTTGTTGGGCGTAATAGACCCGAAGTATTGCTGAAAAAGACACAAATTTTGTTGAAGCTTTTTGTCCTGCATTCATCAGGCCAAGATTTTTGTTTATATCGCATGTTCTTGTGCTATATAGCTTGAAAAGTGATTTTTTTTTCCTTTACACTGGTATTTTTTGTGAAATGTCCTGATGTGGACAAGACAAAAGCACTGACAAGGTGGGTTTTTTTCAGTGAACCTGACCTAATTGTGCCTGAAGTTTTCTTCTAAAACATGCAGCAATTTCTTTCACAATACTTGGGTTTGAAATAATACCTTCTCCGTTTCAATCTGCTGTCAAAAATACTGAAAAAAAAAGCAGAGGTACAGTACTTACAATTGTGCAGTAGAATTGAAAGTTAACCCTTTAAGAACAAGACCCTTAATTTCATATTTCTGGTTAATCTGCAGAACGTCAGTTTTGTTGAGGTTCAGTTGATGTGCTGTGAGTAAAAGTCTAAAGATTTGTAATATTTTGCCTCCATTGTTTCTTCTCTACTGCTTTCAACTTGTGAAGAGAGGGGCAGACAGAGGTAATTGTTGGTCTGAAAGCAGAAAGTCTTTATAATTATAACTTTGATTGCACTATTGCCCTGATAAATGAAGCCTTGGCCCACAGAACCTATGAGTTATGCATTCATCACAAGCTATGATTAATATTTCTTTATAAATGTATCTCCAACAAAAAAAGTCTGATTTTTTTAAACATCTAAGAGCAGACTACATTGAGGCATCTAAAATCAGGCAGATGAAACTGCCACTGATAATAACTGCAAGGTTGGAAGTGAAGTAACTACACTGATGCTGATTTGCTGTCACTAAGTCATCATTTATTTACAAGTGCACCGTACAGGGACTCTGACCAGTCAGCTCAAAGCAAGTTCCTCGACTGAGGAGACCCCTCCAAAATTCCAGTTTGTTTTATCAGCCAGGGCTCCCTGATTGGCTCAGGTTAACAATCCCAATCAAGGATCTTATAGTCAGAGATCTACATGGCCCTCATACCAATCACTGCAGAAGGGAGCGAGATGAAAGATTTGTGATTGGGAAGTAAGATTCCTGTGTGATTCAACTCCAGTTTGAAACTGGGTACAATGCCGAAGGAATAGAAAATGTTGCAGTAATAAGAAAGAAGAGCAGTAAGTCGAAACAGGAATATGAAAAGGGAGAGAGGTAAACAATACTGTGTTATTTTCAGGCTTTTGACCTCTTAAACTTTTAATGGATCAATGCTAACCATGAAATTATCTGAACACACAAAAAAGCTAAGTAGTTCATCACTTTGGAGTATTCATGTGCTTGACTGTTAAATTTAGGATTATTTGGTTGGGCAAACTCACTTGTGTTCCAGGTGGGTTCAGTCAGTTTTCAAATGAATATTCTTGAATTGCCTCTCCCAGTACTTATCAGTTATACACATGCATTGGCTAAGTGAAAGCATGTTAGTATGAAGTTCCATTTAACGTTATGTCTTGCAATGGTGTTCTGAAAGTCGATCATAATTGTGTCATGTTAATGCAAGTTGATTTGTGCACTCAAGAGATGAACATTTTCTACTAGTGTTGGAGAGACTGAGTGGTTGCTTCAGGAATCTTAGTCGCTCCGAAGTTTAAACAGCTGACCAGTTTGGAAGAATTGTGCGAGTTTAATATCCTGTAGTCAACATTTTTCCTCTCTATTGATTGGCTTTTCAATTGCTGAAGAAATTTGGAGAACTCAGATTTCAAAATAAGAAGGTAAGTGAAGATTAGATTCCCTACAGTGTGGAAACAGGCCCTTTGGCCCAACAAGTCCACACCAACCCTCCCACTCATTCCCCCCTGACTAATGCATCTAACACTACGAGCAATTTAGCATGGCCAATTCACCTAACTTGCACATCTTTGGACTGTGGGAGGAAACCAGAGCACCCGGAGGAAACCCATGCAGACACAGGGAGAATGTGCAAACTCCACACAGACAGTTGATGTGGTGAGAATTGAACCCGGGTCCCTGGCGCTGTGAGGCAGCAATGCTAACCACTGAGCAACTGTGCCACCCCACCATGAAGCTTTTGCAGATGATACGAAGATTGGTGGAGTTGTGGATAGTGAGGAAGGCTGTTGTCTGCTGCAAAGAGACTTAGATATGGTGCAGAGCTGGGCTGAGGAGTGGCAGATGGAGTTCAACCCTGTCAAGTGTGAGGTTGTCCACTTTGGAAGGACAATTAAGAATGAGGAATACAGGGTTAACGGTAGGGTTCTTAGTAAGGTGGAGGAGCAGAGGGATCTTGGGGTCTATGTTCATAGATCTTTGAAAGTTGCCACTCAGGTGGATCGAGCTTGTAAGAAGGCCTATGGTGTATTAGCGTTCATTAGCAGAGGGATTGAATTCAAGTGTCGTGAAGTGATGTTGCAGCTGTACAGGACCTTGGTTAGGCCACATTTGGAGTACTGTGTGCAGTTCTGGTCGTCTCACTTTAGGAAAGATGTGGAAGCTTTGGAGAGGGTGCAGAGGAGATTTACCAGGATGTTGCCTGGAATGGAGAATAGTTCGTACGAGGATAGGTTGAGAGTGCTAGGCCTTTTCTCATTGGAACGGCAAAGGATGAGGGGTGACTTGATAGAGGTTTATAAGATGTTCAGAGGAATAGATAGAGTAGACAGTCAGAAACTTTTTCCCCAGGTACAACAGAGTGTTACAAGGGGACATAAATTTAAGGTGAAGGGTGGAAGGTATAGGGGGGATGTCAGGGGTAGGTTCTTTACCCAGAGTGGTGGGGGCATTGAATGCGCTGCCTGTGGGAGTGGCAGAGTCAGAATCATTGGCGACCTTTAAGCGGCAATTGGATAGTTACATGGGTGGGTGCTTAAGCAGGGACAAATGTTCGGCACAACATCGTGGGCCGAAGGGCCTGTTCTGTGCTGTATTGTTCTATGTTCTATGTTCTATGTTCTATGTTCTATGTTCTATGTTCTATGTTCTGTGAATGAGGGATGCAGTCAGCAGAAAATGTTAAGTTGCTTTGCCCTTAACCTTCCATTTCACAGGACATTAATGGAGCTCATGTTCATTATGCTCATTCAAGGTCATTATTGACAGGAATATAGCTTTACATTGAGTAAAGAAGTCAATAAATTCTTACGAGAATTGTGGATTTGTGTGAACAATGCTGTATTAAAATGGAGAACAAAAGAATATTAAATTGCAAAATTTTAAACATGGCCCCCTTTGTATTTCATCTGAGTAGAAACTTATGACTATTTATTTTCATTGTGAGGAATACCTTCAGGATTTTAATTGTCTTCACATGAACATTTTAAATTAATGACGTGAGTGAAGTGTATTGAAGTATATCATTCATTGCTCCCAATGTTCAATAGCCTAAGACAACTGGACACTCAAATTCTATTCAGCACAATGGTGGGATTTGGACTCCATAACCTGGAGTAAGAAAATTCTTGTCGAGCAATTAACCTATCAGCAAAAAGCACAATCACTAATTTTGAAAGCAAACTAACTGGGTTTATTGGGCAATCAAAATCGATATATGGCATTTCATTCACTAAGGTATGGCATAATTTCAAAGCGTGTTGACTTCATGAATCTTGGACCTTCTGGAAACTTTGCTTCTTTGATCCTTCAACCAAGTCTCGAATTTTTACCATTTCCTTTGGGATTTTTGTTGAGATAACTTTAAATCTCACATTCACAGAGATTCCTTTACAGGTTTAGGAATCCAATTCAGTGGATCATTCCTCAACTCACAACTTCCCAGTCCAATTTCACGACTGAAGCTCCTTGTGCCATTGCTGCTTGCAACTGACTGTTCCTCTGTCTCGTTGTTTCTTACTTGTACTCTCTTCTGCTGTCTTCCCATCACTGTCTGTGGCAAATATTATTCACTGTCCGTTAAAACAATTATTTTACCCCTAATGTTGGTTTCCAATATTGACTTTTGAACTGACTTTTGACAGCAATCTGTGACAATGACTTTAGTTATTATTGGATTCTTATGGGAACCCCTTAATCTTGAACAAATACCTGTCAACTGTCATATTATGGACCAGATCAAATACCCTCAAAATGTGTTAAAGAGTTAGTCTCGACCCCAGCATTTTCTTAATTTCAAAGGCAAGTATAAGGTGTGTTCTGGATGCAATTTAATTAGTCAAATTATCAGGCTTTAAGCCAAACACCTTTTATTCTTAGACTACAGTTAAAATATTCACAAAAAGAAGAATTAGAATAACTTTAACTCCGTTGCAAAATTTACAATCATAGATTATTTAACTATGAAACAGTAACTTTTCCAATATAGTCAAATCCCATAAACATACCCTTGGAGAAGGCAAATTCAGTGAAATAGACTGTCTCACATTCAATTCCAGCAGCAGGAAGAGAACACCAGCTTTTAGCTGTAACACAGAGAGGAATAACAGCTTCTCCATCAAACTTCAAGACTCCAACAATTATTGAAAGTTAAACTAAAATCCTGATTCTGTGGGAGCTTGACTCTGTCCCTTTATGCTGCTTCTGTTGTTCCAATACTTTTTAAAAAATAAACAACTCCAAGGTCTCACAACCTGTTTACTTTATTGGCTTGGAGCAGACCACTAAGCACCTCTGTCTCAACTTCTCTTTGTTTAAAAGAAAACAGGACAAAATACACCTCTTAAAGCCATTGTGTTGTCACAGTCAACATTCTACATAAATTCACACTTTCTAAAAATTGCTGTTCTACTAACTCCAAATACATTGACCTGGCAAATGCCTTGCCCCTTCCATCAAGCAAGTGACAAATACTATTTCTCAGAGTGCAAAGCCCTCGGTGATGTACTCCTATTTAATATCCCTGTTTTTGGGCAGCTTTTGCAATGTTTAGCCCAATTATGTTCAGCTGTGTCAACATAACAACCAACTTCTAATCAAGTATTGACAAACTTTGACAAATGGAAAGAGCACACCACAAGAATCAACTTTTAACTTCTACATTTTGGTTGACCAGCAATGGCCAATTCTAGCCATAGGCTATTCTTCTAGCCCATCCATATTGGTTGGTTTCTGTTTAGTGCTTTTGTTGTCCTTACTGAAGCTCAGCTATGCAAATGCCCTAGTTATAACTCCATTTGGCTTTTATTAAAGCTATATTACAGTGTTTGGAACTTAAGGAAATGTCAACATAAATATTTTCTGAACAACATTCTCGTAGTAAATACAAATTAAGACTTCTCATCACTCAGTATTTTTACATACAATTTGATAAGTTATTGATTAATTTCATAAACATGCCACCAAAGTTAAGTCCAATCGATGAATCATATCTGCTGAGAGCTTTGTGTTGTTTACATATTTTGATCATTCAAAGTATATGTAAAATGTGGTTGATAGAATTGATTTTAGAGTTTGGGGTTGACCTAGTGGAATGTAGGCTTTGGTCTGTGTGTATGATGTCTCAGTTTTTCTGGAGCCATTATTGTTTCTTTTTGTTTTGAAACAAGGTATGAGAGTGTGAGAGTTCCTGAAATTTGTATGGTAACTTGTTTACATTGGGAGAGTTTTACCAGTGAGCATTGTAAACATTGAAGAGCATTACTTTGCCTTCAGTTAGAAGGACTAGGGACTTTTTTTTGTTGTTGCTTTGGGAAACTCTGATAGATTAAACATTCTTTTGTTAGCGTTCAGACATCCTGGTTAAAGTTAGATGTACAAAACAATTTCTCCTTGAGAAATGAGTTAGTTTAAGAAAGAAAGAAAAAAGGAGAAGTATACAGGCTTTAGTTTGAAAATTTCTGATGTAGGTGTTTGGTGAAAATCTAAAAACATTATTTGAAGCTGAGACAATCCAAGCACAATTGTGTGAATAGATAATGAAAAGCACATCAAACACAAGACTGTCAATTGCAAGGCACAGTTATATGAAACTAATGAATGAAATAAAAAAGCAAACTTCCTCTGGTTGAATATAATACAGATTTGCCATTGGGATGAATGGAGTTTTTTCTTCCTTTGTTTCAAACTCTTTCAAATTACAGATATTTCTTCAATAACATAACGATTTTGTTCTTGTGTGACACCACGCTATATAAAAATCCCACAATAAAAATAGCACTTAAAGTACTGGTGATGCAATTGTGTTTTCGCCAGCACATATTTCAAATGTTCATGCTTTTGAAACAGCATCCCTAATTCGTCAATTGTATTACAGCCAATTTGTGTTAACAAAGCGTACGTTAAAGCAGAACAACTTGTAAGATACATGTAAGTAGCTTGATTTATTCTATTTTATCTTTTCTTTCATGCATTAAACTTCTGTTTCATTGTTTAAACCAGTTCTGCTTGTGTTTCAGTGAAAGTCCACCTCACTAAATAATAAAAAAAAATCTGTCAAGCTAGATTTCAGTCTGGGATCAGACGAGTCAAGTCTTAACATCAGCTAGGATCATAAAAAAGTTTAAGAACTTGATTAAGTACACACGTAGCCAATGTAATTTGGAAACATATGCTTCTTTTTCACCACCATCGGGCATTTTGATTTTTCCTGGATCACCTACAAATCATGATAGGAATTATGTTCATTTCAAATATTATCCTGTCATCCAACGATGACATCGTGTCACTCTGCTGCTGAATCAGTAAATTAGGTGGTTCTACATGTAAACACCGAAGGGAGAGTAATACATGTATTGAACTGCATCCACTGTTTAGATTGTGTCTAACATTCAATACTAGATTAGCAGATAGCAATTTAATATTAGGAAGATGAAAACTGTTGGGTTTGATTCACATCACAAAATGCATTCCCTAGCCACCAACTGAAATCTCTCTGTCTCTCTCTGTCACTTTCCTGAGCCTAAACAAGTGTATGCAACTTTAACAAGTGATTTGTCACAAAAATGATCTTCCAACACACATCCACACCATCATGTAAGATATTTATTGCACTTTGTAGTATCCCCTAGTTCCACGCCTGCTTTATCTCACCTTGTGCAGAAACCCTCACTCAAACTATTTATAGATTGGACTCCACAGTGCTCCCTTTGGACTTCACAATGCTAAGGCACTCATGGGTAATCACTGTCATTGCAATTTCTCTAAATATGAGCCAATCCAAAACTCTCCTTCCCACATCCTTTCATGCATTGCATCCAGTTCTTCCTTGTTAATACAGACCTGTTAGTTGAGAGAGAGCTTAATTTTAAATTCTTCATAAGTGTTTTGAGTCTGCATTGTCCTGGCAAATTTTGAGAAGATTTGTAGCTCAGGTTGAGGTTCTGGATGTATGTTTACTCACTGAGCTGGAAGGATCATTGACAGATGTTTCATCACCCTACAAGGCATCATAAATAGAAAGCAGGAATTATCAGCAATGCTTCACCCGGAAGCGCACTGAAGATAGGGTGACGTAACGACTGGAAATGAACCTTCCAACTCAGTGAGCAAACCTACATCTGGCTTGTCCTTCCCTATCCCTGTCACTTCCTCATCAGTATGACAATTAAATTATCTGTGATGTTCCAATTCTAAACTTTTGGCATCCCAGAATTTAACTGCCCCCCCATTGGTGTTTCTGATTTCCGTTTCTCCCTACACCTTTACATCACTCCGTCAACTTACCGCTTTGATCAATCTTTGGTCACTTGTACAAATAACTCCTTATGTGACTCAGTGTCAAAGTTTGTAGTGAAGCACCTGAAGATGGTTTATTGTGTTAAAAGCACTGTATAATTAAAAGCTGTTGTGCATTTTACATTGCTGGGGGAATTCAATTTACAATGAAAACCATCACAACATAACAAAGAATATGAAAAAAAAAGCCTTTGGGCTAAGCTGAAATCTGAAGTCCTACTACTGACCTGACAAATGAGCAGGAACCCATTTTCTATTTCAATCAGAGATACAATTCAATCCACATCACTGCATGTATTGACAGTATCCATCCTTGATTTAGTCTTATTGTTGCTTTGACTTTCCATATCACACTGCACTGCTCTAGATGCGCAGCAACATGGCCTAATTCACTTACTGAATTTCCACTTGATTTGCCAACAAGCAGGCCGTGAAATATTACAAAAACTGTTGTGCCTTCTGTGAATGTTACCAAAATGATAGATGATTCAAGTTGATAATCCGTTATAGCTGAACTCATCTGAACAGTTTTTTTTTAAACTGAAGTGCATTCAATTTTTGATTCTATTTAAAAGTTCCAGAAGTACTTCTAAAGTTGTCAGAGTTTGCTTTGAGGTTTGTTTTGGTTTATTTGCTTCTCTCTTTCTAAGGAATATTAAGTCTGTGTGTATGAAGGAGTGACAATCCGTACCATTGTAGTTAATTTTGCTCTGCAATTTCAGTTGAGATTTGATGTTCCTTTTATGTAAACACAGATGTCGGAATAGGAGTGGGCCATTGCTATTCTGTAAGAAAGAAAGAAAAAAGGAGACGTATACAGGCTTTAGTTTGAAAATTTCTGATGTAGGTGTTTGGTGAAAATCTAAAAACATTATTTGAAGCTGAGACAATCCAAGCACAATTGTGTGAATAGATAATGAAAAGCACATCAAACACAAGACTGTCAATTGCAAGGCACAGTTATATGAAACTAATGAATGAAATAAAAAAGCAAACTTCCTCTGGTTGAATATAATACAGATTTGCCATTGGGATGAATGGAGTTTTTTCTTCCTTTGTTTCAAACTCTTTCAAATTACAGATATTTCTTCAATAACATAACGATTTTGTTCTTGTGTGACACCACGCTATATAAAAATCCCACAATAAAAATAGCACTTAAAGTACTGGTGATGCAATTGTGTTTTCACCAGCACATATTTCAAATGTTCATGCTTTTGAAACAGCATCCCTAATTCGTCAATTGTATGACAGCCATTTTGTGTTAACAAAGCGTACGTTAAAGCAGAACAACCTGTAAGATACATGTAAGTAGCTTGATTTATTCTATTTTATCTTTTCTTTCATGCATTAAACTTCTGTTTCATTGTTTAAACCAGTTCTGCTTGTGTTTCAGTGAAAGTCCACCTCACTAAATAATAAAAAAAAAATCTGTCAAGCTAGATTTCAGTCTGGGCTGATTGGACTATTTCAATTATATCTTACATTACTACAATGCCTGTGCTTTAATGGTTGTTCATTGTTTATGAAGCATTTTGAGGCATCTGATAGTTTGTGAATATACTTTGAAAATACAGATTTGTCTTTATTTGGATTATTAGTTTTACCTTGGATTATTAATTCGATAGTTTCTGTAGTGATTGGAATGAGGTCAGCCAGGTCAGCTGCATTGAATGAGTTCCCCAACTGGGGTTGTTAACCTGATCCAGTCAGGGAGTCTTGGCTGACAGAGGCGTGTCAGGGGTTCTGTTCTCTCCAGGACTTGGCTCTGAGCTACTTAATCAGTGTCATGGGCTATGCACATGTAATAAAGGGTGAATAGTGACAAGATGCCTGCCATCATGGAGTTATTTAATTTCCTCTGTTACTACCACTGTGGTGACGAGCATAATAGCTGCTAGATTTGACATGCTCAATATGTTTTAGTCTTGGAGTGCAATCTTTCAATTCTCAGGCACTGCTATCAATAAATGATTGTGACCAGGCCTATCATCATCTTCAACCTTTCCTCTGCAAAATCTGAAATGTCATCCTATTCCCAAACTTGGTAACTTTCCAGTTTTGAGGATGCTCACATTTTAAGGACTTTCCATGATTCTTCCTCTGTCTGATTGCTCAGTTATCCCCGTCTTTTTATGTGGCATTGGCAGTGCCACGTTCTTAAGTTGGGATAGATGTCATATCGCGCCTTTTAAACATGACTTCAGTCTCTACAAGAAGAGTTCCATTTTTTTCCTGAAATCACCTCATCCCTCCCTTATTTACAATTGAAGTTGAAGGAAGGCTTTTGTGTTCCTTTTTTTGTTGTTGATTAATCTTTTTTTTCTCATACTCTTTGTCTCTCGCCTCTCTGTTCTGTGCTTTGTGTTTATTTCAATTCTCTATTTTCAGCTTGGCATTTATTTCAAGTCTCCTTTTCTCTGGTTTGTACATTTTTTTTAAACATTGTGTATTAAAAATATTAAAATGTTTTCAGTTGCCATCTCACCTTCATGTGGATTGGAGAGGAGAATGTAAATGGATTTTGTTTCCAGTTCCACTTGCGTTGGTTTGTTTGTTTTGTAGGAATAGAAAGAGCTTGAATGCATGAATGAGTTGATGTATTTGTTGTGTATATTTTAGCAATGTACACTGTGATTGGAAAATCCAATAAATCGTATCAAATCCTTCTTCATTGCTTGGAGGATAGTGTATTAAAATTAATTCAACCTGCCCACATTTTAAACTGCAAATCAAAGAGCCTAAATTGCAAATGTGACAAAATTTTAAAAATACTTGATTGATAATGAAGCTCTTTCCTTTCTCGTTCATTTACCATCCCCCCCACAATGTCTTGATTCCTCCTTCCTTTACCTCCTCTCTTTCTTCTCCTCTTTCACCCCCACAATTGGGAGAAAAGGGAGGAATTAAAATTTATTTTAATGAATTTATTAATTTCATAAATGAAAAGACATTGACTCAAATTTGACAGATCTCAGGCAGTAAACAGCCGTGTGCTGACAATTCGCCTTAGCGTCTCGGCAAAGTGAGGCAAAGAAAGAGCCAGAATTTCCACTGAGCGCCCTTATTAAAACTGAATGTCTATTGTCATGAAGTAAAAACAGTACTCGACCTGTTCTCGGCACTGGTGAACCTATCTTGTCAAAACTTGCACACAAAGGCTGGACTAGATGACCAAGGCTGTCAACCATACACATGCAGCCATGTGTCTCACACTCTGAGAGAGAAATGGAAAAAGAAAAACAGATCTTGGTTGTAGGTCAGATAGTTACAGTGAGCCAACATTTTAAATCTCCTTTTCAGGCTTTGTGAACAATGGCTTTTTACTTTTGAATGGAATATTTTGAAGAGAAATCTATCAAGCTATAGGTAACAGGCCGGGCCAGAGAAGAGTACAGCAACTTAAGTGAAGAGAAGAGTGACAGGAAGGAAGGCACAAACATGCATCAGTGGATATGGTCATAGCTTAGAAAAATGGTTAAAATTGAAGATGCATTAATTGAATGCATGAGGTTTTTTCCACAAGTAGCATGGTTATGTGGTAACCAAAGTTGGGAACTAAGTATTTCAGGTACTTGATGTTTTGAAAAGACTGGCAGCTCCTTTTTCATCCTCCAGTGAGTCAGCTCATATAGCTGAATGGTTGATTTGAATGGCAGAGTGATGCCAACAGTGTGGGTTCAATTCCCACACTGACTGAGGTTACCATGATGGACTCCTCAACCTTTCCTCCCCCGGAGGCATGGTGACCCTCAGGTTAAATCACCGCCAATCGTCTCTCTTTCTCTCTCCCTCCAGTGACAGTGGAGCCCTATGAGTTGGTGAGACTATGGTGACTTCATTCAATACAATTATTAAAATAGTAGTAGAAAGATAGTAGTGAGAAAGGACCTTGGTTCAGAAGAACAGGAAGTAAATCAGTGGGGATGGGAAATAACAATAGGATACAGAAAGCATTGTGAGAATAGGTCCCTGAACAGTACCCACATTGTTGGGTAGCATATCAATTAAAATAAGCGAAAGTTGTAACAAGGGCAATGCCAAGAATGGTGGGGAAATTTAATCTTCCTATAAACTGGATAAAACAACCTGGCAAGAGCAGTTTGGAAGTCAACCGTCCTGTTGAATATATTGAAAATCAGCCCCAGGAGCAATTTGTAGAAATGATGAGACAAAATGTCTTGAGATCTTTTGTGTAAGGAGAATTTTTGCTCGACTATGAATCTAGAGGCACAGGTACTCTTTATGAATCCCAATATGGCAGATCAGGAAGTTTGAATTCCACAAAAATCTGGAATTGGATCCAATAATGACTGTGAAACTGTTGCTAATTGTGAGAAACCCCACCTGGTTTACTAATACCCTTTTAGGGGAGGAAACAGCTGTCCTCAGCTGGCTGGCCTCCATGTGACTCCAGATTTACAACAATGTGGTTGACTCTTTGCTGCCCTCTGTGCTATAAACACTGGCCTTGCCAGTGACACCTACATGCCATGAATGAATAAGAAAAAAGTATCTGATTCCTGGCACGCCAGTGAGAAATTTACAGCATTTCTGCATCACAAGTTACACAGGTGGTACTTTGAACCTCAGCCCATTTTACGTGGTAAACGTTACCCCAGGATCCCGTCTGGGATGAGTTACCAGCCAGTTAGAGGACAGCAGTTCTTGTGCTCAGCAGGAGCTACTGGGAAGGCCTTGGCTGCTGCTAGAAGGGCCTCCTTGCCCCCACCAAGTTCCAAGATTGTGGTGGATACAGGCCCATGAAGAAGTAAGGGGTGGTGGTGGGGCTTTCATGCAGTCGGGGAGGGGGAGGGGGCTAGGGGCTTCAAAAGCAAGTAGAGTCAGAGTTACCCGTTCCCAAAGCCCAGTCCCCAATCAGGCACTGACCGCCCTTCATCAAGAAACCTTCACCAATCTCCCAGAACTGTGACCACTGCATGGTGTCAGGCCCACTTGCAGCTGGGTCCATCCCCATCCATTACAAGATGAGACCTTTAGATGGTGTACAATTAGAGTCTCTTAAGAGTCTGAAATGGTGGAAGCATGAGAAGTTTGACCATGAGTCTACCGGCAGAGACTTGATTTCAGTGAAGTTGAGAAGGTGGTGGGGTTCATGTCTGACAGCAGCCCAGCGAATTAAATGCTTGAATTTGAATGAAGTGTTGCCAATCTCAAAGCATTTAACTCTGCCTTTTTTTTACCTACTGAGGCTGGGATATACTGAGGATCACAGATGCTGGAAAGTCAGACTTGCTAAAGTGTGGGGCTAAAAAAAGCACAGCGGGTCAAGCAGCATCTGGAGAGCAGAGGAGTCAACGATTCAGCTCCTGACGAGAGGTTCCAGCCTGAAATGTCAATTCCCTCCTCCTCTGATGCTGCACGACATGATGTGCTTTTTCCACCTCCAAACTTTATCATTCCACAGATGCTGCCAGACCTGCTGAGGTTTTGCCAGAAATTTATGCTTTTGTTTCAGATCTCAGTTTTTTGCTCAAATTAAATGTCTTTCCTGCCTCTAAGCCCATCAAGAACAGAAGATTTCACCCACCATCTGGCATGTTGGTGCTTCTTCAATGGCTAATTAAGATGTCTACCCTGATGGCATTTATACCTCTGGGTTTAAAGTCAGTCCTTTCAATTGGTTTCAAGTCACTTGTGTGAATAGTTTTCCAAGAAAAGTCAGGCGACTAAAACCTGTTGTGATTCCTGATCTAAAATGTATTGACCTCTCTATCACTCAAACAGGCAACCTCTCATGACCTCATATGGCTCCCATGCTCAAATCTGAAGGATGAACATAGAGGAAAAAGTTTGGTATGAGTGCAGTGATATTGTTGATAAATTCCTGTTATTGAAAGGTTTGGACTGATAGAAACTATTTGAAGACAGTAATTCAAAAACAATGTTTCAAGGTTTAGGGATGTGGAATTAAATGTCAGATGTCTCAGCATCAACCTTATGTAATTTCTACCAATTCAATATACAAATGCTAACTCCAAAACAATGATGTTTAACCACGTGCAGCCCAACTTCTACCTCACATTTTTTGGGATGTGCACATCATGGATTTGCAAATGGAAAATTATGTTTGCCAAACTGGTTGAAGTTTTTGGAAGATGTTTCATTCAGAATTGATACAATGAAGTCAATGGACATACTATATTTGGATTTTCAGAAACTTGTCACTCACAGGAAGTTGATTAGCAAGGTTAAAATATATGGTACAGGAGGTAATTTACTGGCACTGTTTAAAGATTGGCTAGGAAGGAACCCACACCATATGTTGTAAGGAAAATGTCGAACAATTTCAGGAGGATTTTGATAGGTTTGTTGATTAGGCAAGAACACAGAGATAGAATGTAAGATTATCTACTTCTGTTGGAAGAATAGGTGTGCTGATTATTTCTATGTGGGGGAAAGAATGTTAGAGTCTATGCAAAAAGATGTGACAAATTAATAATTGGAAAGCATTAATGAGATCAGACAAAATCAACATGGATTTATTAAATGGAAGTTAAGCGTACATAATCTACTGGCATTTTTGAGGATGTAGCTAACAGAATAGATGAGCAAGAGCCAGTGGATGTGCGTATTTGGATTTTCAGAAGGCTTTTGATAAAGTCCCATGCAAAATGCCAGTGTGCCAAATTCTAGCAAAAGACACATCCTGACATGGATTGAGAACTGATTGAGAGGCCGAAAAAAGAATGAGATTAAAATGGTCTTTTCTGGATGGCAGGCAGTAACTAGTGGTGTATCATAGGGAAGAGTATTTGAGTTCCATCTGTTCACAACGTATTGGAAGATGGAACCAAACACAATCTTTCCAAATTTGGAGATGTCACAACATTGTGAATTGTGAAGAAAATTCAAGGAGGCTTTATCTTGATTAAGACAGGTTGAGTGTGTGGGCAAACACATAACAGATGTGAATAAATGTGAAGTTATACACTTGGGTGTGAAAAACAGAAAGGCAGAGCTCTATTAGAATGGTGATAAATTGGCAAATATGGATGTACAGAGGGAAATAAACAGACAGGTGCAACAAGCAATTAGGAAGACTAATGGTGTATTGGCTTTCATTGCAAGAGGATTTGAATTCAGAAATGATTGTCTTTTTGCAGTTGTAGTAGACTTTGGTGAGAGTGCACTTAGCGTATTGTGTACTCTTTGGCCTCCCAAATGAAGAGAGAATATACTTATCATACAGGGAGTGTGGAGTTTCACTCAGTTGATTCTGGGAATGGCATACTGTTGTGTGAGAAGAGATTAGTTCGGGTGTGCCTGTATTCACCTGAGTTTAGAAGACTTAGAGGGGAACAGATTGAACATTATAAAATTCTAAGAGTTAGACAGATAAGATGCATGGAGGATGTTTTCCCCTTTGATATTTTGGAGAAAATTTATAGCTCAGGTTGTGGATCAGATCATAAGTTTGTTTGCTGAGCCGGTACACATGTTCTCAGGCCTACTCACCATGCTAGGTAACAACATCGGTGAGCCTCCGGTGAAGCGTTAGTGTTATGTCCCGCTTTCGGTTCTGTTTCTGAGAGGGTGGTAAATGGGGACCAAGTTGATATGTTTGTTAATGGAGTTCTGGTTTGAATGCCAAGCCTCTCGGAATTCCTGTGCATGTTAGTGTTTAGCCTGTCCCAGGATGGATGTATTGTCCCTGTCGAACTGGTGTCCCTCTTCATCTGTGTGTATGGATATAGGTGATAGTTGGTCCTGTCTTTTGGTGGCTCGTTGGTGCTCATGTATCCTGATGGCTAGCTTCCTGCCAGTTTGTCCAATGTAATGTTTGTTGCGTGGAGAGCAGCAGACCAAAGTCTGCAGGAAAGCTACACACACAGACCAGATACTCACCTACAGGAACAATCATCCCAACACCCAGGAACAGACCTGCATCAGGAGATCATTTAAATGAGCTACAATATACTGCAGAACCCAGGAACTACAAGAAGCTGAGGAAAAACACCTATATAATGTAATCAGGAACAATGAGTACCAGATAAGTGCAATCCGCCGATTCCTGCACAACTGACCTAAACAGGAAGACACAACATACCCAGAGACTCTTGCCACCCTGCCATACATCAAACATATCTCAGAGATGATGACCAGACGACACTGGCCCCTAGGCATCTTGGTAGCCCACAAAACTACCACCACACTTGAACAGCTCCTGATGAATTTAAAGGACCCAATACCAACAACCAGCAGAACAAATGTCATATACAAAATACCCTGCAAGGACTGGAACAAACATTACATTGGACAGACAGGCAGGAAGCTAGCCACTAGGATACATGAGCACCAACTAGCCACCAAAACACATGACCAACTATCACTGGAATCCACACAAACAGACGAAGTGGGACACCTGCTCGATTGGGACAATACACACATCCTGGGACAGGCTAAACAAAGATACACAAGGGAATTCTGAGAGACCTGGCATTCAAACTCCATGAACAAATATATCGACTTGGACCCCATATACCAACCTCTTAGAAACAGAACTGGAAGTGATATCACCCACCACAACAAACTGAACCAGATAAATAGTCAGCAGGACACAACACCAATGCTTCACCAGAGGCTCACTGATGATGTTACCTAGCATGGTGATGAAACATCTAAAAACAAATCTATCAGCTCAGTGAACAAACTTACAATCTGATGTTTTCCCCTGGTCAGAGAGTCCAGAATCAGGGGTCAGAGCATCAAAATTGAAGTAGGCCATTTAGGACTGAGATGAGGACTTCACTCATAGGGTGGTCACCTTGTGGCAATCATTACCACAGAAGACTGTGAAGGCCAGGTTACTGTATGTTCAAGAAAATAAAAAAATTGGTAAATGCATAAATATTGTAAGCAGAAGAGGTATGGAGAGAAAGCAGGAATATGGCATTACGATGGAGGATCAGCCACAATTATATTGAATGGCAGAGTAGGCTGGAAGGACTGAATGACCTACTCCTACTTCTCATTTCTTAATGATGAGTGCTTGGAAAGGAACGATGTGCAAATAGACTTGAGTGTACTTGTTGCTAAGCCACTGAATGCTCAATGCTGGTGTAGCAAGCTGTGAGAAAGGCATGTGGAATGGTAGCCTTTATCGTAAGAAGGCAAATATTAGAGTAATGAAGTCTTGCTTGAATTGTATGGAGTCTTGGATAGACCACACCATGTGTAAAGTTTTGGTCTCCTTCTCTCAGGAAAGATAAAATTGCCACAAGGGAGTGCAATAAACGTTAAGCAAATTTATTCTGGGGATGGAAGGACTTACCCAAAGAAAGATTGGCAAATTAGGTCAGTATTTTTCTGAGTTTAAAGAATGGGAGTTGATCGCTTTAAAACTTACAAACTACTTGAAAAGGTTGGTTCCGGCAAGGTGTTGCACATAGCTGAGGAGTCCAGAACAAGGGGCTCAATTTAAAATAAGAGAGCTGCCATTCAGGAACAAAATGCAGAGAATTTGTTTTCCTCTCAGGATTCTGAATTTTTGAAATTCTGTATCCCAGAGTGATGTGCATATTCAGTCATGGAATATGTTCAAACCCAAGAGCAAAGAGAAATCAAAGGGTGTGCGAATTGTGTGGAAAATTGAAGTTGAAATTAAAGATTAGCCATGATCTTAAGTCTCATTAAGTCCCATGTAATAATATTGCAGTAGGCCACATCAGTCAGTACACAGTAAACCCATTAACTTCCCAGGAAATCACAACTGGGCACAATCAAAATTGGCTATGGAATCAGGTGCAAAATGATTTCTGATTGAATTTCCCATGGATTCTTCTTGCTCTGAGTACAAACTAAATATTCTGATTAGAGATCAATTAGGTTTCTAATCAGCTTTAGGTATTTTCACAGATGCTTCATTCTGCGGGATGGCAATGCATTCTTGAGGGTCTCGATGGCCTACTTCTGATGAGTCTTTTAAATTGGATCCCAAATGTGATGTCTGCATTTATAGTTCAGTTTTAAGTTTATCTGCTTCATGTATAATTCACAGTCATCCATATTTGGTCACACGGCAAATTGTTCTATTGATCATGAGGAAATCTCCATATCAATATTTTGAACTCTTGGGTTTTGCATTAATATGGATGTGAAACGTAACGATATTCAAACTTAATATAATGTACTTTTTAGTTATGAGACTCTATCTTGGGCATAAGACATGTTTCACATGGAAGCTATTTTTTTCCTGGCAGCTAGTGTGATTGTAATTTAGTTTTATCCTTTGCATTCTCCTACCTCTGTCCTTCCTGCCATTATTCCTGTTCATTATGGAAAGACAGTATTAGGAAATCTGGAACAAAGGTGTGAAATGTTGTACAGATGGATAGTCCCCCATTCTCATAACAAAAATGATATTGGAGACTCCCATTTGAAAGCTCTGCTTTGAAACACAGGCCCCACTGTTTTCTCTGGGAGTGGATTGTTGATGTGGGTTTGGTTCTAATTTTACACCCAAGGATCATGGAGTCTGTTGCATGTTAAAGTTTAAGATACTTCAGGTTCATCTGAGTTTTGTTAGTGGTGTGTGCAAAATATAATTGCACACTTTAGACTTTGTAGAAGATTTAAAAATAAATTAATTCAGAGAATATGGGCTTTTCTGGTTGGGTCATATTTATTGCTTGTGCCTATTAGAGTCATAGAGATGTACAGCATGGAAACAGACCCTTCGGTCCACCCCATCCATGCTGACCAGATATCCCTACCCAAGCTAGTCCCATCTGCCAGTACCTGGCCCATATCCCTTCCTATACATATACCCATCCAAATGCCTCTTAAATGTTGCATTTGTACCAGCCTCCACCACATCCTCTGGCAGCTCATTCTATACATGTACCACCCTCTGCGTGAAAACGTTGTCCCTTAGATCTCTTTTATATCTTTCCCCTATCACCCTAAACCTATGCCCTCTAGTTCTGGACTCCCCGATCCCAGGGAAAAGACTTTGCCTATTTATCCTATCCATGCCCCTCATAATTTTGTAAACCTCTATAAGGTCACCCCTCAGCCTCCGAAGCTCCAGGGAAAACAGCCCGAGCCTGTTCAGCCTCTCCCCATAGCTCATATCCTCCAACCCTGGCAACATCCTTGTAAATCTTTTCTGAACCCTTTCAAGTTTCACAACATCTTTCCGATAGGAAGGAGACCAGAATTGCAAGCAATATTCCAACAGTGGCTTAACCAACGTCCTATACAGCTGCACATGACCTCCCAACTCCTGTACTCAATACTCTGACCAATAAAGGAAAGCATACCAAACGCCTTCTTCATTATCCTATTTACCTGCGACTCTACTTTCAAGGAGCTATGAACCTGCGCACCAAGGTCTCTTTGTTCAGCAACACTCCCTAGGACCTTACTATTAAATGTATAAGTCCTGCTAAGATTTGCTTTCCCAAAATGCAGCACCTCACATTTATCTGAATTAACCTTCATCTGGTCCAGATCCTGTTGTAATCTGAGGTAACCCTCTTCGCTGTCCACTACACCTCCAATTTTGGTGTCATCTGCAAACTTACTAACTGTACCTCTTATGCTCACATCCAAATCATTTATGTAAATGACAAAAAGTACAGGGCCCAGCATGAATCGTTGTGGCACTCCACTGGTCACAGGCCTCCAGTCTGAAAAACCCTACCACCACCCTCTGTCTTCTACCTTTGAGCCAGTTCTGTATCCAAATGGGTAGTTCTCCCTGTATTTCATGAGATATAACCTTGCTAATCAGTCTCCCATGGGGAACCTTGTTGAACGCCTTACTGAAGTCCATATCGATCACATCTACTGCTCTGCCCTCATCAATCTTCTTTATTCCTTCTTCAAAAAACTCAATCAAGTTTGTGAGACATGATTTCTCACGCACAAAGCCATGTTGAATATCCCTAATCGGTCCTTGCCTTTCCAAATACATGTACATCCTGTCACTCAGGATTCCCTCCAACAACTTGCCCACCACCAAGGTCAGGCTCACCGGTCTATAGTTCCCTGGCTTGTCTTTCCCACCTTTCTTAAACAGTGGCACCACGTTTGCCAACCTCCAGTCTTCCGGCACCTCACCTATGACTATCGATGATACAAATATCTCAGCAAGAGACCCATCAATCACTTCTCTAGCTTCCCACAGAGTTCTTGGTTACACCTGATCAGGTCCTGGGGATTTATCTACTTTTAACCGTTTCAAGACATCCAGCACTTCCTTCTCTGTAATCTGGACATTTTGCAAGATGTCACCATCTATTTCCCTCCTACAGTCTATATCTTCCATACCCTTTTCCACAGTAAATACTGATGTAAAATATTAATTTAGTATCTCCCCCATTTTCTGTGGCTCCACACAAAGGCCGCCTTGCTGATCGTTGAGGGGCCCTAATCTCTTCCTAGTTACCCTTTTGTCCTTAATATATTTGTAAAAACCCTTTAGATTCTCCTTAATTCTATTTGCCAAAGCTATCTCATGTCCCTGTTTTGCCCTCCTGATTTCCCTCTTAAGTATACTCCTACTTTCTTTATACTCTTCTAAGGATTCACTCGATCTATCCTGTCTATACTTGACGTATGCTTCCTTCTTTTTCTTAACCAAACCCTCAATTTCTTTAGTCATCCAGCATTCCCTATACCTACCAGCCTCCCCTTTCACCCTGACAGGAATATACTTTCTCTGGATTCTTGTTATCTCATGTCTGAAGGCTTCCCATTTTCCAGCCATCCATTTACCTGTGAACATCTGCCTCCAATCAGCTTTCGAAAGTTCTTGCCTAAAACCGTCAAAATTGGCCTTTCTCCAATTTAGAACTTCAACTTTTAGATCTGGTCTATCCTTTTCCATCACTATTTTAAAACAAATAGAATTATGGTCCCTGGGTTCCAAACTGCTCCCCCACTGACACTTCAGTTAACTGCCCTGCCTTATTTCCTAAGAGTAGGTCAAGTTTTGCACCCTCTGTAGTAGCTACATCCACATACTGAATCAGAAAATTGTCTTGTATGCACTGAACAAATTCCTCTCCATCTAAACCTTTAACACTATGGCAGTCCCAGTCGATGTTTGGAAAGTTAAAATCCCGTACCATAACTACCCTATTATTCTTATAGATAGCTGTTGCCCATGATAACATGGTGGTGAGCTGCTTTCTTGAACCACTGCCCTCCGTTTGGTACAACACATTGCAGTTAGGAATGGAGTTATCAGAGTTTGGCTCAGCAACACTGAAGGAACAATGATATATTTCCAAGTCAGTGGGTAGCTTGGAGGGGATTTTGCAGGTGGTGGGTGTTCTGATGTATCTGCTGTCCTTGTCCTTCTGTGAGATGTGTTCTTCTCATTAACAGTGGTTTTGGGTTTAAAAGGCCCTGTTTAAGGATTCATATCAAATTTATGCACTGAATGTTGAAAATTACGCATTGTTGTAACTAAACCATTTTTTTTTTAAATTAAACCTGCTTCACTACACATTTGAGATCCAAATAGCCTGAACTCTGGTTGGATCCACAACTTTTTGTTTGAGGAAACTGTAAGAATCACACTCTAAGTTTTTCTTAGTGGTTACCATTGCCAGATAAGTTGCTGTAGCTATATTAAAGTTAAATGCATGGCTGATAGAATAGTATGGAAACCACACGTTTCATTCATGGGGCACTGGTACCCATTCAAGAGAAACAAGAACCTGTTGCGTTGGGGTGCATTGTGCTTAATCAGGGCCATGATCAACGCACTGGCAAGTAAAATAGCTCGGGAGGGAAGTAGGGCTTTAGCATAATCAAGGAGGTTAACATAATGTAGAAAAGCATAAATTCAAAAGCAATAAGAAAATTATAGAGACTGACAAGCAAAACAGCATTTTGGCTGAAAATAAACACAGTAATAAACCATACTGCATAAAAAATATATATAGCTTTCCGTGTATTTCTAGCCAACCATTTCTATTATAAATTTCAATGTGTCTGCTTCCTCTGTCCACATTGCTAATAACACATTTTTAAAGTATGTTGCAATGTAGCAAACTAAGCAGCCAATTTCCACACAGCAAGGTCTGGGACACCAGTAACTCAATGACCAGATGGTCTGAATTAAGAGTAAACTTTGGCTCGGACAGCTGAAAGACCCACGACTCTTCTTTGAATATTCTCATTTGAATCTTTCTGCCCCGCTGAAAGCCAGCTATCTCAGTTCAGCATCATAAAATCCCTACAGTCCAGATAGAAGCCATTCAGCCCATAAAGTCTGCACTGACCTTCTGAAGAGTGTCCCCTTCCACCCACTGTATCCCTGTAACCCTGCATTCACCAGAGCTAACCTAACTTGCCTGCACATCCCTGGACACTATGGGCCATTTGGCATGGTCAGTCCACAAAACCTGCTCATCTTTGTGGGAGGAAACCACAGTACCCAGAGGAAATGCACGCAGAAATAGTCAGGAAGTCATCAGAGGCTGGAGTCGAAACCAGGTCCCCGGCAGTGTGAGGTAACAGTGCTAACTACTGAGCATCTGTGTTGCCCCCATTTTATCTAAATGTTGGCCTCTTCAACAATACAGAACTTGTAACAGTAGAATTGTTACAAAAAATGTTATGAATTTAAATTTTGTCATCGGTATTTGTTAATGTCTTAGAAAAATCATCAGGCAACTGACGAACATTAAATTAATGGTTTGCATAACACTTGCAGGAAATAACTTTGTCACATTAGATACCAACATAGACATGGTTTGGAAAATGTATGAGCACTCAGATGTTTTTCATTATCCTCAATGGAATTTGTTTTATGTTAACACCCTTTATTTCAGATTTTGATATGCAGTTGATTCCAACATTCAGTAAATACTTTACACTCTTCTCATGTTTTATTCAAGAAAACATCAACACTTTCTGTTTTTGCTTGTCATAACAGATGCAGGAGAGGCTACATGAATGATAATAGCTTTTTTTTTGGGTTATCTTCTCAGAATCTCAATTTGTTTACAGTTGGGTACATACCTCTTAATTGTACTGTGTGTGATGAGGGTAGGAACACTTGGCCAATTTATTTTAATAAGGTTAACAGCTTTGGTGAAATAACACAAAGCAATTGCTGAAGCAATCATATGTACTCATGTGCTGGTATCTTGCAGGATATTTAATTTCTGCTGAATGAATTTCTGTTCATGTATAATGCTAGGTGCAGGAGATGTGTGGACTTCATAACAGCATTTTAAACAGACACCCTTGAAACACCACCTAAAAACAGAAATTGATGGAAATTTCAGTAGATCAGGGATGAGGGAATAAAAAGTTGAGGATTCAGCTGAGAGTTGGATAAATGGTCATTAACCTGAAGTTTGAACTCAGGACATAAATGTTGCCTGACCTGCTGAGTATTTCTAGTATTTTATATTTTTATTTCATATTTCCAGCATCCACACTACTTAATCTTACAATTGTGTTATATTTGCAATTTAAGTACATTTTCTTCTACGAAAACATGGTGCTTTATAATGCAGGGTATATTTCAGCAAACGAACTGAGATAAAGTGCAGACAGCTGTTTCCTCTTCACATTGGCACATTGTCTGTTCATTATGAATATTGAAAGACACTGCTAGTTTGCACATGGATGGAGCTCCGTTCATCAGCAATCATTTTAATGTTGGGGTGTCAAGTTGCCTACTTTGTTGTGACATTAAATGTACTCAAACAACCCACCTCTGTACTTTGGAAATTCAACCTTTCATGACTGGAAATGCATTGAAAATGTGACAATATATGCACTTAGATCCAAACAAATTATACTCAACACACAAACGTTTGTCCGTTATTGAACTCCTTTGAGCTCCTTAGGCCATTCTCAACCAAAATTCTTGGCTTGATGCCTTGGACTAAAGAGCATATTGTATTGGTGTTGACATTTAATGGTGGAGTGTGCGCGATTGTCCTCTTTGCAGGAGGTCCTGTAATTTGCCTACATTGTATCACCACTGCCATCATGACCCTGTTTGCTTTCACACCCAACATCAACTATGCATTGCAAGAAAGAATACTATGAATTTACATCATGAATGCTTGATTTTTTTCATACTGAAGTTGTTTATCTTTTTTGTTCCATGTCAGTGTTGTTCTGAGACAAGTGACAGATGGTGCATAGAACTAAGGAAGCTAAAGATAGTGAAATAAGGCAAAATAGTTGATAAAGTGGCAGATAGCAACTAAACAAAGAGGAAAAGAAAAGGAAGAAGTTGCAGTGAGAAGGAAAAACATTGACAGTGATAGAATGCCAGAAGAACCAGTCTTACAGAGACCAAGACTCAAGGGTGTCAGTAAACATCCATTCTTTAATAATCTTCATCACATTTGTGAGTCAGATTCAGAATATGATTTCTGGCATTAGATCAATGGCCAGTTAGCTTAACATCAACTATCACGAAAATCCTGGAGACTATCCTTAAGTAAGCTGTAACAATGCACTTGGAAAATGTCAATGCAGTCAGCTCGTCAACATGGTTTTATGTCAGGAAAATCTTGTTTGACTAATTTATTAGGGCTATTTCAGGAAGTAATGAGCAACATGGATGAAGGGGAACCTGTAGTTGTGATTTCGTGCAATTTCAGAAGGCATTGACAAGATGCCACATCAATGCTTACTACACAAAACAAGAGCTCATAGTGTAGGAGATAATGTCCTACAAAGGATTGTGTTGGGACCTCAATTATTTAGTCTACATCAAGATTTGGATGTCAGGGCCGAATGTAAGGTTGCTTCATTTGTTGATATTGCAAAGTCAGATAGGCATGTAAGTTGTGAAGAGCACATGTTTACAAAGGGACATAAATGAGTAAAGTGAGTGGGTGAAGTTTTCGTTTATAGCTTACAATGTGGAAACATGTGAGATTCTTCACTTCGTCCAGAGGAGCAGAAATACAGCATGTTATTTAAAACGAGAGAGATTGAGGAACTCTGTGGCACAGAAGGATTTGGGTGTCGAGGTTAATATGTAGGTATTAGCAGTGATTAGGATGAGAAATGGAATGTTGTCATGTATTGCAATGGGAATGAAAAATAAAAGTTGGCATGTTTTGTCATAGTCGAACAATACATTGGAGAGACTACATCGAGAGTATAATGATCAATTTTAGTACAAATTGTATGAAGCAGTTCAGAGAAGATTCACCTAACTGATTCCTGGAATGAGAGCATTAATCTTTGAGAAAAGTTACTTCAGATTGGACCTGCAGAAGAATGAGAGAGACTTTGAGAAAATCTATAAAATTCTAACAGGACCAGACTGTGTGAATGCAGGAAAGATTTCCAATGACTGAAGAATCCAGAACCAAGGACCAGAATCTAAGGATAGAGGGTAGGCCATCTATTACTGGGATCAGGAGAAATATCTTCATCTAGAGAGTTGTGAGTCCTTAGAATGCCCGTAGAACGTTTTTGGAGTGAAAGGGATCAAACGATTTGGAGAGAAAATGAGAACAGGGTACTGAGTTAGATGATTAGCCATGATCACATTGAATACTATAGCAGGTTCAAAAGGCTGAATAAACTACTCATGCTCCGATTTTTTTCTATTTCTACGATCCATTGAGTTTAGTGGATTGAGAGGTCATCCAAAACATGTGATCCTCAGACGGTTTGACAGGGTGCTGCAATGACATGTCTGCCTGTGGGAGGGACTGGAACTAGGGTGATACCCTTTAACAAATGGCACCTTTCATTTGAAACAGAATCTTTTTCTGACAGTCATCGGCCTGTGGGACTTTGTTCCCTCAGGAGTGGTGGAGGCAGGGTGGTTGGCTATTTTTCAGACCAAGGCTGATTTTTAACTTACCAGAGAGTCAAATCCTAACACTTTAAGCAGGAAATAAGAGTTGAAGCCATGATGAGCCATGACCTTTCGAAATGCCAGATCAGACTTGAGGGGATGAATAGCCTCCTGCTCCTAATTTGTTGATTTGAATCAGGGATATATTAAATCTGGAGTGCACAAAGGCCATTTTTGACCTGTTGCCCAAAATAGTAAAGTCTGACTGCTGCTCTTAAGGAGTCACCTGTCTCACAATGTTCTTCTTGTAGAAACAACAATAAAATCAAAAAATTCTTGAAAACATCCATTAAATATCATCACTGAAGATTCATCAAGAAATCTCTTTAATTATGCTCAAGAAGGAAGAACTTTTAATGCTGTGTATCATCAAATATTTGCTGTTTCAACAAAATGCAGGCAATAATACTAAAAAGATTGAGTGATGCAACGGGCATGGCCTTTGACAATGATGATGAAATGTTCAGAGTATGAACAAACATTGAAAAATAGTTATGGATTTGGATTTTGCTCCATAGAATTTTGAGAGTGACGCTGAGGATGCAGGAAATGATTAATAGAAATCATAAAAATGCAGATCGTAAATTCAATTTGAGTCCAATAAAGCTATTGAATTAAATTTGTTATGAAAAGAAATGATTTTTGCCAAATATTTATGCATATAATAATTTTGAATTATGTTAAGATTGTTAATTGAAACAGTTATGAGAAATTAGATAATGAAGTGAATGTTTGATTGAAACCCATTTGCTATAAGAAATGTTTCAACTAAAATAGTTCATAGAGACATTTCTGTGGTCTGATTTCAGCTTTAATATCTTGCACACTCAATCCATTGTAGTGCAAATATATCACCTTATTGCTTCATGATAATATTTTCCCTGTCTTCTGATTCTCAGTGTAATTATTCATTTTCATGGCTTGATTTCCAGTCAGACAAACTGAACTAGCTGTCTTAAAATAAAATTTAACAATGTTGAGGAAACAGAATAGACCAGGCTGAATCTATGGAGAGACAATGGACCTTCCTTAGGCGGAGACAATAATGGCAGGCATGGTGAGTTAATTGGGCAAATGTCCAAAAATCAAATTCTCACTGTTGAGATAAACCTTTGCAATTAAGATAACTTGCTGTCAGCTGGAGAGAAGCCTCTGTACATGCATTGACACCTCCTTAATTAGACAATTCACTGGAATTAACTTCCCCAGCCCAACTAAGTTCTGCTCAATTAAGACGTTTGACTCTTAAGAAGCTGTCAATTTTGCTCTTTGGCATCCAGTTTAAATCAATACATAGAATGGGCTGGCTCGAATATCCATCTCAATCATCATCGTCTTTTTGTTGTAACCTGTAAAGCTGCAGTAGATGTTTCCATGGGCACTAAAGCAGAATACCTTCTTGGCCATTCACTCTGCACAAATGGGGAATGGCATCAGAGTTTGCTTCATAGGTAGCACTTTAGTGGAAAAGTAGCAACATTTGCCTCAGAGCCACATGCTCCTACCTTGCCTTCTGCAGTCATGCATGGTTCTATGGAACAGTGAAACATCAGTGTGAAGCAGGGTATGTATTATATGGCATGCTGCTATGTCGATGTCAAAACTGGTGCGCAAACAAGCAGCCTTCACAGCAAACACACTACATGTGAATGAAGAGCATGACAGTGTGGGAAAGGGAAAGAGGAAGCTTGCTTAGTGGAGTGAGGGTGGACTCCAGTTCGTCAGCAGGTAGCATCACATTCAGTCGAGTGGACGTGCCAGTTATAGATGGGGGGGTGAGCCAAGGTCAGTCAGGCAGTTGTCCAACACCAGTCTGGGATCTGCACCACTACAATCAGGAAAGTTGAGCAATCCAGGAATCTGAGCAAAATCAGTCTCCATTGGTCAGTCAGGATCATTTTACAAATTCAGTATGGGGAGGGCATTGGGCTGTAGTCAATTGGAGCAGTTTTGCCACATCAGTCAGAGTGATGAATCACTCCCAGACAGAGGGTGGAGAGTACATAATCCACTGGGAAGTTAAAGGTTTTGTCCATAACATGATTAAGGCTGTAGGCATCTCTCAACTGGTGATTGGCATGGTTTTATTTGTTAGCTGTGAAAATGGTTATGGAGAGCAATTGAATATGGTTTGGTGCGATCCAGTAGGATAGGGGGGAAGAGGACCGGACGTTCTCGAAGTGGGTGTCAGTGTTACAGAAAAGGATTGAACTCCCTGAATGGTCACATCATTTATAATAGCCATGCATGACTTGATGTCCAAGGAGCTTTAATGACTCATACATCCTGGAGTACTCTCAGGTACCAGAGTCTTTCAGAGGTCCTCCCCCTGCTGATGACATCTCATTGCCAGGTATATTTCTGACAAACTCCAATCAGAAGTATTGTCGAATCATAGGTCTCTTGAAAATGAGAATCTGATGCCTGGACCAGTCAGATGATGTCATGCAGTACAACGAAGACAGGCTTTCCTCCGTCAGGATGGTGGGCTGCCACGTCCACATTCTCAGGCACCAATCAGTGACAAGGAGGATGAACAGGAAGGAGAAGGAACTTCTGAGGAGAAAGATGAAGGTGGGAATATTCAGACCAGGAGGACCGTCAAAGAGAGGAAGACAGGTCCACCAAGCCTGCAAGTCCAGAGAGAACTTGAAAGTCACTCCTGTCCAGGATGTCTAAGCAGGGTTGAGATAGCCTGGTGTTATTTCATTTTTAGACCTCTGCTTGCCATGTGCTACATTGTCAAGGATGTTTTTTTGCTGTTTGATTTATCATTGAAATAAAATGTTGACTTTTCCTTTCAAATGTGGATCTGAAGACTTCACTTCTGTGAAAGCTGAAGTGTATGTGTCTGGTCCAACATGAGCACAAAATATAGCTGTAATACTCTGAGTATCTGTGTGACTATGCACTCCTGGATGTTTGCACTGAAGTGATCATTGTGTCAAAGACATGACTCACATCAAGGAGTCCACTCCCTGCTGAATACTGTTGAATGGTGCCACATGCTGAGACTGCTCAATCTGAGCTTTAGCTCCTCACTATCTCTGAAATGCCTCAGAATGCAAAGAGCCTTCAATATAATACTGGAGCACCCTCACTGACAGTGCTCCCCCTACTGTAGGGTGACATGTACTCTCCAGGCAGCTGCACAATTACATAAAGTTGACAGATGACTTACCAATTTCCCACTTCACATCTCACATCCTTAAATTCTGCAATGTGGCCTGGAGAACCCTCAGACATTTTCCTACTGGAGCCTGACCAATTCTGCCATTATTCTTCGAAGATGCATGTGAAGAATATATCTGTCGTATGTGGCAGGAGCTAGTTCCTCCCCTTGACCTTAATATTAGTGTCAGTGTCTCTGAGATTCGTCTGTGTGCTTTGAATGAAATCCCCAACTCAAAGCTGTCGGGTTCGAGGCAGTTGAGGTGGTCTCCACTTTATTTGATTGAGAAAGGTTGGATGGTGAATAAATGATTAAAATGCAGAAACATCTTTGTGCCGGTTGAAGGTGTTCTATCTCACTTCAGAGAGCCTTCTTGTATCTTTATTCGGACAATAAGACTGGAACAGACTGGAGGACAGTACAAGTGACTTTGTATTTCAAGAAATTCAGATGGTGTACAATGTTTGCGCCGTTTTTTAGCCAATGTGCCCTAGAAACATTTTATTTTCTTCTGTTCCTTCCTGCTATGTCTAGCTTCAAGCCTGACTTGCGAAGTACGGGTGTAGGATGACTGCTGACTGGGTGTTCTCTTGTGGGGATCAGAGTCACGGGTGTCCTAGCTACCGAGAATATTCTGCCTGATGTAGCTGGACCATCCTTACCTGGAAGCAAGGTGGTCACTGACAGAGGGGAGGTGGGGGGACAGGGCAAATCTAAAGTATCCTGGGAAGACATTATTGATATGCCTGTCTGTATTGATCCTGTTCCCTGTGGCCCCATCATATCTGCTTGAAGAAGGAACATCTGGAGTGAGGTTGTGTTATCTTAACTTTCTCACTTCAACATTGATCCTGAGAACCCATAGCTAGAACATTAGACTGTAGTTTAAGGCACATATTTGCCAGCCACTGAGTGTTCTGCTACATCTGGTTCTCCAAGCGAGCTGCCACCCTTTCTGAGGAGGCAGTCACCAGAAGAGTGAGAGCTTGGATAGACTCATTCACCTTCCATTCTAGCCTGTGGAGGGCCTCTGCATGACATTCCCATGGCTTTCTCTGCAGGTTGACCATGTAACTTATGGTCATGTATGGAAACAGACGTTTTGCATGGGGCTGAGCAGGTGCCTAGTCTTCAGCAATCATCTGAGTGGAAGAGAAATCAGGCATTTCTTCCTTGACTAGCGGCAAACATATTTCAGTAAGAAGTTGACCAGATTCTGTCCCTCAAGCCTCATCTAGCTAATGTAGCTGCTGAGTTGATTGTCCCTGTTTCTGTGCTACCTTCCCCATGTATCCACCAAGGACTCTCAGGTAGAGGAGGGAGCACACACTTCAGATTCTTGCAACGAACCTGGTATGGGATGATGCTAGTGCCTGCAGATGTCTGTCACTGTGTTACTATTGATCTGTCCCTTTGCCTAGTTCACCAACTTACTTTAGTTAACCCTGCATTCATGTCCATATAGCTGCCCTCATTTATTTTGGAAAATGCTATCATCGGATAATAACCTCCTTTTCAAACTGCATGTAAATTCAATCGTATCATGGTTGCTCCTACCTGGGAGCATCTTAACTTTAGATTTGTTTAATCCTGTCACATTACACAATTCCAAGACTAATATAATCTGCTCTGTGGTCAGTTCCAAAATGCTATTTTAAGAAATTACCTCAAAAATATTTGATGAACTTCTCATCCATACTTTGACTGCTAATCTGATGTTTCCAGTTTATATGTAGATGAGAATTGCCATCCATGATTATTCCTGTTCTTTTGTCACAAACATCCAATATTAAAAATTGGGGTTACTGTTAAGGGGCTGGCAGACTACTCTCATTCATGACTTCCTTCCCTTTATTAGTTTTACCCAATTCCTCATCTCTACCCAAAGTGATCTGATATCCTGATCTCCTAATGCAATCTCCTGACCCCATGCAATCTCTAACCATCACACAAATGCCATCTATGAATAGCAGTGCTACTCCTCCACTTTACAGAGCTTCCTATTTATCTTGAAATTTTTACGTGCCTTTACTCAAACCTTAGCATCTTGAAACCATGTCTCTGTAATAACTATCAGAGCATATCATTTTACTTCAATGTGTGCATCATTGTATTTACTGAGTTATGAATGTTAGACGCATTCAGTATGGAGCCTTGAGCTTTGCCTTTTTTTCTTTGTAACATCTAGTTTTCATTCTTGGTATGTTTGTAGATTTTTTTCCTCCCTGCCCATCTAGTCATTATCTTTGCCCCATTTCAATTTTTACTATTTTGCTCTCTGAACTTGTCCCTATTGTTTGAAATCTTACATCTTTCAACATTTGATCCCTTGCCCCTACCACTTAGTTTTATACTGTAACAACTTCCCTATTTATATAGTTTACAAGAACACTGGTCACAACACGTTTCATGTGTCCATGATCCTTATGGTACAGCCTCCAATTTCCACAGTCTTGGTGCCCCAGACCTGTGAACTGGCACTCACTTCTCTTTGAGTCACATGTTTATATCTCAAATTTTATGTACTCTATGCCAATTTGTATGTGGTTCAGGTAGTAATCCAGAGATTATAACCTTTGAGATTTTGCTTTTAAATTTCGTGCTTAGCTCTTCATACTTTCTGCAGAAACACTTTGTCATTTGTATCTACATGAACCAGTACCACTGGTTCCATCCCCCTGCAAGTTACTTTCCAGTCCTGAGAAGCTGTTCTAAATCCTAGCACTGGGCAGAATGACAGCCATCTCTGATTTTGACTTTCCGATTTTGCTGTGGAGCACAAAGTCACTCTCCCTCATTGTACTATCACCTATTCCCAATATATTCTTTTATGCTCCCCTTGCTTGAATGGCTTCCACTGCCATCACGAGGAGAAAGTGAGGACTGTATGTGCTGGAAATCAGAGTTGAGAGTGTGTTGCTGGAAAAGCACAGCAGGTCAGGCAGCATCCGAGGAGCAGAAGAATCAACGTTTTGGTCAAAAGCCCTTCATCGGGAATTGACAAAGTCCTGATGAGGGGCTTATGCCCAAAACTTTGATTCTCCCACTCCTTGGATGCTGCCTGACCTGCTTTGCTTTTCCAGCAACACACTCTCAACTTCCAATGCCATCACAACATGGTCAGTTTGCATATCTATTGTGTGGACCCAAACAGACTGAGAGAACCGCAAACATATTGGACAATCACAGACAGATGTTCCTACGTTCCTGCCATCTGGATCTCCTTACTTGCCTCACTAACAGCTGCACCCTTCTATCATTGACCACTGATGAATCAGAAAATCTTTTCCTATGTGGTGTGACAGCATCCTGGTACAGAGAATCCAGGTAACTTTATCCTTCCCTGATATGTCGCAGTGTCTGTAGTTCAGTCTCCAACTCATAAACTCTGAGCTGAAGCTGCTGAAACTTCACGTTTTTGCAGATATATTATCTCTGGACCAGAATGGCATCTAGAATCTCCCATGTGCCCTGAACTGACATTGTAGTTGTAATTATTTAACTATATTACTCACTAATTTGTGTTGTCTTTTTATTCACTTATTTTAACTTTACTAGCAATTTGTATATCATGTTAAAATTTAAGAACAGATAATACATTTACCACTTGTCAGTTACCCACCAAACAAACAATCACACCAACACTGAGGACGTGCTTATCATACTGTACAATAAAGAGAAGGATACAATGTGATGGAACACTCTGAGAGTATGCATAACCATGACAGGTTGTGATCTGCGCTCCTTAAGTGAGCAGGCAAAGCACTGGCCAGGAAGCTTCAGTAGCTTGAGAGGATGATGTGGTTGGAAGCTCTTCAGTGCATCTCATGCCTGTAATGCTGAGGCTTGTGGGCTGTAACCATTGATGAGATGTTTATGGCTGGCAGAGTGAAACTGAGTGATGCCCTTATGTGTGTGAGGTAGCAGAAAGAAGATGATCACACATGCTGTCATGGAAAACAGGAGATTGTTCATTTTCTTGCAGCACTATTTGTCATCTATTTTGTCTGGGCCAGTGGTATTGATTCTGGATCAGTGGTGCTGGAAGAGCACAGCAATTCAGGCAGCATCCGACGAGCAGCAAAATCGACGTTTCGGGCAAAAGCCCCTGATGAAGGGCTTTTGCCCGAAACGTCGATTTTGCTGCTCGTCGGATGCTGCCTGAATTGATGTGCTCTTCCAGCACCACTGATCCAGAATCTGGTTTCCAGCATCTGCAGTCATTGTTTTTACCTCAGTGGTATTGATCTCTATTACAATCAAGACTGACCTGACAGGATGGCCTCTTGATGCCATCTCTTGGGATCAGGATAGATCTTCTCTAAGTGATTCTGTCCAGCAGGATCTGTAAGGCAGCATCAGGAAACCTTGGGGGCAGTTTTGCCTTCAAGGTAGGTCTTTCTGGGCTTCTGGTTACCACCCCAGGGTGATTAGAAGAATTCGAAGTATGGGTGAAGTGTTGTCCAGCTGGCGTTTCAGGATGGAGCCAGAACGCTTGACACCAGAAAGTATCAACAGTGACGAGAGCTTCCTGCTCAGACACTACATGTGATTTGCTGAGTATTTGACCAATGTCTCACATTGCATAGATGAAAAACTGAAGTGCATTAATACGTGAGATAACTCGCCCAGGGCATTCATGGACATGACATCATATAAGGCATTGTCACCTTTGTGGATGACACCTTCATCATCACCAAACAAAATAAATTAGAGGAAACCTTCAAGACCATCAATAATATCCTTACTGGCATAAAATTCACTTAAGAGGAGAAAAACAACAACAAACTGTCATTCCGAGATGCCACAGTAGAGCAAACAGCCAATGGGGAACTTCAAACCAGCATCTACAGGTAAACAACACATACGGACCAAATACTGAAAGACAGAAGCAATCAACCCAACACTCACAAACGAAGCTCCATTAAGACATTATTTCAATGAGCCACCACACACTGCAGCACAGAGGAACTACACAGAGCAGAGGGAAATTGCCTATGCAGTGTATTCAAAAAGAACAGGTACCTAATGAACACAGTCTGCCGATTTCTCAGCAACAAACCTGAACAAGCAGAGAAAACATGTCCAGAAACTCAAGCCACTCTCCCCTACATCAAAGACATCTCAGAAATGACTGCTAGACGACTCTGACCTCTTGGCATCATGGTAGCCCACAAACCCACCAACACAATAGCAGCTAATAAACTTGAAAGACCTTATACAGACAACAAACAAAACTAATACAATTTACAAAATATCTTGCAAGAACTGTAACAAACACTACATTGGATAAATAGGCAGAAAACTAGCCACCAGGATACATGAACATCAACTAGCCACAAAAAGACATGACCCACTCTCACTAGTATCCTTACATACAGATAAGGAAAGATTCCACTTTGACTGGGACAACACATCCATCCTCAGACAAGTCAAACAGAGACATTCATGAGAATTCCTAGAAGCATGGCATTCCAACTGGAACTCTATCAACAAACACATTGACTTGAATCCCATTTACTACCTCCTGAGAAAATTAACAGGAAAAGATGTCACCACAAGAAATTACATCACCACAGGAAATGGCATCAGCAACCCAAAAAAACCTAAAAACATAAATAGAAAGTGGGCCATGTCACCAGCACTTCATCCGGAGGCTCACTGATGATGTTACCTCGTATGGTAATGAAATGTCTGAAAACGAGCCTTCCAGCTCAGTGAGCAAACCTACATCCATTGTCATATTACTTTAACTTGTACGTGTAAAGTCTTGGCCAGAGTTACTGTTTCAGGGAGATAATCTTTTTGTCATACCTCTTATACCCAATACTGTTTTGTATTGCTTAAAAGTGATGGTCTTCAGTACATTTGTGGGTGTCTGAGCATGATGAAAGCCACATGCTAAATATCTATCCATTTTTCTCCCCTCAAATGTTGGTTGAGTTGCTATGCATCCCCATTCTTCTTATATTTTATGTTTTCAAAAGTTGTTGTGTTCATTGTCAGCCATTAATTCCATGGAGTTGGGTGTTGTATGATATTTGTTTTGTATCCTGGAACTATGCATTGTAGTTAAAGAGAATTAAAGGGCAATTGTAGGTGTCTTGACAGAGTTGAGTTGCAAAAGGGAAAAGATGGAGATAATGTTGTCGCTAAAATAACTGCTGAGATGTTTATTATTGAACATTTGAATGTGAACAAAATGATTTTAATTACCTTAACAAAATAGTGTTACAACCAGCATGTATTAACAGCATTCTGAGAATTTAACTTATGCCTACCTGACGAAAGAGCAATGCTCTGAACATTCATATTTTCAAATAAACCCATTGGATGATAACCTGGTGTTGTGTGATTTCTGACTTTGTCCACCTCAGTTCAACACTGGCACCTCCACTTGATGCATTCTGATGAAGAAAATAAGGTATGACATACTGATGTCCTATATCCATGATGTGCTGGTGTTGGACAAAGTCAGAAATCACATGACACCAGGTTCAAGTCCAAAAGGTTTATTTGAAATCACAAGCTTTTGGAGCTTGGCACCTCCATTAGGTGAAGCCTAAAAAGCTCTGAAAGCTTCTGATTTCAAATAAAGCTGTTGGACCATAACCTGGTGTCATTTGATTTTACTCAAGGGTCATTTCTATGAAGTACACTTTTTGTACAGATTGTATGCTATTCTTACTGTCAAGAATCTCATTCACCTTATATTCAGTGACATTTCTTGATGAACCATCATTATTGAAGGGATAGATCACCTCCAAAGATTACTCATAGCTCTTAGTGTTCACAGTTTTGCTGACACATGTGACTTTAGTGTCTTTGAATCAAATAGTACTTTACTTAAAAAAGGTGTGAACCTTTGATTCTGGATGTTCTAAACCAAACAACTACATGAACATTTTCTAAGTTATTACAATACAAACATTTTTGTTTATATACATTTGGAAAATATTTGCCATCACTGTATTCAGAACATGATTTAAGCTCTGAACAAAGACTTGAAGCTGGAGAAAAATGTACGGTTATGGAAACAATTGAATATTTTAATGCATAATTCTGCCAAATTCTGTTATGTAATTTTAAGAAGTTAATTACCGAAATAATTGGACTTGGCCTGAAATGGGGCATGTGCTCAGTGAGGTCAGAGACAAGACCAGGGCAAATTGGTCCTTGGCCAACTTTGGTCTTGGCCAGCAAACTAATTTGGGGTCCCAGCTGCATTTGCCCATCGAACTGGTAAGGCTGTTGTCTGACTGAAGTCATTGCTGGGATTGTGATGAAAGTGCTGCTGGTGGATTAGTGTGCACTGGGCAGAGGCAGGAATCAGAAAGGGAAAGAGCATTGGCTGATGTTGATCTGTAATTTGATTTGCTCCTCTTGCTCAATCAGTAAGGTCCTTAAAAGCAGCCCAAGTTATGTTTCTAATAGCTTTCAGGGCATTTGGCTTGGCTGCAAAGAGCAGGAACAACTTGCAGCATGCATCGCACACTCTGCTCCTACTTTGCATATTCAAGTGGTGGCATGCCTATTTCAGTCCTGTGTCCATGTTGACAAGAGAAGACATATCACAAAGAAGTGGTTTGCAGTCAGTTTGAAGTATACTTGTGCATGCTTCCTCCTATATTGGAGATCTAGTCTGTATAATGATTGTGGTATGATCCATTTTATCGGCCAATGTGTATGCAGATTTGAAATGCTAATTGAAATCAAAGTAAAAGTGAAAATTCTGTTACTGAAATAACAACAATCTGACTGTGCAAAATATAACTGAGGGGATACCACACTATTGTTTGCCATAACCTATCGTTATTATGTGAAATTTGGAAATATGGTCATAACAGATCCAGAAAGACTGTTAAAGTTGACAGATCATAAAACAGAATTAAATTTATTAAAGAGCATTGTAAAATGATACTTTTGGTAGAATGAGGAGCTACATGCTGGAACAGCTGATTGTACAGAAATCTTGAGGATGGCCAAACGAGTTCAGAAGTTTGTTACTTGAACATAAATGTGTGGAATATTTGGCTATGGTTGTACAAACATACGCCCAGATATTCCGATCAAGATTGGAAACTCAATTTCTGGCCCTAGTCAGTTTAAAAAAATTCCCAAGAACTTTTAGAGGACTTCTGTGTTGGAGATTCCTGGAAATGGACTTAAGCTGGAAACCATAAATCCAACGACAAAGATGATGTTGGGAGAAAACAAACCCCTTTTTGCAGCAATCATTGTGTTGTAGTCTGTGTGTTAGCTTTCCAGCAACACAGCCAGCCACTTTGATGGCTCCTGTGAAAGGGTAAGTGTGTCATAGGATTACGGTTTTTGGGTGGCATTTGGCTGAGGTGTTCTGATGTCAGGTGGTGCCATGTGTGTGAGGAAAGTGGCAAACCAGATGGATGAAATGGGTTGGGTACCAGGAGGCTAGGAATCTAGAGTGCCAGAAAAGTGAATGATTGAGTGCTAAGGAAGATTGTCAGATCTAACCAGTGGAGTGGGTTCTCTGATGCCTGGGCCATCAGACTAGTCATGGAGTGGCTGGGGTGGGGGGTGGGGGCGGGAGGGAAGAAAGGGCTTTGTTTCAGGGAGAATGTGGGGCCAAATTGAGTGTCATTTCCAGGAGAGTTCAGGGTGGTGGGTTGGAGAGGTGGGGTGCTCTGTTCTGGAAAGAGAATAGTTTGTCTGGCAGAGTTACTGTCAGACCCAGGGCTTGTTTCGATAAGTGGAAGCAGTGTCTGGCCCATGTTGGGGGAGCAAAGGTCTATTCGGAGAGATCTGGGATCTGGGCAGCCTAGTTGAAGGATGTACAGGGGGGGCAGGGCTTTCAAGGTAATGGGTCAGGCAGGATAGAATTGGGGGTTGGTGGATTTCAGGCAGGTCTGGGTTCAGAGGAATGTTGCTTTGGTCAAACTCCATGGACATTTTTCTGCCCATGCCTCCAGCTGATCTATATCCTGCTGTATCTTCTGACAATCCTCCTCACCAATCGTAACACCACCAATCTTTGTACCATCCGTAAACTTACTAATTAGACCAGCTACAATTTCCTCCAAATCATGCAGCTCGTCTAATTTATGTAGACCGTGAGCATATGTTATTCTGGTCAGGGCGTCTGTATTTCAAAGGCTTTAATGGGTCAGGAATGGGACATTTATGAGGATCAGTCATGAAATGGTGCATTAGTTTCATAGTGATATTAGATTAAGAGTACATTTTTCATCCTCTAACCTTTCTTGTGTAACTACTAAGCTTCACTGGTCAGAACTGAATTGAATTCTCCAACTTTAATTGGTTCTTTAAGAGGTCTGCATTCACAAGTTTTTGTTATGGACCAGACTGGACCTCTTCAAATGTTTTTACAAAGGTAGCCGAGACCTTAATTTCTTTCTTATTTTAAAGGTAAATGTGAAGTGCCAAATTCCAGAAGCATTGCAATTAATCAAAGTACGCGATGTTAAGCAAAATATCATTTATTTACACACTATAGTTAAATACAAACAAAAAATGAATGAGGAATTTAGAATAACTTAACTATTGGAAAAGTTAACTGATTAATACATATGGAACCTATTCCTAGTTACCTGTTCCAATATAGTAACATCCCAAAATCAGACCCATTGGCAAAAAGGCAAATTCAAACACAGATTCTTACATGCAGTTCTCTAATCCAGGAGGAAGAAACATCAAAAGAAAATTGAGAGTGTAGTAGCTAGGACACATTCACTGAAGCTTCCAACTCTTTTGAGATGCCAAACAGTTTCTGACTGCTTAAAGATAAAATAAACTCAAAAGCCTGCTTTGTGAGAGCTGGCCACAGACAGGCTATTTCTTTTGTTACAACTTAAAAATAACCTAAAGGCCTCACAAGTTGTTCACATAATTCGACTTCAAGTAACCAGTTTGTCACCTCTGCCTTACAGTGTTTCTTCAAAAAAAACAACAAAACATTTCAAAGTGATGGCATCATCACAAGTTTCAGTTTCCTTCACAGTGTCTGTGAATCTTCTGGGTTTGGGATTCCACAGTGGCCCAACACGCAACCCCAGTCTACACTGCTCTCATGACTCTCTTGGCATGGAATATGTGGGCCATGGAGCATCAAAAGAAGGAACACTTTAAAAATTATTCCTCAACTAGAGTATTGTGCTCAGTTGTGGGCACAACACTTTAACAAGAAACTCAGATATTAGAGACAGTGCAAAAGTATTGACTTTATTAGAATGGTACCATGGATGAAAGATTTCAGTTTTATTGAGAATCTGAAGAAGTCGACCTTGTTCTCTTTGAAACAGAGAAGGTCGAGGTGAGATCTCATTCTGGTGTCCTGAGTCATAGATATAGCAATTGGGAAGATACTGTCAGAGATGCTGTGGCACGACTGTTGCTAACTATAAGATACAGACTTAAGGGTATTGTCTCAGAATGAGGGAACAGCACAGTGGTTCAGTGGTTAGCACTACTCCCTCACAATGGCGGGGAGTTGGGTTCGATTCCACCCTTGAGCAACTGTCTGTGTGGAGTTTGCACACTTTCCCTGTGATGATATGGATTCCCTCTGTGTGCTCTGGGGGTTTTCTTCCACATTTCAAAGGTGGACAGTTTGGTGGATTGGCCATGGGAATTGCAGGGCTACTGGGGTAGGGTCGAGAGATGGGTCTGAGTGGAACTCTTTTATGGTTGGCTCAGTGGTTAGCACTGCTGCCTCACAGTGCCAGGGACCCAGGTTCAATTTCCGCCTCGGGCAACTGTCTGTGTGGAGTTTGCACAGTCTCCCCATGTCTGCGTGGGTTTCCTCCCACAGTCCAAAGATGTGCAAGTTAGGTGAATTGGCCATGCCTATAGTGTTAAGTGTAGGGGAATGGGTCTGGGTGGGTTGCTCTTCGGAGGATCGGTGTGGAATTGTTGGGCCAAAGGGCCTGTTTCCACACTGTAGGGAATAGAATCTAATCTAACCTAAAAAAAACGTTGTTGCGATTATCTTTTCAGTGGTAAATTAGAACAAATGGCTGTTCAGCAAATTCTGACTCCTATAGGCAGCTGATCCAATAATTGTTGTTTTACACTCCTGCTCCTGTTGTAGTTGACAGAATGCCTGATATTCTCACTTTTTTTCTCTGTGGCTGTTAACTGCTGTTGCACGATGTGCAATTGTAACTAAGACAATTGTGATTTCTGTGTTGTATTGTTCCAGTGTAAAGGCCAGCAATGTAAGGACAGGAATACTTGATGAGTAATTTTTGTTTTGTCAATGCAATGATTAACTCATCAAACATATTTAAGTGCATTTTTTGGTATCTTTTAATTTGAAAAAAATGTTATCATTTTTAATCCGATTAATTTTATTGTAGCTTTTATTTCATTCATGATGGCCTCACTGGCTAGGCCTGCATCTATTTCTCATCCTTAATTACCTAGAGGTCAGTTGCTAGTCGACCACATTACTGTGGATTGAGAGTCACATGTAGGCCACACCACATATGGGTGGCAGTTCCCTTCCCTAAAAGTGTAGAATGAACTATCACAGGAAGTGGTGCAACTGTAGCTGCATCCAATGTTCAAAAGCCATTTGGATAAATGCATGAAAAGAATAGGTTTGGAGGGATGGGTACAAATGCAAATAGAACTAGGTTTTTTTTCCCTCGTGATTATCATTAGAATCTTAATTCCAGATTTTTATTGAATTCAAATTCCACCATTTGCACAGGAAGGATTTGAACCCAGCTCTCCAGCACACGGCCTATGTCTCCAGATTAATAGTCTGATGATAATATCACTAGGCCATTGCTTCCCCAACATGAATGAAGCTACCATAAAAGATTGAGGAATTTTCACTGCACATTACCTTCAGGGCACCTTAAGTTTCGGTAAACATTTGGACTGGCTTTCAAAATATCTTACTGAAGAAGATCTCACTCAGGAAAATGGCCATCCACAAAGGATTAATTCATCACCTTTGGCAGTTTCCATTGGCTGCCCTTGCTTGTGGGCCTTTGTGGAGGCTCTAAGCATTGAACTGGTTCTTTATGGAGTAAGCGTGTCAATCGGTGTGTGTTCCAATCTTTTGAATGAATTTTGGAATTTGTGAAAAAGTTGATTATCATACCCTTTAATAACTGGCTGCTTCTATTTTTTTTAGAAAGAACATTTTTAATCTTCTAAAGTCAGGTTAAACCATGAATGTGTATCTGTTGTGTGTCTCGTTATCAATTATAAATTGAGAAACAACGTAAACTTATGTGAGAAAACATTTTTAAGATTCTGGTTGACAACAGGAACTGAATTGAATTGAATTGAATTTATTGTCACGAGGCACAGTGAAAACCTTTGTCTTGCGAGCAATACAAGTTTTAACACAGCATACTGTGTTTATAGTATGCAAATGAGTTTCGGTAACAGCTTAATGACAATAAAATACTTCTCAAAATGAATGCAATTTTGGTTAGGCATTCAACCATCATGGAAGCACAATCTCTCTTTGTGAATTTATTTGGTAAATTAACTAATGGAATGCATTAGTTTAGGCTTCCATTCCATTGTTCTGTTTAAATTATGCAGTAAAGTTCCTCAGCACCATAGTACACAATCTCTTTCACAATGACTAGTTATGGAAGGAACAAGCTTACCTTTCATCCAGTATGTGTTAAAGTACAATAGTCATAGGTGAGGGATCTGCCTGGTAATTTTAGTTGTGAAGATCTCATCAGTTTTCACCATCAAACTCCAATTAAGATAAGGGGGGAACCTTCCAACACCAATCATGCTACTTTGGGCTAATTAACCAAAGGTCTGAAATTTGACGTGGCAAAAACAGCCTGCACCAGCTCCAAACAGAGAAGATGTGGACAAAGGTCTGGAGGCAATCATTGCGTAGAAGATTTAATCAATTCAAGCTGCAGGAAAATGCAAAGAGTAGATCAGGAAGCAAGGAGGTGAACTTGGCAGTCGTTGTCTTGAAATGCTGCAAGCAGTTTGATACAACTGAGTGGCTTGCTAGGCTCCTTTTACAGAGCAGTTAAGACTTAACCACATTGCTGTGGGACTGGAGTCATGTAAAGGCCAGATCGCCCAAGGATAGTAGGTTTCTTTCCCTGAACATTGAGACAAATAGCTTTTGTGTGATGGTCGCTGATGTGAGCTTGAATTTTCAAAAACATGAAAAACCTCTTACACTGATCTCAGTTTTATTATGACAAACAGTCCAATATCAGGAGCTGACAGTCAGCACGGTAACTGCATAGGATGTTCAATGCATTGAAGTATAAAAAGGATTTCATTTTATTTGAGAATCTATACTCCTAAGATTGCAGTATTACCTTGAATAAATCTTCGGCGTCACCATAGTATTTAATAACCTGTTTGACGATAAAACATTTTTAGGTTCTTACATAAAACAGTAAATACTTCTTTTTGAAAGCAATTAACAAATATCAAGTTTCATGTTACTCTTCCATGAAGGAAAATTGCTTTTTCTAGGGAATAGAGCACAAGTCGAGCTCCTTCTGTTTGATATTTCTTGTGTTTTTTTTAAAGAAAATTCAGTTGTCACACACGAAGGATAAAAATAATTTGAAGGGCTTTTCATCCACCAAGGTCAAGTGATCTCGTGTGGGCTCTATCTTTAATGCCTTCGCCGTGTCAGAGGAAACAAAATGTAATCTTCTCTGTACTGTCAATATGAAGACCTTCAACTATTTCAAGAAAAGTAGAGATGAGGAAGGTCATTGAGGTCATCTTGCTTTGTCTAGCTGGAAGAACCTATAGTCTCCAGCTGTCTCTCAAATGAGTGAAAACTTATGCCTCCGTTCAGAACTCTGTTTCAAGTGTTAATCAGTCACTGTGAAGTGAACATAACATTGTTTCTGACCTTGACTTTTCATCTGAATGTGAGTCTCATGATATACATTAATTATAACCTACCTTGAAGGGGAGCTTCATGGGATTTATTTTCCTCAAATTTGATTTCTTTTGCTATAAGATATCTCACTCACTTCTTTTTGATGGTTGAAGAATTCCACTTTCTCTAGTTTTTGTTAATACCCAATTTAGTCCTCAGATACAATGGGCTACATTTTAAAGTTCGGACCCACTCAGAGTTGTAGCAGTCAAGAAAGGAATTTGCTAGATTATGGAGCAAATGTTTTCACAGCTCTTGAAGTGAGCTATGGCTGAAACATTTTGAGTTTTCCATTGCAACAGATCACTAACCTTTTATAAATCAATGCTGGTACATGTTCAAGACTATTCCCCAGATCTGCCCAGACACTGCAATCACATTGTTAGATTCAATGGCTCATGTAATGCGCTTTCTAATGCTCATGACTTCTGTTATATATTTCCTGTGTGTAACTGCTAGGTCTCTTGATGAGTATGATCAACCATGATCTAAAACCTTGCCCGATTGTCTCCAATTAGCTATCTATAGAGGCACTCAATTGATGAATGAATCCTGATTTCATGTCCAAGTTTAAGAAAGGCAAAATCTTGTAGTAAGTTAGCTCAACTGCTTCTCCTGTGATAATGTATTATTCTATCCACCCACGAGTGGGACATGGTAAAGTAAAAGAGAAAATTTGCATTGAGTACTAAATATCTTCTTGTAAAATGAAGCAAACCACACTTGAAAATACCTAACATGGAGTATTTCATATGAGAGCGAATAATTGGAGATGCCAAAAATCTGAACTATAAACAAGAAATACTGGAAATAATTCACAGGCCATGGAGTATCTATTGAGAGAAAAACAGTCAGTGCTTGAGATGCATGATATTCAACTGATGAAGGATCACTGATCCCTCTAAACAGATCTGCTGAGAATTTCCAACACTTGCTGTTCCTACTGGAGCAAATATAACCCCTTTTCTCCCTTGCCTATCATGCATATCTTTATCTCGACCTCAAAAAAAATTGCAAAAACTACTTAGCACCATTTGAGGAGGAAAAGATCTTTATCTCTGTCCTACTTGGGTGATGACTTCTTTTGAAACAGTGACCCCTAATTCTAGGTTCTTCCATAAGAGGAAGCATTTTCTCCACATCTCCTCTTACAAACCCCTTCAGGATCAGCTATGTTTGAATCAAGTCTGTATTACTCTTCTGGATAGAAGCTTGGACTGTCTAATGCATTCTCATAAGTCACTCAGCCCTATTTTAAAGGTATAAGTCTACTAGTTTTTCTCTGAACTGCTTCCAAAGCATTTACATCCTTCATTATCTGAGGAGGCCAATACTACAGTGCACGCTATTCCAGACGTGGTCTCATCAATGTTCAATATAACTACAGCGCAACCTCCTTACTTTTGTATTCAATTACCTTTGCAGTAAGCAATGACATTCTGTTAACTTTCTGAATTTCTTGCCACACCCACTTGCTAATACTTTGTGATTTATGCATAAAGCCATCCAAACCCCTGGATTTATGCATAAAGCCATCCAAAACTCTGCATTGTCTCACCATTTAATATGCCTCTCTCTTTTTTATTCACATTTTCCCACATTATGTTCCATTTGTCAGATCTCTGCCCACTCACTCAACCTATTTATCTCACTTTGTAGTTTTGTGTCCTTAGTTAATGATGCTCGTTTAATGAGCTGGTGCAGGCATGTTGGGCCTCCTTCTACATTTTTCTGATTCTGTGTTGTCAGAAGACTTAGCAACCATACCTCTAGTCCCTTCATCCAAGTTATTTATGCAAATTGTAAAGCACTGAGACTCCAGCTCTGATTCCTATGGCACAATACTTTCTACATTGTATCAACCAGAAAGTCTGCCATTGACAGCATCTCTTCTTGTTAGCTCGCCAGTCTTCTGTTCATACCACTATTACCCTTACCCCATGAGCTTTTATTTTCTTCAATAATCTTTGACATAGTATCTTGTGAAATACTTCCTGATAACGTAAATACAGTACATCTCTTGGTTACCCTTTATTAGCACATCTGAAATAACGCCAATAGTTTAGCTAAACATAATTTCTTGTTCAGAAAGCCATTTTAATTCCACCTGATTACCTTTTTGTTTTGTAGTGCCCTGCTGTAACATCTTTAATAATAGCTTCCAACATTTTCCAGTGACAGATGTTAAGCTAACTAGCCTGTAGTTTTCTGCTTTCTATCTCCCCTTTTTGAGATCTACTTTGGTACAACATGAATTTCACAAGAAAATATTACAGCATTAAAAAAAACATGAATATGTGCTGACCAAAAATATTAATGTTAAACAATGAATAGTTCATTTTTTAAAAATCATAAAATGAGTAGAAGTGACTTTTTAGAAAGTACCCTTCAGCAGAGCTCAATAATAAAACATTTGTTTTGCATTTTCACTTGGGAAGCAGAACTTGAGGAAGAGCTCTGAGTCTTAGTTACGAGGAAAGGAGGAAGAGTGAGGGGTCAAGCTAAGCAGTTGAATTTAACTAGCAACAGTGTTGTCTTTACTGCTCACTCGGAGCATGCCCTGGTGGAAATCATTTGGAATTGAGGGTCAGAAGCAGGTTGTATTTCTGTTTGGATTCTCCTTTTCCCCCAGGCTCAATATAATTGTGAACCATGGCCATTTCTGAGTTCTGACACTGCTCAAGTAATGAATATCTTGGAAACTATTCTGCCTAAACTGCGACATTGAATCACAAGCTTTGAGAGGAATTTAGCAAATCCTTAGCCTTCTCCTGTGTTTTTTGCAGGAACATTGTTTAAGTCTTTTTTTGTTTCCTCATCTCAAGACATCTCCATTAGCACTTGTTGTAATACACTGTTAATAGCCCACACAGATTTCTAAATTGTAACTTCTACTTTAAGAACTAATCTAAATCATTATATTAACTTTGAAATGATGAAGCAATTCTTTTCTTTCAATTCTTCTCGTCTGATTATTTAGCCGGACATTTCTTTTTGGAAATTCAAGCTGATTTACTCCATTTCAGCAATTTGATTATGGTCAATATTTTCAAAATTTTCTTCAAAACTTGTGCTAAAAGTGTATTTTGTGTTTTTTTTCATGAGTAGGATATTCAGAATTAGGGTCATCATTGGAAGGGAGTTCAGCTGTAATGCCTGACTTGATTTATCCCAATTGCCTCAGTACTAATTTAGGTGGTGAATATTGTCTACATACTCTCCCATTGATCAGAATGTAGGCATGGTAAAGCAATTCCAACTCTTTATTCACTCTGTATATATTAATACAGACTTGGTTAGAATGATTCCAAGTATCGTGTTATTTCATACTGCATACATCTCAGACTCCATTAGTTATGTCATGCTTGCATTGTACATTGCTGACTGATTTACATCAACACCATACTCCACAGGGAGTTGTCGCTAATTGTGACCTACTTGCACCCTTGTAGATTGAGGTCAAGGCCGTGCAATTTTTGTTTCCTTTATCTGAGCAACGTATGGATTCTGCACATAGCACGGGAGGCCCAAGAGAGGAGCCTGAACAGAACTGATGCACCTCTTAGCTGTATCTCCCTGAAAACAACAAGTTTATATCCCATGGCCATGAACTCCAGCCGGGTTCCAGAGTCAAGACTATTTGATACAGCCTCTGGATATGGCCAATTGTTGCCTGCACAGAGCGGCTGTATTATCAATGAAGCACAAGTCTAGAACTGTGCCTAGACCACTGACATGGGATCCAAACCTCACAAGATACTCGTGCTCTGACATATCCAGACATTTGATACAGTTCATCCTCTGTCTGTACTGAAGATATTGCCTATTGCCAGCTCACCATCTGTCTTTCATGATTTTGAACACTAATAAATCTCCTCTCAAGCTTCTTGAAGGAGATTAATTCTTTTCAGGGTTTAAAAACAATCTTCTGTTTTGCATTTTACTACAATAGAAAACAATTTGTTTCCCTTAATTATTGCCTACCATGACCGTGTGTTAAACGTTGGGTCCACTGATGTCTGTAGGTGTTTTCCCTATTAACTACTTGTATATCATTGAAACTATAAGTCATCTACTCCTTCTCAGTTAGACATCCTTCAGCAATTTCTCCCACAAATGTGAGAGAATGACCATCTCCAAAAGAGAAGTTAACCATTCCCCACTGACATTCAATGGTATTACCATTATTAACTTACCCACTTTCAAAATTCTGGGGGCCTTAAAATTGAACAGGAATTGTGCTGAACCAGCCATCTAAATACTTTGGCTGTAAAAGTAAGTCATAGGCTTGGAATCTTGTGTTGAGGAAATCACTTCCTGACTCTTCAAAACCTGTCCACCCTTTACAATGGACATGTCAGCAATGTCATGGAATATTCTACACTTCCCTAGGTGAGTGCAGCTCCAACAATGGATCAGAAATTTGACACCAACCAGAGCAAAGCAGCCTGCTTAGTTGGCAGAGATATTTTGTAAACATTCACTCCCTACATCATTCATGCTCAACAGCAGCACCATGTAATAACTGCGATATACACTATGGAAATTCAAAAAGACTCCATAGCAATACCTTCCAAACCGATGACCACTATCATTCACAAAGGCAAGGGCAGCTGATACATAGGTACAGTACTTTCAGCAAGCTCTCTGATAAGCTACTGGCCATCCTGACTTGGAAATACTTCACAATTCCTTCACTGTTTCTGGGTCAGATTCCTGGGACTCATTCCCTCGCAGCATTGGGAATGTACCTAAAGCACATATATGGCAGTGGTTAAGAAGGCAGCTGTCACCACCTTCTCAAACACAACACTGGATGGACAACAAATGATGGCACAGACAATGATGCCCACATCCCATGAGTGGGTTCCAAAATAAGGTTTTGGAACTTGGAGCTACAGAACTATGGAACTTATCCAGAGCTAATTAGTTCTGCGAAAATCATGAAGTTAAATCTGCTCCTAAAACTTGCATCACGGTATTTTTATGAAGTCACCCTATTCCTGAAATGTGGAAAACTGGAGTAAATGTGCATTATCTCCAGTTACAGATTTTACCTAGACGCTCAATTTTCAATATTCCCAACATTTCAGATTAAAATAATCTGAATGTATTTGCATAATTCTTCTCATCACCACCAGATATCTCAGAGCCAATAAAATACTTGTGAAATTTAATTACTGTGATAAGAAAAAATGGCATCCAACATTTTATGCTGCAAACTCCCAAACACGCAAGATGTGATAATATCTAGATAATATGTTGTCGAAGGATAAATGTTGGCTGGTACGTTGCTGCTACTCTTTGGACCTATGTATCCACATGAATAGGTAGTTACTGCCTCAACTTAATATCTCATCCAAAAGAGAACTTCAACAGCAAATGTAGAATTTCCTCAATCCTGCTAATGTGTCTGTCAACCTTGAAATTTTGTGGAGTGGCATTTAAACCCAGAATGTATTGATTCATTGGCCAGAATGCAATCAGCAGAATTGCAACTGGCATGGTCCTCCATATTAGTTTACATTTGCCTCTTGCAAAGGAATGTGGGAAGTGGGTACAAACTCAGATGTTTGTCTATCCACTGTTTTGGAATGCTTAGCTAGGACAATCACCTCAGTCAATTTCAGAATTTATGTATTTTTTTAAACTGATAGTTTGACCCAAGATAAACCGAAGGAACCACATGCTTTTTAAAACTTGAGCAATTTTGAATAAATCTTTGAAGATGGAACAATGGGATTTTTTGGATCACATTGACGTCTTGGTCAGAGTTTTGTAGTGTCAGTCAAGCAAAGCAGTTGAAATCTCCCAGGCAGTCCGCTGAATCCTTTAAACTTTAATGCTAATGTGTTTAATGACAGAAAAGAGCTGACTGCTCTGAACAAGAGAGAAAGATCACCGTCAGTTGGATGTCTATAAGGAGGGCTTGGTACCTATGTTTACGTATGCATGAGTAGACCTATGTTTCATTTGATTAAAGTACTGCACTTGAGAACTGTGGTTCCATTCTGCCAGTTTGCACTGCTGTAAAACAGTACCAGGGGTATATTGACATCATTAACTATAATTAGTGCTGAAGAATCAAAGCTAAAGTAATTCAAGAGAGATTGCTTTGCTCAATTTTTTGGAATGCTCAGTTGCAAGGAGTGGCTGTGATGCTATATTATTCAGCCTCAGGATGTGGGTATGGCTGACAAGGCTAGCATTTCCATAATAGCTTGCTGGACTAGGTTACGTAAGACTGTAGGCAAGAATCAAACATATTACTCTCAGTCTGAAGTCGCATATAAAGCAGAACAGACTCTGAGCCACTTGTTGAAAAATGTGGTGCTGGAAAAACACAGCAGGCCAGGCAGCATCCGAGGAGCAGGAGAATCGACGTTTTGGGCATAAGCCCTTCTTCAGGAATGAAGCTGGTGTGCCAAGTGGGCTGAGATAAAAGGTAGGGGGGAGGGAATTTGGGGAGGGGCGCTGGGAATACGATAGGTGGAAGGAGGTGAGAGTGAGGGTGATAGGCCGGAGGAGGTGTGGGGGCGGAGAGGTCGGGAAGAAGATTGCAAGTCAAGAGGGTGGTGCTGAATCTGGGGGTTGGGACTGAGATAAGGTGGGGTGAAGGGAAATGAGGAAGCTGGAAAAATCTACATTCATCCCGTGTGGTTGGAGGGTTCCTAGGCGGAAGATGACGCGCTCTTCCTCCAGGCGTCATGTGGTCAGGGTCTGGCGATAGAGGCGGCCAAGGACCTGCATGTCCTTGGTGGAGTGGGAGGGGGAGTTAAAGTGTTCAGCCACGGAGCAGTTGGGTTGGTCTGAGCCACTTGGTTTTGATGGCAATCCAATGCTTTGGTCACAAGTACCTTGATGAGCTTTGTTACTCCAGATATTGTTTCATTAATTGAATGTAAACTTCCATTCAAAAGTATGGGAGTTTGTATTTGAGTCTCCAGATAATTTTCCAGTGCTCTCCAGCAACGTAATGACTATTCTACCTCTATTCATAATGCTACTAACAAATGGATAAATTAATAAAAATCCATGGATCAATTAAAAGACGTTTAGTAATAAAATGAGGAAAAAGAGGTTAAAATGATGACACGGTGGCTCAGTCTGTCTCATAGTGCCAGGGACCCAAGTTCAATTCCAGACACGGGCGACTGTCTATGTAGAGTTTGCACATTCCCCCCATGTCTGCATGGGTTTCTTCCAGGTACTCCAGTCTCCTTCCACAGTCCAAAGATGTACATATTCGGTGAATTGGCCATGCTAAATTGCCCATAGTGTACAGGGATGTACGGATTAGGTGCATTAGTTAGGGGTAAATGTTGAGTAATAGGGTAAGGGAAAGAGTCTGGGTGGGTTACTCTTTGAAGGGTCGGTATGGACTTGTTGGGCCAAATGACCTGTTTCCACACTGTAGGGATTTATGATTCTATGATGTGTTGATATGCAATAGATGAATTAATTTCAGGGATGTGGGTATCTCAGGAAAGGCCAGCAATAATTGCCCATCCCTAATGAGCTTGAGAAGGTGTTGGTGAGCTATCTTCTTGAATTGTTGCATTTGCTGTGGTTACATGGTCACAGTCCTGATACCGAGGGAATTTCGGGGTTCTTACCTCGTGCTGAAGGCATGATGATACATTTCCAATTGAACACAATCCATGATTTGGAAGGATAATTAGTGAGATAAAGAAGAATAGGGGTAAGGAGACTGTACGGAGCTAAAGCATCAGCACAGTCAAGTTTTCCCAAATTGCTTGCTACTTTGTATTAAAGACTTATGTTCTGGTGTGAATTGTTCCACTCCATGTAACTGTAATATTGAGTGGGGAGTAGGCAATTACTGAAAATAACCTGCAGGGTATGGAGAATGAACAGGGACTCGGACAAGGTTGGCTAGCTCAGAGTGCTGCCATAGCTACAGTTGGACAAGTGGCCTTCTGCTGTGTTGTATGCTTCTCTGAAACAAATGTTTTCAGTCCACTGACAACATGGAAATATTCAAATGTGATTAATTGTCTGCACAGTGGCTGACTAGCTGAGAACGTAGGCATTAAAAGCTCCTGCATATAATCCAGCTAGGATGATATATGAATGCTGCTCAAAAACATGATTCCACCCAATACAATGACTGATCACTGAGGTGCAATGAGAGGTAAGGGTTTGCAGTTTCTTAAAGCAAATGAAGGCACTTTCTGTCATCTTTATTTCACTGACAGTGTTCTGTTTAGACTTAGACTTGAGAAATTGATCAACTTGTGGAAATTACTGAACTTGCATCCTATTCAAGTTTCACATTTGCATTGTTAAGTTTTCATTATTCTTTGATCAAAATTCATAGCCTAAAAAGTACCCAGAGGCTTTCACAAGCTTAAGTGTCCAGTTTATACAACAACTGCGAGGTCTTTTACAATATTTACATTCACGCTTTCTCAAAATTACTTTCCTCCACCTTTAAAAATGTTTTCCTTCTTCTTTCCATCCATAGGGGTGGACCAAAGAAATAATGAGGAGAGGAAGATATTGGTGGGAATAGTCGAAAGTTCATTTACCATTCACATTCTAAAGGGCAGAGAAAAAATTGAAAGACAACGAGGGCATGTAAAAAAGGCAATCATGGGTGATTATTTTCTCCCTCTTTATTAAACTATGATAGTAGACTTTGAGTGCTTCTTTAAATGTATTAAAAAAGAAAGGAAGAGAGAGGCAACAGGTCTGACATTTATTGCCTGTTACAAGTTGCTCTTGAAGGTGGTGGTGAGCTGGTTTCTTTGTGCTGCTTCAGCCATATGCTGTAGGTAATCCACAATGCCCTTGGGGGGGAATTCCAATATTTTGACCCATTGAAAGTCAAGAATAGTGTGTGACTTGGAAGGGAAATGGTGTTCGGGAATTGGTGTTCCCAGGCATCTGCTGCCTTTGTCCTTCTAGATGGAAGTGGTCATGGGTTTGGAAAGTGCTATCTAAGGATCTTTGATAAATGTCCGCAGTGCATCTGTAGGTAGTACACACTGCTGCTACTGAGTGAACTACAGAGGGAGTGAACACTTATGGAAGTGGTGTCAATCAAGTGGCTGAATTGTCCTGGATGATGATGTCAGTCTGTGGAATTCTTTACCACTGGGGGCTGTCAAAGCTGTGTCATTGAATGTATTCAAGCTGACAGAGACAAACTAGCAATCAGCAAGAGACTCGAGAGTTATGGGGATAGGGCAGGAAACTGGAGTTGAGCATTTGTAGGCAGCATGATCACTCAGTGCTCGGGACCCAGGTTTAATTGCAGCTTTGGATAACTGTGGAGTTTGCACATTCTGTCTCTGTTTGCGTATATTTCCTCCCACAGTCCAAATATGTGGAGGTTAGGTGATTTGGCCATGATAAATTGCCCCGTAGTGTCCAGAGATGTGTAGGCTTGGTGGATTAGCCATGGGAAATACAGCGTTACAGGGATAGGGTGGGAAGCTGTTCGGAAGGTCGGTGTTGACTTGATAGGCTGAATGGCCTTCCTCTACACTGTAGGTCTTCGATGATTCTATTCTGATGCTACGATTATCAGATCAGCCATGACCGAGTTGAATGGTAAAATGATCTTGATGGGCCAAATGGTCTACATCTGCTCTTACCTCTTATGATCCATCTAAAGAGGAGAAAAATCAATGAACCTAATATGAAGCTAACTCTGTCACAGAAAAACAAAAGTTAATTCCATGCTTAAATTTGATTTTATTTGGTTCTATCTAACATATTTAGGAACATACAAGTTTACAAGTTTCTTTTCATCATTTTTGCACAACTTTTAAAATTTAAGTAGTGTTCCAGAGTATTGAATATCTTCACATGAAATGTTCTGAATCACATCAATGTCTTAGCTAAATATTACAGTCCTGTTAAAATGCAAAATTCATGCCTTCTCTATCATTTGAGATTCTTAAATGAATGAGAAGTTTTCTTCCCATTCTTAAGTGATTTTAGGATACACTTGCCCCACACATACTTGTCTCCCCACACACCCTGACACATGTGCACCCTCCCACACCCACTCCCCCACACAATTATCTCAGCAGTCCAGCAAAGATCTTTCGCTTTGTTTACACACTGCTCTTTGGCAATATTATTTGCAGACATGGGATAAGCTTCCATACGCATGATACCAATCTCTATATGTCCATCACCTCTCTTGGCCATTCCACTGCCCCTTAGAGGTCAGATGCTGGCTCAACATTCAGTGTTTGACAAACCACAGTTTTCTCCAATTAAATATCAGAAAGACAAAAACTTTCATATGCAGCCTGACCACAAACTTTCTGTCTAAGATATTAATTCTGTTGCCCTGCCTTGTACTATATCTGGTTGAACTGAACTTTTTGTAAGCTCAATGTTTTATTCAATTTAAGTTGATCCTGTCATCTGACATCCCTTCCATCACCATGGCTGCATTATTTCACCCCAACCCGAATTGTCTTCATCAACGTTTACCTCAGCTAACTTACCGAGCCTTTATTGCACTCCCTAGTCAAGTATTTCAAGATCTCCTGTCTATCTTCCTGTTTATCCTCCAATAAGCTTCAATACACTCCAGCACTACTGCTTTCAACTTAATGCATAATACTCTCATATAATCGAAACATTACATGATTTATTATCAATATTTGGACTTAATTACAGTATGTCTCAAACATCGATGCTAATGATATGGTACTTTGGTCAAATCTTTTGGATAAATACTATTTTTTTTCAAAAGATTATAATATCAAGAATGCAAATTTTCTGGTGAGGCATCTGTGCAGGAGATTTGTGCAGGTCACAATTAGCTTGCGTTAACACAAAAAAAAATCTGGAGAGAGTAGGTATGCTCATGTCATAGTGGAAGTGGATCAGCCCAGTGATGTAAATTTAGAGAAATTGTTGGCATTCAACCTGAGTACCTATTTCTCTGTTAATAATGAGCTCACAAAGCCAGTAGGAGTGGGTATGATTCAGTGACTGTCATACAAGAAGTGCCAGTCAGATTAAGTGGGCTTTGGATGCTAAATCGATATTTGAGAAATTAAAACTGGATTCAGTGACAAGTTGTGTAACTTCAAATGGCATTTGGCACAAAGGTCAGATGAATTAAGGCAGCATGCAATGTGTTTCAGAAAGGAATAAGATATGTAAAGGATGCGCATGTAACATTTGCATTGACATGTTATTTGGTCAATGGTTTAAATTCAAGCCATTAAAGAAGAAGCAGAAATTGAGATTAACTGCAGATATTGTGTAGTAGTTTCTAATAATTGGCAAAGTGTCTAGATTTTGAGCATTAATTGAAAGCAGTTGTTGGAGAGGATGGCTAAATGTTAAGTTTCAGATGGATGTGTTCAGCAGTAGTTTGTTTAAAACCGTGTTACATGTGAATAGTTGTTTGATATGACTTACTGCGCTCATGTTAAAGGGAAATAATGGGCTAATTTATCGAGAAATGACAGTGAATCTCATGTGGATCGCCTCTCTGCCTCTTCTTTGTCGATGAAAGAAGCAAACTTCGTGTCCCTGACAGGAAATTCTAATTATTGACTCAGAAGGAAATGTGGAGCCATATTTCCATTCTGATGTTCTTGAGTAGTTCAGAGGAAGTTACATCAGACCCCTATCCTCAGTAATCAGCTGTTGTGTTCTGAAATTTCAAGGTCCCGAATCACAAGCAGCCACTTTGACAGCTTCTGTCAAATGATACATACACAAAGTAAATGTGAGATAAGGGTGCCAGGAGGGTAGAGTGACAGATAAGTAGGGTGCCAGATAAGTACGGTGCCAGGTGGGATAGGTTGCCAACTGGGTAGGGAGTGGGATATCCGATGATAGCAAACCAAATCGCAGGCACCAGGTGGGTTGAATGCCAAGTCCATAGGCCATGGTGTGCCAGACAGATAGAGTGCTATGAGGGTAGGGTGCAAGGTGAAAAGGGAGCAGCCCAAGTGGTGCAGTGTTGAGGGTAAAATGGGGTGGTAGGAATGAGATATTGGTACTGATAGTAAAGCTGGAGAGTATGTACCAGGTCCATACCAGGATGAAGTCACGTCCAGTTAGAGTGGGAGAGTGCTAGGATGTACCACCTGATGAAGGAGTGACACTCCGAAAGCTAGTGTGCTTCCAACTAAACCTGTTGGACTATAACCTGGTGTTGTGTGATTTTTAACTTTGTCCACATGATGGTGGACAGATCTGGACCAGAGTAGAGGAAGTGAATGAGTGCCAGGACCAGAACAGAGAAAGTTGGGGAGGAGGGGGCATTTGGCTAGAATGGGGCAGCAGATTCAGAGTGTAGGACTGGGGGACCAGATCTTGAATGGGGCTAGATTGGGCTAGCTCCTGACAGGGGGTGGGCAGGCAGCTCAAGTTCAGAAGAATGTGCAGGTGCTAGGTCTCGGGAGAGTGTGTGGGACATAAGGTCAGGATCTGGTAAATGGCTGTGTAAAAGGCTGTGTAAATGGTCGGGGGGAGATGTAGTTGGTGGGTGTGACAATACTGATACTTTAAAAGGTTATTTTGCCCTTTTTGAAAGACATTAGAAAGGCAGAGGGAAAGAACTGGCTACTGAAGACAGCTTAAGAAAGCAGATTAAGAGGCTTTGGGCTTTTTTTAAAATAGCCTGAATGGATATGGCCAGCTCCCTCAGACCAGGCTTTCTAGATTTTTTTAGCTTTAGCATTACAGGCTGTTTGGGGTCTCAGAAGAGTAAAGAACATCAGTGAATGATTCCTAGCTGTTACTCTCTGTGAAACCTCTCTTGATGTTGTTTCTTCCATGATTGGAAAACTGCATGTAAGAATCTATGTCTGGATTTGCCCTTTTGCCAAGGGGTGTGTTGAGTGGATGTTCCCATATTGGAACACTTAATTAGTAAATAGATGCTTCATCTATTATTCAGTTAAGTTTTCCAAGAGGTAAGTTATTTCTTTTGTTTGTATTTTAACTATATTGTGTTTTGCTTAACATTGAGTAATTTGAATAGTTGCATCACATCTGGAACACATCTTTCACAAATACCTTTTAGAATAAGAAAAAGTTGGGGTACTTCCTTAAAGTATTTTCAGGTGCTGTGGTCTGGTCTATAACAGATGTATGCGCTAAATGTGGAATCAGTGTAATAGACTACATATTTAACAGGCTAACTTTACCTGATTTAACTCTTAATTTCATCAAATTTATTTAAATTGGAGAATGTTTAAGGTTTTTTTTGGAGCATTCTAGGCACAGGGGAATCTCCCAGAGAAATCATTAGATTCCTGAGGACTTCTTTTGGAGCCTCTTTGACTGGGAATTCCATAGGGTTCGTATGTGCAACTCCCATCTACACTGGAATAATCATAGTCAGCCTTTGAGAAAATCTAGGCTATTCTTTCTAAAGTCATTAATCAATCTCTGAAAATGGAGAAATACAAGGTTCAGGATAAGAACTCTTGTTAGTCACAGATGTTAGAATTGAAATGACGACTAAGTGCATAATGTGGAAATCACAATGAATATCAGACTGAAAATCCTTCAAATCCTGTCAGTTAATAGACAAAGGATAAAATGTCAAGTTTTGTTACCTATGTGAAAGACTTTTTCCCCACAATGAAACACATCAATTGCTTGCATTTCCAGAATGACAACCTGTGTGAGGATCTCAATAGTGTGGAAACTGGCAGCCATGAGCACACAAGCAAAACCTTGGTTCGTATTGGTGAATAGGAAGAAATTTGTTGGAAGGAGAATGTGGGAAATCTCATTAAGGTGGAAAATAAAATTCTGACAGATAACAGAAACTGATTCGGAGAATTCTTCACACAGTTCTGGAAAAAAAACATAATTGAGCCAGATGAAAGAAGGATGTCAGATCAGTTAGAAATCGAGCAGTTATCACTTGATAATAATTAAGACACCCTTTCTTTTCCAAACTATGATTTGCGACCCTAATTGGGAATGCAGAAATAGTGAATGGTGCAAGAAATAGCTTTTGTTAAGCCCCTGCACCTCCTCTTCACCAATACCCCTCCCACTCATCTCAACCCAACATGTTTCCCAGTTGTGGAAAGTAATGAATCACAAGACAAATTTGTCACGTTAGGCACCTTGCTTACAGCAGTTGTAGGTTTCAGAGGTATTAGTGATGGAGATAGATCTGGATATTGTAACTGTGGGCAGTCCAGTTACCGACTGCCTGGGATTCTCAGCACAGATTTTTGTGTTATATATTCTGTTATATATGGTACACAGATTTTAATAATTATGTACAAAATGTGACAGTCTTGGTTTATATCTGTTTTTTGTTGCAGTCTGGAGTCAAGTTCATTCTCAAGTGTTCAAAAGGGACCTTTTTAAAAAGTAGTTTGGGAAGTGCTTTTGCAAGCCAACAGAATTGTTTGGGTAAATACATTATTGTCACAACACACAGTATCTGCTCCTATGGAAATACGGAGAATATTAATGCTTTCAATAATAAGAATGTCTTTATTCATCTGCCTAATGTCAGAGTGAGTGTGTGGGGTGGAATGGTAGATATTGGCTTTGTATAAGATTTTCTGCAGCAGTGACTGTCACTGTTGGTATTTCACGTTGATGAAATACAATGACATTTGCACCAGAGGCTTAATGATTGAAGCACAAAACGTACAAGTTTATTAAATAATGCACGATTGATGAACAGGAAACTGATCTGCAGCTACATTTTTATCTACTTGAACTTTCATAAGTATTAAGAATGTTCTGTGCCAAATGGGGTTGATTCATTGTGACATCATACTTTGCTGCTCAAATTCAAGGAAATTTTAGAATCCTATGGAGTTGATGATACTACATTAACCAACCTTGAACTCCAATAATTCTTAAAAGCTTCTCTGTTTTTGCCAAATCTGAATAATTTGTATTGTATAACACAGGTTTGTTGAAGACGATCTGGCTGGAAATTACTGTCAGTGCTCAGTGATGCATTCTCAGTTCTTATTAAATACAAACTATACAGCAGTCAAGTTCCTCATTGAATAGCAGTAAAACAAATGACAGGAAAATATAAATGAATGATCAAGTTTCTAATTGGCATGTTCAAAGCAACAGATAATGTCATCAAATACATGTTTGTTGGCAATCTTAATGAAAAGAACATCTAATTGTGCTTATAGCATTGCAAGTACATCAGGAAGTGCAAATAATTGGAAACAGCAAAGCTTATTTCAGGTATGATGTTAATAGCCAACAAAACATGTATCCATGCAATCTGAATAATTTAAGCTGCAGTTGAATGACTCACCAGAAAGAGGGCGGGGAGCTTCCTTAAATGCTCTTAGACCTAAACAAGCAAATTTATAAGATCGGATTTTGTTTTAGGTGGTCCTTTCCATGCAAAGCTGAGGGTGATATGATTTCAGTGACAGTGTTATGATGGAAACTACAGCTCAACTAAAATACAAAACATGGAATAATAATCTTATTGACATGATACAAATGTTAGTTTTCAAACTCCTTACTGATGGTTCATGGAGTTGTTTTTAATCTTCTGATACATGTAAATGATGAGTGGAACGGCAGTGATGGTGAGTCAGAGTAATAAGAAGCAGAAGAGTTTGAGACTGTCCAGATTGTAACCATATTTAAAAATCTACATTTTCAAAAATGGCGGTTGCAAAAAACAAGCCAGTGGTAGCCAATCGAAACAGAAATCATGCCTGATATATGATGATTTGGAAAGAGGTTTGGTTTCAGACAAGTTCATTTTGAGATATCAGATCATGCTGAGGAAGGCCATTTACCCTCTTCTCATTCGTTCACAAGGAAGTTAATGAGTAAAGTAGCATTCATACCTTTTTTCAGCCTTCAACTGAACCTTAGCTGATTGTAGATTCCATTCCATTGGCTTGTCTCAATATTGTTCACCTTCCCAATCCCAGCTATTTTGAATAAACATAAAATACTATCCTATTTTTGTATCTCCTATCTAATTTACCTAAATGTCTACTCCCAACTGATTGCAACCAAGGTGAGTAAGTCCATGTTTTTGCAGGTTCCCCTCCTAAATCATACCTCCTGATGTTAGTGGACTGTTTCTCAGCATCAGCTGCAAGACCTTTCTACCCCCTTTGTGTCTCAGTGAAAAGACATGGAAAGATTACTTAAGTTGTTGTCTGACCAGAAAATTTCAGGCCTGAAGTCCTCTTATTTGTACCCCATCACTGCAATAGTAATTTACATGAAAAACATCCAAGAACAAATAGAGGCATTGAAAAGTTGTATTGACTCCAAGATCAAAAGATTGAATCTGGTGACCAAAACTTAGATGGAATAGAAGGCTTTGAGATATTTATATAAGATGAAACAGTGACGGACAAGAGGATGAAGAATTTTGGCAGCCTGCCATTCTGAAGGGAAAGAAGGGGCGGCACAGTGGCTCAGTGGTTAGCACTTGGGTGACTGTCTGTGTGGAGTTTGCACATTCTCCCCATGTCTGTGTGGGTTTTCTCCGGGTGCTCTGGTTTCCTCCCACTATCCAAATAAAAAGTGCAGGTTATGTGAATTGGCCATGCTAAATTGCCCATAGTGTTAGGTACGTAAATGGATCTGGTGGGTTGCTCTTTGGAGGGTCGGTGTGGACTTGTTTCCACACTGTAGGGAATCTAATCTAAAAAACGTTGCTCCAATTTTGAGGACTCACTCAATTTAGATGCAGGCACCAGAAAGCGATCATGAGGCAATTGACCAACCTCAGAAAGATTGACTGTTTGGGAAACCTGATTTAATGTCACAAAAATGGTGTGCATACTATGATGTCAAATATTGTCATCTGTTTCCTCATTGCAATGCCAGTTCAGAACGAATGCTTATGTCAGAAACTTGGCCAAATTATTCACTTAAATTACAATTTTGAGTCCTGATTTATCCAAGAAAGAAGCTTACTGCTTCATATAGGCAGTCACTTGGGCCAAACCAATCATCTGCAAAAGTTCGAACAAAGTGACCTTCAGTGGTAAAAGGTAGCAAATCTAATAACCGCATTTTTTTTGGCTTGTACTGCTCAATTTACACTATTTCTGAGGACAGAGGCTTGATAAATTACATGAAACAGAGTTGGAACTGTGTGGGTCATTTTGAGTTCACAAACTGTGGAATAATATAAGGATTAGTGCGAGGGCCTCCACGACAGGAACTCCCCGATTTGTGAGCATCTGACTTATGAACACCATCCTACAGAGGGATTTCATTTTAAAGACCCAAGATATGAACATTTCCTGTACTTAGAAACAATTCCCCTGTGCTGCCCTCTGTGTTCCAATTTGCACATGAATTGACTTGTCCACGGTTTCTAGGGAAGGGCCCGTTTGCAATTTGGGGGCTGCCTGTATATATGATCTATATGTGGATCACCTGGATGTAGGAACCAATGAAATGGCAGCCAAAATTGCAGACAATACAAAGGTAGGCAGGAAAAACAAATCGGGAGGATATCAATAGTCTGGAAAGACATAGAAATAAGCTGAGTGGGCAATCGTACACAGGGATATCATTTTTTCAATTTTTTCTTATTTTCTTCTTCAGTACACCGTTAATAGGAGAGTCATTCTCCAAGTCCTTTCTCATCAAAAATCCTTATTTTTAAGTAATGGACCAGTTGACATCAGTGAAACTATGAAATGATCCAGTATAATTAGCTAAGTTATTTTCAGAAATCATTATGCATGGGACTACGTAGCCTTAATAATAAGGATGATACCATAAGGCACAAGACTGCCTAGCCTTAATAATAATGATGATAAACCCAGTTCAACAGTTAGGGAACTACTGTAGCTTTATTCTAATCTCAAATACGTCATGGAATACATCTAGAAAAATAGACAGAAAAGAAAGCAATTGCTATTTAGTTGCCGAATTGTACTGTTAGAAAAGTGTTTCCTGCTGCTGATTGTACTGAATCTGAGTGGAAACCTGAAGTATGACCTGACTGGCATAACGTAAATGCATTTTCCTGATAGCACCCAAAACAGGAACCCTACTTTGTTGCTCAGACATGGTAAATACATAGATTTTAAGGGTTTTCAGGTGCTGCTTGCAAGGTTCAAATTATTTTAGCATTATTGTTCAATGCTCTCTTTGTCCCATTTCATTTCCATGGTGGTTTGAAAGAGATTGGGTCTTGATTTCATGGAACAATGCACTCTTTTAATTTTCTTCTTTATGATTCCTGCACTTCCTTTGCTCAAAGGTTGTTTCTGGTAGCTCTGTTGATTTGGTTGTATAGGTTCTGTGAAATGTATCTCCAGAGGCAGTATTGTTATCACTGACCAGCTGATCTGATTTGAATCTGGAGAGCAACCTGGCAGTTGAACAGTATCCTAAGTCGTCAAATTGCATTTCATGCCCTAAGGAGAGATGCTACTACCTCCCTTCATATGAACCGAAACATTAGTTTGTTCTACACATTGCAGTTTGGCTTTCACTTCAAAGAGCAGTAATGAAAGTGAGATTTATTAAATGGTGTTCTTCATTAGAAATGTAGAGGACAGGAAATGTAAAATTTTAAAATGCCATGGTTCATAAAGGGCTAATTGAAAAATCTTGATGAATAAGGTGGTTTAGCACTTTGAACCCAACAAGCATGGTGTAATGTTAAGCTTTGATGGAATTGGTGATGAAATGCATATTAAGTGTCAACTACTGTTTTAACATCAATTGTTCGTATATCTCACATATTAAAACTGCCATATCAACATGTCCAGCTGAGATGGTCAAACACCTTACAATGCCAAATTTTGTGGGATTTAATATTGCCTCCAAACTTGTCAGATTTCTCTTCCCAATGATAACATATCTGGTAAAAGAAGGAACAGTTCATATAAATGTGTCTGTCCATGGACTGAAAGCTTAAACATGATGCTCTGTTTGTAAAAAGATAAATACTTTTAGAATTACATTGCTCAGAAATCTTTCTCCTTAATTGGGCATTGAAGAAAATAATCATCGCCGTCAAAAAGTATGGTGCTGGAAAAGCACAGCTGGTCAGGCAGCATCTGAGGAGCAGGGGAAACAATGTTTTAGAGTCATAGAATTATAGAGATGTACAGCATTGAAACAGACCCTTCAGTCCGACCCATCCATGCCGACCAGATATCCCAACCCAATCTAGTCCCATCTGCCAGCATCCGGCCCATATCCCTCCAAACCCTTCCTATTCATATACTCATCCAAATGCCTCTTAAATGTTGCAATTGTACCAGACTCCACCGCTTCCTCTGGCAGCTCATTCCATACCTGTACAATCCTCTGTGTGAAAATGTTGCCCCTTAAGTCTCTTTTATATCTTTCCCCTCTCACCCTAAACCTATGTCCTTTAGTTCTGGACTCCCCGACCCCAGGGAAAAGACTTTGCCTATTTACCCTATGCATGCCCCTCATAATTTTGTAAACCTCTATAAGGTCACCCCTCAGCCTCCGACGCTCCAGGGAAAACAGCCCAAGCCTGATCAGCCTCTCCCTGTAGCTCCTGAGGACCAATCCACCTTTACCCGTTTCAAGACATCCAGCACTTCCTCCTCTGTAATCTGGATATTTTGCAAGATGTCAACATCTATTTCCCTCCAGTCTATATCTTCCATATCCTTTTCCGCAGTAAATACTGATGCAAAATACTCATATAGTATCTCCCCCATTTTCTGTGGCTCCACACAAAGGCCTCCTTGCTGATCTTCGAGGGGCCCTATTCTCTCCCTAGTTACCCTTTTGTCCTTAATGTATTTTGAGAATAAGCTCTTCAACAGGAAGAAAATAATAGCTACTAACTACTTTACAAGAGTTGCACTTGCAAGCTTATGTATATGCGAGTGTAAAATTGATGCAGACATGACAAGATTCCCATGTAATATAAATGGAATAACATTAACAATATTATGACTCTTGAGCATCAGCCCAAAATGAACTTTAGAAAAGTAGGCTTTGCATTCGTGGCTGGAGAACAGAGGAGAAATTTACAAACTATTGGAAGGCATGTCATTGTAAAAATATTTATATCTGTTTACAACATACCTGAGAAAGTGTAAATATGTTGAGAAGACTGGAAAGGCAGAAATCTTTTTTCTGGAGAAAAGAGAAATCAAAGTTGACTTGATAAATGTCTTTAAACTTATGAATTGATAGGCTGGATGTAGAAAAATAATTTTCACTTGTGGTGTAAACTAAACACTGTAAATATAACAAGAAAGTGATCAAACAAGGAGCAAGAGGTGGGTAGGAATTATATTGCATGAAATAGCAGGAGTGGGAGAGCATGAGCCTTAATGGGAGGCATGTGCAACAGCGCAGAGAGAGGGGGAGAGAGAGTGAGGGGGGGGGGGGGGGGGGGGAGAGAGAAGTAGCAAGGAGAAGATGGTGGCACTTATTTTGATAGATTGGAGAGGGTCAGTGACTTTTTTTCCTCACTGCGAGGTGTTTCTTCAAGGCTGAGACCACACTGACCATGGTAGTAGCCTTAGACCAGGTTAACAGAGGTTGGTGCCATGGTCTTCTTCTTTGGTCCTTTGGAAAGAGGACATCCCTACTCTGCACCACCTACATTCTTCAGGACTTCCAGATCCATGTCCTCAATGTGCAGCACCAATTTTCCCTTCTTTGCCACATCTGAGGAAAATTTCATGAACCAAGTAGAGCAGCCCCAAACTGATGGTGCCCCACACAATTCCTTTCCAATTGCCTCTCAGCACAGTGAAGCGTGTGGAAAATACATCATTTCATTTTGTAATGCTGTTCACTTTCTCGAGCCCTTAATTTGGCCATAATTCTTTGAGAAATTGGGGCAATTCTCTCAAATTCATACCAGGCAGGGCTGAAAACCAATCAGTTTACCAGGCTTATCCCGCAGCCACAATAAATATGTGCAAGAGAGAAAGAAAGAAATGTGTACCTTCCAACATCTGCAGTCCCCACTTTCTCCTCCTTGCAGAATGAGCAAGAATGAGTTCTGGACAAAGCATCAAGGCACATTGCATTATCATGAATTAGGGTTCGTAAAGTCTAGTTCACTTAAATAAGGATGGTAGAGGTGACAATGCTGCTGGTGTAATAACTCATGTAAAATGAATAGATTTAACCAGAGCTTTGTGCTGATTCAACAGAAATTTTAATGATTGCAGGGTTAAAAATGGCAAGAGATTGCTTGTATTTCCTGAAATGTTGCTGGATGATCTCTGATAGTATTTAAAATGATTAAGAGATTTACTGGATTGATTGATTCAGAAAAACTATTTCTTCTGATCAATTCAAAGGTTAACATTGGAACTAGGCCATTTAAAAGTGAAAGCAGAAAAGCATCTTTTCCACATACGAGATGACGATAATCTGTAATTCTCTCTCCCAAAAGACTTTGCAGGCCATGACAATTGCATTTCTTCAAGTCTAAGTTCAGCAGACTTTCCTTTGATAAAGGTATCAAGAGTTCTGGGTGAATGTAGATAAGACAGTTGACGTACAGATCAGACATGAACACATTGAGAAGCAGAACAGTTGCGATCATCTGTATAATCTATCCTGTTTCATGAGTGTGTACAACTTTGCAGCTTTTGGAGAATCCTTTAAGAATCCTGTCATGAAGAAATAGCTTTGACCTGTAACTTCTTCCATCACATGAAAATGAACTGTAAGGACTTGATTGTGTTTTATACAGAGTGTCATCCATTCCTCTCTTGGATTTGTAAGGAATAATAGGGGAATAGTCAATTATTAATGGGAGAGTTGCTGTGGAAATGCTGAGATCTTCTGAGGCTTCTTCATTACCTACTGAGGGATTTGACCCATTTGTATCCTCTGTATGAATAGTTCAGCTATCCCACACTGCCAGCCTTACTCTGTAAGTTTGAATTTTTGTTTTCTCTTAAGGTGCTAATCTAATTTCCTTTTGAAAATTTTGATTTTATTGCAGTTTCAGATAATGAATTCTAAATCCTAGCCACATTTGTGTAATATTCATGCACGGGATCTGAGTGCCACTGACCCAGGCAGCATTTATTGTCCCTAATTGACCAGAGGGCAGTTAAGAGTCAATTACATTGCTGAGTGTCTGCAGTCACATGTAGGCCAGACCAGGTAAAGATCACAGTTTCTTTCCTTAAGGGATAATAATAAACCAAATGGGTTTTTCCCGAATATTGGCAATGATTCATGATCATCATTAGACTTGTTCATTCCAGATATTTATTGGATTCAAATTCCACCATCTTCCATAGCAGGATTCAAACCCGGACACCAGAACATTCCCTGGATCTCTGAATTAGCAGTCCAATGATAATACCACTATGACTTTGCCTCCCTACATAGTATGTAAAAATATGTTTTTCCTCATTGCTGTTGACTCATTTATCAATCATCATGAATTGATGTTCCCTAGTTCTCAACATTTCCCCAAAGGACAGAGTTTCATTTTAATTCATTCTGTCTTAACACTTATCAGTTTTGAGCATCTCTGTCAAATCTCCTTACAATTTTTTCACTGGAAAGCCGCCTTAGCTTCTTCAATCTATACATATAACTGGAGTCCTTAACCTTGAATAATTCGTCTGCCTCTGTTAATAAAATCCAGGATTCCTCATGCCTTTGAAACCACTTTGTCAATAGGCCTGCTACTGTTAGCAGTTTTTGAATATATATGCCCACAGGTCTGTCTGATCCTGCATCCTGTCTATCAATAAAAGACAAAGTCACCATACTCCTAGTAGACCAGTGGGATGCTCTTCCATTAGAGATGACTGATGGTTTAACCTGAGGGTCACCACGCCTCAGGCGAGGGGAGAGGTTGAGAAGGTACATCCTTTATGATAACCTCAGCTCGTGTGGGAGTTGAACCCACACTACTGGCATCGCTGTCCATCAAAAATCAGTCAACTGTGAGATAGTCATAAGGTGAGTTGCAGCTTTTGAAGTTGTTGTCTGTAGTCAAGCCAACATAGCTGCATATCATCCTGTTGGCATTGTTCTGCTCATAGGTAATGTTACAATTTCATCTGCTATTGGCCAAGGGGTTTCCCATTTGTGAACATTAATGTTTAGTGTCTTCGGGCAATACTTGTAAACATTCTTGAAGCAGAGCATATACATGCTCGGTCTTATGGCTCTGGATACCTTCCCATTCAAAATATCCTTGTGGATGTTTTCATTTATCTTCCTATTGAACGTGTCTAAGCCAGTGAAATTTTGATATGTGTTGGCATATTTGGAGATGTGCTATTGAAAGAACTGTCACATTCATGAATTTGTCCTACTATAAGATGCTGAAAATATGCATCATGTATCAAATGTGAAAACTTTTGAGATTCCTTTCTGAATAGTTCAAGGTTATTCCTGTTTCACCACCACACAGCAAGGTGCTGGAAAGACAAGCCTCATAAACCACTATCTCGGTCCTTGCAGCCAACTTGTTGTATTTCCATGCGTGTTTTATCAGTTGCCCAGAGGTAGTAGATGCTTTCTTTGTGCTTGGACTGAGATCCACACAAAGACTAAGTTTCTCACTTTGGACCCAAGATTGTGGAATTTCTTAACCACTTTTAGTAGAATATTGTTGGGTGGATCAAAGGCAGTGGTAGAACATTCTGTCCAAAAGCCACAGAATTTGTTTGTGCCCATACTAAAGGAAAACAACTCAAAGACATGGAAGGGACAATTGATGAGTCTTTCAAGTTGAGTTTCTGTGTGATTAGAACAGCTTCATCATCAAAGAGTTCTTGGATGAAGATCTTTGTTTATCTTCATTTATCAATCTGGACAGAATGTTGAACTTGCTATCTGATCTGTTGCGTAGATCATTTCATTCTATGGGAAAGGCAGATGTCAGAGATATGGAGAAGAAAATACCACACCCAGTGGGGGCTAGAACACGGCCCTGTTTCACTCCACTCTTCATCTTGTGATTGTCAGATGTGCTGCTGTCAAATCAAGGAACAAAGTGCATGTTGTCATGAAAGGAGCACATGAGACTAAGGAGCTTTAGTGGACAATATGTTTTTGATTCCTAAACTCTTGAAGACACAAATTCCTGCTGACAGTGTGAAATGTATGATCTACAAAAACAAGATGGAGGTATAACCTGCAATTTTCTTGTTGCTGTCATACGGAAAAGTTTATGTCTACATTACACTTGCCAGCAGAGAAACTGAACTAAGATTAGATTAGATTACTTACAGTGTGGAAACAGGCCCTTCAGCTCAACAAGTCCACACCGACCCTCCGAAGAGCAACACACCCTGACCCATTCCTCTACATTTATCCCTTCACCTAAAACTATGGGCAATTTAGCATGGCCAATTCACCTAACCTGCACATCTTTGGACAGTGGGAGTAATCCAGGGCACCCGGAGGAAACCCACGCAGACACAGGGAGAATGTGCAAACTCCACACAGACAGTTGCCCGAGGTGGGAATTGAACCTGGGTCTCTGGCGCTGTGAGGCAGCAGTGCAAACCAATGTGCCACCGTGCCACCCAAACTAAGCTTCTTAATACTCAGTTTGTAAGCCCCATGAACTTCCCAGCCTTTCCCAGTGATGATGATGAGGGAGATGTCCAGGAGTTGTCGTAATCTCTTTGCAGCCTTTGTTTTTGTGCGGTGCGGTTATTTTTAAGGCACATATATCCTGTCGAATTGATCCTGCCTCCAACAGAGAAGAAGAATCTTGGGAGATTTGTCAATAGATGGGTCTTTCCATGTTTATGATTCAGCAGGAACTCCATTCTTCTGAGAACTCATTTCTGTTTCCTACGCAATAAATCATCTTTAGAAGCTCTGTTGTTGAGGGTCTTGCATGTAACACAATGATAATAGAAAGTTGCAGAAGCATTCCAAATGCAAAGTTTGAGATGTCCATCTCATTAAGGTGTAGGTCATTGTAGTGACCAACACAGCAGGAGATCAGATAACCTCTGCAGGTAAGTATTTTATCAAATGCTGATTTCGGAGATGCTACTTTAATAATTATAAGCACCCTTTTGATCCCATTGTACAGAGCATAAGTAAGTGTGGTTAAGATTTAAGACAATTAACTTGATTACATAAATGATCAAGTTGAAACAAATGTTGCAGAAGAACATCAAAATAAAAAGTCTTTAGGTTATCTTTACCAGCATTCCAAGGCTAATAAGAATCGACATATGCTATCTTGAATCAATATCATATCAAAGAAAATAAATAGTATTACCTAGCATGAGTGTTACAATTTGGCAAATGGTTTGATGACCATGATTTGGCCTGTGTCTTTAAACTTCAGTTAAAAGTAAGGGGGTCATGTGACTCTTCTGAATTCTGCCTGACATTTATCTATTTTATTTAGCATGTGCATAACCATGAAGCCAAATAATAGTCACATTAGTGACTGGTTGGTGTTCTTCAATTCAAGCCCCCAAGAATCCTGACTTTGTTAAAGGATTGACAGAGCAAGTGAGAAGTTATTGCACGAGGGAACAAAGGGAAGGGAAATCATGCTAATAGTGACTAGACCTGCCAGCTCCAAGCCTTTGGAGTAGAACAGTAAAGAAAGTGTGGAAAAGAGCAGCATTAGATATGGTCACCAGAAAAAAGAGACTGTAGATTATTTACGAGCTACTGAAGTTGAACAGAAGTGGGAAGTGATCTCTAGTGAAAAATAATGTTCCTCATCTTAGATAATTTTGGAGGAGGGTTATAATTGGAGTGGGCTTTACTGCTGGTGGTGGCTTTCTGAAACAATTCTCAAAAATCTGAGAGAAGTGCCATACCATAGTTGCATAAAATTACTATGCAGTGAGAGAGGAAAACATAAACCTATTGGAAGCTGGAAGTAACCCATGGATTGTTTGCAAACGAACTGTAATTCTATAGAAAATACAACATATGATAAGTGTAAAAGAAGAATGTTATAAAGTAAAATTTACAAACAGAATGAGTGTTCCACTGATTGCTTAGATATTTGTTGTAGTAAATGTATTATAACATAACATTTCATTATGTAATCCTTTTTTATTCACATTTATTTTAAACATTGTTGTCTCAGTAGGAATCATAACACAATATTCTTGCATAGCATTTCAACCCATTGTGTTGATATTATGATGAGCTCTTGAGAACTTGTAGAATGTTTTAATGAGGGAATTATCATCCCCACTTTGTATGTACAAGTTTTTTTTGAAAAAACGTGATGTTGTTTAAACCTGCCAGGAATTTGGATAATTTCCAGAATGGACTGATAATCTAACGTATATAAGAAAGCCATTGTAGCTGCAAATCTGGGAGCTGGTTTGAATTGTGATTTTAATGCAATGTGCTTAATGTAGTCATATTTCACCCCTTAGGTTGCAATTAAATAAGGCAATAAGAGTAGACCATTTCAATTGTTTAAAAGCGTGTTTAGATTGTCTTGTATAATGAAGCTCTTATTATGAGTAACTGGGATTTCTAGTCTCCACTTGTGCTGATATTCTGGAGCTGATATGGACCAACACTTGAAACCTTTCCCTGGGGCATTTTATTGATGAAATGCTGTCTCTGTGCAATGAATTATCCTGTTACAATGCTGCTGTGTAAAATCAGAACTTATTATATTAAACAGATCGAATATATGCATTTAATGACGAGAGATGTAATTAAATATTGCAACTCCCTCTTCTTGGCTCAATGTTCACTGACATCAGTTTTTTTTTCTGCTGCACAAAGTGCTTGTCATTTCCATTTTCAAAAACCACAACCCACCTCCATGTTCACCTTTGCCATTACTTCATGTTTAAATTCATTTGCTTTGGTTTTCATCTTGCCTCCTGGCTTTGAGCACACCAAGATCATTTTTTTTAAATTGATGCTATGATGCACCATCATGCTATAATATCCTCTCTTTGCTATTTGATAGGGTCAACCACTTCACCTTTTTCCCCAATTTTCCTACAAATGATCTGCATTGTAGTCCTTGAAACCATTCTTGTTCTTGACATTCATCCACATTGAGTCTGACAGATGTCAGATTTGATCTTGAACAATTTAACTGCACACTTTTATCCCTCACCAGGTCTACCCAAAATGTTGTTCTGACCCTTCCCCCACAATGCTTGCCTGACTGATCTCTTGACTTTCATCCCAGTTAAGTTATAACCTGGCTCCCTAGCTTCAGCATCTTTTTCACAACGCTATTTATTTTCTAATTTCACGAGAAGAATTGTTTTCCTGTCTTTACAATATTTAGTCATCCCTCTACTCTTGTATCTTGTACTCCTTCTTTAAACTCCAACTCAAAGTCCGTATTTTTGACCGTAATTCCTCCTTTAACTTTTGCTTTAGTCCTGCTTGATAGCTGCTTTCCACATGTACAATCTGAAATAATGCCACTGAGGCCAATATCCCGTCACCAAGTCACCCTTTATTTACACATGAAGAGTCTTTGACTCTTGTACTGTTTCTTGTCAGTCAACTCTGAGAGTGCCAGAATCTCTGACACTCCTCCTTTTATCTGGATTAGATTAACAGCCTCCATCACCTGAATGACTTTGTTACAATCACTGAAAGGTTCTTTTGAGATGTTTAGCTGCATTTATCTTTGGCTTTATATTCACACTTACTGCTGTCTTTATAAGTCTTCAAGCGGTAATGCAGAAGCCATAGTTAGTTGTAGTAGGGACATCACAGGTTGTCATTCAATGATGCAAGGGCCACTACTGCAGACTACTTCTTGAGATAGCAATTTCCAATAGCAATCTAAAGATTTAATTCAGTTTGGAGATTTTCTTTCTCCTTTCCATCTCGCTCTCTCAGGTATGGTCCCACAATCTGCAGCTGAGGTGGAGTAAGAATGTCCCAAAATGTAATCTGTTGACCTGAGTGTTTTGAGTGGGTCAGTCCAGGGTCATATGTGTCGAGTGGGATCAAGAGATTGAGAGTATCCTGGCCAGATGTAGGCACCATCATGGACTTGAATTTGCTCATGATTAAGGGTCATAGGCAGAGTGGAGATGGAAGGCAAGTACATCTCTGGAGTGTCCTGAAAGGATTTTTCTGAGACCTGTGTGTAGTTGTTCCTCTGGCTGATGCACCCGAGATTCATTCTGTGTCTTTTTGTTGAAGAAATACAAGGAGTGAGGTCAAGATCACTTCTCCTCCTGTGACCTTGTCACTAATGCAGACCACCATTGGCTACATCAATGAACACAGTCTGTGTGCATCTCCAGTAGTCAATGAGCATTCTGTTGGACCTAACGCTCCATGGGTGCTAACAATCATGTCCTTGGAGACAGCCAGACACATACATTCTAATGCCAGCTCAGTACAGATGGTGGCGAATGCACTGCTCCAACCTTCAATCTAGTTTTCCAAATGTCTCGATCAAAGGGTAGCATGGTAGCTCAGTGATTGACTGAGGCTGCTGCCTCACATCACCCAGGTTCAATTCTAGACTTGGGTGATTGTCTGTTTCACCTTTGCCTGGGTAGCTTTCTACTGGGTGCTCCCATTTCCTCCCACAACCCAAGTATGTGCAGGCTAGATGGATTAGCCATGCTCAATGCAGGATTACAGGGATAAGATGGGGGACTGGATCTGGTTGGGATGCTGTTCACAGCATCTGTGCAGACTCAATGATCCAAATGGCCTCTTTCCACACTGTAGGAATTCTATGATCTATAACATCTTCCTGCTATTCCTGTGTCTGTTTATGCAGTTGCACAAAATTATTAATGGACCCGCCTGGGTGAACCTTGACTATCAATCTGACAAGATAGAATTCCTGGACCTCAAACTGTGATTCGAAGTTTCATGTGAAGAATCACTGAATAAACTGCAGGCATAAACCCTGAATGAGTAATACTCTGAGTAATTTAGGTCAGAGATGCAGAGATTTCGACACTTAAATGACAAAATATGGAGGAAAATAAGACTTCAATGATCTTATCATATAACCAGCCCATTACTTCTTTAAGAAGAAAAATTTAAGATTAAAAATTAAAATCAGAACGATTACAAACTTCAAGTAGCACCTAAGTCAACATGAAAGACAGCACTGCGGCACAGGGACCCAGGTTTGATTCCAGTCTTAGGTAACTGTGTCTGTGTAGAATTTTCCCCATGTATGCCGGGTGCTCCGGTTTTGACCCACAGTCCAAAGATGTACAGATTAGCTGGATTAGCCATGCTAAGTTATCGTGCAGTATGCAGAGATGTGTAGGCTATGTGGATTAGCTATGGTAAATACAGGGTTACGGGATTTGGGTGGGATGCTCTTCAGAGGGATGGTGCAGGCTCGGTGGGCTGAAAGATCTCAGTCTATACTGTAGGGATGCTATGCCATTTGAGCGTGTTAAGAATACATTCTCAGTGATGGAAATGGGAGAGCAGCATAACCCATTGTAATGAATCTTTCTTGGTTGCCAGGACACGGGAGCCTTGGCATCACTACAAGAGCAGTCTTTGATCCTCTTCCACTTAGTCAAGGTTCTCTATTCATAGCGTTTGCCAGCCAAATGTCAGTCTCTCCATCACCTGCCTTAGCACTGTGAATGCATGGTGCATACTTAATAAGGTAAGTACTGTGAAATTGTGGATTCCCTCTGTCACCTTGAATGCTTTTTCTGGCACAATATTATGGTGTTCATCTTGTTAAGTATGCACCATGTCTCCACAGTGCCACTCTCATGCTATCTTGCACTTGGAAGTGTTCATTGTGCCAGAAAACTCCAACATTCAGACTGTTGTTAAAGCTCAGCTTTGCTAAACTTTTGGAAAATTCAGATCTTAGAAGCTTCTGCTGTTCTCTGCAGTTTTCTTGGAGGTGTCTGTCAATAAAGTCCATGGTGCAACAGCCAAGTCGGGACAGACATTCTAGCAGTTTCGTTTTGTTAGTGACTGAGCACTATCTCACCTAAATCTTTCCAGCCCTACATAATGGTGAAATGCCACACAGTTATTGCAATCTGACTCGTCATCTTATTTTTCTCGTCTTTATTTGTGACTTGGTCATGCATTTCCGAGAGAACCTCATTATCTGAACACCTTGATGATGTTGATAATAAGCAGGAACTGTTCATGTTACTGATGATGGTCTCCCAACTTATCAAGTTCTGACAATCTATCAACACCAGAGACTTTACAAATGACACATTGGCTGCAGCAAGATCTTCATTACGGGGAGGGGTACATCTTTTGATTGTTGATCGAAAAACTGCATTTTGTCTGTTATACAGGTCCAGATAGTGCTGTTCTCATTGTCTACTGTGCTATTCTCATTATTTGTTTGGAAGTGAACACTTCTCCTGTCATGGTGTGTAATGAAGACTCTATTGTCTGTTCATGTCAGGCAAACATTTTACATGCATCTGTATGCCCCTTCAGCACACACCTCACAATGTTAGCATTAAAAGTCCCCATTAAAAGTTTTAGAATTATTTCCTCATTCGCAGTTATTTGCATTTGCTAAGGGTGTCCAAGTACAGCACTCTGGCCTTCCTTTTTGCTTTGATTAATGGAGTTAAGTCAGCTTCATGTGTTTTAAACCAGACTGCATCATTTGTATGACTTTCACAAAAGCAAACCTTCCTGTTGAAAATGTGTTGTCACAATGTGATGTCCACTCCTTGGAATGGATTCTTCAGCATAGGTGTCAGTTAATGCTCACTGAAGCTTTCATCTCTTTTGCCTGTTCTTAAGGAGTTGCACATTTATCCATTGGTATTTTATGAAAGAGTCATATAAAAGCATGAAACTTTATTGCTGGAACAGCACAGCAGGTCAGGCAGCATCCAGGGAACAGGAGATTCGACGTTTCGGGCACAGGCCCTTCTTCAGGAATGACTGAAGAAGGGCCTGTGCCCGAAACGTCGAATCTCCTGTTCCCTGGATGCTGCCTGACCTGCTGTGCTGTTCCAGCAATAAAGTTTCAACTTTGATCTCCAGCATCTGCAGACCTCACTTTCTCCTCATATAAAAGCATGTTATGGTAGTCTGAGCCAATGGCTACCAACTGCTTAGAACCAACTAGCCAAGTAGGAAATGGAAATGGAGACTCACGACATTTTCAAATGCCCCATACAAATGATTGACTTACAACCCTATTTACAGACATTAATGTAATCTGAACTGATTTCTTTTTGTTCTAAGGACAGAATTATATTTTGAATTATTTCTTTTCTTTTATTTTCACACTATTATTTTCCTCTGGAACTCAGTCCGGTGGACTGAAAAGTGTTAACAGAATATTTTTGTGAAAATTTGCTGAATTATTCCACGTCGATGTCTGCTACCTCTTCATATTCAAATGTTAAAATTTCTTGAAGTTTTGTCGCATTTTCTATTTGCTTCTTGTTGTTTTTTTCCCGTAAGTTCTGTCTCCCTTCCATCAGCTAATTTTGTTAAAAGCCTGGAGGTGAATTACTTTATGCTGTCTTTTATCTGACTCTTTCCATTATTGTTATTTATCTTTACTTCTCCAAGGCACAGTTAAAGAAATTATTCTATTTGAGGAATTCACTTGACTTTTAGTCACTTGCCTTTCCTCATTCAATTTCTACTTTCTTCAATTTCAAGCTTGTACTTTTCGGTTTATTTGCACATTTCCCCAACATGCCAAATTACATTCTCATAATTTTATTACTTTATTCTGATCCCACATTTAATATATTCATCAGATTTGCTGAGGGCTGTTTCATCCACCATTGTCGTACACTGATGTTTTCAAGGTATTAAATGAAACAGAACGAGTAGAAATAGTTGAACTATTTTTGTTGCTTTGGATGATGAGGACTCGGAAGCAAATGAAAACTAGACATCGTAGGACTTATGTTAGGAAACACTTCAACACACCCACTTCTGTTTCTGCATATTTGTGTTCCAGGTTTTGCTGCAGTGAATTAGATGGTGTGCAAAACCTGGGGATTGTGAGTTGTCACATATTTTATGTTAATCTCTCAATTAGTGACACTTTGACATGTATTATTCAGTTTGGAATCCATGGGTTTCCTGGACTTTCTGCAATTTACCAATGACAACTAGGCAATTGTGCAGCAGCAATTAAGAGAGCTGAAACAAGCCCAAGGAAATATGTTATTAAGGACTCAACTCTCATAATTGCTTTCTGACCTACTTGTAAGGAGGTATTCATTCTTTGTGCGCTTTGCAGATGTCATCCAAACTTGGGGATTTGGAGATTTCTCATCTGCATTTTGGAGCTGCATCAATCTGATTCGTGGGCTCTAATGCATTGACTGTCAGGAAAGGTGATTAGAACAGTGGGGAGGCAAATAATATTATTATAAATCTATTAGTCCAGAGATACAGGTACTGTTCTGAGGACTTAAGTTCAAATATCGCATGCAATTCTGGTCTCTCTCCTATAGGAAGGATGTTGTGAAACATGAAAGGGTTCAGAAAAGATTTACAAGGATGTTACCGGGGTTGGAGGATTTGAGCTAGATGGAGAGGCTGAATAGGCTGAGGCTGTTTTCTCCAGAGCATCAAAGAGTGAGGGGTGACCTCATAGAGGTTTATAAAATCATGAAGGGCATGGATAGGGTAAATAGACAAGGTTTTTTTTCCCCTGGGGTAGGAGAGTCCACAACCAGACGGCATAGGTTTAAGATGTCATAGAATCATAGAGTCACAGAGATGTACAGCACGGAAACAGACCCTTTGGTCCAATTTGTCCATGCCGACCAGATATCCCAACCCAATCTGATCCCAACCTGACAGCATCCGGCCCATATCCCTCCAAACCCTTCCTAATCATATATCCATCCAAATGCCTTTCAAATGTTGCAATTGTACCAGCTTTCACCACTTCTTCTGGCAGCTCATTCCATACACGTACCACCCTCTGTGTGAAAATGTTACCCCTTAGGTCTCTTGTATATCTTTCCCCTCTCACCCTAAACCTACGCCCTCTAGTTCTGGACTCACCCACCCCAGGAAAAAGACTTTGTCTATTTATCCTATCCATGTCCCTCATAATTTTGTAAACCTCTATAAGATCACCCCTCAGCCTCCGACGCCCCAGGGAAAACAGCCCAAGCCTGTTTAGCCTCTCCCTGTAACTCAGATCCTCCAACCCTGGCAACATCCTTGTAAATCTTTTCTGAACCCTTTCAAGTTTCACAACATCCTTCCGATAGGAAGGAGACCAGAATTGCATGCAATATTTCAAAAGTGATCTAACCAACATCCTGTACAGCCGAAACATGACCTCCCAACTCCTGTACTCAATACTCTGACCAATAAAGGAAAGCACACCAAACGCCTTCTTCACTATCCTATCTACCTGCGACTCTACTTTCAAGGAGCTATGAACCTGCACACCAAGGTCTCTTTGTTCAGCAACACTCCCTCGGACCTTACCATTAAGTGTATAAGTCCTGCTAAGATTTGCTTTCCCAAAATGCAGTACCTCGCATTTATCTGAATTAAACTCCATCTGCCACTTCTCAGCCCATTGGCTCATCGGCCCAACAAGATCCTGTTGTAATCTGAGGTAACCTTCTTCGCTGTCCATTACACCTCCAATTTTGGTGTCATCTGCAAACTTACTAACTGTACCTCTTATGCTCGCATCCAAATCATTTATATAAATGACGAAAAGTAGAGGACCCAACACCGATCCTTGTGGCACTCCACTGGTCACAGGCCTCCAGTCTGAAAAGCAACTCTCCACCACTACCCTCTGTCTTCTACCTTTGAGCCAGTTCTGTATCCAAATGGCTAGTTCCTCCTGTATTCCATGATATCTAACCTTGCTAATCAGTCTCCCATGGGGAACCTTGTTGAACGCCTTACTGAAGTCCATATAGATCACATCTACCGCTCTGACCTCATCAATCCTCTTTGTTACTTCTTCAAAATAGTCACAGGTGAGGTGCCGGAAGACTGGAGATTGGCTAACATAGTGCCACTGTTTAAGAAGGGTGGTAAGGACAAGCCAGTGAACTATAGACCAGTGATCCTGACGTTGGTGGTGGGCAGGATGTTGGAGGGAATCCTGAGGGGCAGGATGTACATGTATTTGAAAGGCAAGGACTGATTAGGGATCATCAACTTGGCTTTGTGCGTGGGAAATCATATCTCAGAAACTTAATTGAGTTTTTTGAAGAAGTAACAAAAAGGATTGATGAAGGCAGAGCGGTAGATGTGATCTCTCAGTGAGAGGGGAAAAACTTAAATGGGATCTAAGTGGCAACTTTTTCATGCAGAGGGTGGTGCATGTATGGCATGAGCTGCCAGAGGAAGTGGTGGAGGCTAGTACAATTACAACATTTAAAAGATATCTGGATGGGTATATGAATAGGAAGGGTTTAGAGGGACATAGGCCAAGTGCTGGCAAATGGGACTAGATTGATTTAGGATGTCTAGTTGGCATGGGTAAGTTAACCAAAGGGTCTGTTTCTGTGCTGTACATCTCTATGCTCTAAATCTCTCATTGGCATTTGATATGTGCCAGTCTCTTAGACCTTTCTGATTCACTTACAATTTACTTCTGCACTTTAGTGATGCACCTTGAAGTGCAACAACAAGTATCATTGTATGCTGCAAGAGCACTTTGCAATTCAGGTTTGGCACCCATCTCATGGACAGGACCAAGCTCCAATTCCAGGTTGTTCACTTGCAACCTAAGCCTTCACCCCCTTGGATGCTAGCATCATATCTGCCTTGTCTTGCATTTTTCCCTTTGCCGCTCAGCCAGAGATACCAGTGTCACAGAACTTTCCTTGCTGTTTATTCCAGAAACAAACCCAGGAAGCTTGCCATGGTTGATAGCAGTCCTCAGTCAGGTCAAGGAGGATGACTTTGGTCAAAGGATCCCGGCATAGAAAGTTAAGGGCAAGTCTGATATCAGTCCAAAGATGTAAACATGATTAGTGTGTTGTTTGGGGTGGTCAAAGTCATAGTCCACTCTACACAAGGAGTGAAGGAGCCTAACGTCAGCTAGTCCAGTACCTTGATTCTTTCTGTTCTATTGTTGGCTGTTTTTCTCTTGAACTGGAAGGAAGGTTTTTAGAGGAAAGTGGATGGTACAGATGCTGGAAAGGTGAACAAATTAATCTACAGTGCAGAGAGCATGTAGGGTTAGTGGTGTTGGGTGTTGCTGTTGATGACTATGAGTGAGGAATTTGTAGCAGTGACAGTGAGTGCAGTAGAACTTGAGCCTTGGTTGGGGCTGGGTGGATTTACAGTAGCAGAGATATGGCAAGTAAGATAGTAGCACTTGCACTGGCAGAATGGAAGATTCTTCCTACATTGTTGTGCATACCAGCAGATGGAGGAGACTACACAGGCCAGGGTGGCTTCATCTGATGTCTTGGCCTTCTCTGTTAGGTCTGGGGGAAGAGTATGTCCCATCTCTGTACTACACCATGAGGCTGGACTTCTGGGTCCCTGCCTGCAAAGCAGAGCACTAATTTTCTCTTCTCTCCCCTACCAGAGACCAATCTCTGGGATCATGAAGCAGTTCTGATTGAAAGTGCTTGTCTGAGTGCACGGCACCTTTGAAAGATGGCATCAGTGCCAGGTATGTAAATGCAGTTAGAAGTGAATGAGAGAGATGCCATTGGAGTGGGATAGGTGGATAATGAAGGGACGTTTTGGTAAGATATAGTGAGAGATTGATCAGGTATTCATTTAACCTCATGGAGAGAAATCCACCATGAAACTTGATGAACATCCTATTTATTAAAAAAAAACAGGAAGGACCAGCCCAATGGTTCGAGGGGATTGGTGCACCATATAGCTCAGCTAGTCAATAGAGTGGTGTGTTGCATTTGGGGTGAGATAACAGTGAGTTGATTGATAATTCACCACTACATAACATGTTTGGAAAATCTCTCACGTGTCTTACTTTTCCTGTCTTGTTTAGTTCAATTGCACCACTGTGTGCATCTATCCAGATGTGTAATATGATATTCCTGTTGCTGATATTTTCTGAGACCTCCAGTTAAACCTTCTTGGTTTCTCCACCAGGTTTCTTCCTCCCTCTTCTTAACTTTAGTATCTGCTACCTCTTCCTCACAACTCCCAGAAGTGCATCTAGAGCCATTGTAGAGCAAGGTGTGGTCTTTGATCAACAACAGAAGACATTGCCTCATGTTCTTAATCCCAACCAGTTTGTCATGTTTGGACTGTGCCTTTGGAATTGAGATCATGTTAAAAAAAATTGTTGTTATGAATTGGAGGGGAAGCCCAGAAGGAGTGTGAAAGAAATGGTTGTGTGAAACAGCCTGAAACAGAGTTGCCTTGCACATTTCTTGAGCAGTTTTGCTGTTGCCTACTTTTCTATTCTCCCACCCATTGGCTTCACATGAGCTTCCTCTCACCCTTCTTCTAACTCCATCAGATTTCTTACTCCTGATGTACGTATCCAACTTTCCATTCAGTGCATTTATACAAGATGACTCAGTTGCTCTATGAGGAATATGGTTTCAATATTTACATCATTCCTTGTGAAGAAATTTCTCTGAAACTCCCTGTTTGATTTATTATTCATCATATAATTTAATGGCCCCTGGCTCTGGTCTTGTTCATAAGTGGACACATGGATACATCAACTCTACCAAACCCTTAAAGACCCCTATCAAGTCATTCTTCTGTTTTCACTGTTCTGGCTAAAAGAGCTTCAGCCTGTTCAATCGCTCCTGATAATTATTATCTCACATTTTGGTATCATTGCAGTAGTTACATTTGCTCCGTCTATAGTATTTCTCTGTCATTTTGTACAGTAAGGAAACTGATATATATATATATATATATATATATATATATTCTCTGAATACTCGAAGTTCTATTCAAGTCTCAAATAATTTGTCTTTTCAACTCTTCCCTCCAAACTCACAGCCTGGTGCTTTGTGTGCACTTTAGCTTCAGCAATTTGCTTGTTTTAATGGGTTGTATGCCTGTACCCCCACAACTTTATTTAGACTTGTTATTTTGCATCGATGATCCCTACAAATGTGTATCATCTCACAATCATGTATTTTGCAGTACTTATGCCAGTTTCATTCTTATTTTGCACATTCATCGATATTTTTCTGTTCCTTTTTGTCACAGACCTCTTCTGTATTAACAAGTCTCTGCAAGTTCATAGAATTTTGGTGGCCTCCAGACGTTTTGAATTGGTACTTGTGATCTCTATGTTGCAATAATCCTTATAAATACTGAAGAGTAGTCTGAGCACCAATCGTAGTAAAATACCAACTGTTCCCATTGATAATCTTAGAAATGGTCTCTCATTCCTACTATTTATTTTGTTTCATAGCCAGTTTGCAATCATTTCTGCTATTTGTTCCTTAGTTTCTGACCATACTTTATGAAGACTGATAACAAAAACATTAATGAAGTACCTTATTGTGCCTATTGTTGTTTAGCTTTTTCTATTGTTGTTTCAAGTGTTCAATAAAGTTGTCTGGCATGCCATCTTTTTACATTCATGCTGACTACTCTTGATTGTGTTTTCTGTTTCTAGTTGTTTTAAATGTAATCATCAAGCAAATAACCGTTTTGCTTGAAGAGAAAGACTTTTTCTCCCACTGATGTGAAACTGATTGGTCTGTAATTTCCTGGTCTTGTCCCATATATCGTTTTAAGGCTAGGAATCATGATATTTGTTTGCTCGCTTGCTCATACTATTCCCTCTTCTAATGAAGATTTAAATATACCTAATAGTGTGTCTTATCTATTCTCTAACTTTTTTATTTTATTAATTGAAACTTCATTGCAGTCTGGTAGCAGGACTATTTTTTTCACGTTCAGCTACAGAATGTGGGCATTGCTGGCTCAGCCAACAAAATTACTGAACCCTAAGTGCGCTTGAGAAGACGCTAGTGACATGTGATTTTGAACTATTGCTGCCCATATGATATCAGTACATCCGCAATGCTGTAATAGAAGAAATTCTAGGAGTTTGACAATGAAGAAACTTCAATATAATTCCAAGTTAGGATAGTGTGTGGCTTGGAGGGGAAATGTAGGTGGTGTCATTCCCATGTATCTGCTGGCCTTGCCCTCAATGTGACAGACATTATGTTTTAGGAGGTGCTCTCTGAGCAGCTTTGCTGAGTTGTTATAGTACATGATGTAGATGGTACGCATTGCTGCCACAGTAAACTGATGATGGAGATGGATGAATGTTAAATGGGTTAGTGAAATGCAGTGAAATTGGTGCTTTGTCCTGGATGGAGTTGAACTTTTTGAGTGTTGTTGGAGGTATACCCATCCAGGCAAGTGGGGAGGATTCCATCGTACTCCTGACTTGTGCCTTTTAGATGGTGGACAGTTTGAGAAATCAGAAGATATGTTACTCAGTGTGGAATTCCCAGCCTCTGACCGACTCTTGCAGGCACAATATTTATAGGCCTGTGTAGTTCACTTTCTAGTCAACAGTAACACCAAAGATTTTGAAACAGGGGATTTCAGATACAGTAATGAAACTAAATAACATGTAGAAATAGTTCGACTTTCTGTTGTTGGAAACTGTCATTGCCTGATACAGGTGTGGCATGAATATCACTCAGTGGCCTGAATCTGAAAGTCATTCAGATCTTAGTGTATTGACCACTTTGGTGTTGGAGATGTTGTGAATGGTGCAAAACCTTGTGTAATCATTGGCAAACATCCCCATGCTGATCTTTTGATGGACAGAAGGTCATTGAAGAAGCAGCTAACAATGTTTGGGCCAAGGTCACTACCTTGAAGAATAGTGATGCCCTGTGGCTGAGATGATTGGCCTTCAACAACCACAATCATCTTCCTTCGTGTTAGGTATGGCTCCAACCTTTGATACACATACTTTGCATTCTGGCTAAAGTGTAATAGAAATTTAAGCAGCTAAAAAAATTACTTGGGGTAACAGAACCAAACCAAAGTGCTATGATGGCACATTTGTTGATGAATTGAAATGCATGAGCAAGTAATTTTTGGTGCAATCATCACATTGAGAAATGATCTGCTTCAGCACTTAGTTTGAGTGTTCTCATACTTTGCCAATGAAAGTGCTGTCATGTAAAATGAGTTTTAGTATATGGAAGTGACTATCTAATCTCACTAGCAATATTTTATTGATTAATCAGCTATTTGCTGCTACACTTTACACCAAATGGGCTCTGAATTCTTTGTTGACTGATATAACCTGTGTCTGCTTTCAAGAAATCTGCTCAATTAGATTTAAAAAGGAAGTATTTAAGTACTCTTTTCTGGGTGGACTCTTCTGTTGCATATTCATTTGTTATCCCTTCTTCTGCTTATTGTGTGGATATAGTACGCATAATGATGTGTTAATTTGAGCCAAGCAGAGTGATTTTTCAATCCAATGTAATTGTTGATGAATATGAACTCGCAAATCAAAGCATGATGGAATTATGTAGTCCAGTGTTCTGGATGAATCAGTTAATATGCTCCAGCAATCCTTGGCAGTTATTATACCTTTACATCTCAGGCAGAAATGAGAATGATGAAAGATAGTACCAGTGTTTTAAATGTTTTAGAGAGAATAATAAATTGCTAGGGAAACCACAAGTGTGATTTATCTTCTGTGTTCATAGTGTTGCAGACTGAATATCAGTACTGCTGCTTATTATATGGACACCTTTTCTCTCAAATATATTTTAAAAATACAGTGTTCTGTTACAGTCAGATGAGGAATAAGATTCAGCTCACCTCTTTTGACCCATCTCTCGGTCACAACATCTCTGAAATTTCACTTTAGCCAGCAGCGATCACAGTTGTATTAACCATGTATTTTCACTAAATGAAAATCAGTTACCAAGGTTGTCTTGAGTGGATGAGAGAAGAACTTTACAACCTAATACCGAAAAAATAATGATGGAAATATGATAACAAATATACACACAACACTGGTAAAATGTTGTAAAGGAATAGTATCAGCTGTAGACAGGGAGAATAAAAGTTGTGCAGTTTTTGTTTCCCCAGTTTGTTTTTTTTCACCAGGTGCTATCTTCTCAGATGACAAAAAGCAGGAGGCCTTTTGGTCCTTGCTGTTCCTGCTCTTAGTCTCTACTGTGCTGCTTAAAGCAAAATACTGCAGATGCTGGAAGTCTAAACTAAAAAAGAAAGCACTGGAAAATCCGCATTGGTCTGGGAGAATCTGTGTGACAGAAACAAAGTTAACTTTTCGAGCCTGGTATGAATGTTCGTTGGCTATCCTGATCCTCTACCATTGCACTCCATACTGTCACTGAGGTTTGTCTTAGTGAGTCACTTTCCCTGACTTCTGGCTGTGCAAACCTGACTTCCATCCACTAACCCTAGACCATTGACTGCGGTGCAATGCAGTCAGAATACTAAATTGCACTGATTTCTTAAAATAGCCATTAAGGCCGTACTGGTTGAGTCGGGTTGTCAATCACCCTTTAAGCTGGTTTTCTACCTATCACAGAGTGCCTACTTCAGGCTGTGTGACATCAGCTGCTCCCACTTGTGTCTCGGCCTATTTGCCTCACTAGTGCCATTCCTGATTTTTCCATCTACAGATTTGAAACTTTCTCTGGTTTTTCTTCGAACATTTCTCATGTTCTTCAGCCTATTATGTTGTTGACATTCACTTATTGCTCTCTCAAGTCTTTTCCCACTTACCTTCCCAGCTCCTATGCTACCAATATTGTAAATGGCTCCCTCTCCAAAGGGAACAATTTCAAATCTGCTATCAACACTACTTCTGCCTCAAAAAAATTCTCTGTCCTAATAAATCACTTGTATCCCTTTTTCTCTCCTAATTGCTTAAATAAACTGTTATTTCCCAAATCTGTGCTCTCCTATTTTGTACAGCTAGATTGCATTGCTCTCACTTGGTGCTGTGCTCATCTGTCCATTTTCACACAGTGATTTCTCAGCACTATGACCCTGATGTCATCTTTATATCTGTCCTTGGACTTTTACTATTTTTCATCAATATCCTGTCCCTTCTGCAACATGATGACCAGAAGACTTGGCTGCAGAGGTAGGCCATTCAGCTAATGGGGTCTGCTCCACCACTCAATGAGATCATAGTTGACCTGATGATCCTCTTATTGTCTTTTCTCTGTGCCTTTGATTCCCTTACTCTAGTCCATCTCAATCTTAAACACACTGAACAGCACAGTATCGACAGCCCTCTGTGCTAAAGAATTCCATCGATTCACAAGTTTCTGAGAAGAAACTCTTCCTCATCTCTGTCTTACCAGTGTGACCGCTTATTCTGAAAGTATGCCCTGTGGTCCTGGACCTTTCCCAGAAGAGGAAACCACCATTCTGCATCAACGCTGTCAAGACCTCAAAGTCTCTTGTATGTTTCAGTGGGATTGTCACTCAACTTCTTCTCATTAGACAGTCTCTCCAGACCTTCTCAGGACTGCCTCCAAAATAAAATTTATTTCCTTGCATAAGGGGCCCAAAACTGTTCACATGGTTTCAGCTGTGATCTGACTAGTGCCTTGTGTCTTCTCAGGGAAACCTATTTTTATACTCTGTTCCTTTTGAAATGGAGGCCAAAATTCCATTTGCCTTCCCCTTTATCCATTGAACCTGGATGCTAGCTTTTTGTGATTTATCCTGTAGGTTTTAGTAATCTTTCTCAATTTAAATAATATTTATCTCTCTATTCATCTTGCCCAAAAAATGATAAGACCATAAGATATCGGAGCAGAATTCAGCCATTTGGCCCATCAAGTCACTGGAGGTTGTGCAGAGGCAGTTTACGAGGTTAATTCTAGAGTTGAGAGGGTTGGCTTATGGGGAAAGATTAAGTAGACCGAGATTATACTTATTGGAATTTGGAAGGATGAGGGGGGATCTCATCGAAGGCAAAGATAGATTTTTGAACAGTAAAGGAATGAAGGGTTATATGAGCAAGCAGGTAAGTGGAGCCAAGTCCACAAAAAGATCAGCCATGATCTTACTGAATGGCGCTCCAGGCTCGATGGGCCAGATGGCTACTCCTGCTCCTATTTCTTTGTCTGCTCCACCGTCGATCATGGCTGACATTTTTCTCAACCCTATTCTCCTGCCTTCTACCTGTAACCCTTGATCCCCTTACTAATCAAAAACCTGTCTATCTCTGTCTTAAATACATTCAGTGATTTGACTTCCACAGCCTTCAGTGGCAATGAGTTCCCCTCTGGCTGGAGAAATTCCTCCTCATCTCAGTTCTAAAGTGGTGTCCCTTCCCTCTGAGGCTGTGCCCTCAGGTCTGAGTCTCTCCAACAAGTGGAAACATCTTTTCCACTATCATTTTAACCAGGCCTCCTAGTATTCTGTAAGTTTCATTCAGATCCCCCTTATCCTTTTAACTTCCAATGAATACAGACCCATGCTCCATGTATGACAAGCCCTTTATCTCCAAGGTCATTCTTGTAAACCTCCTTGTAATCCCATCCAAAACTAGCACATTCTTCCTCAGATATGGGGTCCAAAACTGCTTACAGTGTTTGCAGTATGACGAGACCCTTACACAGCCTCAGCAATACATCTCTGCTCTTGCATTCTTGCCCTCTTAAAATGAATGCGCACATTACATTTGCTTCCCAATTGTCATTTTAGCCTTAAGATAATCCTGAATGAGGACTCTTCAGTCACTTTGTGCTTCAGATGTTTGAAGCCTTTCCCCATTTCAAAAATAGTCTGTGCCTCTAGTTTCCCTACCTCACACTTTCCTACATTACATTTCATCTGCCACTTCTTTGCCCTCTCTCCTAGCCATCTAAGTCCTTTTGCAGCCTCCCTGGTTACTCAACACTACCTGTCCCTCCACCGAGTTATCTGCAAACTGAGCAACAATGCCTTCATTCCTTCGTCCAGATCATTAATCTCGTAATATGAATGGTTGTGGTCCCTGTGGTACATCACTCATTGCTGGGTGCTATCCTGAAAAAGACCCCTTGATCCCTATTCTCTGCTTTCTGCCAGTCAGCCAATCCTCTATTCATTCCATTACTTTGCCTCGAACACCATTGGCTATTACCATATTCAGCAGCCTCCTGTACAGCACGTTATCAAAGACCTTCTGGAAATTCAAATAGATCATGACCATTGGCTCTCCTTTGTCTCGCTCATTCATTAACTCTTCAAACAATTCTAACAGATTTGTCAGATATGACCTTCCCTTGACAAAGCAGTGCTGACTCAACCATGTTTTACCATGCACTTCCTTAATAATGGACTCTAAAGTCTTACCAATGAACAACGTCAGGATAACTGGCCTATAATTTCCTATCTTCTGCTCCCCTTAAACAAGGTGTTACATTAGCCATTTTCTAGTCATCTGTGACCCTCCCTGACTCTAGTCATTCTTGAATGATCACCATCAATTTTTGTACAATCTCCTCAGTGATCTCCTTCAGAACTTTGAGCTGTAGTGCCCAGCCCCTTCTCCTTAGTGATGGTCACAACATTCACCTCTAGCCCATGACTGTCTTGAATTTCTGCTATGCTGCAAGTGTCTTCCACCATGAAGCTTGATACAAAGTACTTGCTCAGTTCCTCTACAATGTCTTTGTTCCCAAATTCCACTGATTCCAGCTTGTTCCTCTCAAACTGCAGGGTGAATTGTGTCACATTATGGTCACTGGCCCTCAGGGTGCCTTCACCTTAAGCTCCCTAATTGAGTCTACCTCATTAAATATCACCAAATCCAGAACTACCTGTTCCCTCGTGGCCTTGATTACAAGTTGCTCCAAAAAAAATCTCATAGACATTCCATGATTTCCTTTTCTTGGAATTGGCCACCAGCCTGATTTTCCCAAACCATCTGCGTATTGAAGGCCCCAAAATTATTGTAGTACTGCCTTTTGAGTCTCCTGCTTTATTTTCTTCTCCAGATTTTGACTCCTGCTCTGAGGCCTGTCCATAACTCTCATCAGGATCCTTTTTCCCTTTGCTGTTCCTCAACTGTACCCACATAGATTCTATGATTTCTGATTCTATATCACTTTTTGCTGTGGTTTTAATTATGTTTCTTATTAACAAGGCAACCCTGCTCCGTCTGCTGGTCTGCCTGTCCTTTGAGTATTTAGTTCCCCTTGCAGCCACGTCTCTGTGATACCCACAACTTTGTACCTGCCGATTGCAATCTGTGCTACGTGTTTACCTTGTTTTGTATGCTGCATATATTTAAATACAATACCCTCAGTCCTGAATTGACTTACCATCTTCTCACAGTTGCCCCTTTGGTGCAGGAGTTGGGAGGTCATGTTGCGGCTGTACAGGACATTGGTTCGGCCACTTTTGAAATATTGCATGCAATTCTGGTCTCCTTCTCATCGGAAGGATCCTGTGAAACTTGAAAGTGTTCAGAAAAGATTTGCAAGTATGTTGCCAGGGCTGAAGGATTTCAGCTATAGGGAGAGGTTGAATAGGCTGGGGCTGTTCTCCCTGGAGTGTCGGAGGCTGAGGGGTGACCTTACAGAACTCTATAAAATCATGAGGGGCATGGATAGGATAAATAGACAAAGGGGTGGGAGAGTCCAGAACTTGAGGGTATAGATTTAGGGTGAGACGGGTAAGATTTCAAGCAGAGTGTGGTATGTGTATGGAATGAGCTGCCAGAGGAAGTGGTGGAGGCTGGTACAATTCCAACATTTGAAAAGCATCTGAGTGGGAAGGGTTTGGAGGGATATGGGCTGGGTGCTGACAGGTGGGACTAGATTGTTTTGGGATATCTGGTGAGCATGGACAGGTTGGGCTGAAGGGTCTGTTTCAGTGCTGTACATCTTTATGACTCTTTGACATATCTGTTCTGCCTGAAGTTAGCTTCATGAGCCCTTCCATACTCTTTGCCTTATTACTTGTTCTGAAAACTTTAACATCTGCTGAGTCGTTCACCTCTTTTAAGGTTTTCCATAATTTTCCATGCAAATGGACCAATCACACCTCCCCTCCATCCCCTGCCACCCCCCCTCGCAACCCCCACCCCATTTAGTTTAAAGCCCTCTCCACAGCCCTAGTTGTATGATTTGCCAGGACTCTGGTTGCAGCATGATTCAGATGGAATCCCATCGGAGCAGCTCCCTTTCTCCCAAGTTCTGCTGCCAATGTCCCATTAATTCAGGAAGAAGGGCTCATGCCCGAAGCGTCGATTCTCCTGCTTCTTGGATGCTGCCTGACCTGCTGCGCTATTCCAGCAACACATTTTCAGCTCCCATTAATTCAAACCTGTTTCTGCCTAATCAATCTTTGAGCAACACATGGCTCAGGCAGCAATCTGGAGATTTGGTTCTGCTTTTTAATTTAGCCCCAAGCTAATAATATTCCTGAGGTCGAACCTCTTTCTACTTGTATCGCTGGCACCTAAGTGAACCACGACAACTGGATCTTTCCCTTCCCACTCCAAATTCCTCTGCAGCCTGGATGGGAAATCCTGAATCCAGGCAACAGGCAGGCAACACAGCTTTTAGGAGTCTTGCTCCTGGTCATAGAGCAGTGTCTAATCCCCGGTATACTTAGCCCAATTACAATTCCATTCCCCGTCCCCTCTTGAATTGCTCTGTGTACAACTATGGTTAGATTATTCATTCTTCTCCACACAGACAGCAAGAAGTTCAAGCCTGTTCAACAAGTTCAAGACCTGAGGCTCCTTCAGCACTACCTCCTGGATCTTGTCACCTGTCTCACATATTGTCATACCCTCCTATCTCTGATCACTGATCAAATTTGAGGTTGTTAATCCAAGACTTGTGTCCCTCCTGAAGCACAGCACCCATGAACCTCACCCCTTTCTGAAGTGCCACAGTGTGTGAAGTTGCTCATGCATTTCACCTGTCTATATCACTCTCCAGATTCTTTATATCAACCTCACCAGTTGCCTTCCCACCGATTTTTTGTGTCATCCACAACTATTCACTTTGCTCATCCAAGTCATGGATTTACATTGTAAACAGCTTTGGCAGACTGGCAGCTGCAGGTTGCCATCCTGTAAATGGCCCACTGATCCTAACTCTCTGCCTTCTATTAATTAGCCAATTCACTATCCATGGTAACACATTAACTCCATCACCATGGGCTCTCCCCTTATCAAGTAGCCTAATGTGTGTCACCTTATCAGATGCCTTTTGAAAATCTAAATGTATTCCAACCACTGCTGCCCCTTTTAGCTATCTTGGTGGTTACCTCCTTCAAGGATTCTATGTAAATTTGTACAGCATGATTTCCCCTTCATGAAGTCGTCAAGGTTGAACTCAGCTTCATCAGGTTATGTGTTTCTAAATGCTCTGCTATTACATCATTTACAACAGACTCTTACATTTTCCCAATAACAGATGTTCAGCTAACTGGCCTCTTGTTACCTGTTCTTTGTCTCTTTTTTATGTTCAAATGAAGATGTTACATTGGCAGTTTTCCAATCCTCTGGGACTTTTCCAGAATCTAAATGTTGTTGGATTCCCAGCAGTGCAGCCACTATCTCTGTCGCTTCTTCCTTTAATATCCTCAGATGCATCCCAAGAGGTTCAGGGATACTAAAAGTCATTAAACTCAATAGTTCCCATTGTATGTTTTTGTCTCATGGTAGTTATTGCATTTATTCCTTTCCTCCTTTTGCCCCTTTAGTATTTAGTAATCTTGGACTGAGACTGCTGTAGTGTTAAGAGCTTGGATAGAGTGGAATTTGTTAAGAGTGCATAAAAAAAGTTCTTATTCAGTGTATGGATGAACTTACTCGAGAAGGAGCAAAACTTGAACTTTTGTCTGGAAATAAGGCAGGGCAAGTGATTGAGGTGTCAGCGGGGGAGCAGTGATCATTATTCTATTAGTTTTAAAATACTTATGAAAAAGGATATACCTGAATATGAGATAAGGCCAATATTGACAGTATGAGGCAAGAACTTTCAAAAGTTGATTGGGAGAGACTTTTAGCAGGTAAAGTGACAGTTAGAAAGTGGGAGGCCTTTAAAAATGAGATAACAAACCCAGAAGCAGTATGTTCCTATTAGTGTGAAGGGCAAGGCTGATAGCTGTTGGGGAATGCTGGATAACTAGAGAAACTGTGGCTTTGATCAAGAAACGTAAGGAGGCATATGTAAGGTCGAGACAGTAAGTATCGAGTGTACCGGAAGTAGGGGTACACGCAAGGGAAATCAGGAGGGCAAAAAGGGGACATGAGATAGCTTTGGCAAAGGAGTTAAATAGAATCCAAAGAGATTCTATAAATACATGATGGGAACATGAGTAACTACGGACAGAGGAGGGCTTCTGAAAGATCAACAAGGCCGTCCGTGTGTGGAATGGCAGGTGATGGGTGAGATACTAAATGAGTATTTCACATCAGTATTTACTGTGGAGAAAGTTATGGAAGCTAGAGAACTTGGAGAAATAAACAGTGAGATCATTAAACTGACCATATTTCTTCGGTGGAGGTACTGGATGTGTTAAAACGCATAAAGGTGGATAAATCCCTGGGAACTGATCAGGTGTATCCCAGAACTTTATGGGAAGCTAGGGAAGTGTTTGCTGGGCCCCTTGCTGAGATATTTGTAGCACTGATATCCACAGTGAAGTGCCGGAAGACTGGAGGGTGATTAATCTGGTGCTATTATTTCAGAAAGGCAGGAAGGAAAAGCAAGGAAACAATTGACCAAACCCCTAACCCTGGCAACATCCTTATAAATCTTATCTGCATCCTTTCACATTTAACAACATCTTTCCTATCGGAGAGGGATTCTGAGGGACAGAATGTACACGTATTTGGAAAGGCAAGGACTGATTAGGGATAGGCAACATGGCTTTGTGTGTGGGAAATCATGGCTCCCTAACTTAATTGAGTTTTCTGAAAAAGAGACAACGAAGACTGACGAAAGCAGCGCAGTGGATGTTGTCTATATGCATTTCAGCAAGGTGGTCAACAAGTTTCCTCATGGTAGACTGGCTAGCAAGATTTGATCACATGGTAAACAGAGAGATCTAGCCTTTTGGATACAAAATTGGCTGGAAGGCAGGAGACAGGGTGGTGGTGGGAGGGTTGTTTTTCAGAGTGGAGACCTGTTACCAGTGGTGTGTCCCAAGGTTCAGTGCTGAGTCCACTGCTTTTTGTCATTTATAGAAATGATTTGGATGGAAATATAGGAGGAATGTTTAGTAAGTTTGCAGATGACACCAAAATTGTTGGTGTCGTGACAGTGAACAATGTTATCTCCATACAATAGCACCTTGATCAGATGGGCTGACGGGCTGAAGAATGTTAGATGGAGTTTAATTTAGATTATTATGAGGTGTTGCATTTTGGTAACACAAATCAGGTCAGGACTTAGGCACTTAATGGTAAGGTCCTGGGAAGTGTTGCCGAACAAAGAGACCTCAGGGTGCAGGTTCATAGTTCCTTGAAAGTGGAGTCACAGGTAGACAGGGAACTGAAGAACTGACAGGGAATTTGTGGGCGGCACGGTGGCACAGTGGTTAGCACTGCTGCCTCGCAGCGCCAGAGACCCGGGTTCAATTCCCGCCTCAGGCGACTGACTGTGTGGAGTTTGCACGTTCTCCCCGTGTCTGCGTGGGTTTCCTCCGGGTGCTCCGGTTTCCTCCCACAGTCCAAAGATGTGCAGGTCAGGTGAATTGGCCATGCTAAATTGCCCGTAGTGTTAGGTAAGGGGTAAATGTAGGGGTATGGGTGGGTTACGCTTCGGCGGGTCGGTGTGGACTTGTTGGGCCGAAGGGCCTGTTTCCACACTGTAAAGTAATCTGTAATCTGTAATCTAATCTGTAAATCTGAAGAAGGCATTTGGTATGCTTGCCTTTATTGGTCAGGGTATTGAGTGTAGGAGTTGGGAGGCCATGTTGTGGCTTTACGGGACATTGGTTAAGCTGCTTTTGGAATACTGCACTCAGTTCGGGTCTCCTCCTATAGGAAAGATATCATTAAATGTGAAAGGGTGCAGATCAGATTGATAAGGATGTTGCCAGGGTTGGATGGTTTGAGCTCATGGGAGAGGCTGAACAGGCTGAGGTTATTTTCTCTGGAGCGTCAGAGGGGGAGTGGTGACCTTATAGAGGTTTATAGAATCATGAGGGCATGAACTGGGTAAATAGCTAAGGTCTTTTTCCCAGGATAGTGGAGTCCAAAACCAGAGGGCATAGGTTTAAGGTGGCGGGGGAGTTGGGGGTTGTGTGGTGGTGGGGGTCAAGATCTAAAAAGGACCTAAGGAGCAATGTCTTCATGCAGAGGGTGGTTAATGTATGGAATGAATTGCCAGAAGAAGTGTTAGAGGCTGGTACAATTACAACTTTTTAAAAAGCATCTGTCTGTGTATATGAATAAGAGGGTTTAGAGGGATATAGGTCAAATGCTGGCAATTGGGATTAAATCAATTTCAGATATCTGGTCAGCCTGGGAGAATTAGACCGAACGGTCTATTTCCACGATGTGCAAATCTATGACTCTATGCTTTAAATATATACAAATGTGAAGACTGATGCAAGCCATGTATTCAATGCCACTACCATTTTCTTGGTTCCCCATTATTATTTCCTTAGCCTCATTCTCTAAGGGTCCTGTGATAGCAGGGTTCATATGTACTCTGATGACACTCAGCCTGACCTCCCAAACACCACTTTTCAACCTTTTAAAAATTGCTAAAAGGCTTTTAAATTATAAAAGAGATACAAAGCTCACTCTCTCTAACAATGACTTGTAAAATAGTTTGGCTTCAATCCCCTTCCAGAAGATTTTACAGAAGAATGTTCTGATTCAGTATGTGGATGTACCTACTAGAGAAGGTGCAAAACTTGACCTACTCTTGGGAAATAAGGCACGGCAGGTGACTGAGGTGTCAGTGGAGGAACACTTTTGGGCCAGTGACCATAATTCTATTAGTTTTAAAATACAGTGATGGAAAAGGATAGACCAGATCTAAAAGTTGAAGTTCTAATTTGGAGAAAGGTCAATTTTGACAATATAAGGCAAGCACTTTCAAAAACTGGCTGGGGGAGATGTTCACAGATAAAGGGACTACTGGAAAATGGGAAGCCTTCAGAAATATGACAATGAGAGTCCAGAGACAGTATATTCCTGTTAGAGTGAAAGGGAAGGCTGGTAGGTATAGGGAATGCTGGATGATGAGAGAAATTGAGTGTTTGGTTAAGAAAAAGAAGGAAGCATATATCAGGTATAGACATGATAGTACGAGTGATTTCTTAGAAGAGTATAAAGGCAGTAGGACTATACTTAAGAGGGAAATTAGGAAGGCAAAAAGGTGATATGAGATAGCTTTGGCAAATAGAGTTAAGGAGAATCCAAAGGATATTTCCAAATACATTAAGGACAAAAGGGTAACTGGAGAGAGAATAAGTTCAGCAAGGTGGTCTTTGTGTGGAGCCGCAGGAGATGGGGGAGGTACTCAATGAGTATTTTGCATCAGTGTTCACGATGGAAAAGGACATGGAAGATATAAAATGTAGGGAAATAGATGGTGACATCTTGAAAAATGTCCATATTATGGAGGACGCAGTGCTGGATGTCTTCAAACACATAAAAGTGAATAAATCCCCAAGACATAATCGGGGTACCCTAGAACTCTGTGGGAAGCTAGGGAAGTGATTGCTGGGCCTCTTGCTGAGATATTTGTATAGTCACAGGTGGGGTGCCAGAAGACTGGAGGTTGGCTAACTTGGTGCCACTGTTTAAGAAAGGTGGTAAGGAGAAGCCAGGGAACTATAGACCGGTGAGCCTGACATCAGTGGTGAGCAAGTTGTTGGAGGGAATCCTGAGGGACAGGATGTCCATGTATTTGGAAAGGCAAGTACTGATTAGGGATAGGTGAAAGTGAGAACTGCGGATGCTGGAGATTAGAGTCAAGATTAGAGTAGTGGTGGAAAAGCACAGCAAGTGAGGCCTCATTCCTGATGAAGGGCTCCTGCCCGAAAATTCGATTCTCCTGCCCCTTGGATGCTGTCTGACCTGATTAGGGATAGTCAACATGGCTTTGTGCGTGGGAAATCATGTCTCACAAACTTGATTGAATATTTTGAAGAAATAACAAAGAGGATTGATGAAGGCAGAGCGGTAGACATGATCTATATGGAATTCAGTAAGGCGTTCGACAAGGTTTCCCATGGGAGACTGGTTAGCAAGGTTAGATCTCATGAAATACATGGAGAATTAGCCATTTGGAAACTGAACTGGCTCGAAGGTCGAAGACAGAGTGTGATGGTGGAGGGTTATTTTTCAGACTGGAGGCCGGTGACCAGTGGAGTGCCACAAGGATCGGTGCTGGGTCCACTACTTTTCATCATTTATATAAATGACTTCGATGTGAGCGTAAGAGGTTAGTTCGCAAGTATGCAGATGACACCAAAATTGGAGGTGTAGTGGAACCAGTGAAGAAGGTTACCTTGGATTACAATGGGATCTTGATCAGATTGGCCAATGGGCTGAGAGGTGGCAGATGGAGTTTAATTTAGATAAATACGAGGTGCTGTATTTTGGGAAAACAAATCTGAGCAGGACTTATGCACTTAATGGTAAGGTCCTAGGGAGTGTTGCTGAGCAAAGAGACCTTGAAGTGCTGGCTCATAGCTTTCCTTGAAATAGAGTCACAGATAGATAGGATAGTGAAGAAAGCATTTGTTGTGTTTTCCTTTACTGGTCAGAGTATTGAGTACAGGGGTTGGGAGGTCATAATGCAGCTAAACAATACATTGGTTAGGCCACTTTTGGAATATTGCATGCAATTCTGGTCTCCTTCCTATCGGAAGGATGTTCTGAAACTTGAAAGGGTTCAGAAAAGATTTACAAGGATGTTGCCAGGGTGGGAGGATTTCAGCTATAGGGAGAGATTATATAGGCTTGGGCTGTTTTCCCTGAAGCGTCGGAGGCTGAGGGGTGACCTTATAGAGGTTTATAAAATCATGAGGGGCATAGAAAGGGTAAATCGACAAAGTCTTTTCACTGGGGTGGAGGAATACAGAACTAGAGAGAATAGGTCGAGAGAGAGAGAAGAGAAAAATATAAAAGAGACCTAAGAGAAAACCTTTTCATGCAGAGGGTGGTATGTGTATGGAATCAGCTGCCAGAGGAAGTGGTGGAGGTTAGTACAATTGCAAGATTTAAAAGGCACCTGGATGGGTATATGAATAGGAAGGATTTGGAGGGATATGGGTCGGTACTGGCAGGTGGGACTGTATTGGGTTGGGATATCTGGTCGGCATGGACGAGTTGGACCGAAGGGTCTATTTCTGTGCTGTACATCTCTATGACCCTGTGACATCATTTATGTCTCCAAGTCTGCAATTCGCATCCTCATTAAGTAAGTCATCAGAGCCCTTCGTCCCAGTGTCAACAAATATCTCACCTTTCTTGCAGATGCCTACATGCAAAATGACTGAACTCTACAATTTCGAACACTCAACTTTCCACCTGTCCTTGACACAATACACCACACTCAGTTACCTGTCACATCACTGGAAATTGAACCAGCAACCAGCTACCAGTTTCCTAATGAAGGGCTTTTGCCCGAAACATCGATTTTCCTGCTCCTCGGATGCTGCCTGACCTGCTGTGCTTTTCCAGCACCACTCTAATCTAGACAGTGAATGAAGTGAAAAACTATCCAAACAGTCCCCAACAATTTCTCAGGTCATAAAATCTCAGAGAAAGGTGCAAAGTACAGAACACAACCATCTCTTGGATCTGACCGCCTGCCGCTGGCTGCTTCTTCAAATGTTTTCAGTGAATTGGTTTATGACTTAACCAAATCTCTCTCTTATTTCAAGCATGAGCACTAATCTTAAAAACCCTTGGGCCTGTTTTCTTTCCCCATGTAATTTGTTTCTTTATAGCTGTGTTTCGTACATTGAATGGGGTGATGGATGCCCTATTGTTCTGAAGAGTTATTAATGTGCAGATATAATTTGCTTGAAAGTTCCAAAAACCATATTTGATGAAGCATGTTCCATGCAGAAATTTAAAGGTGCTGTGGTCAACAAATGTTTTCAAAAAACCTGTTCTTACTAAGTCTAAGAAGCTCAATATTTCTTGGCAGAACCAACTTGGTTTGTGTTACGGAATCTCTTTTACCCTCTTGATTTTTGATAAAGATGAATTAATAAAGAATTAGGGTGTTGCTCAAGCACAGCTCTTTGTGTCATTGTTAAAGCACATTGGACATTAATAATTGGTGCACTGAATCCCAGTGACCACTGTAAAGCTTTCAGACAGGTTCAGTTCTTCTGTCATCCTTGCCTTTGTGTATGGTTCTGATCAGCTCTTACTATACTTATAATATCATGGACTTCCTACACGAACTTTCCAAAATTATGCCTTCATTAGTCATGGCAAACCAGTAATATATTGGAAGCAAGTATACAATACTGGTAATGTACAGGAATAATAAGTTGTTTAAATTGTTCCAAGATGACGTAACACCTTCTACAACTGTACTTGACGACATTTGATAATTTAGTTTTTTTTTAAATGCATCATTAGGAGAATTAGTTATCATTGGAACATGTTAATAGATGATTTTATTTCATATTAATCTGAACATTGATTGGTGTTCAGGATTTTATTTATAAATAGGACTAGAAAATGAGGGGAAGTAATTTGTTGCACCTTCTATTCGGCAGTATTTATCAGTGGTAGAACAAAGCCAGGGTAACTTATTCCAAATCCAAAGGTGATATTAATGTGGTTAGTGTTGGAAAGCATCTTCAAGAATTGTCACAGAACTCAGTGTATATACACTTGAGACCAGTCTTAGCCTCCTCACTGTGTAATAGTTTAGAGTTTGCAGTGTCTAAGTTTGAAGTAATGACTACTATCTATTTGCGGCTCAGTTATATTTAATGAGTCTTATGGGAGAGAAGTGGATACTGATCAGCAACTAGATTATTTAAAATGAGAAGTATGAGATATCTGTGGAAGAGAAAGAGCTTGTGGAGTTTGACGAAAAACAAATAGATTATGGAAGAGTAAAGAATTTGGTAAATGAATATTATTGACAGCCCTTAAAGGGAAATGGACAGTTGTGAAGCATATGTGTAACAACAGAAGCATGCAGAAGATTTCAGAGGGCATTTAAAGGAGAGAGTGACAAACTTGATGTTAATGTGTTGAGAGAGGGAGTCAGTGAAATACAATAATAACAGCAGCATATGCATTGGTAGGCACTATTTTTCACATAGATGTCAGTTGCCTTGATGAGATACTGATCTAAATATTGGGTTTTTTGAAGATCTGTTTTACACTGAACAGGGTTTGTGTAGCAGGTTTGTGTAGCAGAAACAGAATCAGTGCAGAGTGTGAAGTTAAACCCCATATGGTTTGTCTTAACAGGAGAACATGAGAAGTGGGAGCAGGAATAATCTCATTGGATATTTAAGCCTGTGCCATCATTCAAGGAAATCATGGCTGAGCTTCTCCTCCAGCATCCATCCGCACTATCCCTACATCCCTTGATTACCTGAACCTGTCTAAATCTGTTGATTTCTACCTTGAATCGATATAATCACATAGCCTGTACAGCTTTCGGAAGTAGGGAATTCCAAAGAATTGTAACCATTTGAGTGCAGAATTTCTCTTAATGTCAGTCCTAGTTGATCAACCCCTTATTCTGAGATTGCAGCTCCCAGTTCTAGATTCCCTCGACAGGGGAAACACTTTCTCTGCATCTATCCTGTCAAGCCTCATAAACAAATTAATGTCTTACAGCTAAATCACCTCTCCTTCTTTGAAACTCCAGGGAATATAGGCCAAATCTGTTCAATCTGTCCTCGTGGGTCGCTCTAATAATTCTCGGAACCATTTTAATAAACCTTGACCACACTCCCTCTTAGGCCAGAATACCCTTTTCTTAGAGAAGGAGACAAAAACTGCCTGCATTACTTCAGGTGTAGCCAGTGTTCTCTCCTATCTGAGTGGCCATGTGGTGATGCAACCGTTACCAAGTTCCTCTGAAATCCCAGGCAAACTGATTGTCATGACAATGTATTGATTTCTGGTTTCAGAAGTTGCTGCTGTGCATAGACTCAGAGGTCTTTGCACCCATGTACATTTTTTGCAAATTATTATTTCTTAAAATGCAAACCATTGTTTGTTCACCATCATCTACTTTTGATGCTGTTTCCCAATCTCTCTGAACCAACTCTTCCCGCATCCCACTGGAACTTGATTTGTTTAGGGTGAAGACACCTGTTTTAGACTTAATTAAATCACTTTCAAACTCAGTAAAATATGCTATGGTCACACTTTCCCAGAAACTCTTTTGCTACTGGGTTTTGATTAGCCTTTCTTAGTGGGTCCAAAATAGCCTGCTCTCTTGTTGGTTCTTAGACATGCTGATCTCAAAGATCATCTCAAATATATTCTATGAATTTGTCTTCCATGCTATTAACGATATCATGCTTATGCTGAGCAAAGACAAACAGCTTGTCATCCAGAATTTAATGACAGATTGGCAATCAAATAATACCTATATAATCAAACAGGAAGGCAATGTGGCATTTAGCTGTCATTATGACAAATACAATCCAGTTTGTCTTGTTTTGATTTTGTTTCCGACCTTGTAGATCAAGCAAACAGTATTAGATTTGAATAAATCTAGCTGCAGTTTCAAATTTATTTTTGCAATACCTGATGTGTAAAGGCCATGTCTTTCCTCCTTTTTGAAAGTGTGGTGTTATGGATTGGCCAGACCACTCAAAACATTCTTAAGCCGGCAACTCAGACCACAACATTACATTTTGTTTCGGTAAGTGTACAGTGAAAATTACCTGGAGTAAGTTAGCTCGACTAGATTTTAAAACAGATAAAAATGTATTCACAAAATTACACAATGAAACACAAAGAACAGAATAAAAAGCCCCTACAGAACTCAGTCTATCCAAACTAGACTTAAGTATGCTGTTCCGAATATACACAACAGTCCCAATAAGCAAACTCCCTTTAAAAACCAGTATGTATGGGACACATGCTTACTGGTTGAAGTTGAAGGGCAGAAAGAGACACTGTTGGACTCCTCACCAGTTCAAGACTGAACTAAATTGCTCAGCGAGAGAGCTGACCACTGCCCTTTCATTCTACAGGTCATTTTAAAAACATGATCACTTTGGCTTGAAGTCTCATCTGTTTACATATACACAAAAGGCCTCTCAAAATTCTTTTCATCTCAGTACCAAACCAGACTGATCGGAGCCTGGCCTGGTTTATTACCTCTCTCAAAAAAATCAAAGACAGAGTATCCTTGAGCCAAGATATAGCTTTCAGAATAAAAAGGGACTAGCTTTGTGACAGTGGGCTGAAATGAGAAAAGAACTGTACTAAAACCAGGGAGTGCAATGATTGCTGCATGGTTTGAAAGAAAGTAACTTAATGCTCATTGTGAACAATGTTTACACAGCTGTCACTTACAACATTGATTGCAGACAACTGGAGCCAAGGGGTGTGTACAAAGGAAGCTTTGTATGGTAACAAATAGCAGTTTGGTTTGTGGATTAGTGATCAGTTACTGATCAGAGATCTTCTGCTTGCCAACAATTATGTGATTGGTTTGTTGGTAGCTGGACAACTCTGGGCTCTGAGCAAGATAACGATGAAGCCTTTGGGCTATCAATACCTCAGGAGCTCTCTCTGTTCTGCGCAGAAAAAAAGGCACTTTACATTTGAAGAAAACCAATCTTATCTCTCCTTCAAGCTGCTGAGAGCTGTGACTTTTAATCAATAAGTCAGAGACTTTTTATCAGTGAACCTACCACCTTTTGCCTCTTGCAAATCAAAAGAAGCATCTGGAAAAAGGAAAAATAAGAAGCAGCATTCTGATCATCACAAGAACTATCTTGTGAGATCCTGTGAATGATGACCCCTGAACTACTTCCCCAGTTTTCCCTTCATCTGTCATTGTGTGTGTGTGTGTGTGCGCGCGCGCCCGTGCGCATGCACATACAATGGTTCATAACTGTTTATCTGCAGCTAGAATCTAATTACGAGCAATAAAGAGTTTTTTTTTGTTATGTATACGGTCCTTGTCTGATTTTTTTTAATTAATCTGGGCCTAAAAGGCATGTAAATTGGGAATTTTGTGTATTTTTGAAATTTTTACCTTTAGTGACTACTACTGGAATAGCAAGGATTGATTTCCAGCAGGCAAGAGGGAGGACTGCAGATGCTGGAGATCAGAGTCTAGATTAGAGTGGTTCTGGAAACGCGCAGCAGGTCAGGCAGCATCCGAGGAGCAGGAAAATTGACATTTCAGGCAAAAGCCCTTCATCAGGAATGAAATCGATTGACTTCCAGCATGCTGAAGAAGGGCTTATGCCCGAAACGTCGATTCTCCTGTTCCCTAGATGCTGCCTGACCTGCTGCGCTTTTCCAGCAACACATTTTCAGCTCTGATCTCCAGCATCTGCAGACCTCACTTTCTCCTCCAGCATGCTGTCCCAGTAAGGCATGACAGTTGTAAAGTTTATTAGCAAATTGCTTTGTAATAGTTTAGAGAGAAATTCTAATGGAAGAATATTAATTATACCATTATTACTGAGTGATTCAATTCTGACATTGACAACTGTTAAGTTCTGAACATTGTTTTTGTACAATTATGATGAGCACGTTCATGGAGTCTTCGGATAGCTGAACACCAAACTGGTGTAAACTAATGCACTTCTATCAGCTATCTACATTAGGTACTGAAGCATAGTGGAGCTGGACTTCACTGGAACCTTCTTTCAACAAGTCACAGTCACATGGCAACTGATATCATCTGACATCACTGACAGTGCACTTTAGCTGTTCACATTTCACTTTTACTCCTATATACCACAGCTTGCAGCTGGCAAAATGTAAGCTGTTTGGCAAAAGAGCTCAAAGTGTAAAATAATTGAATGGATAACAGTTAAAATTAGCAAATTGATATCTTCATTGATGGGTAAGATAACATGGAGGTGAGCTATCTTGTAACATTTGTTTATTATGCCAAGTTACCTTCAAGAATTATGATCCTTTGCTTTTCATCCTGGAGAGAATTATTTTGTGGCATTTCATTTACATGGACATTTGTTGTAATGTAGTCACTTGAGCATTGTAAATGTGACAGATGTAACTATTTTAAAATTAGACCAATGTCTGATGTGGTGTTCTATTACTCATTGGAATTTAAGATACAACCTGTGGAGGTTTAATTAAAAACAACAGAGAGACCTGAATAATGATCAACGAGTCCTAATGTGTTAGTCATAGAATCATAGAGATGTACAGCATGGAAACAGACCCTTCGGTCCAACCTATCCATGCCAACCAGATATCCCAACCCAATCTAGTCCCACCTGCCAGCACCCGGCCCATATCCCTCCAAACCCTTCCTATTCATATACCCATCCAAGTGCCTCTTAAATGTTGCAATTGTACCAGCTTCCACCACATCTTCTGGCAGCTCGTTCCATACATGTACCACCCTCTGCATGAAAAAGTTGCCCCTTAGGTCTCTTTTGTATCTTTGCCCTCTCACCCTAAACCTATGCCCTCTAGTTCTGGACTCCCCGACCCCAGGGAAAAGACTTTGCCTATTTACCCTATGCATGCCCCTCATAATTTTGTAAACCTCTATAAGGTCACCCCTCAGCCTCCGATGCTCCAGGGAAAACAGCCCCAGCCTGTTCAGCCTCTCCCTGTAGCTCAGATCCTCCAACCCTGGCAACATCTTTGTAAATTTTTTCTGAACCCTTTCAAGTTTCACAACATCTTTCCGATAGGAAGGAGACCAGAATTGCACACAATATTCCAACAGTGGCCTAACCAATGTATTGTTTAGCTGCATTATGACCTCTCAACCCCTGTACTCAATAGTCTGACCAATAAAGGAAAGCATACCAAACGCCTTCTTCACTATCCTATCTACCTGCGACTCCACTTTCAAAGAGCTATGATCCTGCACTCCAAGGTCTCTTTGTTCAGCAACACTCTCTAGGACCTTGCCATTAAGTATATAAGTCATGCTAAGAGTTGCTTTCCCAAAATGCAGCACCTCGCATTTATCTGCATTAAACTCCATCTGCCACTTCTCAGCCCATTGCTGAGCATTTTTTTGTTCACGGTAACACTATTAAAGTTAACTCTGTTGGTACAGTGAATTTAAATTCAGCCTTAAAATAAAGTAAGATGAGATTAAATGAAACAGTGAATATGGACAGAGAGCCTTAATGCAGAGCAATTGTTCTCTTGTGCTGATTTTAATTTTAATTTTGAAACACCTTTGCTAAATACAGGTTAGAAATAAGTGTGTAAATTTGTGAAAATAAGTCTGGTTTCATGAAATGAGATGTGAAGCTCTGTTCAATCCATCAAGTAGAGTTACTGCCCATAGCAATTGCACATTTTATATAAAATGTAGATTTCTTCAATGTATCTTTCAGGATTTTTCAATATATGATTTCTGTCAATGTTAGAATTGGATTATATACATTATACCTGCTTCACCTGAATGTATTCAGATGTCACAAAACTGCAAAGTAAAGAGTTGAAAGATACTTTCATAAAATACTTTACTTAAATGCAATTATGGCAAAAATTGGAATCTCCCCTTTTCGTCTTTTCTTGTTCAGCTAGCTCAGATTGGAAATGGAGGATGCTTACTTTGCAAGTATACTGTAGTGAACCTGAGAGACTGATATTTCTTCTCAAACACTGAATCAGTTTATAGTAAGGGTGTAAATTGAGTTTAAGAGTGCCAATTTTGACAAACTTCAATTCTTGAAAGGGTCAGGGCTATGACCCACTGAATAATAATATGTAAAGGTCACATGCTGATATTAATGTGGAAACAAGAAGCAAGTCCAGAGGTTTACGAGATTAGCATGAATTATAATTTGGCAGAAGTTCTTAGTCAGTTTTGTACTGTTTTGATGTTTGCTTTGCTTGAGTAGCAAGTTACCATTAGTTTTGCTGTCATTTTCATGAACTTGTGGGGCTTGCACATTAACGTTGAATTTGTCATAAAAACTTAGAAGTCACACCACACCAGGTTATAGTACGACAGGTTTATTTGAAATCAAAAGTTTTTGGAGTGCTGCTCCTTCATCACGTGATTTCACTCCAATCCAACACCAGCACCTCCACATCATAGAAAGTTGTTCTGCTAATTAACAGTGTGAGTCACTTTTCAGCAACCAGACAATTGTCACCAACAATTAATCAACTTACATTGCACAGAAAGTGAAATATTTAAGCTATGAAGTCTCATTTCTGTAGACAGTGTACTGTTGTTGGACTTTAAATGTTTTTTCCACTTTCCTTGTTTTTTTTTCTCTCATTTCACTCAATTATTTTTTCTATCTCTTCATTTTTTCCTTATGTACAGTAACCTGATTTGACCTTTCTTTTCAGTTCTCCCTCATTTTATTCCTAAATATGTAAATGCACTGACAATGCTGATTCCACTATTCATTTAAGGTCCAAGATAGGTCATTGCCTTCTCTATTAGCTGACAATCCAAGCAAGTCAGGGTAAATACATTTTTGAGCTGAAAGATATTCTGTGAGAAACTGGTCAGTGGTCGGAAATTCTAAAAGGTAATGAAATAGACCTGGAAACAAATAAATATATCTTGTAATATAAACTTCACCTGGATCATGTTTTGCTATTTGAGAAATGAAGTTGCGTTTTCCTCTTACTTTGGCCTGCATTAAATAATTCACATGCATGTTGATACATTGTGATGATAAATCGATCCTCACTTTCAATGTGCCTATTTTATCAACAAACTGAATTGCCAATTTTTTTTCTCCGTTTGCTCACACTGGCTTTATACAAGTCATAACCATTCTATGTCTTGCAGCTGTATTTTGAAATACTTTATCATATCATGAACATTTCCTTTTCTGTAACCAGGAACCAATAAAAATAACTATCACGATCTGAGTACACCACTTCAGATGTCATTAACTTAGTCTTTTGGGTGCCATTGGTTGTCTAACCATTTTGATGTGTTTTCAATGAACTACCTGTGACATTTTCTTCAAATGTTTTTTTGGGAAATTCATAACAATGTTTCTTAATGTGGATGACCCATATGCTAGATTTATTTATTTGTTTTATTTGGCTCAGTGTTCCAATAGCACAACTATTTTATAGATCTTATTGTGGTAAATCACCACAAGTTACTTTTAATTTGACTACTGTCAGTTCTGCAAGAACATGATAGTTCCGAAATTGTGCAATCCCATGTTATAAGAAAATCATGTATTAGCAGCATCATTTAAACTAATGGAGCTGGTATTGTGTGAGAACCAGTACATGCTGTAAAACTTTGCATTACAGAAACAGTGTTTCAAATTCATCAATCGCATTATAGCGAATTTGCATTCATGAAATGCATGTCAGAGCAGAACAACCTGTCCTTATGAAATTTTGTTTTACAACAATCAAGCACTGAAACAATAAGCTAAACTATGTTGTATGTAGCAACCAGAAATAAGCCCCCTCAAGTGAGCAAGTTAAGCCTCACAACTCAACTTGGCTGTTACCCAATTAATGGTGGAACTTAGCTATGATCCGAACCAACAGTGTCTATCTCTGGTGTTCAGGGTTAAAACCTTATGCAGTGTTGTTCTTTGAAGTTCTGCTGCTGAATTGTCCTGGTGTTAGATTCTCACACCATTTTCCATCCTTCAGCTCTATAATGTGATATTATTGATGATTCTCTACATCTTTTATTGGCAATATTGCAAGTCTGCAGCTTTCTGCCTTATCAGAACTAGCTTCCTTGTTCCTTGTTGCATTTGGCATTGACTGTTTGAAGCGACAGCTTTCCTGTGATTAACTCCTTCAATTCTTCTGCAGAGCAATCATTTGGTCTTGTGACATGAGACAGTCATTCATTAAGCAATGGATAAGAGAGCTTTTTGTTGATGTAGCCTTGATTCCTTCTTCTCCCAGGCATTGCTAATAGTCTTCAATTCGTGTATGAGCTTGACTTGTCCTTTAATAGCTTATTCCAGACATAGTGACTGTTGATTCTTCCAATCTATGCACATTTGTTAAGGTTCTGAAGTTTACACTAACACAAGCTCTAACCCCTCAGACAGTCATGCTGCACCTCAGTTTTCACCCACAGTATGCAATTGGTCATCAAAGCATGAGAATTAGGTTTATTGTCACACGTACTCAAGTTACAAAAGAACAGGGGTACAGTAGAAAGTGTACAGTGTCACCAACATTGAGCACCGTCTTAGATACAAAGTACTTTAGTGCAAAAAAAAAGTGACACTGAATTGCAGACATATACAGTATAAGTAGGAAAATTTAAAAAAAGCTGAGAAGATAGACTTTACAGTCTTGTTGTAAGGGCTTCCACATTGTCTAATAATGCTCCATTATTTCCCAACTAGTAACCATCTTTGATCCAGCCCTGCTGGCTGCCATCCCTGTTCCCATTCCACTCCGGGCCCCCATAACTGCTCCCATTCCACTCCGGGCCCCCATCTCTGCTCCCACTCCACTTCAGACCACCATACCTGCTCCACTCCACTCCAGGCCCCCATACCTGCTCCTGCTTTGCTCTTGGCTGCCAATACCCACTCCCGCTCCCCTCTGGACCACCATCCCTGATCCCATTCCACTCTGGGCCCCCATATCCGCTCCTGCTCTGGGCTCCAATGTCTGCTCCCACTCAGCTCTGGACTGCCATACGCACTCCTGTTCCACTCCAGGCCCCCATGCCTGCTCCCACTCCACTCTAGGCTGCCATACCTGCTGTCAGGTTTAGATATGAACAATTCACCAGTGTGGAACAGAATGCCCTCTGGAGCCCATTGTTCAAACATTTCATAGAATCCCTACAGTATAAAAGCAGGTCATTTGGCCCACTGAGTCCACACTAACTGTCCGAAAAGTATCCCACCCAGACCACCCCCCCTACCTATCCCTGCAACCCTGCATTTTCCATGGTTAACCTACCTAGCCTGCACATCCCTGGACTGTACGGGCAATTTAGCTTGGCCAGTCCATTGAGCCTGCACATCTTTGGACAATGGGAGGTAACTGGAGCACCCAGAGGAAAGCCACACAGACAGTGGGAGAATATGCCAAATCCACAGATAGTCACTCCAGGCTAGAATCAAACCCAGGTCCTGGCACTGTGAGGCCGCAGTGCTAACTACTGAGCCACCATCTATTTAAACTAGTCCAGTCAAAGTTTGGGAACAATGTATGCTAAATGGGAATTGTGCAGGCTAAATGCTGTGTCACCCTCAGTGACTGCACTGATTGGGATAATTTGATCAAAATTTATAGACAATTGGTGAGATTGTGCAAATGCCCCCCCCCCCCCCCCCCCCCCCCCAACCACTCTTATCATCACTACTACAGAGTGTTTGGGGGCATTCAGGTAAGAGGTGGCAGGTGGAGACTCAACCATATGTCAGTCTCAACCCTGATGAAGTCTGTGGTGGAAAGGTTCATGTATGGCTCTGATACTAATTGAGGCCCATAGGGGTCACTGCCAGTGGGATTAACTCAGTGGCAGGAGGGCAAACCATCATGTGACATGCATAGTAGTTCAACAATGTGTTTGTCTGTGAGCTTCTGGTGTGGTATTGGTGAGCAGGGAGTCTTTAATCAAAGGTTCCTATTCGAGAGATGTACCATCAGCAAGTAGTTATCCCACTGAGTGTGACAAGCTTGACTCCCGATGCATTCATACCCTGCAACCTAATTCCTCAACCTACTCCTTCCATTCTTCACCTGTGGCTTGAGTCTTGGACCTCCAGTGTTTTCCATTCCAACAGCAGCCACCACTGCAGTGCAAGCTATGTTGTTGCTAACCACTGATTAGCTGGCAGCTCTCAGTAGGTGAAGTTGCCATCACCAGGGTTCTAATCCCAGGGCATGACCTCTCCCTGGCCTAGCAACCGCTGGGCTGCACGGTGGTACCATGGTGAGCACTGCTGCCTCACAGCGCTAACGACCCAGTTTCAATTCCAGCCTTGGATGACTGTGTGAAGTTTGAACGTTCGCCCCATGTCTGCGTGGATTTTCTCTGCATGCTCCCGTTTCTTCCCACAGTCCAAAAATGTGCAGGTTGGGTGGATTGACCATACTAAATTGTCCTTAGTGTCCAAGGATGTGCAGGCTCGGTGGGTGAGCTGTGGTAAATGTGGTGTTGGGGGAGATAGGGCGAGTTGGGGGGTGGGGGCAAGTATGTTGGGATGCTTTTTGGAAGGTTGGTGCAGACTTGATGAGCTGAACGACCTTTATCTGAACCGTAGGAATTCTGTGATTGATATATACTGTTAGTAGGCCTCCCTAGAATGGGACAACACCAGGGTCACTTTGGCTCTCTCACTAAAAGTCCAGTCACTGGTACAAGATTTTGGAACTTGATGGGAATAAACTGTATTCAAGTGGACAGATTGTTCCAATTTTGAACAGTTTAAGGGCAGACCTATAAGTTAAAGAAGGTGAGAAAAAAGTGGTAAACACAGACTCAAAAGAGTTGATGAATGAGACTGGTTGGAGGTATCTTTCAACAAGTTAGCAATGGCACAGTTAGCTACTTGCTGTCCTTCTGCACTGTTCTATTGAATTGAATTAAATTGAATTGAATTTATTGTCGTGTGTACTGAGGCACAGTGAAAAGCTTTGCCTTGCGAGCAATACAGGCAGATCACAGAGTTAAGAAGCATCGTTGAGTAAATAATAGGTAAACAGTGGCAAAAACACAGGTACAGGCGAATGTTCAAAGTATGTGAGTCCATTCGGTATTCTAACAACAGTAGGGTAAAAACTGTTACAAAACCGGCTGGTACATGTGTTCAGGCTTCTGTACCTTCTTCCCAATGGTAGAGGTTGTAGAAAAACATTGCAGGGTGGGATAGAACTTTAAGAATGGTGGCAGCCTTTCCTTGACAGCAGGCCTGGTAGATGGATTCTATAGGTGGGAGTTTGGCTTTTGTGATTGTCCGGGTCGAGTTCATCACTCTCTGTAACCGTCTCCGATCTTGAATGGTGCAGTTGCCAAACCAGGTTGTAATACATCCAAACATAATGGTCTGGATGGCGCATCTATAAACGTTGATAAGGGTATTCGCTGTCAGGCCAAATTTCCTCAGCTGTCAGATGAAGAAGAGACGTTGTTGGGCCTTTGTAACCAGTGTATCCACATGAAGAGTCCAAGAAAGTTTGTTGTGAATGACCACTCCCAGAAGATTGATACTCTCCACTCATCCCACCTCTGTGCTGTTAATGTATAGGGGGCATGAGTAATATCCCGCTGAAAGTCAGTAATGGTTCCTTGGTTTTACTGGCATTGAGACCTAGGTTGTTCTCAGTGCACCATTTTTCCAGGTCTTCCACCTCCCATCTGTAGTCTGTTTCGTCGCCACCTGAGATTCGACCGACTATGGTGGTGTCATCAGTGAATTTGTAATTGTCATTAGTCTGGTATTTGCCGACGCAGTCATGGGTATACAGTGAGTACAATAGGTGCTGAGTATGCACCCCTGTGGGGCTCCAGTGTTGAGTGTTAGTGAGGATGAAATATTGTCCCAATCTTCACTGATTGTGGCCTGTGGGACAGGAAACTAAGGATCCAGTTGCAGAGTAGGGCTTAGTCCGAGATCACTAAGTTTAGTAATCAGTCTTGAGGGGATAATAGTGTTGAAGGCTGAGCTGTAGTCAATGAGTAGGATTCTAATGTAGTGGTTCTTGGTATCAAGATGTTCTAGGGAAGAGTGAAGGGCAAGTAAAATGGCATCTGACGTGTGTCTGTTGGTCCGATAGGCAAATTGGAGTAAGTCAAGAGTGGTAGGGAATGTAGAGTTGATTAATGCCATGACCAACTTTTCAAAGCACTTCATGACCACTGAAGCTAGGGCCACTGGGTCCAAACTTTTCTTTGGTTCCATAAGATGTAATGGGGTTGTCATTTTCCAAACAACAGTGGAACTCTAGAACAGTTTGTGTCATGGATGCTGATTCACTGAATTCCGTCAAACAAGAATTAAATCTATATTTGCCTGGAATAGAGATTATGTTACACAAAAACACAATTACTTCATAGCAGTAGCATGGCCAGGGGGCCTGGCCAAGATTCAATTACCAAAGAAGCCTGCAACATACCGCCTTGACTTTTTTTTTTCCATTCAATTCATCTGAGCTTTTGTCTTATTTTGTTGTCACTCCCAAGAGGTCATGAGGTTTTGGATTAGATCAAGAGTGTAGAAATTGTGATGCATAGCTGGTTTCACAATAGTTTGAGAATCAGAGGTGACCTGATTTTAACAAACAAGATCCTCAGGGGACTTGACAGGGTGGATATGGAGTGGTCCTTTCTCTTGTGGAAGAGCCAGATGACATGATCTCAGAGTCAGGTATCGTCCATTTAATAAAGGGGCGAGAAGGAATTTCTTCTCTCTAAGGATAGGGAATCTGTGTAATTGTCTTTTTTTAACTGCAGAGGTCTGTCATGGCTGGGTCATTAATTATATTCAAGGCTGAGAAAGACAAATTTTAATCAATAAACAAATCAATGATTATGGGAAAAGGCAGAAGGTAGGAGGTGGGGATTATCAGATAAGCCATGATCCCGTTGAATGGTGGAGTAGTCATAATAGGCTGAAAGGTCTACTTATGCTCCGGCATCTTGTGGTTGTATGATTTTTTGACTTGGTGCGTCAAATAGTGTTTTCTTTCTTTCACTGCTTATTATGCATGTAACAATAGCTTTGAGCTGAATGTTAAATCTCATCTAAAAATCAGTACTTTCTCAATCCTCGATGACTTTTTTTTCCCACCATAAAACCATATTCCAGAGCCAGACTGACATTTTTTTTTTAATACCAGGTTCATGGCTTGTTAACTGTCAAAGGGTCATTGTTCTACATGCAATGTGATTGTCTCCTTCTATTACACTACCTCAAATGCAATCATAATTCTCATGGATTGCACGTTTTGAAATAATGCTTTCAGCAGTTCTGTAAATGGGTCATGAATCGTGGTGAAGAGCTGGCATTTCATCCACCCTTCAAAGAAAGATGAAAATATAGGCTGAAATGTCCTGAAATGCATTGTACTGTGATGACATTGTCCCTTTAAATTCATGTCAGGAAAATGAATTCACATTTCCAAAAGAACTTTTACTGCTGTGTGCACAAAACAAAAAGAGCTGAATTAGAAAAAAATAACTGACTGGAAAGCATTGTTGCAATGCATAAGGCTTTCACCATCATTGATTAGATCCAACAGCATTTACCAGGAGCGCCTTTGAAAGAAAAATTTGAAGATAGATAAAGCAATGTGGATCCAACAATGAATAAAGGTTTCGATATTTAATTTTTCAACCATCATGCAGACTTTGGGGAGTCAATGGCTGAGTGGTATTATCGCTAGACTATTGATTCAGAAACTTGGCTACTGTCCCGAGAACCCAGCTTCATCGCAGATGGTGGAATGTGAAGTCAATAAAGAATCTGGAATGAAGTGTCTAACAACAACAATGATTGTTGATTGTCAGGCGCAAAAGAAAAATCCATCCGGTTAAGTAATGTCCTTTTGAGTCATAGAGTCGTAGCGATGTACAGCACAGAAACAGACCCTTCAGTCCAACTTGTCCATGCCAACCAGATATTCTAAACTAATGTAGTTCCATTTGCCACCACTTGGCCCATATCCCTCTAAACCCTTCCTATTCAGATACCCATCCAGATGCCTTTTAAATGTTGTAATTGTATTAGCCTCAACCACTTCTTCTGGCAGCTCATTCCATACACACACCACCCTCTGCATGAAAAAGTTGCCTCTTCGGGCCCTTTTAAGTTTTTCCCATCTCACACTAAAAATGTATTCCCTCTAGTTCTGGACTCCCCCACTCCAGAGAAAAGACTTGTCTATTTATCTTATCCATGCCCCTCATGATTTTATAAACTTCTATAAGGTCACCCCTTGGCCTCTGATGCTATGTATGGAATAAAATCTGCCATCCTTATCTGATCTGGCCTACATGTGATTCCACACTCACAACAATGTAGTTGACTCTTAACTGCCCTCTGGGCAATTAGGGGTGGACAATAAAGATTGACTTAGCTAGAGATACCGACATCCCATGAGTGAATTAAAAGAAAAACTGGAGAAATGTTGCACACTATGTAGTTCAGTGTAGACTATCGATCTTTACCTCTACTGTGAGAGTTTTCAAATTAGCTTGTGGCAACCGAAATGTTATTACTAGATTTTGGGAGGCAGCCACTGGGGACTGAGAAAATACTGATTTTTAGATGAGATTTAACATTCAGCTCACATTATATGAAACATAGTACCACTCGGGAGTGTGAATCTCAGATGGAGTGAATTCTCAGAGCTGTAAGGGAGCCAACTACTGTACCAAAAACAATAAGGAAGAATTAAAACCAGAGTTTATAAATTTGGACTGGTGGATGTGTTGGCATGGCTGTGAACTTTCCACTCCACACTGCCATGGAAGTCAAATGAAATATAAGACAGGATTGGAATTAACCACAGCTGCTAGAACAGAACAGCTAAGAGCCAGGCTATTTCAAAATAGATACATATAACAATTGGCTGTTAAATGGATACCTGAGTTTTGGCTGCTATTTTGACAACAATTCAAATTTAGCCAATTAATTTAAATTATGCCCATGATACTAAAACCCAATAGAGTTTGAATGTGTTGGATTGGCAACATCAGACCAATGAGAGGGAATGATTTTGGGGAGTATATTACCCAGGCATTTTGAAAATGGGTCAAAACTGCCGCTGAACAGCAGAGTAACTGGGTATTTGGTTTTAATAAACAGAGGGGTTTGACCTCCAGTTCGTAACATTGGGAGAAGGGTTGGTACACCATTTTGGTTGTGCACAGTTCTTTATTGGTGCAGTGAGATTGAAATAAAAATATCTTTACAGAAAACTCAGATGAAGAACAAAGATACTTGTTTTAGTCACTTGGTGACTTAACTGGTGATACTCTAATTTGAACTGTTAGCACTGACATGGAACCTCTGTTTCATGCTGGTATATTAATTATGAATGAGTGCGGCAGTTTGGATTAATTATGAGTCTGAACTGCTGCAGTTGCTTGTTTTATTTTCCTGTCAAGCAGGAATGCATAGAGTCCCAGAGTCATAAAGCATGGAAACAGACCCTTTGGTCCAACAAGACTGAGTTTCCCAAACTAATCTAGTCCCACTTGCTTGGGTTTGGCCCATACACTCTAAACTATTGAAAAACAGGAACAATAATGTAACTTAACTGAACAAACAGGAGAGGTTAAAAAATGAAAGTTTGTGACCATTCCAATCAAATGTTTATTTCTTTGCATGGACAAAGTAATTTGTAGTATCTGTCACTGTAAGAGAAAAAAATACTTTTTTTGCAGAATTGACAGTTCGTAAATTTTCTTTCTCATAACTTCCTAATGTTCCAAGAAATCTCTCTGGTCTCTCCCATAAGGAGCAACTTTGTCCTCAGTGTCCTCTATTATGTCTGCAAAACTTTAACAAAACTTAAAAATAAGTCGGGGATAACCAACCGAGATGAAAGTCGAGCTCAGACTGAGATAAGAAACAAACTTATCATAAAGGTTCATGGGGGAAATGCAACTTTCGCAAGTGTAAAAGATATATTTTTTTAAATTAACAACTCTTGAAGACAAATTAACTTGACCGAGACAACAATGCACACAGCATTCAAAATAAAAGAGATTGAGGCAATATCAGTAGTGAGGAATCACATATCAGAATAACTGAAACATTGCTATATAAAAATGAGGACAATAAATGTCATGTTTATGATAATCTAATACTCAATTTATTGTCAAGTACAGATTAAGTCTGTGGGTGAATTTATTGAAACTAGCAACACACAATACCAGTTATAAAACATACATATGGACGCGTACTGATTCCTGTAATGTTCAGTCTGCAGACTCTCAATATTGTATACACCCAGAACTTGGAATCCTTAAAGGTGAACTCTTTTGATAAGGAGGGAATGTGATGTGTGTGCCATACCTTTAAGAAACATTAACTAAGTACAATTGCAAGTGAGCCTATAACATAACATAATTTGGTGATATGTCCACATCTTATAATGGTGAAACAAAAACAGAATTTGCTGGAGAAACTCAGCAGATCTGGCAGTACCTACAGAGAGTAAACAGAGTCCAGACACCCTTCTTCAGAACTGATAGTAGCTGGGAAAAGGTGGTATTTATGCTGATGACAGGATGTGGCTTAAAGGATAGGTAGCGGTGGAGCCCAGGGAGAGAGAAAATAAGTTAGGCAGCCAGGGAAGAAGAAAAGCTGAGAATGGGACAACGAGTGAGTGAAAATTAGTTGGTTGTACTGAGAGCAGCCCATATCATGACAGAACCTGGGGTTTGTGGTGGGTAAAGGTCATGGAAGAACGTGTTCAGGTGCTTAAAATTATTGAACTCAGTGTTGAATCCTGAAGCAAATGAGAAACTGTTCTTCCCAGCTAATGCTGAGCCTCACAGGAATACTGCAGCAGGTCCGGGAGAGAAATATTGATTGGGAACACAGTGATGAGTTCAAGAGGAGGTTGCTGGAAGTTTGCCATCATTTTCATGGAGAGACAGTAGGTGTTCTGAAAAGCAGTTGCTCAGTCTGTGCTTCATCTGCCAAATGCAGAGAAGAGCACATTGTGAGCAGTGAATACGGTAGACTAGATTGTTTGAAATACAGGCAATTTGTGACTTTGCTTGAAGATGTGGAGCCTTGGATATCAATGATGGAGAAGGTTAATGGGCACATATAGCACCTCATGCTGATTACTATATCTGAAGGATATAGTATATACTGTGCCTCGGTACGCGTGACAATAAATTCAATTCGATTCAATTCAATCCAACAGTGATATTATCTGTTTTACCTCTTTGTGGTTGGTATATTATGTCCAACACAAGAGGACTGAAAAGGGGTTGGGAAGCTGTAACACATTTGATTTATCCTTGGCTCTGTCTCACCAATGCAATATTGTGGATATAAGATCATGGTTCTGAGTACTTTCTTCTTCCCTTAGCTGGTTGCTGTGTATCTTCTGTGGGTTCTGACTGTGAATTTGGGTGGTTGGTAGAGTATGCTGGAAAAGCACAACCTCACAGTCCAGGAACCCCGCACCTCCTGATTCTACCTCCTTCCCAAGATCTACAAGCCTGTCCACCCTGGCCAACCTATTGTTTCAGCATGCTCCTGCCCCATCGAACTCACCATGACACTGCCCTATCCCCCCTAGTCCAGGAACTCCCCACATACATTTGAGACACCACCAATGCCCTCCACCTCCTCCAAGACTTCCATTTCCCCAGCCCTAATGCCTCATCTTCACCATGGATATCCAATCCCTCTATACCTCCATCTGCCATGACCAGGGCCTCCAAGCCCTCCGTTTCTTCCTCTCCCAACATCCCCAACAGTACCCTTTCACCGATACTCTCATTCGATCGGCTGAACTGGTCCTCACCCTTAACAATTTCTCCTTCGAATCTTCCCACTTCCTCCAGACCAAAGGGGTAGCCATGGGCACCTGTATGGGCCCCAACTATGCCTGTCTCTTTGTTGGCTATGTCGAACAGTCGATCTTCCGTAGTTATACCGGCACCAATCCCTACCTCTTCCTCCGTTACATTGATGACTGCATTGGCGCCACCTCGTGCTCCCGCGAGGAGGTTGAGCAACTCAGCAACTTCACCAACACATTCCACCCCAACCTTAAATTCACCTGGACCATCTCTGACACCTCCCTCCCCTTCCTGGACCTCTCCATCTCCATTAATGATGACCAACTTAACACTGTAATTTTTTACAAACCCACCGACTTCCACAGCTACCCGGATTACACCTCATCCTACCTTACCTCCTGCAAAAATGCCATCCCGTATTCCCAATTCTTCCGCCTCTGCTGTATCTGCTCCCAGGAGGACTAGTTCCACCACAGAACACACCAGATGGCCTCTTTCTTTAGAGACCACAATTTCCCTTCCCACGTGGTTAAAGATGCCCTCCAATGCATCTCGTTCACATCCCGCCCCTCTTCCCTCAAACCCCACCCCTCCAACCATAACAAGGACAGAAACCCCTGGTGCTCACCTTCCATCCTACCAATTTTCGCATAAGCCAAATCATCCACCGACATTTCCGCCACCTCCAAACGGACCCCACCACCAGGGATATATTTCCTTCCCTACCTCTTTCCGCCTTCTGCAAAGACCATTCCCTCTGTGACTACCTGGTCAGGTCCACGACCCCCTACAACCCACCCTCCCCTCCTGCACCTTCCCCTGCCACCGCAGGAATTGCAAAACCTACGCCCACACCTCCTCCCTCACCTCCACCCAAGGCCCCAAAGGAGCCTTCCACATCCATCAAAGTTTTACCTGCACATCCACCAATATCACTTATTGTATCCGTTGCTCCCGATACGGTCTCCTCTACATGGGGGAGAGTGGACGCCTCCTCGCAGAGCGCTTTAGGGAACATCGCTGGGACACCCACACCAATCAACCACACCGCCCTGTGGTCCAACATTTCAACTCCCCTTCCCACTCTGCCGAGGATATTGCAAGTCCTGGACGTCCTCCATCACCGCTCCCTCACCACCAGACGCCTGGAGGAAGAACGCCTCATCTTCTGCCTCGGAACTCTTCCACCCCATGGCATCAATGTGGATTTCACCAGTTTCCTCATTTCCCCTTGCCACCTCACCCCAGCTCCAACCGTCCGGCTCAGCACCATCCTCATGACCTGTCCTACCTGCCTATCGTCCTTTCCACCTATCTGCTCCACCCTCCTCTCTGACCTATCACCTTCATCCCCACCCCCATTCACCCATTGTACTCTTTGCTACCTTCCCCCACCCTCCTCTCTGACCTATCACCTCCATCCCCACCCCCATTCACCTATTGTACCCTATGCTACTTTCCCCCCATCCCCACACCCCCTCTCATTTATCTCTCCACTATGCAGCAACCCAGCCTCTATTCCTGATGAAGGGCTTTTGCCTGAAACGTCGATTTTCCTGCTCCTCGGATGCTGTGCTTTTCCAGCACCACTCTAATCTAGACTCTGCTTTCCAACATCTGCAGTCCTTGTTTTTACCTGGTTGGTAGAGTGGTAAATGATGGCAATGTAGTCATTTCCAGGAATGTGAAAAGAATTAGATGTGATTTTGGACTAAGAATAAGTAGGAACTTCATCTGATACCAGTGGTTATCCTTAACAAGGATTTTGATGCCACTGTTAATAGCTGGCTAATATGCTGACTCCCTCACAATTTTTTGAGTCCATTTGTGTGTGATTGAAGTTGCAAAGATTCTGGTACAATGACCTCCCTTCGTATCAAAATAAGATGACTAGCTCTTTTCAGAAAAGGCCAATATGGTCTTCCATGTTCCATGTTCATGGACATGCCCAACTGAATCAGGCCATCCTTCAACAATGCTTTTCCATCGGTTCTGAAGTGTGCAATCTTTGTGTCGTTTTTGTCTTGTACCTGCTGGCTTTTGCATTGCGCAAAATGTATCAAGTAAATTTGGAGAACATCTTCAGGTTTGATGCCAATGAAGTCAGCTTACAGATCCAAGGGTATACTTTTTGTTTTCACTGGATTGGATATCTTTCTGAGTGCACTTGATGTGACCATCAGGTTACCTGCCTTGTGCTTAATCTCACAATCAAACCCTGAGATATTTATCAGGAAGTGCTGCAACTTTAGCAGTGCACTGGTCAGTGGTTTTGACCAAATCACCATCTCCAGTGATTTGTGGTTGGTCTCTATTACAGAACTAAGGTGAAAAAAAAATGCAAGATTACAAAATCCTGCTCAATATTTGAGTCATTGAACTGTGCTTTAGAGCTTTTGAAGCAAATGCGATTGGTTTGTCTTTTGTGGTTTGCATGCATCCAGGACTTTCTGGGAGGCATCAGTCTCCAGGACAGTTGTCCCTCTCGAGTCATAACATTTCAAATTTGATCATTTTGACAGTGAGTGTTTTAATACTTCCATGAGAACCTCATTGCCATAAGGTGGCCATGTCCTTTCAAAATAGTTCTGTCAGTGATGAAATCGGGAATGACTTGTGACACAAAATTCAAGAGACCTAAGTATCTTTAAAGATTTCCCTTGTCTTGTAGAGTTGGCACGTCTTCTGTGTGCTCTATTTTACTTGAATCCGATGTACTCCTGCACGGGAACAATGAAAAAGTTGATCTGTGACATATCAATGTGACGTTTCTGAGAGTTAAACATCAATTTGTTTTTATTGTATGCCACTTTTACCTGGCAGATTGTTAGGCAAGTACTGGTTTTGTTCTTCCTGATACAGCTATGTCATCAGTGATACAGAGGCATCCTCCAACAATGAATGTAATGAGGTCCATCTGAGCTTGAAAGAAATTTTGGCAAACATGCAGCCAGGAAAATGATTGACAACAGTGTTGACTAACTGGGCTATGGAATGTAATGAGCTCTTGGGACTCCTCCATGTGATATACTGACTAGTAACCATATAGTAACTGACTAGTAACCATTGGGGCGGTGCGTTGGCTTAGTGGTTAGCACTGCTGCCTCACAGCACTTGGGTCCCAAGTTCGATTCTAGCCTCGGGTGACTGTCTGTGTGGCGTTTGCATATTCTCCGTGTCTGTGTGGGTTTCCTCTGGGTGCTCTGGTTTCCTCCCACAATCCAAAGATGCGCAGGTTAGGTGAATTGGCCATGCTAAAGTACCCATAGCGTTAGGTGCATCAGTCAGAGGGAAATGGGTCTGGGTGGGTTACTCTTCAGAGGGTCGGTGTGGACCTGTTGGGCCGAAGGGCCTGTTTCCACACTGTAGGGAATCTAATCTAATCTCATCAGGAATACAGGCTTTTGCCGAAACGTCAATTTTACTGCTCCTCGGGAGCTGCCTGAACTGCTGTGTTTTTCCAGCACCACTTTAATCTAGACTCTGGTTTCCATCATCTGCAGTCATTGTTTTTACCTGAGATGCAAATTTCGGCAGATTAATAGCACTTTCACTCATTCACTATATATTGGTGCACACACAATTGGTTGACTATATTGGTCAAGATTTACACAGGTAAGTTTCATCATCGCTTCCCATGATCACCATTACAAGTCAAGAGTGTGTTCCATCACTCTCTACTTGCCTGGATGAGTGCAGTTTCAACAATACTTAAGAAAATTGACACCATCCAGGACAGAACAGTCCACTTGATTGGCACCATATTCATAAACTTTCACAAACTTAGCACTGATTCACAATTGCAGCAATCTGTACCATCTGGAAGATGCAGTGCAGAAATTCACAAAGGCTTCATAGGAAGGAGCTTCCAAACCCACAATCACTACAATCTAGAAGGATCAAGGCAGAAAATAGTTCGGAACATCACTAACTATAAGTTCTCCTCCAAATCGCACATCAACCAGACTTTGAAAATGTGTCACTGTTCCTTCACTTCTTTGTCAAAGCCTTCATTCTCTCTCCCTCACAATGTGTCTACCTACACCAGTATGGCAGCAGTTCAAAAAGGCAGCTCACCATCACTTTCACAAGGGCAACTTGGGATAGGTAATAAGTGTCGGCCCAGCCAAGCAAGCCCACATATCTGAATGATTAAAAATTATTTCCATAATATTGATGTTGAATTGACTGGCCTGTAGTTGTTGTGTTTATCTTGACAGCCCTTTTTGAACACTGGCATAATTTTTGTAATTCTCCAATCCTCCAACACCACACTGAGCCGAGGGAAGATTACAAGATTATTGCTCGGAGATCTGCAATTTCCACTTACACTTTCTTCAATATCTTTGGACGTTAACATAACCCTGGTAGCTTCTGCCTTATAGGGGAATACAGAAATACGGTATTCGTTTAATATAAATTTTATGTGTAAATCCCCTTTTTGCTCCCTAATAATCCAGACTCTTCCTTTCATCACCCTTTTATTATTGAAATGCTTACAGAAGACTTTGGGATTGCCTTGTAGGTTAGATGCCAATCTTTTATTTTAATCATCGCTCTTTGCTGCTCTTATTTGTTTTTTCAACTTGGTTCTCAATTGTATGCTCCATCTGATGCCTGTCATTAAACATGCTTTTTCTTCTCTAATTTATTTTTTATCCTCTTTGTCATCCCGGGACCTCTGGTTTGGTTTGTCTGTTTTTCAAGGACTATGCCTTGAAATTAGTCAATTGCACATTTACTATTTTTCTGCCAACGTTTGGTTCCATTCTAGCTGTCCTAGCTCTTAGCTTGATGGTTTTGAGGGCAAAGCAGCCTGCTTATTCATCTCCCATTTTTAAATATTACTCTGTCATAGGAACATTGTGGCAGAAATATATACTGTAGGTTTGGACCATAATTCTCCAAGTCTCCTCAACACCACCTTCCAACCTCCCAAGCTCCACTACCAAGAAGGATGAGGGTTGCAGATGCAAGGGAACACCACCAAGTGCAATTTCTTCTGCAAACCACACACCATTCTGACTTGGAACTACAAAATGATTCCTTCACCGTTTCTTCGTCAAAATCCAGGACTGTAGATGTACCGACATCATGTGGACAGCAGCAGTTCATGCAGGTAGCTTATCTCCATGTTCTCAAGGATCAGTTAGTTCTCAGCAACTTATGGGCCTTTTCAAGGCACTCACTTCTCATAAAGGAATTTTTAAAAGACTGAGGGAAGCAAAGTGGAACTTGCAATGACACTGGCCAAAATCTTCCAACTCTACTTCAAGAAATGGATGGGACTAAATGACTGGAAGTGAACATCCATGGTGAGACAAATAACAGAACTGAATACAAAATAAGATAGCTGTAAAATAATTGGTGTGGATTTCAAAATGGAAAACCTTATTGAGAAGCTATTAATTTTGTGGAAAAGACATAGTGAGAATAGACAATGGTAATGCAGTAAATGCAATTTATTTGGATTTGCAAAAGGCCATCACTCAGATGCCCTTAAAAAAATGCTATTGTATAATGTCACAGTATGTGGAATCCAAGGTGAATAGAACCAATTGGCTTCAAGATAGCAAGTAGGGATAGCTATTTGAATGACAGAAAATGAGAAGTGATTTTCCACAAGAATTGATGCTGGAACAAGTGCTGATTATAATTTATGTTCTTTAAAATCTAAATCATAATTTCTAAACTGCATATGATGCATAATTAATCAATACTGAGGATTGCAACAAGTTACTGAGCATTGTTGACAAGCTTGTAGATTGGGGAAATAGATGTCAGTTGAAGTACAACAAAATAAATGTAAGGTTTACGCAGGGAGAATTGAAAAGTCAGTGATATTTGGAAGGTTAAGGTACAGGTGAGTGTGGGAACAAAAGAATCCCAGTACAAATACACCAGTAACTGGAAGTTGTACAACAGAGTAGCAAACACTTTTGAAACAAAACAAGCAGTAGACTTTATTGTTTGAGGACTTAACGTAAAAAGTAAGGCATCTACACTCAAACTGCATCAACACTTGGTTAGACTATGTTTCGAGGACTGCATTTATTTCTGGTCACCATATTTTTAGTAAGTAAGGAACATATTTATCAAGAGAAAGATAAAGATTAAAAATAATTGTGATGCACTACATTGACACAGTTTAGCATGAGCCTGCCAGAAATGATGCATCTCGCTTCAGTCAGCACATTCTACAGTTGGCCCAAAGTGCCCTGAGCTAGGAGGAGGAAAATTGACCAGTATTTCTGCTCCTGATTACTGCAGTGGTCCCCTGCTGTTTGTATGCGAGCAGAGGATCCAGCTTAGCTCTGATTTCACCCACCCCCACTTCATGCTGCAGTCGAGCCAACACTAACGCTCAATAATAAGGCTCATACATGAATAATAGCCACATCAGCAAGGTACCAGCAGTGCACAGTGCCCAAGGAACTGTATTTCAGTCAGTTGTTCACACCTGCATGTGAGAAAAGCTGGGAAAGGGAATATGTTGGGGGAAAAGGACATCTGGGAGTATTTCAACTTGTATTAAATTGCTTTCTTCTTTCACTGTCAGCTTTTTCTTATATAAAAGAAAATAACTTTTGACTGAAATTTACAAAATGCTGTCCTGAGTTAGATCTATTGCTCTCTGGCAGTATCAAATAAATTGATCTTCTCATTAGATGAATGATTAGAGATGCATCCAAGCATCTGAAGAGAATAGTAATTAGTAAGGAAATATTCTTTAAAAAAGTGAAGTATTTAAAGTTTTGTGGCCCAAATAGTCTAAGAAATGGCACCTCAGGCTGAATTTACACAGTGACAGCAGAGTGTTTCTGAAATTACTTTGCTGAGAGTTGTAAATACATGTTCTGAGGCCTTGGGCTGCTGGTGGGGGTCTCATATATATCCAACCCTCATTACAAATCACAGCAAGCAATCCACAATGTTTTCATCCATTGAAATATTAGGGAAGCAAAAGCTCATTGTCTGAGTTTTTCTGTCTGGCAGCATGCCCATTACATGCTAGCAATGTAAGGCTGTGCCAGTGATGCAGAACCTGGTAATATTTATCAGGACTGTAAATCTGGAGTCAGCCTCTGATGTGACTGCACAGTAGGTTGGACTGAGACTGCCTCCTCCATGTATGTAGTACAAATGCTTTCAGGCGATGCTTGAGAGAAATGAGAAAGTATCTGGGGAAGCTGTGGCTGAAATATTTTGGAGCTGTTTCTATGAAGAGGTGGAATGACTTCGATGAATTTTAGTTTTATTGAAGCAAAGTCAAAACACATGCCCAGATCTTCCAAGCAGCAGCAGCAGCAGCAGCAGCAGCAACAAGCAATGTAGCTTTGCTGCTAAGCTCGTAAATAAACCCCCACTGTATGCTGCTCTTCATTTCTTCTGGGAGCTACTGAGCCCAGCTTTCACAGAAATGTGTAGAATCCATTAAATAACTCCGTCAGGTTAGAGCAGAGTTGAGCGAAGGTAGGAAGAGGCATTTATTGCACTAGCTGCTGTATTGTAAGATTAAAGGTTCAATCTTTCAAATTTCATGAATTGATGAGTAAATTGATGAATGCATGATTTGAGTGAGGGTTATGTGTCGGGTGAGGAGTGAGTGATGTCTTCAGGTCACAGAGTATTCCAGTATGGATAGAGGGCCTTTAGCCCACATATCTGCACAGGTTTAGATTAGATTAGATTTCCTACAGTGTGGAAATAGGCCCTTCGGTCTAACAAGTCCACACCGACCCTCCGAAGAGTAACCCACCCAGTCCCACTTCCCTCTAACTAATGCACTTAACACTATGGGCAATTTAGCATGGCCAATTCACCTGACCTGTGCATCTTTGGACTGTGGGAGGAAACCGGAGCACCCGGAGGAAACCCACGCAGACACGGGGAGAATGTGCAAACTCCACACAGACAGTTGCCCAAGGTTGGAATCGAACCTGGGACCCTGGTGCTGTGAGGCAGCAGTGCTAACCACTGAGCCACCGTGGTAATCAAACGTAATCCCATTTCCAGCACTTGGTACATATACTTCCATGAAATGGCATGAGGAGTATTCATCCAAATACCAATTAAGTGTTGTGAGTGTTCCCACTGCTAACATTCTTTCATGCAGTGAATTCCAGATACCCCAAGCTCTGGGGGAAAACAATTTTCCTCAAATCCCTCCTGACCTTCCTGCTGCTTTCCTTCATTCATGGCCTGTACTATGGACAAAGGTTTCTTCCTATCCACAATATTTATACTTCTCATAATTTTGTGCACCTCAATCGGATCCCTTCTCAGGTTTATTTGCTTGAAGGAAAACAGGCCCAACTGCTCTTCAGAGCTGAGGCACTCCACCCTAGGCAACATCTTCTGCATTTTTGCTAGTGCAATTATAGCCTGCCTACAGTGCACTTGGCTCTCCAACCGGGGCCGAATCAATGTCATTTACTGCTTCATCATAATCTACTGCCTGTTCTATACAATGCCTTGATAAATTAAGGTAACTACTCCAGTTGCCTTTCTCGCCATCTTATCAACCTATCATAGAGATATTTGTGGTGGTTTCTGAGGAGCAAGACAGTTACCTTTTCAAAGTTGAAACTTCCCAACAATCCAAAGACCAAAAGATTCAGCCCATTGTCTTGGAAGTCACTGTATTGTTAGCTTCGTATCTTTAACACAGAATGTACTGATATTCGATTTTAAAGGACTTGTTTGGAGCATTGAAGATTTGGTCATTATTCACATCGAATTGGACATAGCTTAAATGTTTCCACTTGACCTTCAGGTTTTTTCAAAGTATTTGAGTGTGTCAGCTTTGTCCTATAATTCTGTCCTGCTATGTAATGTGGACTTATGTGAAAGACAAACTGGAGCCGTTACAAGCAAATGATCGCATCTTATGTGGAAATTCTTGGCAAACTCCCTCTAGTCAGAACTATTAGAGTGGGTAATGGAGTATAGAAGCATTATTAGGAAGCTGTAAGAATGACCTATTGCAAGGAATTTATGCTTAATCAGAACGATGTTCACCTCATGGGATTTATGTTTTAGCAATCCAAGAAGGAGAGAACAATAAAACAGCAATTTTCTCCAAGGTCTTCTGATTCAATTTATATTGAGGGAGTTAGGGTAAAGGGCAAATAACCTTTTGCTGGCAGGTTTTATCATTTGCTTGGCCATCTTTTCAGGTTTGGATACCTTGTCTCATGGTTAGTCATAAATAATGGAAATAGATTGTCTTCTGAAGGTTATGCTGCAGATATCAAACTGGTGATACAGAATAAGCTTAGAAGTGAAGAAAATACAGTTGCCTATCCCAAAATCCTGTTCTTCTGCACATTTTACAAATATGAAGGCCATAGTTTTGGCCATGAAAGAGGTGTTTGCAACAAGTAGCTATTGAGGGCTAAGAGAAGAGCAAACAGCACCATGAAACCTCCAAAGGTGCTTTACAGGAGCATATTATAGTTTGAAAGTTGTCTTGCTAGTAAGTCTAACCTCAACCACATGGTACTTTCAGATACAAGCTGATAGTCAATTAAGGTTTTAGAGATTTACAGCAAAAACCAGTCTAATACCACTGATTAATTATTGATTTATTACTTGTAACTCAGTTAAAACTCATGATATGTTCATTCATTTATTGCTGACTGCATGACTATCTTAATATAGTAATTTTGATTTTAAAAATTTGGTTAATAAAGAGACAGCTATAAAATAGCTTATTCAGCTTGATGTTAGCCTTGAAATAACTTCTTTGATCTTGTTAGTCTGCTAGAGTGTGTATAGTAGAAATGTATATCCCGAAAGTGGTGAAATGCACCACACAGACCTCCATAGAATGATTGTAAGGGGACATTGGGTGCAGAATAGAATCAAGAGAATAGGAGATGGTTCTCAAAGACAAGAAGAGCTTGGAGAAGCCAAGGTATTGGGGGACAGTCGCTGATAGGTGGGAAACTAGAGACCAATCTAAGCCAGGGAAGAAAGGTGCATTTAAAAAAGAAGCTATGACTGACAGATTTGTGGAAGGGAGTGATGACATAGAGGCAGGTTGTTTGGATCATTAAGACTAGGAGGTCCATGAACTCCTCACACTTACTTTCACAGGTGAAGGTCAAGGGGATCATAAAAGCTATTCAAGAAGGCAATTTGTAACAGGAAACAGAAGCTACAAGTTTCAGGATGCTTTTAGACTATTAAGCAATTTTAACAGTTGACAGTGGAACTAAATAGTTCTTAAATGGGCCCGCCAGATCTGGTTATGGTGGAATAAATGAGTTGTCCACCATATTCCTTTGGATCTGCATCTGAGGACTTAAGGAGCAAAGATAAAGGCTATACTCAGGGAGTAGCTATTTTTATTGGGGACTTGGACATTGAAGGCTATTAATTCAGACCAGGAGATGTTCTGGGCATCTGGATTCAAACCCCGCAGGGCAGATGGTAGAATTTGAAGTCAATAAAAGGAAAATTCTGGTATTTAAATCTTAATAGTGACTGTGTGAGCATTGTCAATGTTGTCATCTGAAATATCCTTTCGGGAGAAAGTGCTGTCCTTACCTGCTCTGGCCTATATGTGACTCCAGACACATTGCAATGTGACTGACTCTTAACTGCCTTCTGGACAATTAGGGATGGGTAATAAAAGACCTAACCAGGTATGCTCACATCCCATGAACGAATTTTAAAAATATGAGGGTTCAGGTAAGCAATACACTAGCTACAGAAATGTAGTGTGAATGGAAGACTAAAATCTAGAGATATTTGTTTTATGGGAATTAAGCGATGTTATTTTCCAGGATTTGGAGATGCCAGTGTTGGACTGGGATGTACAAAGTTATTGTCCAACAGGTTTAATTGGAAGCACACTAGCTTTCGGAGCGTCACTCCTTTATCAGGTGGTAGTGCAGGGCTCAATCCTAACACACAGAATTTATAGCAACAATTTACAGTGTGATGTAACTGAAATTATACATTGAAAAATTGATTGTCTGTTAAGTCTTTCAACTGTTTGAATACCATGATAGTTTCACTTCTTTCATGTGCAAATCACAAAACCTTTTCTTAAAAAGGTTGCATTCTCAGGTTAGCTGTTAACAATGGTGATAGCTAGACAATATGTTGAAGGTGTTAGCCCTCTGTGTTCTCTGTCTATGCCATGATGTTTAGATTGATTCTAATCTAAAAAGTGAGATAACAGAGTTCTACATGAATTCATACAGTTTTTGAGCTCAGAGTTCTACATGAATTCATGCAGTTTTTGAACTAAGTACAATGTAACCCTGAAAGTACAAATTCACGCCACAAAATATATGTGTGCATGTGGGTCTTTGTCTGTCTGTGTGTGTGTGTCTGTCTGGGTTGGGGGTTATGAGTGTGAGAAAGTGTATGTGTGTGTGTAGTGAGTGTAGAGTGTCTTAAGTCTGTAAGGGGGTGCATGTGTGAGTGTGGGAGTGTGTGTGTCTGTCAGGGTGTGTGGGGGTGTCTGTGTGCATGTCTGTATATGTGTGTGTCAGTGTGTATGTGTGTATAGGAGTGCCTGTGTGTGTGTGAGAGAGTGTGTGTGTGTGTATAATGCTCACAGACTTAAGACACTCTACACTCACTACGCACACACATACACTTTCTCACACTCACAACCCCCAATCCAGATGTACACACACAAACAGACAAAGACCCACATGCACACATATATTTTGTGGGGTGAGTTTGTACTTTCAGGGTCACATTGTACTTTGCTCAAAAACTACATGCATTCATGTAGAATTCCGTTATCTCACTTTTTATATTAGAATCAATCTAAACATCATGGCATAGACAGAGAACACAGGGGGCTAACACCTTCAACATATTGTCTAGCTATCACCATTGTCAACAGCTAACCCGAGAATGCAACTTTTTAAAAAAAAAGGTTTTGTGATTTACACATGAAAGAAGTGAAACTATCATGGTATTCAAACAGATGAAAGACTTAACAGACAATCAATTTTTCAATGCATTATTTCAGTTATATCACACTGTAACGTTTTGCTGTAAATTCTGTGTGTTAGGATTGAGCCCTCCACTACCACCTGATAAAGGAGCGACGCTCCGAAAGCTAATGTGCTTCCAATTAAACCTGTTGGACTATAACCTGGTGTTGTGTGATTTTTAACTTATTTTCCAGGGATAGATTGTTGGAGAAAGTAAGGTAGGCGGGGTTGTTGAGTGTTAATTAGGAAGTAATCAGAGATGACTTGTTTTGCATTTGACACAAAGGGACTAGCTAGTCCACCTGACATAGTGTGCTTAATGGGACAGCTGTGAATTTTTGTTTGGGAATTCATTATGGAGGGATGAATTTAGAGAGAAAAGGGGGAATTGAACTCAAAGGAGAAAGAACATAATGGACATGATTGAAATTATTGAGGTTGGAGAGGGTTTGAAGGAGGTCAGCAATGAAAATATCTGTGAACAATGTATTTGTATTTGGGAGCGTGGTACAGAATGATTATTTCAAAAGGAGTTGAAGGGGGGCACAATGCAAAATGCTTAATGGAGGAGGAAGAGGCAAGGGAGCAGGGGATTTGACTGAGGTCTGATAAACACTACATGATCGCCGCGACAATGTTAACAGAGTAAGAAGTGGAAAATGCAGCAAAGCAGGAAGGCTTTGTGGACAGGGGAGGACGGTATTGGCCCTGAGCTGGGTTTCAGTTCATACTTGTTTTGCGGAAGTAGAATGTTGTGTAATGAAGTATTCCTGTTAGCTTCATGTTTTGTACAGTAAAACATTTAATAGCTGGGGCAGAATCTTCCAAAACTGGGGGAGATAAGGTAGGAAGGCGGAGGGGCATTTAATTAGATGAATCTGCTGTACAACTGATCCCAGCTGTCTTCCTGCCTTTACCAGAATTAATTTTGGAGAGGAGCATCAATGGCTAATTAAGGATCATTGAAGAGCTTTCGTCCCCAGTGGCTATTAGCAGGCCAGCCAACAAACTGCTTTCCCAGATGCCAAAAGCTTGCGGGTGACTTATTGACTGTAACTTGTGGGTATGGGGTGGTGGGGCATCCTCAGTCAAGACACTCAATCCTGATTAAGATGATGGGCATTAGACAGTGGTGTGCGCTCGCATCTGAGCATCACTGTTGCCCTCTCTTCATAACTTAAACCTCTGGGAACCTTCATCCCTGCCCTCTATTGCCAAATCACCTAACTTTGAGCTAGAGCCTTGGACTTCTGAGTTACTGTCCGGGCAGCAGCCATAGTCTAATATGTGGCATCATCAAGTGCAGGAGTTGCTGACTCCTGTTTGGCTAGACCATGTTCTTGCAGCCTCCATACTGGAAAAAAGGTCCAAAAGATACCAAATGAGTTTCTCATTGGCTTTGCACCACCAGAATGTATGCTACAGACTGTCATCGGGAGAAAATATGTAGGTGAATGGAAAGCTGAGTGGTGAAACCTGATAAAGGCAATGAAAGGTGCTGCAAATCAGGGGACAATAGATTACATAAGTGCTCCATGAATGGTGTCAGAATAGCTTGAAAGTGAAGTTGAAAAGAATTTAAGCATTTTCATTGATTCAATGGCTGGCAAATGTCTACTGTGAGCCATTAATTGGCAAGCTAGAATGTTAGTGGAGGTCCTTTACAGGTCTGTGAGAGGGACACAGCCTGGGACACAGCCTGGGACACCACCCATGCCCTCCACCTGCTCCATGATTTTCGCTTCCCCGGTCCCCAACGCCTTATTTTCACCATGGACATCCAGTCCCTGTACACCTCCATCCCCCATCATGAAGGACTCAAAGCCCTCCGCTTCTTTCTTTCCCGCCGTACCGACCAGTACCCTTCCATTAACACCCTCCTTCGACTGACTGAACTGGTCCTCACCCTGAACAACTTCTCTTTCCAATCCTCCCACTTCCTCCAAACGGAAGGAGTAGCCATGGGCACCCGCATGGGCCCCAGCTATGCCTGCCTCTTCATAGGATATGTGGAACAATCCATCTTCCGCAACTACACTGGCCCCACCCCCCACCTTTTCCTCCGCTACATCGATGACTGTATCGGCGCCGCCTCGTGCTCCCACGAGGAAGTTGAACAGTTCATCCACTTCACCAACACCTTCCACCCCGACCTCAAATTCACCTGGACAGTCTCAGATTCCTCCCTCCCCTTCCTCGACCTTTTTATTTCTATCTCAGGCGACCGAATCAACACGGACATCTACTACAAACCGACCGACTCCCACAGCTACCTGGACTACACCTCCTCCCATCCTGCCCCCTGTAAAAACGCCATCCCATTCTCCCAATTCCTTCGACTCCGCTGCATCTGCTCCCAGGAGGACCAGTTCCAAAAACGCACAACCCAGATGGCCTCCTTCTTCAAGGACCGCAATTTGCCCCCCGACGTGGTCGACGATGCCCTCCACCGCATCTCTTCCACTTCCCGCTCCTCCGCCCTTGAACTCCGCCCCTCCAACCGCCACCAGGACAGAACCCCACTGGTCCTCACCTACCACCCCACCAATCTCCATGTACAGCGCATCATCCGCCGTCATTTCCGCCACCTCCAAACGGACCCCACCACCAAGGATATATTTCCCTCCCCTCCCCTATCAGCATTCCGTAAAGACCACTCCCTCCGTGACTCCCTCGTCAGATCCACACCCCCCACCAACCCAACCTCCACTCCCGGCACCTTCCCCTGCAACCGCAGGAGGTGCAAGACTTGCGCCCACACCTCCCCCCTCACCTCCCTCCAAGGCCCCAAAGGAAACTTCCATATCTGCCACAGATTCACCTGCACCTCCACACATATCATCTATTGCATCCTCTGCACTCGATGTGGCCTCCTCTATATTGGGGAGACAGGCCGGCTACTTGCGGAGCGTTTCAGAGAACACCTCTGGGACACCCGGACCAACCAACCCAACCACCCTGTAGCTCAACATTTCAATTCCCCCTCCCACTCCACCAAGGATATGCAGGTCTTTGGACTCCTCCATCGTCAGACCACAACAAAACGACGGTTGGAGGAAGAACGCCTCATCTTCCGGCTAGGAACCCTCCAACCACAAGGGATGAACTTGGATTTCACCAGTTTCCTCGTTTCCCCTCCCCCCACCCTGTCTCAGTCAAATCCATCAAATTCAGCACCGCCTTCCTAACCTGAGATCTTCTTCCCGACCTCTCCGCCCCCACCCCAGTCTGACCTATCACCCTCACCTTGACCTCTTTCCACCTATCACATTTCCGATGCCCCTCCCCCAAGTCCCTCCTCCCTACCTTTTATCTTAGCCTGCTGGACAAACTTTCCCCACTCCTTAAGAAGGGCTTATGCCCGAAACGTCGATTCTCCTGTTCCCTGGATGCTGCCTGACCTGCTGCGCTTTTCCAGCAACACATTCCAAGCTAGAATGTTAACTTATCAAGCAAAATGCTGAAACAGCACAAACCACATACTGCTATGCCAAACCAAATTGCCCAAATCTGGTCACTGAGACACAAAGTATCCTTCAGGTCATGGAGATAATACCAAGAAAGGCATCAAGGCCAATTACTAGTGTTAGAAGACTACATTATGTACTCAGACAGAATAAACTGAGCCTTTCAGTCTTGAACCAGTACATCTGTGAGTTGATGACATCGAATTTTGAGAGAGAAAACTGTAGAAATGGTTCATTCAAAAAATTACTGCAAACATTAATAGCAGATTAAAATTAACAATTCAGGATTAGCATTTAGAAGTTTTTCACACAAAACAAAAGTCTTCAGCATATGGAATAGAATTCTGGGCTATTGGTTGAGGCAAAGACTCTGGAATTAATCATATAAACTATTGATGCCATGTGTGGAAGTCAGAATGTTTAAGGAAGGATGTTGGCAGGTGGTTTTACCCCTTCTGTAACTGTCATGGCATGACCAGCAGAGGCATGACATTATGACACCTTTTAAAGCTATAGTTTACAAGGTAAGATGGCTGACAGCATTGCTTTTGATTTTAGCAAATGCAACTCCAGGCAATCCTGAAAGTCGTTGGCAAATATCCAATTCCAACCACTCATTTTCTTCAGGATGAACTATCAACAGAGAAGCCCATGTCATGCCAGCTAACTCATCTTTCCATTTCACTCTGGACAATAGAAAAATTGAAGTTACATGGGCATCAGAGGAATATGGAATGGTTTTACTGATGACTCCTCAGTCAAAAACAGTTATGGGACTTGGATGTCTCAAATACTCCAGGTGTGTAAAGCCAAAACACAAGATGACTACCTGAATTAAAACTCAACCACCTTCATTGGAAAAGGCATTCTCAGTTGTAACACACTACTTGGATAATGCAGCCATTTTTGTTACCTGCTTTTAAAAGTAATTCCAAAAACAATGCTGACACAGCAACACCATAATACATGCCATCTGGAAGGCAGTCGAAACAACTTCAAGATAATTAGGCAGCCAAGGCCATTAATATCTATAACTTGAGGTGAGAGAAAATCTCTGCGTTAATAAGTTTGCCTGAAAGCTGACCACCTGGCAATTCAACCAGATGAAGCCTTACAACTTAATGAGATTGTTCTTCTCTTACAAGATGTGCACTCCAAATAAAGCATCAATTCAGCTAAGAAACTAAAGACCTGCTTTGAACATAACTGAATTATTTCCAGAGTGTAACCGTATTGTTTTCTTTTTATCTAATCATGGTGTATGAGGAAGTGTGTGTGTGTGAGACATTACATTTTATACCTTTGGGACAAGTGTGTGATAATAAATAATCTTATTTATGTTCACATTCACAACAACTTGTAGAATTCATTTAGAATAGGACAAACTAATAACGTTTAAAAAAAACTAATATCGCACATACAGCCCCTTTGATCGAGGACAACAAAAGTATGCATAACTTTTCTGTGTCACACTTGTATCAATATGACAACCTATTTCACAATTTGAATATCACCAAACTTCACTAAATCACATCAGGCCTGCTGTTGAAACCCTCAATTAGACTTTCCTAAGTTCCAAACTTCACTGTGCGAACTTGTTTCTGGCTGGTCTCTCACATTTCCCTTTTGTAAAATTGAACTTATCCAAAAATGATTGTGTATTATGGAAGAATAAATGCTCAGCACACTAGACAGGGTAGCAGACAAGCAGATTGCTTTGTCCGAGGTGATGTGGAGATTTTTGAGAAATCTCATATTGATACACTTAAAAGTAAGTTATATGGCATTTTAGTGGAAAAAAAAGTAAAGCATGTGTTATGTTGATAGTTAGATGAGAAAGGATGACAGAGCACTCAAGTGGAGTGTAAACATAGGTATAGACTGGCTGAATTGAATGGAGAAAGCATGTGAAAGTTAAATCTATGAAACATAGCAAAAGAGATTCTATCCATGTGCAATTCTTTCAGTTTTGATGGCTTGCTCATAATTAAAATTTCTTTCATATTTTTAGCAAATATAACTTCAGAAAGATTTTATCTATGATCTTGCTTCTCTATTCTTTATTGGGCCTCTTCAGACATTCTAGATTTCCTATGTATGAGACATTGGCCACAGAGGGAGTGAATATTTAAGGTGGTGGATGGCTTGTTAATAAACTGGGCTGCTTTGGCCTGGATGTTGTCAAGTTTCTGTTGTGGTTGAAATGAGAGCCAGGTGGGATCTCATTGGCTATGAGATCCCTGCTTGGGGTTGTTAACATGGGGCTAATCAGGGAGTCCTGGCTGACAGATACAGACAGGAGTGAGGACACTCTAAGACTCAAGGGCCTGGCTGATCAGAGTCTATGTACTGTGCTCTTGTAAATAAAGAGTGACTTTGTGATGAGATACTGGCCTGTGTGCAGTTATTTCATTTTCTTATGTGGAGCTGCACTCAACCAGAGAGTACCACAATCCTGACTTTTGCCTTGTAGAAACACAAATTCTATCATTTGTGGATTGAAAAGTGGTAATATTGTAAAATGCTAACATTTTGCAAATCCATTTAATGAGCAACCTGCCTGGAGAGGAATGCTCACTTGCTCACAAATCTCAACCTTTAAAATTGGAAGTACAAGAGTTTGATTTGGCTTAAAAAATGTTTCCCTTCTCACACATCCCCTTCATATTGTTACATGAGAGTTAAAATTCTCTCCTCAAACTTTGTGAAATGCTCCAAGAATTTTGTTTACCATCTTGGATATAAATCTGGAACATCAGGTATCATTTCTCCCCCTTTTGGAACTGCTGCTTAGCAATGTATTACAGGTGACAGCAGATCGTTTGTACTCGTTTCCGGCTCACTGATGTTCCCAGCCGACAAACTGCTATTCCACTGAGCTGTGAGATGTGACATTTTGGTTGAATTGCTGAATCTCAAATGTTGGCTAAGTGAATGCTGATTAATGGGCAAGATGGCTGAATCCGCAAAACAGGTCCATAGTCGGACAACTCTTTTTTGTTTCCTAAATCGGTAATGTTTTGAAATTTGAAGCAGCAATGAACCCAATACTGAGACAACATGCTGTGGTTCTGTTCGCCGAGCTGGAAGGTTTTGTTGCAAACGTTTCGTCCCCTGTCTAGGTGACATCCTCAGTGCTTGGGAGCTTCCTGTGAAGCGCTTCTGTGGTGTTTCCTCCGGCACTTATAGTGGCCTGTCCCTGCCGCTTCCGGTTGTCAGTTTCAGCTGTCCGCTGTAGTAGCCGGTATATTGGGTCCAGGTCGATGTGTTTGTTGATGGAGTTTGTGGGTGAGTGCCATGCTTCTAGGAATTCCCTGGCTGTTCTTTGTTTCGCTTGCCCTATAATGGTAGTGTTGTCCCAGTCAAATTCATGTTGCTTGTCGTCTGCGTGTGTGGCTACTAGGAATAGCTGGTCGTGTCGTTTCGTGGCTAGTTGGTGTTCATGGATGCGGATCGTTAGCTGTCTTCCTGTTTGTACCGGCCACTACAGCGGACAGCTGAAACTGACAACTGGAAGCGGCAGGGACAGGCCACTATAAATGCCGGAGGAAACACCACAGAAGCACTTCACAGGAGGCTCCCAAGCACTGAGGATGTCACCTAGACAGGGGACGAAACGTTTGCAACAAAAACTTCCAGCTCGGCGAACAGAACCACAGCAACGAGCACCCGAGCTACAAATCTTCTCACAAACTTTGAACTGAGACAACATCCTGGGTAATTCAGACTCACTTACCAATTGATTCCTTATTTATTTACTTGTGTTGATTCCCTTTCTGTTCCTCCATCAAAGTTACTAATCTGTTCACCCCTGCCAGGTTCGGTCTTTTCTCTTTTCCAAATTTGTAGTGAAGGAGTTCTGATGTCAGCAAGCCTAATTGATGAGAAAAGAAAGTGAACTGAGACAGGTGTATCTGTGTGGTGGGTTTATAGCAAGGGAGTAATAGTGGACCCACACCAACATTTATGGTGAGCCTATACTGATACTGGGCAGTATAGTGGTCAGTGGTTAGCAGTGCTGCCTCACAGCTCCAAGGACCTGGGTTCAATTCCACATTTGGGTGATTGTCTGTCTGTGTGGAGTTTGCACATTTTCACCATGTCTGTACAGGTTTCCTCTGGGTGCACCAGTTTTCCTCCCACAATCAAAAGATGTGCAGGCTTGTCCATGCTAAGTTGTCCATAGAGTCCAGGGATGTGCAGGCGAGATGGGTTAGCCATGGGAAATGTAAGGTTATAGAGATTGGGTGGAATGAACTTGGGAGGGTTGGTGTGGACTCAGTGGACCAAATTGCTTGTTTTCACATTGTAGGGATTCTATGGACTGTTACTATTTCAGCATATTCTGTGAAACAAGATCATGCATATGGTGTGGAGAATGCTCACCACTGAAACTGGGCCACATTCACAAATTGGTAAGGAAGACAAACATTTAGATAATAGCATTTTGTGAAAAATATACGACAATAAATAAGCCTACTGCATTTCATGATGTTGATATAAATAGGCTAAGCTGTTTTTCGAATGTAGAATATGGTATGTTCTGCACTCTAAGAAGAAATCCTGCCTGCGAAGCAGTTGAACATTCCTTTGTGAATCTGAGCTGGCTGAGTCTGCAGCATCATCCATCAAAGCTTCAGTTTGTGGTCCCCACTGAGAGGGATTGCAGGGTGCACAGAACATTACAATTACAAAAATATTTATTATCTGGTGATTTGTCAATTTAACCTGTGAAGGAGCACTTTGCTGACAGTCATTTCACTATTGCACACCCAGAGTTAGTGTTTTCTGCAATTACATTTTAATTTCATGCATTTTGGCTATCTTTCTCCATGTCACAATTCTATAACTCCTGTAGTGCTGAAATTACAAAAATCTTATCTAGACTTTCCAGGGAAATCAAAATCCAGTAAGATATCACTTTGATGTACAAGCACAGAAATTGCTTCCACAGTTAACAGTTTAAAAGGGAAGACCAGTACTCGGGGAAAGTATTTTTAAATGTTTCACAGTGTCAGACTTGAAAGAACCTTCCATTGGAGAAAAGGAGCTGTGTTGACAGGTTACTGCACAGATGCAGACCAGAAAATGCATGTCTGTGAGCTGGTATTAACTAGTGTAGAGTTCCTCATCTGTGACAATGATTTTCTGACATTTTCATTTATTAACACTTTTTTTTCTTGCTGAAATTTGCTGCTTTCTGATTGAAAGATGGGATGCTTTTTTTTATAATAAGCAATTTGTATCATGCCTCGACATTCTAGATTTTCCAGTTGATCTGATCCCGTGTTGTTCAATGTGCTCACTTATCTAGTCCACTCATTCATGTATTTCAAAGTACATAAAACTGAAATCTATTTAAATACGATTTGATATCCAATAGGGTTTCAATACTTGCCAAAAATGTGTTTGTCAGGTCACCATAGTCACCACATAATACAATATGTATGTTATTTAATAAACACATTCTCAATCTTTTAAAAGCAGCTTTGAGATTTCAAGTTCTCAGCAATCAAGATCAATAACATCACTGCAAGAGCTAAAAGGGTACAGATTCAGAAAGATTTTTCTCAGAGCTCTGGAATTTTCATGGCAATCTATGGTCTGGAAGGCATTGCCTGGGAGGGTGATAGAAGCAAGTTGCCTCGCAGCCTTAAAAAGTACCTGGATGAGCACTTGGCATGTCATGACATTCAAGGCAATGGAACAAGTGCTGGTAAAAGAGATTAGGTTGAAGGTCAGGTATTTCTCATGTTTTGATACAGAGTCAATGAGCTGAAGAACCTCTTCTGCACTGCTTGATTCTCTGATTCTATTTATTTTCTGACAGCACTGCTCCTGTTTATTTTGTAAGATAGATGTTTTTATGAGTAAACTATCTGTCTTATCATCATTGTTATATTAGGAGACTTGGAGAGGAAAAAGAATCAACGTGTCTCTGTGCTCTGACTCTTGCTTTGCTTACAAGCTGTCACCTGCCTTAACTAAACGGAACATCAGCACATTTTATAGAGGCTTGGTTCAAAACTAGCCTCCTGCAATCTCTCTTTTTTCATCCATCGTTCTCTGTTGCTTTTCATTGATCATCTCACAATATCTGTTAATATAAAGGCTGAACCCAGCTGGCCAAAGTTTCATAGTTTAACCCTTATTGGCAGTGCTGTCTAAAGCTTACGCAACTCAACCATTTTGTGAAACCCAGAAACTACCAGCGAGTTAAAGCCAAGTTAGCATCTCTCATGTCAGTAGATTGCCAAGAAAATGCTGAACGCAGTCAGACGACTGTCCCTCCAAAGGCTGGTCCTGCTTTCACAGTTGTTCACAGAGTGGTCTTGCAGGTCTGAATGAAGGCACCCAGAAGGAAGAGGGGCAAAGGTAACAAACAGTGGTCTATTTTTTCTTACCTTATTGAGCAAGTGGGACTTAGCCTTTTTTTTCTTAAATGGTGACCTCTAGATGTAGAGTTCACCCACAAGAGGAAACATTTTTTCCACTGCCATCCTGTCAAACACTTTAGGATCTTCTGTGTTTCAATTGAGTCCCCTCTTACTCACTTCTTGAATATTTTTGAATTTAATTCCCCTCGCAAGAACTGAAAGTATTGTATTCATTTTCCTACTTAACTTGCTATCAGAATGGCAAGATGATCACATTGCCTAGTTGTGCTATAGTCCTACTGGTGGTGATTATGACACTGCTTGGAGTAAAGGAAGCCTCTGAAGGAGAAGACTGATGGAAATCAAAATTGAAGGTACAGCTAGTAGACCTCTTTAAGGGGATAAGAGGGAATTGGAGAACTGGCTTAAGGAGGCTGAGGGTAGAGTTAAGTTCTGGGTGTGATCTTGGGTTGGAGGGTGCCATAATTAGGCACAGGGGACTGTCCAGTGGAAATATGCCCCTTTCCTGCCTATTCGTGTGTTACACAGTGAATGCTATTGAACTACCCACCTTGCCTACACCTTCCCCTGCCACTAGCAAAATAATAGTAGAGGCAGAGTCAGGACCTTACATAACCATTAATGTCCTCACTAGCTCTGGGCCAGCTGGGTTACCTGACACCTTCTCTTCCACCACAGCATGACAAACTGTTAGAAAATGGGCGCAAAGGCAGTCAGAAGACCAACCACTTTATTTTGTAAACACCTAGCCCCCTCCAACCCACATTCAATTTGTCTCCAGGTGGCACTAAGTTCCAAGCCCTGGAGTAGCCTCTGAGAAACGTGGAGAATGAATTAAGGGTCAAGGAAAAGTTTAAGTTTAATACTTTACTCACTGTATTGCAAAGATTTACAAACTGCCAGCACAGTGTAATTTAGATTAGTACTCAGCAAAATAAGAATTCAGACCTTTCGACCTTACCCTCTTTTTTCCTTTGGTGGCAGATATAATGTGTTATGGTCAATACTGGAAGTTATATAAGCTGACTGACAAATTCAAGGGTGAGAAAATGGGTATTTTATTTAATATTCATTAGATGAAATTCCACTGATCAGTCGCGACAGAGATTCAGAGAACATTTGTATTCACATTTTTACATTGTTAATATCTCTATTGTTTATTTTCTGCAGTACAATCAATACTTATTTCTATTCATGTGGCACTGTTAGCTAAAGCATGCCTGCTTTATTAAAATTTCAAGCTGCACAAAATAATTTTTTTGGCAAGTGCAGTTGTGATTAAAAATTCAGAACTCTTTAACAGCATCTATTTTCATAAATTTGTAAACAGGGGTTAAAAATCCTTTTAATCCCAGGATTTGAGGATTTTTTTTGCCATTAGTGGCCATTTTGATCTCGCTCATAGCAACCTAGTTTTTGTCAAATTACTTTTGTTGCAGTATTCTTTGTTAAAAATGGCTGGACATTTTTTGACTCTGATAGCACATGTCTTATTGTTTAAGGATGTGGTCGGTTTGAAGAAACAGCATGTCTGGGTTATCAGAAGGTTGTCCACACGTGTGTCAGTGAACATCAATAACTTCAGATGAAATACATACAATATATACAGGAGTGAAGAACAGAGGAGAACCCTACCCACTGGATCCCAGACCCTACATGTTCAGGTCCCAGTTCCCTGAGATATGGCATCTTCATGACAATGCTGTTAACATTCTTGGTATTGTTAGTATCAATGTCCAGTTAACCCTTTGTATCATAATTGTCTTCATTTCTCTTCAAAATACTTGTCAAAGGTTTCTCAAAACTGATGAATTCATACCAATACATTCAAATGGTAATAGAATGTGAAACTTGAAAGGGTTCAGAAAAGATTTACAAGGAGTTTGCCAGGGCTGGAGGATTTGAGCTATAGAGAGAGTTTGAATAGGCTAGGGCTGTTTTCCCTTGAAGAGTCGGGGGCTGAGGGGTAACCTTATAGAGGGGTATGGATGGGTTTTAGAAGGGCATGGGCCAAGTGCTGACAAATGGGACTAGAATAAGTTGGAATATCTGGTCGGTATGGATGAGTTGGACTGAAGGGTCTGTTTCTGTGCTGTGCATCTCTATGACTCTGTGCTTTTTAAATGTTGCAATTGTACTAGCCTCCACCACTTCCTCTGGAGGCTGAGAGGTGACCTTGTGGAGATTTATAAAATCATGAGGGGCATGGATAGGGTAAGTAGGCAAGGTCTTTTCCGTGAGGTGGGGGAGTCCAGAACTGGAGGGCATAGGTTTAGGGTGAGAGAGGAAAGATATAAAAGAGACCTAAGGGGCAACTTTTCCATGCAGAGGAGGTGTGCATGTGGAATGGGCTGCCAGAGGAATTGGTGGAGGCTAATACAATTGCAACATTTAAAAGGCATCTGGATGGATATATGAATAGAAAAGGTTTGGAGGGATATGGGTCAGGTGCTGACAGGTGGGACTAGATTGGGTTGGGCTATCTGGTCGGCATGGACAAGTCTGTTTCTGTATTGTACATCTTTATCACTCTATGACTCTAAAAACAACATGAGCAAATATGAAAATCAACAACTTTTTTTTAGGTGAGAAACAATTACTTGAAAACATTTTTTTTGACATTTCTTTTGATAAAACATTAATTAAATAAATGCTGGGCTGAACCTTGCCATATTTTGCCTAAATGCAAGTTTCATGGAGGGTTTCTCTCCATGGATTTTCTTATGTGATCATCTTAACGTTGTCACCTTAACCTCTGAGCAGGCTGCTCAGGAACTCTCCCCATCCCTTTGCCAGAGGCTCACCTCATTATCCTACTTGCAACAGATACATAGAGTCATAAGACATGGAAACAGACACTTTGGTCCAACCAATCCATGCCCAATATAATCCCAATAAACTAGACCCATCTGCCTGTTCCTGGCCCTTTTCCCTCCAAACCTTTTCTATTCATGTACATATCCAAATGACTTTTAAACTTTTTAAGTGTACCCACATCCATCACTTCCTCAGGAAAATCATTCCACATGCAAACCACCCTCTGTGTAAAACAATTTTCCATTTATGTCTTTTTAAAATCTCCCTCCTCTCACTTTAATATTGTGTGCCTTAGTCTTGAAATCCCCCCATCTTTGGGAAAGGTCAACTACTATTAACTCTATCTATACCCCTCATTATTTCATAAACTTGTCTAAGGTCACCTCTCAACCTCTTATGCTCCAGTGAAAAATGTCCCAGCCTATTTAACCTTTCTTTATAATTCAAATCTTTCATACCTGGTAATATCCCAGTAAACCTCTTCTAAAATCCCTTCAGCTCAATAATATCCTTGCTATAATTGGGTGACCAGAACTGGATGCAGTATTCCAGAAGAGGCCTCACCATTGTCCTGTGCAACCTCACCATGACTTCCCAACTCCAAGACTCAAAGGCTGAAAGTATTTGTCACTGTCATGGTATGCCAGCATTCCTGCTGCTGGCACCATCTTTACACCCCAACTGTGTACCCAGTTAAGTGCTGGCAATTCACAATTACCTTTCACATGAAATGTAATTGTGCAGCAGCCCCCAAAATATATTTCAGAGCATATAGGCATGGCTAATGCTTCCTTGCACAGGCATCTTCACATTGCCAAATCTGTGGCAGTCTAAGCACCAAGTCATGTACCTTACTTTTCCTTAGCCACATCCCTCAGTCACTGGTATTCTTTCTCCAGCATCTTACCTTGGTTTAATGTGGGACCATCATAGATAGAGAAGACTTCAAATGGTTCAAGATGTTCACCTTTATTCAACCATAGCAAAAATGCAGAAGTCTCACAACATAAGTTGTGTTTGCCATCTTGGAATAGAAACAAACTGCTTGCACATCAAGTATCAACAATTTTACAGTCAATGCATATTCACTGTATCTAGTTCTCATCCAGTGGAACTGAGGGTCAATTAAATCCTGTCTGGCCTGTTGTGCCCAAGGCTGCTGTGCTTCACCACGCAGAAGGTAAAGTTCTTCCTGCTCAATGTGCCCTTCCTCCTCCTGCTGCTTCCAATCTTCAGTTCACACTTTGTGGCCCACAGGTACCTCTTCAAGATTTCACAGATGCCCATCTTCAGTCTGTGAGGACCAATGACATGGTCAATATTGCTTGCAACCAGTAACACCACCCCACCTGCCCACAAGTATTGCAGGTGCATGCATTTCACGTACAATGATGTATTTGCAAATGACTTCACCCTGTCCTTCGCAAGTGCATGATTAGTACAATTTCCCCATCAAGGGTCTATCATCACTCATAAGTAGACAGCCCATCATGAGTGATTCCCCGTATCTCCCCACTTACCACCTGGAGTTGTGACTGCCACTTTAGACCTTACTCCTGAGCCCTGTCCCGACACGTTAATCCTGCCCACCATCATGATGCACAGTCTTGCTTCAAGGCCACAGCAGTGGTGACTGCTTATAATCTAACATGTTGAAGTATCCCATGCCACTCATACACTACCAATTCCCCTATCAAATTTTCCCTTTCATCATTCTTTAGCCCTCAATTTTTGAGCAATGCCTTTCTATTTGTTGACTCAATACTTCCTTTTTAGCTAGTTAAGCTTCTTGTTGTGCCAGAATGCTACACCTTACACCATGGCCTCTTGGAAGTCTAAGCACAGTATATCCACCACTTCCAGGGATGTACAGCACATGTTATTTTCACAAAGAACTCAAATAGATTGGGTAAATAGATTTCCCTTTCACAAAAATATTGTGAGTCTCCCTGAATAGCTTGAACTATCTAAGCGCCTCACTATAACTTATTTAATAATAGTTTCTAACATTTTCCCAAATATAGATGAAACAAATGGCTAAGACTTACTTGCAAGAGGAATGTATTCTTCACTTTTTATGAATACGCAACAATTCAGCTGGACAAGAAATAAGTTTGCCTCAGTTGACTATGGAGTAAAGGGTTAACTACACCTTTAAACTGAGAATAATGACAGAGCACATCTGAAATAATCTATGCCAAAATGATGTTGCAGCCTTTGTCTGTACGATGACGGAAGATGTCCTCTCTTACCAGTACTTGTATATGGTTATGTTTAATAAAGCCTATTAATGTTGCATGCAAACCTGATTTTACTACAGATGACAGAGTTCATGAGAGTTCAGAGCTTAATAGGTGGTTGCCCATGCATGGCTTGATACCATTTCAGTGCAGAAATCAAACACGATTGTCCTCTGCAGAAGGCACCGCAAAATGACAAATAGAGTAACTCATTTTGATAAACAGAACTTGGGCTTGCTAGCCATTAAAAAGGGACTTTGCCCACAGCATTTGTGTCATACATTGACACATGCTTTCTTCTCCCTTCATTTTGTCTGACACTTGTGCGGGCAATCATCTTTGAGTGGGCACATCCCATTAAATTTGAGTTTCCAGCCTGCTTTTCTACCTGCCCAATTAATTTGTCTACTGACTCAAGGCCAAGAGTGTACTGGGAGCTCCTGCCAATTACTCAAATGATCTGAGCCTGGAGACAGATCCGTGTGCAGTCAGGCAGCAACTATTTTCCACACAGCATTATCTTCAGTGTAAGCACATTGAAAGTAAAATGTAAGCATCAACTCATAGAATTTCCATATAATGCATTAATATCATTTTAACTTGTAAATTTTCTTTAAGACGGTGCATAACTCGTTTTTTGACTTGTTGGTGCATAACGTGCAGAAAATAATTGGTCCAAACCAGGGGCTAGTAATTGCTGAGGGCAAATGCATGAAGGAATAAGTGAAAAAAAAATGAAAATAAGGTGAATGTCCATTTTAGGGGGATATTCACATATTAGTGATACACAGATATTGCGACAGCAATATTTCATTTTGCTTGGCAATATATGAAAAAGCAATTTAATATGTTCAAGCATAAAGGTATCTCTATAGACGTGAATGATTCTCATTCATCTTCATGTTTATTCCTCACATCTCCATTGGTGCAATGATTGTTCAAAGCTAATTTAAAAAAAAAACGTTGTCCCCTCATGACAATTTCTGAATAAATCTTAAATGAATCAAGGATTTTACTTCATTTCCAAGTCTGGCAAGCCTTTTTTTAATTGTTGAGAACTTTTAGATTATTCTGGTTCTTCCTGATGTGATTGCTAATGTAACCTTTCTCTTCTTCTTCTGATTGTATCCTTTGTCTTAATTAAATTCTCTAATGCTTGGGCAACATTCATGTGGTTCTCTTCTTCACTGTCTTCTTCGTAAGGACATTCTCCTTTTAGTCATGTGGCCAAAATGGAACATGCTATTCTCAGTTTACTCTGATCAGTGTGATGTGTAGTTTTCATGTAATGTAGTCTGACATGATACTTCCCTTAGCTTTGGCTGTTACTACTCCATACCAGGAATGAACTGATTTTCTGACCAGGATTTGTTGGAGAAGCTGGGCTTATTGCCATTGGAGTTTAGAAGATTGAGGGGTGACTTGATTGAGTGCGTTAAATTCTGAATTGCCTTCACAAAGTCTCATGGGAACAAGAGTGACTCTGGTTGTGGGTGAGTCTGGAACAAGGGGGTAATGCTTTAAAATTAAAATTCTTCCAGAACGGAGATGAGGAGATTTTTTTTCGCTTAGAGAGTTGTGTGACTTTGGAACCCTCTGTCTCAGAAGGTGGTGGAGGCAGGTTATTCAATACTTTTAAAACAGACGTAAATAAATTCTTATTAGGCAGGAGAATCAACGCTCATGGGAAAGACGTGGAAATATGGAGTTCAATGCACAGACAGGTCAGACTTGATTTTATTGATTGAGGGGCCGCAAGGTATACTTCTGCTTTATTTGATATGTTTGTTTGTAGTCATCAAATACTTTAATTTCTGAATTGATGATAACCATAGATTTCCTTCAAATTTCCAGCAGTTAAATATTTATTATTTGTATTCCATCTTACACTTTGTTGCTTTGCATTTTATCTGCTCACTTATAATTTTCTGAACTCTTCTTTGAGCTCCGAAAGACAAAATCTGATTCAAATATCCTGAACCAATTGATATCTAAGTCTTTATAAGACTTTTCCTTTGTACTTTCAGTAGCTCCTTTCCAATGATTACTCCCAATGCATGCTCATTGTGGTGTTAACCTCAACCAGTTTCTCACTCACTAGGTTTTACTGTGCATTTGGTCTACTTCTAGCTGCTGCAGTAGATTCTTGTGAGGAATGTATTGGTAATTTGTGCAAATGTAGCTCTTCATAATCTAACAGAAATTCTTTTTTCTCCAAAACATGCAGAACCTTCTTGTAAAACAATGTTCACTGTTGTTACTTAGATTATCATATAGGTAATGTTAAAGTCAGGGAGTCATACCTAAATCTAATGACTAAGCACCAAGTTATGAAAGAGCATTGTGTCTGTAGATAATTGAATGATTTTTATGGAATAGCACAGAATAAATGGAGGCCATTCAGCCCATCGAGTATGTGCTGGCATATTTAAATAGTTCATATTTGCTTTTTCTCCACATCCCTTTAATTGTTTTCTCCTCCAAATATCCATACAATTCATTTCTTAACATTGGTACTGGATTTGCTTTCCAAATCCTAACCATGGGTTACATGCAAAAAATTATTCCTCATGTCATCTTTGTTTCTTTTGTCATTCACATTGAATCCATACTCTCTGGTTACTAAACCTTCCATGACCTTAAATAGCTCTATTACCTCTTCTTTTAGTCTACTCTACTATAAACAGCATACTCTATCTTCTTTAGTTTATGTTCATAATTGTCATCTTGTCATGGAAATATTCTTGTAAATCTCTGTACCCTCAGAAAACCTTTCTAGAATTTGACACAGTATTTCAGCGGGTGCAAAACTAATGTTTTGCTGGATTTACCATTTAGACTTAATATAGACTCCTGGCACGTACTCTTGCCTTCACATATGCAGCCAAGATCCCATATCCATAAACTGTTTTATTAACCTGACCCCTTGTTGAAATATGAATAGTGGATTAGCTTGTTTCTATTCTAACAGGACACACTCAGCAATCATGGATTTTGTCAAAATGACTATCAGTATGTCATAAATCTCACCCCATCACAAGAGTACAATAGAAATAAATAACATTGATCCCTAAGGATTTGTTTTTCTTCCTGGAGATCTATAAATTTGCTTGAATTATCATCGTTCAAGGAAGTCATGTTCCTGTCATCTCCTGGAGTGATTACTTAAAGGATATATACAGTAAGATATGAGCTATTTGCTGTTTGTAATCCTACTCATCACATTGATACTTTTTAAGACCCTTGCTACTTTCCTGACAATCTGCTTACTGTCAGGTACTGAGAGAACATTCAGCTGCCATGCTTAGCATCTGATGAAATGCACATTTTCATGTGCTTCTTTGATCCTCTGACCATCTATTTGCTCAGTTTCTGAAATTTGCTAATTTTCTTCCCTACTCCTTGTCAGGATTTGTAAATGTCTTGCTTTAATTCATTTGTCATTGTCTTTGTATTTTATTTGGGTTCCTATGTTTTAAACACACACTGACTGACCCTGTTCTGAATGCCATTCAGGATATCTGTTTATTCTCAGCTGGGGTTCATTGCTTGCCACACATTCTGCAAAATTCATGGCAATTGTCTTAAAAGAAAGCTCCCAGGTATGTTGGTAGTCATTCAGCAGAGCTGACATCGGCAGCTTGGCATGTTCATAGGGTGGAAGTGACAACATCAGCATTGGGCTGGTGTATGCTGCCATGGTGATTAATGGCTACAGGTACTTGGCAACACTGAAACTAGCAACCCACAAGATTCCTGATAACTACATCATATGTGGTATTTGTGGTAGAATTCACCTTTCATTGTTCTTCTCACCCATCAATAAAAACGCATCACATGAAGCTACATGACCCCAAATTATTTGATTTGCTCTCGTGTTCAATTTGATCCATTGAGATGTGCAGGAATGACTGGTGTTGAGTTTCTCTTAAGGCACCTACCTTCCCTCTACTTGTGATCTCAATTTTGGTTACTTAGTTGATATTGACTCCTTGTGTGAGCAATTGTAGGCTTACCCTCTCTTAGTTTCTGCATCCAATAGCAACTGTCCAATCTTCTGCAGTCACCCAAAGATTATATATCCAGTCATAATATTATAATAAGTTTGTTTGTGCTCTCTGCTGAATCAAAATTTCCGGTAAAATGTGACTATTCTTAAATTAACCAAAATGCTTGTACAAAAATTCTGTTATATCAGCTACATAGTGAGCCCAAATTCTTAACACTGTGTTGACTGTGGAACTGTCTTAGGTACAAAGTTTCCACTGTATTTATCAAGAAACAACAGTGACTTGACTTTCAAAGCTTTTCATTAGATTGCAGCATTGCACATGGAAGACATTAAAATGCAAGCTTGCTTTTAATGTTAATATAACAGCAAGAGAAATTCTGCAGGGATGTTTGACTATGTTTCTTCCTAAAATATCAGTATGTTATAATAATGTTTGATTAGGTCTTCACAAAACATCATGAAGTACTTCTCACTACAGTGCGCTCTTATTATTACCAAATAAATGAAAAACTAATTCAAAACTATCAAGTGTGACTGATTTAATTACTAAATTTACAAAGTGGAACAAATTAGTTTAATTTATTTATTTTGTAGTGAGGTTTTTCTTTCTTCAAAAACTGATAGCATAGTTATTTGTGCCAAAACTCTTATTACAATGACAAAATCAGAGGAATTTAAATGAATAAACCATTGAAATGGGATTAGACAACATATGGACATGATCTGCACAATTTTATTGAAAAGGGAAAAAGATACTGAAAAAAATGCTTTCATGGATATGCTAATTTATGATTGAATTTGCTGTCCTTCTGAGTTTAAGAATTATATAAATATGATGAGTATCTTTTTGTCTAAAATTGAGGATACAACCTCAAGCTTAGTTGAAAACATTGAGGCCAAAATCTTTACCCTCAACTAATTTGCAAAGTTCTGCAGCCATTGTTTGCTGTTCATTTAATATATTATTTACGTGGGAATGAACATTTATTTGGCAATTTTTTTCTGAAAAGCTCTGAGGAAGAACATTCTCTTCTGACAATTACTACGGCCCTCGCCCTTTTGACTGAATTTGAGTGTTGATGAAAGTGCTTAGAATTGATATCTGGATTGGTGATTTGAATGTGATTTTATTTCTCGATTGGTTGTGTTAATTGTCCCAGCTAAATCTGCAACCATTTTCTTGAAGTCCATGTTTGAATCCTACAGTCAGGTTTTCTCTCCTGCTACAGAAGCTCATTCTGTTCCACTCCCACTCTGAAGCCATTGACTCTGATGCTTCCCAAGGAGATATGACAACCTCTATTAGTTATTTGCATACTGTTGCTGAGCAATATTACCAGAAAGTGCAACATCGCCCACACAGAGATTGACAATACTCGCCTCTACCTCACCACCAGCATTCGAAACACCTCAATTGTCTTAAAATTTTCAGATTGCTTGTCTGACATAAAGATATTTCAAAAAGGGAGTGGGACCATGAGTCTGCCATTGGGACCCAAAGTTTAGATCAGAGTGGTGCTGGTAAAGCACAGCAGGTCAGGCAGGAAAGCAGGAAAATTGACGTTTCGGACAAAAGCCCTACATCAGATTTGGGACCCGAAATCTACTTTAGCATTTAATAAGACTGCAGTCAATTTGATCTTGGTCTCTATTTTTGCTTGTTCACACTCATTCATCTGTCCATTTCAACCTTAAACATATTCATTGATTCATCTCTCTGGAGTAGGGAATTCTAAAGATTCACAACCCTTTGAGAGAAGAAATTCCTCCTTACCTTAGATTCTTTGCTTTGAAATGCATCTTAATTCCGCATGAGAGGAAACATTCTCTCAGAATGTAACGTCACACATTCACAGATTCCTGCATGTTTCAATAAGATCAGTTCCTGTAGTTTCTAAACACAACATTTCTTCACAAGGCACCTCTTCACCCAGGAAATCACCATCGTGAACCTTCTCCTGATTGCTTCCAATCCATCAAAGCCCTGTTGAGTTGCACCATGACTGCCTTACCTTTATATTTTTTGCTGTATCTATATGCTAGCTCTTTCTTTGTTTTGTTAATGAGGCCATCAAAATCTGTCTGCAATCAATTTTAAGTCATATTTTGCTAATCTAGTCTCCAACATGAGTGGAGAGTCTCATATTTTCCAACATGGTAGTCCATGTCCAAACTTGTGTCAACTCCCTGCATTTATCCCATATTCCTTTACCAGCATAGAGTCAGGGAAGTTTTCAGCTCTGCAAACCCAACTCAGAAGTAAGTGTCCACGGTGTTGGACCCGATTTCTGGGAGAAGAGGCAATAACTGGAGTTGGGTCTATTAACACAGGGAATGTTTTGACGACGGCTACAGAGGTTGTTAGGAATGGAGGAGGACTGTGGAAAAGGCTCATCTTGGTGACGTAAAATTTTGTCACAGCTGTTGAAACATAAACAAAACAGAAACAGCTCTACATCCTTCGCCCCCTCGCTCAGTCAACCATCTGCATAATCTCCATGCCTTATTCATGCCAACTCATGCCTATTTCTACCCTTTTACATTCCCTCATGATCCTTCATGTCCTCCATGCTGACCATGGATTCTTTCTGCACCCCCACAGACCTTTGTAGACCCCATGCTAACCAACTCAGGCCAACTGATGCCCTCACCCTTCACCATCCCCCCACACAGTTTGCCTTTATAAGCTCCATGCCAACTCACCCAGTATCTACCACTATCAGACCTCAAGACATATGTTTATATGAAATAAAATAGTTCTTCATGTCAATTGACTGAGGGACTACTTCACAATAAATATTTTGAAAACTCACTCGCTGCATTTATTTTCCTCCAATTGCACAATCCCTAATAAAGACAAAATGTGTAATCATCGACCCACTTCACAACTTTATAAGCTCTGAGAGTTGCCATTAAGGCTATGATCTGACCAACACCGCACTGCAATAATACTAGGTAGTAATATCTGTCAAGCAGCACTAATTGTGTAATGCCAGTCTGTCAATAGACAGACTGAAATATCAGTGTTCACTCTTAACTTTGCAGACAGTATTTTTAAAACAACTGAAGGCCACAAAATTTAAACCCCTTAATAGCTTATCAGTTCTAATTAGCTTGACAATTCCACTGACAGCTTGATAGTTCCATAAAATAAATCAAAAAATTGTGGATGCTGGAAATCTGAAACAAAATCTGTTCATCAGAACAAGCCACCAGACTCGACACATTAACTTGACTTTCTTCCCACAGACACTGAGAATCGACGTTTCGGGCATGAGCCCTTCTTCAGGAATGAGGAAAGTGCAGCAATACATTTTCAGCTCTGATCTCCAGCATCTGCAGTTCTCACTTTTTTCCACAGACACTGCCAGACCTACTGAGTTTTTCCATCAATTACTGTTTTTATTCTAGCTTGACAGTTTCATTGACTTTACTACTTTTTATGCGCATGTACATGTACTATTAACAATCCCAGAGAGCACTTCCCTCTCCCAATAGGCACTGGTCCTCTCTTATAATAGTAACTCGGAACTATCTCAAAGCATATACTGCCTCTCCAAGTAACTTAAATAGTTTTAGCCCTTTCCCAAAAACTTCTGAAGCTCAGAAGACATATTTAGGCCACCTCAGTTTGGAGCATTGGATATGTTTAAAAGTGGCTGAAGTTTAGTATTTGCAACTGCCTTTCTTACCCATCCATGTCTCAAGCGCTTCCCCCCACCCACTCCTCGCCACCCAGTGACAAAATTGTGTCAACTCCCTGCATTTATCCCATATTCCGTTACCAGCATAGAGCCAGGGAAGCTTTCAGCTTTGCAAACCCAACTCAGAAATAAGTGCCCACTGTGTTGGACCCAATTTCTGGGAGAAGAAGCAATAACTGGAGTTGGGTTTATCAACACAGGGAATGTTTTGACGACGGTTATGGTGGGTGCTGGGTTTGGGGGTGAGGGGAGGGCACTTCCAGAATCAGGTCTCCAGGATCATTTTGAATAAGCTGAAAACATGATCAATATTTACAAAACGTCAGGCCCTTATCTCTTCTTGACAAGTTGTTTGCCTCCCCACCTTTGTGTTGTCCATATAATTGGGCCTTTTATCCAAATAATTAATATATTTTTTAAAAAATTGTTCAGTCCTTCGCATTGTTCCCTGAAATATCCTAAAAGTTATCATTTTCAAACCTGAAAATAATCCAATGTTCGTGATACTTTGTTTTCCATATATGTGATAGGTGGAAGAAGGCTAAGGTGAGGGTCATAGGCCGGAGTGCGGCTGGGGGCGGAGAGGTAAGGAAGAAGATTGCAGGTTAGGAATGTGGTGCTGAGTTCGAGGGTTAGGACCTTGTCTCAGTCCCAACCCTCGAACTCAGTACCCCCCACCTTCCTAACCTGCAATCTTCTTCCTGACCTCTCCACCCCCACCCCCACTCCGGCCTATCACCCTCACCTTAACCTCCTTCCACCTTAACCAATTTAATAAACATTTCCTAATGCATAAGAGGTGTAGTTCGTAAGTTTGCAAATGACACCGAACTTGGAGGTGTAGAGGACAGCGAAGAGGGTTACCTCCGATTACAACAGGATCTGGACCAGATGGGCCAATGGGCTGAGGAGTGACAGCTGGAGTTTATTGAGATAAATGAGAGGTGCTGCATTTTGTGAAAGCAAATCTTAGCAGGACTTATCCACTTAATGGTAAGGTCCTAAGGAGTGTTGCTTAACAAAGAGACCTTGGAATGCAGGTTCATAGCTCCTTGAAAGTGGAGTCACAGGTAGATAGGATAGTGAAGAAGGTGTTTGGTATGCTTTCCTTTATTGGTCAGAGTATTGAGTACAGGAGTTGAGGGTCATATTGCGACTGTACAGGATATTGGTTCAGCCACTTTTGGAATATTGCGTGCAATGCCTTTTGGAAGGCTGTTGTGAAACTTGAAAGAGTTCAGAAAAGATTTACAAGGACGTTGCCAGGGCAGGAAGATTTGAACTATAGGGAGAGGTTGAATAGATCCCTGGAATGACAGGTCTAACATATGAGGAACGGCTGAGGATACTGGGATTGTATTCATTGGAGTTTAGAAGATTAAGGCGAGACTTAATAGAGACGTACAAAATAATACATGGCTTGGAAAAGGTGGATGCTAGGAAATTGTTTCCGTTAGACGAGGAGACGAGGACCCGTGGACACAGCCTTAAAATTAGAGGGGGTCATTTCAGAACAGAAATGCGGAGACATTTCTTCAGCCAGAGAGTGGTGGGCCTGTGGAATTCATTGCCACGGAGTGCAGTGGAAGCCGGGACGTTAAATGTCTTCAAGGCCGAGATTGATAGATTCTTGTTGTCTAGAGGAATTAAGGGCTACGGGGAGAACGCTGGTAAGTGGAGCTGAACTGCGCATCAGCCATGATTGAATGGCGGAGTAGACTCGATGGGCCGAATGGCCTTACTTCCACTCCTATGTCTTATGGTCTTATGGTCTTAGGCTGGGGCTGTTTTCCCTGGAGTGTCAGAGGCTGAGGAGTGACCTTACAGAAGTTTAAAAAATAATGAAGGACATGGATAGGATAAGTAGACAAAGTCTCTTCTCTGGGTGGGGGAGTCCTGAACTAGAGTGCATAGGTTTAGGGTGAGAGGGAAAAGATATAAAAGAGACCTAAGGGGCAATGTTTTTACACAAATGGTGGTACGTGTATAGAATGAGCTGCCAGAGGAATTGGTGGAGGCTGGTACAATTGCAACATTTAAGAGGCATTTGGATTGGTATATGGATAGGATGGGATATGGGCCGGGCGCTGGCAGGTGGGACTAGATTGGGTTGGGATATCTGGTTGGAATGGACGGGTTGGACAGGAGGGTCTGTTTCTGTGCTGTACATCTCTATGACTCTGTGACTACTTCCTGAAAAATGGATTCCTGCATTTTCCAAATGGCAGATGTTAGGTGAAATAATTCATTGTTTCTTACCTTCTGTTTCCCGCCTTTCTTGGATAGGAATGTTACATCTATGGTTTTCCAATCTGCTTGGACTTTTCTTGGAATATTGCAAAAAGGATTGCAAACAATAAAACCATTGTCATTACAGCCCCTTCGTTCAAGCTATTTGGATATACGCCATAAAGTCCAAGCTTGGCAGTTTTAAATTTCATTAGTTTGCTGAGTACCTTTCCTCTGGTACAAGTGATTGCTTTGAGATCGTCCTTGCTTTTTACCCCTTGATATTGTTTTGCAATTGGGATACATTTAGACCCTTCGGCCATGAAGGCAAATACACAATGCTTGAACAGAGGCTCTGCCATTTCCTGAAGACTGTAATCTCTGTCGACTGATTACTGTGAAGATTGAAATCATTGCTTTTGGTCTAAATCACAAATTCACTCACCAGCCACCAATTCTCTCCCTCTCCTTGGAATCACTATGAGGCTGAACCAGAATGTTCTCAAACTTAGCATCCCACAGGTGAATTTCCAGTGCACCTATCCACTTCATTATCAAGGTTATCTACTCCAATATCCATACCATTACTTAGTTTTACAGATGCTTCACCATCGCAGTTGCTGAAACCCTCATCCAAACCTTTATTAACACTGCATTTATCGACCTCCCCTCTTCTACCTTTTGGAGAAAATTAAATTCATTGCAAAATTACATCCTCACTCCAAATCCTGCACGGCCATCACTGCTGGCTTACCTACAATTAAGCAATGCTTCAATTTCAAATTCTAATCATTGTTTTCAAATCACTTCATGATAACCCTCTGTCTATTTCTCCTACTTTCTTGAGAACTTCAATCTGTTGAGCTGCGTGTAATTCCAATTTTGACACCTTGCAATTTGCTGCAAAGCCTTGGCATTCCAGAATTTCTTTCACAACCTCACTGAATTTTTACCTTTCCTTCCTCTTCTAATCAAACATATGCTTATCTTCCCTCTGTGATTCCATGTAAGGTTTCTTTAAACCAAATCATTTGATGCTTGTTAGTGTTTTTTTCTAAATATTCCCACTTGTTCAAAATCTTGTGTTTGTCCAGAAAATTAGTCACGTGTTCAAAAAATCATTTAATTTGTGCAATATGTTTGCTTGGGGATATCAATAAGAGAGCACTTGGAGTCAGAAATAAAGAATCTCTGTGGTTGTGGAAGCAGAATAAAATCAGAAAGTACAGTGAAGTTCCCTTGCATGTGTTGAGAGTGTTCACACAATCAAAGGAAAATATTTATTCTCTTTTCCACAAAAAGTATTTGATGTATTACTTTTGTTTTTCTTTGAGTTGAACTGAAAACCACTTATCCAGCTTTAATCTAAACAATTAGTAACAATGTGAGTTCTGGTCAGAATTGATACAGTATTAACTATATAATTTATCTACCATTGACCAACTTAATATGCGATAATTGCCAAGGTGAACTTCACTGTGACCCAAAGTTCATTAATTGACTGACTTCTTCAGGGATATCTGCTGACTTAGTTCAGGTCAGTTCAAACATATAGAATCCAAACACAATTCAAGGTGAAATTCACAAAATTACTGTTGACTGTAATTTGAGCACATTTCTGGTGCAGTTCAGTTTGAAGACATGACAATTTGCATCAGTTCTACTGCAGGGAATGGATGCAAAGCCTTGGAAATTTGCAATGAATTGAGACATAGGTAGCGTAATAGAGGTTGCTGCCGGTTGCTATGTTCACCAAACAACGAATGTGATGACACCTGTTCTCTGTACAGCATTTTTTCGCAACTACTTTTAAAAAATTGGCCACTTCAAATACATGGGGATGACTGTCAACTAGATTAATGTGAAAATTCTTGTGAAATTGAAAGCCTTCAGCAGTCAAGTGCTGTTAATATTCCATTCTGTTATAAACCAAGAAGCTTTTAGATGCTTCAGATGTATTATTTACCCTGATAGGAGAAAGTGAGGATTGCAGATGCTGGAGATCAGAGCTGAAAAATGTGTTGCTGGAAGAGCGCAGCAGGTCAGGCAGCATCCAAGGAGCAGGAGAATCGATGTTTCGGGCATTAGCCCTTCTTCAGGAAACCCTGACCTGCTGTGCTTTTCCAGCAACACATTTTTCAGCTATTTACCCTGATAGGCTGTCAATAGAAAGTAATAAAGATAGGTTCTTAGTGTAACTTTGCTTGTATTTGCTCTCTAGTTGAAGGTATAATGGGTTTGACATTCTTTAAAATATCTCGAGTTTTTCATTTGGACTTTGTAGATTCAATATTTAAGGTAACTTAGCAGTTTGGTTCAATATTTAGCCATCTTTTTGCACAGTGGATTAACGTGTCTGACGAAAAATTACTGCATGGCCACTAGATTAGATTAGATTAGATTACATTACAGTGTGGAAACAGGCCCTTCGGCCCAACAAGTCCATACCGACCCGCCGAAGCGAAAATCCACCCATACCCATATATTTACCCCTTACCTAACACTACGGGCAATTTAGCATGGCCAATTCACCTGACCCTGCACATCTTTTGACTGTGGGAGGAAACCGGAGCACCCGGAGGAAACCCACGCAGACACGGGGAGAACGTGCAAACTCCACACAGTCAGTCGCCTGAGGCGGGAATTGAACCCGGGTCTCAGACGCTGTGAGGCAGCAATGCTAACCACCGTGCCGCCCACTATATGCTAGGATTTTGACAAATGATCTTATTTTAAGGCATTCTGTCAGGATTAGGGATTCATAATGCAGTCCTTTCCAGTATTGTACCAGTCAAATGCAACATACTTAAATTGACGTTCTCTACTTCGAAATAAAGAAAGATTCAATCCAGAAAGAGGCCATTTTGCTCATCATACTACTGCAGGCAAATTTCTGAAACAATTTAATGAGTCATCTGCAGCTTTTCTCTCAGGTTTTCTCTTCAACAATTTATCTAATTTCAGTTTGAAAGTTATTATTGAATCTGTTTCACCCACTCATAGAGTCAGAGAGTAATAGAGATGTACAACACAGAAACAGACCAATTGGTCCAACTTGTCCATGCCGACGAGACATCCTAATCTAATCTAATCCCATTTGTCAGCACTTGGCCCATATCCCTCTGAACCCGTCCTATTCATATGCTCATCCAGGTGCCTTTTAAATGCTGGAATTGTACCAGTTTCCATCACCTCCTCTGGCAGCTCATTTCATACATGCACCACCTTCTGTGTGAAAAAGTTGCCGCTTAGGTCCCTTTTATATCTTTCCCCTCTCACCCTAAATCTAATCTCTCTAGTTCTGGACTCCCCCATCCTAGAGAAAAAATCTTGTCTATTTATCCTATCCATGCCTGTCATGATTTTATAAACCTCTATAAGGTCACTCCTCAGTCTTCGACGCTCCAGAGAAAACAGCCCCAGCCTATTCAGCTTCTCCTCCAATCCTCAAATCTTCCAACCCTGGCAATGTGCTTGTAGATCTTTTCTGAACCCTTTCAAGTTTCACAACATTCTTCCAATAGGAAGGAGACCAAAATTTCACGCAATATTCCAAAAGTGGCCTAACCAATGTCCTGTACATCTGCAACATGTCCTCTCAACTCCTATACTCAACGCTCTGACCGATAATGGAACGCATACCAAACACCTTCTTCACTGTCCTATCTACCTGCAACTCCACTTTCAAGGAGCTATGAAGCTGCACTGCAAGGCCTCTTTATTCAATAACACTCCCTCGGACCTTCCCATTAGGTGTATAAGTCCTGCTCAGATTGCTTTTCCATAATGCAGCTAGGTCAGCCGAGCATACTGTTTATATTTCAGATTTCCAGCATCTGTACTTGCTTTTCTGTCCAGTCAAATGCTCTGTGTTTTGCAATATTAAGTGTGGTCAGTTTTAATTTAAAATAAGATAATATTTTGCACTCTGTGACAAGCTAATAGGTGTCTGAGCAAAGTGGTCATGGTGAGATGTCTGACAGAATTAAGCAAGAAAAGCAGTCAGCCCCATTTCAATGTTAACAGCAACAACACATGCCTTTCTTTATGCTTTTCACAAGCAACAAGGTGAAATTCTCATGAGGCAATATGGGGATGTTGCTTATTAAAGACTTGTTAACAATCCAAATCACCTCATTAATATTCAACTCTGCCAAGCAAGTTCAGTGTCGGGAAATCTTGAGTCAGAAGCCAGAGCAAGGACCTGGTGGATTCAACTCATTATGTGCTCTGGTTGAGCTCCATCTTCCTAACTAGGCACCAATGTTTCAGGGAACACACTGAAGACACACTACGTCATCAGCCATTGGCATCCAACATGTGCAACCTCTAAGAACCCTCATGACACATTTCTGATCCACTTACAGAATGTGTTTACACTTAAATGCTGCTCTGACAATGTAATGCTGCAACAAAGACATACACCTGTGTGTTCAAGTACACATACTCAGTTCGTGAGCTGGACAAGACTGCATCTCGAGCCTGCTCACTTGCTCTCATTGTGCTCACTCACCCTCATTGCGCTCGCTCACTCTGAGCATTCCTGGATTCTCACAGCATCTCTGCCTTGCATTGCCTTGCCACACCGTTTTTGCATTTTGCACCCTCAGCCAGAGACACCAGACTCAGATTATTGCAGGCCCCAGTCAAGCCAAAGGAGATACCCTTCACTCAGAGTCAGGATCCTCTCCAGGTAAGGGATGAAGAGTTGAATGATGGGCAGCCAAGCCCCTGTCTTCACTCTTGTGGGCAGTTTACCTCATGAAATGAGGGATGGCCAGCTATCGTGGGAGGTGTCTGATCCAATGTGTGGGCAGCACCGAGGACATGCGGGGTTAACAGTGTCAAGGGTCGAGGTGGGTCATAGTGCGTCGGGAAGATGTAGCAGACAGTGATGAAATTGATGCTGCATGATCCTTGTGGAAAGTATCTTCAGTAGCAGACAAAGGGTGAGTGAGAGGTAGCAGAGAAAAAGTGGTGAAACTTACCAAGTGAGATGGACGTTGATTTTTTTTCTGCAGTGTTGGGCATTCCTCCACATTACTGATACTATTTTACTCAAATAGCAACCTTGGACCACCCTGACATGGTTTGGGAACTTAGCCTCCATTCCTGGATCCTGCAGGAGTTGGATGTCAAGAGGATTATCAGACCTGCAAAACAGGGCACTGACTTACCCCCATTTGTCATGTTTGAAGCAATTGTCAGGAACTGTGCAGAACAGCAGAAGACTGGCAGTGCTTGTCTAGATGTTCTACAGGCTTGGAAAGATGCTGCAAGCCCAAGAGATGCCAGTGAGCTTTGGGGTATCTGCTGAGTGCTGAATTGTTCCAGGAATGGAATCTCCTAAAGTGGGGCTGAACACAAACTCAAGAAATGCCATGGTGTCGTGGTAAATACTTGATGAAGCAAGTTTGGTAAGACTTGGTGAAGGAACTTGTTACGTCTCACAGCAACAAATCCTCTGAAGAACGCCATCCATGTTGAACTTAGCAAAGACAAATGGAATATTCAGCCCAAAGCCTTTTGGATGTCATTGCCTGATCATTGCCTAGGATTAGGATCGAAGAAACAGTCCAAGCTGCCTTAGACAAACAACGAAGTTTTCTGTAATATTTCACAAAACTTTGGCGGAAGAGTACATCCCAGTGAAATCTGAGCTTCCAGCAGACTTTATAAAGTTTTGTGATGTTTTGCTAAACCTATGTAAACAGTTTTTCTCCACTGTGACTATTGTTCCCAATCTTGATACCAGGAGAATGTGAAGTAGATGGGAGTGTAAAGGGGCCTGGAAGCAGAAAATGGGTAAAACACCAGCCCCCATGCTCTGGCTCAAACATTACCCTGAGGGACTGCTGCAGTACTGCCTTGGAGATGATCGACCTTAAACAACAGAACTTTGCACAAGATGTGATTCCAGCCTCTGACAACTCCTGACCTCAGCGTCGACACGATGAGAGATCCTCTCAAACTGGTGTAGTGGCCTCCCATGGTGATCTCCTGGCTTGGCGAAGTGGCCTCCTGGCCTGGCATGGTGTGGTGGTCCCCTGTTGTGGCTTCCGGGCTTAGCATGGCAACCCCCTAGGCATAGTGTTTACTTGGCCTAGTGGGGTGGTCCTCCAGCAGTGTATGGCAGTCTCTCAGCCTGGCATGGCCTCAGTGTTGTCTCCTGGTTTCGAGGTGATTCCAGAGCAATCTCCCCTAATGAGTCTTGAGGTGAAGCCAAGGTCCAGTGCGGACTGGAGGCTAGTTGCCACCGTGGTCTGGACTGGAAGACCGTTGTTCTGAACTTTTATTTCTATGATGCTGAAATTTTTATTTCTCTTCTTTTCAAGATCTTGTAACTGAAGAGACTGTAACTAGGTATCTTTGTACATACGATGCCACTGTGTGTGGTGACGTATAAACGTTTCACTGTAGTAATTTGAGTCCAATTCAGTTCATTTCAACTAATGGAGTGTGATTTCCCTCTTTTTCAGACTCTTTAATGCCACAATCTGTCAAATGCACCCTCATCACTCTCACACTCCTTTTCAAAGTCAGCTTTTCTGGTATTTGTTGGACAAAGGCTTCAATGAGGACAGGAGTCAAGTGGTCTGACAGAACCAGAGCTGAGCATTGTTAAGCAGATTAGTGCAGTGGAAGTGCCAAATGTCAGCATTGCCACTACACCTTTCATCATTCTGCTAATGTTTCAGAATTGACTGATGAGATAGTAATGAGTAGAATTAATTTGCCTTGTATAGTGTTCAGCACATATGTTGGCAATTTTCTATATTGCATGATGGATGATAAGATGTTATGAGGGTGCATTACCTTTACAGTATGCAGTACCTACAGCTATTTCTTACAAAAATGTTGAGTTAATCAATTGAAGACTGGCATCTATCTTGGCACCTCAAGAAGAGGTCATGTCAGATCATCCACCTGGCACTTCTGGCTGCTAAGCATTGCAATGGTCTGCCTTGTCGCTTTGCCAGACTTTCACATCATCAGAATCCTCCTATCGTTCATTGTTTAATCATCTGTTACTATTCACCGCTGGATGTATAGCTCTCCAGAGCTTTGATCTAATTCATGACTTGTGGGATCATTTAGCACTGTTTATCATATGTAGCTTCTTGTTGTTTGACAGGCCTACCTTGCATTGTAGCTTGACCTCATTGTAGGTCTTGCTCCTGGAATCTTGCTCACTGTCTTCTTTGAACCAAAGTTGATGTCCTGGCTTGTTAGCATTGATAGTGTGAGGGACATATTATGTGGCTGAAATTACAGGTTGTGGTTGAATGTAATTTTGCTACTCGTGGGAGCTTAAATGCCTCTGACATGGTCTTGGATAATTGTAAAATAGTTTACCCCTCTGCCCCGGGTATTATTGGTGTGCTGATAAATGTGTTGGACATGTTAACATTTCCAGGGATTGAGGTGAAAGATTTCTTTGTTTCTTATTTGTGTTCTCTTACTGCAAATGAATGTTGCAAAGCTGGATCTGTACTGTTTTTGAAGATTCATTTGTTATCTTTAGCGTTATGTCCACAATGACAGAAATGTTTGCTCTTTATTCCATTTTTTGATTATGTTATTTGTTCTTTAACAAACCAAAGAAATCAATTACTTGTTGGTTTGTTCCCAGTTGAGATCATTTGGGAAATGTTGTCTCCTGGCAAGATTGAGGTGGCCCCATTTTGCAGTTTAGATTTGTATTGTTCCCAGAAAATGCTAAATGAAAATATTCAACTTTTCACATTATATGAGATGTGATAAATAACATAATTCAGAATATTGTAACTTTGTGGAATCTTAATGAATTTCTTAATTTCATTTGGATTTTTAAAATTAATCCTCAGTTCCTCAGCCTCTGGCACTTTTGGGAGTTATAAGTAAGAAATAGTGGAATCGTTTAATGTGTCAGATCTGTTTGACCTTTTGCCCATTTAGGGATGAGAAAGAATTGCTTGCATATTTTTAATGCACTTTTGTTCCATCTGCAGAGATATTTCTGAATGTTGAGACTGCTCATGCAAACTAATATAGTTATTAAATAGCTGTAGGAAATACAATGAAGCCTCTTGTTACATTATATTTACAGCTTGTAGAGCAAATTGAGTTGACTTGCAGTCCCTACAACACTATTACTCGGGGAGAACATCTCGGTCGAGGCAAATCTTTTTATTTTTTATCAGTAAATTGGAGGCAGCATTAACACTGATACAGAATTGAACTGTTAAAGGCTAAATTCCTTTCTACAAAATTAGCAGTCATTTAAATCGAGGCTTCATAGAATTGGTCAATATTGATTTGGAAGAAGACTATTCATAAATATTGGAATATTATCCAACTCTGAAGTTTACAGGTTCTATATTTATGGTGTGATAGGATTAACCTTATCATATAATTAGATGAACTGCAACCTGAGCTGATTATTGACCTGAGGAAGCTGACAAAACAGGACTCTTGAAAATAGTCACTTTTCTCTGTTTCTGATAGAATGTTAGTGGAAATGCCAATTTTATAGAACCAAATTACCTGATATTAAATATAATAACTTTGATTAACTGTAAGGAATCAGCAAATCAAGTAAACTGGGAGTCAGCTACTTAAATTGATTGTTGGGTCACATCCCCTGGGTGTTGATTAGGGGGGATTCAGCAATGGTAGTTCCATTGAAAATAAAGAGCAGATGGTTACATCCTTTGGTCAAGTAATTAACACTGAAATCTTGTAACCACACAAGTCTTTGTGTCCAAATTACCCACTACCATTTCCAAGAACAGGCACATTCAGCAGAGACTCTCCACTTGAGAGATATTGTACTGACCGAGACTTTGGGTGTAAGGACCTGCTCCTGGAATCTTGCTCACTGTCTTCTTTGAACCAAAGTTGATGTCCTGGCTTGTTAACATTGATAGTGTGAGGGACATCTTGTACATGGTACAAATCTTTAAAGTATTGTTAAATGTGAGGAGAATGGCAATCAATCTCAAGTGAACATTGACGAGCTGTTGACATGGCCAGACTTGCAGGTGGTGTTGTCCTTGCCTTCTCCACTGTAATAGGTTAGGTGATGTTATCAGTGGAGCTTTGGTGAGTAACTACAATTACTCTTGATGATAGTACACGCTGTTGTTAGTGTGGGTCAGTGGTGAAGGCAGTGATTGTTGAAGCTGATGGTTTGGGATTGAGTCCATTAAACTGCTTTGATCTGGGTAGTGTCAAGCTTTTGCAGTATTGTTGGAGCTGAGCTCATCCCAGTCAATGAAGAGTATTCCATCACATTTCTAACTTGTGCCTGGCAGGTAGTGGGCATGCACTGGAGAGACAGCTGGTGAATTACTAGTCCAAGGATTTTTCGACTCTGAATTGCACTTGTGGCCACAGCATTTATATAATTGGTCCAGTTCAATTTTTGGTCCAATAGTAATCCCCGGGGTGTTGATTAGGGGGGTATTCAGCAACGGTAGTTCCATTGAAAATAAAGAGCAGATGGTTACATCCTCTCTTGTTGGAGATGGCCATTGCCTGACACCTGCAAAGCATAAACGCTACTCAACATTTATCAAGCAAGTCTGGATGTTGGCCAGATTGTGATGATACAATGGCTTGAAAAAGTGTATTTTGTTCTGGTTTTAGTTATGAAGAAAGTTTGAGACAGAGGTGCTGAGCGGGCTGCTTAAAGGCAATAAAAAGCTAATGAGGACTTGGGTTTTTTTTTTGAAACTCCAATCAATAGAAGTAACCTGAATGGATGGGGTCAAGCTCTCACAAAGCCAGCATTTTTAGTTTTAGCTTTCATCAGTTGCTGGGGTCTTGTAGTGGATATGGAAGCTTTTATTCCTCTTTGTGTTACAGCTAAAAGCTGGGGTTCTCTTCCTGCTGCTGGAATTGCATGTGAGACAGTCTATTTTACTGAATTTGCCTTTGCCAAGGTTGTGCTTGTGGGATGTAAGCATACTGGAACAGTTAATTCGTGGTAGGTAATACATATTATTTGTTAAGCATTTCAATAGAGTTACAGTCTTTTGTTTTTATTTTGTTTGTGGTTTAACTGTAGTATGAAAATCAAGTATGTCTGACTTGAAGTCAAGTAGTTTGACAATCACATTGCATCTGGAACGCAACATCTTACAATTAGCTTTAAAAAAAGAAAACATTAGGGTCTAGACTATCTTCTCAATATATTTTGAGGGCGTTCGGTCTGCTCCATGACAAAATGCTGGCACATATGCACATGGACTACTTTAGTTTCTGAGGAGTTCATGAATTGTGCTGAACATTGTGCAATCATCAGCAACAATGCCCACCTTGGTCATGATGGAGGGAAGGTAATTGATGAAGTTACCAGAGATGGTTGGGTCCACGAAAATAGGCTGAGTCACTCTTGCAGTGATGTCCTTGGATAAAGGTTATAGATTTCCAACCACAATCAACCTCTACAATAAGCAGAAAGCTTTTCCCCTTGATTCCAGTCGCCTCAATACCTGTTTGGTCTCTTTAATGCTAAACTCATTGAAAAGTTGCCTTGATGCTCAAGGCAGTCAATCCTATCTCAAGTCTGGAGTTGAGCTCTGTCGTCTATGTTTGGCTAATCATTTAAATGAGCTAAGGAGGTGATTGGCCCTGGCAGAACCCACACTGATTGTCAGTGAACAAATTATTCCTTTTCAAATGCCATTTAATAGCAGCGTCACTTTTCTGCTGACTGAGAGAAAACTGAAAGGAAGATGAGAGGGCACGTTTTTAAGGTGAGAAGAGACAAATTTAAAAAGACATGAGGGACAAATGTTTGGCACAGAGGGTGGTTCACATGTGGAGTGAACTTCCTGTGGAAGAGGCAGATGTGGGCACAGTTACGACATTTAGAAGACACTTAGACAAGTACATGAATATGAAAAGTTTGGAGGGAAATAGGCAGGAGCAGACAGATGGGACTAGTTTAATTTGAGATTATGTTCAGCATGGAGAGGTTGGACTGATGGGTCTGTTTCTGTGCTGTATGACTCCATAACTCTATGACAATAAACAACGTGGTTGGATTTGTCCTGTTTTTAGTGAACCAGACATACCTTGTCAGTTATCCACATTGTAGCAATTATCAGACAAAGCATTCTTACTACCCTTTGTGAAACCGGATACCCTCAGATCCTAAGGGTTCTTTATGGCATAGAGGAAGTATACTTGGGTTCAAGTCCCACCTGCTTCAGAGTTGTGTCATATCATGTCTGAACAGGCTGATTAAAAATATCTACCCCGAGATCCTTGAAAGCCCCATAACCAAAAGTTTAAACTATATTTGTGAAACTTTTCATTCAAATACTCTCTCTGTGAGAAGTATTGCAATGTCATCACAATGCATTTCGAATCATAGAAAGAGAAATGTAAAAGCAGAGCTGATGTTTTCAAAGCCACCGTTTCAGAAAAGGAGTCCTGCAGGTTGATAAATGGGTCGCAGCACCAGAGAAGTGTTTGAGACCGGGGATGGATAGAACATGTTCAGGGAATTTCAGGCTCATCAGCTTGAGAGTGGAAATAGGAAAAATGACAAAATTAACGTAGAAGGAGAAAATAAAAAAAAATCTAGAATCTAAAATTGTAATCATGAAGATTCAACATAAAACTAAAGGAAGTCTTTCCTTGATGAAGTGAATTATTGAAGAAGGTAAAAAAAAAGACAAGGATAATTCATGGGCTAGAATTTACCTGAATTCTACAATGTCTTTGATAAGGTACTACATAAAGACGTATGAATAAGGTCACAGCATGTAGTGTGGAGAACAAATAGTAGAATATATAGTTAGGTGGTTGCGAGAAAGAAACTGGAAATTAGGAGGTAAGGGGTAATTATTCAAAGCAGCAGAATGTTAATGAGATTGGTAAGGTACACAGATGAAGGAAAATGGTTAATTAAGGAGTGCATGTAAAGAGAGACGGCTGGGACACTGGGCAAGTAGTTGGATATATGGGATGCTGAATTCTGTAAATAAACCTATTATTAAGAAAAGAAAGTGCCGACTTTCATATTTCACCATCTGTCTTGGGATCCAATTAGCACATAAGGTTGAAAATAGTGTCCCATAAAGACAAGTGTTGGGACCATGGTTGTTCACAATCCATATTAACAACTGTATTTGGGAATCAAAGGCAACTTAAAAACTTGGATTCTTTCCTTGATGGATAGAATTGAAAAATAATGTTATGCTTAAATTAGGTTAGATTACTTACAGTGTGGAAACTGGCCCTTCGGCGACCCGCCGAAGCGTAACCCACCCATTCCCCTATATTTACCTCTCTGCCCGACACTACGGGCAATTTAGCATGGCCAATTCACCTGACCTGCACATCTTTGGACTGTGGGAGGAAACCGGAGCACCCGGAGGAAACCCACGCAGACGGGAGAATGTGCAAACTCCACACAGTCAGTCGCCTGAGGCAGGAATTGAACTCGGGTCTCTGGCGCTGTGAGGCAGCAGTGCTAACCACTGTGCCACCGTGCCGCCCAGCCTGCCTCAAATCTTGGTTTGACCACACTTGGAATATTATGTAGTGTTCTGTTTGTTGTATTACAGCAAGTGTTATGGCCCACACGTGACCCCCTCAAAATATTTTAAGAAGGTAGCCTAGCCCTAAGTTTTTTTAATTGTAAGGCAAATGTGAAGTGCTATATTCCAGATACAATTTGACTGGTCAATCTACTCAATGTTTCCCCAGCAGAATTTATTCAAACAGTGCTTAGCACTGCTGCCTCACAGCGCCAGAGACCTGGGTTCAATTCCCATCTCAAGCAACTGACTGTGTGGAGTTTGCACATTCTCCCTGTTTCCTCCGACAGTCCAAAAATGTGCAGGTTAGGTGAATGCTAAATTGCCCGTAGTGTTAGGTGAAGGGGTTAATGTGGGGGAGTGGGTCTGGGTGGGTTGCGCTTCGGTGGGTTGGTGTGGACTTGTTGGGCTGAAGGGCCTGTTTCCACACTGTAAGTAATCTAAATAATATTTAATATATAATAAAAGAAATAAGAACTCAGAACAATTAACTCTATTGGGAAACTTAACAGAATAATAGTTACAGTTACTATTACTAATTAACTTTCCAATGTAGTAACATCCTATAGATGCACCCCTTGGCAAAAAGATAAAGCCAGAAACAGATTATCTTACATATAATCCAGCTGCAGCGAGAGAGAGAAAAAAAGTATCAAGTGAAAACTGAGAGAGTTGCAGCCAGGAGACATTTATTGCAGCTTCCTTCCCTGTTGAGATTCCAACAGCAAATGGTTAAAGCTAATTCTGAAAAAAAGTAGAAATCCTGGTAAATGAGAATGGGTAACATCCATTCAGGCTGCTTCTACTGTTCCAACTTGCAAAAAAAAAAACAAAGGTCTCACAAGCTGTTTATGTTACCACAGACTGCTTGCTCCCTCTCATTCAATCTCTCTCTTGAAAGAAACCAGGACACGATACACCCCTCAAAGCTACAGCAATGTCACACAAGGATATCAAAGTGCTTGACAATGTACAAAATAAGATTTGTAAGGGTGACTGCAGAATTGAAAGATACACCTATACATCAAAAATGAACGTGCTTGAAACTGTAGACTGAAGGGTGACCGAAGCACTTGACAAAAATGCATTTTCACTTATGCGCTTTAAAAAAAGATTAAAGGCCATTAATATGATCAAAACACCAAGAAATTCAATAGAGAACTTAAAGAAGGTGATGAAAATGTTGAATGTATTGTCATTGGATGCAATTCATGCAAAACATTTAAATAAGCAGATAAAGAAGGGCATACAGGGATATAGATCGACAGACAAGAGTGGGCCGAAAGGTACCTTTTGGGCAAAATGGCCTGCATCTGTGTTGTATGTAAATCAGTGGAAAGACAGTCAGAGATATGTATGTTCAAGGGTCATTTGAAGAACTGACTTTGACGTTAAAAGTACATTGAGGGTATTTTGAAATTAAGCTGGGCTGGGGGGAGTCCAGAACAAGAGGGCGTAGGTTTCGGTTGAGAGGGGAAAGAGGAGCAACTTTTTCACGTTGACGGTGGTGCCTATATGGAGTGACCTCCCAGAAGAAATGGTAGAGGCTGGTACAATTAGAACATTTAGAAGGTATCTGGATGGGTATGCAACTTGGAATAGTTTAGAGGGATAAAGTGCCCCAGTATGATGACAAACACTGCTGGAGTAGGTAGGATTTGAACCCAGGCTTTCTGAATGAGAGAGAGAGAGAGACACTACCATCCTGACACATTGTAATAAAACCAGAAGAACGCCAATCAAACCTTCGATCCTGCTGTGCATTTAATAAGATCATGGCCTATCTGATTACTTCACATTTTCACCTCCCACCAGTAACCGTTCACTTGCTTGCTTATCAAGAATTCAACAACTTCTGCCTCAAAATAAATATTCAAAGACTCTGCTTCTGTTGCCTTTTGAAGTGTTCCAAAAACTGCCAGCATTCTGAGAGAGAAATAAATATCCTTAACTGTGTACGAACTTGGCAATCCTTTATTTTAATCGGTGCCCCTAGGTACAAGATTCTTCCATAAAAGTAAACGTCATTTCTGAGGGTCTTGTTGCACAGTGGTAATGTCCTTACCTCCGAGCTATGGGGCCCAGGTGTAAGTTCCATCTGCTCCAAATGTATTTCTTAACAGAGATGAATATAAAATGTGACCTTGAGATGGGATTCTTGTGGTGCAGTGGTAATTTCCCTTACCTCTGAACCTGGAGTGCTGTGTTCATGTACCACCTGCTTTCGGTGTGGAGTAGCATCTCTGAGTTGGTTGATTTAAAAAAAAATAGAATATAATATCCTTTATTGTCACGTATACTCCAGTGTAGAAGGACAGTGAAAAGTTTTTACACTATCTGTCTCTTAGGGCACCATCTTAGGTACAAGTACCTAGGTCCAAATCTTGGATACAAAAGAGGAACGAATAGTGGTTGAATTACTTTACAGAGTTTACAAAATAAGTTACAAACAAGACATTGTTAAAGAATTGTTATTACAGTCAGGTAAAAAGAAATTCAAATAAACATCAAAGTGTAACAGCTCAGCGCAGGACTTCTGCAGATGGTCTGAATAGTTGTGCTAGAGCCCACTCCAACAGCCATTCCCTCTGCACTCCAAACCTCCAGTCTGCTCCATACCAGCACCTTAACTGCTCCAGGGTAACTTCCAGGACTGCCTCCCCTGTGCTGACCTCCATCTAGGAATCACTGGCCATACGCCGCTCCTGGACTCACTTAGACGCGTTGTTCCGGGGCTCACTCCCAGATTCCTGCTCTGGGACTCACTATCCGCGTGCTGTTCCGCGACACACTGCCCGCATGCTGTTCTGGGACTCACTGTCCGTGCGCTGCTCTGGGACTCGCTCCCCGCGCACTGCTCTGGGACTCACTGTCCACGTGCTGTTCCGGGATTCACTGTCCATGTGCTGCTCTGGGACTCACTGTCCACACGCTGCTCTGGAACTCACTGTCTGCGCAATTCTCCGGGACTCACTGTCTGTGTAGTGCTCTGGAGCTCACTGCCTTCATGCTGTTCCAGGTCTCGCTGCTCGCACCCTGCTCTGGTACTCACTGTCCACGCGCTGGTCCAGGATGCACTGTCTGCGCAGTGCTCCGAAGCTCACTGTCTGCACAGTGCTCTGAAGCTCACTGTCTGCACAGTGCTCTGAGGCTCACTGTCTGCACAGTGCTCCGGGGCTCACTGTTCACACGCTGTTCCAGGACTCGCTGTCCGTGTGCTGTTCCGGGACTCACTGTCTGCATGCTGCTCCAGGACTCGCTGCCTGCGCACTGCTCGGCATTCACTGTCCGCGCACTGCTCTGGGACTCACTGTCCACGTGCTGTTCTGGGATTCACTGTCCGTGTGCTGCTCTGGGACTCACTGTCCACGTGCTGCTCTGGGACTCACTGTCTGCGCAATTCTCCGGGTCTCACTGTCTCCGCAGTGCTCTGGAGCTCACTACCTTCACGCTGTTCCAGGACTTGCTGCTCGCACCCTGCTCCAGTACTCACTGTCCACACGCTGGTCCAGGGTGCACTGTCTGTGCAATGCTCTGAAGCTCACTGTCTTTGCAGTGCTCTGGGGCTCACTGTCCACGCGCTGCTCCAAGACTCGCTGTCCAATCGCTGCTCCAAGACTCGCTGTCCAAACGCTGCTCCAGGACTCACTGTCTGCGCAGTGCTCCGGAGCTCACTGCCTTCATGCTGCTCCAGGACTCGCTGCTCACACCCTGCTCCGGTACTCACTGTCCATGCGCTGGTCCAGGATGCACTGCCCGCACTATGCTTCAGGGCTCACTGCCCACGTGCTGCTTTGGGACACACCGACCGCGTGCTGCTCCAGGACTTGCTATCCACACATTACTCCGGGACCCACAGTCTGCGCACTTTTCCGGGACTCGCCATATTTGCACTGATTAGAGGCTTGCTGCACCTCAAGGATTCATTTCCGGTGCTAATGGAGATAAAAAAGGAAAAAAAAGAGAAAGAACGAAAGAAAGATTATGAAAAAGAACAGGTGGAATAGAGGACCTCTGGCAGAAGGGTCTTACTCTGCCACCATCTTGTCCATTGACAATATTACTTCCGAAACCTTATCCTGCTGTTACTCCATTTTAAAGAAAAGAAACATCATTTCTGCAATCCACTCTACGAGATCTCAGATTCTTCTGTTTCAGACAAATTGCCTGTTACTCCCCTAAACTCCAGCAGATACGAGCTGAACCTGTCCAATCTTTCCTCCTCAGACTCCTTGCCCGTTCCAGGTGTTAGCTTAGTGGACCTTCTTTAGCCCTAAAATTGAGTTATGTTATCTAAAGCTGCATCAAAGTCTTGTTACTATTTTGAAATAAAGCTGTGATGCTTTTTGTGTCGATTTAATTAATCATGATGTGATAGTTATTGTGTGAAAGTTGTAAAATGTATCAATGAGTCATTTGTTCCTCTTCTAATTCTATATCTGAGCTAAGTCAAGCTTGAGCTCATTGATGGACGCAGTACAATGATGGTGCTGATTTTTTTCAATTGTGGAAAACTTTTCTTTAATTTGAGTCCATTATGACAGGCATTTTGAATCTATTCTGGCATCGCTTAAAAGCCCCTTGATTTGAATATCCTGATCCTGTTGCATTGTTGGGTTAAAATTAGATAAGTGAATAAAACATTTTGTGCAAATATTTGTCTAATAGTTTCTTGACCATCGATTAAGAATGATGTGTTTGTTCTTTGCTTAACAGAGAAAACCTTTTAGCGAAGAGACCTGTATCTTTGCTACAAAAGACTAAATAGAGGAAATATTGAACTCTTCAAAGAACCATTGTGAAGGCTGATTGGTAAGTAATTTGCTGAGCACTTAAAATTGCTTGATAGATTAATGCTAATTTGTTTTTTTTTACACACCAGGAAGACAGTAGGCCTGTCGGGTTTCAATTGTTGATGCTCTGAAAGCTTATTATGTTGGCTGTGGATTGTGGTCGAATTGGCTTCACAATAAAATTATTGTTCGTAATTCACAGTGGAATGAAGTGTATCAGTAAAGCTCAATGCAATAAAAATCATTATAATACCTTTTGTAAAGCAGACATAAGTTGGAGATGCTTTGGTCCTTGGAAATGTAAATGCCCTTGTTTTCTATTAACATCTGATACAGAGCATTTGTTACTTCCTTTGGTGTGTATTATTAAATTTGAACCCAATAAATTGATCTTCATTTCTTTCCCCAAAGAGAGTTTCAAATTTCTCAATCTATTTAAAGCCATAATATATATGACACAATTTTGTTTCAGAGATTCTCAAACAGCAGTCCTCTTGACACTCCAGGGCTCTGCCTTCATTGTACTGTTTACATATCCCCAGTACTTCTCTTTCAAGCTCCAGGATCTGAGAGAATGCACAGGATAGTTCATTGATTATCGTATACAAAGCTCAGTTATAAAGTTTGATTTGGCTTGTTTGTGCTGTGATGTACTTTTATTTTTGCATTGTGGTCAAGTGGTGCCTCTAATGGTTAAGAATGATGGGAAGATAAGGTGTGGGGCAGTTGAAAAGGGATGGATAGCTTGTGAATAAGTTCTAAATGGATAGTGTGAGTGTAAAGTTTGTCACCGTGTTTTCTTATTCCTTCCTCATTTGCCTGTCCTCATTTCTCATGATGTAACTGGTGGCTAGGGCTGTTCTCTTGATGTCAATGGATGCACCTCACTGCAGCACCCATCACAAATCTTGCCATACTTGCAGTACTGCTGTGCCAATTTCTGCCAATACTGGCCCTCATTACATCTCGGGCAGCAGCAAAGTTGCTGCGATATGATGTCTGCCTTCTCACATTTTGTGTAGAAAGATGCCTTCATAAAAGTGTGTACATTTTCAGCTGTGCTTTCAGTGAATAGCCCTTGTTGCACAGTAGCTACCCTTTGGATTGCTGTGATAGCTCAATTGTATTCTGTGTTGGGCAGTGTAGTCTGATCAGAGCATCATGACTGCTGGCTGACTTGATCCTGAAATTGACCTGCTTGAATCTTTGCCCCATTGTATACACTGAAGCAATAGGATCCCTTTCTGTACCATTAACTTGTAGTAAGACAGTGCAATGTACATGTACTCAGTAATACTCTAAACTTTGGTGAGACTGCAGTTCTTACAGAACTACATACTCATACACTGCCTGCTGGTTTTCAATCAGAGACTCCAGAGTGTAGTTATCTCTTTGCTTACAGACCATCAGTGATTTTGCTAATGCAGCACAGTGGAAAGAAAACTCTACGATGTTCCAAATATCTCCAGCCTGAGGTGGAAAGGAAAAATAATTAACATTGTAGTTGCAGTTGTAGCAGATAGGTCATCCTTTGTGAAAAGTAGGCATGTTACACATGTGGTCCAGAGTGGAGAATAGTTAGGGGCAGGAATGACCTTCTGCTGAGAGCCCATCTCCTCTTTGTCCTCTCTTTTTGCAGCAGTTTGTCATGTTCTCCCTGCCTCTTTTTATTTTCCAAGTTTTACTGTAGTCTCCAGGAATGCCCGTTTTGCACAAGTACCTCTGAGCAACTGATTTACAGTCTATTTGCGTTCTGTATTTTACATTCTTAAGCTTTGCTTGTTCCACTTCGTTTTCAAGTATAAATTTGTAACCTGGCAAGAAAGCACTCACCTCATTATAGAATATGCTCAAGGAATGTTACCATTGTACAAGACATTGCCAAGGCCTCATGTGGAGTACTGCACACAATTCTGGTCGCCCTGCTATAGGAAGGATGTGATTCAATTGGAAAGGGTGTAAAAAAGATTTACAAGGATGTTGCAAAGACTGGAAGGTTTAAGTTATGAGGGGAGGCTTGACAGGCTGGGAGTTTGCTTCCCTGGAGCATAAAAGGCTGAGGGTGATCTTATAGAGATTGATAAAATTATGAAGGTCATAGATATGTTGAATAGCCAAGGTCATTGCCCCAGGGTAGGGGAGTCCAAAGTAGGTTTCAGGTAAGAGGGGCTGAAAATGTGTTGCTGGAAAAGTGCAGCAGGTCAGGCAGCATCCAAGGAGCAGGAGAATCGACGTTTCGGGCATGAGTCCTTCTTCAGGAAGGAGGGCTTCAGGAATGAGCCCTTCTTTCCTGAAGAAGCGCTCATGCCCGAAACGTCGATTCTCCTGCTCCTTGGATGCTGCCTGACCTGCTGCACTTTTCCAGCAACACATTTTCAGCTCTGATCTCCAGCATCTGCAGTCCTCATTTTCTCCTTCAGGTGAGAGGGGAAAACTTTAACAGAGAACTTAGAGGCAACTTCTTCAAACACAGGATGGTGCATATGTGAAACAAGCTGCCAGAGGAAGTGGTAGTGGCAGATAGAATTACAACATTTAAAAGATATTTAGGCAGGAAAGGTTTAGAGGGATATGGACCAAATGCTGGCAAATGGAACAACTTCATTTTGGGAAACCTGGTTGGCATGGACAAGTAGGGCTGAAGGGCCTGTTTCTGTGCCAAATGACTGTTAATCAGCAAAAAGCCCTCAAACACCTGTACATCTCCCTTTGGAGACACTTGCCACTTGGGACAATTGCAAAAATTGCCAACACTTGTACAATTGTAGCAACAGCGAGATGAACTGAACCAGCATTGACAGAGTTGAGACAGCACTGGTGGATCCTTCCTGTTGCTGAGTATAGGCTCAGTTATGTGAAGTAGTGAAAGGGATTTGTTTAGAACATGGAGCTCCAAAATAGCTTCAAATCAGTGTTGCATGCTGATAAATATTGTGACTTGCGTATTCTGCATCTTTTTACGAGATATTCCCTGGACACCCGTCTCATGATTGCAGTCATATGACATTCGGTAGTCTTCGAACCACAATGTGTCTTCATGTTAAAGAACCTGATTGGGACCTAAAAGGAACTCAGAACCCACCTCAAAAATGAGCACCACATGACCTGCTTTCTTGCTTAAAATAAAACAAAGAACTGTGGATGCTGGAGATGATCTTTCATTTAGGGAACCTGTAGCCCTGTTCCTGTCATAATTTCAGCACAACCAACCAATTCTCACCCACGCTTAGTCCTGTTATGATATTACATGGATAGCTTTTAGCACAGTTTACCCACTCTCTGCTATTCTTCACTCTCAAGATCACATATTCAGTTTTCCTTTTGTCCTGGCCTACTACAATCCTGATGAAAGGCTTATGATCCAAAACATCGACTCTCCTGCTCCTCGGATGCTGCCTGACCTGCTTTTCTTTTTCAGCACCACACTCTTCGACTACTATAAATACGGGTGGCATGGTGGCTAGGTGGTTAGCACTGCTGCCTCACATCACCAGAGACCCAGGTTCAATTCCAGCCTTGGTCAACTGTGTGATGTTTACCCATTCTCCCCGTGTCTGTGTGGGTTTCCTCCGGGTGCTCCAGTTTCCTCCCATAATCCAAAGAAGTGCAGGTTATGTGAATCAGCCATGCTGTATTGCCCATAGTGTTCAGAAATGTGTAGGTTAGGTGCATTAGTCAGGGTAAATTTAGAGTAATAGGGGAATGGGCTTGGTTGGGATACTCTTCGGAGGGTTGGTGTGCTCTTGGAGGCGGAAGAGCTTGTTTCCACACTGTAGGGATTCTACGGTTCTAGGAATCCCCTTATCTGTCTACCCTACCATGTCTCTCTGACTGAACTCTGTCTCCACCTATCAACTCAACTTCCCCATTCCCCCTAATCTGGGGGTCTTCAGCATAAATACCACTTTTTACCAGCTGTTATCAGTTCTGATGAAGAGTCACTGGGCTTGAAATGTTAACTCTCCTATTTCTCCACAGATAGTGCCAGGCCTGCTCAGTTTTTCCAGTAATTTCTGTTTTGCTACTTTCTCAACTTGTGGCTTTGTTTGCCTGGAGTACTGTATGTAAGTTGTAATCATATGATCACAGTCCGTTCAATAGCATCTGAGTTTTGTGAATCCTTAACATTGTCATTTGAGCTTTTAACATGATTAAAAATAAAATGCCCAATGAAATTCCAATCCTGGGAATGTGATATATATTAATACGGATCTTTGGAAAATGAATGTAAATTGGGGAAAAATGTAGCAATTTTGATATTGAGGAATACAGCACTGGTGCAAAAAGATAGCAGTAAAATATATCGGCCAGGAAATTCTATGGGTAAGAAGTAAGGAACAGGAAAGGACAAAAGAATCTTTTGACAGTTGCTAAGAGATGTTGGCAATGATCTGAAGGAATGATGATCACTAATGATCTGAAGAAAATTTTATCTATTTGTTCAGGGATGTGGACTTATCCTTAATTGGCATTCAAGGTGGCAATTTCTTGAATCACTGTAGTCCATGTGTTGTAGGTACACCCATAGTGCTTTTAGAAAAGGGCTATATTAAACAGGATATTAATTGACAACAGTGAAGAAACAGCAATATAGTTCTTAGTCAGGATAGTGTGTGGCTAGGAAGAGGTACTTACAGGTTTTAGTATTTCTATGCCTCTGCTGTCCTGGTATTTCTTGGTAATGGAGGACATGAGTTTCAAAGGTGCTGTCCAAAGAGCTTTGGGTAGTTGCTAGGATGATTAAATAAAACACCGGGGAGCACAAAGCAGAAATTACATGTTGCTAAAAGGAAATTTTAATTTTCATGCACTTTGAGAAGCAGAGTAACTCAAATCGTAAAAATTATACATTTTCTAAAATGTAGTTTTCTAAAACAATGTTTCAAAAGAAAATGGAATGATGTCGACTTAATGATGAGTAATGGACCTGCATTAGGAAACAATCAGATAAAACACTTAGGAATACAGTCCCTATGTGACAGGCCACATTAAAAGCAGCTGCTGGTGATGCTCAGATGGATAATGAAGATAACAGATAATGAAATAAAAACATGATCAATTAACATGTTGTATCCATTTTCTCAGGAACGTAAGAGGTCCAAATATAAAATTACCAGTAGTACAAGGATAATAAAGAAATAGAAAGGAAAATTGCATCTGCAATTGTTATGTTCCAAAGATTTCTTGAGCTAGAAATTATGCCTTTGGGCATGTATGATTCAAACATTACTCATTGTATATCTGGAGCATGCAGGAGGGAGAATCCAGACAATTATAAGCATGTCAACTTAATGACAATTGTCAGGATGGTACTGAAGATGAAGGGACTGAATCTGTGAACAATTATAAATTAATCCAAGAGATTCAGCATGAATTTGTGAACAGTAACTTACGTCAAATCGATGTGACTGCATTTTTTGAGTAGATCACTAACATGATGAACAGAATAGTGTCTGTGGAGATTATCGACATGAATCTTCAGATACATTTGACACAGTTCTGCATTAACTATTATTCACAAAAACAAAATGAGATTGAGCAGAATTGAAGATAATTTTGTAACATAGGTTAGTTATATATGGGTGGTTGGAGAAAGAAATACATTCAAATCAGTGGGATATTAGAAATCCTGTTTCCTGGGATTTTGCACTGGGGCATCAACCTTCTGTCACATGTATAAATAACTTCGATAAAGAAGCCAGTTATGACAGATCAAAATTTCCACATGACTGTGTGTTTTTGAAGGTCACGACATGTATGTATGGGAGCAGGAGATAACAACAAATCAAGAACAGTTCATATAAATGATATTAAATACTGGAAGCGCATGTTCCATATAATCATCCATTTTGGGTCAATGAAAGACAATTTTGCAATGTATTGTTAATTAGTGTCAGAAAGGAAATCTGAAGGAGCAGAGAGATTTTCATGCTCAGGTATAAAAAAAAGTTACGAAGTTCGTGTGCAGCAGAAAAATTTAATTTAAAAACGTTAATGGAAGGTTGGCTTTTATCTCATGTGGTTTGGTGTGTAAAGTGAGGGAATTGTGCTTCAGTTTTGCAAAGCATTAATGAAACCCCCACCTGCAGTTTTGAAGCAATTTTGAATACCACATCACAACGATGATGAACTGGTCTTGGAGTACTTACAGTGCAAATTCATTTGAATTATATCAAGACAAATGGGTTAAATTATAAGGAGAGGTAGCATAAATTTGGTTTGCATTTACTCGAATACAGATGCTTAAGGAGTGGTCTAAGTCAACTGTTTAGAAAGATGAAAGGAAGGGCTGTGTGGCACCGTGGTACTTTTGGACACAGGGATAGCAAGCCAAACCAAACCAGTCTCTCAATCACTGGATTTGCAAGTGAAATTAAAACATCCAATGATGCTCAAAATGGATCATCTCCTCCTAACCAGATCTTACAAAAATAAAGTTTGAAGGAAGGGTCACCAGACCCAAAATATTGACTCTGATTTCTCTTCACAGATGCTGCCAGATCTGCTGAACTTTTGCAGCAACTTCTGTTTTTGATTCTTACAAAAATAGACCTTGGGCACCCCCAAGTTAATAACTTAAACAAAAGTTAACAATTTGTTATGAATAGTGTAACTTTAGCAGAACAAAAGTAACCAACAATGGAATCTAATTAATATATATAATCTAAATCCAACTTTCCTTGATCCTAACACCCACACCCACAGAAAAACTTAGAGACAGACATGGTTAAGGGAAAAATAGAAAATAAAATAAAATAATTTTAATTTGTCAGTTCAATGAAAGAGCTTCAAGTTCTGAAAACCAGGTCTTCGTGAAATGCTTGTGAAATGAATCCTCACAAGCATGTAAAATTGTATATCTTGCTCAAATTCCAAAGGTACATGATTAGTGCAAACAATTTCAGAAGACACTGAGGAATATTTACTTATTTCTTGCAGATTGGAATTCTTTTGTCAGAACATTCAACAATTTGATAACTGGAGAGGATACTCAAGAGAGCAAACCAGAGCTACCGGTCCAGAAGCTTCCAAAATCACTCTGCCTTTTGCAAAACACCACAAAGGAACCTGTTATCTCCTTCTCTCCTCTTTTTAATTAACATTCTCTGCAGTTGGCTGGTTAGCACCAGTCCTTCATCATTGACCAATTCAACATCCAACCAGATGTGGGCCCTCAGTATTGCAACCACTCAGTGCCAATTCATCAGCAGTGTTCTTCGATATCAGTAATAAATTTCCTTTAATTTCCAGGCCAGTTCCCAAATGTAGTGGAGGGAGTGAATCCTTGTGAATGGGTTTCCAATAATATGGTTACTTTGTTCTGGATGATGTCAATCTTCTTGAGTGTTGTTGGAGCAGCACTCATCCAATAAATTGGGATGTATTCAATTACACTCCTGACATGAACGTTGTAGGTGGTGGACAGGCTTTATGGAGTCAGGAGCTCCATTACTCACTGTAGGATTCCTCACCTCTGACCTGCTCCTGTAGCCACAGTACTTGTATGGCTAGTCCAGTTCAATTTCTTGTCCATAGTAGCCTTCAGGATGTTGGCAGTTTTCAGGACGGTGGTTTCAATGATGGTAATGCCATTGACTCTCAAGAGGCAATGGTCAGAAACTTTTGAGATGTCCTGGACCTGACATGACTGATTTCTTTAGTTTCCCAATAGGTCTGTTCCTCAGTATCTTTTTCATTCATTTGTGGCCTGGAGAATATGCCCATTCGCATAACGGTACTTTCATTGTTTCTTAACACTAATCAAATTGATTCTGTCCTTGACCCTCCAGGCCATCCTCTCTCTCTTTTATACAAAGCTACTCTTTGTTCAACACTGTCAGTCCTTTTCTCTTTGTTTTCTTACGTTTCCAGAACCCTGCGTGTCTAGGAATATATTACACACAATCCTACAATTATATGAGCCAGGCAATTGTTATCCCTCTGATATAAGATAACCTCAACAATGTTGGTACCTGCAGTCACCAAACGTATTTAGCATTTGTGCACTTTTTTATATACACTGGAAACTTAATTTAGACCTCGACCTTTTGATCTAGCTGCACTGAACCACACTTGAACTTGCACACTTTAAGCAATAATTTGGATGGTGAAACAGAGAGTTGATTTATATAAATTGGTATATGTTTCTATCCATCCTTCCTTAATCTTATGTGCACCTTTGTTTTTGCCCCCTTTAATACTTCATCCTGGTTCCCACACCCTTGCTGGGATAGTTAAAGCTCTCTCTAACAACAAGGGTAAGCCATGCTGCAAGGTGATTGGTCCCTGCTCTATAGAGTTACAAACTAACTGGACTGTGGTGGTCCCACCTCTCCCAGAAGCTTGCCTGATGTTAAGAATCTGGACCCCACCCAATTGCAACATTTAAAGTTATAAATTCCTCTGCTCTATCCACCCATTTCACTACTCGCCAATGTGTGGCACAGCAATCAATCTGGAAGTTATATTTTTAATATCCTGCTTATCATTTTCTTTCCATCTCCCTGAGCCTTGCACACAGGGCCATGATCTCTGACTGGTCATGCTAACTCTCAGAATGCGTGTGTAAGAAAGGAAGAGTTTGGGAAAGTGGATGACTCCTCTGTGAGTGTACAATACATCTATCTGCATGTGGATCTGAAAGGCTCTGTCTCAGATCCAATGTGTCCTCTGAGCGATGCTCATGCAAGCTGATACACAACTCCACACCATCAGCTTAAGTGGGTGTGCAGAACCTACAGATACTGCTTCATGAAAATTGTGCGTAATCAGTGTTTGAATGTTGAAACTGCTGGTATTTCTGTCTCAGCACCTCAAGGCAAGTTCAAATTATGGTAATTAGCAATTAGGATCAGAAACTGTATGCTAAAAGTAAGATTTCAAACTAGCATGTCTTATTAGCACAGGCTCATTTCGAACCTGTTTTTTCTTTTTTTTTTAACCAAAGTAATTCTTTATAGCTGCATTAATGTTCTTTTCAGAGGAATGAATGTGAAACTCTGCAACATTTTACTATTGTGCTGCTTTTATATTAAACATTGACTCCAAGTATTCATCACTTTCGAGAGCTGACAGCTTTCGAACTAGAATTTTCAGACAGCTGATTTATGTAAATGTATACAACTCATATCTATTGCAGTACAGGTCAAAAAGTAATAACTTCTTCCATTAATAGACTTTGAATCCCTATTAGCTGTGATACTGAGCCAATTAATTTGATCTCTTGACAGAGTGATGAAATATAATGATCCTGCACATCGTTTTGAACTCTAGAAAATTATCTGACATAAATCCTATTTTGTAAAATGCTTGTAAAGCAACTTCCATCCACAGAAGTATGAAAAAGTGACCGAGAATTTTGTGAATTCAGATTCCCTGTAGTCAATGTCAAGTTAAGACAGGGACATTCCAGATATGAATTTGACAGGCACTTTAATATGAGAAGGATGATTAATGTTATAATAGTTCTTACCTGTGGAAATTCTAATTGTTCGCCATGCCAAGATTTGTAATTCGAATAGTTTTTTGAAAAGGAACAAAAACAGAATTGATTGTTTGGCTCCAAGAAACAATTGGGCAATTGGATGAAAATGACTAAAAATTAGCATTTTAACTTTTTTAGTTGGAGCGTTGAACTAGGGAGTATGAGCAGTCTTCTCCATTAGAAGATTAGGATTGATCCCAACTCTGTCTCCTGACTGTCCCCATAAACCTTGATTCTCTTGCTCATTAAAAATGTTTTTTCTTTCAGATTTCTGAAGAAGGTTCAGTGGACTCAAAATGTTAACTCAGTTTTCTCTCCACAGATGCTGTCAGACCTGTTGGGTCTCTCTGGTAATTTGTGTTTTATTTTCAGATTTCCAGCATTCACAGTTCTCGGTTTTATAAAAATATATCTACGCAGCTATGAATAAATTTAACCCAGCCTTCAATGATTCTTGGGGAAAAGAATTCTGCATATTAATGACTCTCTGCCAGAAAAACTCTTCTTCAACTCTGTCATAAAAGGGAGACTGATTATTGTTAAACCCTGTCCTCCAGTTCTACTCTTTCCCATCAGAGGAAGATTTTCCCAATATCTATTTCACCAAATCCCTTCAAGATCCTGTAGAATTCAGTAAGATCACCTTTCATTCTTTTAAATTCCATGAGGATAGGCCCAATCTGTTCAGCCTTTCTTTATAAGCCGTTCATCCCAGAATTGAATCATGTGAATCTTCTCTTCCAATACAATTTTTTGTAAACAAGGTGACATTATTCTTGATGTGATCTTACCAATGTCAAGTGCAACTTCAATAAAGCTTCCTTGCCTTTCCATGACATTCCCCAAACATTAAAATTCTGTGTGTTTTTCACTTGTGCTACCTGCATTGAAATTTGAGATTCATGTAACATCAATTTCAGCAATCCACCCCTCCCCCTCCATTTAAATCATACACTGCTTTATCCTTGCTGCTAAGGTGGACATATTTGCATTTTCCCACATTACAAGCCATGTGCCAACACTTTTGTCCACTTACCCTGTCTGTATCCTCTTGCAGGCTCTCCATCTTGACCATTTAATTTTTGATCTGCTTTGGCATGGCAAATTTAGTTACCATATATTCAGTTCCATCATTGATGTCATTGATATGGATTGTAAATAGTTGAAATCTCAGCATTTGCGCCACTAACTTCTGTTTAGGTTTCTTTCCAGAGCATCAGTATGGAGATATGGACGATTACATGCTGCACTGATTAGACACAAACTTTCATCTACCATGAGTATTTTCTATCACAGAGATGGAGAGTGAACAAAATCTGCTGATTGACTTAGAGGCATAGAGCTACACAGCATGGAAACAGACCCTTTGGTCTAATTTGTCCAATCCGGCCAGATATCCTAAACTAATTGAGTCCCATCTGCCAGCATTTGGTCCACACCCCTCCAATCCCTTCCTACACAAGCACCCATCCAGGTGTCTTTTAAATGTTGTAATTGTACCCGCCTCCACCACTTCCTCTGGCAGCTCGTTCCACATGTGCACCACCAATAAGTTGCCCCTAGATCCCTTTTAACTTTTTTTGGTTATCTCCTCAACAACCCAATCAAGTTAGTGAGATACAATTTCCCTTTGAAGTGCCCCAAAGCTCTTTGCATTGCCGCACATGATGAATGTGTGAACTTCCAGGTCCCATCATTGCTCTTCAGGTTAGTCTGTAAGTAAAACCAAAATAATCAGAGCCTTCTCAGCTGAAAGGGTCAACAGAACTGTTGGACAAGATGTTGAATTTGTTCAAATGCTATGTTGAGTGGATGATTGACACTTGTGCGGCCAACGTAACTAGAATACGTCTTAATTGTTCTCTTACTGCAATGGCAGCCTCAGCTCATTTTGAGTAAGACAGCTGATTGCTTTGCCTTCTTGCTTCAGATAACTTTTTATTGGCTATCCCAAGGCACTCCGGATCCTGGAGCGCACTGGCCCATTCGGTGGCTCTTTCATGGGTTCAGGTTCAGTAACCTCCTAGGTCTTTCCGGATAGAAGCATTTGGGCCCATGGTGGAGGACAGGAAGTGTGGCAAGACATCTCTACGGTATCCAAAGTTGTTACTCCTCTTCCCTGATAGTGTGCATTTCAACCTTCTTCATCTATCTCAGGGTTGGTGCAGCTTAAGGGAGATCAAGTTCCTGTTCTTGGAAGTGTCAGAGGCTTAAACTATTTCTTCCTCTTCTTGGTGAGATCCTATCTTTGTGTTGTGCTCACCAGAGTATGACCCTGAGTCTACACTAGATACTTTGTGCACTGAGGTGACTATCACTGTGCTGGTGGAAAGTGGGAAGACATGCCTTGATCATGCATCCTCTAGACTGAATCACAGTCCTGATAAAGGTGAGCATTTAATCTGAGCTGTGCTCCTTTCGCTCCTGTATTAGGAGAGGTATTTGGAAGCTACATAGAAAAGAATAAAAATTTCTTAGTGCTATGAGCCATTGCCCCTGCTAAAGATTTCTTTAAGATCTTGATGTTAGTGAAAGTATTGAGTAGTGTGGTATTACAGGCAGAGTTAGGAGAATTTATAATGGAGAATAGCAAAATGGAAGAGGAGCTAAATTATCACTTTGTTTCTATATTCACTGAGGAAAATACAATAAATCTGCCAGAATTAGAGATTCAAGTGATGAGGGAGAATTAGGAATTGAAGGAAATTAGTGTTAACTAATTGAGAAATTAATAGGATTGAAAATTGAAAACTTCCTGCATCTTGATATTCCACACAACAGTATGTTGACAAAGAAAGCTGTGGTGAAGGTGGATGAATTGGTGATCATCTTCCAAAATGCTATAGGTTTGGACTAGGTTGGAAGATAGGAAATGTGGCCCCACTTTTTAAGAAAGAAGAGAGAGCAAACGGAAAATGACAGCATTATTACCTTGATGTGAGTGGTAGAGAAAATGCTAGCATTCAATATAAAAGACATAATAAGTGGGGAATTGGATAATAATAAATCTGATTGAGCACAATCAGCAAGGCTTTGTGAATGGGAAATTTTTTGATGATTCTGCTGGAGTTTGTTGAGGATGTCACTGAAATAACTTTTATAAAGGGGGTCTGGAGAAATGTTGTACGTGGATTTCCACAAAACGTTCAATAAAGTTCTCATAGGAGATTGGTATGCATTCTTAAATTCGAGCTGAAAATGTGTTGCTGGAAAAGCGCAGCAGGTCAGGCAGCATCCAAGGAGCAGGAGAATTGACGTTTCGGGCATGAGCCCTTCTTCAGGCTGAAGGTTTCCTGAAGAAGGTTTCCTGAAGAGGGGCTCATGCCCGAAACGTCGATTCTCCTGCTCCTTGGATGCTGCCTGACCTGCTGCGCTTTTCCAGCAACACATTTTCAGCTCTGATCTCCAGCATCTGCAGTCCTCACCTTCTCCTATGCATTCTTAAACTGTAAAAGATATGAGTTAGTGCACTTGTACAAACCCAGAATGATCAACAGGCAGAAAACAAAGTGGAGTACCACAAGGATCAGCACTTGGCACCATTCTGTTCACATATTTTTTTATTTTATTTGGATGTGGGACCCAAATGGAATACTTCCAAGTTTACAAAGTCAAGCTTACTGGCCATTTGTGCTGTAAGGAAAATTCAAAACAGCTTCAAAAGGATTTGGACAAACTTAATGAGTGAGGAATAATGTGGCAAGTGGAATGTAATGTGGAAAAAATGTGACTTAGTCAGAAGAACAGATGCTTATAGTGTTTCTTAAACATGAGAGGTTAGAAAGTGCAGGGGTACATAAAGGGACCGAGGTGTCCATGTCAATAAGTCCACGACAGCCAACATGCAGGTGTAGCAGGGAATTAGGAAGGTTATTGGCAAGGTATGACAAGAGGATTTGAGTATGAGATGAACAATGACTTGCTTCAGTTGAATGAAACCTTTATTAGACCACACCTGGAGGACTGTTACAGTTTTAGTCCCCTTAGTTTGGGAAGGACACTATTGTCACAGAGAGAGTGTAATAATGTTTAGGCAGATTTGTTTCTGTGATGGTGAAACCGTGTTCTCTGAATAAATATATAATGAGAAGAATAGAACATTCCAGACCATTGTGGAGCAGGTCTTCTATGTGCTCATTACAATGTTTCTGATGCTGGGACTACTTAAGTGTAGCCCACGAATGCACACCAGATGGGCAATGACTATATAATCCTTTCCATTCACAACAACTCCTGATACTGAAGCAGTCTGTGCCTGCTTATGTCAAGACCGGAACAAAAAGAAAAAAAATCAGGTTTGGGCTGATTGACTGAAAGGCAACTGCTAGGACACAGGTGAAATAACCTTGGTGAGAGCATGCATGTTGTTGTTCTGTGAGATGATAGCACATTCAATGTACATGGAGCCACTGTCATACCCACGGAGTGGGTCTCATCAATCCTAATTGTTTGCGGACTGATTAATTTGCAGGAATTGCTTGAGAGTTAATAAGGTGATGTGAGCACTGCATGAAGCAAGTATTGATCTCGTTGGCTCAGTCTGACATCCTGCAGTGAGAGTTTATGGCTATGACCTGCACTATAAGGGGAGCTGAGCTATTGGCCCCCGAGATGCTGCATTATGAGCAAGTCTACCAGAACCTGGAATCATCAGAAGTGACTACATTACTTCCTTGAATGGCACTACTGCATCAGTTTCTTGTTCTCTTGAAGGCATTTGGGTACACCCTTTTTATTTTCTGTGTGGGTTGGCAGTTTTGTATCAGATAAAAGTTATGAAAGAGTTGTTGACAAACTTCGAGTAGATAAATTGTTAATGTTGCCCAAAATCCAATTGAGACATTTGCAGGGCACCTGGCTCCAAATCAATGGTTCTAATTGCTATGAGTGAGTTCTTGTTAATTGTATCTGTGATTGTTATCATGCACGAGACTCTAAATTGTTGTGCAACTGTCTCTTCTTGTTAAGATTCTCTGTTGTGGTTAAGTTTTACTACAGATAATTAGATAGGTCCTTCTTCTCAGCACTGAAAGGAGGATTAGTGGCAACAAAGACCCCCAGCCTCAAGCCAACACAAATTAGTAATCTGTAATTATGACAGGCCACATCTGATGAGGTAACCGAGCACCTACAGAATAAACTGGATAAAGTTTGTAAATGTTCAGAACAATGAAAACTCAATATGTGAGTAACTAGAAAATACCAGAAGAAAGCTATTCTCTCTTTTTCGGATTGAACAAACGAATTGCAAAGTTGAGAGATGTCCATTGGCTGTCTAAGAGTAATATATTCAGTCCCTGCAGATCAGCAATCAGATGGTCAAATATAATTTTGAAGGTTTTGGATGTAGGTTTGTTCACTGAGTTCGAAGTTTCATTTCCAGACATTTTGTCATCCTACTAGGTAACATCTTCAGTGGTCTTCAGGCCGACTGTTCCCTAGTAGGGTGACAAAATATCTGGAAATGAGCCTTCAAGCTCAGCGAACAAAACTACATCCAAAACCTCAGCCTGAGCTACAAATCTTCACAACACTCACTAATTTTGAAGGTAATAGTGTAAAAATGTACAGTGCATTGGTCAGTTCAAGGTGTACATATGATTCTACCTGGAGTGCAAGGCAGAGTCATAAAACTGATTCCTCATATTTGAAGATACATCTGTGAGGATAGGCTAGAGAAATGAGCTTTTCCCCCCTTTTTGAAGAGGAGAATTTATCAAAATGTTCCAGAAGTTGAGAGAAAGTTGGAAAGTGCTATTTTGAGGCATGCAATAAAAAGTAGGAGCAGAGATGCTGAGTTGTAACCAATGGGAGTTAAAGCAGTTCTTCATGCAAAGATTGACAAGTACTTGTAAGTGTAAGGAGACAAAACCTTTGCAGCCAACTGAGAGACTGTCAGGTGTTGTGATTGGAGAACAATATGTCTGACATTTTGATTTGTTTAAAATGATATATGATATAAAAAAAATTATTGGACGGAGGTGAGATTTTTCACTTTAAACTTGAGTCTACTATCAGAAGAAAAGTCCTGTTGTGTAGCAAATAGTGACTGTACTTTTTGAAACCACAACTGTGAAAGAAAATATTATTTGTCTCTCACATTTTCAAGGTTGAAAATGATTGCCACAAAGCTGAATACAGCAACATGGTTACCTGGGCTGAAAGTATATGTGACCACAAACAGTTTTGATGTTCAATAAACATCTACAGCAGCTGCTTACAAGAAAGCACAGGATTGGTTATATTTGGTGATGAAGAACAAGCCCCTGAACCAAGGTCATTTTTTATGAAATTGGTTTTGGGATCAGTACACTTTTACCTCATTACTTCACTAACCCTGCCCAGCAAATCAAAATAGGAGGAATTAATAACTGGGTTTCACATAGTTACACAGGAACATAGGAATGAAAAGCAGGAATAGGCCCTTCGAGCCAACTTCACCGTTCATTATGAGCATGGCTGATTGGTGATGCAGAATAACTAAATGAAGCATTCAGTACCTACAGTGCACTTGCAGTGTTAAAGAGTTTATTGATGTTACACCATTGGGAAAAATATACCTCTGGAGGTCCAGAAGCTTCTTCACTGAACAAAGGAAGATAAAATCTTTTATGCATTTGTTTTCAATCCACCTTTGAGTTTCCAAACCATTTATGTTATTGATTGATTAGATATACATCCAATCAGGTCAATCATTTGACTGTGTGATCAGTTAATGAACATTTGGTGGTCTTGACATGATCTCATGACCAGACCTCATTGGCCAGACACTGTTATCAGCCATCCTTGGGCTTTCACAATGCATCTTATTCAATCACATTTGAATATGCACCTGCTATTCAATCGTCCCTGCCAAAAGTCTGGGAGCTTTTCCCTACTGTCTAAGGCAGTCTGTCCACAGGAATTCAATTACATCCCTTAATGTCTGTTACATTTAAATCCTCATGACGTACAGATCTAATTGTGCATGGAGCTATGATTCCAATTATCTGAAAGATCTTAACTAATGTAAGTCAAGACTTTTCTCCTTCCATCTCATATTATAAAGCAAAGTTTGGATGAGCTTGCAAGAGGGCCTTCTATCAGTATTTCTGAAGGATGTGGAGAAAGTATGGACTGCAGGTGTTGGAGAAAAGTGTAGCGCAGGCAAAGCACAGCAGCTCAGGCAGCATCCGAGGAGCAGGAGGGCTGACCTTTCAGGCATAAGCCCTTTGTCAGAAATGTGGGGCTGGGGCGGAAGGGCGCTGAGAGATAAATAGGAGGGGGAGTGAGGCTGGGCGATAGGCAGCTTTGAAGGTGATAGGTAGATGCAGGTGGGGAGGTGATGGTGATAGGTCGGAGCAGAGGGTGGAGAGGATGGGTTGGAAGGAAGATGGAGAGGTGCGACAATTCGAGAGGATGGTGCCAAGTTGGAGGGTTAGAACTGGGATAATGTGGGGGGGGAGGGGAGATGAGGAAACTGGTGAAGTTGATGTTGATGCTGTGTGGTTACAGGGTCCCAAGGTGGAAGTTGAGGCGTTCTTCCTCCAGACATCAGGTAGCTAAGATTTAGCGATGAAGGAGGCCCAGAACTTGCATGTCTTGGGAGGAGGAGTTGACGTGATCGGCCAGAAGGCACTGAGGTTTTTTGGTGTGTGTGTCCCAGAGATGTTCTCAGGAAGTTGGTGTCCTGTCTCCCCAATGTAGAGGAGACTACCTCAAGAGCAACAGACACAGTAGATGAAGTATTTGGATGTGCAGCACAATCTCTGATGGATGTGGAAGGATATTTTGGATGGAGGTGAGGGGGGGGAAGTGTGGGCATAGGTGTTACACCTCTTGTGGTGGCAAGGAAAGGTGCAGGGAATGGAAGGTGGGTTGGTGGGGGGTGGGGGGGGGGCGGGGGGAGTGGGGACCTAATGAGAGAGTCACAGAAGGAATAATCCCTGCAGAATGCTGAATAGGATGGGGAGGGAAACATATCTCTCATGGTGGCGTCCGACTGTAAGTGGCCAAAATGGCGGAGGATGATGCATTGTATCCGGAGTTTGATGGGTGGAAGGTGAGGACCAGTGGGGTTCTATCCTTGCTGCAGTTGGAGGGGTGGGGTTCAAGGGCAGAGTTGCGGGAAGTGGAGAAGATGTGCTGGATGGCCTTGCTGACATGGAGGAGGGGAAATTGTACTCCTTGAAATATGTGGCCAGCTGGTATGTTCTGGAGTGGAATTCCTCCTCCTGGGAGCAAATACGGTAGAGACGGAGGAATTGGGAGTAAGAGATAGAGGTTTTATAGGAGAGGGTGGAGGAGGAGCTGTAGTTCAGGTAGCTGTGGAATTTGGTGAGTTTGAAGTAAATGTCCATGTTGAACTGTTTGCCAGAAATGGAGACAGAGACATCAAGGAAGGGAAGGGAGTTCACAAGGTGGTTCAGATGACCTTGAGCTCAGGGTGGAAGGGTTTTGTGAAGTTGATCAACTGTTCAACCTCCTCATGGGGGCACGAGGTGACGACGATACAGTCATTAATGTAGAGAAGGAAAAGGTGGAGAATAATGCCAGTGTAGCTATGGAGGATGGACTGTTCCAGGTATTCTGTGAAGAGGCAGGCATAGCTGGGACATATGCATGTGTCCATGGCTACCCCTTTGGTCTGAAGGAAGTGGGAGGATTCGCAGGTGAAGTTGTTGAGGGTGAGGACTGGTTTAGCCAATTGAATGAGTGTGTCAGTGGAAGAGTACTGGTTGGGCCAGTGGGAGAGGAAGAAACATAAGGCTTAGAGGCCTTTACCATGGTGCATGACTTGTACAGGGACCGGATGTCGATGGTGAAGATGAGGTGTTGGGGACTGGGGAAACAAAAGTCATGGAGGAGGTGGAGGGCATGGGTGATGTTCCCAAATATCTGTGGGGAATTCCTGATGAAGGGGAACAAGGTGGTATCAAGATATGAGGAGATACGTTTGATTGAGCAGCAGGCAGAGACAATGGGTTGACTGGTTTGTGGATTTTAAGTAAGAGGTAGAACTGGTTGGTGTGGTTTTCTTGGACTAGTAGGTTGGAGGCTGTTAGTGGGAGATCGGCTGAAATGATGAGGTGGTGGATGGTCTGGGAGATGATGGTTTAGTGATGGGAGGTGAGATTGTGGTTGAGGGGGCAATAGGAGGAGGTGTCTGTGAGTTGACACCTGGCTTCAGTCATGTAGAGATCGGTGCGCCAAACTACCACTGCGGCTATCCTTATCCGTTGGTTTAATGGTGAGATTGGGGTTGGAGTGGGAGGAGTAGAGGACTGCGCGTTGCAAGGATGGGAGGTTGGAGTGAGTGAGATGGGTGAACATGTTGTGGTGGTCAATGTCATGGCGGTAGTTAGAAATGAAGAGATAGAGGGAAGATAATAGACCATCATTGAGAGTCCACATGGATGGGGTGTGTTGGAGGCAGGAGGAGGGGTCCTCAGAGGGTGGGTAGGAATCCTGATGGAAAAAATAAGTATGGAGGTGGCAGAAGAAAAATTTGAAGTCACAATGTGTATGGAATTTGTTGATCCGGGAGCATAGTGGGATGAAGGTGAGACCTTTACTGAGGTCAGATCGTTCATCCTCAGTGAGGGGGAGGTCTGGAGAGATGGAAAAGACGCGGTAAGCCTGGGGACTATAATCTGGTGTAGAGTAGGAGTTGGGGGCGGAGACTGTCTCTGGAGTGGGTGTGGTCATGGTATCGTGGGTGATGTCACCAAAGGAAGTGATGCTCACCCTGGTGGAGGGGAGGGGGTGGTGTCAGGGGTGTGTAAGCAGTACATTCGGTGGCATCTGCGGGGTAGAAGTGACGTCCCATGTGATACTCGTGGTGTCTTTGGCAGCAGTACTTCCATCAGTGGTGTTCCAATGAGTGACGTTGCTGAGGGCGGAAGTGGCTAACGTAGCAGCCATCGCTGGGCCAAAAGTGACGCGACAGGCAGCCTTTGCGGTGGTTTTGGCCACGATCGAGGAAGCGGTGGTCTTGGCAACAATCTAAAGGATGTCCCTTATCAAAACTATCTGTGTGGAACCAGTGACTACATTTTTGCTTCTTAGTAAGATCCTATTGTGTGGCTTTTTTCTGAGATGTTTATTACGAATATAAAGGCCATAATTCAGCTAACGATCTTCTTTAGCCATTTTATGCCAACTATAAACCATAGGCACCAAGTTTATGTTAATTAAGAATGTGGGCAGCCCTCACATTTATAATGGGAAGTGAAGTATTACAGTTTCAATCACGAGGGCAATGTTAAAGTGGCTGATATAAACTTTCAAAATAACAGTAGTCTCCATTTTTAAATTTATTCATCAGAGTTGTCTTTTGTTTTCGCCTGAACACTGGTCATTTATCTCAATATCCTGTTTTTATAGAATCATAAATCCATCGAGTCATAGGCATGGAAATAGACCCTTCAGTCCAACCAGTCCATGCTGTCCGTGTCCCAAACAAAATGAGTCCCACTTGCCTGGATTTGGCCCCATATCCTTCCAAACCTTTCCTATTCATGAACTAATCCAAATGTCTTTTAAACCTTGCAACTGTATCTGTATCCATCACATCCTCAGACAGTTCATTGTACACTCGAACCACTCCCTGTGTCTCACCTTAAAAATATGTCCCCTAGTTTTGAGCCCCCCCACCAGAGGGAAAAGACCCTTGTCATTCACCTTATCTCTGCCCCTCATGATTTTATAAGCCTCAATAGGATAGCCCTCAACCTCCTGCACCCCAGCGAAAACAAATTCAAGCCTTTCCAGCCTATTTTTATATCTTAAGCCCTTCATTCCCAGAAACATCCTGGTAAACCTTTTCTTAGCCCTCTCCAGTTTAATTATATCCTTCCTACAATAGAGTGACCAGAGCCAGTACTCCAGAAGAGGACTCACCAACATCCTGTACAACCTCAGCATGACGTTTCAAATTCTATACTCAAAGGTCTGAGCAATGGAGGCAAGGGGGAACCCTAGTGCTTCTAATTCTTTCTTGAAATCACACAATGCTTTGGCCTTGTCTGCTTTTTCTATGGTAGTGAATTCCATAATCTCACCACTCTCTGGGTGAAGAAATTTCTCCTCATCTCAGTCCTAAATGGTTTACCTCATTTACTTCAAAAAGGAATTGAAAGATGAAACGGTTTAGAAGTATTTAAGGGGATCCTCACCTTTGTCAATGTAAGTCTCGAAGTATTCATGTCAGTTTGATTTTGAGCTAGCCTTTTGACTGATTGGGCAAGCATTTTTCTGTTTTGTACAATGTGCTGATGAAGATTAAGGACTATAAGTATGTAAGTTAACTCGCTGAGGCTGAAGGTTTGTTTTCAGATGTTTTGTCACCATACGAGGTAACATCTTCAGTGAGTCTCTGGTGAAGCACTGGTGATATGTCCTGCTTCTCTATTTATAGTTAAGTCTTAGTTTCTTAAGGTGGGTGATGTCATTTCTGGTTCTTTTTTCAAGGGAAGGTAGATAGGGTCTAAGTCGATGTGTTTATTGATGGAGTCCTGGTTCGAATGACATGCCTCTAAGAATTCTCATGTGTATCCTTGTTTCACCTCTCCCAGGATGTGTGTGTTTATTAGTCGCTGTTGAAGTGTGTTGGTAGGTTTGTCGGTTACCATGATGCCAAGGGGTCTGAGGAGTCTGGAAGTCATTTCTGATATGTCTTTAGAACATAGAATAATACAGCGCAGAACAGGCCCTTCAGCCCTCGAGGTTGCGCCGACCTGAGAACTATTCTCAGCACGTCCTCCTACACTATCCAAAAATCATCCATGTGCTTATCTTAGGATTGTTTAAATCTCTCTAATGTGGCTGAGTTACTACATTAGCAGGTAGTGCATTCCACACCCTTACCACTCTCTGTGTAAAGAACCTGCCTCTGACATCTGTCTTAAAGCTATCACCCCTCAATTTGTAGTTAGGCCCCCTAGTACATGCTGATGTCATCATCCTAGGAAAAAGACTTTCACTGTCTACCCTATCTAATCCTCTGAACATCTTGTATGTCTCTATCAAATCCCCTCTTAGCCTTCTTCTAGCCAATGAGAACAGGTTCAAGTCTCTTAGCCTTTCCTCATAAGACCTTCCCTCCAGACCAGGCCGCATCCTGGTAATTCTCCTCTGCACCTTTTCCAATGCTTCCACATCCTTCCCAAAATATGGGGACCAGAACTATACACAATATTCCGAGTGTGGCCGCATCAGCGTTTTGTATAGTTGCAGCATGATATTGCGTCTCCAGAACTCAATCCCTCTATGAATGAAAACTAACACACCGTATGCCTTCTTAACAGCACTATCCACTTGGGTGGCAACTTTCAGGGATCTATATACATGGACTCCGAGATCCCTCTGCACATCCACACTACCAAGAATCTTTCCATTGATCCAGTACTCTGCCTTCCTGTTATTCTTTCGAAAGTGCATCACTTCACATTTAGTTGCATTGAACTCCATTTGCCACCTCTCAGCCCAATTCTGCAATTTATCCAAGCCCCCCTGCAACCTGTAACATTCTTCCACACTGTCCACTACTCCACTGACTTTAATGTCATCTGCAAATTTACTAATCCATCCACCTATGCTTGTGTCTAAGTCATTTATAAAAATGACAAACAGCAGTGATCCCAAAGCAGACCCTTGTGGCACACCACTAGTAACTGGACTCCAGGCTGAATATTTTCCATCAACCACCACTTCTTTCAGAAAGCCAGTTTCTAATCCAAACTGCTAAATCACCCTCAATTCCATCCTCTGCATTCTCTCCAAAAACCTACCATGTGGAACCTTATCAAAGGCTTTATTGAAGTCCATGTATACCACGTCAACTGCCCTACCCTCATCTACATGCTTGGTCACCTTCTCAAAAACTCAATGAGGTTTGTGAGACACGACCTGCCCTTGACGAAACCATGTTGACTATCTGAAATCAAATTGTTGCTTGCTAGATGATTATAAATCTTATCTCTTATAATCCTTTCCAAAACTTTTCCTGTAACAGTAGTAAGGCTCACTGGTCTATAATTACCTGGGTCATTTCTGCTGCCCTTCTTGAACAAGGGCACAACATTTGCAATCCTCCAGTCCTCAGGTACTAAACCTGTAGACAATGACGACTCAAATATCAAAGCCAAAGGCTCTGCTATCTCCTCCCTAGCTTCCCAGAGAATCCTCGGATAAATCCCAACTGGCCCAGGGGACTTGTCTACTTTCACTCCTTCTAGAATTGATAACACCTGCGCGTAACTAACTTCAATCCTTTCTAGTCTAATATCTCATATCTCATTCTTCTCCTCTACAATATTCTCCTTTTCCTGAGTGAAAACCAATGAGAAATGTTCGTTTCGCACCTCTCTGATCTCCACAGGGTCCACATTCAACTTCTCACTTCTGTCTTTGATTGGCCCTATTCCTACCCTAATCATCCTTTTATTCCTCACATACCTATAGAAAGCTTTAGGGTTCTCCTTTATTCTATTTGCTAAAGACTGCTCGTGTCCTCTCTTTGCACTTCTTAACTCTCTCTTTAAATCCTTCCTAGCTGATCGGTAACTCTTTGATGTAAGGTAATGTGGCTCTAGTTTTTGGTTGCATTGTGTCTGCGTGTTTGGGTTTGTTTCTGAGGAATTGGCGGATTGTGTTTATTGGATGCCCGTTTTGCTTGAAAATGTATAGATATTTTTCTTCTGCTTTTTGCAGTTCTTGGGTGCTGCAGTGTGATGTAGCTCATTGAAATAATGTCTTGATGCAGCTCCATTTGTGGGTGTTGGGATGATTGCTTCTGAAGTTAAGTATTTGGTCCATGTGTGTTGTTTTTGTGTAGATGCTGGTTTGAAGCTCTTCGTTAACTGTACGTTCAACTGTCACGTCTAGGAATGGGAGTCTGTAGTCATTCTCCGCTTTTGTAAATATTATGCCTGTTAGGATATTGTAATGGTGTTGTATGTTTCCTCTAATGTGTTCCCTTTTGTGATGACAAAGGTGTCACTGATGTAGTGGACCACCTTAAGAAACCAAGATTTATAAGTCGAAAGGCAGGAAATAACCACCTTCACCGGAGACTCTCACAGATGATGTTACCTCGCATGGTGACAAAAAATGTGAAAACAAATGGCACGGTGGCACAGTGGTTAGCACTGCTGCCTCACAGCGCCAGAGACCCAGGTTCAATTCCCGCCTCAGGCGACTGACTGTGTGGAGTTGGCACGTTCTCCCCATGTCTGCGTGGGTTTCCTCCGGGTGCTCCGGTTTCCTCCCACAGTCCAAAGATGTGCAGTTCAGGTGAATTGGCCATGCTAAATTGCCCGTAGTGTTAGGTAAGGGGTATGGGTGGGTTACGCTTCGGCGGGTCGGTGTGGACTTGTTGGGCCGAAGGGCCTGTTTCCCCACTGTAATGTGATCTAAAAAGAAAACCCTCCAGCTCAGCGAGCTAACTTACATACTTATTGTCAACTTGAGCAACAAATCTTCTCAAAAAGCATTAAGGACTGTTTCACTGAATGTATTTGTTCTGAATTACTGAATGTAAGGGAATGTTACTGGACTGTCAATTTGGGTTTCCAAATTGGGGTGGTGGCAGAGTGGCAGCAAAGACTTCCATTGATTGCGATGAAAGGATGCAGGTGGCCTTGCAGGATGTAAAGTTTAAAGTATTTACATTTCAATAGCGTGTCAATCATATCTCTACACCTCTCTTTGCTGTGAGATTTGGAGCTCAGTACTGGATTGCTAGTGCCAGTGAAAGTCTCTGTGGCTCTAAATCTTTTTAAACTGCTCCAATGACCTCACCGTTATGATTATGTTTACTCTACACACAGCCATCTGGCAAGTCACTGACACTCTGTTTGTGTGGTATTAGCAGCTCATTACCTTCACACGAAGACTGACGAGCAAGAAGAAATCATTTTCTGCATGTTCCACAACTTGCCATCCAAATAGCACTTTCTAGGAGATACTGTGGGAGGAAGAAGTGAAATGGGAAGATAAAACAAGTGGATGTGGAGCCAGCCCATCAGTGCAGTGAACTGTCAGAGTTGATTGGAAGCAAATGAGAAGAGAGTAATCTGAAGAATTCCTCTCCTGTCGACAGTGTCAGTGCTCTCTCTTTCAATTAAGCCCAGTCTTGGCGTTCACCACATCAGCTACCTTCAACCTGTGCCGTTTTGTGGATGTTCCAATTCACTCAACAAGATTATGAAGTCAAAGGTATACCACAGCTTCTGTTTGTGTCTGTCAGCATGCAGAATTTTCACTGAAATTTTCCTGTTGCCAAAGACTTGAAAAGATCTAGGTTGCCTTTAAATGGATTCCATATTCTACGAAATTAACAGCCCCAGTTAGGTTCAGTTGAATAGCACTGGTTCATAATCTTAAATTAATGAGGTGCATGAATTTAATGCTATATTTGTTAAATGCTCTAAACATTGCACCCATTAATTTGTTTGCAACAATATATTACATACATAAATGTATTTTATAAAATCCTTTAGAACATGCATTAATCTTGCAACATTAAAACAACACTGTTTACAAGATTAGCTGTGAAAATACTATGTTTTCAAAGTTGTTTCATAAGCTTGACTGGTGCAATAACATCCGTTGCACTACATTACGTGATAGCTTATAGTTTGTACATTACATTAGTTCACCTAAACGTGACAAGCTGTTTTCAGGGGTTTAAACATTTAAATATTTTGTTTTTGAGATATGTTCCTCATTGCACATAAATGTTTCAAGTTTTGCATGTGGTAAGCTAGTGACGGTTTCTCTTTGCCAATGATCTTACTATTTTTTTGAAAAATACTTTATATGTCAATGGCTCTCAAGACTGGTAAATGTAGTATTTAAAACACTTGAACTTGCTGTTTTAAGTCAAATGGAGCTGCAGGAGATAGAGGAGATGCTAAACAAGTATTTTGCATCAGTGTTTACTGTGGAAAAGTACATGGAAGATATAGAATGTAAGGAAATAATGGTGAAATCTTGAAAAATGTCCATATTATAGAGGAGGAAGTGCTGGATGTCTTGAAATGCATAAAAGTGGATAAATCCCCAGGACCTGATCAGGCGTATCCTAATAAATTGCTGTGCCTCTTGCTGAGATATTTGTATCATCGATACTCACAGGTTACCTCAGATTACAACGGGATCTTGATCAGATGGGCCAATGGGCTGAGGAGTGGCAGGTGGAGTTTAATTTAGATAAATGCGAGGTGCTGCATTTTGAGAAAGGACATCTTAACAGGACTTACACACTTAATGGCAAGGTCCTAGGGAGTGTTGCTGAACAAAGAGACCTTGGAGGAGCATCAGAGCTCCTTGAAAGTGGAGTCGCAGGTAGATAGGATAGTGAAGAAGGTATTTAGTATGCTTTCCTTTATTGGTCAGAGGATTGAGTACAGGAGTTGGGGGTCATGTTGCGACTGTACAGAACATTGGTTCAGCTGCTTTTGGAAAATTGCGTGCAATTCTGGTCTCTTTCCTATTGGAAGGATGTTGTGAAACTTGAAAGGGTTCAGAAAAGATTTACAAGGACGTTGCCAGGGTTGGAGGATTTGAGCTATAGGGAGAGGTTGAATAGTCGAGGACTGTTTTCCCTGGAGCATTGGATGCTGAGGGGTGACCTTGTGGAGGTTTATAAAATCATGAGGGGCATGAATAGGATCAGTCGACAAAGTCTTTTCCCTGGGGTGGGAGATTCCAGAACTAGAGGGCATAGATTTAGGGTGTGAGGGGAAAGATATAAAAGAGACCTAAGGGGTGCTGACAGAGGAGGCCAGATTGGGTTGGGAAAACTGGTCAGTATGGACAAGTTGGGTTGAAGGGTCTGTTTCCGTGCTGTACATCCTGAGGACTCTATGACCTATGTATAATGCATGTACGTGAGGAACATTGCAAATGAATAGATAATTTGGCCTTTCCTGATAGCTCAAGCTTTAAATCTCAGCAACAGAAAAGAATTTGATTTATGTTGCTGCTTAAGGACTTTCTTTCTGCCAGCATTGTAATTTTTTTTCTCAGTCTTGTCCCATCAGTTTGCTCTGCTCCATATATATTTGTCAGTCACAACAATTTCTATTGGGGATTCCAGATCCTCTTGATCAAAGGAAGTTTCAGTTATGAAACCAAATACTATGTTCTACCAATTAGGTGCATTCAGCCCCTCGAGCCTGCTCCATCATTTAATAAGATCATGACTAATCTGATGGTAACCTTTCTGCACATTCCTACCTGTCCCTGATATCCTTTCACCCCCTCACTTAAAAAGCATCTATCCACTTCTGCTTAAAAATATTCAAGAAGTGGATGGATTTTCAGGAAGAGAGTTCTGAAACCCTCTATTATTAGAAAAAAACACAGTCAGACTTCACCACCTAAAATATATCTCCCACCCCACTCCTATCTGCATTCCAGAGGGACTGTTCCCTCTGCAACTCCCTTGTTAGGTCACACTCCCCCACCAACCCTCTTTCCACACCTGGCACCTTCCCTTGCTGCTGTAAGAGTTGCAAACCTGCGTGCACACCTCCCCCCCTCACCTCCATTCCAAATCCGGCAGAGACTTACTTGCATTTCCTCGATACTGCATTGGTTGCTCTTGATGTGGTGTCCTCGACATCAAAGAGACCGAGGGCAAACTTGTGCAATGGTTCAGGGAACATCTCTGGTCTTTACGCACCAACCAACCCCACCTTCCTGTAGCCATCCATTTCAATTCCCCCTCCCACTCCCTCCATGACCTGTCCTATCTGTCCATCTTCCTTCTCACCTATCCACTCCACACTTCCCACCAACCTATCACAATCAACTGCTACCTTCGCTCACATATCAACATCCCAATACCTTTCTCCTAGCCCCACCTCTCATTTATTTCTCAGGCCCCTCCCCCTCCCCAGTCCTGATGAAGGGTTGTGCCCGAAACTTTGACTCTCTTGCTCCTCCGATGTTGCCGAGCCTGCTGTGCTTTTTCCAGTGCCACACTTTATCGAAAAAAAATCATGTCATCTCTGTTTTAAATGAGTGTCCCCTTTTGTTTTAAGCAGCAACCCATTTCTCTAGATTCTCTCAGAAAAGGAAATATCCTCTTCACATGTACCCAATTAAGACCCCTCAGAATTTTGTATGTTTCAATAAAGTTGCCATAATAATTTCCTAAAGTCTCGCTGGTCCAAGCCTCACCTGACTCGCTTTTCTTCATAAGTCAGCTTCCTCTAAGGTATTTGATAGGACTTCTCCAAAGCATTTTTACCCTTCCTCCACATGAGGTTACCAATACTATGCATTTTTTAAAATATTCATTTGTGGAACTTGGGCGTCACTGGCTGCCCAGCATTGATAACCCCCATCCCTATTTGCCCTTGAGAAGGTGGTGGTGAGCTGTCTTCTTGAATTGTTGTAGTCCACTTGCTGTGGGTTGATCCACAATACCAGTTAGGAGGGAATTCCAGGATTTTGACCCAGTGACTGTGAAGGAATGAGGATATATTTCCAAGTCAGGGTGGTGAGTTGCTTGGAGGGGAACTTGCTGGTGGTAGTGTTTCCCAAGTACCTGCTGCCCTTGTCCTTCTAGGTGGAAATGGTCGTGGGTTTGGAAGGTGCGTCGAAGGATCTTTGGTGAATTTCGGAAGTGCATCTTGTAGATGGTACATACTGCTGCTACTGAGCGCCGGTGGTGGGGGATTGAATGCCTGTAGATATAATGCCAATCAAGTGGGTTGTTTTGTCCTGGATGGTGTCAAGCTTCTTGAGTATTGTTGGAACTGCACCCATCCAGGCAAGTTGGGAGTATTTCATCACACTCGTGTCTTGTGTCTTGTAGATGGTGGATAGATTTTGAGGTGTCAGGAGGTGAGTTAGTCGCCACATTATCCCTAGTTTCTGACCTGTGTTCCTCAGCATTCCAGATATGCTCTCATGACTGCCTTGTAAAATTGAATTGCAGCATTCCTATGTTTGTGTTAAATTCCTCTTGTAATAATCAATAACATCCTATTAATTTTCCTAATTACTTGCTATACCAGAATCTTAAGCTTTGATGATTGAAGCATGAGGACGCCCAGATCTCTGCCTCATGGAGATTCGTAATCTTTGTCACTATTTGGAAAACAAATTTCTTTTTTATGCTTCCCTGAAAGGAAAATTTCACATCTCAACTTGCAAAAATGGGGGAGGCAATGGCTCAGTGGTATTATCACATGGACTTTTAATCCAGGGGACCCAGGTTTGAATCCTGTCATGGCCGATAGTGGAATATGAATTCAATAAATATCTGGAATTAAGAGTCTTATGATGCCAATAAGTACACTGTCAATTGTCAGAAAAACCCATCTGGTTCATTAATCCCTTTTAAGCAAGGAAACTGCCATCCTTACCTGGTCTGGCCTACATGTGACAGCAGTGTGGTTGACTGTTAACTGTCGTCTGGGCAATTAGGGATGGGCAATAAATGGAAGCCTAGCCAGCAATGCCCACATCCTCGAAATGAATGAATTAAAAAACAGAATACAATTGCTTCATCTCTGTTAACTTAGTGGGAGATTTATTGCAAATTTATTTTCTTAAGTTACTTTGACTATTTTTCATTTTGTTTTATTACTCCTGTGAAACTATCAAGTGAAGGAAGAGCACCACTGGTGAGAAAGGGACACTGTTGTTCTCTTTGAATATGATGATTTTTAAATTTTTTGATGGATAAATGCAATGAGAATATAGATCAGTCATGATCAAATGGGAGGCTGAATGGCCTGCTTCTTGTGTTACTGTGTTTCTAACACAGAATATTGACAAGGGATATCTCCAGCACTTTTTTTTTCAGTTCAGATGCCAGCATCTGCAGGAATTTGCTCCCATACTCTAAAAGGAGTCTTGGATCCGTGTGGCATGTTAGTGTAGTTTGTACTCTTGTCTCGTCTCTTAGAGAAAATCTGCATGGAAGTTTTGACAGAAACAATATAGGCAGGTAGCACTGGATCAGGTCTGAAATTGCAGAGAAGAATTTGTGCAAACCCTATGACACTTTTAACAGGCTCTCATAAATCAAACTTTTAACCACATGCCTCAAGGTCAGAGATTTGTAGCTGTCTGCTTCAAATAATGGTTGCTTGTAACCTGCCCATTATTAATCATGACATATTTTGAGTCCCATATATCCCCTATCATCAAATATACCGTTACCCAGGACAACAACATGAATATTCTCTCAGCACAAAGTATTAAAGCTCTGTTAATTTCTTCACATATGTTCTTATAAATGTTTAATGCATTTGGCCCTCCTTAATCAGGTTATTCTTAAGATTTTCATTGCACAGTCATCTTGTTGATTGTTCATGGGTTCAGAACATATGACTAGATTTTATATAATCGCTTTCTACACCTGCTGTGTGCACTTTGGTTTGTATGCATGGCTGCTATATTACCACTGCTTGTGTTTGTCACCATGCATCATTCTTGTGCAGAGTGCAAAGTGAAAAAACAAAATGCTGGAAATACTGAACCAGTCAGACAGCAACTGGGGAAATAAATGGTTCTATTTTGGGTCAATATGACCTTTCATCAGATCCTGAAGTATTTACTTCATTTCTCTCCAAAGATGTTGCCTGACCTGCTGACTATTTCCAACACTTATTGCTTGTATTTCACATTTCTGCAGTATTTTCCAGCATGCTGTTTTCTTAGATGCAATGTCTGTTGTTGCATCACTTTCGATTAAAATGAGTTTGCAAAGATTTAAATAAAAACCTAAAGGACTGCGGAGGATGGAAACCGGAAACAAGAATAGGAATTGCTGGAAAAGTTCAGCAAGTCCAGCATAATCTGTGGAGAGAAATCAAATTTAATGTTTCAGGTCCAGTGACCCTACCTCTGAACTGACAGTAGTTTGGAAAAAAGTTGTTTTTTTCTGCAGAAGATAGGGTGGGGGGAGGAGGTAAGGAGTAAACAATAGGTTGGGGAATTGACCCCAAAGAGCTGTTAATGGGGACGATTAGTGGTGAATAATGGGTTGTGTGTAATAGCAGACCATGTGATAACAAGACCTGGTATGTGGGGTTTGGGATAACAGCATGGGAGAAAGTGCTTCAAGCCCTAAAATTGTTGAATTTGATATTGAGTCCAGAAGGCTATAGAGTTCCCAAACAGAAAGTGAGGTGTTGTTCTTCCAGCTGATACTGCGTTTTCCTAGGGTAATGCTGCAAGTATGAGATAGAAGTGTTGGACAGGGGTCAAGATGGTCTGTTGAAGTGGCAGGCAGCAGGAAGCTCAGGATATTTATGGCAGACAGAACGTAGGTGTTCTGCAAAATGTTACTGAGTCTATGCTTCATTTCCCCAATGGAGAGGAGCTGTTCATTCTCTCAGGCTAATTGTTATCCATTCCCTTGTCTATCCAACTATTCTTTTCTCTCTTTGAGGTCTGTCTCCAGCTAACATTTACTCCTTACCCCATCTCCCCATCCTATCTTCTGCATAAAAACCAGCTGTTTCCCAGCTACCATGAGTTCTGAGGAAGGGTCACTGGACCTGAAACATTAACTCTGATTTCTCGCCACAGGTGCTGCCAGATGTGCTGAGCTTTTGTAGCAATCTCTGTTTTTGTTTTAAGTTGGCTTATACAACCAGATGATGAAACCTCTTCAGAAAGAGAAAATTGGCATGTTAAAGAGCAGTCATTGAAGCTGTTGCTCACAGCTGGTATGCTTTGTTGTCATGTGCACTTGAATCATCTGCGATCCCTTCAGGTCGAATCACTGCAACTAATCCCTTTAATTGATATGGGTCCAAGTTACTGATGCCAAATAGGGAATGATAGCCACACAGTGTTCGGCAGAAGAGAAAAGCAATCTTGCGAAACAAAAGAGTTCCACCATAGAATGCAGTTGCGAGTTATGTTTTATCAAGTTGGATGGTAATCTCTTGTGAGACCTCAGGCTAAACATGGTACAGATTACTCTTTAGCTATGCGGAACTTGGTACTGAAATAGCAGCAACCAAACTGTTCAGCTTCTCCCATGAGCAGACATTTATGTAGTTGAAGAGTGGGATTATTTTGGGGTATCAGTTAACCTTTTAAGGTACTGATGAACTTTATAAAAGCATAACAAACTCGATCAAAAAAAGAAACTGTTTATTAATTTCAAGTAATTCATACACATCTGAAACAAAAACATTTCACTTTTCTGAGAGCTTAAGATATGAGATCTGAACACTCGGCTAGTACAAATGATGAACTTCCATTCACTAAAAACAATATGCATAACTATGATAGAACAGGCTTCTTAAACATCCTCTTCCAGCAGCTCCCGGTCACGTGATCTGCTATCATCATGGTATACCTCCAAAGCCTATGTTCATGTCCATCAAGAATTGGTAAACTTCACACTTTATAACATTCCATTTTGACGTTGGTGTTGAGGTGGGTGAAACAGCTTAAGGTGAGCTGGTTCCATCCAACTAATGTAACCTGAGGCAAGGTAGCCGGTCAATTGATGTTCTACTGACCACCTCCAGGACGACAGATAAATTTGAGTTTGGAGCCCACCCTCAATTATGTAGATATATAACATCAGAGCAAGCCTTCTTTAGGGTGAGTTTGTATCGAAATTATCACCTGAAGTAGTGAAAAGTAAATTTCCTTTGAAAGCAAAACTAATTTATGCTTCAATAATCAGCAAAATTTCACAGAAGAAGCACCCAAAAATTTGCATTTTCTTTGCTGGAGGGATGAGTGTGCCATGATTTTATTATTTACCAGAAGAGACAGAAATTGAATTGTAACAAGGTGAACTGTGTGGTACTAGCTTTTTTTTTTATTATTTACTGAATGTGAATTATTAGTGGTTCCTCTCTGCTCTTCACCCAATAGATTGTTCATTTCTTCACCCTTTGTTAATGGCCTAGTTTCTGCCTTGATCAGAGATTGTGTTTCATGACTCTCTATCTAAGAATAAGAGAGCATATCCTGAGGACTTGTAACAAGGACAGCCATTGTAAATTATTTGCAATACTACTATGGTCTGCTAACCTGAGACAGAAACTGTGGTTTATGTACAATTTGCAATTTGTCCTCGAAAAAAGCCAAAGCAACTTTGCTTTTGTTTGAGTCATGGTTAAAATATGCAGCATGTGTCCCATGAGAATTTGTCACTGATGTGTTTTATTGTTCACCCAAAACTTTGAGCCACAGCCTTTATTTAGAAACATGCAGTATCATTAATAAGATCTACAATTCAGCCTTCTCTGCATCACTGCATTTCTGAGTTTGTTTCCCCTTGCTCAGTGGCTGTCTTTGTCACTCAGCTTCTTCTTTCAGCTGGGATATGACTTTCATTATTCTTGGTATCGCTGGTAATGAACAATCGTCAGATGGTACTACAAGCCTTTCTTTGCCTTCTGTTGAACTGTGTTCATATTTCATCTAAAACATGAAAATTGAGGATTCAGGACCTTGGGTTGCTAGGAATATAGGAATAGGTATAGGCCATTCAACCCATCAAACCAGTTCCATTGTTTATATTTTATTAAAGCTGATCATCTACCTCAATGTCGCTTTTTGGAACTACGTCTACATTATCTGGTTATTTAGTCAGGAGGGAAGACAATGAATGCATGGTATTACAGCTAGACAATTAATCCAGAGACCCAAATAATGTTGTGGGGACTCAGTTCGAATTCAGCCACGGCAGATGATGATATTTGAATTCAGTTAAATAAAAAGTCTGGAATTAAGAATCTTCTGATCATTATCAGATCATTGTCAGAAAAATCCATCCCGACAATCCATTGTCAGAAAAATTAATGTCCTTCAGGGAAGGAAATCTGCCATCTTCACCTGGTCTGGCCGACATGTGACTCCAGATCCACAGCAATATGGTTGACTCTCAACTGCCACATCCAATCGAATGGTGGTGGGCAATTAAAGAACTCACTGGAGGAGGATGCTCCACAAATATCCTCATCCTCACTAATGGAAGAGCCCAGCACATCAGTGCAAAAGGTAAAGCTGAAGGTTTAGCAACAATCTTCAGCCAGAAGTGCCGAGTGGATGATCTATTTTGGCCTCCTCCAGTAGTCCCCATTCTTACAGATATCAGTCTTCAGCCAATTCAATTCACTCCACATGAAATGAAGAAAGGGTTGGAAATGCCAGATACTACAAAGATTATGGGTTCTGACAACATTCAGGCTGTAGTGCTGCAGACTTGTGCTTCAAATTGGGCCGCTCCCCTTGCCAAGCTGTTCTAGTACAATTACAACACTGACATTTACCCAACAATTTAGAAAATTGCCCAAGAATATCCTGTACATAAAAAGCAGGACAAATCCAACCCAGCCAATTCCAGCCCCATCAGTCTACTGTCAATCATCAGTAAAGTGATGCAAGGTGTCATCAACAGTGCAGAGCAATAACCTGTTCAATGACGCCGAGTTTGGGTTCCACCAGGGCCACTCAGCTCCTGACGTCATTAGAGCCTTGGTTCAAGCATGGACATAAGAGCTGAGTTCCAGAGGTGAGGTGAGAGAGACAGCCGTTGACATCAAGGCTGCATGGTACTAGTAAAAGAGCCCTGGTAAATCTGAAATCAATTGGTATTGGGGGCAAACTCTCTGTTGGTTTGAGTCATACCTGATGTGTAGGAAGATGGCCATGGTTGTTGAAGGTTAGCCATATCAGCTGCAGCATATTTCTGCAGGAGCTCCTCAGAGTAGTGTCCTCGGCCCAACCATTTTCAGCTGCTTCATCAATGACTTTCTCTCCATCGTAAGGTCAGGAATGGGGGTGTTCACTGATGATTGTACAATGTTCAGCACCGTTCACAACTCCTCAGACACTAAAGCAATCCATGTTCAAATGCAAAAAGATCCAGACAGCATCCAGACTTGGGCTAACAAGTGGTAAGTAATATTCACACCACACAAAAGCCATGCTATGACCATACCAACAAGAGACAATCTAACCATTTCCCTTGATAACCAATAGTATTACTGTCACTGAAACCCCCCACTATCAATATCTTGGGCATTATCATTTACCAGAAATTCAACTAGATTCACCACATAAACACAGTGGCCACAATAGAAGGTCAGAAGCCTCCAACGCATCTCGTCCACATCCCACACCTCCATCCTCAGATCCCACCCCTCCAACCGTAACAAGGACAGAATGCCCCTGGTGCTCACCTTCCACCCTATCAACCTTCGCATAAACCAAATCATCCGCTGACATTTCCGCCACCTCCAAAAAGACCCCACCACCAGGGATATATTTCCCTCCCCACCCCTCTCCGCCTTCCGCAAAGACCATTCCCTCCGTGACTACCTGGTCAGGTCCATGCCCCCCTACAACCCACCCTCCCATCCTGGCACTTTCCCCTGCCACCGCAGGAACTGTAAAACCTGTGCCCACACCTCCTCCCTCACCTCTATTCAAGGCCCGAAAGGAGTCTTCCACATCCATCAAAGTTTTACTTGCACATCCATTAATATCATTTATTGTATCCATTGCTCCAGATGCGTTCTCCTCTACATTGGGGAGACTGGGCGCCTCCTAGCAGAGCGCTTTAGGGAACATCTCCAGGACACCCGCACCAATCAACCACACCGCCCCGTGGCCTAACATTTCAACTCCCCCTCCCACTCTGCCGAGGACACGGAGGTCCTGGGCCTCCTTCACCGCCGCTCCCTCACCACCAGACGCCTGGAGGAAGAACGCCTCATCTTCCGCCTCGGAACACTTCAACCACAGGGCATCAATGTGGACTTCAACAGTTTTCTCATTTCCTCTTCCCCCACCTCACCCTAGTTCCGAACTTCCAGCTCAGCACTGTCCCCATGACGTGTCCGGACTTGTCCTACCTGCCTATCTCCTTTTCCACCTGTCCACTCCACCCTCTCCTCCCTGACCTATTACCTTCATCGCCTCCCCCACTCATCCATTGTACTCTATGCTACTTTCTCCCCGCCCCCACCCTCCTCTAGCTTATCTCTCCACGCTTCAGGCTCACTGCCTTTATTCCTGATGAAGGGCTTTTGCCCGAAATGTCGATATTGCTGCTCCTTGGATGCTGCCTGAACTGCTGTGCTCTTCCAGCACCACTAATCCAGAATCTGGTTTCCAGCATCTGCAGTCATTGTTTTTACCTGCTAGGAATAATGTGGCAAGTAACTCATCTCCTGACTCCCCAAAGCCCCATCATCTCCAAGACACATGTTAGCAGTGTGATGGAATACTCCCAACTTGCTTGGAGGAGTGCAGCTCCAACAACACTCAAGAAGGTTGACACCATCCAGGACAAAGCAGCCCGCTTGATTGGCACCACATCCATAAGCATCCACTCTTTCCATCACTGACACTCAGTAGCAACAGTGTGTACTATCTACAAGATGCACAGCAGACATTCACCAAAGATCCTCAGGCAGTACCTTCCGAAACCACGACACCTTCTATCTCGAAGAAAAATGTGGAAAATTGCCAAAATATGTCCTGTACATAAAAAAGCACGACAAATCCAATCCAGCCAATTACCACCCATCAATCTCCTCTCAATTATCAGTAAAGTGATGCAAGATGTCATTAACAGTGCTTTCAAGCAGCACCTGCTTAGTGACGCCCAGGAGATACATGGGAACACCACCACCTTTAACTTCTTCAAGGAGTCACTCACCATTCTGACTTGGCAATATATCACTGTTCCTTCTTTATCGTTGGGTCAAAATCCTGGAATTCCCTTCCTAATGGCATTGTGGGTCAACCTTCAATAAGTGGACTGCGGCAGTTCAAAAAAGCAGCTCACCACCACCTTCTCAAGGGCAACTAGGGATGGACAGTATATCCTGGCCAGCCAGTGATGCCCACATCCCACAAAATGAATAATAACTTTAAAAAAAATGCTAAATAACTTATTTCTATGTCCTGATTGTGCTCAGTGACTGACCTTTCACAGCCTTCTGGGTTAAAGAATTCTGAAGACTCATGACTCTCTGAAGAACTTCCTCCTCATTCTCTTTTAAATGGATCAAACCTTATCCTGAAATTCTATTCGCAAGTTTTATGCTCACCAAGCAGGGCAAGTATGTTATACAAATCTGTCCTGTAGCATTCAGAAAGAATTTTGGAACGTTCAGTAAGATTATTCCTCATTCTATGCAACGCTAGGGAATACATACCCATTCGACTCAATCACTCCTTCCAAAATATTACAATCCCAAGGAGGGTGATCCTCCATTGCACACCCTCTGTCAAATGCATCTATCCTTAGTTAAGAAGACCAAAACTGTATACAATACTTCAGGTGAGGTCTAACAAAGGCTCCATGCAACTGTTGCAAGACATCTTTGTTGCTGCATCCTTGCAATGAAGGCCAGATACTGTTGGCCTTCCTCATTGTTTTCTGAACGTATGTGTAACATTCTATGACTCAAACAAGAAAGCCAAAGCCCCTTTTGAGCACCCAAACTTTAAATATTTCACTATTTTAAGAAACATTCTGTTGACTTTTCTCATAACTTCACACGTACAGTCAAAGAGTCATAGAGATATACAGCATGGAAACAGAGCCTTCAATTCAAATCATCCATGCTGACCAGATATCTGAAACTAATCAAGTTCCATTTGTCAGCACTTGGCCTATATCCCTCTAATGCCTTCCTATTCATATATCTGTCCAGGTGCTTTTTAAATGTTGTACTTGTACTGGCCTCCACCACTTCCTCTGGCAATTCATTCCATACACACACTGCCCTCTGTATGAAAAAGTTGCCCCTCTTTCCCCTCTCATCTGAAACCTGTGCCTTCTAGTTCTGCACTCCCCCACCCCAGGTTAATTTCAAAATATCCTCAAAGTCGTTCATTCCAGACATGCGCCACTTTCTCTGTGAAAAAGTTGCCCCTTAGGTCCCTTTCATCTCTTTCCCCTCTCACGCTAAACCTATGCCCTCCAGTTCTAGACTCACCCACCCCATGGAAAATACCTTGTCTAAATGCCCTATCCATGCCCCTCATGATTTTATAACCTCTGTAATGTCATCCCTCAGCTTCCGATGCTCCAGGGAAAACACCGCCATCCTATTCAGCCTCTCCCATAGCTCAAACCCTCCAGCCCTGGCAACACCCTTCTAAATCTTACACATATTATATTCCATTTGTGAAGTTCTAGCCTATTTACTTGGCCTGTCTTCATTGGCTTGGAGCCTCCTTGTATCCTCCTCACAACTGACATTCACACCAGTTTGGTGTCATCAGCAAATCTGGAAATATTACCATTGATCTTAATATCCAAACCATTTATCTAGACTGTGAACCAACCATTGATCCTTGATGTACTGCACTTGAGTCAACTTTCCATCCTAAAAATAATCCAAGTATTACTATTCTCTGCTTTCCTTTGGTTAACTAAGTCTCAGTTCATACTCGTATATTTCCCCAGCTGCATGTTCCCCAATTTTATTCACTAAGGTCCTGCGTGACAGCTTATGAGAAGCCTTCTGAAAATCCAATGACCATATTTACTGTTTCTCCTTTTGTTAATGCTACTAGGAATATCCTCAACCAACTGCAACACGTTACTCAAACATGATTTCCCTTCCATAAATCTCAGCTGACTGCTTAATTTCAGGAGCAAATGAGGACTGCAGATGCCTGAGAACAGGAGAATCGATGATTCTGTGCTCTTCTGATGCTGCCTGACCAGCTGTGTCTTTCCATCACCACACTTTTTGACTGTGCTTAATTTAATTAATCTTGACAAAGTATGCTGTTTTGTATAAAATATATAAAATATTTCAAAAAACTTAGAAATATAAGCCATTATTCCATAATTTATAATCAATCTAAACACTCTCCTTACAGTTGCCATGAAACTATTGAGATTTGTAGTGCTCCAGTGTCCCTCACTTCTTAAGTAGCAAGGTTAAATTTGCTACTTTCCATCCAAAGGAACCTTTGTAGGATCAACAGAATTTTGAAAAGTCATCATTCATCATCATCTTCATCATTGGTGGTCTGTCGCAGACAAGAATAAGCAGACAAGAATGACCCTCTTCCACTCCAAGGGCGAGTCCGTAGGTAGCTATTCAGACCAATGTGGCTACTGAAGACTCTGTTATACTTGGGTCAGAAGGTGGTTGTGTAAATAGGTGGGCGGGGCATTAATATGTCAGCGCACTCCTTTTGATGTTTTCACGTGGCTTCCGCATTTTCCTGACTAGGCACCTTCTTGGGTGCTTCTCCTCCACTTTGGACAGTCGAGAGCCAGTGATTCCCAGGTGTCTGCGGGAATGCCACACTTAACCAGTGAGGTTTTTGAGAAGTAACTACCAATGCATTCGCTCTCTCTCTCTCTCTCTCTCACCATCTCAATTCTTTTGGGATAAAAACCCATGGATCCTTGAGGCTGTCTGATATCTGTGTTTGTCGCTGCTTTTGATGAACTGGAATGTTGCTAATTTTGTTTCATCATTGTCTGCAATGCAGAATGTGTTTTGTTTTGCTTCTGTGAGCTCGTCTTGTTTTCTGAGTTGAATTGGATTCGACAACTGTTTGCCAATATTTGAGGGTTCCTACAAAAGTATTTCAAACTATCGCTGAGTAAGGGTTTTTTTGCATGACAGCAGCACATAATTCTATAAAAGTAGAAATATGTACAATTATGTTGTCCACCATTTAAGCACATTTAATCAACCTGTTCAGACATGTTATGATAGATTTCCAAATATGTCGGACTGAACCCAAATGTTTTGGCCTCGAGCGACTGAACTATATTAAATAGTATGAGCACTATCTTACAGTCTGACCATTTTGTAGCTCTGCACCATTGCTATTCACTCACACCTTTGTATCTTTTCTCAAGTAACAATTAATTTGATTGATTTGCGAGCATTGTCGCTCCCAGTTGACCCAAAAATCAGATAAAGGGTCAAATCTGCAGGGTTAAGGATGAATTCCCTGATTATTTCAACATTTAAGAAATCTGAGTTAAATCAAAATTGCTCTTGAGTAATCATTGAACTTGTATCAGAAAGGTTCATTTGAAGAAATTCAAACAGCTCTGTTGTAAGTAAGGGTGTTTTATGGTTGTGTTCTGCAGTCCTCTGTTTCTCCCATGAACGGAAAGTAAAATTAGTTGAAACTGAGTAACAGCTTGCACTTTAAATATTTTAAAAGTTGACGTTCTCAGGGATTTTGTACAGCAAAATTGAAAGTTCTGATTGTAAATAATTGATTATTTTTTAAATCGGTCGTAAGGATGAGCGTACTTCTTGCAAGGCCAGCATTAGTTGCTCATCCCAAGGTCCCTTGAAGTGTTGGTGAACAGCCTTCTTGAACTATTGCAGTCCATGAAGTAATTATGTGCCATCTTGTAAAATGCTTTTGCAGTGTGTTAAATTGCAACCTCGTCATGACATTTTTTTTGATGGGTGACTTAGAATTTAAGCTGTTATCCTAAACAATGACTACACTATCAATTATGTCAGTTTTTCTTGTGGCCTACTGACAGTTTTATTGGTTCATCTAAATCTTTTTAAGCTTGTATATTCAACACAACTGAATGAATTTTAGCAAAATTGCTTAAGTGTCAATTTTGGTGAGTTTCGTGGTGGGTTTCCCTCTGTGATATCTGATGGATTATCTTGCACAATTTCCCACTGCTGACCTAATTATGTACATGCCATGCCTCAGTAGTGCTACGCTCACACAATCTTACCAGCAGTGGAAATACTTAGCACTTCCAGGACCACATTTGTATTTCACCACTGGCGTCATGCTTAAAGCCCGACTGTGCATCAGGTCAATCAGTGCCAGTCACAAGTAAATTTCCACAATGCCCATAGTGAGAGGCAAACCAAAAAGGAAAAGCTTCTGAGGGCACTCCATTGCAAATACCCGCTCACAGTCATAATTCTACTTTGCACATCACCTGTCTGATCGACTGTCTTAGTAGCTGCAGATACAAGAATGAAGCTACACAGGCTAACCATCCTTAGCATGATATAATATTTCATCCCTGTCTTAGGGACTGATACTCCCTCCCTACCATCTACCTTAGCATCTCATCTTGTCAGTGTTGAGCACTGATTGTGGCCAATACCTCTGACCAATTTGGAAGGTCAGCTCTGACACAAGTGACCTGGTCCCTTATGGATTTCTGTGTCGCTCCCTGAATGACTGACCACTGATTCCATCACTCATTGCAAAGGAGCTGTTGGATTGATTGTGGCTTAGCTGCCGGACTACAATGAGAAGTAACCCCTAACCTTAACCACCTGGAGTGCCTGAACTGACCATGTACAAGCTGCTGGACTGATATTCAACAATGCCCTTAACTTACTTTGCTTATACTCTCAAAATAACAGCAGTCCCTTTGACTTCACATCTAACTGAGTAGTTGGCATTGCAGACATGGCCACTTGATTGATGTACATACAGTGTGTTTGCTACATAAGCTGTTAGCACATGCTGTATGTATGACATTGACACAGCGTGGTTCTGTACAGCAACAAGTCTGTCCCCTTGCCTTCTCATGTGGTAACAATGACAAGCTTGCTGGCTTGGTGTATGCACTAAAAAGCAAGGCAAGACAGAAGGATACTGAGCAAGGTGGGAGGTGGGTGCATGGAGTGTCACAAACTGCATATAGATGCGATGTCACTAGATAATAATGAAATGATTATACATACAAACAGGCCGCTTGGTGCTGACTTGTAAGATTCTCATCTCACCATGAACCTGAGGTGTAAAATCAGTCTGTTTCCTTGGGCAAATAATCCTATAATTTCCAAATTCACTCAGTTTTCCCAACTGATTTGCTATTGCTCAAGTTTTAGTTGGCTGTCAAATTTCAGCCCCAAATTTCAGTTGGTGAGAATTGCCTTTGCAATGTGACTCAATAACCCATTCCTTTGATTTTTTTGGCTTACATTTATTTTTGTGGATTTTATTTTGCAGAATCTTGCACGGATGCAAGATTTTATTATTTACATTATTTTGTTCTTACCAAAATTTGCCCTGTAAACAGGAGTAGTTCAATACTGTCCAGAATACAGTTTTGTCAAGCATAAATGCAGGAAAGGGGCAGAACTCAATGTTTTGTTGCAAACAATGACAATTTAAACTTGATTATTGGTTTTTCACTTCTTGCACTTATAGTTGCCAAGACTCCATATGAACTTTTAAACTTAATCTACTGTTCTCCTGTCCTCCAATTGCAGAATCATTTCCCTCTTCTTTCTAGATCACTGACCACCACTCACAAACCTGAGGACATGTTATGACCATATAAGTGTACGTGTAAGACCTACATGCAGATAAAACAGCTGATATGACAGCATATTTATTACTTTTGCTCTGAATGAATCTGGACAGTGCACTGTTTCTGTCAACTCTCTACTCTGAGTCACAAAACAAAATCAAACTAGTTTGTCCAAGATTAAATGCCTTCTCTGAATTGAGTTGTAAATAAAAAAAAACAATTAACCAGGTTTATTTCTTTCCATTCATTCATGGGCAAGCATTTATTGCTTATCCCTGGTTGCCCTTGAGAAGGTGGTGGTGAATGCTGTCCTGAACCACTGCAGTCCATTTGGTGTAGGTAGACCCACAATACCACTTATAGAGGGAGTTCCAGGATTTTGACACAATGACACTCAAGGAATGGTGAGATACCTCGTGGTCATGATGGCGAGTACCTTGGAGGAGAACCTGCAAATGGTGGCATTCCCATGTATTTGCGATCTTTGTCCTTTTAGATGGTAGAGGTCATGGGTTTGGAAGGTGATACCTGAAGAATGTATGTGAATTTTTGCAGTGCATCATTTAGATGGTACACACTGCAGCTACTGAGATCAAGTGGAAGAAGAAATGAATGATTGTGGATGCTGTGTGAATCAGGGAGATATTATGCCCTTGATATTGGCAGGCTTTTTGAGTGTTGTTGGAGCTCCAGACAAGTGGGGAATATTCCATCATTCTCCTATTGTGTGCTTTGTAGACATATATTGGGGAGTCAGGAGATAAGTTATTTGCTGCAGTATTCCTAGATCTGATGTGCAATTATAGCAACTGATTACTTAACAAGTCCTGTTCAGTTTCTGGTCAATGGTAACTCACAGGATTTTGCTTTTAGGGACTTCCAGCACTCGTGATGCCCTTGAATGTCAAAGACTGTTGGTGAGATTCAGTATTGTTGGAGATCGTTATTGCCTGGCTCTTATGTGGCATGAACCTTGCTGCTTTTGAGGAGTTGAAATGGTGCTGAACATTGTACAGTCATCAGTCAACCTCCCTACTTCTGATCTTATAATGGAGGAAAGGTCATTGATAAAGATGCTGTATTTGGTTAGGCCTAATACAGTATCCTGAAGAACTTCAGCAGAGATTTCTTGAAGCTGAGATGACTGACCTCCAACAACCACAATCACCTTCTTTTATGCCAGGAGAATTTTCCCCTGATTCTCACTGACTCCAGACTTGCGAAGTCTCCTTGATGTCACACACAGGCTGGAAATCAAAGGCAGTGAACTTTCACCTCATCTCTGGAATTCAGCTGTCTTGTCCACATTTGAACTGAAGCTGTAATGAAATTGAGAGCTGAGTGGCCCTTGTGGAACCCAAACTGGGCAGTGGTGAGCAGGTTATTGCTCAGCAAGTGTGGTTTGATAACACTGTTTGTGACACCTTCCATCATTTTACTGATGATCAGAGTCGAAGGATTGGACTATAATTGGCCAGGTTGAATTTTTCATGTTTTTCTTGACCACGGGACATGCCTGGGCAATTTTCCAGATTGTCGAGCAGTTGCAAATGTGGTTGTTTTACTCGGGATGCCACAAGTTCTGGAATGCTCATTTTAAATACTATTGCTGGAATGTAGTCAGGGTGCCTTGGCAGTATCTAATGCCTTCCGCTATGAAATTAGTTGAGTTAGCTGGAGTCTGGCACCCATGATGCTGTAGATCCCTGGGGGCAGCTGAAATAGATTATTCTTTCATCATATCCGGCTGAATCCTGTTGCAAATGCATCAGCCTTATCTTCAGCATGGATGTGCTGGGCTCGCCCATTATTGATACACTTGTTCTCTTAGCAGGACTGCAGAGGTTAGATCTGATTTGGCTTAGACATCACAATAACTGTGTTTATTATGCAAACTTTATTCAATGAAGAATATATTTGTTAACGTAAGTAGTGGGCAATAAAGAGGTTTAAAGGCTTTTCCCTCTAAATATCCCCTAAACACACTCTTCAGGACCAGAGAAAATGGCCTGCGATGACTCTGAAAGATCAAATTGGTTTCAACCTGAACTCAGAAAGAGGGTTTTCTTCTTGAAAAATAGGAGAGTTCAGCTGGGCAGCTGTTCCTTGCACATCTCTTGTTTTCCCAACATCTAGAACAGACAATTCTCCAGGCCAGTCACTGTTTAAATAGCCCCAGCAGGGCTCCACAGCTATGACTGGTATTGGTATTGAGAAAATAAAGGGAATACTGCACCACAAGATCCCCCTGCCACCGTTTATGTTAACTCATCTATATAGTTTCCCACCTGCAAAGGTATCCAATGCCTGGTCAACAAACCTGAGCATCTGGAAGGAATTTTTCTGTTGATAGCTGCCCTTGTTACTGGTTGCCACACCATGTCACGCCCTATAAACCTCAGAGGACCATACAGTTTTACTGTGAAGGAGGCCATTTGACCACAATGTCTGTCTCTCTGAGGTCTCTCAGCATCAGCCTCGAAATTCACTATTCTTCCAAGCTTAGTATCACCTGCAAATTTAGAAATTTTGCCCTCATCACCGACTACAAATTGTTTATGTTAGTCACAAAACACAAAGTTCCCAGCACTATTTTCAACTTGACTCCATTCTGAAAAATCTCCATCTCTACCTACCCTCTGTTTCCGATCTTTTAACCACCTTCTAATTCATGCTGTCAAGGACCTATCAATACCAAACAGTTCTAACTTGTGAACTGATCTGCCGCATGGTAGCCTATGAAATACTTGCTGAAGTTGAAATGTACAACATCTACAGGATGACACTCATCCACTGCCTGTGTCACCTTTTCAAATAACTTATTTTCTAATTTAAAGTGAAGAAAGAAAATATGGTTACTATTTTCCATTGTAACTTTATCTAATTATTTCTGCCTCTTACACAATTCATCCTTTCCTGGTTCTCAGCGATTTTGTTTTAGCCTGGAACAGGTTACCCACCTGACACCAGAGAGGCTGTAACTTAAGGGGCATCACACCATATTGAGCATTGTGGCCACAGAATCAGGTCAGAGGCTGGGAATTCTGTGACATTCAGTACACCACCTGACTATCCAAAGCCTGTCCATTAGAAATAAGTTTGGATTATGATGGAATACTCTCCATTGCTCAGATGAGTGCAACTCCAACAACACTCAAGAATTCCCAACAAATACTTGCACAGTGATGCCTGCTTGATTAACAACCCATCCTAAAACATCAGTTCCCCTACCACTGGCTAAAATTGGCAGCAATGTATGCCATATGTCAGATGCCATCATCAGTACCTTCTGAACTCTTGACCTCTACCATCTAGAAGGGCAACTACAACACAGTCATGAGGAATGCCACTTCCTATTAATTTTCCAAGCCTCAGACCTTCCTGATTTGCAACTATGTTGCATCCATTCATTGGTGGATCAAATCCTTGAATTCTATTTCAAACAACAGTGAGTTTTGCCTCAGCACATGGAATCTATCAGTTCAATCCAATGTTTCAAGGGAAAATAGAGATGAACAGTAAACATTGGCCTGGCCAGGAACACATGCATCACGAAGGAAAACTCAACTATGATGAGGCCAGTCAGAAGGTGAGTGCTCTCAGATTTTCTAAGTGAATTCCTACAAATCCAAGAACAAATTGATTGTGCCCTTCAGGTCAGCCTCTGACAGACACAAGTGTCAGACAAATCATGGGATTCTACTCCATCGGTGTTGAGGCTTTCATGTGACCACTGTGATATATTCATGTATTCTTGTGCAAGATTTCTTGGAAGCTACTGTAGTGTCTTTGTGCTGTACACAATTGCTGTACAATTGTAACATTCAAACAGTTTACAGATGGTCACTTGGACATCGAGGTCTACAGTATGAAGGTATGGCTGATGTGAAAATGCCTATTCCTGATAGAATGAGGCTTGTGAATATGACCCGTAATAGAATGAGCCATTGTCTTTCTTTTAAGTATCCATATAGATCGAGGGCACTCTTTCAATAGATACCAGCCAGTGTTTCAGAATGAAAACAACATGAAAACAACTCTATAAAATCAAATCTTACTTTGCTTTGTCTGCTGAATCTTGAAAAACAAAATGCTGCAAAGAGGATTGAAGTGTCAGAGGAGGAACCTGATGATGATTTTTTTGTGCTTCTTGGAAGAGGAGGAGCAGCACAATAAGGATGAGTCTGACAGGGCCAGACTCCTTCCAGCTAGTCACCCAGATGCCAGAGATGCTCACAATTCATTCATGATTCAGATAATCTGAGTGCAACAAACTAAATGGAATAGTAATGTGAAAGTGACTGATACCATCCTCTCCCAACATAAATCAATCCCATTCTCTATTCTTTTTCTCATTAAAATCCATTGTTCACATTCTTTTGTAGTCATGCCATTTTCCTTAGTCATTTGTCAGTGGAGAGGCAACATTAGTTATCACTGGATTATATAGACTCAAACTAAAGGCCTGAATTTGCAAAGGATTGTCAATCACTGCTGGATTACCACTTTGTTCCTACTTCCTCCCACCACCCTGACCTCTGCGTTTCTGACTGAAACGTCCTCAGAAATATGAGGTTAAATGCGCATCCTTCCTCATAGTACTGGATCATCAAGGGAGGTCATGCCCATTTTGTATAGCACGAGCTATTGTATTCTGGTGTAACAATATTATGGGAGAAAGTGAGGTCTGCAGATGCTGGAGATCAGAGATGGAAATGTGTTGCTGGAAACACATTTCCTGAAGAAGGGCTAATGCCCGAAACGTCAATTCTCCTGTTCCCTAGATGCTGCCTGACCTGCTGCGCTTTTCCAGCAACACATTTCCATCTCTAACAATATTATGGCTTTGTATTGAGTCCTTTTTTTTAATGAAGAAAGATTGAGATGAGGTGTTGAGCAGTCTGCTCCAAAGGCAATAAATTCAACACCTTTTGAGGCCTTGGGTTTTATTTTAAAGTTGGAATGATAGAAGCAAACTAAATGGGTGGAGTCAGGCTCCCACAGAATCATGATCTTTTTTAGTTTTAGCTTTAAGTAGCAGTTTCTGGGATCTTGAAGCTGGATGTGGAAGCTGTTTACCTTCTCACTGTTACAGCTAAAAGCTGGGGTTCTCTTCCTGCTGCTAGAATTGCATGTGAGAATCTATTTTACTGAATTCGCCTTTGCCTACGATGTGTTTGTGGGATGTTATTATATTGGAACAGTTAATTAATAAGAAGGGCTCATGCCCGAAATGTCGATTTTCCTGCTTCTTGGATGCTGCGCTTTTCCAGCAACACATTTTCAGCTCTGATCTCCAGCATCTGCAGTCCTCATTTTCTCCTAGAAGACAGTTAATTAATAGTAGTTAATACACATAAAATATATATGTGTGTGTTTGTATACATAATTTTGTTCCGCATTTCAATAGAGTTATAGTTAAGCCATTTTTAAAAAACAAATTGTTTTATCCATATGAATAAAGGGTGTTTCCTTTCAAGCCTGGTAGTTTGACCAATTGAATTGCACCCAGAACACAATGCCTTACATTTACCTTTAAAGTAAGAAAATTTTAGGGTCTACACTACCTTCTTAATATATTTTAAGGGTGTTTGGTCTGGTCCATAACACTGGTAAGTGTTCAACAACATACTGCAAAACATTCAGGTATTTCAGTGGCTTTTTCTCATTCTGAGTGAAGAGGCATGGTGAGGAAATGAGTGAATAGGCATATGTGCAGGTATGTGTGATGATAGTTGTTATATTCTAAAGTATGTGTACAATAATAGAGGCATGCAGGACAAAACTGGTCAGTCCATTGAGTATAGGAGTTGGAATGCCATACTGTGGCTGTAAGGATGTTTGCTACACCTCTTTTGGCATATTGCATCCAATTCTGGTCTCCCTACTATCGGAAATAAGTTGTTCAACTTGAAAGGGTGTAAAAAAGATTTACCAGGATGTTGCTGGGTTTGGAGGGTTTGAGTTACAGGGAGAGGCTGAAAAAGCTGTTTTTTTTTCCCCCTGAAGTGTCAGAGACTGAGGGTGTGCTTGTGGAGATTTATTATATCCTGAGGGAAATGAATAGGGTAAATAGCCAAGATCTTTTCTTTTCAGGGTAGGAGAGTTCAAAACAAGAAGGCATAGATTTAAAGTGAGAGAGGAAAGATTTAAGGGATCCAGGGGCAACTTTTTCATGCAGAAGGTGGTGTGTACATGGAACGAGCTGCCAGAGGAAAATAGTGAAGGGTGGTACAATTGCAACATTTAAAAGGCATCTGGATAGGTACATGAATGGAAAGGATTTAGAGTGATATGGGCCAAATGCTGGAAAATGGGATGAGATTAATTTAGGAAAACTGGTCAGCATGGACGAGTTGGACCAAAGGGACTCTTTCTGTGCTGTGCTATTTTGTGACTCTGTGACTGTCCTCTCACCTGAAGCATTGATGACCCTCAGTTTAAACCACCACTAATCGTCTCTCTCTCTTGAGTGAGCAACCCCATCACCTGGTGAGACTTTGGTGACTTCACCTTTATCTTTTATATATAAAGTCAAAATACCATGAATGCTGTAGATCTGAGACAAAATCAGAAAGTGATCAGCACATCTGGTACCATCAGTTGAGAGAGAAACAGAGTTAATGTTTAGAGTCCTATGACTCTTCCAAAGTTTAGGTTTCAAAAGAAAAGTCATTGAACATAAATTATCAACTCTATTTCTCTCTTTGCAAATGCTACCAGACCTGCTAAGTTTCTGCAGGACTTCCTGGTTTAATGTCTCATATGGCTTTGTTTATTTGTTACCTTTCTTTTATGCATTAAACTTGTGCTATTTTGTTAAAATTGGCAAACTTGTGTAAAAAGATGGTGCAAATAACCAAACATGGTTGCCATATTTTAATAATCTTCTAATAAACCAGGTTTCTTTCTGAAATCTAACTTGTTCCGTATTACCTTCAGCTGGGATTATCATAGTGGATAGAGTGGGTGAGATAGGTTGTAAAGGGCTGAGGAGTATCATTACATTGCTAAGGTGGCACAGTCACACCTGAGTAAGGTGTCTGAAGGTTGAAGTTGGGGGTTTAATTTACAGATCAAATGCTGGTCTGTCGGGGTGTCAGGAGAAAATTAGAGGTACTTGGTTGTTAAGGTCTCATCAGGTTGGGTCAGGTGAGTCAAGAATTAGGACATTTAGGAGTCAGTGGTGTTGGGGAGTGGAAGTATTGGTTGAGTGTGGCTGAAGTGGGGAATCAGAGGAGAATGAGTTTTATAATGACACAAGAGTTAGGTGAAGATTTTTCCATTTAACATTTCCTGGGTAAATGTCCAAACTATTTAGAATCATTTTTGGACAGTTTTGTTAATATAAAACTTGTTCATTGAAAATTCAAACTGCCCAAGAAATTCTTATGGACTCAATGTGTTAGGACTTCCAGAATACATGGCTGATCAACTATCTGGAGGTCAGAGGATCTGGGCCAAAGTTTCAGTGTTATTAATATTTTTTCATAAAAATGACACAGTGATGCACTTGCAAACATCCAAAAAATTTCCCTTGTGAAAGTGCAAAGTCTTGCTCTTCTTTATTTTGGTATTTCTACATGGTGGTTTAAGCAGAGCTCGAGGTGGTCTGCTCATTTGCCTGCTTTGACTGCTGAGGTGCCCACAGTGAATGTTGAACTGATACCTTCCATTATTTATCCACAGACCTCAGTTGTAATAAGTACAGCATCAGTTCCTTCTCTTTAATGAGCTCATGTTACACAATCAATCAAATAACAACAAGATTCGATTTATATGTTTCTTTATTATAGAGTTTGCAAATCAGACTTTATCAGTCCAGCCTGTCCCCAGCAAGCAATGGCTTGCTTTATGCGCATGCACCAATTCTAACTTTTGAAGCCTACACCTCATGTATGCTGAAACAAATTCACAAAATGTTAAATGATGCAATGCAGACTTTTGGTAAACAGTGCAAAGAAGACACATTTCATGTTTATCAATCTTACCCAATTATTTTGTCACCATGATAACAGGTCTACCCAAGCACTTAATTACTTTATTGCTACAAACAGTGATTAGCAAATGTCCAGCATGTTTAAAACTTGGAAGGATGACTTTCCCATTTCCACAGCATTTCATTCTTTCCAGAGTCAGTAAGGTATGGAAATACATGGATGATACGAACCTCATTCTCCCAATGAATTCTGGTGAAGAATGTCCATCAACACGTACAGAGACAAACTCTTGCTTGAACATGAAACAGCAATGGAACTCTGTGGGAAAAATCAGTTTGCTGATTTCTACAAGTCCTTTTATTATTTTCTCATGGCCAAATCTCAGTCCCATGTTCGCCACGAGCACTTGTCTGCAATTTCCCTACTGTACTTCTATATAGTGTTGGATATATCTTATATATCGATAAGGTGCCTGTCCACTATTTAAACTGATAGAGAGATTGTTTAAGCCTTTAAAGAGAATCAACTTGCATTCAGCTGTCTGCTGGGCCTGATGCAGTGGCCACAATTTTCACAAAGGTGAGCATTGTTTGAGACAACCTAGTTTGGTCTGCAACACATCTGGAAATGCTGATAGAGCCTGATCCATGTTGTGCTCCCTTTGCTCCAGTATTTGTCAATCACCCCCAAGACTCAGCATCTGCATTCAGCTAAGCAGCACTTAGAGTGACCTGTACCATCTAAAGGGGACTCTCTACTATTCTCCCTGTCACCAGCAACTGTTCCTGCTCATTTATGAAGTATGGCTCAATTTGTGATGATAAAGTTGTCACTGTTGGAGTTCTCGCCAAGTTGTGTATCTGTTGCAGTGAAGGCTGTGTGTCAGTGCTCAATGACAGTGTAATAGTGATGAGTATTCAGAGTTCACAGTCTTTTCTAAGGACTCCTTGGATACTTCATGCAACAATTACTTCATGCATGCTACTTATGATAAGGGGAAAAGGTTCAAGTCATTATTATACTGCATTCCCATTCCAATTAATGGTGACAACAAATCGACATTAGTGAATGTCATGTGCTACTTGGCTATGTGATATCTAAGTTTGCCATCAGGTAACTTGGAGACCCCAAGTCTCCATTGCGAAGGGACATGCACTCCACCATTTCTTTGTCTTTGTGGCCTCTCCCTCCTCACTCATTAGGATGGTTAAGCCCAATGTGTAACCCTCCTCTGCACCCACATGGCAAGCCTCCATCTTTACTTTTTCCAAATTCTCTCTGTCTGACCTCTGCCAAAGCCCCATTAAATCAGGAGCTTGAGGCACAGGTACAGCTCATTACTCATTTTGAGGGCTCTGGTGGCAGTGTTTCTGCGCCTCAGCCATGTTCAAGGCCCACATGCCAAGGAGGTGAGTCACACATGTCAGAGCAGTTTTATTAAAAGCACTTTATCTGACCAATTTGATTGATCAGAAAAGCCAGAAGTGGAATTTTAACATTACGCTTGTATTATAAAAGCAAAAGCACAGTGTGCTAGATGATGAGCCAGCATTGCCTGCTACAAATGATCAGAAAGTCAAAATTCTGTCCAGTGCTTCTTTCCTTCTGTCTGGTATACTGACATGTGAAAATGTAGTTCAGTTTTGCTCCCTGTCCTTCCCCTGATTTGGCATGAGCCGTGATGGATTTGGTCATCATCTGATGAAAGCCAGTTTAAAGCTGGCCATGTTTTAACAACTCTCAATGTAATGCTGTGGCATGTACTGAAGTCTTGTGCTGATTGTAGTAAAGGTGTTTCTATTGCAAGGATTGAGGAAAGCTTATTATGCATGACTTATATCATTCCTTTGCTATACCATAATAACATGAGAGGCCTGTGCAGAGTTAAAAAGGGGAAAAGCTGCTTCCACTCTTGAAAGGATTGAGAATAAGAGCACAGACATCAGGAATTTAGTAAAAGAAGCAATTCTGACATGAGGTAAAACATTTTAATGGAGCAAATGATTAGGATCTGAACTGCACTGCCTGCAAATGTGGTTAAAGTCAGTAAAATTAAGTTCTACAAAAGGGATTATCTGGAAGAAGGTTACATTCAGTGAATTCAGTTTCAGTATGAACACAGAGTCAAACAGCCACCTTTTGCATTGTAGCAACTCTGTGATCTTGGAATATTTGCACCAACCTGTCACTTTTAGTTTTAAAAAATAACTCAAAGATAATGATTACAGTTCTACCCCTGATTAAAAATCAATGGTTATTGCAGATGTGCTATATTTAAGCCCATCTTCATGCCACTGCCACTTAGACTGAGAAATAATAGAGATTGAGACCTGGGAGCAGCGTGAAGTATTTTGCTGGTTCAAGGTGAATGTAGCAAGACAATCCTTTCTCCGTCTGATGTCTCATTATCCACACTCAGTGCACAAAAGATCAACCTGAAAAAAAAACACACCCCACTATTGTAAATGAAATCAGAGTGAACACTTCAGTTTACAGGATTGTAGAGTTCATCTTAGCAGTGATAAGTCATCAATCACAACACTCTCAGCATAATTTCAAATCTTAATCATTCTTTTTGTAAAAGCCTTGGGTTCTCATGTTGCTATCTTATGTTGCTCTCTTCCTCTTTGTAACTATACATTCATATTGGCACTGTGATAAAGAAAAAACATGTATAGATGCATAAAATGCCATATTTTTTTATAACTATATGATCGGAAGCATAGATTTGCTCTGAATCGTTGTATAATATTGTATTACTGAACTTTGAATCCGGCATAAACAGACAAGTAAAAGTAAACTGGGGTTGGATTTTCCCCTTTCTCGTACTGGCATAGAAGGTGGAATACAGGCAACTCATAAGGTGGCTGGCATCATTAAGATACCCACCCCATCCTGCCTTCCTAGGCCACAACTAAGTGCGCCCCCTTCATTGGTAAATTAGTGACCACTTCATGACCTTGTCTTATCACCAGCCCAATTAACTGTCTTCCCTTCAGATGAGAAAAGTGGCAGCTTTCATGTCTGTTAAATGGAACGGATCTGCCTGCTGAGTCTGGGCTTTATGTTTGCCCGAGTCTGGGAGTGATCAGGACTGCAGAGTTTGGAGGGTGGAGGAGGGATGGGTGCAGTGTTGGGCTAGTCTACACCCTCTGCCTTTTCCTCTGGTTCCTTTTTCTCCACAAACTCCCTGTCAATTGTCTCCACTCCAATAGTCACTCACCTTTCTGGTACTCTTAGTCTTCAGTATTACAGTGCAAACAGCAACCTCAAACTTTGAGTTAGCAACCTGTGCCCCTCACAGTGGCTGCCACTATCTAGTCAACAGCTTCAGGTCGGTGGAATGAGGAAGAGTTGACTGAGAACCCCGTCCAAACTAGGAACTATGTAACTGCTGAATTGGCATTTGATGTGGCAGGTTTTCCTGTGGAATTTAGTGAGGGTTGCCTCACTCTTAAAGAAGCCCCCACCGCACACTAGATCTAAAAGAGGGAAAGTCCAGAATTTAGTTGTTTTTATTAACCCGTCTTTTTATCAAACAATTTGTTCAGAGATACTATGACCTCTGGAGCAAGTGGTGCCTGAACCCACGCCTCCTGGCTCAGAGGTAAGGATATTACAAAAGCCTATTTTCAACAACACTTACTGTCTCCTAGGGGGAAAAAGAAAGTAATTGTGGCTAAATGTTTTACAGAACAATGAATCATATTACTTATCAGCCATTTTCAGCATCTCAATTGCACTGATTAAGCAGAGATATGAAAGCTGCCTCTACTGTGCAGATCGTTATTGAGTACACATTCAAACTTGAATCTTGAAATGACTGATTAAACATAATACTTGGATTTCACTACACCTTTATCAGGTAATGTTTGACATGACCTTGCCTTTCAAAAATCATTCAATTGCTGCAACTGAAGAAAACAAATTGTGTGATTCTTGCAATATCAATCTATTCAACCACTGTTCTTGTTGTAAGGTGTTCCCCTGTGTAAAGCAGGATGTTGAAACGCCAAATGTCCCTCTCCATTGAGATACCTTGGCAATGTTTCATAATATTTTTCAAATTGGGATTTATAGAAACATAGAGAATAGGAGCAAGAATGGGCCACTCAGCCCTTCAAGCCTGCTCTGTCATTTTATTATGATCATGATTGTTCATACCCTGTTCCCTGATCCTTTAGCTCAACAACCTCAAGCAAACTCCTTCTTGAAAACTTGAATTAGTTTGTATATAGCACTTGTATAAACATAAGCCTGAGAAAAGTCAATGCTTCACATCAAGCATGTGGTCTTATTTAGTCACTTAGGCCATCACACACGCACACTCTCACACATGCACAAACTTTAAAATAGTATGCAGTACATGTCTTTGTAGTGGAATGTTTTAATCTGTTGGTTCGTTCATTTCTTGGACCATCTGTAACAGTGAAAACTGCAATACCTAAGTTCTCCACTTCCTTCTATTAGTTTCCAATTGTGGCTATCACTCGGTGCTACGTTGCATCAGAGAGAGTGAGTTTTCTCGCTTGTGTTAAGTTCTGCATTCTTAAATCCTTCTCTGGTCTGCTTAAAAAATGTCTCTCAAAACAGCAGCCTCTTTATCTCTTTCACATCTACTGAAATGATTCCAGGTTTGACAATTATAAATGATGTTTTGTCTCCAACAGATTATGATCTCATGAAGGTGTAAATCAAATAGGAGATGAGGACCTTTTCACCCTCTCATGGGGGCTTTGCTGATGTGTTTCATTGCTGTTTGGGAAAAGGTTACCTTCAGCTCAAAACTGTCTCATTGATTTCACTGGTTTAACCAGTAATTTTCTGATTGTAATGTTCCAGAACTTCGCAATTGCTTTTCATTTTTGCTTTCAACTTGGCAAATGATCCTTGTGACAAGTTACCTTTTCATAAATGCAATGTTTCAGTCAATGTGAGTATGGCATCAAAATTGAATCTGTTCAACAGCAGGAGACGTGGTGATTTCTGTCATTTTTATCATACAAATATTTGTGCATCTTCCATGGCGCTGTATATAGAAGTGTTCTGGAGCACAGCTTACCAAGGCAATGCTGTGAGCTTGGAGCATAATTCAAGAGCCCAGTTCCAGTGATAAGGTGATTATATTGTACATTCCTTTAAGGTCATTGTTCTAATTAGTCAATCCAGGCACTTGTAACCAGATGCCTGCTAAGTTATTTTGGTAGAGTCTTTGTGGCATGTAAACAAATGTGAAATTTACTACTTTAATCTCTGTTTACGTATGAACACTTCTGTTTCCCCTTCTATTAGCAGAAGCAGCCTGTGTGGAGAGTAATCAACACAGGAACCAATTAAAGGCAATAACAAGGACTATACTCATAATTTCAACTGATGTCTGCTCACATTTGCATTTCTCCAAAGTTCAATGCTGCAAGTAGAGAATGATTGTCCTTTTTTGATCTTTACCTCCTTTATCACTTGGCTTTGTCACTGATGTTAGCACCCCTGCTGGCACCCTGGCTAAAAGTAGAAACTAAATCCTGGATATTTATCTCCAAAGTGCTCACCTTTACATTACTTATACTAGTGTATCTACCTTCAGTATGAACAATACCTTGACAGAAAACCTTTTTAGTTAGACCACAGACAGAGTAAAGTCATAAAGACTGGACAGCAGAGCTTCACCAGATTGATGCTGGAGCTCGAATCCTTTCAGGAGGAGAAACAAGATAGTTGAATATTTCCAATGAAATGGAGAGACTATGTGGAAGTTTAATGGAGGGTTTTAAATTATGGAAGTTTTGGAAAGAGTGAATGAAGAAAGACCATTTTTCTGATTGGAAGCTTTAATGACATGGGGGCAAGAATTGAGAATCCTTGCAAGGTGAGCAAGGAGACTAGAAATCATCGCTTAGTGGACGATAGGTTCTTGGAGTGGGATGTATTTTCAACAGGGGGTGATTGAAGTAGACTACTGCAGCTTTTAAGGAAAAAGTGAACACGATTTAACTCTGAAGAAGACACAAGCTCACGCGAAGGGTGAGCGTGCTCGAGCAAACAGCCAGTGCGGCCATAGTAAACTGAATGACCTCCTTCCAGCCCACAAATGTCAATAGCTTTGTGCCATTGTAAACTCAATGTCAAATAGTAATAAACATCACCTGGACAACTTTTACCACAAACATTACTCCAATTCGCACCACATGAAATTTTAAAGATACGTTTTTATATATCTACACCTAAGCGGATTTTGGAAGCATTTAACTTAAAAGACATAACAATTTCCTCAGACTGATAAATTTTAAAACACTGTTATATGTGCTCTCCGAAAATAAAAGGAACATTAGTACAACAGCTGCGTAAGTTTCAGGTTCAACTTCAGTGAAATAATATTAACCTTGGAAAATGAAAGTTAATTTTTACAATCCTTTCATTGTGCTTTTTTTTTCTCTTTTCAAAAATTTCTCTTTTCAATTTAAATGCATCCTTTTAATATTCGGATTTCTTTTTCACTTGTCATGTTCTGTTTTCTCAGTACCATTGTCTTTTTTCTTTTTGAAAGTGGGTGAAATTTACCCTTGTATCATTGGAAAAATAAACTCAAAGCTTGTGGGTTTTTTGAGTCAATTAAGTGCCTGGAGTTGAGAGCTTGACACTGTTATGTCATCAATGAGACCAGATAAATTTCAAACATCATTTTTCAGCATTAAATGCAGAAGCACTGCTGCTGGCTGGGTTATCTTTTTCTGTGGCGCCGTCAACCCAAGTACGCCTGGAATAAGATAACTTGTCTGCGTAGCCCTAGGAATTGATATATTATTGCACAAGATACTGAATAAGATGAAAATAAAATGTTGGAGGAGCATGGAAACTTGCCAAAAATCCGATGTGTCAGGAACAACACTGAGATGTAATAAATCTCCCCACTCGTGAGCCTATCATTCATTAGTAATCTGGTCAACCTCATCTGTGGAGATATGTTGGCCATGTCAGATCATCTGTTTCTTCTCATCTTGTCTTTCTGGATAAGGCATAATTGTCAGCACCAGACTTTAATACTCCTGTGCAATACCAACAAGTAGAATGCAGAAATGATTGTCTCAGTCGACTGTGTCAGTGCTGTTCTTATTCAAATGAAACTTGGTCTATTGTGCACGTAAAGCACTAATAAATGTACAAACAGCAGTGGATAACTCCTATAAATGTCTGACTCATGTTAATCTGTTTCTGTTATTTCTATTTCATGAGCTGGCATGTTTGCAAAACGAGCAAAATGCTAAACTATCTGCGCTGGAACTAATTGTATTAACCTAGACTCTGCTCATTTTACTGAGGAGCCCTGACATTGTTTCTGCCAAAGTAGTAGCTAAAAATAATCAATGGATGTCATTATTTTCAACATGGACAGATTTCCATTTTGAACATTGCTCCATTAATACATGATGGTAACAAACAAAAGGATTGTCATACTCTTTTGATCAACATCATTAATTATTAAAATTTCTGTTAATTGTAAATATAATTAGTTTATAGTCACTAGCTTAATAGTGTGCTCATCCCTAAGCCATTAGAAAAGGGTAGGAACACAACATCAATACAACGTAACCCAAGTAAGATGCACATTTTGATTTTGCAATGAGTAGCTGTGTGGCCTGCAATATAATTAAAGCAGAATAAAAAAAAACAGATGAAGTAAAATGGTTTTTAATTTATCAACTTCACTGTAATGGAAGACTTGTTTCAATAGTTGGTAGATTCAAAGTTGCACACTTAAGCAAACATCTAAATTTACATAATTAAGTACCATTTCTCCTAAAAGGAAACAATACAATGGTTTTTATTTAACAAAATAATATTTGAATGCATAATATGAAGTCTATTATGGAGATAAGCCTTGTCAACTGAGCTCTCTAGACCAGGAACTACAATATTGACTACATAATTAACATCTGTTATGTTTTAGTGGGTTATTTACAACAAAGAGAACAGCCTATTTAGTAAAAATAATCAGGTGTCTTTAAATAAATTGATCTGAATACGTAGCACTCTTTTGTGTTGCTTAGTTGAAATCAAGTGTTGTGATGCTTTTGAAGTGTATGTTTTGAACTCAGATGTGTTGATATTGAAACAGTCCTTAAACATAGTGATGTGAATTTTACTTGCATCCTGTGGGTCCCATTGTCAGGATGAACAATGGAGTGGTTTTCACTGGCAGCAGCCAATTATGAGGCTGCCGCTGTGATGGCCTTCAAATTACTGATAGTGGATTGCCTCTCTGAGCTGCTCCATTTGTATAAATTAGGACACTCCCCACGAGAGCACGTAACATGTTCAACATTGTGTGGGCCAGAGACTGCTATTGTTTGAGGGAGCAGGAGGCATGAAATTTGTACGTTGCCTGCAACATAAGGAATGGTCATAGGTTAATCTGCATTGTGATCCATGGATCTATCTTCAAGAACTATTAAATTTTCCCTTCAAATCCTTTGTCTTTGAAAAGGTAGTTCAATACTATAAAGTGTGTACTCAGTTTCAGGACTTGAAAACAATTGACCTCAAACAACTTGGGAATGTAATGTTTGCTTCAATCTATTCAACAGATTAAGTTAGGAACAAATTAGTTCATTCACAAATCAATGAAGACATTATTCTCCTTTTTTAAAGTATACTTTTGCGGTATTCTGAAAGGAAATAGCAGTAATTTGTTTCAGCAGAAAATCATTTAGCTGTTACACTGTGACTTTTGATCATAATTGAATTATCTTTTCTGACTTAATCTAAAATTGACACGATTCATGTTTATGGACAAACATGAAATTTTGCACATTGGAACAATAGCATACAACTAGGGGATGTTGGTTTAAAATAAAAGGGATAAGTTTAAAGGAGATGTGAAAGGCAATTCTTTTATTGCATGGAGGATGGTAAATACCTGGAATGCAAAGCCAGTGGAAATGGTAGATGCAGATGCAATAGCAACAGAGATAAGTAGGCAGGGAAAATGGGGATATAGACCACTTACAGACAAAAGGTTGTTAGTTAGAAAGGCATCATGTATCGACACAGGATTGGTGGGCGGAAAGGCCTGTTCCTGTACTCTACTGTTCTTCTTTGTAGTCCTGGAATGAACTGATAAACAGAAAATTAATACAGTCAAAAACTTCTCTAATTAGTTTGTATCTTTTTCTCCGTATTTCTGAATTGTAATAGTTTATCTCGTGAGGATACCAATTTGATGGAATTCTCACTGCCACAGTGGGTTACGGCTTTACAGTCTTGGTTTCAACTTACTTTGGAGAAGACTTTCCAAAGACAAGAACTCAGAGGAAGGCAATGGCAAACCATTTCAGCTCCTTTTCCTCAGTCAATAATTTAAGGATTTCATATGTGAAATCTACGCAAGACCATGCCTCAGGGCAGAAAATGATTGATGATTTACTGCCCATTTCTTTTCCATTGCTCATTCAGCATATCTCCTGTCATGTGATTACATATAATTGATTGTCATGTCAACAACATTTCTTCACCTTTTATCTGCTTTTCATTTATTTTGCAACCTTAATGGTAGAATTAAATAGATTTGGTTTTCACTTTATCTTTGATTGAGAAGGTTTATTAGGTTTGTTTAAAATCTAACTCTCTTGATAAAACTTTACCACTTGTGTTTTCTTGAAAAATGTTCAAAGTTTAAAACAAAAATCACATTTTGTTTGTTGACCATATATGTTAGCAATTTGTGTTCATGGTGTTAAACTAAACTTCATAGAATTATGCATGTACAATTAATGCAGTAATTCTATTCCTTTCTTTTGGAGGAGCAAAATTACTTGTTTCCTTCTTGTGATCGGAGAAAGTGAGGTCTGCAGACGCTGGAGATCAAAGCTGAAACTTTATTGCTGGAACAGCACAGCAGGTCAGGCAGCATCTAGGGAACAGAAGATTCGACGTTTCGGGCACATGCCCTTCTTCAGGAATTCCTGAAGAAGGGCATGTGCCCGAAACGTCGAATCTTCTGTTCCCTAGATGCTGCCTGACCTGCTGTGCTGTTCCAGCAATAAAGTTTCAGCTCCTTCTTGTGATAGTTCATCTCAAGCTCTGTGAAAAGAAACAAAATGGTTTTGCATCAGATTGTATAAGGTAATGGTTCCGAAAGGGTTAATGTTCACGTTCCATTGGTTCCATTCTACAGATACTTCATACATTCTGTGGGCGGAGACAAGGAGTTCAACTCTAACTTTCAAAGGGAGGATATCTGTCTGTACCAACTCCCTCAGTTGCTGATCATTATATCTAACAAAATGCAGTTGTACTTGCTCGACAGTGATATCCTCTACCACAAATTTAAAAATAGGCCAAAGTCAAAGGAGGATTAAAAGGCAGTAAACGACCTCGCCAGTACCAGAACTGGTAAAGTCAGTGGCATCTGGAAAAACACTATTTCACTACCATCACCCGACAGGGTGGTCAGAAGATCTCTGCCTCTTTCTGAAAAGTTGACTTGAGCAGTTGCTCTCCGCCACCGTCTTCTTTTGCCTGGCTAAGCTTGTTCTCACTTACACAAAGTGAAATGCATGACTGTAGGCATCCACATAGGTCCCAATTTTGTTGATCTCTTTGTTGTGCATGTATCATGTTGCTTGTTCCAGTTCTCTTAGAGGCCAACCCCATATAATGCTGCTTCATGCTCTCATCAATGATTGGAAAAGTTCATACATTTTGCTTCCACTTTACATTTGTTTCTCATCATCACCTTGTCTATCCCTGACTCTTGGCTTCCTTGACTTCTGTGTTTACATTTCTGGGGAAAGGCTAGCTGCCAATATTCAGGATAAGTCAACTGACTCTGACAGTTGCATTGAATATGCCTTTTCACACTTTGCTTCCTGCAAGGATTGCATTCCATTCTGTCACAACTGTTCCAATGATGCCACATTACACAGGGATTCACCTGATGTGAAGTTCTTTTTCCTCAAACGATGAGTCTGCCCACCTTGGACCCTTAGCTGTGTCTGACACATTTTCTTGCACTTCTTCCCTTATCTTTTCCTTACCTCCAGAACAGGATTTGTCCTCACATTCCAATTCAGCAGCTTCTGTGTTCAAAGAATCTTCCATTTCCAGCAAGGTACAAGCACCAAACATATCTGCCCTTCCCTTCCACTCTCATCTTTCTGCAGACCATCTCCTCCATGACAGCCCAGTCCATTCCTCTGTCACTTCCTAAACTTTTTCACTATCCTATGGCACCTTTCTCTGACATTGCAGGGTGGGCAAGACTTGTCCTTTTAACCTTTTGTTTACCTCATCATCCACATCCCCAAACATACCTTCCAGGTGAAACGGCAATTTACTTGCACTTCTTTCAATCTTGTCCACTGTATTAGCTGCTAACAATGCAGTCTATTCTACATTGGCAAGTCTCAGTGCAAATTGAATGACCACCTCTGCCATATCTGCAAGAATGAATCCAAACATTGGCTGCTTGCCATTCCAATGCACATGTCTTTCTCTCAGGCTAACATTTCTGTCCTGGGTCAGCTTCAATTTTCCATGAAAGCCCACTGCATCCACAGGAAGAGAACTTCATTTTCTGCAAATGCACATGACAGCCTTCGAGACTTAACATTGAATTAAACAGCTTCAGACCATGAACTTTTTCTCCAGTTTGATTACATCCTCTACAACCCTTGTCTTGTTCACATGGGTTTTCAGAACAGACTGAGTCGCTACTATTAACACTTAGTCTTCATTGATGTTACACCTCTCCTACCTTTTGCTCTGGCCTTTCTTATCATTTGTTCCATTTGCTCCTCCTCCACTCTCCTTTTAGACAGAAAATAACTAACTATTTTCCATCCCTGTAGTTCCATTCAAGGGTCATACTGGAATCAAAATGTTAGCAGTGTTGCCCACATTTAGTTTTTTGTTTGGGAGAAGAAAAATAATACAAATTGACTTTTTTGATTAACCCTGGCAACTCCAACTGGGTTGTTTGATTTGGAGGTGCTGGTGTTGGACTGGGGTGTGCAAAGTTAAAAATCACACAACACCAGATTATAGTTCAACAGATTTATTTGGAAGCACTAGATTTTGGAGAGCTGCTCCTTCATCAGGTATACTCCACAACCACCTGATGAAGGAGCAGCGCTCCGAAAGCTAGTGCTTCCACTTAACCTGTTGGACTATACACTGGTGTTGGGTTGTTTGATACTGTTTAATAACCTAATCTGTGATTAAAAATCTCAAATAAATCTTCATTAGCTAGTTGAGGTGTGTATATATATGTATGTATGTCATGGTAGATTACCACAAATGCTCCTTATGCTAAATGCTTTGAAGTAAAACTTCAGATCACAGGAAATTTGGGCTCAGTAATGGAAATTATCCTCTACCACAACACTGTAAAGGCCAAGCATTCATAATAACAAGCATGATTTGTAACATTACAGTTAAAACAGTGCAAAGGCAAGCCAACAATTTTAGAACAAGGTTTTTAATTCAATCTTTGTGTTCGCAAGGGGAAGACCATTATATAAAAGAAAATTTTGAAAGAGAACAGACAAATCATTTTCCACTTGGTTGACAGAACAGATTGTGCTTTTAGACTTATCTTTTCCTTTTTCCAACAAAAGTCATAAAATATTTTATGAAGAGCCTTCGTACATTTAATGTATTCTTATTTCCCAATAGCATAAATGAGGTAAGATAATTTCTAATTCTTGTGTTCAAGCTTCACTGAGCAGTATTCACTTGATTGTTCTTAAATAATAAACTCTCTGATCTAATTACCATCTCAATGGCATTATCAATGTTACAAGTGCAATTAGCTTTTTTTCTTGCTGAAAGGTTATCTCAAAACAAAAAGAAAAAGAGCTAAAATTAAAATTGTAGTGAAACTAAGAGGACGTGTGTGTCTTCGAAATGTTATCTCATCTCTTGCACCTGCCTTAAAATTCAATGCAGACTGATGAGGTCAAAATCTTTCTCTGCTGACTAATAATTATTCTGTGTGAAATCACTTTGGACAGTGTCAATCTAAAATCTAGACAGAAGTGTCAATAATTTAGTGCAGATGAGTGCTTAAGAATTAACACAGACAACAATAGTTTGGATGGAATATAAAAAGGAGATATACCATTGAGTAGGAGTTGATGTTTATTCAAGATCGATCAGGATGGCCTATGTTGAACAACAATACTGTGCTTGATGTGGAGTGCCTCCTTGACTGGCAGTATCTGGCAATCAAAATGGAGTCTATCTCTCACTCAGTTTGCCATCTTTCTGCTCATTCCAAATGGCAACTTCAATTACACCACTAAAGGAATGTTTGCTCAAGGCATTCCAATGTGCTAAGAGAGTGAATGAAAGAGTAACTTTCTTAATGCGTTCTAAACCCAATCATTTTCAGAAAATAACATTTTGGGAGGGAGTATATGACTAAATTATGACATCACAATCATATACCATATCAAGCAGACCGAAGAGAAGCGGGACCTAAGTTTTCTGAAGTTTTTCATCACTGGGTATCACTTCTGTCATTTCTGAGGTCTGTTGATGAGGAATTGATCAAGATTGATGTTTATAGTTCATCATTATCTTTATTCCCATTCCATCCAGGGGCAAAAGGTCAGAAGACAAATTTGATGCAACTTAGTGCTTTACTCATCCAGCTGTTCCTATTCTTTGATCAGACCGTTGATTTAGTTCAATTCTCAATGAATGAACTAAAGGTAGTGGCTAAATGAATATGGATTAATTGAACTCCTCACGTGGGTTCTTGAATGTGAATTTGACTGTTTGGTACAAATTATATTTCTATCCCAAATGTGTCTCCAAGTGTGGCCTAGTCATATGATTACTCCTATGGATGTAGATTTGCTCACTGAGCTGGAAGGTTCATTTCCAGATGTTTCATCACCCTACTAGGTAACATCTTCGCTGGGCCTCTGGGTGAAGCACTGCTGATGATTCCTGCTTTCTATTTATATGTTTGGGTTTCTTTGGGTTGGTGATGTCATTTCCTGTGGTGATGTCATTTTGGTGGTGATGTCATTTCCTGTTCTTTTTCTCAGGGGATGGTAGATGGGGTCTAACTTGATGTGTTTGTTGATAGAGTTCCAGTTGGAATGCCATGCTTCAAGGAATTCTCATGCGTGTCTCTGTTTGACTTGTCCTCGGATGGATATGTTGTCCCAGTCGGAGTGGTGTCCTTCCTTATCTGTATGTAACGATACTTGTGAGAGAGGGTCAGGTCATTTCATCAACTAACCACAAAACGACATGACCCTCTCTCACTAGTATCTTTACAAACAGATAAGGAAGAACACCACTTCAACTGGGACAACACATCCATCCTAGGATAGGCCAAACAGAGACACACATGAGAATTCCTAGAAGCATGGTATTCTAATCGGAACTCTATCAACAAACACATCAAGTTAGACCCCATCTACCACCCCTGAGAAAAAGAACAGGAAGTGACATCACCACCAAAAATGACATCACCAAGCCAAAGAAACCCACATAGAATAGAAAGCAGGAATCATCAGCAGTGCTTCGCCTGGAGGCCCACTGAAGATGTTACCTAATAGGGTAACGAAGCATCTTCCACCTTCCACCTCTGCGAGCAAACCTACATCCAGAATCTCAACCTTAGCTACAAGTCTTCTCAAAACTTGCTGTCACTACTATAATGCAGGGAGTCAATTGGTTCAGTTAACAGGACAGCTGGCTTTTGATGCAGGGTGATTCTCACAGTATGGGTTCAATTCCTGTACCAGCTGAGGTTACTGTGAAAGCCTTTACTTCTCAACATCTCCCCTTATCTGAGATTGGTTGACAATTACTACCAGCAGCACCACCAGCTATCTCTCTCTAATTAGAGAGCATTTCTATGGTCCTCTGGGACTATTATGACTTTACCTTTATCTTTTACTATCAGGAACTGATTGGGGACTGCCCTCTTCCAGCCAGTTTGTATAAAGTCACAGTCCAGGCCAGATTGTACTCTTGAGAGCATGTAACATCAAAAGAGAAGAAACGTGAGCAGTGCTATTAGTGCAATTCAAACATGTAGAAACATCTGCTATTATCATGTGGTTCAGTTTCAGTGTTGGGAAGGGTATTGGTATGACATTTAATATTTCCAACACCTACTTTTCACATTGTGGTAATTCCACTGAAGCTTCAGTGTGGTAACAATCTTTTCTCAGTATTTAGTTATTTCTTTCTTCCTTTTGTTCAAATGAACGTACTGACACCAGTCACAGGAAAATTTTAATAAATAGGTACATTTTTCATGTGGTTTTTAAGCACATTTATGTGTCTTGAAGTGCTTTGCAGACGACACGCTTTGAAATCCAATAATGATTAGGTGGACAAGCACACCAGAACTTTTATATAAAACACTGACTGCAATAGCTTGAACTCCTGGCTCATTTTCCTTGCTGAAAATGTGTTGCTGGAAAAGCGCAGCAGGTCAGGCAGCGTCCAAGGAACAGGAGAATCGATGTTTCGGGCATAAACCCTTCTTCATTTTCCTTGCTGACAATATTGGGTGGAAAAGGAAGATTTGATTTGAAAATCAAGAGAAATGTATGCTGTTCTAAAGTGACATCATGTATTTGAAATTGACTTGGACCATATGGCAAAAGGCAGATGGTTTAGTTTTCATCTAGCATGTGGTATTTGATGATGCAACATTCGTTCAGCATGGCACTGAATATCATCTCAGATGGAGCTGTCGTTAAGTGTGTGAGATACAGCCTGTAAGTTGTTATGCACCAGACCGGAGCCCCTCAACATACAACGATTTCTAATGATTTCTTATTTTAAAGATAAGTATAAGGTGCTGTACTCCAGATGCCATTCGATTGGTCAGACTACCAGGTTTGAAGCAAAACAAACTTTATTTCATAAACTCTGGTTAAAATACAACAAAAGAAAGAATAAAGAAAGAAATTGACTTAGCTGTAACTCTATTGGAAAGCTTAACAGAATAATAGATTCAGAGAAAGATGCTGGAGATGAGAGTTGAAGAGTGTGTTGTTGGAAAAGCACAGCCAGTTAGGCAACATCCGATGATCAGACAGAATCGATGTTTCGAGCATAAGATGTTCATCACGAATAATATATTAATTAGCTAATTGTTCCAATAACTGTTCCAATATCGTAACATCTCAAAACACACCCTCAGTAAAAGGCAAATTTAGAAAATTAAACTCTCACATGCAACCCCAGTAGCCCAGGAGGAAAAGCAACAAGAGAAATCTCTGAAAGAGTGTAGCAGGGAGAGAGGTACTGCAGCAATAGACCCAGCAACAACTGCTACTGAAAAACTAAGAAACTATTCAGGCTGCTTCTATTGTTCCAACATTTTATTTTTAATTTCCAAGGTCTCACAAGCTGTTTAATGGCTTTCCAAATAGGTAGCTCCTCACCTCTGTCTTAACACCTTTCTTTGAAAAAAAAAAGGTCAAAATAACCTCTTAAATCCATAGCGTTGTCACACTTTAAATGGTTTATGAGTGATTTGGTAGCTTTCATTAAAATTATCCACTTTTATGAAAGCTCGTTCTGCTTTAGACTAAATCCTGAATTTCATGGGAGGAAATGTTCAGAGCTATGCAAGTTTGTTAGGAGAACTACCCATAATATCAAGAGCATTCATTAAATGCAGGCCTTTGATAATTAATTATCCAAGATTGTCCTTGAAAAGAAAGTGAACACATTTTTTTAGTTGCACACTACTTTGCATCTTATTTAAAGAGCAATTTACCTTGATAGTACTACAGTAATATGCTGCATAATTGTATTTGGGGTAAGGAAGTTAATTGGCTCTTTCATATTTATAGCCGATGTCCAATAAAGCAGAAAAATTTCCAAAGTGTATTGAATACAGGAGTTGGGAGGTCATGTTGCGGCTGTACAGGACATTGGTGAGGCCTCTTTTGGAATATTGAGTGTAATTCTGGTCTCCTTCCTATCGGAAGGATGTTGTGAAACTTGAAAGGGTTCAGAAAACATTTACAAGGCTGTTGCCGGGGTTGGAGGATTTGAGCTATAGGGAGGGGCTGTTTTCCCTGGAGCGTCGGAGGCTGAGGGGTGACCTTATGGAGGTTTATAAAATCATGAGGAGTGTGGATCGGTAAATGGACAAAGTCTTTTCCTTGGGGGGAGGGAGGGGTGGCGGGGAGTCCAGAACTAGAGGCATAGGTTTAGGGTGAATGGGGAAAGATATGAAAAAGACATATACGGCAACATTTTTCACGCAGAGGGTGGTACGTGTAGGGAATGACCTGCCAGAGAAAGTGGTGGAGCTAGTACAATTGCAACATTTAAAAGGCATCTGGATGGTATATGAATAAGAAGGGTTTAGAGGGATATGGGCTGGGTGCTGGCAGATGCGACTAGATTGGGTTGGGATATCTAGTCGGCATGGATGAGTTGGACCTAATGGTCTGTTTCCATGCTGTACAGCTCTGTGACTGTATAACTTTATGAATGTTTAATAAATAATTCTTCATCTACTTTACATAAAGAAGAAAACAACAGTTTTGCTCTATGGGTTTGGACAACAGCGAGTTGCCTAATAACCAATTAATGGAGTCAAGTCATACACTTACTTCTCATTCATCAACCAAATATACAGTTGATTAAACATAGATGAATATAAACAGCAAAAAATAACAATGAGTATTGGAAGAAAAATGAACAGTCAAATCCTTAATTTCCTTTTGCAAATTTACTATTGATGAAAAAGCATGGTGTGCTGTAAAGACAACAACACAACTTACTGAAATAACTTGTGGAAGCACTCTGTCACTACCTTTCCCCCACTTCGGTCAGTGAATAATTAGGGTTGAGAAATTTATCAGTCGTGATTGAATGGCGGAGCAGACTCAGTGGGCTGAATGGCCTAATTTCTGCTCCTATGTCTTATGGTTTTCTGGGACTGGCATCTGATAAAATGGGGCTGGTATCTGATGTGAGAGATGCTATTGGGATCAGTGATTTAAAGTGGCAAATTAGTTAGATACAGCAAGAGATTTTTTGGGGGCCTCACAGCAAAAGACCCTCTAAAAATCATGATATGCCTCAGATTTAAGTGGTTCTGCCGATTGGCTACCATTTGGTGGAAACTCTGAATAAACCATTATGGCAGCCAATTGAGAAAACCCCCATGCAAACTGGGCTCACATGTGCAATGTCAGCAATTTGTAAATTTGTTAATTATGTTCCATTAAAATATTCTCATTTCTACTTCTATGTTTCCAAAGCTAAAGTGACCATTTCATAAATTTCAGTTCATGAAATTATCTGATAACTGTCACCCATTTATATCTTTCAACAAGATTTCATGAGATAAACGATTATAGAATTAGTGTCTGGATATGTTGAGTATTCTTGGATGCTGAGCCAGTAATACTTTTCAAGAATTCATCGGAGGCATGTTGAAACTATTTTATATGCTTTGGGAAATGACATGGAAAAAAAATCGTAATACGCTATCACAGAGTACATGAAGTATGTAAAGAATCAATGCAGCAATTATACTCAATATTGTTCGATGTCATCCAGACAGAAAAATATGGAATATAATAATTATCCTGGCAGACTTTATTCCAGCTCTGTAATGATATATTCTGATTGTATCTGCAATTGGCAGAGGTGGTTAAGATTCCACTTATATTAGCTTGTGTATAATGTACAAATTATCACAGTATGAGTTTTAAAAACGATATATTTTCTGTATATTTCTTGCATTCAAAAGAAAAACAGCAGCTGAAATTACTGACCTAAACAGTCATTGGATAGACACAGGAGTTTTGAAAGAGAAATAGATGTCCCTTTACAAGACTTTTGCAATATCATATGTGGAAATAAATACAAGAAAGGCTCGTGAAATGCCTACCTTTGTATCCACAGGATCAAAATATAAAAGGGAAGAGTTTAAATTACAGATATACACAACGCACCTGGATTACTGGACGCATCATTTCATAAAACACATATTGGCTTTCTTGGGAGTGCAATACAGATTTATCTGGATTTTAAAAATTCATTTATGGGATGTGGAAGTCACTGGCTGGCCAGCATTTATTGCCCTTCCTTAGTTGCCCTTGAGAAGGTGGTGAGCTGCCTTCTTGAACCACTGCAATCCACCTACTTTGGTTTGACCCACAATGCCCTTGGAGAGGGAATTCCAGGATCTTGACCCAGTGACAGTGAAGAAATGGCAATATATTTCCAAGTCAGAAACTCAAAGTTGCTAGCATTTTCATGTGTGTGCCACCACCAAGCTGATGTCTTCTTCCAGATGGAAGTGGTCATGGGGTTGGAAGGTGCTGTCTGAGGATCATCAGTGAATTTCTGCAGTGTATCTGTAGGTAGTACATACAGCTCTTACTGAGTGTCAGTGGTAAAGGAAGTGGATGTGGATCTAGTGCCAATCAAGCAAGCTACTATGTCATGGATGGTGTTAAGTTTCTTGAATGGTGTTGGAGCTGCATCCATCCAGGAAAGTGGGGAGTGTTCCATCCTGACTTGTGCCTTGAAGATAATAGACAGCCTTTGAGGAGTCAGGAGGTGAGTTATTTGCCACAGTATTCCGAGCCTCTGACCTGCTCTTGTAGCTACTGTGTTTATGTGGTGAGTTCAGTTGAGTTTCTAGTCAATGGTAAGCCCCAGGATTTTGCTAGTGAGGGATTCAGTGATGGTAAAACCAATGAATGTCATTTGTGTGGTACAAATGTTACTTGCCACTTGTCAGCTTATGCCTGGATACTGTCCAGATCTTGTTGCATTTGAACATGGCTTGCTTCAGTATCAGAGAAGCTGCGAGTAATGCTGTGCATTGTGCAATCATCGACACACATACCCACCTCTGACTTTGAGAGAGGGAAGGTCATTAATGAAGCAGCTGAAGATGTTTGGATATCATGGGGTAGGTTACCAAGAGACATTGAATTAAATAGAGTTGTCTTCTCTGGAGTTCAGAAAATTAAGGAGTGATTTGATTGAAATTTTCAATGTATTAAGAAGGGGTATAGTTTGGTAGAGAGACAAGAACTATGTTTTTACGAAGACAAAGGCAAAATACTGCTGGTGATGGAGATTTGAAAGAAGAACACAAAGTGCTGGAAACTTCTGGTCCAGTAGCATCTGTCGAGAGAGAAAAAAACTTGATGTTTTCAATTCAATAAGGCCCTTTTCTGGGTTTGCAGAATTAATCCAGGACTTTCTACTAATCTACTAATTCCTATTTATTGGGTGGTCTAGGACAGGGGTCTTCAGCCTAAAAAAATGGAGACAGATCTTTCAGGAGTGTAGTTAAGAAACATTAGAAAACACATAAAGGAAGGGGAAGTCTGAGCTTCCAACAGATGGTGTTTTGTTGACCAACCATTATTTGGAAATCTGAAAATGATCTAAAGTTTCTGTCAACCAAAGGGAGTAAGAGATGTTGCGAAAAGGCATTTAGATGTAATTTTATCTGAAGTTATGAATGGAGTCAGTGAAAGTCAGACCATCTAATATAAAACTTCAAGGTCTCGAGGCACAGATCTTCAGGTGTCTGAATAAATTATCACAGACTTAGTCACAGAGGATAAAATGTCAATGAAACACTTTGATTTCACTGAGGGATCAGAGTGCTTGATTGTTGAGCAGAAAAGCATGTATTCATCTTGGTCGATTAGAGTGAGAGGATGCAGCACTTGAGAAATAAAATGGGACAGAATTTTGACAAGAATTTTCAAAGCTTCAAGAAAAATGAAGCATGAACATTACATTACTCTGCAAAAGATGTGAACTTAGCTGCTTTTATACTCCTGGAAATTTCATGATCCTTTGATGTGAAAAGTAAAATCTGTTCGAATTAAAATGGTGTCATAATGTTTTCACACAGCCCACACTCAGACCTAGTAAATGTTCACAAGGCAATGGAAAACTAAAATGTGTTGTGATGTTATAGACTTCAGAACTTTAATAATTGTTCATAGATTGAATGAATCAACAAAGATAAACTGTTACACTCGAAACCAGCAGCAGTAGCTCTGTCTGAAATAAACTTTTAAAGACAAGGGCAACTTATACAGGAATTGAAAGCAATTAATCATGTCTGGGAATGGAGGCTACATGACCAAAACTGAATGCTTTATTGCCACAAAGGACAATTGATTGCCCTGCAGAAGGTTTTAAGATTAAATATAGGAGGGCTGTGTTTTCAAACAGACAGTTAGTACCAAGCTGCAGACTTGCAGTAACTTGGATGAAAGAACTTATAAAATCATCAATAATGATTTGAAGGTAGAAAATCTGTATAAGAATTGAATACCAGAGATCCATTTTTATCTGAACTTCAAAGAACAATGCAGGACAGAGATTGAACCTTGGATACTTCTGGAGACAGACACTTTTGCTTGAAATCCTGGCCAGGTTCCACCATTAATCTGGTCATATGTTGTGAGGCTTAATTTACTTACTTGAGGTGTCTTATTTTGGTTGCTACATAAAATAAAGTTTAAATCATTGTTTCAGTGTTCGGTTGTCTTTGAGATTTCTTAATAAATAGCCTAGTTAAAGATAGCATGTAGTGATTCACCCACAAAGAAGTCAGAACAGAAATCCACTCAGTTTTGTTTGTCATGGTAGTTTAGCAAAATTAGCGCACACAAATCTTTCACAAACCTGGATGCTAACATTGGCTTTCAAAGGATAACCTTGGATTGGTGACTATTTTTATTATAACATTCATGTGGCAAAATGTGAATCATCTGCATTCGATTTCTCCTCTGCACCAGAGATTTTTCAAAGGGCAATGTCTCAAATCCTGGAAGGGAAATGGGTAGCCATTAGCCATATGGACGACATCCCAGAAAAATCAAAAAGGAACATGGATCCAAGGAAAATAAGAATCATCAGTGAATTTCTGGCTCGAAAGTGAGTACATAAGCATGGCATATTAAATGGGAACATTTATCCTAAACTTTACTCAAACCATTAGAGAGCTTGAGAAAAGTTCAGATATGGTATTGGAGTCAGGAACGGACTTCGGCTTCTGAAATAAAATTAAGGAGACATTACCGATTATCTTGCATACAATAATTCAGGCTTGTTATCCACAGTACTAGCACCACTCCTTATTAAAGTAGAAAGTGGTAGATCGCAATAGCCTATGTATTTTATGCAGGAATTTTTGATGGAGACTGAAGTCGCAATGGAGAGGAAGGTTTTGGTAGTTACATGGGGATCTTTACAGCTCACAGGCAACACTTTGGGACTAAAAGTCCAGGACAATACAGGTCACTCACCTTTGGTAATGTAAAGAGACTGAAAAAAGTCTCAAAAATACCCCTATTAAACTTCAAGCAAAAGGCAATGAACTATTCCATAGTAGTTCCTCGTGTCTCAGGCAAGGCACAGGTAACAGGCAGATGTACTCTCAGGCAGCGAAGGATCAAACAGATAAAAGATCTTATTTTCGTATCAGTGATCATGTCTTAATCTATGGCTATAACCAAGGTTTTACTGACATCATGGGGAAGGTCAGACAAATTTGTGCAGCTCAAAATCTGACAAGGAATGGATAAAGGTCAGACAGCTCTATCTGTGAGGGTGAGCAAATCAAGTGTTGAAGAAGGCAATGAGTAGGAATTAACTTTGAAAGATTTTTTGAAGTATAATATCTTAGGCTCTGCAATAAAGAGTTTTATTTGATCACCTACTATTTACAGATGTAAATAAAGAAAGGTTATGCTACATAGAAGTTAAAGTGCCTTACTTAAAGATAAGGAGCAAGCAGCCTCAGGGACAGTGTATGTGCAGGCAGCCACAACCTGAGATACTGAAATTCTGATATTGTAAGGTATACAGGTAGCAGTATAATAAAATAAATCTATTCCACCTCCTGCTACCCCAACATGCCTGACACTGTTCTTCTTATTAAGTTTGGGGCATTTATGCAGAGAATGGATTTTATATTAAAATTATCCATGTAATTTACATAAAATTGGTTCATGACATCCCTGTGGATAGGGACAACTCAGTAGACTCAAAATTAATAAATATTTAGAGGCACAATTCAGTTCAAGTCACATATTCATTCAAATAACAGAAACAATGGTAATATTCAAAATTGACTATCCAGCTACATAAAGCCATTCCAAAATGCATATCCAACAGCATGTCACATTCAATAACATTTATAGTTGAATTGTTCTAAGTTGAGTGTTGTTCAGGAACATATAAATTAGGAGCAGGAATAGGTGTTTGGCACCTTTGACCTTCTCTAATATGATATGGGAGATCCCTTTGGCACCTCACTTCAACATTCCAACCTACCTTTGGTGATTTCTGAGTCCTTTACGAATCAAGAATTCATTTATCTCTGCCTTAAAAATGTCCAATGATTCTGCAGCCATCATCCACTGGGGAAGAAACAGACTAACAATCCTCTGAGAGAAAACTATTGTCCAAAGTTTGGCTGTAAATGGCAGACCTATTATTTTTAAACTATGCCTCCTGGTTCTAGTCTCTACCACAAGGGAAAACATCTTTTGAGCATTTACCCAGTCATTTCCTCAGGGATCTGATTGTCTCAATAAGATATTCTCTTATTCTTACAACCTCCAATATATACAGATCGAGCCTGTCCACTCTTTCTTTTTTTAAAATAACATTCTTATCTACCAAATGTCAAATTTATGTCCGCTCACTGAAGGAATGCTAGAGGTAGTTCATGCATTTTCAACACCTTTCCTTTCTATCCAGCTGATTAAGAAGGCAAATGGAATATTGTCCTTCATTGCCAGAGGGATGGAGTTTACAAACAGGGAGGTTATGCTGCAACTATATACAGTGCTGGTGAGGCCACACCTGGTGTGCCTATGTCCAGTTTTGGTTTCCTTACTTGAGAAATGATGCACTGGCATTGGAGGGGATGCAGAGGAGATTCACTAGATTGATTCTGGAGTTGAGAGGGTTGGAATATAAGGAGAAATTGGATTATATCATTGGAATTTAAAAGAATTAGGGCAGATCTTATGGAAACATATACAATTATGAAGGGTATAGATAAGGTAGGAGCAGGGAGATTGTTTCCAATGGCCGGTGAAACTAGAACGAGGGTGGATAGCTTCAAAATAAGGGGAAGCAGATTTCAGACTGAGTTGAGGAGTGATTTTTTTTCACCCAAAGGGTTGTGAATCTGTGGAATTCCCTGCCCAGTGAAGCAGTTGAGGCTACCTCATTGCATGTTTTTGAGGCAAAGTTAGGTTTTTGAATAGTAAGGGAATTAAGTGTTATTATGAGCAGGTGGAAAAGTGGAGCTGAGTGCACAAAAAGATCCTACTGAATGGTGGAGCAGGCTTGAGGGACCAGATGGCCTACTCCTGCTCCTAGTTCTTGTGTTCGTATCTATCTTAGTGCCATGACCAAATTTAACAAACGTACATTTGGATTCCTTCATCCAAGTCACTAATATAAATCAGAAATACTTGAGGTACCTCCAACTGGCTACAGCTTGCCAACTTGAAATGCTCCTTTTATGCTTGCTTTCTGTTTCTTGTTTGCTTAGCAATCCTCTGTCCACACAAATGTTGCATCCTACACCATGAACTCTTAATTTACATATAAACATGTAATGTGTTATCTTGTCAAATGCTTTCTGGAGATTGAAGTGCGGCCAGTTCACAGGTTCTCCTTTATCTAAAACGTTAATTACTCCTTCAAAATCACCAATACATTTGTCAGACATTTTCCTTTCACAAAACAATGTTGACTCTACCCAATTACATTGAAATTTTATAAGTGATGAGCTGTATCCCCCTTTTTATTGCACTATGCTGTGTTCTAATAAATTAAGTATCAGTATCCAAAACTGCTTGGAAAAGCTACAGAGTAATTGCAAAGCTATAGAAACCAGGCATTTTCAAATGTGCAACCAACTTGACCATTGTGCATCCCATTTGTTTGGTAAAATTATAAAATAACTGCTTGGAGGGAACAGCTTTCTCCTGTATTTTAATGTCTTCAGTTACTGCCAGAAAATGGAATGGCAATAGTTTTCAACTATGGTCTCATTTTCAGTGAACTTCTTCTGTGTTCTTGAAATAAGAATAGTAATGCCAACCAAGTAGGATCATGGAAGCAGCACCTACTTTTGCACTGACCACCAAAACAGAGGTTTTCCTCCATGTCCCACTTCCAATTGGAAAGGTAATTTAGCTGAAGCATGTCACAAGTGATAACACACAGCATTACCATTCTTGGGATGTCGACCTTTAACATGAAGTATAATTCATGACCAAATTCTGTTACATCAAGACTCACTTAGGAAATCATTCAGATTTAATGTTTGTTGATGTCTTGATGCACTTCATGATATGCACCTTTTGTTTTGTAAATTTTAAGTGCAGCTTCTGCTGATTAATTTCCACTCAATATTATTTATTGCTTCAAAGGTAGCAGTGATTAGACTGCAAATTTATTCTTTATGATGTGACTGATATAACAGTTTTCAAAAGAAAAAGAAAGTGTGCTCGTTACTTCATTAAAGAGAAAATTAGGGTTGGTGATTGAATGGAAGTGGGTAGGCTAGGTTGTGATGAATTGTGATGGTGCAAACAGAGGTCATTTGGCCCACCTTGCCTGCACTGATTCTTCAAATGAGCATCAAAGTTGGAGTCATGGTTTCAGCATTCTCCAAGCAGCTTTGTCTCATTATCGTGAAAATCAAATGTCATACGGGTGCATGGGTAAGGTGAGAATTTCACTGAAGTGAGTGGGTAAAGTGCAGACTGCGTGCTGTGTGGAGATAGGTGAATAGATTGGTCAGGATGGGGATGAGGAAGAGGTAAAGGAATGGGAAGTATGATCACGGATCAGAACTTTCTGTTGATGAACTTATTCAGTTACCCAATATGAGACCAGTATTTTGTGTCTGACATTTCCTGGGACACTATTCAGGTAAATAAATCAGAACTGTTGAAGTTTTGGACTCTATCTTAGAGTTTATGGGGAATTATCCATTGGTAGTTGAGCTGGGACTTCCATGGGGGTTCAACACATTAGATCATACATTGGATTTCCAATCTGGAGACAAGAAGCATTGAATCAAAGTGTTAAATATCAACAAAAGATGGAGCATCAAAATTACTGATGCAGTAGATTGCCTGGTGGATAAGCTTGCTTACTGTTCCATTCTATTCTCATGCACTAATTGTGACTCTGCTTTCACCTTTCCTTAAGGTTTACCCTCACTAATCATTTACTATACTCTGACTTTATTCAGTAAATTATCGTCTATGGAATGTTCATAGAGTAGAGAAACTGATTTAATTAGCCAAACAAGTCTGCTGCTAAAATTGCTTTCAATGTTATTCATTACTTCAAAGGTAGCAGTGATTACACTATAGCTTTACTGCTTATGAGGTGGCTGACATCAGCAGCTTATCCCATGTGAGCGAGCTAGTCCAGTCTGCACTCAGACTCAATCTCAGATCCATACAGTACCTTTTAGATATTCCTCTGGGCTTTACTGTGGTCCTGGTAATAAAACAGCAGAATGGAAATGACAGCAGTTTGTGTGTGAAAAGGTGACCACCGAATGGCTTCATCTGAATGGAGTCTGATTTTTCACTATGAGATGCTTGCAGCTTGGAGAATACTGAAGCCATTACTCCAACGTTTACCAGCTGCTGAGCCCTCAGTATTAAAATGTCAAAGATTATGTATTTTCTCTGCTGTGCTGCATATATGCTGTGTACAACTTGGTCACCTTAGGCTTATGAAAAGGATCTCTTGGGCACTTGTCAGCCAGAATGCATGTTGCTTTGAAGTTAGAAATATCTTTGGAAGCACAGGTCCACTTGCTGTGACCTGAGCGGTCATAGCTGCAACAAACTAATTTCCCTGAATTTTTTAAAAGGCCAAAGCTGATCTCTGAACCCAATACCCATTTGAACACTCCCACGCACTCCTATTTTGTGTGCCTAAAGCCTCTTGACAAAAACTCATCCCACTCATTATCACAATGTTATAGAATCTGTACACAACTCAATGTATGTATCATACAACCTACTAACCATCATATGATCCTAAGAAAATGATCTTTTCTACTGATTAATAAAAAGATATACGATTTCTGTCAGCATGCAAAGTAGATTAAATGAACTTCAATTGACAGTTCGTATAACTCAATTGCACAAAGTGAACGAAAGACATACTTTGATATTAATTGTTCTGTCATTCTTTCCCACATTGTTACAGCTGGTTGCACACAATTATATGCCCCTTGGATCAGCATTGTTTTCTTTTTCTTTGGGCTGGTCCTTTTGTTTTAATCTTGGTATGGATTTGAACAACTATGTCAAGTGCTGACACAAACAGAAAACAGAACAAACAATATTTCTGAAGACAACAGAAAATTAATCAGTTAGGCGTGAATATTCAAAAAACTTAGGGAATGATTCCTTCGAATTATCGTTGTGCATAGCTTTATAGATGACTGGAAATTGCTGCAAACATATTTTAAATTGGTTGTCGGCCAGTGTATGCTACTTCACAATCACTGAAGTGTCAGAGAAGCTTTTTCAATTATCAATTTACTGTTGGTTATGTATTCAAGTGCATGATTATTTGCATTCCCTGATGAAGAATGGTTCAAAGCAGTTCAGCCTGTAGTTAGCACATAGTTGCTGGAAAAAGAACTCTCAAGGAAACAGGACAAGTATTTGATTTTGCCTGAAGATACCAAAAAGGCAACAAACATTGGTTGAGTTTCTATGTCTGGCAGTAACAGCAAAGTCAGCTTAAGGGCTGTTTTCAAAATTTCAGAATTGTTACTGCACAGGAAGAATCCATTGAGCAAATTGCATCAGTCACAGCTGCCCAAATAAATTTCCTGTCTTTTTCTAAAACCGTGCATGTTGTTATTCTTAATTTTCATATGACCGTCTAATTTCCATTTGAATGTCTCAATTGAAGGTATCATCATACTGGGGGGGAAAGTGAGGACTGCAGATGCTGGAGATCAGAGCTGAAAATGTGTTGCTGGAAAGGCGCAGCAGGTCAGGCAACATCCAAGGAGCAGGAGAATCGATGTTTCGGTCATGAGCCCTTCTTCAGGAATGAGGAAAGTGTGTCCAGCAGGCTAAGATAAAAGGTAGGGAGGAGGGACTTGGGGGAGGGGCGTTGAAGATGCGATAGGTGGAAGGAGGTCAAGGTGAGGGTGATAGGCCAGAGTGGGAGTGGGGGCGGAGAGGTCAGGAAGAAGATTGCAGGTTAGGAAGGCGGTGCTGAGTTCAAGGGATTTGACTGAGACAAGGTGGGGGGAGGGGAAATGAGGAAACTGGAGAAATCCGAGTTCATCCCTTGTGGTTGGAGGGTTCCAAGGCGGAAGATGAGGCGCTCTTCCTCCAACGGTCATGTTGCTATGGTCTGACGATGGAGGAGTCCAAGGACCTGCATGTCCTTGGTGGAGTGGGAGGGGGAGTTGAAGTGTTGAGCCATGGGGTGGTTGGGTTGGTTGGTCCGGGTGTCCCAGAGGTGTTCTCTGAAACGTTCCGCAAGTAGGCGGCCTGTCTCCCCAATATAGAGGAGGCCACATGGGGTGCAGCGGATGCAGTAAATGATGTGTGTGGAGATGAAGGTGAATTTGTGGTGGATATGGAAGGATCCCTTGGGGCCTTGGAGGGAAGTAAGGGGGAAGGTGTGGGCGCAAGTTTTGCATTTCTTGCGGTTGCAGGGGAAGGTGCCGGGAGTGGAGGTTGGGTGTGTGTGTGTGTGTGTGTGTGTGTGTGGGGTGGGGGGTGGGGGGCGGGGACCTGACGAGCACACTGCTGGACACTTTCCTCATTCCTGAAGAAGGTATCATCATACTGACAGGCAGTGCATTCCAGAACTTCACCAAATCTGGAAATGGCTTCACAAACCATTCGGCCCCTCGAGTCTGTCTGCCATTTACTTAATTACCATGGGGCCCCATGACAAACCTTTCCCTGACTGAAAAAAAATTATTAAGTCTTACGCTCTCATTCTTACCATTCAGCCCATAGTTTATCCATCTTTCTTCAGGCTTTTTATTTCCATGAGCTGTAACTTTTCTCACAAGTCTTGTGTGCCATTGTATCATTGTATCTGGAAGACCACATTTCATTGGAAAAATCCTTAAGTTAGTTAAACACGAGTTTATCTTATGAAAGCTTGCTGGCTCTCTTGAATTAACCTACATTTTTCAAGGTGATGATTAATTGCGCCCAAATTATTGTTTCCAGAGAAAAAACATAAATGACTGGAGAAGCTCTCGCATTTCTACTCACATGGGATGGTAGAAGTTTGGAATTCTCTTCACAAAGAACAGTGGAAGACAGATCAGTTGTTAATTCTGGATCTGAAATAGGCAAATCTTTGTGAAGTAAAGATGTTGAGGGGTATGATAAAAGGTGTCTATCTGGAGTTAGGCCACAGATCAGGCATGATCTCACTGAATGGCAGAACAGAGGTGGGAGGCTGAATGGCTAACGCCCCATATCTCTAACTCAGCCTTTCTGGCAGAGTCTGTGGAGAGAAAGCAGCATTAATGTTTTGAGTTAAATGATCCTTCTCCCTTTTTAATTAGGAACCCATGTCATGATGCGACCTAGGGTGTTGTGGCAGGTAAGAGACATGGAAGGAGGTGTTCATGCTCTAACATTGTTGAGTTTGATGTTGACTCGCGGAAGCCACAAGGTCTCCAAGCATAAAATGAACTGTTGTCCTCCTGGTTTGCGTTGAGCCTCGCTGGAGCACTGCAGCAAGCTTGAGACAGAGATGTTGGCCAGGAAGCATGGTGGTCTGTTGAAGTGACAGGCAACTGGAAGCTTGGGGCCATTTTTTATAGACAGCTTGGTGTCCTGCAAAGTGGTCACCCTGTCTGTGTTTCAACTCCCCAGTGGCAGAGGAGACTATATCGTGAACAACAAATACAGTGTACCGGATTGAGTGAAGTAAAGGTAAATTGTTGCTTCACCTGGAAGGTATTTCTGGAGCTTTCGATAGTGAAGAGGGAGGTGGTAAGAGGGCAGGTGTCCCTAGACTAGAAACATGAGCTCTTATTTCTCTTTCCACAAGTGGTACATAGAACATAGAACATAGAACAATACAGCACAGAACAGGCCTTTCAGCCTACGATGTTGTGCTGAACATTTGTCCTAGCTTAAGCACCCATCCATGTACCTATCCAATTGCCGCTTAAAGGTCGCCAATGATTCTGACTCTGCCACTCCCACAGGCAGCGCATTCCATGCCCCCACCACTCTCTGGGTAAAGAACCTATCCCTGACATCCCCCCTATACCTTCCACCCTTCACCTTAAATTTATGTCCCCTTGTAACACTCTGTTGTACCCGGGGAAAAAGTTTCTGACTGTCTACTCTATCTATTCCCTGATCATCTTATAAACCTCTATCAAGTCACCCCTCATCCTTCATCGTTCCAATGAGAAAAGGCCTAGCACTCTCAACCTATCCTCGTACGACCTATTCTCCATTCCAGGCAACATCCTGGTAAATCTTCTCTGCACCCTCTCCAAAGCTTCCACATCTTTCCTAAAGTGAGGCGACCAGAACTGCACACAGCACTCCAAATGTGGCCTTACCAAGGTCCTGTACAGCTGCAACATCACTTCACGATACTTGAATTCAATCCCTCTGCTAATGAAGGCTAATACACTATAGGCCTTCTTACAAGCTCTATCCACCTGAGTGGCAACTTTCAAAGATCTATGAACATAGACCCCAAGATCCCTCTGCTCCTCCACCTTACGAAGAACCCGACCGTTAACCCTGTATTCTGCATTCTTATTTGTCCTTCCAAAATGGACAACCTCACACTTGACAGGGTTGAGCTCCATCTGCCACTCCTCAGCCCAGCTCTGCATCATATCTCAGTCTCTTTGCAGCCGACAACAGCCCTCCTCACTATCCACAACTCCACCAATCTTCGTATCATCTGCAAATTTACTGACCCACCCTTGGACTCCCTCTTCCAAGTCATTAATAAAAATTACAAACAGCAGAGGACCCAGAACTGATCCCTGCGGAACTCCACTTGTAACTGGGCTCCAGGCTGAATATTTACCATCTACCACCACTTTCTGACTTCGACCGGTTAGCCAGTTTTCTATCCAACTGGCCAAATTTCCTTCTATCCCATGCCTCCTGACTTTCTGCATAAGTCCACCATGGGGAACCTTATCAAATGCCTTACTAAAATCCATGTACATGACATCCACTGCTCTACCCTCATCCACATGCTTGGTCACCTCCTCAAATAATTCAATAAGACTTGTAAGGCAAGACCTACCCTTCACAAATCCGTGCTGGCTGTCCCTAATACCACTCCCCACCTCTTCCTCCGCTACATATACACCGGCACCACTCCCCACCTCTTCCTCCACCTCTTCCTCCGCTACATATACACCGGCACCACTCCCCACCTCTTCCTCCGCTACATATACACCGGCACCACTCCCCACCTCTTCCTCCGCTACATATACACCGGCACCACTCCCCACCTCTTCCTCCGCTACATTGATGACTGCATTGGTGCCACCTCGTCCTCCCGCGAGGAGGTTGAGCAATTCATCAACTTCACCAACACATTCCACCCTGACCTTAAATTTACCTGGACCATCTCTGACACCTCCCTCCCCTTCCTGGACCTCTCCATCTCCATCAGTGACGACCGACTTGACACTGACATTTTCTACAAACCCACCGACTCCCACAGCTACCTGGATTACACCTCTTCCCACCCTACCTCTTGCAAAAATGCCATCCCGTATTCCCAATTCCTCCGCCTCCGCCATATCTACTCCCAGGAGGAGCAGTTCCACCATAGAACACACCAGATGGCCTCCTTCTTTAGAGAACGCAATTTCCCTTCCCACGTGGTTAAAGGTGCCCTCCAACGCATCTCATCCACATCCCGCACCTCCGCCCTCAGACCCAACCCCTCCAACCGCAACAAGGACAGAACGCCCCTGGTGCTCACCTTCCACCCTACCAACCTTCGCATAAACCAAATCATCCGCCGACATTTCCGCCACCTCCAAACAGACCCCACCACCAGGGATATATTTCCCTCCCCACCCCTCTCCGCTTTCCACAAAGACCGTTCCCTCCGTGACTACCTGGTCAGGTCCACGCCCCCCCTACGACCCACCCTCCCATCCTGGCACTTTCCCCTGCCACCGCAGGAACTGTAAAACCTGCACCCACACCTCCTCCCTCACCTCTATCCAAGGCCCTAAAGGAGCCTTCCACATCCATCAAAGTTTTACCTGCACATCCACTAATATCATTTATTGTATCCGTTGCTCCCGATGCGGTCTCCTCTACATTGGGGAGACTGGGCGCCTCCTAGCAGAGGGCTTTAGGGAACATCTCCGAGACACCCGCACCAATCAACCAAATCGCCCCGTGGCTCAACATTTCAACTCCCCCTCCCACTCTGCCGAGGATATGGAGGTGCTGGGCCTCCTCCACCGCCGCTCCCTCACCACCAGACGCCTGGAGGAAGAACGCCTCATCTTCCGCCTCGGAACACTTCAACCCCAGGGCATCAATGTGGATTTCAACAGTTTCCTCATTTCCCCTTCCCCCACCTCATCCTAGTTTCTAACCTCCAGCAACTCGATCCCCTGACTTGTCCGGACTTGTCCGACCTGCCCAGCTCCTTTTCCACCTATCCACTCCACCCTCTCCTCCCTGACCTATCACCTTCATCTCCTTCCCCACTGACCTATTGTACTCTATGTTACTCTCTCCCCACCCCCACCCTCCTCTAGCTTATCTCTCCACGCTTCAGGCTCTCTGCCTTTATTCCTGATGAAGGGCTTTTGCCCGAAACGTCGATTTTGCCTGTCCTCGGATGCTGCCTGAATTGCTGTGCTCTTCCAGCACCACTGATCCAGAATCTGGTTTCCAGCATCTGCAGTCATTGTTTTTACCTAATCAAGCAGTGTCTTTCCAGATACTCATAAATCCTATCCCTCAGTACCCTTTCCATTACTTTGCCTACCACCGAAGTAAGACTAACTGGACTGTAATTTCCGGGGTTATCCCTATTCCCTTTTTTGAACAGGGGCACAACATTCGCCACTCTCCAGTCCCCTGGTACCACCCCCGTTGACAGTGAAGACAAAAAGATCATTGCCAACGGCTCTGCAATTTCCTCTCTTGCTTCCCACATAATCCTAGGATATATCCCGTCAGACCCAGGGGACTTGTCTATCCTCAAGTTGTTCAAAATGCCCAACACATCTTCCTTCCTAACAAGTATCTCTTCTAGCTTACCAGTCTGTTTCACACTCTCCTCTTCAACAATACAGTCCCTCTCGTTTGAACATACTGAAGAAAAGTACTCATTCAAGACCTCTCCTATCTCTTCCGACTCAATACACAGTCTCCCACTACTGTCCTTGATCGGACCTACCCTCGTTCTCGTCATTCTCATGTTTCTCACATACGCATAAAATGCCTTTGGGTTATCCTTGATCCTATCCGCCAAAGATTTTTCATGCCGTCTCTTAGCTCTCCTAATTCCTTTCTTCAGCTCCCTTCTGGCTATCCTATATCCCTCCAACGCTCTGTCTGAACCTTGTTTCCTCAACCTGATGTAAGCCTCCTTCTTCCTCTTTACAAGACTTTCAACATCCCTCGTCAACCAAGGTTCCCTCACATGACCATCTCTTTTCTGCCTGACAGGTACATACATATCAAGGACACGTTGTATTTGTTCCTTGAAAAAGTTCCACATTTCCACGACATCCTTCCCTGACAGCCTATACTCCCAACTTATGCTCCTCAGATCCTGTCTTACAGCATTGTATTTACCCTTCCCCCAATTGTAAAACCTGCCCTGTTGCATGCACCTATCTCTCTCCATAACCAAGGTGAAAGTCACAGAATTATGGTCACCATCACCAAAATGTTCACCCACTAACAAGCCCATCACTTGTCCCGGTTCGTTACCAAGTACCAAATCCAATATGGCCTCCCCTCTGCTCGGACAATCTACATACTGAGTTCGAAAAGCTTCCTGGACACACTGCACAAACACCGCTCCATCCAATCTACTTGATCTAAAGAGCTTCCAATCAATATTTGGGAAGTTGAAATCGCCCATGACTACTACCCTGTGGCTTCTGCACCTTTCCAAAATCTGTTTCCCAATCTGTTTCTCCACATCTTTGCTGCTATTGGGGGGCCTATAGTAAACACCCAACAAGGTGACTGCACCTTTCCTATTTCTGACTTCAGCCCATACTACCTCCATAGGCAGATCCCCCTCCATCTGCCTTTCTGCAGCCGTGATACCATTTCTAATTAGCAACGCCACCCCCCCCTCCTTTTTTACCACCCTCCCTAATCTTACTGAAACATCTGTAACCAGGAACCTCCAACAACCACGTTTCCGTGATGGCCACAACATCGTAGTCCCAGGTACCGATCCATGCCTTAAGTTCACCCACCTTATTTCTGATACTCCTTGCGTTGAAGTATACACACTTGAACCCATCTCTGTGTCCGCAAGTATTCCCTGTCAGTGCTACCTTCTCCACAGCCTCCCTACATTCTTGGACATCCTAACAAATAGCTAGCCTACTTGCTGGACTACAAGTCCGGATCCCATCCCCCTGCCAAATTAGTTTAAACTCCCCCGAAGAGTGCTTGCAAACCTACCTCCCAGGATATTGGTGCCAGACGTTTCTCCAGCAATTCCTGTTTTTGTTTTGGATCTCCAGCAGCCGCAGTTCTGCTTTTATTTTATTGTTTCTAGATGTTTACAACACACATAAGTTAGTTGCTTGGCTTAGGCTACATCCTTTTTTGATCAAAGGCATGAATGTTTACAATTCTTCAGTTCTCTGGCATCAGCCCTGAGTCTAACGAAGACTGAATAATTATTTCCAGGCTTCTCAGACTCTCACCAACCTTCTCAATGCCCACAATTAAGTACTGCATGTTATCTGGTGGGTCATAATTCTAACACATCCTCTTTCCCTCCTCAGTGAAATGTGGGGTCAAAGTGTGGCATCTTTTGGTCCAGTCACCAGCATCCAAGTTTGGCCAAGGACTTACATTATTAAAATGTACTCATAACAAGGTTTCCTCCCTTCTTTTATCCACAAGTATTCAGATTTTTTACTAGATCATCCCTGTTAAACCTTACGACATCTCTCATACCCCACTAGGTGGGCAATTCAGATTTTAATTTGTGTTGTCAGCCATTGTGTAATGGTCCTAATTATCCTGGTACAGAGCCTTAACTGCAGCTTTCAGATCCATGTCCTCACTGGTTAACTGATTCTGCCACATCTCTTGCAGGTACTTCTTGTTCATTTTCCAAATCAATTCTTTCACACTGACATATGGAACTGCGTCATATAGAGTCATAGAGTCAAAGAGACGTACAGCATGGAAACAGACCTTTCGGTCCAACCTGTCCATGCCGACCAGATATCCCAACCCAATCTAGTCCCACCTGCCAGCACCCGGCCCATATCCCTCCAAACCCTTCCTTTTCATATACCCATCCAAATGCCTCTTAAATGTTGCAATTGTACCAGCCTCCACCACATCCTCTGGCAGCTCATTCCATACACGCACCACTCTCTGCATGAAAAAGTTGCCCCCTAGGTCTCTTTTATATCTTTCCCCTCTCACCCTAAATCTATGCCCTCTTAGTTCTGGACTCCCCGGCCCCAGGGAAAAGACTTTGTCTATTTATCCTATCCATGCCCCTCATAATTTTGTAAACCTCTATAATGTCACCCCTCAGCCTCAGATGCTCCAGGGAAACAGTCCCAGCCTGTTTAGCCTCTCCCTATAGCTCAAGTCCTCCAACCCTGGCAACATCCTTGTAAATCTTTTCTGAACCCTTTCAAGTTTCACAACATCTTTCCGATAGGAAGGAGACCAGAATTGCATGCCACATTCCAACAGTGGCCTAACCAATGTCCTGTGCAGCCGCAACATGACCTTCCAACTCCTATACTCAATACTCTGACCAATAAAGGAAAGCATACCAAATGCCGTCTTCACTGTCCTATCTACCTGCGACTCACTTTCAAGGAGCTATGAATATGCATTAAGGTCCTCTGAAAACCTTTTCTCTAAATCAGCTGGCCATCATTTGAGTGCAGCCTTGTCTTCCCAGAAGACCTTCTTTTCCCCCTGTGCCTCACACAGAGGCCTGAACTTTTTTGCCTTTTTACTGAGCTGCCTTTTGGCTTCTTACCAAAACTGACTTGCTGCAGGTCATGGATCCTCTAGGGGGAGCTAGACAAACTCTGTACCACTCCACAAGATAAAGTTGTCTTGAGTGCCATCATAAAGATGCTTTAGACTCTACTGAGAGTTGGGTATTACCTGCGCTGATGAAGGATAGCTGGCCAGGCTTTAGTCTCTCAGCGATGTGCATATCCTTCTTCTCTGATTTTGAGCTCAGGGTTCTGCCTGAGTGATGGCTATTGTCCACAATATCATCAATGCTTTTATATGTCTTTTCTTGATCCTTCATAATTCTCCATTTTCTCCTGACATCACCCCTCCCCTGCTCACCTCCTGACTCTAAGATTGTCCATCCAAGGCTCATATAGATGGGACCCAATGCTTCATTGTCCACCCTTCTCAGTTTGATTTAATAGCCTTGATAACCTCAAAGATTGAGAAGCCCCTTCCACCAGATGCCTATTTGATCAGGAATGTCTTGCTCTGCCTTGCACAGTAGATTATTCTTCCTGTGAAGTTGGCCTCTTTACCATCATGCTTAGAGACACTTCGCTGTTAACTAAGTACAGTGTAGGAATTTAGATGGAGCCATAAAATTACAGTTGGTTGTCAAACTGGTTGAGTTCCTAAAGAGCTTAAGATGCAGTAATACGAGTGAGAAATGATCATCTGTCCAATCAATATCCCTTTAGTGGAAAAGAGGAGTATAGTAGGATGTGTAGCAGATGACCAATTTGATTTAATCTATTATATATCATTGTTCCAAGTTAAAATTACACTTGATGTTAATCAATATTAATGCTCTGTTTGTGGACAGGTTGCTTTTGGTGTTCAGCAGGAATTGGAGCTCAGGTTATTGCAGTTCACAATCTTTGTCGAGAATTAAGGCAAAGATTTTCAAAGGCACTCTTGAAAGAATACATAAAGCAAAATGCTAGTGTGAGGACTTCTTTGATACATCAAATTATATTGGCTCTGAATGTTTTGGACTTAACAGTCTCATATCCAGGTAATATCTTTTAGTTCATAAAGTATTGTGGGATGCTCTTGACTCAGGCAACATCATGCATGTGCAAACTATGTAAACATGAGTATGAAAGGTTGCGAAATGGTTTTATATTTCGCAAATTGGATTTAAGGGCTTCCTTGTGAGTTATTACTTTAGCTGTTGCTAAAATGAATAAATAATTCTTTTATGATATAGTAGGTCCAGAAATGTTCTGATCAAATGATTTACTTGCACTAGTTTTGCAATAAAGCCAATAGAACTGCTCATGAAGTGACATGTCCAATTCATTTACTTTGTGAGCTATTTTGATGTTCTGCTTTAACATTGAATAGATATCAGATCACTTCTTATTACTGTGAAGACATTGTGAAATGTCTTGTAAGCCATCAAGTTCCACCATATTTCCCTTGTGATGTAATTTATTTATACCGTCGGCTATTTATGTAAAATTGAGTCTGATTTTGAAGTTTTGGGATCTTTCAAAATGATTGAATGTGTCATCAAAAATGAGAATTTTCTGATGGGATTTAGTGCATTCAATCACACATACATTACAATTTTCAGTAGATGATCTGGCAGTTAAATAATTGAAAAGTTAATTTCCCCACTTTCATCTGTTTGTGGTCTGAACAGACACTTAAATCATCAGCAATCCATTGCACATCAATGTCAGAATACAGTTGCATTAGATCTTGATGAAAGCATTAATTAATCCAGTAATCTAACAGCAGTGAAAGAGGCATTTCAAAATTTTGATGAGATTTCTAAATTTGCATGATTTCACATGTCAGATTTTGAAAGTTAAACTTATATTATGACTAGGTCAGGAGTGGTGAACTGACTCCTTTATCCTCTTCACTCCAGCATTGAGTACGGTATAGATTGAAGTTAAAAGGGAGGTGGTATTACCAATTTAATAAATATATACCCCACTGTGCATAATGTGGCAGAAGATATAAACCAGCCAACGTTCTTGAAAGAAAAATATTTCATTCTAAAACTGACTGAAGCAAACATATAAAATTTGTTAAGATAAATGTATAAGCACAAACAACAAAAAACTGCACACAATGCGACAAACTACGAAATTAAAACTGTTCAATTCTGTAGTATCAGATCGTTGTTGGGTGATAAGTCAAGCTAGGGAAGAAATGTGTTCATTGATTGCCCAAAGGTTTGGTTCCAGCCATACGCTTGCTTTCCCTGCAGTAATTCTTGGTACTGATGTTACTAAGGAAGGCACTCACTCTGCAGTTTGGACTCGAGTGATTCTCTTTCTCTGCTTTGATATGGAATTCTTGCTTAAAATCTTGCAAGGTGCATCCATGAAGACTTCTGGTGGGTCTTCAAATCGACAGATCAGCATTGATGAGAGACATTTCAAAGTAAGAGACAGATGGATAAAACAATGACTTCTGGATGTAAGTTTGCTGGCTGAGCTGAAAGGTTCATTATCAGACGTTTTGTCACCATACTAGGTAACATCATCAGTGAGCTTCAGTGGTGTTATGTCCCAATTTCTATTCATGTGTTTAGGTTTCCTTGGTGATATAATTTCCTGTGTTGATGCCATTTCTTGTGTTGGTGATGTCATTTCCTGTTCTTTTTCTCAGAGGGTGGTAGATGGGATTCAAGTTGATACACATCAACACAGGAAATGACATCACCAACCCAAGGAAACCTAAACACATAAATAGAAATTAGGACATAAAACCGGTGCTACACTGGAGGGTCACTGAATATGTTACCTAGTATGGTGACGAAACATCTGAAAATGAATCATCCACCTCAGCGAACAAACTTACATCGAGAACCTCAACCTGAGCTACAACTCTTCTCAAAACTTGCTAACAATGACTTCCATTCTGTCTTGTGGCAGTTCTTCCTTCTGGCTGTTAGCTCAAAATCCAGCAGCTTTCTTAATCCAACAGCTGAGTCAAGTGACTCTCTCTGAGTTTTGGAGACTCTGCAACCCCTAGCCCCTGAAAAGAAAAAGATTGTGTTTTTCACATTTGCAATATTTTAGCTACCTGTCAGCTCATGTCCTTTGCTGATGAAGTGACACTTTATACTTTACACTCTCTCCAGTGCAGAACAAAATGCTTTTACAAGTGTAGAGTCTTATTCCATCAGGGGAAAATTCAATGGGTAGATTCATCCCAGGGCCTGAAAGACCTGGCTAATGGTGCAAAATTTTGGAGAATCATGGGAGATGTCATTGAATCGTAGAATCCCAACAGTGTGGAAACAAGCCCTTTGGCCCAACAAATCCACCCCAACCCTCCAAAGAGTAACCCACCCAGACCCATTCTCCTATCCTATTATCTATATTTACCCCTGACTTATTTACCTAATCTACACATCCCTGAACACTATGGGCAATTTAGCATGACCAATTTACCTAATCTGCGCATCTTTGGATTGTGGGAGGAAATCCGAGAATCCAGCGTAAACCTACACAGACACCGGGAGAATGTGCAAACTACACACAGATAGTCACCCGAGGTTTGGAACCTAACCCAGGTCCCTGGCACTGTGAGGCAGCAGTGCTAACCACTGAGCCACCTTGCCACCCAAGTGAGTCCTTCTTGGTGCTGGGGGCAACAAGTTGTGTTTTCTAAATAAGTTCGACATGTTGGGATGAGATTTACACTTGTGAATGCTGAGAGGCCCATTAACTGGCATTATTGCTCATTACCATCCCCATTAATAACTGATTGTATCTCACCTCATTTATGTACATTTTCTATTTAACCTGGATAGAAATAGGGTGCCAAGAATACCCAATTTGCAAGTCAGATCAATATCCTGGCAATTCTGAATTATTGCTTGCTTCTTTGGACCTCCACCTTGGACACACATTCACATACACACATGCACCCCATATCCAATGCTGAATTCATGCAGGCTCAGTGATGTTGAAAAATGGGGTGGGTAAGAGTCAATGAGGTAAGATGTCGCAAATGGTAGTGAGATGGAAAGTATGGGACTTAATGGAAGGTGTGTGCACTAGCCGAGAGGGATGTGTGAGGTAGAAAAATGGTGACACCTAACAGAATGGAGTTGAAAAGGTTTTTGACTTACTTCTCCAGGCACCTGATGAAGTGACACTTTATCCTTTACACTCTCTCCAATGCAGAACAAAATGCTTTTACAGGTGTAGAGTCTCATTCCATCAGGGGAATCACACTGGCCAAGCTGACAGTATCTGGTCATGGCCTCCCCTGTCAATCCCAGGGAGGAGAACATTCCTCAGTGCACCATCCCATCCATCAGGACCTCCAGGCTCCTGTCTGCAAAGTAGGGTGCTGGATTCTGCTTACCTGCCATATTCAGGGCAAATGACACAAACTGTGCAGGGCAGCTTCAGACTAACAGTGCATGATCAAGTGCACAGTATCTTTTTAAAAATGCCATCAAAGCCAGCAATATTAGGATATCTGAGCAGTAGCGAGCAGTTCAGGTTGCAGTGAATTAAGTATTGGGCTAGCATTGGATGATGGGGGCATCGTTGCACAAAGTTAATGAAGTGTGTTTAAGTAACAAAGAGGATTGATGAGGGGAGAGCAGTAGATGTGATCTATATGGACTTCAGTAAGGCGTTCGACAAGGTTCCCCATGGGAAACGGATTAGCAAGGTTAGATCTCATGGCATACAGGGAGAATTAGCCATTTGGAAACTGAACTGGCTCAAAGGTAAAAGACAGAGGGTGGAGGGTTGTTTTTCAGACTGGAAGCCTGTGACCAATGGAGTACCACAAGGATCAGTGCTGGGTCCTCTACTTTTTGTCATTTACATAAATTATTTGGATGCGAACATAAGAGGTACAGTTAGTAAGTTTGCAGATGACACCAAAATTGGAGGTGTAGTGGACAGCAAAGAGAGTTACCTCAAATTACAACAGGATCTTGACCAGATGGGTCAATGGGCTGAGAACTGGCAGATGGAGTTTAATTCAGATAAATGTGAGGTGCTGCATTTTGGGAAAGCAAATCTTAGCAGGACTTATACACTTAATGGTAAGGTCCTAGGGAGGGTTGCTGAACAAAGACACCTTGGAGTGCAGGTTCATAGCTCCTTGAAAGTGGAGTTGCATGTAGATAGGATAGTGAAGAAGGCATTTGGTATGCTTTCCTTTATTGGTCAAAGTATTGAGTACAGGGGTTGGGAGGTCATGTTGTGGCTGTACAGGACATTGGTTAGGCCAATGTTGGAATATTACGTGCAATTCTGGTCTCCTTATTGGAAAGATGTTGTGAAACTTGAAAGGGTTCAGAAAAGATTTACAAGGATGTTGGAGGACTTTAGCTATAGGGAGAGGCTGAACAGGATGGGACAGTTTTCCCTGGAGCATCGGAGGCTGCGGGGTTACCTTATAGAGGTTTACAAAATTATGAGGGGCATGGATAAGGTAAAAAGGCAAAGTCTCTTCCCTGGGGACGGGGAGTCCAGAACTAGAGGGCATAGGTTTAGGGTGAGAGGGGAAAGATATAAAAGAGACCTACGGGGCAACCTTTCACGCAGAGGGTTGTACGTGTGTGGAATGAGCTGTCAGAGGATGTGGTGGAGGCTGGTACAATTGCAACATTTAAGAGGCATTTGGATGGGTATATGAATAGGAAGGGTTTGGAGCAATATGGGCCGGGTGCTGGGAGGTGAGACTAGATTGGGTTGGGATATCTGGTTGGCATGGACGGGTTGGACCGAAGGGACTGTTTCCATGCTATACATCTCTATGACTCTATGACTCTATAATGGCATGAGAAATTTCACAGGACCTCATGGATAAGTATCATCCATGACATGGAGTTAATTTCAGTCCAATATTTCAGATTTTAAAATAGACACATTACAACTTTAAAATTTTTATTTTTTGCTAATTACATCCCTCAATCTCAGCTGAATATTCACTCTTTATTTTGCTCTCTATTCAGTAATGTAAATGTACTCGATAGTTCCTGATTATTGTTTGGTCATTATTTGGTCTGTGGCTCAGTGAAGATTCTCTTCTATGTTTAAAACGTCTCCACATTGGTTGAGACAGCATTAATTTCGCCTCCTCTACATAGAATATAAACAAATGTTTGACGTGGTATACCGGGTTGATGTTGTGACAAACACAAAATCTACGGGAAGCAAATTCCTTTGTTGTTTGTCGTAAATTACAGGCCATTGGGTGCATTCCAGTCCACCATCTTTTTTCTGTATTTGTGCATGGGATGTGAGTGCCACCAGCTTGGATAGAATTTATTGCCCATCTCTAACTGCCTTGACAGCAGTTTAGGATCAATGACATTGCTATGGGTTCTACCATCTCTTTCAGATTTGCCTTTTGGGACAGTTCCCCTTGCCCACACCACCACAACCATGTCAAAGTATAGAATGTGACATTCTGAGTACTTTTCTCTGAGATGTGCATGGCAAACTGGGAAACTTCCCAAGCCAGACTATTCACTCTGATGGTGAGAATGCGGTCCATGGTTTCTTGCCTTCAAAGGCTTCATGCCATATTATTTTTGTTTGAGGCTTAATGATTTATTTTATAGTTATTAACTTGTTTATTTAATGACTTGGTGAAAAGAAGTGAATGCACTGTAGCCAAGTTTGTCAACAACATTAAAATCATTGGCGAAGCAGGTTGTGAGAGAGATATAGTTTACAGAGGTATTGATGAGCTACATATGTGGACAAAATGTTGACAGATAGTGTATAATATGGGAAAGTGTGACGTTCATTTTAGAAGTGAGAATAATAGAGTATTATTTAAATGTGGCTATACTGCAGAAAGCTGTGACACAACGGGGCATAGTGGTGTCCGTGCAGAAAACACAGAAAGCTAGCACATCCATAGCAGATAATCAGGAATGCTAATGGGATGATGGCCCTTATTTCAAAGGGATTGGAGCATAAGATTAAGGAAGTCTTACTGCAACTGTTCAAGGTGCAGGTGAGACCACATCTGAAGTACTGTGAGCAGTTTTGGTCCCCTCGTTTCAAAAAAAGATATTGTTTTATTGGAGGCAATCAGACAAGGTTCATTAGGATGCTCCCCAGTATGAAGAGATTGTTTTATGAACAAAGGTTGAACAGTTTGAGACTACTTGCTGGAGTTTAATAAAATGAGAGGTGATCTCACTCAAAGTCTAGGACCAGAGAGAATAGCCTTAATATTAAGGGGCAACAATTTAAGATTTTCTCTCAAAAGATTTCAAGTTTCACCACAGACAGCAGTGGGGGCAGAGTCATTGTGTATATTTGATGCTGAGATAAGTAGATTCACGTTCAGTTGGAGGTTCAAGGGTTATGAGGAAAACACAGGGAAGTGGACGTGAGGAATGTCAGATTAGGCAAAACAGGTTCAAGGGTCTAAACAGCCTAATCATTTTCCTATTTGTTACTTTGCTCTTATTTACACATTATTTACACTATTTCATGTTTCTTTATAATACCCAATGTAACAACAAAATTTTGTCTTGAAAATGTATTCAATATGAGCAATCTTTAGATGTTACCCAGGTGCTCATTTCCCAGTTAACAGGCTATGTTGTGTTGAATGCCCATCATTTTCTCTGTATGTTGAAATGCCTTATCAGTAGCTCGCTGAAAACTGATAAATCTAATCACATTTGTGGAGACATGTTTAAATGTCAGCCTGTATTGATTCACTGATGTGCAACCATTGAACAGAGAGAAACATCTTACCATGTCATCATTAGAGTATCTTTCATACCTTGTCATTAATTTGTGTACTAAATTATATTGAATTTCAATTTATCTTTCAAGTATTGGAGACAAACGGTTATAATTTCGTTTTGCAGACTTTGTTGCTTTGTATTTGGACACGTTACACATCGATGTATATGTTGCACAATTTGACAAACTTGCAGTTTTTCCATCTTTATTTTTATTTGTGGAAATTTGGATTTACTGTATTGTCAGGAAACAAAGATTTATGACAGATTTTTTTGGTTATAGGAACTAAATATGTCACTGAAAGCCAATCAAAACAAAACTAATGACTTGATTTTAGGCTAATGTCAAGTATTTTGTTGGTCTTATTGGTTATAGGAACTAATTTTACTGAAAGTCAATCAAAACAAAATAATGATTTGATTTGAGGTTCATGCCAAGTATTTTGTTGGTCTTTAGGGTTCTACTTTTTATGAATAATTGATAGATTTCCATTATTTTTATAATTCTTCATGTTTGCTTTTTCATTCATCATCTCAAAGGATATTTGAAATGTCCATGTCATGAAGTGTAGAAAAATGAATAGTCCATCCATGATAAAAGTGAAAAATAGGTTCTGGATTTTGAACTGTAAGTAATCTGAAAACGTTTTAAATCCTCTAAATGACGTTTAGGTCTTGGCAGATAAGTGGATTTCTTTTTACTGTTCGGATCCAATAAACATTTTTGACGCGCACTTTTTGATTTGGAATTTAAAATTAAAAGGATATGGAGAGAAGTCTTGAAACTATGTAAGCATTGTTTCGGCCACATGTGAATACTGTGAACAGTTTTCTTCCCCTTATTTAGGGAAATACATATGGTATTGAGGCAATCTTGAGGAGGATGACTAGGTTAATACTGTATTTGGAGGGCTTTTCTTCTAAGGAGAGGTTGAGTATGTTGGGCTTGTACTTGGACTTTGGAAGAATGACAAGAAACCATATTGAATTACAAGATTCTGAGAGGACTTAACAAGTTGCTGTGGAGGTGTTGTTTCCCCTTGTGGAAGAATCTGGAACTGGAGGACATAATTTCAGAATTAGGAGTAGCCCATTTAAGAAGGCAGTGAAGAGGAAACTTTCCTGAGGATAGTGAATCTGTGGAATTCTTTACCACAGAAGGCTGTTGGGCCTTGGCCATTAAGTGTATTCAAGGCTGAGGTGGACAGATTTTTAATCAGTAAGGAAATCAAGTATTATGAGACAGGAAAGTGGAGTTGAGGATTACCTCACTGAATGGTGGAGCAGACTTGATAGACTGAATGATCTACTTCTGCACCGGGGTCCTCTGGTCTTATGGTCTTGTCGATATAACTTGCAAATTAATAAAATGTGGTCCACGTTTTTTCTCGTGATGCAGGGGTGATTTTAATTTCTACTCAGCTGCTTTAAATTAGTTGGTAATATTCAAAAAGACTGTGACATCAAGTTTTAGAAACATGCAAGATGATGAATATTCAGGCCACTTGCTGTATATGCTGGCGTGCTCTGAACAAATGATAGTGTGCAGGTCATATGTTGGAATTGAAGATCAGGATTACCTTTGGTTGTTTATAATTAAAACAGTTACAGACAGAAGACGACAGAAAATCAATTGAGCATTAAAAGATGGTTGTTTACCACCCATGTGTAAATGGTAGCCTTATATTAGAAAAGGCTGGCAAAAATGTAGCAGCTCAGGCCGAATCCACTGAGAGAAAGAAGCAGAGTTTATGTTTTAGGCCTGTCATCTTTCATTATCAATAGAATCCATACAGTGAAGAAACAGGCCATTCGGTCCAACACGTCCACACCGGCTCTCCAAAGAGTATCCCACTGAGACGTATCCCCCTACCCTTTCCCTAAATTTCATATGGCTAATACATCCCTGAACACAATGGGCAGTTTTCCATTGGCCAATCTACCTAGCCTGCACATCTTTGGACTCTAGGAGGGAACCAGAGCACCTGGAAGAAACCTGTATGGACACTGGGAGAAGATGCTAATTCCACACAGACAGTTGCCCGAGGGTGGAACTGATGCCACCCAAACTGTCAAATCAAGTACTTCCCAAATAATCAAGTCAATAGTGTTAGAAAAACTTGGTCGCACACAAAGATATACAATAAACTAGCTTGTGACGGGGCCATAAGATTTATGATGTACTAAAATATATTTCTAAAGTATTTTAAGAATGAAAAGAGAAAAGCAAAAAGGGGACTGTATCTCTATAGTCCTGCATTTCCCATAGTTAACTCACCTAGCCTGCACATCCCTGGATGCTATGGGTGATTTAGCATGGCCAGTCCACCTAAGCTACACATCTTTGTGTGTGGGAAGAAACCAGAGCACCCATAGGAAACCCATACAGACACGGGGAGAATGTGCAAACTTCACACAGACAGTCACCTGAGGGTGGAATTGAACCTGTGTCCCTGGTGCTGTGGGACAATGGAGCTAACCACTGGGCCACCATGCCACCATGGACAATTAAATTGACTGCTCTTGGGAGCTCTGGGATCATTATTATAAACATTATTCTGTTAGCTATGTTTGGTCTCCCTACTGGAGAAAAGTCCATAATGTGAACAGCAAATATGTTGAACTATCTTGAAGGATGTATTTGTAAGTTGCTTCTTCAGCTGGAATAAATGCCTTGGAACCTTAGACAATGAAATGGGAGGTTAAAGGGCAAATTTTACATCTCCTGCATTTGTATGGTAACTGTACTACTATATTCACGACTCAAAAGGTAGTCCTACCAATTTAGTTTAATTTTGTAATTTCTCATGGGAAGTATGGTTCTGACCATTTGCACTCATGAGAGAGAGATAACCAGAGAAGGGGGGATGATATTCAGTTCCATCAATTGGTATGCATTGACATCTAGCTCACAAATATGAGTAACTAGGCTTTGACCACTGCACCATTTAATATCATTTCCGGTCTGGTGTACATTAAAACTTTGCAATTCCTCAGAAAACTGTAGACCTTGTTTTAGTTGTAGAAATGAGAAATAGAAACTGCAATGGGTATTGTTGGATGTTGTTTTTCATCTCTGAGACGTGGAGTCCAATTTAGACAAAATGGTTATGAACATACAAAAATACAAAACAGTTACAAAAGTGGACCATTTTGCCCTTTGAACCTCTGCATCATTCAGTCGGATCACGGCTAATCTGTTTGTGTTTTTGAATTCCATATTCTTATCTCCATCAATTAACCCTTGTTCCCCCACATTATAATGGTCTAGCTACCTAAATCAAAGATCTGTCTGTCTGTCTTTAAAATGTTGAGGGGTGTTGTCTCTACCACCTTCTGATGCAATGTGTTTCAAAGTTGCAAACCCTTGAGGTGAGAGAGACTCGGAATTAACATCATGAAACTGATATGTTTTCCTCAGAAGTGAAGTAAAAACAGGCTGTAATACAAGGCCTGACATGTTTTGAAGACTCTGAAGTTATTTTCATGCTGGGTCTGTTTTTGATTTGATTTTGAGAGATTAGTGTTTATGAACTTGCTCTTGTAATTTTATCTTAAATTCATTTCTCCACTGGTTTGCAAGTCTGACAGCCAGGAAAGAGAACAGGATTTGATTTGATTTCTTATTGTCACATGTACTGAGACACTGCATGCTAACCAGACAAACCATACCTTACTATTTATATGAGGGTCATAGAACAGAATGCAGAATATTGTGTTACTGCTACAGAGAAGGTGCAGAGGAAGGTCAACTTTAATATATGAGACGTCCGTTCATAAGTCTGATAACAGCAGGAAAGAAGCTGCTTAAATCTGTTGGTATGTGTTTTCAAATTTTTATATCTTCTGCCTGATTAAGAGGGTGGAAGTCAATATAACTGGGATGGGAAGGGTCTTTGATTATCTTGGCTGTTTTCCTAAGGCAGAGGAAGGTGTGGACAGAGTCAATGGAAGGAAGGCTGGTTTGCATGCTGGACTGGTCTGTGTTTACAACTCTTTAATTTCTTTTGTTCTTGGGCAAAGCAGTTGCCATACAAGCTGTGAGTTACCCAGATAGGATACTTTCTATGGTGCATCTATAAAAATTAATAGGAGTCATTGCAGACATGCTGAATTTTCTTAGCCTTCTGACGAAGAAGAGTCATTGGCATGCCTTCTTGACTGTCGTGGCAACATGGACGGACCAACATATCTCATTGTTGATGCTATGAGGATATAACCAGTTGTATTCATGTTCTTCAGTGCTATCATTAATACATCTTTGCACTGACCGTCTGTTGCACTCTCAGCTACCTCCCCCCCCCCCCCCCCAGCCCTCCCCTCCCCCCCTCCGATTTATCTCTCCACCCATGAAGCTCCCAGCCTCATTCCTGATGAAGAGCTTTTGCCTGAAACGTTGATTTTCCTGCTTCTCGGATGCTGCCTCACCAGCTATGCTTTTCCACCACCACATTCTTGACTCTAATCTCCACTACCTGCAGTACTCACTTTCGCCTGCAATAAATAATACCTATTACCATTGTTCTTCAGCAATGCAGTTCAGTTATAACTTCTAACTTTACTTGCTATTGTCAACTTTTATCAGAAGTTGAATTTTGAATTTTGAACATGAATTTTGTGAATGCCCGAACAGTGATGACTGTTATATGTATATTGGCTCTTGAGAGGCAAAAGCAACCAAAAAAAAACTGTTGCAAGTTTGTATCAGCTACCATGAAAATTCACATAAAGTAAGCTGAGATGAATGTCAACATGCCATACTTCATGGCAAGACAGTCCATAATCTTAAAGTGGAAGTAGAAATTTAGAAGTAAAATCTATTTCAAGCTGCACTTTGCAGCTGCAGTTGATTGACAGAAATTAATTGGCAGTCAACACTAGCGCAGATAAATGCAGACTTTCCAGCCTATTTTTACTTTTCAGATACGCCTGGCTTTCTGTGTGAGTGGTGTACATAATATTCCCTTCAATATAATGCTGTTTTCTATTACCTCCCAAGAATATTGCCATTTTGAGGGAGAGCTGGATTTCTTTAAAACAGCACGTCCATTATTATTCTGACAAGCAATCTAATCTTTTATACTCTCCTCTTGAAATATGATTACAGACCCATTTTGCATTCAGTCCTGATTAGGTGATGACACATTTCAATCTACTTTACATTAGCACAAAGCTGAAATGGTATGATATCAATTTATCTTTGATTTCTTGCTAATTTTCCTTTCACCTCTGTCCATGCTTGCTGCAGTTAAATTCTTTTTATAGGCTGTAGCCCTAAATTTTATACTTTCCCTATGTCCATTATCTGTATGAGGTCCTTGACATATTGTTGATAAGCTATTTGGACTTGGTAGACTTTGCACCTCAGTCAAGCACCATAATTTCCTGTGGCCTTGTGCATGCTTTTCTAGCTGGTATCAATTTGCACTGAATAAGTGAAAAATGTTGAGCAGTGCTCTCCTCCCTCACCTGGGAGCACTGTTGTCAGTTGTACACTCTCTCTTACTGCCCTGCACCTCTCATTATCCTTGTTGTCCTGGTGGTGATGGCACTTTTGAACAACCTGTTCTGAAATGTTATGACAAACATCTGGGACAGATGGGATTTGAGCCTCAGCCACCTGGTTCAAAGCTGCACTACAAGAAGGCTGCGATAAACTAACAGGTGGAATAGGATCAAGCTTAACATTTTGAGCCATGAATGGTTTAACTCCTCATTACTCTGAATCAACTGGGTCATTGAAGGATTTCGATTGTGATTTATAGCACTGTTTGACTTTCTAAGAAAGCCCATCATTTTTAAGAATATACTTAGTTAACAAAGGAAGTTGCAGTCAGAACATTGGCATTGGAGTGGGGGAGGTGACTGCAATATGTACAATCATTTTTATAGAGAAGATTTGGAGGTGGAAAACTACACCAATTTTCTGCCGTTTGGTCCATTATGATTCAACTTTAGTGTGAAAAGATCTTTGCCGTTAAGTCCACAACTTTGTGAAGTTGGTGTGCAATGTAGTTATTCTGTGACAGAATAGAAATGACAAAAACATGTCAAAGATAGGGTGGTACATGTCCTACATCAGCAAATTGCATTTTCTAGTTTCCTTCTGATGATTCCACTCTTCTCAATGGTACAGATTGTTTGGCAAGTTAAGTGTTGCTATGGATAATCACATGGAGAAAGTGAGGACTGCAGATGTTGGAGATCAGAGCTGAAAATGTGTTGCTGGAAAAGCGCAGCAGGTCAGGCAGCACCCAAGGAGCAGGAGAATTGACGTTTCGGGCATGAGCCCTTCTGAAGGAAGGAAGGAATTCATTCCTTAAGAAAGGCTCATGCCCGAAACGTCGATTCTCCTGCTCCTTGGATGCTGCCTGACCTGCTGCGCTTTTCCAGCAACACATTTTCAGCATGGATAATCACATGCCCAGACTGATATTCCTATGCCAAATTGCTCATTTATGTGACAGGCAGAACATCTTTTCGTTTGTTAGCAGCATCCTGTTTGGGACGCATATCTCTGTTGTACAGTAGCAGCATGGAACAACTAGCCTTTCCTTTTGCTGAAACCATGGTGATAAGGCATCAGTCGTATTTAAAAGGTTGTGAATAAAGTCAATTTTAGTTCATGGAACTAATTGAATGAAGTAAAAGTAGGTTTGTAGATTTCCTCAATCAGGCCATGAAAGAAATTGAGGTCATTTGACTGCTTCATAACTAAGATGAATTTGCAGACAGAAACAACACATATACTCACATTCTGTATCTGGTTTAGCATAACAAAATAGGTGATAGCCATTCTATGTTTCATTTCCCATGGTAATACATTGACCAATCTGAGTTAACGTGCTGGATTTATCTGTCAATCATCATTAACTGTGCACTCTCCATGGCAACATCTCGACCAATGAGAGTTCACTCGCCAACCTTTCAGCATTCTTCTCTATACAGTGTAAGTATTGATTTTCCCCTGAAATTGGTGTTCTTGCAAACTACACTGATGGTTTCAGGACAAAAAGTTTCAAAGAATGTCTTTCTTCAGCAAAACTCCATTTCTGTATAATAATATGGCTATCGATTATTGTAATACTATCATTTCAAAGACACATTTGCTGTACACTTGTAGCTGTCAGTGAAATGGGAATCCTTCTCTTGGAGTGAGTATTAGCCAGGCAACTACTGAGAGACATTGTCATCCTTGCCAATGGTCTACCTGCTCTTGTAACTTCATACTATTAATCAGTAAATCATTCAACGCAATATAGGACTCCTCAGTAATGTTAATACAGTGTGATATTGGTAAAATTCATAATTTGTTTAGAGCTAATATATCTATTTAATTCAAACATTTGCCATTTATTTTCATTCTCAGAGAACATGACGTCTACTTGAAAATATCAATCCATAAAATTGAACCACTAAAAGATGAGCAAATTTTGCCAAAGTGAAATTGGGAAGATTCTAAATTCTGTTAGGAATTTATAAACATAATAGTTGTGGTACGACTGCTGACAATACAATCAATATCTGGTGATGTTTAACCCTGAGTTGTTTTTTTTTGTTAGATGTGGTTTACTACTGCCTTCCACTTAAAGATGAGGAGACAGATCTCGAATCTCAGTCAGCTGGAAGGGGAAATTGAACCTAAGCTGTTTACACATTTTATTTGATTTACTCATGGGATGTGAGCATTGCTGGCTGGGCCAGCATTTATTGTCCATTGCTAGTTGCCTTGTAAAGGTAGTAGTCAGCTGTCTTCTTCAACTGTTGCAGTCCATTTGTTGTCAGTCAACCCACAGCACTGTTAGGGAGGGAGTCCCAGGATTTTGACCCAGTGACACTGAAGGAACAGTGATATCTTTCCAAATACTGAACCACATGCAAGCCACTGAGCCAGCTTAGCGAACCAACCTGGCTTTATAATATGTATAAAATATAGACTTTAGTAATGCTTTGTATTTTTTTTTCTGTTGACAATTCCAAAGTGTTTTACCTGCCTTCCAAAACAAGTTCATATGTAAATGAGTTTGCAAATATTGCATGCATCAGTTCTGAAAGCTGAATGAGCTAACTTTCTTTTTGAAAGTTAAAACCAAAGAACAATGAAATTAAATCAAGACGAATGTGATTAATTGTGACCTATTGATTGGGCAGATGATCTGACGTTTGGGCAATGTTATGATCAGCATGGTGGGTAGTGAGATATCTTTGATGATTTTATGATAAAGAACCAATTAATGCCTGTTAGATGGGGAGAAGCCGATTAAAGGTGGTCAGTGTGCGTTGGTGCTGGCAACTCACTTTGAGGAATGTTCACTCAGGCTATGGATACAGGCACAAAGGAGGGAGGGTTATATCAATGGAAGCTGTGAAGGTATGGTTTCAATATGAGAGAGATTTGCCCATCATTTGTGGCTATCTCCCTGTCAGGGCTTAATTAGGCAGTCAGGGAAAAAGAGAGATGTGTTTCCAACAGATAGGAGGTTGAGGACAATTTAGCCTGTTGAAAAATGCATGGTTGAAGGTGTCAGCTTCTTAGTGAGTAGCTCAGAACAAGAATCTTGATCTAGTGCTGGAGGAGATTTAATGACCTGATGCACTTTGGAAACCTGAGTGGCATTTAGATGTGCAAATCCGAAGCCCAACATGAATGAAAATCCTGCCATAAACTGTGGTGTGAATAGTCCTATGTATTAGACACACCAAGCACCACTGTCCCCACAGACCCCAGTTCAAGTACATTTGAATGTCTGCGGTCAGTGATGGGTAATGCTGCATTTAGATGACTGCTTGTGTCACCAGACATCTAGTGCTGCGTATTTGCCATGCCTCAGAAATACTAGCATACCTCAGCCATTGGACAGTGGTGACACTGTGTGTTAGCAAGAGAAGTGCACTCAGAAACACAGCATGTCTTGTGATAGGTAATCAATCCTTCGCTGCTAGTTTGCTTCTGGCAGAAATTTAAATTATTTCCGAGGTTGAGATTGGATAGTGATGCTTCATGGAGAAGGTGTCTGCTAAATCTGAGATTGACCATAAATGCAACATGAACTCGGTGCATTGTAAGTAGAGTGGAAAGCTGAGAATTTTGAAAGAATCGGACTTTCTAGTAAGTTGGTGAGTAACTGAAGTTTCTAACTGAAATTAATCATAACATTTTAAATTTACCTTGGAATTTAAAAACTGCAAAACGATATTAAGCAGTTAGCAGTGAATCATCTGTAAGTGATTGCCTGAGTAAGATGTAATTACTATGAGCTGGAAACTGACTGAACAATTGTAAATGCAGGATGGTTAAGGTGCATAGAATTTTACGTTGTCTGCTGAGGCACAGATCATAACATAGTTCGATTACATCATAAATAGAACGATGAATTGCAGGAGATGAGAATTTGGTAAAGAGAGAGGAGATTCTCCTTTTATTCAGGCAATGAGTTTAAATCAAACCAAATGAATTAATCAGATAAAAATTTAATATGCTAAATATTTAAAGCAAGCACAAATAGAGATGGCAGTGCAGGTTGTCTGCTGCATTAATTGGAAAATTGGAACAGGGGCAGGACTTATAGCTTCTCTGACCATTCTGCAATTCAGTGATATTATTACTGATCTGTGACTTAATTTACACCCATCTATTAATCATACCTCTGAAACCCTATTGCTCACAGAAATCTACACGTAGAATCATAGAGGTGTACAGCACGGAAACAGACCCTTCGGTCCAACTCGTCCATACCGACCAAATATCATTAATAAATCTAGTCCCACTTGCCAGCATTTAGACCATATCCCTCTCAACCCTTCTTATTCATATACCCATCCAGATGCATTTTAAATGTTGTAATTGTACCAGCCCTCACCACTACCTGGCAGCTCATTCCAAACGCACACCGCCCTCTGTGTGAAAACGTTGCCCCTTAGGTCCCTTATATATCTTTCTCCTCTCACTTTAAACCTATGCCCTCTAGTTTTGGACTCCCTCACCCTGTCTCCTCATGATTTTATAAACCTCTTCACCCTTCAGCCTCCAACGCTCCAGGGAGAAAAGCCCCAGCCTATTCCGTGTCTCTCTGTAGTTCAAACCCACCAACCTTGGCAACATCCTTGTAAATATTTTTTGAGCTTTTTCAAATTTCACAACATCTTTCCTGTAGCAGGAAAACCAGAAATGCACACATTATCTCAGTCTTAAATTTAGTTGCATTGTTCAGTTGGCTGGATATCTGGTTTGCAATGCAATCAGATGCTAATAGCAAAGGCTCAGTTCCCACATTGGTTCAGGTTACAAATACCCTCATTATCAACCTCTCCTCTTACCTGAGGCATGGTGACCCTCAGGTTAAAACACTCCCAGTCATCTCTCTCTCTCCAATGGAAGAGAACAGCCCTATGATCCAGTAAGCCTTTAGTGTCTGTACTGCGCCTTCAATTAAGCTGCATTTAACAATTAACAAATTGCTTTTGAATTAAGACATATTTCCCAATTCCACTCTGAAAGACATGCCTTTAATTTAGAAAATGCTCCCTTTGATGTAGACTTCCTGTCCAACAGAACTAGTTCCTCTTTCTTGTCCCTGTACTTTCCCTTAATGTCTTCAAAATTTCAAACAAAACAATCCATAACCTTCCAGTTCCCGGGAAGTACAAAGTTCGAATTGCTTAATCATTTCTCATAATTTCATCCTTTAAAGTACTCAGATACTCTGCACTCTCTGAGGTCATTCTGTTGAACAGAATTTTTGCATCCAATACAGTCTAGAATAGTCTGAGTTTGTTTGGGATTGAGATTTAGCTGAAGCAAGTCTTCTACCCATGTATGCTATCCCTTGACATCTAAAGGCTGTTATATTCCTGATAACCAGTTTTGAAGGATGAAACTAGAGCTAATCTTTACAAGGAATACTCTTCATTCACAAAGTGAAATATTAAAAGTGGATATCTCCTGACGTCAGTGGCAGTACACCTCTTATTATGTGTTCATGCAAGTATTCAATCAATATGTTGCACCTGTATGTGCTTAACATCAGTTGATTTAATTAACCATATGAAACATTCTATTTGCATTACTGTAATTTTTTTCTATGCATTTTGACATTTTAATGAACTCGTTACTTGAATCCTTGTTTGATTGCACTCCTCCCTTTAAATTCATTTATTTTAAGCAGAATATCACTGATCGTGTTGCACTGTTTTTGGATGATGTCCCTTAAATGAAAATCTGGAAGTTGATGGAGGCAGCAAGGGGTGGGTGTGAAGCTGAGAGCATTGGTAAGGTGTATGGAAATGCGGTGAACTAGTGAAATGTTATGTGAGACCTGAATTCCAGGACAGATGCTGGATGGGGTATTGAACAATGTAAAAGATTGGTGATATAAAAAAAGAACTGCTGATGCTGGAAAACTGAAACAAAACCAGAAATTGCTGGAGCAACTCAACAGGTCTGGCAGCATCAGTGGAGAAAAAACAGAGTTAACATTTTGAGACCAGTGATCTGCCGAGTTTCTCCATTAATTTCTGCTTTCGTGGAAAAAAGTTGGTGTTGTGATGATGTTATATGCAGTCGGAGATGTTATATACAGAAGCATTTACTGAGTTAACCCACTTGAAGCAGAACTTATGCACTATTGCTAGTTTTCTTTCAGTATCTCAACACTTCACTCTTCATGCCCAACAGATATTGTCATCATAATTGTCCATCTCCATTCCAGCACTGACCATGTAGTCCTATCTTTGCCTGAGAGTTCTATTTTCCTGATTTAAATTGTATTGGCTGCCTTCTCATACTCAGTTTCATTTACTCATAACATTGACTACCACAAAACACAGCAATGGTCTGAGCATCATTTGCTTATATCATATGGAAATGTCAGCTTTCTATTCCTAAAGATAGTCTCTTTCTTTTAATAGGCTCTTGTCTTTCTGCATTTGGAATATTGCAAGCAGTTTTGAGCTACATATCTAAGGAAGAATGTTCCGGTCTTGGAGGGGGTCGAGAGGGGTTCACAAGAATGATCCCAGAAATGAAGGGCTTGTCATATGAGGAGAGGTTGAGGCCTCTGGGTCTGTGCTTGATGAAGTTGAGAAGAATGGGAGGAGGATCTGTTTGAAAGTTATAGATATCGAGAGGCCTGGATAGAGTGGATGCAGAGAAAGCATTCCCACTTGTAGCAGAGATTAGGATTCGAGAGCACAGCCTCAACGTAAATGGACAACCCTTCTGACCTGAGATAAGAAGGAATTTCTTCAGTCAGTTGTGAATCTGTGGAACTCATTGCCACAGAAGGAGGCCAAGTCATTGAGTGTATTTAAGACAGAGGTAGATAGGTTATTGATGAGTAGGGAGATCCAAAGTCATGGAGAGAAGGCAGGAGAATATGATTGAGAACAGCATGTGATAATTGATGGGCCAAGTGGCCTAATTATGGTCCTATATATTATTGTCTTACAGTCTGTATCACTTTTTTATCTACTGTAGTTGTACAGAGCACAGCACCTTAGGATGACATGGCACATTCTGTCTGGACTACACTGCTCCACCATGGTCCTGGTGGCAATATGGCACTAACCTGGTGAGGTTGCTGTGCTGGCTCAGTGGCCAGCACATTATATCAAAAAGGAATAACTGCTGTGTTTTGAGTCCCCTTCCCATCCCAGCCCCGACATTCATCATTTACCTTTACATTGCATTCATTAGAGTCCATTGTCATACTTGCATGCAATATGTTGAAGTGATGTTCTCCACATCCAACAGAACCCTTGCAATTTTCACAAATGGTAGGACACTTTTGGTCAGAGTTCGCCTCTTTTCAAGTCATTAATGCCAACTTCTGCATCATTGAAATTCCAAAGTTCAGTTTGCAAACACCAACATCATGCTGCAAATTGCCTTTATCCAGCATCTGAACCCTACATTCAAATTAGGGTTACACTGTATGTATTGTGAGTGGACCAAGAATCAATGCAAATTTATTGAAACTGGAGTTTACAATTTCATGCTTCATGTATTTGCCCATTCAATGTCCTTACCTTTGATTGATGTGAATTTTCTGCCATCAAACTGACCCTGGCTCTGCCAACCCTGGGTGTTTTTGCAGCTATTTTCCAGTTGTACTTTATAACTAGTGAATGGCAAGTGATGGCAGGGAACTCAACTCACAGTGGACATGGCCAGCACGGGCTCTGCTGGTCACCATGTACTTCACCCTTCTCAGTCCAAAATTCCTTTTACCTCACATGGTATAACAGTCCATTTCTGCACATAGCTCCCTCCTCTAAACCCCATGTGGAGACCCACCACTTAACACTTATTTTTAACCGTCCTCCTTGCTCCATGAGCACCAACATTATAGCTTTGTGTTGCCTACCTTGGTCCTCTGCTGTGGAGGCCATGGAGTGATCATCACTTGTTACACGCCTCCCATTGCCTACCTTGTCTTCCAAGGCTTTTCTGTATGCTCCTTCTACATTAAGATTCCTCTGCCATCTTTCAAGATTGCCATCTTTCAACACCTGCCTCTGCTTTACCCTTCTACGCCAAGCCTTAACTGCACTACCAAAATGATCTCCCCACCTTGTTGATCTTACAACCTTACTTTGCATCTCCTCAATGATACCCCAAGCCTCAGGCCAACTTTGGGCAGCCCTTAGTCATGACTGCCCAGACTCCTGACGGCTGACTTTGCATCTTGGTGATGAACAATACAGGATTCCCCTTTCTGCTTGCAATGAGCCAGCAGAACCAACTACTGCCCACTCCTGGGTCTGTAGTTGGATATATTCTCTGACCATGGCTAGTTGAAATGAACATGTAATCATAACCTCAACAATAGACTGTGTGTGGACTGTGCCCATGACTGACGGTACCAGGGCCTGCTGAGAGATAATACTCTTCCCCAGTTAGCTTGAACTGAAGACTGGCCCTAACACTTTCTGACATGACTATTTGGTGGAACAGATGTGCAATGTGTTTGCCAGGGAAGCAACTGGCACATGCTATGGGTGTCACCTATGGGGGCAACTCAGTGTGCCACACAGTAACTTATCCACTTTCCCTTGACAGGTTGTATGAAATGGCAGTGTAAGACAGTGCAAAACGTTGATGCTGTGAGCAAAGAGGTCGGCACAAAATGAATAAGTAGAAAGACAGCAAGCGAGCAATCTACGGGTTGGGTGGGCCCAGAGTGTCCTTCCAGCAGCTTTTTAATGTTAGTTGTTGGTGCAGCCTGGAATTCAAGTTTGTGCTTTCTGAGTATCCTGCAAACAGATTAAAGAGGTGTCACTTTGGTCATGAGAGATTGACAAATATCTGATGCCAGTGTCAATGGATGATTATGTGTACACCTGGTGTTCATTGGATCATGCCCTAAGAGAGCTTTATGAAAGTGAAATTGTGATCAATAAATCTATTAGAGTTTTTTTGAGAGTGTTACTTGTGAGATAGTTGAAGGCGAACCAACTGTTGTAGTGAATTTGGATTTTCAGAAAGCATTCAATGAAGGAGCTATATAAGACGCTAATGAAATGAGGTGATGTTTAACATTGGTTACCTGGAAGAAATAGAGTTGCAATTAACAACATCGTCAGGATGATTGTTGCAGCAAGTCAGTGCTTGCGTCTTTGTTAATTACCATCTATCTCATTGACTTAGATGGGGATGACATGTAATATGTCCAAGTTTGTTAGTGATCAAGTAAGCTCTGAGGGTGTTTAGAAACTGCAGAAGTATGTATCGATTGGTTCAGTGATTGGGCAAGAAAGTGACAGATACAATATAATGTTAAGAAGTGTGAAATTATCTACTTTGCCAGGAAGAATTGAGAAACTTTTTTTCAAGTTGAAGGACTAGTATACGTTAGCAATGGAGTGACTTAAGAACCCGAGTATCAATCATAATCAGAAGGTATCAATGTGTGGATACAGCAATTGGTGCAGAAGGCAAAAAGTATTGGAATTACAGTTAAGCCTCCTGAACTAAGGAAGCACATACTTCCCAGAGAGAGGGTTTGAGAAAAGTTCAATGAATTTATTTCTAGAAAGAGAGGGTTGTCTGGTGAAGACATTTCAAAGAAAATGGGCTTGTATTTTCTGGAATCGTTGGAAGTGATCTGACTGAAACATATGAAACTGCTGAAAGAATAATCAGACAAGCGCTGGCCGTCTGTTTCCCCTGCTTAGAGAATCAAGGATGGGTCGGAGAGTGATCATCAGCCATGTTTCAAGGGCCACTGAGAAGCAGGTTTGAATGGTTCAGGCTAGAGGGTGCGGGGTTTTGGACCCAACTATTTTCCTCTCCCGTCCGGTTAAGACCACAGCTGGAAGGCGAATGGCCTTTTCATCTCAATACCATTTGAGCCCCTTAAGAGGTCAACTAATGCTTGCTTCAAGGCCTCATTTCACTGCAATTAATATTCAACTGCTCTGGGGTTCCTTATTTAAAGGCATCCATGTCTGTTTGGGGGACAAGCATTGATGAGAAATGGGTTCTCTCTCCTTCACCTTTGTTCTTGTATCCCATGTTGATCTTGACTGCACTGATTCCATTCAGCATGCTCTCCACTCCAAATGGTTGTGTTGACAATGGACACCTGTCAATCTCTAGTGGGCAGCTATTGATGTCTCACTGTCTCTAATCACAAGAAAGATGTCCTCTGGCCATTTAAATGTCTGACAGTTACTTAATATTGGGGGTCAAAAAGTGTGGTGCTGAAAAAGCACAGCAGGTCAGGAAGCATCCAAGGAATAGGAGAATTGACGTTTTGGGCATAAGCCCTTCATCAGGAACACTGGGGGATCTTCCAAAACAGAGGGGAAATGGTCATCTGTTGGTTCTCTAACCAAAGAGCAAGGTTCCTGCCAATAACTTTCATCAACAAATATAGACTAAGCAATCAATCATTTAGAGCTAAAAGAATATTTTTTCACCCACTTTGTGAACAGACCTTTTCCACCTCAGAAAGCCATATATTTTCAATTAATATTTTGATTCCAGACTAAGATTTATAGATTTTTGAACACAGTGAGAATCAAGGAGTAAGAGTACAGGGTAGGAAGTTTGAATTAATTAGAAATTTCAATATTATCATATCGAATGATGGGCTTATTTGGCCAAACAGCAGAGTGCAGCACCAATTGTTTCCTGTTTTATGCATCTACTGCATGATCAGTGTTGTCATTATCGTCACTGATATATTCACCAAAATAAAGAAAGAATTTACATTTAAATAACACCATTCACACCCTCAGTACAACCCAAAGGACAGTCCAGCTGCACTCAAGTATTTTTCAAGTGGGATCTCCTTTGTAATGTTGGGAACATGGTGGAAAATGTGTGAAAACTTCCTACTCAGCTCTTGTTCTGCAGCTTGGTTACAGCATCTCACATGCACTTCCAAATGTTTGCTTTAGCGTGTTGAGGCATTCTGGTCCGTCCATTTGAGCTAATGAGTTCCAAAACAACAATCTGGGTGAAGGCATTTTCAAGTCAAATCATTCTATCATTTGCTTGAAATCAGTGCCTCCTGACCTCTCTGAACTGAAATAGATCAGTTCTATCCATTCTAATTCTCTCATAATTTATTTCACTTTTCATTCAAATCTTTGGATAAAGAAAACGTTGACAACCTGTTCAACATTTGCTCATAACCGCATTCTTCACACATTCCTAGTTAATCTCCTCTGTACATATTCTCCTTTCTAGCATTCTAATTGGCTAATTGGGCTACTTTCATTTTCGAATGATGGACATGGTTATTTCTGCAGTGCAGCGTCGGTGAAAAGATGTAACACTTGGACACATTAGTATTGAACAATGCAAGCAGTATGGATTGGTACCAAAGCAGCCGGTCTCCAAGTGATTAATTATTGCAACAGAACTGGTGCTCGTTGTCAGGACTCACCACCAGTATCATGCAGTCTAAAAGTTTTCTTCATTCCATGCAATTTCCTAGGGATTTTAGTTCCTAAACTTTGAACTTTCTTTCATGCTGACTATCATTGATGAAGTGAAACACTGATAACCAGCTTGTGGATAGCATGCTCAATGTCTTTGTGAAATTTGAAAAAAAATCTTAAAATATACATATTTTTAATCAACTTTCAATTAAACTTCAGTGTTGACTGATTAGCAGTCAAGTTTATGACCCCATCCAGAAGCAAAAAAGATAATTGGAAGAAAATGCATTTCAGGAGACATTATTGAATATCCCCTTGCTGCATGTGAAAACAAGGCCTTTATTGTTCTTAGACCATTTCATTTCCACACTAATATCTCAAACTTCAATGAGCCAATGTGACATTGAACTGAATTATTTATGTTCCGTACAGAAAGATGAGCAGACAGACTTCTTCCCAAGTGTTACTCAGAGAAGGATGGGATGAAACTGAAATTGATGTGAGCTGTATTAAAATACAATACTTGTGTAGTTTATGCAAGTAAGTTTTCTCAAAGGAGGAGAAGAAAGCTTGTCAGTTTTCAGCAGTTCTAGCTTTTTCTTCAAGAAACATGCACTGAAGTTTGTTTCAGTTTCATCAATTTATGCGGTCAAATAGGACAATATTACATGTGGCTAAAGTATTTCATTCACTCGAATGCAAAATTGAGAGCCCAGCCAACAATTAAATGTGGTGTGATTATTTAGTTGAATAATCCTTTTATGATTGAATGTTTATTCTACAATAAGATGAGGACAAATCTCAAAAAGTAATGCAGTTGACATCATGAAGATATGCTCATTCCTAATGAAGAGCTTATGCTCGAAACGTCGATTTTCCTGTTCCTCAGATGTGCCTGACTGGCTATGCTTTTCCAGCACCATGCTTTTCGAGCATGAAGATATGAAAAATTTTAATTGTCTTGATTTTATTGAATAGACTGCAATATAAAATGCTAATATAAAGAGGTACAAAGTGAGAGGATAAGTTCATTTTCTTTTAAGAAAGTACTGTTTCAAACCTGAATTTTTAAAAGCTTTTTGTCAATTTTCTCCACCAACTGTCATTCTCTATCTCAACTTAAAGACATCAGCTGCTACTGGGTTAAAATGCCACTGCAAAGTTATCTTGTATGGGTTGTCAAGTTTCATGTGTTAACCCAGAAAGCAAATATAAATTGTCTCCTGAATCTTGTGGGAGCTCACAGTTAAACTTGGTCACATTATGATCGAACATCACGTGTGTATATTTTCCACCGCGGTTTCTGGATATTGATCAACAGACTGAGATTAATTAGCTCCACGTACAGCCAGAATTAACCCAAAACTCCTCTATAGGACTCAGTTGCACACTTTGTTCACATGGAGTAAACCTTACTCAAGCTATTGTCAGCAGTGGCATGCGAAATTCCACTCCACAGCTTTCACAGTGGTTGTTATTCAACTTAACAATTCAATGCCTCACTTAAAGCTTGGCTCAATAGCAAAAAGATTGATTCATGAACATGATTTATCCTTCAAAGTTCTCAAACATTACGCTGTAATGATCCAGATCTTTCAATAGAAAGATGATATTTGCTGCAGTGTAGACTAGCATTATGCAGTGAGGTCCTAGGAAAGTCCCGTTGCACCTGATTCGGTTGGATATGTCTGGAAAGTTGAAACCTATGATGTGCAAATAGCTGGCATCTGGAATGCTCTGAGAAAGTGTCCAACTCTGAGTTCAAGTCAAAGACTTCAGAAGGGTCTGACATGCTTAGCTTAGTAATTAGCCAGGAAATCTTGGAAGAATCATAACTTGCTCCAATTACTGACTATCTACTAAACTGACCCTTCCAATAAACTACTGACCCCTACCTGCCAACACTGAACACTCAAGGTCACCCAACACTTCACATACAGTTGACTGTGCCTCCTGACCAACAACTCCGTCTACTCCCTTGATCACCAATCCCTTCTCCCCCAATGCTGACCTCTCATCAACCCTTATTCACCCCGGATCCAATGAGTCCATACTGACCCAACTCTTCCCCTACCTCCTGATTTCCTCCCCCCAACTTGACCCATCCACAACCATTCAAAGCCTGCACACTTCACCCCTATCTACCTAATAGCGCCCTCATCTGACATGCTAGCTTCTCACCACTTTCCTAATCCAACTGATACCCTCCTGCCTTCAATGCATTTACTGGCCACAGTATTGAAGACATAGTCTTAGCAATATTGTGTATAACTCAGGCGGAGCATTCTTTCTTTTACATTCAATTTATTTCATCGCAAAGGACAGCATTCATTGGCTTTCATGATTATAAATTGTTCCTTCATCTTTTGTATGTGTGTGTACCATGTACTAAAAAACTTGGTTACCTCTCCATCTGGGAATTTAAGTAACTAGTCGGTCTCTATGACCATTGGTCCAAAGTTGTGATGTCAATTGCTTTTCATTGATTAAGAGCTATTAGTACCACTGATCAAACTGGTGTCAGGAAGATAAGATTATTACAGCAGCAGCAGTACCTTACAGTCCCACTTGTCACAAATATTCCTTCCCCTTCTTAATCTGTCTCTGTAATTTGGAAGAAAACTTAAGGTATATTCCACTTTGTTCAAATGTTGTTTGAAAAAAACCTCAATTGGAACAATAGCTTCTTATTCTTTGTGAATGTCATTTCGTCCTCAATATATAGGTCCCATCCTGCAGCCACATCTCCATAATCGCGATCAAAACATTGATATTTACATCACTGCAATTTATAATGTTTTAACGAATGTTATGCACATTTGGATAACAGACACTTTAGTGTTATCTTTTTTGTTATCTGTGTAACATCACACCTTGATTATTGGTGCCTTCTGAGAGTTCTATTTCCTCACTTTCTGCCATCCACTGATTCTCATTTCCCATATTCTTGTTTTCCTCTCTTATCTTGTCTCTTCTGTTTAATAGACCACAGCTTTCCACATTTATTCCTTTCCCCTATTATTTAGTCTGAAATCCTACTTGTGCAGATCACATGTACACTAGTCCCAGTAGCATTGAGGTGTATACCACCCCAACAGTATAGGTCAGATTTTGCCCAGTATTGGTGCAAGTTCCTCACAAACTAAAGCCCATCTTTCCTACAGCATTCTTTGAGCTATGTTTTCATCTCTCCAATCTTATGTGCCTAGATGAATTTGCACATGGTTCAAATAAAAACCTTTAGAGATTATAACCTTTGAGATTCTACCTTGTTGGTTAATGTCTAGCTCCTGATACTCTCCAAAATTTTATTCCTGGTTCTACACATTGCACAAATTAGCTACAAGTGTAGTTCATTTGGCCCTTTGAGCCTCTGTATCAGTAAATAAGATTATGCCTGATTAATTCAAGAAATCTCCTCTATCTGCTCCAATATATTCACATCCTATGTAAAATGTCATGTTTAAGATTGAATACTTTATTCCAGATGAAACCTAACCCTTTCAAGATATATATACTACACACACGCACACACACATATATATATCTTGTTTTTGTACTGTTCAGAGTCAAAGATTCAGCATCATTGTTTCAACAGTTTTGATACTTTGTCCTGCCATTTTGAAACATTTTGATCAATATCCACTCTCTTCTCGAAACTCAGTTTGTCCTTCAGATAAGTAGCCCCACCCTTCTTTCACCTTTTAAGCTTTTGCTGATTTGGAAGAATTCAAATTTGTTAATCGTATTAACTTTTTTGTGATATATCTTTGTTCAATCTGGAATCATTTTTAGCAAAAGGACTGAGGTGTTGAGCATGATTAGGATTTTGTATGTTATATAACCCTGGAGTTCAGGAGGTGGTGTGTTGAGAAAAAGCTTAGAGAATGCAATATCTCACAGATTTGTTTCACAATTTAAAAAAAGTTGACTTCTGTGTGGAGCATTAACTGTATTTAATAAGCAAGAATGGCCATGTTGGAAATACGTAATCTGCCTTTTAATGTCTATCTCATATAAGAAACAATATCAAAATTCCACATTTTGCACTTGCACTGATGGTGAATCAATCAGCATTCACTGTCTCCACCATTCTGAAACTGACAGCAGCTTTTGGAGCCTGTGCAGACTTAATAAACCATGGAAATCCAGAAATTGCTAATAGTGATTCTTTACTCACTCAGTGGTTGCACAGTTAAAATCTTCAAAACCTGAAAACAGTTTGAAATGTTGAGAACTTGACTTTGTATGTTATTGGTCGCTCTGTAAAGAAAGCGTTGAAGACGTTTCATCTTGTTGAAAGAGCTGTAACTGGGGCTAGGGCCAAAGTTTCTTCATGATGTCAACAAGTTATTACTATCTTGTTCACCAATGCTGAAGTATCCAATCTATTTTCAAGTATGCTCCAACATATTTACTTTCAAGAAGGTGGCTCACTGCCACTATCTTCAGGGCAATTAGGGATAATAAGAAAAAAATGTAGATTCAATTGCAACAATTTAAGAAGCCAAGATTTTTGATACCATTAGACTCAAGGCGTTGAGCCAACAGTTAATGAGGAAACATGAAGAGCAGAAAATTCCACTGCCTTGAGCAACCTGAGCAATCATAAGAATGTTGAGGAAAATAATACCAAAATCAGTCTCTTGATATCAAGAGAAAAATTCCTATTTTCACCTTAAATGTTAAGATTAGAATATCGCTAATGAACAGTGAAGACCCTATTTCCGTGCATTTGCATTTCACTGGTTGCTAAATCCATCTCATTTTTATATAATTTGTTTCTCCTTCTACAAGACACTAGATGTCACCAATTCCCGAAACGTGTTTCAGAGCACTGTTGTGCCAGCAGTAGCCTGCTACCTGTTTATCTGGGCCTTCAACCAACTCTATCTTCACCACAACATCCCTGCACACTCCACAGATGTCATCTTCTTCCAGCCTTCATCCATGCATGTTAGCCAGGTCAAACCAACCAGCCTCCCTGTATCATCATGCCTGGTGTCAGACCCATTGTCACACCACTGCAGAACTTCATTTATGAGTTCACGATACTTATTAATCTCATTGTTCTGCCACGTCATTTTGCATACAGAAAGATTAACATCATGTATTTACACAATATGCATCCGATAGCTCTTTGTTTCATTTCTAAGTGCTCACTTAATTTGCGCTTACTTGGAGGCTGTCAGCCTCTGTGGCTTGTATTGGTTTTTTGCACAAATGAAAAGGTGATTGAGTATGCTGATATTGGATGGATGTGGTGCTGAGCAGGAGAGGTGTAAGTTGTCCCCAGTGAGGGAGTAGGAAGTGCAGAGGGCAGAAGGGATGAGTAATATGGAAGGATGAGGTGGTTAGGAGCCATTGAGTAGACATTAGTGACAGTTGTGATCCTTTAGCCTTGTGAGAGGTGTGCGCAGTGGCAGAGTGGCCCTGTGAGTGTGAGGTAGCAGAGAGAAGATGATGATAATTACCTCTTTAGAATGCAGAACACCAATAACCTTTGACCTGCACTGACAGAAGTTGTGTTTCCAGAAGATGAAAACTGCACTGACCTAGGCCTCGATCTTGGTCCAGACTGGCTGAGTTTGATAGTGTGGCCTCCTTTGCCAGTTAACTGCCCTCCTACCCACCACTCCACTCAACAACAGCTCCAGCTCCCAGTGGGTGAACTAAGATGCTAACTTTGTATTTTTGCAAATGTCCTCAGTAAGACTGCTGGAGCACTGAAATATGATGGCCTAGTCCTGGTTTAAGACCATAAGAGCATCAGACATGGGATCAGAAATTAGGCCATTCAGTCCATCGAGTCTGCTTTGCCATTCATTCATGGCTAATGATTTCTCTCACTTTCTCCCCATATCCCTTGATCCCTTTAATAATAAAGAACCTATCTATCATTGTTTTAAATATACTCAATGACCTTGTCTCCACAGCCGTTTGTGGCACTGAGTTCCACAGATTCACCACTTCCTGGCTGAAGAGGTTTCTCCTTATTTCCATTCCAAAAGGTCTTCCCTTGACTCTAGAGTTGTGCCCTTGCCCCTCATCTCTCCTACCATGGGAAAAATCTTCCCAACAATTACACTGTCCAGGACATTCAATATTCTGCATGTTTCAATTAGAGACCCCTCATCCTTCTAAGCTCCATTGAGTATAGACCCAGAGTCTTCAAATATGCTTCATATGTTCACCTTTTCATTCCCATAGCCATTCTCACGAACCTCCTTTCAACATGCTCCAGGGCCAGGACATCCTTCCTGAGATATGGTACCCAAAACTGCACAAAATACTCTAAAAGTGGTCTGACCAGAGCTTTATAAAGCCTCAGAGGTACATCCCTGCTTTAATATTCAAGTCCTCTCAAAATAAATGTCAATATTGCACTTGCCATCCTGACGACTGACTCAACCTTCAAGTAGTCAGGAGCTGGGATGCAAGACATACCAGGAGATATAAAAGTGTGTAAGAAAGACAAAGTTATAGTGATCATGGGGAAATCAATATGCAGGTGGAGTGGGAAAATCAGATTGGTAGTGGATTGCAAAAAAAGAAATTTGTGTAAAGTCTACAAGATGGCTTTTTGGAGCCCATTAGGGAAGCGGCAATACTAGATTTAGTGTTGTGCAATGAGGCAGACTTAATAAGCGAGTTTAAGGTGAAGGAACCCTAAGGAGGCAGTGATCATAGTATGATTGAATTTACTGTGCAATTTGATAGGGAGAAGATAGAATCAGAGGAAACGCATTACAGCTGAATAAAGGTTTCAGGGGCATGAGGGAGAAGTTGGACAGAATTGACTGGGAGAGGAGTCTAGCAGGAAAGTCATTAGAACGGCAATGGCAGGACTTTTTGGTAGTGATTCAGGAGATACAGCAAACATTAATCACCCGGAAGACGAAGCATGGTACAGGGAGGTTCAGGCAAGCATGGCTGACTGGGGAAGTCAGGGATAACATAAAAGCAAAAGAGAAAGCATGTAGTGCGGTGAAGGGCAGTGGGAAACCAGAGGATTGTGAAGCTTACAAAGACCAACGGAGGGCAATGAGAAAAGAAATAAGGACGAAGAAGATTAAATATGAGGGTAAGCTGGCTGGTAATGTATTGGAAGACTGTAAGAGTTTCTTTAGATGTATAAAAGGCAAAAGAGAGGCAAAAGTGACATAGGGCCACTGGAAACTCACATTGGAGAGATAATAGTGGAGACCAAGGGAATGGCCGAGGAATTGAACAATTACTTCACATCAGTCTTCACAGTGGAAACATGAGTCATCTTCCTAACTTCAAGAGAGTTAGGGGGCACAACTGAGTATGGTGGCCATCACCAAGGAGAAGGTACTAGAAAAATTAAATGGCCTGAAGGTGGATAAATCACCTGTACTCGATGGATGACACACCAGACTTCTAAAGGAGATAGCCAAAGGGATAGTTGAGCGTTAGTGATGATCTTTCAGGAATCGCTAGAGTCAGGGATAGTCCCAAAGGACTAGAAAATTGCTAATGTAACAGTCCTGTTTAAAAAGGGACTAAAGCAAAATATGGAAAATTACAGGCTGATTAGCCTAACCTCAGCCATGAATACGATTTTGGGGTCCATTGTGAAGGATGAGATTTCTGAATATTTGGAAGTGTATGGTAAATGGGGCAAAGTCAGCATGGTTTCATCAAGGGGAGGTCATGTCTGACAAACCTATTAAAATTCTTTGAGGAAGTAATGAACAGGTTAGACTAAGGAGAGCCAATGGATGTTATCTACCTGGATTTCATGAAGGCCTTTGACAAGGTCCCATACAGGAGGCTGCTGAGCAAAATAAGGGCCCATGGTGTTAGAGGCAAGGTGCTCCATGGATAGAAGCATGGCTGTCTGGCAGAAAGCAGAGAATGGGGTTGAAAGGGTCTTTCTCAGGATGGCAGCGGGTGACTAGTGGTGTTCTGCAATGGTCAGTGTAGGGACCACAACTTTATACATTATGCATTAATGATCCAGATGAAGGAGCTGAGGGCATTCTGGCTAAGGTTTCAGAAGATACAACGATAGGTAGAGAGACAGCTAACATTGAGGAGACAGGGAGGCTGTGGAAGGATTTGGACAGGTTAGGAGAGTGGGCAAAGAAGTGGCAGATAGAGTACAACATAGGAAAGTGTGAAGTCATGCACTTTGGTAGGAAGAATAGAGCAATGGGCTATTTTCTAAATAGGGAGAAAATTCATTCGTCTGAAGTGCAAAGAGACTTGGGAGTTCTAGTCCAGGATTCTGTCAAGGTAAATGTAAGAAACACAAAGTTTTAAATATGGTGCCGTATTTAAGAATGTTTCCAAGTTCTGGCAGCAGCAAGTACTTCTGGCTCCTTTCTTGCACAATTGCATAAGATGGACACAAAGAGGCTGGTTGCATAATTAATTAGATGTTAAAGAGATTATTGTGTGAGTTAAGCCGCCATTGTCTGTAGCAGATGGGATGCGATGAACCTCATTAAAAATAAACATGGCCAAAAAAATGGGACAGTTTAGCACATAGAGTTTTACCTATACTGCTATACCTATAAATTTAAGATTTTGTTTTGTTTTACAACCGCTTTGCTGGAAGTTTGCACAAGTTCCTATTAGAGGTCGGGGATTGATTTGGTTTGTGAAGGCATTCACTCGACCACTATTTACATCTTCTGCTAAAATTAGCCAGAGATATGTCCTATGAACATATCAAGAATGCAAACAGCCATAAATACACTTCAAAAATATTTTTGTTGAGATCATTCTCAGCCCTAAGAAAAAAAATTCACTCATTCGGCAAGTCACATCGTATTGGAAGTGGCTTCCTTTTTGTACTCATTGATTGATTGGAGATTGCTATCAATGAATCGGAAGTGAACTACATTTGGGGTAGGGCAAGATGTAGAAATTGTAGGATCATGACATTCGTCCATATGTGTTTAGGAGAATAAGAATTCAGAGCATCAGGAGGCAAGTCAGCCTCTTGAGCCTGACCTCTCATGTAATTAGATCATGGTTGATCTATTTGTGATTTGAATACCACATTTCCATTTCCTCCCATAATCTTAAATTCTTGTTAGGCAATGGATTCAATCTTCCTTCACCGTCCAATGGCCCCATCTTCACTGCCTTCCAAAGCAGAGTTCCAAAGTTGTACAATTCTCAGTTGCAAATTTTGTTTTCTTCATGTCGGTCCTAAAGGATTGACACCTAATTTTTAAAGTGTTGTCTCATTCTGGGATCACTCACAAGAGGAATCATTCTTTTCATACCCACCTTGGGAAGACCATTCACAATCTTATATGCATCAGTCAAGTCACTGTTCACTCTTCTGAATTGAGTGGAAGCAGCCTTGTCTGTCAAACCTTTCTGCAATGGATAACCCATCTGCATGAATGTACTTGGAAAGGTCTCTTCAAAGACAATGAATTAAATGTATTTTTAGTTGATTCCAAAAAAAATTATTTCCCTTTTTGATTTGGTATCAAGTCCCATGATTATGTACACAGCATTGTAGAATAATACAGCAGAGAAAAGCTATCCAGTTACTCCCAAACACTTGTTTTGTTGGAGCACTGAATTCTCTCCCTTTCACCAATATATAAAATTGCTAATGATTCAGTCTCCACCACCCTTTCAGGTCGGACAATTCAGATTAAACAGCTTGTTTAATTTTCTTTTCTTCTGGTTATCTCTAGTTCTTTTATCAATTGCTCATCTGCCACAGAAAACAATTCAGGTGTAAATTAAGCTCCGTTGCATTACTAGAACTGTCACTTTGAAAATGTTAGCCCCTGAGCCAGATACACAGTGTTTCCAGAATTGGACACAGTGCTCCTCACGGCATGTTACCAGTAGTTTATAAAAGTTTGGTGTACCTTTCTTGCTTTTGTTCCTTTTCAATAATAAACTAGGATCTTATGCACCTTCACAACTTGCAACACTACACACAACCTTCAAGGACATGTGTACTTACATACATAGATCTGTGTGTTCCTGAATCCTATTTAAAATTAATTGAGTGCAGGTTGATTTTCTTCAGTGTTCAAAGCAGAGTTTCACAATTTTATTTATTCATTTTTTTTTGCCATATATCTGCTTATAAGTGAGTCCATGTCTTACAGAAGTCTGTTAGCATTCACCTCATTGTTTGCTACATTTCCAAGTTTCATTTAATTTGCACACTTTGAAATCATGCCTTCTATACATGAGCCAGGTCATTCATACACAATAAAAGAGTAGTACTCTGTATCAACCACTGGGCAACATCAAAATGTAACTCACTCCAAGCTGAAAAGAATTACTGTGTTTTTGCCAATGACACAACCATGCTGTCACTATCTATTATCACAAAGGACTCATATTTGCTAAGAAATCTGTTATACGGTATTCCATCAAATGCCTTTTGAAAGTTCACACTTGCAACATCAACCACACTCCCCTGATTAACCCTCTTCATTGATTCATCAAATAATTAAATGAAGTAAAACAAATTTACTTTTTTATAAAATCCATGCAGACTTTGTTACTAGTCACTGATTTTCCAAGATCAAATTAATTTTGTATTGGATTATTTCCCCAAAACACCACACCCACATTTTTTTTAATGGAGGCCTTGTAACTATGTAGCTCATATTATTTAATAATTTTTGTGTCCCTGAATCGGGGAAGATGATTCAAGTTGCAAGTATTAAGATGAGGTATGAGATTAGTGAAGAAGTGTTTATGTCAAAAATATTTTCAAAAAAGCAGGAGAGGCAAATATTTGTAGTGAATTTATTTAAATATTTGCCATTTAATGTTTCAAAACTAGGGTAGCATTGCCAATGTAGCATGTAATGAAATCAATAATGTAAATATTTAAAATACCTCAGTGATTTTCTAAGTAATTTTTGTAAGGCACTGCAGAGTCAAATCATAGCTGGAAGATGTAATTGGTTCTTCTGATCTGTAAAAACAGTTCTTTAAGTCAGTAATCTGTTAAATTGCTGTTTGTGTAAACTGCAGGATTCATGTTAGAAGTCATTATATGCCACGCATGACATCCAAATTTACAAGGTACTGTGTGATGCTTACAGAAAGGGACATTACTGAGGCAAATAGTCAGAAGATTGCTCATTAATCTTTTGCTGTAATTGCTTGGTGTTTTAAGCCAGTAACTAGTAATGTTTTCTGAGTTCTTATAAATCAGCATAATTCAAAGTTGTAAACTGCAAGGATGTTGGTTCAGAAGTTTAATGATTAATATTGTATTTAAACTTTGTTTCAAGTTTGTTCAGGTAAACTGTAGGCACTTGTATCTAGATGACTCCCTTCATGTGGACGGCCTCCTCACTAGAGTGTTGTGAACCCTCCTTGGCTTGAACATAGGAGGAGGCTGGCAGTGGAGATGGAGGGCAAGGGTAACTCTGGATTATTCCAAGAGAAGTTTTCTGAGGGAACTGTGGATGGTTCCTCCTCTGCTAACCACCTCTTGGCATCCCCCTGTTGCCTTGTGAGGAAAGGCCACCTAGAATGAGCTCAAGATTCCCCATCCCCCTGTTATCAAGCCTTCAGTCAGGAGGATCAATGATAGGGGTGATTGCATCCAAAAGTATAAGGATATCCAGTTAGCCCTAAGGGTGCTTGAGCTGTCTATCCATGACAGAAGTCAACTTGCCCATGGAACAAGCCATCAATCGCATGTGTGGACCAGTGATGTCCCCCTAGTGCAGCTGCAATTCTGCAGCCTCTATCCATCACTGGTGCTCCTGTGCTTTCTTGTGCATTCTGAAGGAGTCCCTTCTTGCTGACGCCACAAGGTCCTGGGGCAGAGCAGGTGTCTGGTCCCCAGCAGTCCTCTGAATTCCAGTGGCCTGGGGTGTTTCTCCCCCCGGCCAATGGGGAAGCTGTTACAGGTCAACGTCTTGCCAATCTTTGCTGATACTTCCTCAGAACTGACTTCCTCAGAAGTAAAGGAGGTGTCTTCTGGTGAAGCAGGTGCAGTGGAGTCCTGCTGATATGTGCAAACACAGTGGAGAAGGTGTCACAGCCAGTGATTTGCAATGAAAGACACTGATAGCAGGGATAATGTGAGAGCTGCAGTGGAATTAAAGTAGGACTGTCAAGGCTGGCAGGACATGATGTTACAGCATCCCCACAGGAGCAGTCCCAACCTTTTCCTGTGAGGGATAGGTTCTTTCCTCCTTGTAGGTGAGGACCTAGTTTCAGGCGCTCTTTTCCCCTTCCTGCCTTGCTTTGCCCATTCTGGGCTGTTTTCCCCTGTAATGGGATATCAGGAAGGTTTGAGTGAGGTGAAAATGGCTGTCACCACTGGTCGTGCTGGTGAAGCTTCCTGTGTGATTGACTACACCATCATCCATGCACTGGGAAGGGCAGGTTCCAGGTTAGCAATGCTTGACACTCTGCTCCTGGATTTTTAAGATGGTTCTGGGAATCCCAGGATTCCCCAGAAGTGGTGAATCTTTTCACTGCCACTGAATGTACAATGGCACAAGTGGATCACTGTAGATGCATGGTGCACAGATAATGAGGTAAGTTGCAGCAAATTGCATGAGAAAACTCATTTGAGCTCACAATGTGAACCCCTCCATAAAACTCCTCCATAAAAATCAGCACTTTGCTGATTTTGTGACTGGACTGGGAAACATTTCTGGGCTTCTCGCTTGTTCTCTCAGTGCTCAATCATTTTATGGCTAAAAGTCAGGGCAAAGATTTTATTTGACTTATGACAGCCTTCCATGTGAAGAAAGTGTGAGTGTGCTTCGTAATAAATGACATTACATCTTTGTTGTAAGTTGATCAGTTAGCTCGAATTTGTGGGTTTTGTGAAGTAAATCCAGATTAATGATTTTCCCTGTGTTTCAGTTCTCAATTAAATTTCTCTGCAATTCTGGGTACCTCTACAATGCCCACGAGCTAGTAGCCACAATGTCAAACACTGCAAAAGGTTTATACCTTGACAGAAGTATTAATGCACCTTAAATTACTGCAGCATGCAATAACCTTTATGACTGGTGTCAACCAAGGTTTCTCCACATTATTAATAGAGTGACTGCTAATAGTCAGCCACAAGAATTAAAAAGATTTTGTTGAAAGTTTTGCAGGGAAAAGAAATGCAAACAGTTCTATCCACATTCGTGAAGATATCAGCTCCTTACCAAGAAATTAGGATATAATTTTTATAAAACAATAAATCACACTATGTTACAATTCCTGTAGGAAATTTGTGTTTTGATATAGTTCAATCTTCTAAGGAATAAGACTGCCCTTCGCTCATTACAAAATTTTTTTTTTCATGACAATGTAAAATATGGATCTGTGATTTTTGAATTGCATCATCCCTGATTATTACTTGGAACCAAGCAACAATGATTTAAAATAGCCACAGGTGTCACCTGTTCAGGTGTGGCCAAGTTTCATTGTAAATTAGATAAGAGACAACCAAACTGAAATTAAAGTCTGATCCAAATGCAAACCAGTCAATCTACCCGAGGAAGCATGAAAAATTCCTTGGCTACTTTATGAATTGCATCATTCTGAACACTGTCAGCAGGTTGGAGATGAAACATCAATTACAGAGAATGCATAACAAATTTGTCTCTCGATGAGCTGTTTTCTTCTTAGCAGGAGACCTGGAATTTTGAACTGCAAGGCTACTGTAGCATCGCTCTCTCTCTCTCTCTCTCTCTCTATCTACCTCTCTCTCTTTCTCTCTCTCTCTCTCTCTCTCTCTCTCTCTCTCTCTATATATATATATATATATATATATAGTCTCAATCTCTGAATCTCTCTCTTTCCCTCTCTGCCCCTGTGTCTCAAGAAGGAAAAATCTACAGCGAGATTGGAAAGAGGCTTCAGAAAATAGAATTCAAAAGATAGCAACTTCATTCTCAACTGTTAACAGTCACAGAAAGCAACTAAGCAGTCGTGGTCTTCAGTTAAACAGTGAGATTTCAAGACACCCCAAAAACTCTAAACTGTATCAAAAGCAGAAAATGCTGGAGAAACTCAGAAGGTCTGGCAGAGTCAGTGGAGATAAAGACAGATTCAATGTTTTAAGTCCAGTGACCTTTCGTCAGAACTGTTCGAATGAGGGTCACTGGATTTGAAATATAAACTCTGTTTTTTTTCATCATAAATGCTGCCAGACCTGCTAAGGTCCTTCAGTTTCTGTTTTTGTTTCAGATCTCCAATGTCTGCAGTTCACTTCATTATCTTGCTTTATGTGATGGAACATTTGCCCCTCTATGTTTTGTGTGCATGTGTGAAACTGCCCAAAGTAAATATGCTTGAAGTTGAGATTCTATTATTTTACTTGGGGTAAGCAGATAATTAGTATGTTGCTCTTTGAACTGCTGAAAACATTTTAGTTGTTTTTTTATTGTTTGTGGTTAAAATGGTTAACTCCATTTATATGGAAAAAGGTATAGCTATGTAATAAAAAGGACCTCGGCCTTTGTTCCAGCCAACTGGGAAGATTGAAAAGAGGGAAGTCAATTTACCAATCTGACCTGGTCATACTTTATGTCTAACATAGTAATGTTTTACTTATTTCTGATTAAGATTCTGATCTAACTCTTATGTGAACTTAATTCCTTGTCTAATGCCTGGCCAAAATAGAATGAAATCAGGATCATTTTGGTTTGCTCAAAATATGCATAAATATTTGAGAGGCATTTTTAATATTTGCATAAATGAAGCAGTTATCAGAAATGAAGGGTCATGATAATTTATGAGAGAAATGTGCTTATGCTGATTGGCAGTGACATTTTCCAACACTTTCACTAAGCCACATAACCACATCTGCTCAGAGCAGTGATCATCACTGAAAATGCATATTCTGTGCACCTTCCGTTAATTCCCATGGACTGCAAACAATCAGACCCAGTAAATCTGTGCAGCTAACCTTTACACATGGAGGGAAATAAAATCTGTCTATGGTGTAACAATAGGGAATGACAGCAGCAAAATTAATTTTATGTCACCTTAATTATTGTAGAGATGCATGGTTGAAACATTGCTCTGATATAGCAATTGAGGATAACAAATGAAGCCATAATAGTGCTGGCATGAGCACCTTTTTTTTAGCTCTTCACTGCAGCAACAATTAGATACCGCTGATAAATGTCCTTCTGAGCTAATTGCTGGTGTTTACATGTTGCTGCTGTTGACAATCTACAGTTAACTAATGTATTGCTGACATAATGGGGAGCTAGCCAACAACAGTTTTGTACAATTTACGGCAAAGTTCTACAGCTACTATTGTATTCTTTAAAATGGTCTGTTTGCATCAATGAGATGCTTCCTCTCTCAGGATGGTGTTCTAATCCACATTCCTGAGATCTGGCTATGTATTCACAGACACGTGCAAACCCTGATGAAATTTGATGAATATGTATGCAAACTTTTCCTTACATTAAACATTGAAATGACTGCTTTCAGCTTTTATGGTGGTAATGTTTATGGTCACTGAGTAATTAACCTGTTCCACTTGGTGTGAGAGCACGAGTAGAGAACAAGTGTGGCTTGGGTAGTCACAGCAAATTTGTGACAGGAGGTACAACACGATGGGAGACTGTCTTTAACTTTGGAAGCTACGAAGCTGCAACTGCAGGCATAAACCCATATAAATATACACTCATCAAAAGTAAACATCTCCAAAAGCACAGACTAATAGTCCCAAATCATTTGTATTGTATGTTAAAGAAACATCAGGAAAAGGAGACCCAAAGTTCCATTCATCCTCAATAATGGTGGAGCCCAAGCACAACCATCTTCAGCTGCTTCAACAATGATCTTCCCTCTGTCACATGATCAGTAGTGAAGACAAAGTCCATTTGATTGGTATCTCCTCCACAAACATCCACACATCTCCACCAGTGACACTCAGTAGCAGCAGTGCACACCAACCACAAGAAGCACTGCAGAAATTCACAAATCGCTTAGACAACACCTTCCAAACCTATGTTTAATTCCAACAAAATCCTGGAACATCTTCCTGAATGGCATTGTGAGTCCACCTAAAGCACATGGACTGCAACAGTTGAAGAAGACAGTTTGGTAGCTCCTTCTCAAAGGCAATAGACAATAGACAATAGGTGCAGGTGGAGGCCATTTGGCCCTTTGAGCCAGCACCACCATTCATTATGATCATGGCTGATCATCCACAATCAGTATCCTGTTCCTACCTTATCCCCATAACCCTTGACTCAGGGTCAACTCAGGAAAGGCAATAAATACTGATTCAGGCAGTGATGCCCACATCTCACAAATGAGTAAGACACAAAAGCGGCACGGTGGCACAGTGGTTAGCACTGCTGCCTCACAGCGTCAGAGACCCGGGTTCAATTCCCGCCTCAGGCGACTGACTGTGTGGAGTTTGCACGTTCTCCCCGTGTCTGCGCGGGTTTGCTCCGGGTGCTCTGGTTTCCTCCCATAGTCCAAAGATGTGCAGGTTAGGTGAATTGGCCATGCTAAATTGCCCGTAGTGTCAGGTAAAGGGTAAATGTAGGGGTATGGGTGGGTTGCGCTTCGGCGGGTCGGTGTGGACTTGTTGGGCCGAAGGGCCTGTTTCCACACTGTAATCTAATCTAAACTTCTAAAAAATTTAATAGTGGGCGGCACGGTGGCACAGAGGTTAGCACTGCTGCCTGAACAGCGCCAGAGACCCGGGTTCAATTCCCGCCTCAGGCGATTGACTGTGTGGAGTTTGCACGTTCTCCCCGTGTCAGCGTGGGTTTCCTCCGGGTGCTCCGGTTTCCTCCCACAGTCCAAAGATATGCAGGTCAGGTGAATTGGCCATGCTAAAATTGCCCGTAGTGTTAGGTAAGGGGTAAATGTAGGGGTATGGGTGGGTTGCGCTTCGGCGGGTCGGTGTAGACTTGTTGGGCCGAAGGGCCTGTTTCCACACTGTAAGTAATCTAATCTAAAAGTAATCTAATCTAATCTAAAAGCCCAGCACATCAAGTGCAGAACTAAAATTGCTGAAATATTTGCAGCTATCTTCAGCAAAGATGCTCACCTTGTGTAATATTCATTGCCACTATATTCTGAGGCCCAACCTTAATTCTGTCAGTCTTCAGAGAATTTGATTCATTTGATATGATATCAGGAAATGACTCAAGGTGCTGGACCCACAAAAGGCTGCACATTCGGACAACATCCCAGCTGTAAATGTGAAGATGTGTCTGGAGTGAGTAATTCACATCAAGTTACTCAGTTGCAGGTTCGAGGAGTTAGGAAAAAAAAAATCCTTAGTGCTTGGAAGATTTCTTTAATGTGAACCAATAACAAATACAGGGAACAGATTTTTTAAAAAATGGTGGTTACTGGTTTATCACTTAGTAAAAGTGCCTCATCATTGTGATGTAGATTTAGTGGAGAAATTAAGTTTTTGGTTTTAAAGCTAGGCAGTCATATAAAAAATTTGACAGCTATATTTTGGCTATATAAGACATTGGTACATGTTGTTCAGGCTAGGTGCCACATGTGTTGAAGGATATTTGAAGTTCTGGGATGGTGCAGAGGAAACCATCAAGAATACGAATCTAAGAGAATATGGTTCGAAGGAAAAATTCCCAGAGTTAGGGCTATTTATATAAATTGAATCTCACAAAGGATATGATTCTTTTCTACCAATTGGATAAGAGATTGGATTGAGTTGCAGATGGCACTTCAAAAGGATTGGAATAACAAGATATGAGATCATACATAAGCTGAAAATCAAGTTAAATGCTCAGTTTTTCTCAAATAGCTTATTGAAACATGGTGAATATTGATTCACTGCAGTCCTTCCTTAATATGAAACTTGACATGTTCCTGAGAGAAGAGCACATTTTGAATTACAAAAGCCAAATTGCTTGCGAATAGTGACGAATAGATTATATACTGTTGAGATTTTTGCGACCTGATTTGATTGCCTCAGAGAGCAGCAGAGGAAATTCATTGAATTTTCCAAAATTGATCGCAGATTTTCTATCTTTTTGCACATCTTCATGAGAGTGAGAAGTAAGAAGGAATTGGCATAGCTCTGCATCCAATAAGCCAAATAGTCTTTTCTCACTCAGACTGTCAGTTTACATATCTTTTTTGCGAGATTTTGGAGCTGTCAGTCATTTGTGAGTCTTCAACCTGAGGAGGATAATTGAAGAACATAAAGAGAAAATTCTGGCACATTCTGTGAATGGGTTAGTCTAAAAAATGGGTAGGCCATGCACAATCCAAACCATCAGAAAGAGGTAGTCATGAGCTGTATTTGCCAGTTATACATTTCTTTCCCTCACAGATTAAAAAGAAAGTAGGGTTTTTAACTCCAAAACTGTCATGTGTAGCAATAACAAAAATCTGAAACTTAACTTAAGTGGAGGGGAACACTACTGAACAATTTCGAAGTGAAAAAGAAATTATCCTGATACAAATGGTTTGTCCTGGGAACTGTACATATCTTGTGTTTGTAACCTTCATATTCACTATTAGAACTTCTCGAGGACCAACAAACAAAATGGTCAACAGTAACATTTCTTTTTTAAAAACCTGATTTTTTTTCTGGCTCTCATCTCATTTTTAGTTTTTTTTTGTCAACTGTTTACTGTGACATTATGGAGCCAGGGTTGTAAAGGTTCAATTAATTTATATTTCCATGTCTGTCTTTTCTCTTCTCCCTGATGGTATATTCCTTAGGGATTTGACGTCTCTTCAATTTTGTGGGTGTATATTTACGAGGAATTTTAAAGTTAATCAGAGGAAATGTATTTGCTTAATTTATCCAAATGAAGTCAAAAAGATCAGTAGTGGAACAGCAGTATGTTATTGGCATTGAATTTCTTTTGCTGATGCAATGGTAAATTTTAATGAGCTTTATGTTGTCAACAACAAAATTATCTGATTGTTAGAATCAAAGTCTAGTCCAGGCTGAAAGTCACATGCATTTGGAATAGAACTAGTCACCGAGCTGGGAATTTGTGTTGCAGATGTTTCATCCCCTGTCTAGGTGACATCCTCAGTGCTTGGGAGCCTCCTGTGAAGCACTTCTGTGATGTTTCCTCCGGCATTTATAGTGATTTGTATCTGCCGCTTCCGGTTGTCAGTTCCAGCCGTCTGCTGCAGTGGCTGGTATATTGGGTCCAGATCAATATGCTTATTGATTGAATCTGTTGAACAGATACAATCAATAAGCACTCCGACCTGGACCCAATATACCGGCCACTGCAGCAGACAGCTGGAACTGACAACCGGAAGCGGCAGATACAAATCACTATAAATGCCGGAGGAAACATCACAGAAGCGCTTCACAGGAGGCTCCCAAGCACTGAGGATGTCACCTAGACAGGGGATGAAACATCTGCAACACAAATTCCCAGCTCAGCGAACAGAACCATAACAACGAGCACCCGAGCTACAAATCTTCTCACAAACTTTGAAGAACAAGTCAACTGACTTTTAAGATTGGCCAATATTCTCTGAGATTTAGGGTGGATGAGGGGGAATCCAGTTGAATCTTATCTCACTGGGTGAGACAGACCAGATGCTGGAAGGATGTCATCCTTGATTGGAGAGCCTTGAACCAGGTAACACAATCTCAGAATATGGGGTCAACAATTTAGGATTGACTTTAAGAAAAAAAATGTCTTCACTCAAATCATAATGGACCTGTAGAATTCTCTACCACAGAAGGCTGTGGAGGCCAGGTCACTGAATATATTCAAGAAAGATAGGTTTCTTTTTCAATTTTAATGGTATCAAGTGGAATGGGGAGAAAGAGGGATTATGGCATTGAGACAGAGGATCAGCCATGATCACATTGACTGGTGGAGCAGGCTCAAAGAGCTAAATGGCCTGTTCCAGCTCTATGTTTCTATGTCTTTTCTGAGTATTGTGGTTCATTTTCTCTTCCATATTTCAGGATTGCTAAGGGCAAGTGCAGCTAAAGCACAAAAGATAAATAAGACTTGGTCTATATGGTCTTGCTAGTGACTAGTTGACATCATTAAACTGTTACCAGAACAGCCTTGTTTATTTTCATGGGAATTATTGTATTGCATTATCCTCATTGTGCCCCAACTACACTGATTCCCATAGATTCTGCACTCTGTGATTGATAACCCACTTTTTCTTTTACCCTTTTTTGTACTTGCCTTTCATCTCTTCTGAGACAGTTCATTTTCTTTGCTGTTATTTATATGCAGTAAGATTGAAGGATGGAGAGAATCACAGACAGGGTTGCTGTATTTTATGGTTTAATATTCTAAATCTTTTAATCATTTCAAAAATTATGATGCTTCGAGTATCATACGCCTCAGAAGACAGCATTTAGTAATTTCTTACATAGGGTGTCTGTCACATCGGGTACAAATCCAAGAAATGTTTTCAGGAGTTGAGCAATACATCTTGCTGCTCATAAAAAAAAAGTTCTTTAATTTCTATCAGGTGGATTTATGAAATTCTGGCTTTAAGACTAAATCTTCACAAACAGCAGAGTGATTTGATACAATGAAAATGTCTGTGTTTGATTTATTCATCTCTGAATTAGGGTCTTGGATTATAAAGATTGTATCTAATTTTTAGGTCATGCACTAAAGAGAGGGATAAAAAAAGAGTATCTGTGACTTCTGTGGGAAAAGACGTGCCGTGAATCTGTAAGGTGTTTCTTCTCACTCCTATATCTGGATTAGATGGTGCACTTTTGTTTTTAGTTATGAATGAGAGACCTGTCGAGAACTATGTTTATCACTGATCTCCATCAAGATTGTTTGAAAATATTGAGAAAACACGAAGTAGAGATCATCTTGTGCCCTCCCACACCCTAAAATGCTTCACACAGATTGATATGTCTTTTTAGATCTTGGAATACCTATCCAAAAGCATTGTGGATGTCCTTACACAGCAGTTTGAAAAGCTCCCCACCACCTTGTAAACACTAGAATCAGCTATGCCACGTCTCCTAAATGAACAAAAACAAAATGCATTGACTGAGAGGGAGATGGATAATAAAGTACTTCTTTGAGCAGAGGGTTTCCTGCCAAGTGGAGAAGGATTCTTTTATGTATGTGATTGCCTTGATGTTGACACTGGGTCATGATCCGAATGTTATCCTGTTCCCTTCCAGCTTTCACTTGGGCAGATTCCAAATCCACACTCCTGGGATCTGGTGGTAAAGCAATCAGTCCAATTAAAATTGCTATTAAAAGCACTTTTAATCATGACACCTATATTCCCAACATTTCATGAGTTTCATGTTGTGCCTGCTTCTTTCCAAGGTCACTGAGGCAGCTACAGACTGGGAAGAGGTTTTTCAATGAAATGCAAAAGGTTTGATCAGTCGCAGTGAAATCTCCAGTCATAGCAATAAGATATTTGAGTGCAAAATATATCTTATCCCAGAGATGCCAATCACTGCTTGACTGGGTGATTGCCAACTTTCTGATGGGCAGGAAACATTTCACTCATCTTGCATTTCCCTCACAGTGGATTGCACTTCACTGCTGCCAGTCTGCAATAAGGCATGGAGGCTGCTTAATAGGTCCATCTCAGTTGGATTTCTTTCTTTTCTGCTCCAACTGTAACCACAGTACCACCAACTATTGCGGAGGCAAAACAGCTGCCACTCCAGCTAACTTCTCCACATCCACATGTACCTCCCACAGGTAAGAAACAATTAACAATGATTTGATTGGAATGATCAAAATGCTCAAGGTAGGGTGTACAATGGAAGCTCATCTCTCCCTGCAAAATGTTTGAATATTCGCATGGCACTGCATACTACTGACATTCCTAGGCCACTTTAATCTATGCAACTAACTTGGAGAGGTTGTGCTCTTCTCCCATCCTTGGGAATAATAATTTCACTGTCACTCCTTAGACACTGCAGCAGGACTTTGGGGAGCAACTTTGTAGGCCTCCTCTGCCTTCATGACGTTCTCGCAGCAACAAAAAGGCCAAAAGTGTTGTTGAGCCCATGTCATTCTGTCCCTCCTTGGATAGAATGAACAAGCCATTCCAGCTGCCCTCCTGAATTTACCATGGAACTCAGAAGTGGAATTGTTAATTTATCTGAGAAAGCACCTCAGAAACGTCCAACCATGAAGAAATTACCTTTTCAGCAAACACTGCATCAATTTAAAATACAGCACGTGCTAAAATCAGTGGGGTAACTGCAAGCTATATACAGTGTGTTCTGGCAACAGATATCAAAAAGATCCCAGCCATCACTGAGTAACTCACCAGATGACTCTTCAATGCATGTTCACCCATTCAAGGCACGAATCAGGATTGTGATAGAATATTCTCCACTGGGTGTTTGGTGCCATCCAGGATTGGAAGGTCATGTGAAAGGAGAACTGGCAAGTTGCTACTGCAACTACACTTGAGGTCACGTGAATGTAGTGACTTACAGCATACAACATGTTCAATTTAATTTCTCTAAACAGCTAGGTGAGTGATAAAGCAGGCTGCTTTGTCCTGAATAGCATCAAGCTTCTTGAATGTACTCGGAGCTGCATTCGTCCAGCTAAATGAGAAATATTCCATTACACTCCTCACTTATGCCTCGTTGATGGTGGTTATGCTTTGGGGAGGAACGTGGTGAGTTAATTGCTGTAGAATTCTTCGTCTCTGACATGAGCTTGCAACCTTAAAATCAGATTCTGAAGATTGTGATTTATCCAGTGCTGGTTCCCCATGGCATATAGTTGTTGTGATTCAGGAATATCATCTCTTTCATTCTGTTAATAAGAAATAAACAATGAACAGGAAAGTAGTAACAAAAGCTGTGGTTAAAAAGCTTTCAGAAAACAGGGATGGGAGGTTCTCCAGAGACTGAAGATAGATCTACCACTCAAATAATTGATTTGCTTTCTTGCGAGTGAGCAATAACAGGCACACACCTGGCTCTCTGATGATCTCAATGTTTACTTTGCTGAAATAAAGAAGTTCTGCTTGTGTCCCAGATGTTGCAGCACTGGACTCTCATGCTCTGTTATATCATCAATTCAAGGATAGCTTTCAAGCTGCTCTGCATCTCCATTGCCAACGTTCCTTGCTATCCATAAATAGTATCCTTGCTTGCTTCTTTCCAATGTCCAGAAGGTTCCAGTAAAAAAATACAATCACCAATCATTTCAATTCAGGACTGATGAAAAGTCACTTCCTTGAATCATTGGGAATTATAATGGCCAAAAACCTGCAGTAATAAAGCAGGCTGCTTTGTTCTGAATGCCATCAAGCTTCTTGAATGCACATGGAGCTGTATTCATCCAGGTGAATGGGAAATATTCCATTACACTCTTCACTTGTGCCTCATTGATGGTGGTTATGCTTTGAGGAGGTCAAAGGTGAGTTAGCCATTGCAGAATTCTTAGGATCCGTTTGGGCTTGGTTGGTGAATTCATGTGATAGAAATCATAACGACAGCACCTGTCTAGCTTCAGTTTTAATCTGCAGGAGGTGGATGGTCACTTCAAATCATGTACTGAGACTATGAGTCTCATTGCTATCTAAGAGTAGAAGGGTTGGTTTCTGAAAGCCGGGGTGGCTGTCTGATTCTGGACATGTGGTTTTTCACCTATCTTTGTCAGATCTAGTGTTTGCCTGGGCAACTCCCAGCTGCACAGTCCTGATCTTCCCCTCCAACCTTGCACAGGTCCTCTAATTCATTCCCCTGTAGAAATCCAGTTTCCCAACACGTCTTCCTGTAGCATAAAGGGTTAATGCTCAAAATGTAAGCAGTCAGTTTATGCCATCAGTGATGTAACAAGCCACATGACAACAGAATCAACAGAGGGAAATGATTCTGTCTTAAGTCTTGTGCTTTGTCCTACCATGGTTATAGTTGAAAAAATGTTTAAGAAAAGGGAACATAATAACATCTTAGTTTCCAGCAGTTCTCTTTTCTGATGAAAGACGCAACACTATTATAACTACTTTCTCCAAACTACATCTCTACTTCTTCGTCTGCACCCCCATTACAATGGAATTGATATTGCTCCCTCCTCTCCAAAGTTTACTCTCTTGATTTTCCTTATATCGTGCTAGATTCTTTCCAAGATTGATTTTCCCTTTCCCCCCAAAACCCAGTGAGCATATCAACCCACTCTGGAATGCTGCCTTCCTGCCTAACCAGAAGCTAAAGCTTTGTCAGGTTCGCTTCACTGGTGAGGAATCTGTCTGCAATATCACACGCAGTGGTTGTGTTCAGATTCCACAGCCTGTCAAGGAATTCGGACCGCTTTGCATTGTACCACCACCAATGCTGCCATGGGCCTCCCAACCCCACCAGCTCCCAATTGATCAGACGAGTTAGGATCACGCCCAGTAACTAAGCAAAAACGGCATCAAAAAGTTAAGGCTTCAGCCTCACTTCTGGATGGCAGTCAGAATCTCAGTGTGTGGGCTGAATTTTACAAGACATTGACTGTGTCCCTTTGGGCAGTTTCATGGAGGGTCTGTCTTTGTGAGTATTAGTCAGTTTTTTCTCTCAATTCTCTACTGCTCATCAGATTATGCATGTCGTGTTCATGCCGTTATGTGCACATCGGTGCCAGAGGTATTGGCCATTGTCTGGACCTTTTCAGGAATCATTCCATCAGTGCCATACTTCAACCCTCTGTTCAGCAGGTAAATAATCATTCTTCACAGCATAAATATTGGGAAGAAAATGAAAAAGAACAGGTTTTGAGGGAACATAGGTAGCATGGTGACACTTATTTGGAAATGAAAAAGCATATTTGTGAGTGTATTGCCTTTTAGTTCATTAGCTATCCAATTGACTGTCGTATTAACTGCAACAATAAGAATTAACTACAGAGACTACCTATGTTAGCACCATACCATGTTACATAGCATGTCTGACAGAAAGTTATTCTTTCTGTAATGCCCTGAGTAACACAACATCTTGTCACTGATCAATGTAACATTGTCACATGCTGTAAAATCTTTAAAAGCTATTAATGTTAACCTTTATTGAACTAGTAAAGCAAACAACAAACAACAAAAAAAAACGACACCTCCTTCTGGGAGTCTTTCAAACCAAATCAAATCCAAGTCTCAGGATCTCATCTTCAGAAAACCACCATCTGCTCCATGGTGGTTCTGGTGAAAGAATCAGATTCCTTAGTATCTACTCAACTTCAGTTCAGGGATCAGCTAACTGAGTAATCAGTCATGGTTTGTAGAGGGACAACCCAATGATCTTGTCTCCCAATAACCGTGCTTGAAATACATCCAGTCCTTGAAATAAATTAGTAACTTGAGAATTCTCAAGAATATAATCATAATGGCAGTCTCCAAGATATTTGGCGCATACTTATAAGATATGGTACCAATTATCAAAGATGACTTCCATATTGAATGACAAGAGCTGTTTGTATTGGTCAAGTTAGATGCATTTTGTTATGGTGATCTCAACACAGTATGTGTATGGGGCACCCAGTGCCTGGGAAAAACAAGTACTGTGAGCAAAAACTACTTCGCAAAATGCAGAAGTGGCCTTGTCATCGGGAAACAAAATGAAGCACAAGTTGCATTAGTAACACCTTGAAACATTTGGGATTGAAGATTGAGAGCTGGCACACTTGTTCCCACCAGAGACTTGAAAGCAATCAGTTATTTATTGCAGGTGCCACCTTGATGGCCACCCACACACCCTGCACATCATAAATCCTGCTCCGGCATGTTAAATGTTCTGAGACAGTGTCCCAGGACATCCTCAGTTTGAAAAGGCAATGCACTTTTCTCATCTGGAGGGTCAGGGCAGATAGGATGTGGAAGCAGAACAGGAGACTTGAAATCTGGGAAGATCTTCTCGTGTGATCTTTTCATGTGGAGGCTGTTTGGCAACTAATAGTTTGCTCCTGGTCCTGGGCTTGTAAATGTATTTTTTTCCCTCCTCAGTTTATCCTAGCCCTCACTGCCAAGGAAACAGACCCATCATAATGTGAGCAGTTAGCATTCACTTCCCATCAAACGATAGTTAGCAGCGAAGCTCACTGATAAGGAAGACCATGGCATCCCTGGATATTAAAGTATGTTTGTCATGGACCTTATTCCAATGTATGACGCAAATATAGTAGAAGATTGCAAGTGCAGTTGGATTACTGAATTCTTGTTCCTCCAACCCCCACATGACCCAAGAAAAGCAGCATTATATATGAGCATGTTGTAAAAGTTCAAAGTGAGAGGAAATCAACTCTGTGCCTCTGTGCAGCTTCTGAGACCTCAGTTTCTTTGTGAATTGTATGCCAAAAGTGTCTCTTCAATGTTGCCTGTGATTATTCCTGCTTCCCAGAGATGACGATGGTCAATTTATAACAATGACTGATATGATCAAGATTGCTTATGGCCGGGAATAGTATTTGACATAGTTCATCACAGCATGCATTTCACATGAAGAATTCTACAGTAGAGTAAATTCTGCTTCCTCATCCAGGGAAAAACTAAACACTTATTTTGCCCACTCATGCTGTGATGGCAGCCATTTTCCATTTATATTGTGCATTTGTGATTCAGATGAGAATGGAAGAAATTATATGTTGTGCTTTGCAGAGTAAGTCATAGCCTGGTAATGGAGGTAACAGCACCCCATGCTGCCCTTTGCAATTCCTGACAACCCCCATTAGTTCTGAGCTTCCACGTGCTTCCCCCCCAATTTTTATTGAAGTTTTCACCTCCCTACACGATCCCTGATTCCCAAGCCTGCAGTTTAGTGATTACCAACTGCCATGATGCACTGTACCACTGTTGAAGCCAACATGGAGATAATTATCAATTTTTTCCTATCCAACCTGCAGTAACCCTCCAATGTTTCAGTGAGCAGAATCCCAGGATAGACTGAGGCCCATCCCCGACTGACTTGCAAACAAGGAAGTAGAATAGGCCACTCAGCCCACCAGGTTTGTTCTGCCATTCAAAATGATAATCAGAAGGTGGAGAATTCAACGTTTCAGGTCTAATCCTTCTTCAGGGTTGTCTGCATTAGATTCTAGCATCTGCAGTTTTTTTTTGCCTCTATTCAATACAATTACAGCTGATTTGATTTTAACCTCATCTCCACATTCTTGCAATTCCCGAATCACCTTTCATCCCTTCAGTAATCAAGAATCTATCTATCTGTGCCTTAAATGTATTTCAAAATCCTACATCCACTTACATTTATGGAAGGGAATTCTAAAGCCTCTAAATGCTCAGAGAAAATTGTTTCCTCCGATGGAGCCTGCCCTGAGACATTGAAAAATGCTGGCCGAAGTGATGGTCAGAGAAGATGCTGGAAGCTTTAGCCATCCAGAGCCTGGTCAGATTTGTATGTTGAGAATTATCACCACCTCTGATTTCACTCCACTGCTTGGAAACAAGGTATATAATCAATAAATGAGGTGATATTAGCTAATAATGAGATGGTAATGCATGTGAATAGGCCTCATGTCACTCTCTCATGAGATTCCCATCTTGCCATTAAAACCTTGGGTGGGGAAATCTGACTTCTCTTCATGTTGAGTCTCTCATTTTTCTATCCTTGATAATCATTGAACAGTTTCTAATTGTCAAACTGTTCAAGGAATTACAAGATTCCACCCTCAGACAGGGCTGGATGACTCTAAGATTGAGAACTACATCTGATCGTGGGTTTTCTGGAAAATCTTCAGAAGGATATCTTTTTAAGATTTTCTTTGTTCATGAGATATGGGCATTATTGCCCATTTCTAATTCTACTCTTCTTGAACTACTTCAGCTCTGAGGGGATAGGTAAATTCACAATGCTGTTGGGAAAGGAGTGCACTGGGCATGCCTCGGTGATGTACAAGTGTCTTGTGCCAATATCAGTGAAGAGTCTCAAGGGAGGCTGACACCGGCCGATCTTCCTTGCTGCAGGATGAGCTGACTCCATGGCTTTCAAAGGACAGCCAATAACCCGAATACTAAAAATCATTGTGGCATTCAATTTTTATGCAGCTGGATATTTTGAACAATCCATTAGAAATGTTTATAGATGAGAGCTCCTAAACCGCTGCATCAAGAAGGTAATCAAAACTCGTTCAAGATGCGTGTGTTACCAAGCTGACTGGAAAGGCCGGCAGAGTAGATTATTGATGTTGCTGAGTTCCAATGTGTGCAAGATGTCATTGACTGCGTGCAAGTGGCTAACAAGGAGCCACTCAGTGGCTTTTGTCATAACGGTGAGCTTCTTGTCAAACAATGTCTGCCTTTATTCCTGATGAAGGGCTTTTGCCCGAAACGTCGATTTTGCTGCTCGTCGGATGCTGCCTGAATTGCTGTGCTCTTCCAGCACCACTAATCCAGAATCTGGTTTCCAACATCTGCAGTCATTGTTTTTACCATCAGAAATGGTTTGTCAGGGGTAAGCATTACTCATTGTAGACCTGGCTCTTCAATCCACTCAGAACCCATGACACAATATGTGCCACACGTCCACCCAAGCAGTTGTTTAAGTGGGATTCAGGCTGCTATGGATTGATTTAAGTGTCTCAACAATCAATTGGGACAAACTGAAGGACTCCAATGTGTCTTTCTCATATCCTCATGGTCTGCCATGCCCTATGTAAATTAACATAGCAGACGTGGCATATCCCTGTATCCCCAGGATATAATTATTCAGCACTTTCACTGGTCAGTTCCCATCAATGAATCAGTGTGTTTGTTTTCTCTCCAAGAAACATACTTTATTCATAACATTTCTGAAAGAACATTATGTTACAGTTCAAATTTGACATAACACAGCGTGTAATACAATTCAATTTCTTTTATTACAGTAACTGGCACTCTTAAGGTTACATTTACAATATGGTTAGACTTAGAAAATACATTGAAGACCACAAGATATTGGAGCAGAAATTCGGCCATTCAGCCCATCAAGTCTGCTCTGCCATCAGTCATAGCTGATAAGTTTCTCAACCCCATTCTCCTGCTTTCTCCTCATAAACCTTGATCCCCTTGATACTGAAGAACGTACAGACCAAGGGACATTGCATAGTTCCAGTCCTTGGCACAGATTTGGGAAGGTGTTTGCGGTGGTCTGTCCCCAGGAAATCTTTGCAGATGCTGCCCCAGGTTTTGTTTCAGACTTAAATGTGCAGTCCTGCACCTTGGAGTATACCACACTGCAATGCTTGGTCGTGAAAAGCCTTTTGTTCTGGAAGGCTGTCACATTCTGGGCAGACCACAAAGCTTCTTCCATCGAGTCAATGGACATCCAATGACAGTTGATATTAATCTTTATGTGTATTGCTGGGAATATGCCACAGAGCACCAAGTCATCAGTTGCTTGGGAGGAACCAGAACTTATTTGAAAAGGTACAAGCTAGAAGAGATGGGTGACAGCCTTTTGTTTTCCAACTGTAGCCACCTTAAAGGCATTGGTTATTGAAACATCTCACTGGAGGGAACATTGTCACCGCCAGTTCAATATGTGTCTTGAGGGGCTGGTTAGCTCAGTTAGCTACATAAATAATATGGATCAGATTATTTCCAAGCGTATGAAATTCAATCCTTGTATCTTTGGAGTGGTATCTGGAGATCATGCTGTTAGTCGGTTTGCACTTGATTTAATACAGAGAATTGAGGAAGAAGTCTGATTATGTTCCCTAAGATTCTTCTGTATTCTTGTATGTTCTTCTAAGCTGCACAGCTGATCACGGCTGTAGTCGCTTCAAGTTTCCACACACATTGATCAGTGTCTCTACTCCAATCATGATATTGACTTTTGGAACCAGAGGTTGTTACAATGCATGGATTTTGGAGGCAGACGTAATGGGAAAGAAAATTAGAGGAAATGCTGGGTAGGTTTCTGGCTGTCTGATGGCAAAATGCTGCATTTGATCCACACTTTGGTTTGCCAGCGTAAATCCGCTTGATTCTCTGCTTATTATTTCTGCTTTGATCTTAGCGAATTTAGTGTTTCACTTAATCTCTGTTTTCATTTGCAAGCCTCAATCTTGAATTACCATTGATTTTAATGTAGGCATTTTACATAATTTATCTGCAATTTTCATATTAGCAACATTCAAATGAATTTCAAGCATAAGGATAGGAAACTTAGAGTTCAAGTTAATTTGATGGAATGCACAGCCTGGAAGTGGTAAAGACAGATTCAATTGGTGAACTCAAGACAGTTATTGTCTCGAGGATTGGTTAGCTCAGTTGGTTGGCAGGCTGATTTGTGATGCAGAGTGATGCCAAAAGCATGGATTCAGTTCCTGCATTGGTTAAGGCAAACATGAAGAATTTTACTTCTTACCCTTTCCCCTCGCCTAAGGCATTCTTACCCTCAGGTTCAATCACAATCGATCTTCTCTGTCTAATGAGAGAACATCCCTACGGCCCAGAAGCACCATTGGCAACTTTACCTTTACATGGTTATTTAAATTGAAACACTGTGCAAGGGTAAGGCAGGGGAATTGTACTCAGCCAATATGCTAATTTGGAGAGCCTAATGCGGACAAAATGGGCCAAATGTTCTCCTTCTGAGAGTTAGCATCTTGGTGATGTTAGAATATAATTCTGTTTAACCTGTAAATTAGTGTACATAAGTTTTTATTTGCATTAATGCATTTTTAAAATGTTTTTGTGAATAATAAGTAAAAGCTTTTGCCTCACACTTGAAGATCAGATGTAATTTGTGCAGACATAAAATGCAGACTAAATTGTTAAAATAAAAGCCCCCTCTCAGAATAATAAACTGGTTATGCACAGAAGGGGGCCATTCAATTCATATGCAGTAGCAACAGAAGTAGTCCTACTCTTCCACCTTTCTCCATAAACGTATTTGCCTTTCTTGAGAGGTGTATGTTTTGCTTTGAAAGCCCCAGTTGCACAGTCCAGATCATTATTATATCACTGGGTGAAAAAGGCTTTTGCTTGTGCCTTTGGTTCTTTCGTAATACTCTTTACATTGGTATCCTTTGATTCTCAATCCTTGCTCCAATGGGAATAGTTGCTCTCTATGTAATCTGCCGATGAATCCCTCATGATTTTCCACAGTCCTACCAAATCTTTTCTCAATCTTCTCTTCTCTGAGCCTTTCCTCAGAACAAATGTCCTTCATCCCCGGAATTATTCTTGTAAATCCTTTCTGCACCTTGTCAGAACCCTTGCTGGTTTTTCATTACTTTTACTTTTACCTTTTTTGAAAAAAAAACTTTGAATTGTGAGCTGGAATTGGCTTAAGGACTTTGGTACAACTTGTGGTAAAAAGAAAAGAACATCCCAGCAAGCTTTATTTGTGAGGCCAGGCCTGGAGGATAATTGCAGGCTGAGCCTTGAATCAAAAGGTTCTCACGGATGCATGGCTTTGCAATTTTCTCCCTTCGTCATTTTGTCTCATGCAATTCTCGTGACTTCTCAAGTTTAAGGACTCAAGGACTTAAAACTTAAGGCAGACTTTAAATTACATCCTCTTCATGAAATTTTTGCACATCCATTGTCGCAACTAGTTCCCCTTTTACTAAGCCTTCAGCTACATCTTCCTTGATAAGAACAGAGGGACAATATTAATGAGTATCTTAGCAGTTCTCTCCCCCTCCAGCTTGCAAACGTTTTACTAATTCTATGTATCTGGGACATTGAAGCACTTGGAGATTTATTTTCATGTTAGATTCTCATTCTGTTCCTTTGCTACTCTTATTTATATTCTCACTTTCCCTTTGAACTTCTTATATTCAGACTAGTTCTCAATTGTTTAATAAATCTGACATTGAGTCATAGACTCAGTTTTCCTGCTATATTTTTAATTTCCATTACTCTTGTCTCCCACAGAATGTTGGTTTTGATTGTCTGTCCTTTTACCTTGCAGGAATGAACATATCTTGTACCAGAAACATCTTTTCTTTACAGGCAACCCATTTCCCTTGACAGTTGGCTTGATAATCTTTGAATCAATTTATTTGGATTACATCCTTTCTCAAAGTGGTTATTTTCCAAGATAATACTCTTATTCTCTATTTCTCCTTGTCACCTTCATAGGAATCATTGAAATCATAGAATCCCTACAGTGTGGAAACAGGCCAGTTGGCCCAACAAGTCCACATCGAGCCTCTGAAGAGTAACCCACTCAGACTCATTCCCTCTACCCTATTGCTCTACATTTCCTACTGACTAATTAATCTAAACTACAAAGTCCTGAACACCATGGGCAATTTGGCATGGCCAAGTTATTCAACCTGCACATCTTTGGATTGTGGGAGGAAGCCAGAGCACCGAGAGGAAACCGACACAGACATGGGAAGAATGTGCAAACTCCACACAGACTATCGCGCGAGGGTGGAATTGAACCCGGGTCCCTGGCGCTGTAAGGCTTTCAGTAACAAACATAAACCTTCTGGTACCATGATCACAGTTCCCTAAGTATTACACTTTTGGACACTTGATTCACCTGGTGCATCTCATTACCCAAAACTCCAATCAAGCCTTTCTCATTGGGTCAGAAATGTTCAAAAACTCATCCCTGTTATTACACTTTAGACTGTTAGTATTCCAGCTTAAATTAGAGTAATCAAAGTCTCTCATTGCTACTCAATAGATTTGTACCTCTCTGTAATTTCCTGCAAACGTATTCCTCCATTGTTTTACAATTTACTAATGGTGTATATATGTAAACGGTGTAATCGCGCATAGATCGTTTCTTAACTTCTAATGCAGTAGGCCTGTTTTGACATCCTCCCTCTCTCTTTCTGGCACTGTAATATTCCCCATGATCATTACTGCCAGCCTTCCTCCTTCCTTTCCTCCTTTATCTTTTCTAAACACCTTGCATCGAGGAATATTTAGCATGTAGTCCTGCCCTTTTTGAGCCTGAGTTCTGTTATCATCACAACAGAATTCTCCCATGTGATTTTCAGTGCCTGCAATTCTCCAATCATATTCATATCATATGCATTGCAAATCTGAATTAGTTTTTATTGCATTTCTTCTTACTCTGACCTCACATAATACCTTGCTAATTCTTTGTGTACGACAATGTTTTCCATCTTTCATGCATCTTGTTTCTCCCTTTAAATGCTACATTTTGGATCCTATTGCCCTGTCAAATTAGTTCAAATTTTCCCCACCAGCACCAGGAAACCACAAGGTTCAAGGTCCTGGTTCAGTTGAGGTGTCAATGGCATTGACTATATCAGATTTCATTGCACCTCACTCATACTGCTGCCACCAGGGCAAGGATTGAAGTCTTATTTTGAGAAGTGTTAGCACAAATCACATTTCATCCAGAACAGATATTCTTCAAGTTTTAAAAATTGGGATATTTAATTGCACTTACAGTGAAATATTATTGATTGCTGTTTTGATCGCCCTTTGAACATTAAAGTAAAGAATGAGAATATAAATAACATATTATACGCATTACTGTGAAGTCCTCTGTTATTTTGATTTGTCTTTTAATAGCTGGACTACATTTAATGTGGCTCTAATTATGAACTAAATACTCGGTTATAATGTAACAACACACAGTAATTGAAAATTAAATTCATTGTACTGATTAGCCTGTTTCTTTATATACATAGATGCATTTGTTTGTAAATGATTGCTTAGAAGACCTGGCTAGTACAGTTCCTAAAATAACAATTGAAAAAAAAGTCACAACCTTTACATGTAAAACAGCTTCAAAACAAATGAAATGGATGCAAGATTAATTATTCACAAAACACAAGAAATGAATTACTGCAATGAAATATCATTAAAAATGTCATCAAAAATGATAGTTTCTTTCAGAACTAAATAGACATGAGTATCAAACCTTGAACCTGCAGTTCTGATGACCTGATCATCATTCCAGCAGACTGTATCCCCATCACAGCATATTCTTGAGAAACTCAAGATTCTACAATGGAAATCTTCTGTGCTTCAGATCTTCCAAAAGTCTCGATTCAAATTGGAGAATTCAGTGTTGCAATGAAATTAAATCACTGGTTGGTCAGCAAAGATTAGATGATAAATACATTGTCTAATTCCTGAGTAACTGAGTCACCTTGCACATCTCCCACTACACTTCCAGCTCCACTCCCCCCCCCCCCCCCCCCCCACCCCCACCCCTACCACCACCCTGCCACAACCCCCCATGGACTTGGCACTCTATAATCCCACTCAGCTCCCTATTCGCTCATCTCTGGTCCTGAACCACGCCCCACCCTCCCCATACCCCAAATAGGACCCAACACACCCTCCATTCTGCCTGATTTCACTGACCCACCTTGAGCTACTCTAAACAATGTACCACTTGCACCCTGGTACCCTACACTTTCCCACTTAATTATCTAATTACCAAGCATTTGATGCCCTAACAAGTTACTTCTACCTATCTGGGCACCCTATCTAGCTGACACTTTGCTTACCTGGCACCATACTCGTATGGCATCCTACTAATAGCACTACCCACCTATTACCCACTCTACTCCCTTCCCACTAAATATTCTGTGCCCGGCATCTTGCCTAAGTGGTACCTGACTTTTCTTATGCTTTGGCATACTACTCCCAATCTGTTACCCTATTCTTCCATCACCTGAACATTGCATTGACATTTTGAACTTAACATGTGGCAAAGTGGCAATTGAGACTTTTAAACATCATAAGACAGCCGCTAAGTACTGTGAAAAGGTGACAATATACGCCTTCCCCCAACAGTTCTGTATTACCAAGACAGCTGTCGGGAAGGAAGTGTGGTTCCGCATTTCTGAAGGAGCCCTGATTGGAACCTTGTCTCAGAAACTCCGAGCTCCATCCTTTTGATGAGGCAATGTCATGCCTTGGAGAATCTGGCCCAAGTATGGCTTGTGTTGACATACTATCAAACTGCAAAGAATGCCACATCTAACAAGTTTATTTTTAACCTTGATTTGTACTCTTGACTGCCATTAGTAATTTTTAGAGGATATTTCTACCTGTGTGGTGCATGGTAATTACTCCTCTTCATTTAGACACAACTACTGTCAACTGTCGAGCTGAGTACCAAAGGAACAGGATTTTCCGAATTCAGCAAGTTGATTGAAAGAAATAATTCCTCCATGTCTTCCCTTCTTTTATTGAGTTGCTTGGTTATAGGGAATTTGAATATTGCAGAAAGGGGACGCATAATGCCAAAGCTTTTTAATTTTAAACTCATCAGAACAAAGGCAATGATGTCAAATTACAAATGCACTTACCACTTAATGTTGCTGCAGAGAACTGTACTTATTGGTTGCCAAGTCAACTCTGATTGATCATGACATTGCTATAGGGAAAGCAACAGGGAACTGTAGGCTCCCCATGCTTCTGAGTAATTCAAAAGTAGCTATAGCAGCTGATTGCTGCAGTGCCAACTGGTTCAAGACAATCAGTCAAACCTGTAGCATGGCTCATTTATGCTCACTCAAAGGTTCATAAATCCATATTTAGTGAGCCATTCTCTGCAAAGCAAAGGAATATATTCAAGCCTTGTGTCTTTTTAAAATCTGCATTAACATTGTTGACCTTTGTTTTCTCTATGGCCACATCTCACCAAGCAGTCAACTCGAAGAGTCAACCAATCAGGGCTGTTTTCTCCCTACTATAAAATGTTCTCTTTTTAGCAGCATTCCAAATTGTTTAATATCGAAGCATCCCAACCAGATGGCTCAAAGCCATGCAAGTCCTGCCTTTGCAACTTTACACTGTATTTTAATCCATTTTGCTCAGATGTTCTGGTGAATCTGCATGACGTGTTTCAAGACAATGCATCAATCCTGAGGTACAATGTCCAGAACTGAATCTAGCAGTCATCTAAATGAGATTCGGCACACTCATAATGTCCACTGCTCAATATTCTATATTTCTTCAGATAAAGACTGACAATCCAGCAAAGTATAAGTGAAATCCTCTTCAGCAGCAGCTGCTTGGGGGTCTAACTAAAACTTGGCGGAATTACGTAAGTGAGAGACAAAGTTCATTATTGAGCCTACCTAGTCAGTGTCAACCACTTTCAAGCCCACAATGTCTTCGTAGAAATAGTTGTCCTGTGAACTGAACTTGGTGGAATATTTGAAGTTACAAAGGTTATTTTGTTGATTCACAGTGCATAATGTGGGGAAAATCACTAGCCTCGGAGTCAGAGTCGGGGTTCAATGACAGAGTTTATTGTACAAGGAAATACCAGAACTCTGGGGAGAGAAAGACACCAACAGCACAGTGGTCAGCTGCGAGTCTTCTCTCAACCTGGAGCACATGCCAATATACTTTTATACATTTTGTAATATAATATGTCAGTGATGAGCTTATTGTCTCTGTAACATTGTTTGTTTATTGGAAACATTGCAGAATCATTGATAGTTTCGGTGCAGTCATTGTCAGTTCCAGCTAAGCCTTTGTTAATTTCAGTGCGGTTGTTGTCAGTTTCAGTGCAGACATTCCAGTACCAATGTCTGCACAGAAGTCCATTGCTGTAGTAATGGGCGCTAATTGCTGGCTATTAGCACTTTGTATTGAGTTCTTATCAAACTGTTAGCATTTATATCAAAGGTGTTGGCTGGACCCAAACACTTCAGCGGGCAGTATACGCTACTCATGTGTATTCTCTCCCCCACCTGCCTTAAACTAATCAACTAAGTTGTGAGTGCATTGTGCTGGCATTCTGGTGTCCCCAGGCAGTATCCGTATTTGCTCTGCTGTCTCCCTCCATATTGTGGTCCGGTGACCATCTTGTGTGTCAAGTGGCCAATTTATGGCTCAGCGGCCATCTAGTGTGTCTGTGTGCCTAGTGTCCCTCTGCCCCGTGCCATCTTCCACTTCAATAGGCATTGGTAGGTGGACCAGGATTTGTTTTACTCATGAGCAGTTGGTGATGAGTAACCTCTTAAAGTATTGCACTCCATGTGATGTAGGTATACCCACAGTGTTGACCAGAAGACAAGTCCAAGAGGGATAACTTTAAAAACTTAAGGAAGGTGAAATTAAATTCACATGTAAGATTTCAGGCATGAACATTGTTTAATTGGATATACCCATTTGCACTTTGAGTTAGATATTCAATTTCTTATGAATAGTGAACAAGCATTTCAACATATGGAATTTTGTCTACTGCTGTCATTTTGGAAAGATTTCCAACTTAATCGAAGCAAGTCATTTAGATAAGGTCCAGGTCAGTGTAATTTTACATAGAAGCACTATCAATGATACAAGGATTGAGAAAGAGATTATGCATATGTGTGGGAGTATATCTCAACACTTTTATTTGAATAAAAGTATTATCTTCAATCATTTTCAGTACATTTGTAAATGTATAATGACAGAGGCTGACAATCAAAGATTGTTTCGAACTTTGCAATTGCATTTAATATGGACAGAGATAGAGATGCACTAAAACATGCAATACCATGAATAAGAAGAACAGGCATGCAAAGATTTATAACAAATGGAATACAAAGTTTCCATGTTGATAAAAGTTTTTTGTCGAGTTTGCTATTGAGAAATGCCATTCCATTTTGGTCCTGCTGACAATGAGCAGAAAGAGAACTCTTGAAATTCCTTCATCCTGAAAATGTGACACTATTTCTGAACATAAGTCAACTTGAACAAATTGTACCTCTGTTTGTAAAAACAAAATAAATAATTTGTCGGTGATACATAATTTAAGAAGGAATAAATGTGGGCCTTTATATCGCCAGCTGTCTCTTCTGTTTCATTTTGTTTCTTTTTACTTGACTGTCTACATGATGGATGATGAGTATTGCCTTGCTTCAGTCAACCCCTGAGCTAACTTCAGCTTCTTTTCAACTTCTTGAGTTTTTCTTTTGACAAAGCAATTTTGTTTTCCTCCTGCCTGCTGCTTCGTTTGATTTCCCTCTCTCTCTTCAAAAACATCAGGTCAGTCATGTGTTCTATGGAATTGTGCTTGTCAACTGATTGAGCTGCTTTCTTTCAGACAATATTGTCTGCATTTTGCGATCTGCGTTGGATATATTCTCCAAGACTTTGCATTGCATCAAGTTGGAACAAAACAGGAACTGAACTGTGGATTAACAGGGGTTGAGTTCTCCTAACCTTTTCACCAGGCTAAGTACCATAGAAGCAGAGGACTGTGGAGGCACGACCTGCAGTGGTATCTTGACACCTCCATGCAATTCTGCTAATTTCCCAGATGCATGATGGGAGCTTTGAGGGGAAGTAAATAATAGTTGTCTATTTGTAAGTGTTACATAACTAAATACTCCAAAGTAAACGATATTGAATCTGCTCTGCACATGCTGACTGTAATTTTCTTGCCATTTTTTTTTTAGCCAGAACAGAGTCAAGAGTTCAAGGTAGCCCCCTGGTTGGCAGAACTGATGTGCTATAGTCATTGTCTCACATCTCTGGCCCCTGGAAGGATTGCTGCTCCACAATAGCAATTAGACAACTGATATCTCGTTTGATATAAAAAATGGTAAAACTGCTTCAGATTGTGCTAGCATCTTGAGGAATACTATCTATTAACTACATAGTGTCATATAGCATAGAAACAAACTCTTCAGTCTAACCAGTCCTTGACAAACATAATCCTAGATTAAACTCGCCCCACCTGCCTGCCCCTGATCCCTTCAAACCTTTCCATTCATGTACTTATCCAAATGTCTAATAAATGTTGTAATTGTGCTCACATCCACCACTTTCCCAGGAAATTCATTCCACATGCAAACCAACATCTGTGTAAAAAAAATGTCCCAATGTAATTTTTAAATCTCTCTTCCCTCGCCTTAAAAATGTGCCCCTTGTCTTGAAATCCCACATCCGAGGGAAAAGACAATTACCAATAACCCTATCTGTAATTTTATAATCTTCAATATGGTCACTTTCCCATCTCCAACACTCCAGTGAAAGTAGTCCCAGCCTATCCAGCCTTTCTTTATAGCCCAAACCTTCTATCTGCAGCTTCTGTTAGTGAGGTTGCTGATCATTTAGTGCTCTTGGTGTCTTGTTGACCTCCTAGCCTCGGCAGCCAGCCCACCACCATGATTAGATTGAACTTCCAGAAGCGACCACTTAATTGGTCGCCTTCTTGAAAGTTATTCCTAACATGTCTTTTTTGCTCACTGGCATTTCTGTCTGATGGTGGGATGGAGTTTGGATCAACAATCAAAAGTCCAGTCTACAGTTATTTGGACAGAAAAGGGACCTTCATCCCATTGAGTCCATGCTAATTCTGAAGGAGCTGACTGAACACTGGTGAATTAGAAGGTTCTTTGTGTGGCTCTGTCATTTACAGAATCAGGACACGCCATCATGCTGAGTTGTCCACAAGAGCTCTGAATGTTAAGGTGGCATTGGCTCATTCCAGGGAACCATGGGCAATCTGAGAAATGCCAACCAGACTGCAATATATGCATGCAACATCTGACAAAACTTGAACGGAGCTTTGATCAATTCTTTCCCTTGTAGTCTCAGTTGGCTGGATGGCTGGTTTGTGATGCAGAGTGATACCAACAGCGTGGATTCAGTTCCTGCACAAGCTGAAGTGCTCTGCTTCTCAATGCCTCTCCAGGCCTGAGGTTAACCTACTACCAGTCATCTCTCTCTGTTATGAGAGAGCAGCCCTATGGTCCAACAGGACTAAGGTGCTTTTACCTTTAATGACTTTTCTTTCGCCAACTCTACAGCATAAACATTTTTCCGCAACAACAACAAAATCTTACACTTAGATTGTAACTTTCAACGACTCCATTGTCCAAAGGCACTTGCTGGGAGCATTATCTAATATAATCTGAAGCAAGTCACATAAAAAGGTCCAAGTAAATGCTTTATGAAAGAGTAGGTTTGAGGAACATTTCAAAGGAGGAAAGAAACCATCAAGTCAGAGATCTAACAAATGAATTCCTGAGTTCCAGTCTCAACAGCTGAAAGCAGGACCATCAGTGACAGGAAATTAAAACTGGGTTACTCGAGGGATGGAAATGGAGGAGTGTGGATATGTTCAAGGCCTATATGCCCGGAAAATCTTACAGATACAGGGAGCATAGAAGGGCTACCTGTGAAAATGTTGATTGAAGAGTTTGAAGAGCATGCTGGTGCCAAAGTGGACAAAGAAGGCAAAACTGTCTACTTTGTATGCCCTCATGACATTAATGATCTTTATATGCTACTGGTCGGCAACCCTCCCATTGACAATCAATAGCATTGCAATTCTCTCCAGATGCCATGAATTTGCAACTCTTGAATTACATTCTGTTTCAACATCCATTTTGGCCTTCTGTACCTGTGTGCCTCAAACTATTCCTTTGTTTGGTTGATTTTTCTGGAGAGTCCTGTTGTTTTGATAGTTTGACCAAAATGTAAAAAAAAACAGATTGATGAGATGTCAGTTGGGTTATGTGAAGAGAGTGAGCAAATCATTGTTCCTTACCTAGTTGCTCCTCTCACATATTTAGGAGACAGTTCTGTCATCTGGGATAGGCTTTTCCTTCTCTGTTGGAGACAAGTACAGAGGTCAATGGGTGTGAAAGTTCATAGCAATAGATTCCCAGCACCATATTGCTCTCAGCCATTTTCTTAGCAGCAGAATTGGGGTAGAAGCACTACTTGCCTGTAAGTGACAGGTACCCTATCAAGAATAGTTTGAAGCCTCAGATGTCTGTTAGCTCAGTTGGCTGAATGACTGCTTTGCAGTTTAGAGTGATACTAGCAGTGTGATTTCAGTTCCCCACAACAGTTGAGATTCCCAAGAAGGACTTTTCTTCTCAACCTCTTGTCTGTTGATCCTCAGGCTAAACTGCTGCCAGTTGTCATTAACTCTCTCTCTCTCCGACTCTCTTATGAGAGAGCAGCCTTATGGTCCTGTGGATGATGGAAACTTTACCCAGTTTGAGGCCTGTTAGCAGCTATTGTAAGATGCAGAAAGTCTGGGCTGGCTGCCCAGTGTTGCTCTTCAGTCGCATTGCCTAATTTGCAGACTGCAGCTTCTTTCAAGTTGAATGGCCTCTCACCATTTAGTAGATGATTTGTGGAAATCAGTGTGGGAACTGTCCCCCCATGCTGTGAATTTGTTTCCCTCCGCGCGCCCCCCCCTCCCACCCGCCTCTCTGTTGGTGTTATTCTCAGGGAGGCACAGTGGTTAGCACTGCTGCCTCACAGCGCCTCAGTCTGTGTGGAGTTTGCACATTCTCCCCGTGTCTGCGTGGGTTTCCTCCCACAGTCCAAAGATGTGCAGGTTAGGTGAATTGACCATGCTAAATTGCCCGTAGTGTTAGGTGAAGGAGTAAATGTAGGGGAATGGGTCTGGGTGGGTTGCTCTTCAGAGGGTCAGTGTGGACTTGTTGGGCCAAAGGGCCTGTTTCCACGCTGTAAGTAATCCAAACCAGAACCTCCCATATTCTGTCTTTTGCTTCTGGATACTCTGTTAGTTCACACAAGTGGTCTTGCATATATGCAAATATGTACACTCAATAAATGCCTTAGAAGCTTTTAATAAAAAGTAAATTCTTGAGAGAGATGTATGAGAATTACGATCTTTGGTTGTTTTTCATTGTTTACTTTCTCTCCAACTTAAATAGATGTTCATTATTTCAGCTGTTTGGCAATGTGTTCTTAAATTGAAAATATGTTGCTGGAAAAGCGCAGCAGGTCAGGCAGCATCCAAGGAACAGGAGAATCGACGTTTCGGGCATAAGCCCTTCTTCAGTCGATTCTCCTGTTCCTTGGATGCTGCCTGACCTGCTGCGCTTTTCCAGCAACACATTTTCAGCTCTGATCTCCAGCATCTGCAGCCCTCACTTTCTCTCTATGCGTTCTTAAACTTTTATTAAAACAAAATCACAAAGTAAACTAATATTATAAGTAATATCCACAGTGTTTGGAGAATGTGAAGCCAAAGCAGATTTTGTACGTTGTCGTTAAAGCAATTAAATTTTGTAGTGTTCCAAAACAAATCAATTGTTTGATTTCCTGTCATATTTTTCCCAATCCTGGAATAAGAAACTAATTACATTTTGGTGTCTTCATTTCACCAAACTGAAGTGTTTAATTTTAAGTATATATTTTATCTGTGGCTCAGTTGGTACCACTTCTGAGTCATGACAATCCAGATACAATGTGTCAATCTGGGTGTATAATGAATGTGACTATACAGTGCTGTCAGAGGTACCATCTTTCTGATCTGCTAAACTGAGACTCTTTTTGACCTCCCACAGCACTACATCTGAGAAAGACTTGTTGTACACGCAACTTTCGTTTTCCCATCCAAATGAATAATTCAGACAAGGCACACAACAAAAAATGCTGGAATTTTATTTGTAAGAATAATTACCTGGGATGCTTGAATATATGGATTTTTCATTGAGTACTGAGCACAGTAGAGTACAGCTGCAAAGTACAATTCAACATCTGGACATATGCAATTTCCCCTCAACATTATTTTATTGTCCTTCAGCATTCTACTGGAAATGTAACCTGCTTAAATTACAGGGAAGATACTTGGACAAATAGTTTCCATTTTTCAATCTTGGTGTTCCCAGTATAAAATGTGTGTCCTCAAGTTTGCTAACACAGATTACATATCCACATGAAGTAAAATATAGATGTCCTGATGCCCTGGTCAACATTTATTCCTCAGTCTTCATGGCAAGATCTGGTCATCATCAAATTGTTGTTAGTGAGAAGTTGCTGTGCAGAAATTTCCTACATTACAACAGTAACCTAATTCAAAGTTACTTAATTGACTGGTGGTTCTGAAAAGTGCTTACCTGGTTGTTACAGACTTGGGAATTTTATTGATATGGGTAACTCGTCAGTGTGCTAAACAGCAAATTCACTGACTGACCTTTTGAGAAATTCAGTGAGGAAAGTTTGAACAGATACAAAGTAAGTAGCTAAATTATAGCACACTGTATACATCATGGGATTTATAATCTATTGGAATCTAATCCTGAAAAAAATGATCAAATATACATTTAAAGTCAGTCAAGATGCCATTATCACATCTGCCCTAAATAACCACATTACCTGCTTTGTTATTACTGAACTGAAAAATATTGACCTAATGACTGCAAATACTCATGTTATCTCTGTATTAATGAAGTGTCAAATGCTACTTTTCAGATGCTTAATTCTATGAACGATTTGTAAAAAGATAATGTGAATAATAAATCAGTTTGCATGAGTGAGATATTCTAAAGAAACTTAAACTAGTTAGGCAAATGCATTTGTTGGATAAAAACAAAGACTGCAGATGCTGGAAACCAGCGTCTAGTTTAGAGTGGTGCTGGAAAAGCACAGCAGGTCAGGCAGCATCCGAGGAGCAGGAAAATCGACATTTTGGGCAAAAGCCCTTCATCAGGAATAGAGGCAGGGTGCCTGCAGAGTGGAGAGATAAATGAGAAGGGGGTGGAGTGGGAAGAAAGTAGCATAGAGTGCATTTCTTGTTTGTTTTCCAAATGTTAAAATAGGATTTGAATTTTAAAGTTTCAAATCATTGCTTAGTATCTACAGCCATCCGTGGAACACCCAGATTTTACTTTTCATAATCTGTGTTAGCAAAAGGTCCAGGGGCATGCAATTTTTTCAAAGAACACTAATCCTTAAAAAGCCACAGCATTTAGCTGTGTATGTGAATTAAACATGTTAAATCGCCACTGAAGTACTGAATGGTAATAAAATAATGTTTCAGTGAAATTGTAAGATCCAGATGTCAAGTTGCCCTTTGCAGGGTATAGTCAGTGAGTACTCAGCACTCAATGAAAAATCCATACATTCAAGCATCCTCATCATTTTTACAAATATAAACTGAGAAATGTTTCTCCTGGACCCTGGTTGGAATACACAGTTGGAAGCGACTTCTCACATGTACAAAAGTCTCAGCAAATAAAGAGTTGATTTCAAAAGTTCGCATTGTCTGTTGAGGTATAGCATTGATTAAGTATTTTGGAGACAGGTCGATGCACTGTGCTGAAACTCTTGAAGACTTTGTCAGGAGTTTTCTGTGCTGTCAATATTTTCAGGTGTCATGACCATTTTGGGGGCAGTGACCTTGCTCATGTCAGACGTGTTGCCTGCAGTGAGGTCTTACAGAAACAGGCCAATTAACAGGGAGGCACATGGATGTGGGAGAAATAATTGGAGGAGCCCAGGGGAGTGTCAGCCATCTGCCCAACTGAGAAAGGTGATTGCTGCTCAAGCACAGTGGAAGCAAAATGGCACGAAGATTGTGGAACTCATTAAATGATCTAAACGGCTTGCAAATATGAAGGATTGTAATTGTCATGGTGTCACTCTGCAGGGGAAGATATATAATGGGACTTCAATCACCTGTTATGAAAAAAAACTACAATGCATTTCTAAGCTTCTGACTCAGAATCCAACCCTATGTACATTCCGTAAAAGTGCATTGCTGTGAATAATTAAGAGATTAATGCCTTATTAAATATTTTGGTGACCCACCATAAATTGTTCAATAACTGCTTTTGCCGGCAGTCCATGTTCTGAAAAGTCAACCACAAGTAATACACCTGAGACAGCTAAGTCAGAATATCTGTAGCCCCTCAACTCTATGGGGCTATGATAAATTCCAGCTTTTATTTGAAAGGACAGAATTACGTTTTTCAAACTTGAAAAAGGCTGTTTTAGCTGATCAGTGGTTATGATCTATTACTGTACTGTCAATTGCCATTTTTTTATTTACAAAAGGTACATCCGTCAGAGTGTTGATGATATCATGGTGGCTCAGTGGTTAGCACTGCTGTCTTATAGTGCCAGGGACCCTGCTGCGATTCCACCCTCAGGCTACTGTCTGTGTGGAGCTTGCACATTCTCCCATGTCTGTGTGGGTTTCCTCTGGTGCTCCATTTCCTCCCACAGTGATGTGCAGGTTCAATAGATTGGCCATGCTAAATTGTCCGTGGTGTTCGGGGTCATGTCAGTTAGGTGGATTGGCTATGGCAAATGCAGGGTTACAGGAATAGAATAGGAAGGTGGGTCTGGTGGGATGCTTTTTGGAGGGTGAGCATGGTCTCAATGGGCCATATGGACTGCTTCCACACTCCAGGAATTCTACGATTCTGTGATGTCAGTGGTGGGTAAGTTGTTGGAGGGGATTCTAAGAGATATGATTTACGTGCATTTGGAAAGGTGAGGACTGATTAGAAACAGTCAGCATGGCTTTGTGCATGGGAAGCCATGTCTCACAAACTTGATTGAGTTCTTTGAGGACATGACAAAGAAGATAGATCAGGGCAGAGTGGTGGGTGTTGTATGTATAGACTTTAAGAAGGCCTGTGACAAGGTTCCATGTGGTAGAATGGTTGTAAAGTTAGATCACATGAGATTCAGGGAGAGCTAGCCAATTGGATATAAATTTGGCCTTGATGGTAGGAGATACAAGGTGGTGGCCAAGGGTTTTTCAGACAGGAGACCTGTGACCAGCAGTCTTCTGCAGGGATTGATGCTGGGCCCACTGTTATTTACCATTTATATAAATGGTTTGGATCATAATATAGGAAGAACAGTTAGTAAATATGCAGATGATACCAAAATTTATGATATAATAGATAGTGAAGAAGGTTATCTAGGAAAACAAAGAGTTCTCGATCAATTGGGCTAATGAGCCAAGGAATGGCAGATGGTGTTTAATTTTGATAAGACAAGGTGTAGCATTTTGGTGAGATAAACAGGGGCAGGACTTGCAGTAAACAGTTGAGCCCTAGAGAATGTTGTCGAATACAGAGACCTTAGAGTTCAGGTGCATAGTTCATTGAAAGTTTCATCATAGGCAGACAGGATGGTAAAGAAGGCGTTTCACACGCTACTTTCATTGCTGATACCATTGTGGGGGAACATCATGTTGTAGTTGTACAGGAAATTGGTGAGGCCACCTCTGGAGTACTGTGTACAGTTCTGGTCATCCTGTTATAGGAAGAATATTATTAAATTGGAGAGAGTGCAGGAAAGATTTACAAGGATTTTACTAGGACAAGAGTGTTTGAGCTCTCGGGAATGGTTGTGCAAGTTGGGTCTATTTTCTCAAGAATGTCAGAGACTGAGGAGTGGGCTTATAGATATTTATAAAATGATGAGGTAAGGTGAATAAGAAGGATATTTTCCCTCGGGTAGTGGAGTTCAAAACTAGATGGCATAATTTTAAGGTGGGAGGAAAAAAATTTAGAAGTGACCTAAAAGGCAACTTTTTCACACAGAGGGTTGTTCGTATGAGGAATGAACTACCAGAGGGAGTTGTGGATGCATGTACACTAACAACATTTAAAAGACATTTGGACAGGAATGTGAATAGGAAAGGTTTAGAGGGATATGAGCCAAGCATAAGTAAATGGGAGTTTCTAGTGTCTATGGAAGATAATTTCACCTCTTTCTTCTGTTTCTTTCTCTTTTTGTCATATTGTTATTCTGTTGTTGCTCAGCAGAGCTGTTCATTTCAACCCTCACAACAATATGAGCAGAAAGTATTTGCATTGTGTCATTGTTCAGCTCCATCTGACCATAAAAACATGATTGTGGCTGATTATCAGGAAATTGTGTGGTAGGTGCAGTTTTTGAAAAAGAAGCATCATTCAGGAAATGGCTCATAAATAAACACTTTTTCTCTCTGATTCCATGCATTGAATCTTACCAGAAATTGTGTGTCCATCTTATTATTTGAATGATTTATTGTCACATATATCGAGGGAGATATGGTGAAAAGTGTTGTGTTGCGACAATCCCTCTCCATTTTGAGGTACAAAAGAAGACAAAGAAAGCACTTAAATGGAGTTCATCTTCATCAGCCGGGTCCCAAACATGACTCCAGGACCTGTGCAAGGATTCTGTGCTGTGGCCTAACACAGCCAGGAGTCCCCGGTCTGGACGCTGACACCACTGCAGCTAATGCAGCGCTGCCATGCCAAGAGTCCACGCATCGGGCCCATGATGCCAGAAACTCCTGCCAACACTGCTCTGACCTCTCCATGACATCAACAGTGGCATCAGTTTTGAGTTGTTCTTGATCACAGAGCTCTTGAATAGTGTCAGAGACATCACTTTTCTTCGGGAGATCTGAAGCTTCTCTTACAATGAGGACTACCTCAACATCTTCTGGTCAAGATTTCTCTTGGGTCTCCTCTGTTCCCACATCAGATATTTTCTGTGCCTTGCCAGTTTCAAGGAGGGCTTCTCTTCATGACCTCCAACAAGCTTTCTATTGTTATCTTCTCCAATTCACCTCAATGCCCCAGTCATCCTATTTTCCCACACTGTGTCAACAGAAGTATTCGACATTTCAGGAACATTGCAGGATACCTGGTGCTGGTGCTATTTTTAAAAGCAGTTGTGCACCAAATCAAATATTGTTAGACTCAAGGCATTCTGCAGCTTTCAAGTCATGGTGGACACAGGAATACAGGCACCCGGCTTTCCGACAGGAATCTGGACGTCCTGCTGTATGGGGTGGTGAAAACGGTGTCTGTCCTCTTGCCTTAAGGCTGGCAGAGGAGACCCTGCCAGCCTGGTCCAAGGTCAGTGCAGTATCCATGAACCAGGGAAATACTTAACAATGCAATAAGGTAAATAGCTTTCACTCTATCAAGGTAAGCTGTCACTGTTCCCCACTCCAAAACTATTGGCCCTGCGCGACCTCTTTAATGCCTACTCAGGACACCTCATTACATTTCGCTCACCTGCACCAACACTAATATTTGTGCCAGGCACTTATTGTCTTCTCACTCAATCGGGTGCTAATGTTTCAATGTTTGTCTCCTCAATCCTGGTGAGGAGATGATCCTGGCCTTGGCCAGTGAGGATCGAGACAGCTCATGTGACCCATATTTGGTTTTTTACACATCCTTTTCCCATTTCAGTTGACAATCAAAACTGCAAAAGTATAAAAGGGTACAGAGTTTACATCAGAAATACATTCATCCCCTTGGACTCAAAGAATCGTACAACATAGAAACAAACCCTTCGGTTCACCATGCCGATGCAGACCAACAAGCACGAAGCTGCACTAATCTCATTTACCTGCACTTGGTCCATAGTATACTGTGCCCTGGCATTATCAGTATTTATCCTGATACTTCTGAAGTGTTGAGAGAGTACCTGCCTCCACTACCCTCTCAGGCTGCATATGCCATAGTTCTACCACCCTCTGGGTGAATTTCTTTTTGTCTCTCATTTTCTCCAAGCGGCTTGCTCCTCAACTTAAGCTTATGACCTCTGGTCTTAAGCACATCTACCATGGGAAAGATATTCTCACAATCTCCCCTGTCTATACCTCTCATAATTTTATCAATCTCAATCAGATCCTCCCTCGGCCTTCCCTGTTCCAAGAAAAATAATCCCAGCCTGTCAAATCTCTCCTCACAACCGAGACTTGTCATTGCAGGCAACATCCTGATGATCCTCCTCTGCACCCTCTCTGGTGTAATCACTTCTTTCCAATACTGTGGTGACCAGAAATGTACATAGTATTCCATCTGTGGCCTAACTAATGTGTTTTAAAGTTGTAGCAAGCTTCCTTGCTGCTATAATCTACACATTGGCTAATGAGGATAAGCACCACAGATGCCTTCTTCACTTCCCTGTCCATCTGCACTGACACCTTCAGGGATCTATGGACTTGTATACCAAGGTTACTTTGTTCCTCAGAACACCCAAGGGTCCAACCATTCATTGTGTATAATCTTCTGTTATTAGTACTCCCAAAATATTAATGCTCACACTTATCAGGATTAAATTGCATTTACCATAGCTCTGCCCAATTTATCAGCTAATGAGTAGCAGACCATAGACTGAGGCCATTCTCCTCACTATCAACATCAGTTTTTGTGTCATCTGCAAACTTACGAATTATATCTTCTGCATTTGCATCCAAGTCATGAATATATGTAACAAACAGCAAGAGTTCAAATACTAAACCCTGTGGGTACACCACTGGTCAGACTTCCAATCACAAAACATCCCTCCACCATCATTCTATGTGTCCCATTTGCAAGAGAATTTTAGATCGAGTTTGTCAACTTGTCTTGAATCTCTTAAAATTTGGACCAGCCTTCCATGTGGGACATTGTCAAAGGCCTTACTGAAGACTATGTAAACCCCTGCACTACCCTCATCAATGTATTTCATCACCTATTCACAAAACTCAGTTAAGTTCATCTGATGGGATCTTCCTCCAACATCTGCGCTAACTATCATTGATTAATCCCTGCCTTGCCAAGTATTGATTTAACCTGCCCTTCAGAACTTTTTTCCAAAAATGTCTCGAGCATAGATATCAGATGTATTGGTCTGTAATTACCTGGAGGAGAAAGTGAGGTCTGCAGATGCTGGAGATCAGAGCTGGAAATGTGTTGCTGGAAAAGCGCAGCAGGTCAGGCAGCATCCAGGGAACAGGAGAATCGACGTTTCGGGCATAAGCCCTTCTTCAGGAATTCCTGAAGAAGGGCTTATGCCCGAAACATCGATTAACCTGTTCCCTGGATGCTGCCTGACCTGTTGCGCTTTTCCAGCAACACATTTCCAGCTCTGTAATTACCTGGCCTGCCTCTGCTGCCCTCCTCGAACAAAGCAACCTCATTGTCTATCCTCCAGTCATCTGGTACTTCACCTGTAGCCAATAAAGCATTAAACATCCCTGCCAGGGCCCTAGAAATCTCCTCCCTTGCCTCTCTTAGCAGCCTGGTATATATAATCAGGTATTTATGCACCTGTATGTCCAATAAAGCATTGAATATCTCCTTGTTATTAATTTTAGGATTTTCTCAAACCTTCTGAACCAAACTGATATCCTATTTAATGATGACTGTTGACTAAACACAAGCTACCAGGCCTTGTGACTGCGCTAGAAAACAATGCAAGATCAAAGTACTGTGAGCACATTAGCTCTGGTTGTGAAGGCAAAGTGCAATGAGACAACGCCAAACCATGGAAGACTTGTCAGTGAGAATCCAAATGGGCACAAAGTGAGGGAGTGCCAAAACAACAAGCAAGCAGTGCTAAGGTGCACACTGGTCTGATTCATGACATGGGTTTCCTGTCCGCATGCATGCAATTGTCCTTGCTGTAACATCGTAATCAAAGGTGTTAGTGCATTCCAAAGTGCAGCACCATATTGTAAGTAGATGAAGATGTGTCATGACGATACAGTGAAGCTCATGTATATTGATGCCAAGGCTGCAGAGGGGGCCCATGGAGTGTCCCCAGAGATATTGGTGCCTGATGTTTGAAATGAAAGTCCCGAGCACCAAGTGGTGTGCTGAAGTCACGAGGTAACTGCTCAGCATTGCATGTCAGGAGTTGGCACCATCTGATTTCTATTGGGCAGATGGGAGAATGAGAATACTATGTATAAATAAAGTGAGATTAGGAAACCATAAGATGTTAATGCATGGCCTCCAGCCATTTGACATTCATTGTAGTTATGTAGTTATGCTTCTCTTCTATAATTGGAAAGAATTATTTCATGTTTTAATCCTCTATGCAATTTGCTGTTTCATGGCAAATGTTCATCTCCACCCACTCCATTGGCCACCAAAAAAAACGCTGTTGTCTTGTTGGAATTTGCACTTGACATTGAAATGTACAGCAAAAACAAGTCATTGGGTAGATTTGTATAGCTCACAAATCTCCCTAAAATCAGAGAGTAGCAGGCTACAGACCATTCAGTCTATCACTCTCTAAACTCTCCGCTTTGGCATGTCTTCATCATGGGCCAGCTGTATACCATTTTGTTATTTTTGGAAATTAAGGACTTTAATGAATGTGGGTAATTGACACATTGTTTCACAGTTGTTTTTCTGCCTATCTTTTATGCATTAACATGTTTTGAGCAGAGCTGTTGTCCATGTTGTCAAATTTCAGAATAAATTCAGTCGCAAGCAAGAACTGTACAACAGTTACATTTGCTACAGCTATAATAAGTTATTTGCATTTATTCGTGACAGTTAGTTTTAACCATGTTAACAATGTTGATTTGTATTACTGTATCTAGTGGACTATGTAGATCAAACTTGAGGCAAGTATTAAGTATTCGAATTAAACTTATCAAACCAAAGTAAAAGGATCCATTCTTCCTGCGCATGACTTTTTTTTTCTCTGAAAACACCCTTGAAGGATGCTGGGAATTCCAGAATACATTGAGTACAATCTAATGTCATTGCATTCACTGATTATAATTAATGTGATTATTCATCTGTTGTTCTTGAATCAGTCCACATAGTTCTCCATAACTGTATGTTTTACTAGATTACATTTCATCTACCAAATTGAATAACCTTTACAGTTTTGTGACAGTTGTCACCTATTTGTTTTGTGCTCCCAGGGTACATTACATCCTGGGTCATGATGCTTTCATCTTCAAAGGTTTGCTTCTCTGGATGGAATAGGACAGAGTTGATGATAGTGAACGATGGTATTTATAACTGCGACTATCATTTCTTCCGGTGAAACATCCATTGCCATCTGCCCTCAACATGCAGCTTGTATCTTAGGACTTCCTTTGAAGTTGACATTGCGGCATGTTTTGTTTATGTACAGAGCAATTTTTTTCTGATGTTTGTTGGATTCATGCTGTGCAACTGCAGGGCAGCTCTTCTGAGTTTGCATTGAGCTAATATTTCTCATGTATGAGTGGTGTTTAACTATGGTTGCTCCAAAAACAGTCAGTCATATTAACATTCAAGTCTGTAAAGAATAATTATGTTCTAGATATCTTCCTAATAAATGAAAACTTATATTTATCTAATTTTTGTAGTTCAGACAAAATCTAGAGGAAAGCCATGTTCACATGTACAAATTAGGCTCTGCCTTTCTGGAGAGGGTTGGAGTGAGTTAAGAAATGAAATATCTGAAAACAAACCCTCAAACATATCCAATTTCTGACTTTTTCTGACATGGTTTAGGTGTTGATTAGTTTGTTCACAGAAAAAGGAACAGCTCGTTAATTAAATTATAATTAAACTCCATGCCTTAAAATTTTGCCACCATGAAGATCTAACATTTGTTTTGTGTTATGCAAAACTTTGGAAACTTGACAGCTGAAGGAAGACATAAAAGGCTGATTCCCACAAGCAACTGTCTTTCCAATGATACTTGAGGACCAGAAGCAGCAGGAGTGCTTACCCATCTGGCCCTTAAACTAAGCTGCTTGCATCTTGTGATCAAACAAACCTCACTCCTGGTGATGTTTTCAATCTCCTGGAACTGCCACCAACCCCCTAGCTATATTATCTCAACTTAAACTCTGGGCACCTGTTCATCCTCTGACACATAATGTTCAACATATGATTTCCTTCAAACGATCTATCATGAGTCACAATCTCCATGACAAAACGTTTCCTTCCCCACCTAAGATCTTTCACTCTCCTCTGTGATTTCCCCATCTCTGTCACTCTCCCAGCTCCTACCTTCAGTCTCTTCATTGCCCAGATACAGTTTCCCAGCGAGCACAGGGCTTCATGCCCAATAGTCATTCCTGATAAAGGGCTTATGCCCAAAATATCAACCCTCCAGCTCCTCAGATGCTGCCTGACCTGGTGCTTTTCCAATGCCATACTTTTTGACTCTTCATGTCTAATAATCAACCTGTTTCTCAATCTAATATAAATGCAATCTCCTACCAGCAGGTTCATATTTTAAATGAATTTTCAGTCCCTCATCTTCTTGTCATCTTAGAAATATCTAGGCAAAGGAGGCCCTTTACGCGCACCATTATGCCTTGCTAGTACAACATAATTTCCTTATTCCCTCAGCGTTCTAATGTGCAGTGTGATTTAGCAGACCATATTTCATTGAAGCATGGCCACTTGTCATTTGTGTGGGCTGACTTTCATATCTCCCCTCCTTTGAATTCTGTGGAAGAAAATCATTTTATATTCTGGTTTTGAATCATTTCACGTGCATTGGATCTAGTTCACTTCATCAGAATTGCATTAATATTATTGGTGTTCACTCAAGTCATGACCTCAGGGTTGTGTGGTTTATTTTGCCATTTGATGTTTGGCAAGCTTCAGAACTGCAACATGCTAAATTCATCAAAGTCACTGACATTGTTCCTGCAGTTAGTTCAAGACACTCAGCTACACAGTTGAATGAAGATGTTGACTCCTCCATGAACTTTGAGCTTAGTTTGTCCCGTTCTGTTCTGCTGATTAAATCCTACCTCTTGTGATGTCCGATAGATTTGCTTCCTTTGTATACTTTGTAATCCCCCTGTAGCTCATGCCACTCAAGCACACTAAACACACAATCCTCTGGACAAGGTTCTGCATACATTGAGCATTTACTTCTTGAAGACAAGATTAAAAAAATATTCGAAATAAATAACAAGTCTTCAACATTTGTGAACACTGAAAGTTACTTTTGTTGTGGAGCTTCAGTTTATTTTGGGGCTAACACTGGAAAATCAAGTCAACGTTGAAACTGCCTGCGATAATTGATCTGAGACAAAACACACAAAACTGATTATATAAGATATAAAAAATAAATTATTCAGCTGTTTCATTGAACCATCCACATTATAGAAAAGTTTTATTTAACAAAACTGCATATATAGAATGTGCCTCAATAGAATAGTCCATACAAGATTGTTGATTTGAGCCAAGTAGTGCAAAAATAAATTAATCAAGAAAAGAAATAAAGACTTGCATTTATACATCACTTTATGAATTTATGGCCAGTCAATTACTAATCATGAAATGTAATCACTGTGGTAATGACAGATGCAAGACAGCCAATTTAACCAAAGTGATACCTACAATCAACAATGGAAAAATGACAGTAAAATCTATTGCTTTTGTGATGCTGTCATTAATTGTTATCAAATTAAAATTGCTGCTGAGGCAAGTGGCAAGAATTTTTTTTATATAGAGGGATCCCCTGATATGGGGAACAGTTGTGCTGGACACTATTATATGTAATACAAGTGTTCCTATTTAGAGGATATAATTGTTTTTCAATATTTACCATAAGCCATCAAAAGCCATTCACTTATAATTAGAAACTCACGGAAAGCCAACCCTTGCTTCAACAACTCTTTTTCATTGCATCCAACCATGTATCAGTGACCAGTATTGCTGCAGATTTGAAGGCTGATGAAAGATTCTTATATTTTAAAGCTATTTTCTCCTATGGCATCATTACACACCAATTTTGCCCATGATGTGTCAATATTGATGCCTGTGGGTTTGCTGATTGACTTTCCTGGATTGATGCGATGAAACCTCAGATATTAAAGGAAGTAGCTACAGAGATGATGAAAGCAGTGGCAGCAATCTTCTTAAGAATCCTGAGACTCTAGAAATACCTTCGAGGCTTGGACAATGGAAAACCCGAGGAGACAAAAAGAGGCAATGAGTAGCCAGTTCATTCAATATCTTTCTGAAGATATCTTTCTTCTTCACATGAAGATGTTCGAGCTCGAACGTAATGGAAGGAGACTTTAAAAAGCATTTAATACATTTAAAACATTTAAACTCATCTTTTTTTTTTATATCCATGAAGTGGAAATTTTAGCCGACAAACTTATTATAGTCCTTTGAGAAGGCAACAAGCAGAATAGATAAAATAAAACCTATAGATGTAATATATTTGAATTTCTAAAAGACTTTCAATAATGTATTATGCGTACGGCTAGTCAATAAGAGCCCTTGGTTTTGGGGGTTTTGTATAAGCATGAATGGAGGATCGGCTTACATATAGAAGGCAGAGATTTGGGGCAAAGGGGCAATTTCAAGATAGTAATCTGTAGCTAGTAGAGTGCAACAGGCATTAATTGGGGCGACAATTATTTATACTAGATATTAATCAGTTGGATGTCGAAAGTATTGTAGCCAAGTTTGTGTGACACAAAAATAAGTGAGAAGGCAAGTGCTGAGGGTGAGAGATTAAGCTTGTGGCAGTATAGTTCACAGATGAAATGATATGGGAAAATGTGAGGTTACACATTGTGTCAAAAAGAACAGAAGAGCTGAGTATCATTTAACAGGGGGAAGTCAGGGTAGAAGAGGAGGAAAACTGCAAAAAGCTGCCATCCAAGTTCAGAAAGTAAAACAAATAGCAGACGAGCAGTTGGCCAATGTTTCAAAGAGAATGGAGCATAAAAATAAGAATGATTAGCTAAAACTATACAAGGAACTCTTCAGACCTTCAGACTCATCAACCAAACAGTTTTGTTTGCCTTGATCTAGGGAAAGATATACTGGCATTGAAAATAGTCCAGAGACATTTCATTAGGTTGATCCTGGTTATGGTGTGATTTTCTTAAGAGGAGAGGTTGAGTAGGTTGGGCTTTTGCTCATTAGAGTTCAAAAGAATGCAAGGAGACCTTATTGAAACATATACTTATGGAGCTTGACAGGGCGTATGGTTGTTACCCTTTGTGGGAGAGTCCAGGGCCAGAAGGCATAATGTAAGAGTGCAGCGTGGCCCATCTCAGACAGAGATATGATGGAATTTCTTCCCTCTGAGACTAATGAATCCATTTAGTTCCTTATTGTAAAAAGCTATAGAAATTGGATCATTAATTATATTCAAGGCTGAGATAGACAGATTTTTAATCAATAACGGAATCAATATGAGTTAAGGTAAGAAAGTAGAGTTGAAGATTATCAGATCAGGAAGTCATGATTTGGAGATGCTGGTGTTGGACTGGGGAGTACAAAGTTAAAAATCACACAACACCAAGTTAGAGTCCAACAGGTTTAATTGGAAGCAATAGCTTTCGGAGTGCTGCTCCTTCATCAGGTGCTTGTGTGGTTGTGTGGTTCAGGTGAATGAAGGAGCAGTGCTCCGAAAGTTAATGCTTCCAATTAAACCTGTTGGACTCTAGCCTGGTGTTGTGTGATTTTTAACTCAGATCAGGAAGGATCTCATTGAATGTTGGAGCAAACTCAATGAACTAAATGGCCTTTTATGCTGCTCTGTTTTATGGTCTTGTCTCTTCTGTTGTGCATGTGCTTTGGATTGTTGAGGAGAGAATGCACAACTAGCTAATTTTCTCAACAAAGTGCTGGATTTCAATTGATTCAGTATCCATGTCAACGTTCAAGCTGATTGATAATATTGAGTTTCTAAACATTACGAGCATTGCTGTACTGATTTTTGCTTTGCAATTTAATTATTATAGATTTTGTCATGTAAATTAAGGAAATTTTAAAGATCTTAAAACCATGGCTGCTGGATTGACATCCAAAGTATTTCATCTCAGCCATTATAATCATCAATGGAGGGGCTTATTTTAGTATTCTTGGTGAGTTCAGAGTTTTCTGCACTCTGCAGCTCAAATTATCTTCTTTTGCAAGTTGTGGCAAGTGTGAGCTCATAATACTGCTGCAAGAACGACAGGGTGTCTGGGAACTTAGTGACCAACAGGACAAACAGTCCTTAACCAAAGGAATTTAAAGATTAAGCAATAAATAAAGAGGCTTTTCCTTGTGGTTCTTTTTTGATTTTTATCAATTATTTTAAAATTGTGCCCTCTGGTTGACAATATTTGAAAAAAAAACTATACATTTGTTTTCCTTAAACTCAAATGGCTTAGAAAAAAATGCATCTGATGCCTATATCTGAAGTGTTTTTCTTTTTAAATAGCTTTTCCTTATACTTGATACAACTGTTTAGTTTTTTAGATTATCAATAAATAACATTGAAAAATATGGATGGTCAATCTTTGAAAAATTATTTTATCAGCTTTGGGCATTGATGGCAAGAACAATGTGTATTGCCTATTCCAATTTGCCCCTGAAAGGCTCATAGTGAACTAGCTATCTTTTGGAACTGTGGCAGTCCATGATTAATCGGTATGCCCAAAGTGCTATTATGAAAGAAATTCGGTTTCAGAATGTTAACATGGTGATATTGAAAGAACAACGATATATTCCAAGTCAGTATGGTGTGTGGCATGGAGGTAACTTGCAATTAGAAGTGTTGCCCTTGTGCAAGGTCATAGAGATTATCGGTTTGGAAGATATTATCGAAGGAGCAGTGTATCCTGCAGATGGTGCTATTACTGTGCATCGATGGTGGACGAAGTGAACCTTAATAGATGTGCTGCCAATCCAGTGGGCTGCTTTGTCTTGGATGGTGTTTCAGCTTCTTGAATCTTCTTCGAATGCCACTCATCCAGGCAACATTCTATCACGCTCCTGACTTGTGCATTGAAGGCGGTGGACAGGCTTAACGGTGTGTTCAGAGGTGAGTTAGTCAATGCAGAATTCCAAGTTTCTGACCTCTTCTTATTGCTCTTGTAATATTGGTACAATAGGTTGAGTACAGTTTCTGGTCAACAGTCACCTCCCAAGATTTTGATAGTGCAGGATTCTGCAATGGTAGTGCCATTGACCATCATAGAACATAGAACATTACAGCACACTACAGGACATTCGGTCCTCGATATTCTGTCAATCTTTTATCCTACTGTAAGATCAAACTAACCTACATACCCTACATTTTACTACCATCTATGCGCCTATCCAAGAGTCGCTCAGATGCCCCTAATTTATCTGAATCTACTACCACTGCTGACAGTGCATTCCACACACCCATCATTCTCTGTGTAAAGAACCTACTTCTGATGTCTCCCTGAACCTTCCTGCAATCACCTTAAAATTATGCCCCCACATGATAGCCAGTTCCGCCCTGGGAAAAAGTCTCTTGCTATCCACTCTATCTATGCCTCTCATCATCTTGTACACCTCGATCAAGTCACTTCTCATCCTTCTTCCCTCCAATGAGAAAAGTCTGAGCTCCCTCAACCTCTCTTCATAAGACATGCCCTCCAATCCAGGCAGCGTCATGGTAAATCTCCTCTGTACCCTTGCTAAAGTTTCTACATCCTTCCTATAATGAGGCGACCAGAACTGAACACAGTATTCCAAGTGTGGTCTAACTAGGGCTTTATAGAGCTACAGCGTAACCTCGCAGCTCAATCAAATTGAAATCATTAAATTCTTTATTGTTGGTGATGGCCACTGCCTGACATTTCTGTTACATGGATGTTACTTGCCACTTATCAGGCAAAGCCTGAATATTGTACAGATCATGCTGCATATGAACACTGAGTGCTTTAGTATCTGAGAAGTCATGAACTCAGTCTGGAACTCAGCTCTTTTGTCCATGTTTGAACCAAGTCTGGGGTCAGGAGTTAAGTGACTGACTCTGGTAGAACCCAAACTGAGCATGAATGAGTAACAAGTACAGCTTGATGCAGCAACATTACTTTATTGATGGAGTGGATATTGCACTGGGGTGGATTTTTCCAGCCTTTCTTTTGCATGATATACCTGGGCATATTTACACATTGACAGAAAGGTGTGCTGGATCAGTTTAGCTCAGGGCAGTGCAGGATCTGAAACATACATATTATGGCTAGAGTATTGTCAGAGCTCATATTCTTTGTAATGATCAGTACCTTCAGCTGCTATTTGTTATCATGAAGTGAACTGAATTGGCTGAAGACTGCCATCAATGATACTGACAACCTCTGGTGAAGGCTAAGTTGGATCACTTACTTAGTACTTCTGATTGAAGATTGCTGCTAATGATTCAGTCTCACCTTTTGTACTGGAGTGTTGAACTTCCCATAATAGAGGATGGGGATATTTGTGGAGCTGCCTCCTCTTGGTACATTGGTTATTTGTACACCATCTTTTAGGACTGGGTGTGGCAGGATTGCAGAGCTTAGACTGATCCAGAGGTTGAAGCATCACCAATTGGAGACCAAATATGTATCCACCTCACCAAACAAGATCTGCCCAAACTGGAAGTCATTTTAAATCCTGAGGAACTGCCAAAGAAGTAGTAGTCCTGTATTGTACCTTCACCAGTATGCCTGGTGCTACTCCTGCTATGCCCTCCTGCACTTCCCATTGAACCAGGGCTAATCTCCTGTTTTTGTAGTAACTGCAGAATGAGGAATATGCCAGGCCATGAAGTTGCAGATTGTGGTGGAGTAAGATTCTGTTGCTGATGAATACCTCATAGGTACCAAGACTTACGTTGCTACATCTACTAGAAGTCTATCCCATTTAACACTGAGATAGTGCCACAGAACATAACGGAGAATATCCTCAATGTGAAAGTGAGACTTTGGCTCCACAAAGACGTTGTGGTGGTCACTTCTACCATTACTGTCAATGATTATGTTATAACTTTGCACGAGCATCCCGTCATATCAGACAAATCTCCATGTTGTTTATTAAATGGAACCATCTGAAGATATTGTGATTGGCAGGTCATTACAGCTGAATTAATGAATTTTCCAAAATTTGCTCTTGACACTTGGTTGTTTATAAATTTTTTGACAAACAAAAACTTGTTCACATTAATACCAAATTGTGATTTGCAATATTTTATTACTGTTTCTGGTAATTTAATTTCACTTCACCAGATTTCCATTTTAAAGCTGAGCTGCACACATCAATGACCTTGTGGTTTATAAGTAACAAAAAGGAATTAATCCCATCGATGTATACAAATGATGTACTTTGCATTTGTCACAACATATAGGCTTTTCTGCCTGATATAGATGAAAAATGAAGACCTCTGTGTTGTATAATTTGATGGTAGTAATCATAGTCCGATGTGGCATTGCTCACAGATAATTTGAATTGAAACAGCTTTTTTTGTCAAGTTATTTTGAGTACAGCAGTACAAAAAACACAGAAGAAAAGTATCTGTGGATTAGATTATATTCTGCAGTGTATTATTGCAGAGTGACTGTAAGAAAGGAAGAGGAAGTGGGGCTGAAGACCTAAAACTTTGAACATACTGCCATGAAAGGAAGTAAAAAATTATCTATTGGGACAGACCACGTGGAGTGATCTGGCGTTACCTATCGCAGGCATTCTTCCTGACAAGATTTCCAATTATGCGTTGAAGAAACTATTTTTGTTTGTTCAATTAGGAAATCATAATGCAACTTTGAAGAATCAAAACTGTGTTTTTATAGAAAACCACCGACAGAGGCCAAGCCCTTCCTATGCAATGGAAGATGGCAAACGTTAATTATATTTTAGAGTTGTACAGTTGTAGGTTGACCCTGTATAGGGTGACATTGATATATTCAAGGAATCCAGTCTTTTTGATGGAATGCTTTGCCTCAGCGAAGGCCCAGGTGCACTGTGCACACTTGAGGTGACAGCAAATCTCAAGCCTCAAAGAGGGGTGTCAGGCCTGGACCAAGAAAGCCTGTAGGTAGATATACAAGGCTGATATTGGTCAAAAGTACCCTTTCAGATCTTTTGAATAACAACCATTGATTACGCTGTCTGTTTTACTTTTGACAGAATGGTTTCTGCCAACCAAAGTAGCTGCTTCAAGTGATTGAAGACTAAGGATAGAATCTTACATTGGAGCCTGAATGTATGGCCTGTGGTGAGAAATTTGTGAGAAATGCATGAAAACTAACCAAAAACTTTCTCACAGTCAATAGCAACATGATGCATTTTCAAACAAAGTTCTGGACATTGAGATGATATTCTTGCTAATGACAAAGGCATGTCACTTGACTGGAATTGTTGTTCGTTGTTGCCTCATTGACAGCAAAACTCATTTCATTAACATTCAGGTTCTTATTCTACCACCAGCTGAGAGGAACCTCGACATCGACCATTCCCAACATGGAAGTTAGAATGAATGTCTGGTGACTCAAGACAGCCATCTTTGACATGTAGTAACAACATCTTTGAGCATAGCCCATCACACTCAACAGCCTATTGATAACTGTTGCCATTAAAACCTTGCCAAGCTCTCAGAGACTACATGGCACATCACAGGTCCACATGCAGGATTCTTTTGCACTTTAAAGCTACATTTCGGGTGCACTGACAACTAGTATGGAAATCCTGCTCCAAGGAGACTTTACGCAGTGAGATACTTACCCAGTTCACAGATTGCACCAGGGAGCATCTCTAAACAGCCCACTTGCTCCCTTAGCATTCATTCACATTCAACCTAACAGGATGCTTGTTCAGTGCAGATTCAATGTCAGGATGCATGCCATAATTGTTCCCAGTCCTCTATCATGTCTTGTTCAGTTGGGGGTGGGGGTCCAGAGGTTTGCACACAGTCAGTCGGCTGCTTCGGTTTGGCACGGTGAGGACTTTCTCATCGTAGATGATGAGCGGATGAGTATCAGACAAACTACCACCCATGTTGGCTCTTTCTGCTACAGTATAGACTATTTTTTCATGGAATGAGAGAAGGGAGTGTTGTGGACCAGACCAGACCAGCTCAAAATATTTAAAGAATTTGTCCAAACCCTAACTTTTTAGTATTTAAAGTCAAATGTAAAGTGTCTGTTCCCGATGCAATGCAACTGGTCAAACGACTTGACGTAAAGGAAAACACAATTTATTTAAACACTGTAGTTAAAATAGAACCAAAAAATGGAATTTAAAATAACTTAGTTCTACTGGAAAACTTAACTGAATAATAGGTACAGTAACTATTATTAATTAGCTGTTCCAATATAGGAATATGACATAAACACATCCCTCTGCAAAAGGGGAAAACTCAGATGCAAATTCACAAATGCAAAAAATATAAGAGAAAATTCAGAGACAGTAGCAGCCTGGAGACATTTATTGAAGCTTCCAACTCTATTGAGACCCCAATAACTTCTGATGCTACTGATAAACTAAAATCCAGAAATCCTAATCTGTGAGAGTTGGCTACACCCACTTAGGCTGTCAAAAAAAAACAAAGGCCTCCCAAGCTGTTTACTCAAGTAGGACGAACTAGTCAGCTCAATACCTCTTTCTGGATTAGTGGTGCTGGAAGAGCACAGCAGTTCAGGCAGCATCCGAGGTTTAGCAGTAAAATCGACGTTTCGAGCAAAAGCCCTTCATCAGGAATAAAGGCAGAGAGCTTGAAGCATGGAGAGATAAGCTGGAGGAGGGTGGAGATGGGGAGAAAGTAGCATACCTGGGAGTAGCATATCTGCAGTCATTGTTTTTATCTAGTTGATTTTAACCCTACTGCGAATCCTCTTGCAAGGATGCCTGCCTTGAAGAAGTTTTCCTCCTCTCTCTACAAGAATCTCAGGGAGTCCCACTCCCACTGCAACTCCCAGGTATGCTACTTTCTCCCCACCCCCACCCTCCTCTAGCTTATCTCTCCACACTTCAGGCTCTCTGCCTTTATTCCTGATGAAGGGCTTTTGCCCGAAACGTCGATTTTACTGCTAAACCTCGGATGCTGCCTGAACTGCTGTGCTCTTCCAGCACCACTCATCCAGAATCTGGTTTCCAGCATCTGCAGTCATTGTTTTTACCTAGCTCAATACCTCTTGTCCAATCTCTCTCTTAAAAGAAGCCAAGACAAAATAACCTCTTGAAGTTACAGCATTGTCAAATGAGGGATTGAGTGAGATAAAAGTGGGAGCACAGTTGTTGGGGCTGGTGCAAGTGGGGAAATGGTGGTGAAGTGTCCTGAGTGAGTGAGGAGGAACTCAGAGACAATGGATGGTGAGAAGAAAGAATGGATTTGGATAGGTGAGAACAACGCAGGGTTGATGATGCATGCAATGGTGGGAATGGTTGAGCATGAGCCTTGGTGGAAGATAAGTTCAGTAGTCGAGAACGGAGTGAATGCGAGGTAGCAGAATACCAGTCAGGTGGCATTTATACTGTTTCAAATGGGGAATGTCATTGACTTTCTTCTCATGCTGCAGGGCATTCTACCCGATGGCTAACATTGCAATGAACTGAAGCCAACTTTGGACCAGACTGGCATGGTCTAATGGAATTGTATCTTATGCTGGTTCTAGAGTAAGAGGACATTCTTGCTGTGCACCACCTTGTCCACTAGGACCTCCAGGTGCCTGCCTGCAAAGTTGGGTGCAGACTTCCCCTTACCTGTCATGTTAACGTCATGTGGTTGGAAACTTTCAGGGCAGCTTTGGGCTGACAGAGCTTCTCTGGATGCAAAGCAGCCTTTAAAATATGAATATGGACTCCAGGTATGCCAGTCTTTTCCTGCACATCCAGCCAATGGCGACATCTTTTGGGTAGAACAAGAGGGTAGAATTAGGCTTGCGATGGTTGAAAGAGGAACTATTGTGGGGGGCTGGAGGGGGTGATAGTTGGTTTATGAATTGTTTGAGATGATTTGGCTAATTCTAACAGACATCATGGAGAAAAACCCTATTTGAAACTCAGCAAAATTGACACTTGGCTAAAATATGGTGATATTCAACTCTAATTTTATTCAGAAACTCAATGAATTCCATGCCGACAACTTGTTGCACATTCACAGCCATAGAAAAAATAAGAGTGGATTGCTTGCTTAAATGTAGTTTGCTGGCATGTGACAGTGGTACCTTTTCTGCCCGAGTTACAATTAACATCAAAGAAGTAACACCAAATGTTGGCAATTAAACTACAGCACACAACCTGTCTTTTTTTCACCAGAAGGTCTTTTTGGAAAAACATAAACATCCCTAATCTTTTGATCATTCATAACTTGAAAGGTCCCTCAATTTTATGCATGAGTTGAAATATTTGTGATGTTTTTCATTGGCCCCAATTTATAAACTGCACAGGTACAGAATCACTGTAGAGCGTTGCTACAAACACAACTGTGATACAGACTCTGATTTAAAATCTACACTTGGATCAAAGAATATGAAACAAGTGTTTTAATAATTAAGCACGAGTATCATTTCCAGTAACTTTCAAAGATGTCAGATCAACGTACAAATGCTTATTTCTGGTCAGATACTCCATTTCAGGATAAAGTCAAAACCTCAGAGCCTGGTATAAAGGACTGCAGAACATAAATTCCTGAGACCTGTTTCCCCTTCACAGTCGGTAATTCCATTTTTAAACAACTGCATCTTTTGGATGGTGAGGATGGAAAGCTACTTATTTGTGCTTGAAACACCTTTACTGATTTATCATTTGATGTATCAAAGAGACAGTTACTGCCAAAGAGCAGTTACTTAGCCCACCTAGAAACAGATGTGAAATCTAACCTTGAATTCACACAGTTGGTTTCCAGCAAGCAATAACCCAATTCAAGAAGCTAGCAATTCAAATCTCAAAGAAATGTTGAAAAACAAAGAATGGTGAGTTAAGTGAACCTAAATTCCCAGTAGGAAACATTGCTCAGTGGGAGTCTGACAGGAATAGAGTGATGACACTGTAGCTGTGATTCTCTGACCTACTTCCACATCAATTGAGGTTCCTATTGTTTGTGTATGTTGCTACACTTAATCTTAAAGGTTTTGAAGCATGAAAAGTCTTCTAATTTGTTGCACTCATAAATAGTAAATTGTTTCTTTTCTTTCAATTATGCCCAGTTGACTGTACAATAAAAGTAAATATGATTAATTTGATTTGATTCATTTATTCTCACATGTATTTTGTTACAAAAATATAGTGAAATGTGTCGCCACTCCAGCGACATCTTAAAACACAGAAAAATAAACCAAAACATAGAGTACAAAGGCAGAAAAGTTAAGAAATAAAGTGAAAGTGTTCAACTTTACAGTGTCTCTTTTTACATGCTCCATCCTGGGCCATGGGCCTAGTGACCAGGCACGAGTCCCCTTCCCTGTGCCACTGTCGCTGAATGAAAGATGCCACACTTCGGCATCATCTCGCCTCCACCAACACTCTCAGTCTTCGATAGCCTTGCCAATGCAGATGCCACCAGTTAATGCCAAACTTACCTCTGCCACCAGGAGGCCAAACTCTTACCTCCGATTCCTCCACTGTGCTGGGTTCACTTGCTGCTGCTGATGCCGTCACCGCAACTGAGCTCTTCAACAAGAGGCAATTGGGAAAAAAAGAAGAAAAAAGATGAGAAAAGAGAGAGAAAAAAAGAAACAAAAAGAAAAGTGGATGGAGCCAGTGAGTCCTGGGCTCAGAAGCCCTGCTCCACCATCATCTGAGCAGAAGTCAAGTTATTTTCCTCATTGTTTTCAATCAGGAGAATGCCATCCTCTTCAGTGGAGCTCGGTGAATCTAGTAGGATGCCAATATGTGACTTTTTTTATTTCATGTTTTGATTTTTGCATGTCTTCTGAAGTTCATTTGTTGTTTGACAATGTCTTTGATTGAACTCTCTACCATGTAAATTTAACCACTATAAGCTACTTTATAAAAAATCCAATTTTAATCCATTGGATTTAGCTGAGCCTTTTATTCCCTTACCTACTGATGTTTTACCCAAAGGTTAAATGATCTTTAGTAAGCTGTTTGGTTGTTAAGAGCATTACAGTTAATCCTATCCTCATCTGATCTGTACACATGCACTTACTGGAAAATCATGTAATGTCAGAGGCGTGAATTTGTGCTGGTTGTCTTTGCTGACTGAGGGGGACCTAGTTCAACTATACAATGTTCGCTTCAACCCTGGCTGAAACACTTCATTCAGAAACAGACTGAAGGTAAAACCTATTTGATAGCTCTTACACCATGGCTGTCGGGCTGAGCACTGTCATGATAATGTTGTGATATCATAAATGTTTGAAGCTATATTCTAAAAACTATATTTTAAAAGTTTGGAATTCTGAGAGTCACCAGAAGTCTTTTAAGGATTAAAGAAAATCTCATCTCCAGGGAGGACTAAGATCACGTACTTCTTGAAATGACTTAATGTGTACCAGATGGGGCCAAACAAGGGTTCATTAGCTCTTCTCCCTTTCTCAAAGAATGAACTTGTGGCTGACTGGAATTACAGCTAGGAAAACCCAACCCGGCTAGTTTATTGGATGACTACAACTTGTTATTTAGACATTTTCTGTGAGGTTGTGAGATAAGTTGGCCATTTTTGTTTCCTGACAAAAAGGATACTGATAGAATTTCAATGTTGAGGAAAACTCCTTCGGGGTAAGTAAAACCATTAGACTCTGAGAGTTAGCTAAGTAGCCAAAGTATCGAACTGCAATATCTTGTAAGAGAAACGACCCATTCCACTTAGGGTGGCCTGACAAGTCCACTTCCTGACAGATTGCCTGCAAGATTCTTCACAGCTATTGAAAATCTCTCTTCTTTTTCACTTCAACTGAAACATTAACTCAACTTAGAATTACCAGGACTGCAATTAAATAGTTACTGAGTTAGATTCCATTTTTCTCCTTACTTTATCTCTTTCTGTATCTAGGTTCGTATCTGTGGCTTAAAGTGGGTGACTCAATTGAATGAAATGACTATTGTTAACCTCTGACGCAATTATGGGAGAAATAAAATGGCTTTCATTGTTAAACAGACATAAGCTTGCAGCTGGATAATTAAGATTAAATCATATGCTCCAAGGAGAAAAAAAACAATATTAATATAACCAAATAAATAATATATTGAAAAATCGGTAAATGAAACACAAAAAGTTTTCATGACAAAACAATGTACTTTATTCAATATTTTTGAGCCTTCAAGGAAACTATAAACTTGAATAAAAGCATAATTTGTGAGAAACAAGAATCTGTGTTTGAGTTTAGGTCTAGTGTTGACTATCTGTAGACATTGGCATTAGCTCAGTTGTGCAGTTTCATTTCTGATTCACAAGGCTGGTGGCTCCTCTTTGCTCCTCCCAACAGCATCAACCTCTCCCGCCCCTTCCCTCCCCACCCAGTCCCTAAATGACACTTGAATGAGACAGCTAAATTCATGTTATAATGTGCTTGGATGCTAGTGCCCTTTTTAAAAATTGGCAAATGAGAAACGTCCAGAGAAATTTCTAAAAGAATAAAACTACGATATTCCACAATAAATATTCCCGTCTGATTTTAGAACAGTAATAGAACTTTTTTCTGATACCCAGAATTAACATTTGGTAAATATGTGTCATTGACTCTGATCAAACACCTCACAGCGCAAACAAAATTGCAAATGTGATCAATGAAGATCCCATGAATATCTCTGCAATTACCTTCAAATACTTCATAGTAAAAATGACCATTTCACCGAAGTCCTTAACTTTTAAGTGTTTAACCCCTTATGTGAACATGCATTGACTTTCAAGAAGCAGTTGGTCCCCCCGGTTAGCATAGTTGGCTGGATGGCTGATTTGATGATGCACAGTGATGTCAGCACCGAGATTTGAATGCCTGCAACCCCACCTTCTCAGTGTGGTGTCATCCAGACTAAACTCACCACTAATCATTTTTGACTTTGTAATGTGAGAGCAGCCCTCTGGGACTATAGTGATAATCACTGACAATTAATGATGGCCCCTCTGCAATTTGGAAATGCTGATGTCAGTCCTTCTTCTATGGCTATATTCATGATTGGGTATCCTTGGAGAGCGAGTATGTGGTGTTCACCAGTACTCTCAATGCTTTCAGAGAGAAGTGGGCACCAGAGAAGATAGAGTGCTTTATGTCCCCTTCCAACTCCAGCTTGACTTCGCCCCTCCCTCTTTCCCTTGGTTTCACTCACCTTTGATGGTTTGCATTGCCCTTCCCGGACTTTACATGCAAGTTAACCGATCAGAAAACACCGGTGATTTACTGGTGGTGGTTAATAGATGAAACAATGCCACAGGTGATTTGGTGATGGGAAACAAACAACATTCACTTGTGTGTTAAAAGCTCTACAGGATGCACAAAAAAAGAGCTGGAGCCTTCTATCAAAATGCATTCTTGAAAGGTATCCCATGATGAAAATGAAAGTTTGGGAAATCAATCATGCAGCACAAATCTTTTGCTGGCTTTATGTAAACAGACAGCCTGAAATACCAGACACGTTTTGTTTTTGACCCCACATTTTCTTTTAACCAGTGCCCTGAACACTTGGCCAGTCCCAATGAGTTCATACATTTCACAATTACAGCGTGTACCTTACCAATCCAACAGTGGAGAAATATAAAATTGTAGTAACTCTCAATCTTCTCAACACCCAAATCCCCCTCATCCTCACTCACTCCCCATCACCCACCCATGCAACCTCTACCCTCTGTCTTGCCTGCACGGCTGCTAATAAACCTATGCCAATTTACTACCTACTCCCACTCACCTCCCATTCCACCTTCACCTACCATGTCAAGCTCATTGTGTATCCACAAGAAATAATGCACATTGAAGAAATGTGATCTCTTCTATTTTGCTGACTCTTCCTGACAGTTGGAAACTTAACACTTCCAGGTACTTACTGACATGCCCTGACATTTGTTAACATCCTTGGCACTTGTTATGTTGGGCCATTCCAACAGGTTTGGTCAACTTTTACACAATCCTGTTCACAGTTAAATGCCCAAAGGGCAATTGATACATCTGAAATGTTCCCTGATCCCCACTGTCAAGATGTCTTCGATCCATATCAGCAGATATTTTGTCTCCCAAGGAGTACCCTAGCTCTCTGAAAGAAATATACTGAGAACAATTCTATCCTTCACTAAATTCCACTCTGAATCCCAGAGACCGGGGACTTCAAAATTCTATTCCAATGGATATAGTTGGTTTATTGAATGGCCATCTATTTCCAGGAACTGCACATGTGCGACCTACTGCAACCCCAACCTTATCACCGTTGAAATGAGTCATGTCAGGTGCAAAGTCAGGTCTGAGAATTCCCAATGTCTTCCAGCATTTGTATTGCAAGAGGGATGCTGTCTGTGATTGTGGCCTGGATCTTCTACCTCAGGTAACCACACAAGATAACATGGGACTATTTCAGAGATGCACATAAAAGTTCAATTGATATATTAGCTGACATTTAGCACACAACCAGTATCAACAAAATAAAAACAAGAAAGTTGAGAAGTGAGGGAGATTAATGTGTTTCCATACATTAATCCAGTGGCAGAAAGTGTTGCTGTGAACTGCTTTGGTAAAGTGAGGGCAGGAAAGATGCCACATAAATCCAAGTCTTTTCATCACAGATTATTTTTCAACTGGTAAAAGTTTGTATCCTGTTACGGTTGGCAAGTTTCTGGCAACTGTAACAGGAACAAATCATTGCAAGCGTGACGTTACTTTGTATCTGTCAGATCCATTCATTCTTTGAAAGCCATGGGGTGTCAAGGACATTTTATTTCAATTTCAGTTGAAAGGAAATAAATTTCTGATTCATTGACATTTCTGGGTTGGCTTGGTATGTGTCTAAAGACATTCAAGCCATCTGTTACTTTGGTGTTTTGATTCATGTATACTTGAGGTCTCAATTTCCTTTGTTCTTTGGGATGATCCATCAAACCTCTGTGCCAGTTGGTTGGAATGACAATATTAGAGCAAGTATTTCTATGTGTGTGTGGAAATACATTTCAGTACTTCTGTTTTTTTTTTGTTGGAGCAAATTGGAACTTTATTCATTGGAATTTAATAGAAAAGGAGGTGATCTCTTTGAAACATAGAGGATTCTTCATGAGCCTGACAAGGTAAGTTATGAGAAAAATATTTCCTGTCATGGAAGAGTCAAGGATCAGAGAGGTTAGTCTCAGAACTAAAGGGTGTCAATTTAAGACTGAGATGAGGAGGAATCTCTTCTCTGAGGGTTGAGAATCTTTAGAACTCCTTTCCATGGAGAGTTGTAAGAGCTGGGAGCTTCTGTATATTTAAGGATCAGATTCTTGATCAGTAGGAGAATCAAGACTTACGGGGAAAGGACAGAAACATGGACATGAGGAAATTTGGATCAGCCATGATTCTGTTGAATGGCAGAGTAGGCTGGAGATGCCGAATAGCCTACTCCAATACCTATTTCTTTCTGATCTTATTAAATTTGATCTCCCCCTTCATTTCCAACCATGTACCATTTGTCTTCAGCCTTTGTGGGGTTTGCGAGTCCCTCGTTTGGAAAATACATACTTACCGCATTTGAGGTCAGGTTCCAAGTTATAACTGGGGGACCAGAATCAAATGTGCACCAACACAAGATTTTTCTATGGTGTACAGCATTTTGGAAGCCTATTGAAAAATCTCATTTGGTTTCAGTTAGTGAAGGAAATGAAAGACTGTTAAACAGACTCAAACATTCTGAAAGATGTAACTGTGATGTATTTCCAGATTTCCAAATGTCATTATTAGGTGCAGTATTGTGATGTAAACGTGTTTTTTTTTAATGCAGTGATTATGATAGGGAACTGTTGTTTAAAGGTAAATCTACACTTAAATTGACCAACCTTATGTATTTGTTCATGTGCATTACTGTGCTTTCCTCGTGGAGAAAGGACCAAAATGCAGCAAATGGTGTTTGATGTGAGTTTATGTAATCATCTTTTTTAATGTGATTGAAACAACTGTGGTGGGAACAAAACAAAATGGTTTTGATATTTGATGGTGGGGGGAGCGGTTAAGGGATTGACACTTGAAAAGAACGTCTAACAACCCTTTATTTAACATTGATTGTCAGGTACTCTGTTTGGAAATTAAAATGAACTCCTGCCTTTCCTTTCTTTCCAGAGAGTAGTCTATTGTTTTGGACAGCTGTGGCTTTTTCAATAATTGGCTAGCTTTCAGGTACGCATGAGTTTCAGCAGAGTAGGTGTTTGATTCTTCTGAGAATCAATGAAAATTTCAAGAACTTGTCATAACAGATTATTCTTTCGAAGCAGTTTCTTCTTAGTGACATGCAAAGTATTGAAAAGATTTTTTGACAGATTTTTTCTTTCTCAGTAAAATGTATGAATTATTTTATTTCGTGTTGAAATGTTCATTTTTGTCCCAAAGATCCTAAAATATTTTCCATTGCTATTGCATGGAAATCTGAGGGCTGTGTGTGTTGCAAACTGTGTAAGGAATTATACACAGAGACGGAGATGTGGCAGAGATTATCTGAGTAGTATTGAGGTGAGAGGGCTGGAATTTCAGTTGGATTAAGCATGTCAATGGTGAGGGATGATATTTATGACACCTTTAAACCCTGCCAGAAATTGAGATAGTGTGTTGGAGAATTGAGGTGGGTTTTCAAGCAGACCTGCCTCTGAACCCACACTCCTCATCCCCTCATAGCTGCATTGGAAACCCAATCTTGGTGTGAAAAGGCAACAGAGGTGCATGAAATCACCCATGAGCTGAGTGCACAGTTCATGAGCTGCAAGCATACGCAGGCGAGCCTTTCTCAAATTCAGAGGAAGATTTGGCTCCCAGCCTCCAGGGAATGCATGTTACACTTGTACAGGCCATTGGTTAGATCACTTTTGGAATACTGCTTTCAATTCTGGTCTCCCTGCTATCAGCAAGATGTTGTTAGATTTGAAAGGTTCAGAAAGGATTTACAAGGATGTTGCCAGGGTTGGAGGATTTGCACGACAGCGAAAAGCTCATGAGGGGCATGGATAGGCTGAAAAGACAAAGTCTTTTACCCAGGGTAAGAGTCCAAAACTAGAGGGTATAGGTTTAAGGTTAGAGAGGATAGATTTAAAAGGAACCTAAGGGACATTTTTTTTATCACGCAGAGGGTGGTTTGTGTATGGAATGAGCTGTCAGATGAAATTATGGAAGCTGGTACAATTGCAATATTTAAAAGGCATCAGGATTCATATATGAATGAGAAGGGTTTAGGGGGATATGGGCCAAGTGCTTGCAAATGGGACGAGATTAATTCAGGATTTCTGGTCTGCATGGATGAGATGAACGGAAAGATCTGTTTCCATGCTGTACATCTCTCTGACACTGTGAGATCACTTTTGACGATCAAGAAGCATATTTACTCTCTTCTCTCCATTGTCATTATGCACAATCCAAAATTGGTGCACCAAAATGGAAAATTAGGCAACAGAGTGGTCTTCTAATGTACAACCAGTAGTCTGCTCAGTCTGCATAAGCAGTCATACAAATTGTTCTCTTTGTCCCTCTCAAAAATTAAAAAATTTCTTCATGCAATACATGAATATGACAAATGGATAAAAGCTTTGGATGCAGAAAATCAAATTAAAAACAAGAATATTGGGAAAATTCAGCAAATTGGGCACCATGTGAGAGAAACAAAGAAATACCAGATGCAAGATTACGATGGGAAGTGTGGAAAGCACCCTATAAAAACTTATCTTCACTCAGAAATGTCTTTGGTTCCCTGACTGCATAGGGAGACAAGCTCCTAGTGGAAAAGTGGAACCCACCCCTCATTGGGAGGAAGACCCACTCAACATGTTGCCAGGCAAATGGATTTTCTGACAGCTCCCAGATTCCTGGCAGTTCCCGCGCTCCATATTAGGAGCTGCCAGGATTGCCTGCAGAAGTGATGATCTAAAGTTGTTTAACTTAATGTTGAGTATAAAAGACAGAAGACTGCTATTTGATGCTGCTCATTGAACTTGTACTGACAAACTCAATGAGCAGCATCAAATAAGGTGGCTTCACTGGAACTTGCAGCAGGCCACAGTCAAAATATTGGCAAACTGGAGAATTACAATGCCAAATACCCAAAAGCTTGAAGTGGTGCTTGTGGATTTAATGAAGGTGGTCAACAAAGCAGCCATCCAGTCTACATTTGGTCCACTGGAGAGAAGACTATGTCATGACCTGAAAATACAGCATCATCAACATTGGCGGTCCCTCAGAGACAAGGATGACTCTCTTCCACTCTCAGTGTGATTCTGTAGGTGACTTATATAGACCAATGGGGCTACTGTAGGCTCTGTTACACTTGGGGCAGAAGGAGGTCGTGGGAAGGAGTGGGTTGGTATGGCAGCCCACTCCATGTTCTGTCTTTCATCAGGCTTCCATTTTTACCCAACAGCAGGTGTCAAGGTGCTTAATGATTTCTCAGATGCTCTTTGAGACTTTGGATAATCTTGGGCCAGTGATTCCGAGTTGCCTGTGGGAACGCTGCACTTTGCCAATGAGGCTTTGAAGGTATCATTGAAGCGCTTCCTCTAACTACCTGGGGCACACCTAGTAATTTGAAAGATGTACTGTTAAATCAGGAGGGCTTCATCCTTCCCAATTTTTTCATCCTCCTCCTTGGAAAACCACTACTATTCCTCCGGTTGCTCAGCATCCAGCATATCACCTGGTTGCCCTGTTCCAATTGTGCCATGCAGAGCACAGTACACCGGTCATACTCTCAAAGGAGAAGGGGAATCGACGTTTCGAGCATAAGCCCTTCTTCAGGAATGGAAGCCTTTCCTGAAGAAGAGCTTATGCCCGAAACGTCGATTCTCCTTCTCCTTTGATGCTGCCTGACCTGCTGCGCTTTTCCAGCAACACATTTTTAAGCTCTGATCTCCAGCATCTGCAGTCCTCACTTTCTCCCGGTCATACTCTCCCCAAACAATACTAAAAGGAACCCCCAGAAGAATCAGGACAGTTTTTATGCTTGAAGGAAAGTTTTTTTTCAGTTTGCCGAAGTCCTGATTAATGTTGAATGAATCAGTTTCTCTTCAAGCATAGATATAATTTAGAACTGTTAGGGGACATATAATGTGGAGGAGCCAGTGTTGGACTGGGGTGGACAAAGTTAAAACTCGCACAACACCAGGTTAGAGTCCAACAGGTTTATTTGGAAGCACTCGCTTTCAGAGCACTGCTCCTACCTGATGAAGGGCAGCACTTCTAAAGCTAGTGCTTCCAAATAAACATGTTGGAGTATAACCTGGTGTTGTGTGATTTTTAACGGGGAACACATAAGGATTTTTGATTGAAAGTTGAAGACCTGAATAGTTTAGATAGAACCCTGAAAGGGTTATTTGAAGCTGAGAAGGTATCATCTTAATTGTTTGACTAATTAAGGGAGAGACTATCAACCTCTCAAGATCAGGTATCGAAAGAAACTGTTAAGCTAACCGAATGATGATAAGGTAGTCAACTCTTTCTGGTGTTTAAAAATTGTAAGGTGACAATGTTGGAATAGGTAGAGTTGTGTGTTAACTATGTGTTTCAAAATGTTTCAAATTGTGTTATATATAAATAAGTTGGTTTCTTCTATTCCAGCTCCTTTTCTTTTACATAATGAGCTTCTGCTGTCTTGTTAAAACCAAATTTTCAGCATTATGTGCTTATGTGTTAAATCAACAAAAAAAAAGATTTATCAAGATAGGTACAAGTCTGAAATCTGACTTGTCCTCATAACATTAATTGGGGTCATAACACCATGATCTTGTTAAAGTATTCATCACAGAAAAAGCAAATATTGCAAGTAACTATTAGATAATATAATTTCAACTCAGCTCTATTAAGTTAGAAGACTGATGCTTCCTATTTGAATTTAAAAGTACTTTTTGGATGTTTTTGGAATAGCCAAAACCTTTCACTGGCACTTTGAAGGAAACTACAGGGAAAAAAAAATATTCCCAATGTTCTAATCAGGTGCTTAAAGAATATAGCAATCCTGTAATATTTCTGTTTGTTTGGAGCTTGACTTTCAAGTTGTTTCTTACATAGATCTCAAATGAAATCTGGTGCATGAGCAGAGTATATGCTCAACACTCACTGACACTTGAGTAAAAGCAATGTTTTGCAGGGTGTTAAATTTGAGTCAAGAGAAATACATGGAAAAACAATTCAAATGTATAACAACAAAAGAGTGCTCCATCTGTCATATTCTCTATGGCCTGCAGAAGCATGTATTGGAGCCTTTTTGTAGTTTATTGATCATTTGCAAAAGTGCTAGGCAGCTTTACTCAATAGTTAAAAGCATTTCTCTATGGTACTGTAAACCATGTCACAAGGTGATAAAAACATATTTAAAGAGTTCAACAAATGGAAAATCAACAGAGTTGTTCAAATGTGACTTGACAAGCAGGATTTAAGCATTAGATGTCAATAATGGCTATAGGTGATGGTCGGTAAAAATAGGTTCCACACAGATTGGTAATGTGCCTTATTTCCAAACTCACTTTTACCCTGCTGTGTTTTTTTATTTATCATGATTTCAGCAAATCACTTCCTGATTTTGGAAGATAACTCTTGCATTTGACTATCTGTGAAACCTTTTTAATATCTTTTTTCCGGAAAATGATGCAAAGCATTATGTGATTTAACACTGGAGGGTTGATTGAAACCAAAAGTTTTTAATGAAGAACTTTGTGGCATGGCCCTTAATTTGATAACCAAACACAAGATGGGATTGCTGTGCACAACCAACATAAACAGTGATTTCTGACATGATTAGAAGTTATCAGTCAATAGCTCTCCAGATGGAAAGCGTGCATCTACTTGATAATACAGACTGGCCTGCTTCAGCTGAATGTTCTCCTTATTCAGTTATACTTGAACATCTATTGATGTATTGGTTTGAATGTATGACATCTTAAGTTATTAGCAGTCAACTGACTTATTATAGATCTGCATATTCTTGCACCTGATAAATTTTGTTCACACTTTGGCTGTGTGGTATAGCTGAAGAATGAGAGACAGGGAATGGAAAAGCTGCACTTGGATTTGCAAAACAAGAAGTTGAGTTTGAAGTTATATTTGGATTTAATCCATTAGTTTGTGCTTGTTTATTTACAAACCTGAAATGACAGCTCCAAAATGCATTGTTGCTCCAGGTTGTTGCTTCAGGTCTCTCCTCACCTCACCCTATTTCTTAGGAAATGTGATTGCACATCAAAATCTTCCATCCAGTTGATGAAATTATTCTGTATCATTTGGAATTGAACATTTCTAATCTTTTGCCTTTGGGGATGGTCATGCAACTTAATTCATCACAATTTCACATATGTCTAATGGTCTAGTGAATGAAAACACAAATCAAAACGTTGTTGGTGTAGTTGGTAGAAGCTTTCATTCTAAGATAAGCAAGAAAATGTTTTTTTTTTAACTCCAGTTCACAACTATTCCTACTGGAAAGTTGAAAATGTATATTATAGAAGCCAGAGATTTGGCCAACTTAACATTGTCTTGAACTTTTATAAGTAATGATCAGAAAAGTATGAAGCTGATGGAAATGCCTGTTTCATTTATTATAATGTGATCTTCTGACACCACCCTCTGGAATTGTGGAAGTGACTTGGAAAATAAGACACTTTAACCTACCTGTATGAGATCCGCATTGACTGATCACCAGTTGCCACTGAAAGGAACACTGAGAATATTTTGTAAAATACAATTGATTCACAAATAATCATCAGGGAAGGAGTTCGCCCTCCATATCTGACCTTCATTCACATCATAGAATCCCGACAGTGCAAATAGAGGCCATTCTGTCCATCGTGTCTGCACTGATCTTCTGAAGAGCATCCCACCCAGACACAGCCCCTTCCATCCCTGTAACCCCACATTTACCCCATGACCTGTATGTATATGATTGATATGACATTTGGGCATTGATGTGATGAAGTATTTAAAGGAAAAAAAGGAGAGTTAAAAATACAGAAATTCTGAGATTGGATTATATGCACAAAATCCATTTGAAGTAAGTTTGATACAAATGAGGAATGCTATAAAGAGTACAGAAACCAATGAGTTTGAATTTGGAGATGTCCATTATTAGATTGAGCAAAAGCCAACATTCCCTGTGATATTATATCATGAAGAGATAAAGAAAGAGCCAAGGCACCTGTAGGCAAAAGCTATACGGGGAAATAATATGTTTGTTTTCATTTGTTCTGCCTTCTGTGACTGAGGATCTAAAATCTGGAATAAGGCTGTTGTCAGGAGCAACCATTTTATGTATGCTTTTATTAACCACAAAATGATTTTTCAATGCAAAGTAACATAACAAAATGGTTTCAGGCTGAAAATTAACACTATGTTTAAAATGGCTTCTCACCCTGCTGAAGGCTGCATTCCTGCCTTGCTGAGCTCCCTAAATCAAAGAAAAAGCAGAACAATGGACCCTTCACAGTATGGAATTAACTAAGCTAGATAGGACATAACTAACCATCCCAGCTAACCTTGAAATTCATCTGGGAAGAGATAATGTGTGGTAGACAACTTTGTTTCCCAGGAAATATCATTGGTTAACCTGCTGCCCATTATGTAATTTTATTACATTTTATTGGATTTACTCTGCAATTAAGGCTGTACTATTTCTTAAGAAACATGTAAAAATTGCCTTTGTTCCAAGTGAAATTGCGCAGTTTTTCCAAGGAACACAGAAGCGTTTAACCTCTGTGTTGCTGGACAAACTTGTGCCTGGTGTCATAATAAATTGTGAAATCTTGCTGAAGCAGACCACATTCCTCTTGATTGTTTGATTGATCACGGAACTGAGAGACCCCTCCCGGGGGAAGTTGAGATCTTTATGACAACCAATGAAGTACTTTCATAATGCAATCATTGTTGCCATGTAGAAATGCTAGCAGCCAATTTAGGCATAGCTGGACCCCCAAAACAACAATGTGACATTAATGAGATAATCTTTTTATCATAATTTGTTTGAGGAATAAACGTTAAACAGGACATTGTGTTGAACGCCTGCGTTCTACTTCAAAATTGCGCCATGGGACCTTTTACGTCCATTAAGAAGGGCATACAGATTTCAGTTTAACATCTCATCTTAAAAATAAAACCTCTGCCCCTTGATGCTGCACTCACTTGGTGTCAGCTTAGGTTTCTGTTCTCCTGTCCAAGAGTGGTACTTTGAACCAACAATCCTCTAATTCAGAAGTGAGTATGTCATTTTCTAAGCCACGGTTGGCAGAGGACTGATTCCTATTTTCACATCAGCACCTCTCTTTTTTTCAGAAAAAAATTACTAATTTTCAGAAACATCTTTTTGGAGATATATAGTTGTCGCAATGTTGTTTTTGCAAAGGTTGATTTTACACAAGCAATTTCACAGCATCTTTTATATATTTTTTATGTTACACTGGAATGTTCACCTTCTATTTAAATAGATTCCTTCAATCAAGAGCGAGGTCATGATTATCAGTGCTGAGCATTTGATTTCCTGATGGTCTGGATATTCAATCTGCCTTGACAAAATCTTTTATTGTGCGCTGCTCACTCTTGTTGAGCAAGTTTGGAGACCTTGGATGATTTGAGAAAATTCAGACGACTGATCACACTCATGGTATCTCATTGTTTTTGCTTCTATTTAGAACTCAATCATTTGCATGATTTGCTGAAGTTGACTCCATTGTATGTTTCTCATGCTGTTTGGCCAATGCTAAGCTTTGAAGTTCTTTTATGCTTGACTTGGCATTCAATAATTTTTACCACAGGTTGCAGAAAGTGTCTGGTAAAGAAAGATTTTTCAGGAAATCACAGTGAATAACACATTATGCAGTTGAAGTTATTCATTAGTTCAGTTTACTCAATGATTATTTGGTCAGCAAGGAAGTAAAGTCTCCAGAGTCAGACGTGAGCAGGACAGGATGAAAGGCTCAGATCAAGATTATTAGTGAGACCAGTAACTTGAGTACTATATGAATCATGGTGTGATGTGAATGTTGGAAAGGCAGTTGATTGATGACTACAAAGGAACCTTGATTATCCAGCATTCGATTATCTGAATATCAGATTATCTGGCAAAATCGCAGGGTCCTAATGCTTGGCTAAACTATGTTATCCGACATTCGATTATCCGGAATTTGGTTAACCGAACGAAATACTGCCTGCCCATTTTCTTTGGATAATCGAAGTTCCTCTGTATTTCAAATCCTTAAAATAAAAATATGGCCTTTAATTTGCATTAAGATATCTAGTCTTATTTTTCTCTTTCTCTGAAAAGTACTTTTAAGGACAAGATTGATAGTGGTGTTTGAAAAAATGGTGACAGTAAAGTGTAAAGTTTGGGAATACAGAGAAGTTGTTAATAGCAAGTGTTTGTAGCTCGAGAGTGCGAGGAATTTTGGATCTGTGTTAAGGAGCCGGAATCTGAGGTGCAGCCATTGCACAATATTAGGGAAAGGAAAAGACCTAGACACTTTTCTCCCGAGGGTAGTTGCACACCTCAGACTAAGTTAGTCAGATTTCAAGTGTGATGAGAGACAGGAGGGTATGACAGCAGTTGAGGTAGATTTGGGATCCAGGAGCTACATTTGAGGAGACTCAGAACCTATAATTGTCCAGAGCAAAGTGAACCTTTGGTATTCTTTACTGTAGTGGGTTACAGAGGTTGTTCATTAAGTGTATTTAAGGTGAGAAGGGGAGTTTTTTCATCAGCAAGGGAATCAAGGATTATAGGGTAAATGCAACAAAATCGAGTTGAAGATTATCAGATCAGCCATTGTCTCAATGGATAATAAAGCAGACTCAATTGGACTAAATGGTCTGTGGTTCTAGCACTGTGCATGTGTGTCCCCTCAATAAGTTTTAATGAAATTAGATCTCCGAAAGCAACATTTTGTAACCTTTCTCACACAAATCAAAAACTTCTTAATTGTGACAGATAAACATTCTATCAAAAGGGAATAAAATCAACAATGTTGTTTTTGTACTAAAAAGAACATCGAAGCAATGTGTTAGTCCCTCAAATGAGGGAGAACCTTAAGTGATTAGATTAGATTAGATTAGATTACAGTGTGGAAACAGGCCCTTCGGCCCAACAAGTCCACACCGACCCGCCGAAGCGAAACCCACCCATACCCCTACATTTACCCCTTACCTAACACTATGGGCAATTTAGTATGGCCAATTCACCTGACCCTGCACATCTTTGGACTGTGGGAGGAAACCGGAGCACCCGGAGGAAACCCACGCAGACACGGGGAGAACGTGCAAACTCCACACAGTCAGTCGCCTGAGGCGGGAATTGAACCCGGGTCTCTGGCGCTGTGAGGCAGCAGTGCTAACCACTGTGCCACCGTGCCACCGTGAATATGGAGAGGTGATTGCACTGCGCCTACCACAATCGTCTAGCTGACGATGAAACTCTCTCATTCTTACTGCCAGCTATAAGCATATCAGAAGGATTTAGTGATTTGCAAGCAACTTGTTTAGCCTTATCATGGTACACCTTGCATGGCTGTCAAGTCCTGAGGTGTAAATTAAACCCAGACTTTCTGACCCAAAGGCTACTACTGTGTTACAAGTCCTCCCACTGAAGCAGTGAGGCACTTGGTTTACTGTATACCTTATTTTCTGATAATTGCTATGGCAACATTCTGATTCCATCAAGCTAAGTAGAGGATCAGATATTCATCTTGTCAACTTATGTTCCAATCTTTGTCCAGCAATATCATAAATTATTGGCTGAACCAGACATTTTGAAAAATATCATGGCTCTGATATCTGCTTCTGTCCTGAATGTTCATACATGTTTTTAAAAGTCGCTGGCTGTGATGCCACCTCCATATTACAGTATGTTAGATTGTACACAACTGCAAAACAAAGAAATCAACACCACTATATTGCTTTAAGTTCTATCATTTAGAATACCTGCTCTGTTCAATAATTCTTTAGACAACTGAGAACATTTTACATTGCTTAAATAAAGTTGCACTGAGAGCTAACAAGATCTTTCAAATATCACATTGATCACTGCTGTAATTGTAAGTCTGGAACTCTATAGAGTGGAAGTCAATTTCACAGAAGAAAGTGTGAATTATTTGTTGTGAAAATATGTTGATCTCATGATTTTGATACTAGTAATCCATGTGGCTCAGCAAGTCAATAACATAGATTGGTTGTGTATTTCCAATCAAAGTTAGCATTTTGTGTTAAAGCCCAGGGATCCATAGCTTCTCACGCACCTTGAAAATAAGAAATTGCATTTCATCATATCTATCATACCTAAAGCAGGGTCATTCAAAGAACATAGTCTATTATGCTGACCAGAAAAGTACAAACAGCCAAGCTAAAAATGTTATTCCCGAGAGCAACTGATCAGATTTTTCCAAGAGTACCAATCCTTCTGTATCATTTAGGTATAGATTCAAATCTCTTCAACCACTACCTAATGTACAGAAGGTACATTGTAAAAGATGACCATTTATGTTGAAAAAATATGGGTTAGTGTGCAGATTGTAGAATAATTTCATATTTTCCTTTCTACCTCACAAGTGTTTTCATTCTCCACAGTTTAGAGGTGATAGTGTACACTTGGAATAATGTTTTGTTCATTTGATCATTCTTTAGCTGTAAACTCTGACATAGTGGCAGATTATTTGACCTGTAAGACCATTATTTTGTCAACCTCTTTCAAATGGGATCATTGAATAGTGATGAATCCTGAATGATTTCTATTCCCTCTCGCAGGCTACTTGACCAGTTGTAGAAGACACAAATTGTAAGAAACATCTGTAAAATCCTGGACAAACTTCATCTATAAATAGATGACTGTCTCTGAAAGGCATAGGAAGGAGAACTTTCAAACATATGGTCATTCACAAATCATTATACCAGTTTTTGCATCAGAAAGAAATCTTAGGTTTATTTTGCATGTCAGATTAAAAAAAAAGTTTGGGTGTTTCGCTCCGTACTTCCAAGAAAACAATTCCAATAACTGCCCAAACATTTCTAAACCAATTTTTGAACCTTTCTGAATGTTAAATGGGATAACTTATGCAGCAAGCAGTTGCACAACAAATGAGTTGCACAACAAACCACTCTAGAGACATAATGGATGAATTCCTTTCCAATTTATTTTTTCTGCACTAGTATTTCACACAATCATAAGGACTATTACAAATAGTCAAATTTATTTATAAATCAGAAAATTATGCATAAGGAGAAAAACATATCAGAAAAACAATTTGCTCCAATTCACACTCAAAAGTAAAAGGAGCGACAGTGTCATGCACCATCAGGTCACTGACCTTGCCTCACATTGAGGACAACATATTCATCTGATGGCTTTTCACCAAAGGCTTGCATGAGACAAGGACACAGCCGCAAAAAAATGGCTCTTGAGTTGAGCCACTGTTTGAATTCAACTCCAATTGCCAGTGTGGTTGCTTCACTTGGACAGACTTGTTGGCTGGCTCAGACCTTCATAAGACCATTCAGTCCATCTTCCAATCATGGCAGACACATTTCTCAATCCCATCCTCCTGCCTTCTCCCCATGACTCTCGGTTCCCTTACCAATCAAGAGTCTATCTATCTCTGTCTTAAATAAACTTAATGACTTGCAGCCCTATGCAGCAATGAATTCCTCTGACTCTTCACCCCTTGCTCTCAGTGCTTTCAGCAACAACAAGGCACAGTGCAGCTGAGTCAAACTTCTCATTAGCTGGTGAATGTTGATAGGCTGCATCCATACACATTATTTCACCTCGGAAGGGCATGGTTCTGATGGAGCCAATAACAGAAAATGTTTGTATTTCAGCAGAGCTTGGAGGAAGAAGTTTTACACAAAAGATTCACGCATCATTTGTCATCAAACTTGTGAACAGGCATTTCCTATTTCTGTCTAACTTAGTTGCACCCTTCAATGTAACTCCAGTGAGTGGTGGTGTTAATGAGAATTCAAGACATGTTAATAAATGCAAGACGGGCACTGAAAATGAGTTTGGGAACCCTGACCTCCTTGAAATATTCTGTAAATTTAATGCTAAAAGCTTTCCTGCTGGCAACAAACTGATTTTTTTATCTCTTGCAAAATTGCCCCCATTCTCTCTCTTGCATTTTCCTCAGTAACATGTCTCCTGTTTCAAATTTATGTTTTCTTCAAGAATGTTTCTAAGTAGGTGTTCATGAAATGCTGATTGGAACCAAATAGGTTACTTCAGTTCAAATGGTGTCAGTTTTAAATTCCTCAGAAGGAATTTAACATCCCCTGCAGTGAGTTCAGTTGTTACAGGAATTTAATAGAGTGGGAGAGGAGCAGTTGATGGTCCTGCCTCCTTTCAGACTCTGCCCTGATTTAATCGAAGGTTGGGACACTTGTGCATAACCTTCCTGTCCTACTATCAATTGAGTCAGCGTCCATTTAAAGTCCTCGTCCCATCCCAGCTGATACTAAAAAAAGACTTGCCAAATGATAAATCCAAACTGCAAGCCTGTCAGCGTTGCTTGTGAGCTTTTAGTGAGTGTCTGTCTTTGAATGGCCCTCAGTGTTTGATCAAGTGATAAGGAATTGGGAAGGAAGGGGATAGAGATGCATCTGAGAAGCCACCAACTTTCCTTGCTGCCAATCCCCTATTGCCCAATGTCCTGGGAAGCCCATCCTGGCATAATTCACCTGTGGCTTTGTAATTCTGTGCCTGCCCCTCAAAGCACTGCTCCAGTTGGTCCTGTTGAGTAAGACATTTCCCCAACCTTTGATTAGCTGGCAGCTTTCAGGCATGCCAGATTTCTGCCTCTAGTTTCTTGATTTTGGAAAGGCCATCAGCTGTCAAATTGCCTAATGGCGACTGATTTCTCAGAATTTCCTGATGGAAAGTGATGCTGGGCTCTCAGTGGTTCTCCAACTGATGGGGAACACCCCTTCTCTCCTCTCACAGTGTTAACTTTGGACTGAAAACACACTCTGCCCGTGAGCAAGTTTTGGAATGTATTTAAATTACTTTGCACACAATATGTTATGTTAAACTTTTAAACCTATTTGAAATCATATTCCATTGAATGTTTAATACGTGCACGTGAATAGGCTGTAGTCACTGCAAGTAGGATAACATTAGATTCAGTCAGTGATTTGGCCAGATTACCTTGAAAGTGAATCTTCATAATTTGTACCTGGAGGCCTATACAGCCAGGAACTGGATTATTGTGATATAATGGATGGTTTCAGTTTGAAAAAAAAAGTAATAAAGTTTGTGAAACAATCCAAGCGATTACACTCATAAAGGGAAATCAGGCATGATCCAGTGCTGCCATAGAAATCAATGGACAAGATTTTCAGATGGTCAGATTTTTTGACTCAACCACCTGAAAAGTCCATGTTATGCATCACTACTGGATTGTCTGTACGGCAGCCTTTCCAATGTTCGAAGGAGGGTGTTTTGACTGGAGATGAGTTTCCATCCTCTGACTTGGAAGCAACTATCTCCTCACAGACATGCCAGCCAATCTGGTTGTGCATTGACCAGGGATGAAACTATAAGCTGTGCACAGGGTCAAATTTCCAGAATTTAAATCAGGTAGTTGCAAGTGGTATCTCAGTAGGATGGACAATTGAAGATGGAATTGTTATTGATAGAGATGCCAAAGCTGAGGCAGCTTGGATGAATGAAGTTGAAGGAAAGTGCAAGGAGGGGAGAAGACTTTGTGTTGTGGGGGTTTGGTAGGCCCAGCGTAGAAAGATGGCCACAACCATCTTCCCATCTAGACCTGAGTAGGGTGATTTTCTGATCTTCTTCCCTGCCTTTCAAGTCTTTCTGCCAACCTGAAAGTTTAGGCCAGACAGGAACCCACCATTAAGTGGGCATTCATTGCTCCTCATGGACCTCAAATGGCACAAGGAACGTGCAGACCAGTCTGGGTCTCACTCGTTCCACTGTAATATTGTGGCAAGGACAAGGTAGGCTGGCAGGAGGATGGTGCAAATGCCACCCAAAATATATTACAGCCAATCAGTCCCCATCAGTGCTGCAGTGTAAAATTCATCCCAATGTCCAGGATGTAAAGGTAGACAGAAAACCAGAGAACACTATCCAGACAGCGATGCAGTTTATAGACCACCGAGATTGTACCTTTAAACGATCTTTTACTTGGAAAAAGAATTGTCTAAAGGATAATATCTTAAGCACAATTAAACTATTCAACTAGATCGGTACATTGCAAGTAAGGATTCAACAGCATACTTCAAGAAATAGGAACTCCAAGTAGGCATAAATAATATTAGAGAATCATATAAGGACCTTGAAACCACAAATGTGAGCTGCAATAGGCTGTTACATTTGTAATGTTTTGGAAAGTAAGAGCTAGCAACTGCCTTACTGTGTAACTGGAAATCTTTCCAGGAAACAGAAAAGAACTGATACAGGAAAAACTAGCGACACAGAAACAAAGAAATTTGAATTGAAAATTGATGGCCTAAATGTTCTGACTGAGATGGGAGGAGTGTACTGATACTGTCTAGTCCTTTTAGTCCATGCATCACAGTTTAAATTGAATGTGTTACCCAGTTGCTGATATGGCTGATCATATGCTTTCTCTATCTTAGTTTTAAAAGGACCCATCAAGCAGGTTACTTTTATTAACTCAAATATATTGACTTATTATGGAAGAGAATTCATTTTAGCAACATCTGGTTAATGCATTTAATGTGAAACTATAAATGATTGCAATGCTAAATAATCCAAAATGCAAATGCATACATGCAAATGGTAAAGGGAGAAAAATATTTATCTCTGCAGCGGTTCATGTTCAGAGAAAAAGAAAATCATACTTGACCAATAATTCTTATTTCATGAAAGTAAAAGAAAATAATTTGAGACATACAGATGGCTGTCAGTCTGACATTCTGCTACCAAAAGAAAGATGTCAACAGGCACAGCCAGATGTGTCTGGGGTCTTTACCAACACAACTTGCTCAGGAAATCCAGTGTTGAGGATTCTTCTGGATGTTGATTCAAAAGAGGGACAAAGTTCACACTGGAACAAGGCTCCAGTGCCATTTCAGATCCACAATCAGATGTTATTTTGAGAAACTTAAAAATAACACCCATCAGGTTATAGTCCAACAGATTCATTTGGAAGTATAAGCTCTTAGAGTACTGCTCTTTCATCAGCTAGCAAGCCTAAAAATGATCAAACATGAAACCTCTTCATAAGAAGACATTTCATTTCAGATGGAATAATTTTCCTTGAGGCCAGGAGGAAGTGAGATGCCAGATAAGTCCACTCATTGGCAATGTGATAACATGTGTGATTCATATACATTTTTAATTTTTAAATCTTGAACCAGTGACAAAATGGGTTTTCTGCTTCTGAAGGAGCTTAATGATTAACTTGTTTGGATTTCTATATACATGGTGATTTATTTTAAAACATAATATTAGAGAGATGGTTCCTGGAGAATAATGGAGATTTAATAATATTGGGAGAGTTTGATTGAACAAAATAAACCCATGTAGTGTAAAAGGCTTTCAGATGGAAGATACTGTAATTGTTTTTGGGCTTGGGGGTAACACTGATAGCTTGGGGAAAACACTGATAGCTTGGGGAAAATAATACCTTTTTTTCATGTCAACTTGGCACAGCTTGTAGAAACGTTGGCTAAAACAGAATGTGTATATGAGATAGCTTTGGCAAATAGAATTAAGGAGAATCCAAAGGAGTTTTACAAATATATTAAGGACAAAAGGCTTACTAGGGAGAGAATAGGACCCCTCAAAGATCAGCAAGACGGCCTTTGTGTGGAGCCACAGAAAATGGGGGAGATACTAAATGAATATTTTGCATCAGTATTTACTGTGGAAAAGGATATGGAAGATATAGACTGGAGGGAAATAGATGGTGACATCTTGTAAAATGTCCAGATTACAGAGAAGGAAGTGCTGGATGTCTTGAAATGGTTAAAGGTGGATTAATCCCCAGGACCTGATCAGGTGTACCCGAGAACTCTGTGGGAAGCTAGAGAAGTGATTGCTGGGCCTCTTGCTGAGATATTTGTCTCATCAATAGTCACAGGTGCCGGAAGACTGGAGGTTGGCAAACGTGGTGCCACTGTTTAAGAAGGGCAGTAAAGACAAGCCAGGGAACTATAGACCGGTGAGCCTGACCTCAGTGGTGGGCAAGTTGTTGGAGGGAATCCTGAGGGACAGGATGTACATGTATTTGGAAAGGCAAGGACTGATTCGGGATAGTCAACATGGCTTTGTGTGTGGAAAATCATGTCTCACAAACTTGATTGAGTTTTTTGAATAAGTAACAAAGAAGATTGATGAGGGCAGAGCAGTAGATGTGATCTGTATGGACTTCAGTAAGGCATTCGACAAGGTTCTCTATGGAACACTGATTAGCAAGGTTAGATCTCATGGCATACAGGAAGAACTAGCCATTTGGATACAGAACTGGCTCAAAGGTAGAAGACAGAGGATGGTGGTGGAGGGTTGTTTTTCAGACTGGAGGCCTGTGACCAGTGGAGTGCCACAAGGAGTGGTGCTGGGTCCTCTCCTTTTTGTCATTTACATAAATGACAAAAGAGGTACAGTTAGTAAGTTTGCATAAGAGGTAGAGCATAAGAGGTACAGTTAGTAAGTTTGCAGATGACACCAATATTGGAGGTGTAGTGGACAGCGAAGAGGGTTATCTCAGATTACAACAGGATCTAGACCAGATGGGCCAATGGGCTGAGAAGTGGCAGATGGAATTTAATTCAGATAAATGCGAGGTGCTGCATTTTGGGAAAGCAAATCTTAGCAGGACTTATACACTTAATGGTACAGTCCTAGAGAGTGTTGCTGAACAAAGAGACCTTAGTGTGCAGGTTCATAGCTCCTTGAAAGTAGAGTTGCTGGTAGATAGGATAGTGAAGAAGGTGTTTGGTGTGCTTTCCTTTATTGGTCAGAGTATTGAGTACAGGAGTTGGGAGGTCATGTTGCAACTGTACAGGACATTGGTTAGGCCACTGTTGGAATATTGCGTGCAATTCTGGTCTCCTTCCTTTCGGAAAGATGTTGTGAAACTTGAAAGGGTTCAGAAAAGATTTACAAGGGTGTTGCCAGGGTTGGAGGATCTGAGCTACAGGGAGAGGCTGAAGAGGCTGGGGCTGTTTTCCCTGGAGCGTCGAAGGCTGAGGAGTGACCTTATAGAGGTTTACAAAATTATGAGGGCATGGATAGGATAAATAGGCAAAGTCTTTTCCCTGGAGTCGGAGAGTCCAGAACTAGAGGGCATAGGTTTAGGGTGAGAGGGGAAAGATATAAAAGAGACCTAAGGGGCAACTTTTTCACATAGAGGGTGGTACGTGTATGGAATTAGTTGCCAGAGGATGTGGTGGAGGCTGGTACAATTGCAACATTTAAGAGGCATTTGGATGGGTATATGAATAGGAGGGGTTTGGAGGGATATGGGCCGGGTGCTGGCAGGTGGGACTAGATTGGGTTGGGATATCTGGTCGGCATGGATGGGTTGGACCGAAGGGTCTGTTTCCATGCTGTACATCTCTATGACTCTATGCAGTTCAGGACTGTCAAGAAATAGTATGGCTCAATGTCAGGTTTAACTCGGATGCTGCCTGAACTGCTGTGCTTTTCCAGCACCACTAATCCAGAATCAGGTTTAACAGACCTATCCTGGAAGTGTTTGATTACAACCCTGAAGGGACTTTTTAAGGCTACAAAAGTCTCAGCACAGTTGTAGGAGGGCTCAAGAAAGAGGAAATCAGATTCTCACGATAAGAAGTGGAAGCCACAGTTAATTTTAGCCCAGTTGATGTGAAAACGAAGGAAGTTTTCTCTGTTGTAAAGGAATGTAACAGACTATTGTTGAAATTAATCAGATTGTATTTTATCATGTGTTTCAAAATCTTTCAGTTTGGGTTGTAACTATATAGTTTGGTTTATTTTATCCTCTTTTCTTCTGTGCTAAATATTTGTTTTAGTGTTAAACACAAATCTGTTGCATTTCAGTGAAAGACAGCCTTGTCAAAATCAAATAAACAAGCCAGATTTCTGTCTGAGATCTGACTTGTCCATTAATAACCAGAGCTGGAATCAGAACAATAGGATGTAGGAATGAACACATTAATCAGAAATTACTTTCAAAGGCTCATAATTGCTTCTTAAAATTGTGAAAACAGTTATCAAGTTTGTACTGTTCTCCTGCTTGATATTCATTCTAGAATGGACTCATTCCTTTTTACACCATCTGATGTCCATTGATGCTAGTGCTGTACTGAGCATTTTAGAGCATGATTGTACATTTGTTTTTTTCTCTCTGGAGGCAAATAGGCAGATGTGGAATTTATAATGCAGGGATAACATTGGAAATGTAATTAAATCTATAGGATTTAAAATTAATATTTAGGCAAAGTGTTTGCAGAAAAGGCTACCTTTAAATGATCATGACATGTTTCTTAATGTCAGAGACTTAGCAGGTAGATGAGGAAATTGTGTGGGTGATAAAAATTGCTGAAAGAGTTGGAATAATATGGAAGGAGAATCATGCGAGCTGAAAGTTGTTGGGGATAAGTAAGATAGTTGGAAAAGAACAAAAAATAGACGCATGTTGAAATTGCAAAGAACAAAAATGCAATATGTCTCAGTAGACGAGACAAAGACATTTGAACATTGAGTTGTGGGAAAAAAAACTGAATATAAGTCGTTGGAAGTACTGAGCAACTTTATCACATTCTGGCAGATTGCTTCTTGAATACTGCAAGGTTTTTGAGTTATCGAGACAATTAAGCATGAGAAGTTTATGGAGAAAAGAACAGAAGGCTGATCCTCAGTGTCACATACTCATTTACCTGAGCTTAAAAATACGTTGTTTCATCTGAAAAAGTTGATCATATATAGGTTTGTAAGATTGTTTAAGTCATCTAAACCCAGAGCGTTACTTCACATTAAACTGCATCTTCGAAGAAAGGGAATAAATTTAAAGTAGAAAATGGCAGATATCAGAAAACCCCTCACATGTAAAATGTTCACAATATTTAATACATTTTGATGAAGATAAAACTGTAATTAATTTTTATGATATTTTATCTTCATTTCTTTTGTGCAATAAGCATTTATTTTCTTGTTAAATTCAAATCAGTAGCATTGTATGTTAGTGTTTCAGTGAAAGACAATCTCGTTAAAACCAAAATTAAAGTTAAAATGATCTATCAAGCCAGATTTCATGACTAAATGCTGCAAGGGGGATCATTTTAGGGTCTCAGTGTGTTTACAAATTGAAACAGACTAAATAGACTTCCTCAGCTGTAATTTAGTAATTTGGACCAAATGTGTCAATTTATGCCTGCCCAAGTTTCACACTCCCTTTATTAAAACTATTGTTACATTAATACTTTGTGCTGTGGGATCTTTTGGCCCACCTGTACAATTACTTACTTTTCACTACCTTGTAGTTAATCAAGAGCAGATATTGCAACATATGCCAGTTTGACAAGAATACAATAGGTCAGCAGGGATAAAGCACTATATTCAGCACATGTGCTTGAGAAAACGTTCTTCACACTGCACTAAGACTTCAATCTTTTCAGAATGAATTACAGTCCACACTTAGATAATCAAATAAATGTCAGAGAATAGAGCGTCCCATTCTGCTGGCTATGTCTGTGCCAGTTCTCTGGAGGGAGCAATTTATCTGGTGCCACTTCCCTCCTTTTCCCTATAGCCCTGCGCATCCTCTTTTTCCAGATTAAATTCCATCTCCCTCTCAAAGTGAACTTGCCTTCCCTCCCAAAAATAGTTCATTTCAGATCCTGAATGAAAAAGCTTTTCAAGTATCGACATTACTTATAAATCTGTGACCTATTGCTCTCAAACCAGTGTATGAGGGGAACATTGTTGCCTCATATTCTGGACACAGATTCCTTCTTCTCTGAAGAAAACAATCTCAACTTCTTCACTCTTATTTATGTAACTGGATCTCCTCATTCCTGCGATTACTAATTTGCATGTTTTCTCTCTATAATACCTTCACATCTTTTCTAAGACCTGGATGTTTTTCTCCAGTTGAGGCTGAACCATTACTTTGCAGAAATTTGACATAACTCCCTTGCTTTTATATTCTATGCCCCTATTTGTATATGTGAGGATGTTGTTTATTTTACCAACCAGTCTCTCAAACTTTCCAGTTACCTTAATGGACACATGCCCCCAGGTACCTCTGTTTGTGCAACCCTTTAGAATCGCAGTGTTATATTGTCTCTCTGCTCTTTGTTCCAAAATGAATCACTCCCACATTTCTCTGCAGTAAATACCATTTACTACTTGTCCACCCTTTCCACCAAGTCCAGTTCTTCTGAAATTCTACATTATCCTCATTGCAGTTCACAATGCTTCAAGGTTTTGTATCAATTGCAAATATTGAAATTGTACTCAATGAATCTGAGGTCTGAGTCATTAATCGACGTCAGGAAGAACAAAGGACCCAGTACTAACCACGATAGATCTCCACTGGAGACCTTCCTTCTTATTGAAAAATATTAATTAACCATTAATCTGTTTCCTGTCATTCATCCAATTTCACATCCATTTTGCCACTGTCCCTCTTATACTATAAACAGTAACCTGTTAACAAGTAAGTTGTGTGGCATTGGATCAAATGCTTTCCGGTTGTCATGCATTTCAAGAGAATTACACTCTACAAACTGCATTATCTCATCAAAAATCCAACAAGTTTGTGAAACACAAATCGCCATTTTAAAAATCCATGTTGGTTTTCCTGAATTTGCCAATATTTGTCCAAGTGACTATTTATGTCATCCTACATTAATATATGTCCCACATTTCAAGAAGCTTGTCCACCAGTGAGGTTAAACTGACTGGCCCAAATTTTTTTTAAAAGTTCATTTGTGGGATGTAGATGCCACTGGCTGGCCAGCATTTATTGCCCATCCTGGTTGCCCTCGAGAAGGTGGTGGTGAACTGCCTTTTTGAACAGCTGCAGTCTATCTGCTGTGCATTGATCCTTATACTATTAGAAAGGAAGATCCAGGATTTTGACCCAGCGATAGTGAAAGAATGGCCTGGAATTTGTGTGGTGTGAATGTTACTCTCCATCTGTCAGTCCAAGCCTGGACATTGTCTAGAACTTGTTCCATTTGAAGAGGGACTGCTTTAGCATCTGAGGAGTCATGAATGATGCTGAACTCCCCCACTTCAGACCTCATGATGAAGGGAAGGTGGTTGATGAAGCACATGAAGATGGTTGGGTCTAGGATATTAGCCTGAGGATTTCCTGCAGAGATACCCTGGAGCTGAGAAGACTGCCTTCCAATAAACATGACCATCCTCCAATGGGCCAGTTATGACTCTGACCAGCGGAAAGGTTACCCTCCTGATATCCACTGATTGCAGTTTTGCTTCTTGATGCCACACTAGGTTGAATGCAGCCTTGATGTTAAAGGCTGATACTTCTGGGCTGCTCTTGATACTTTTTGAAAATTACCTGCACACTTTCCATTGTCACATTCCCTAGAATTCTGGAATGCAGTGGTCTTTGTGGCTTATCAACTTCCAAGTAGAAGCTACCTATCTAATACTTGCCCTTTGTCATTTTTAAAACTTATAGTTTTCTGAACTATCACCTCTTTCACCATGACCAGATTTTTTTTGGATTATTTATTTGTGGGATGTGTGCATCATGTTTGCAAATGTTATGACAAGGCCAATATTTATTTCCCATCTCTAATTGCCTTGTGAGAAGGCTCTGGTGTGTTGTCTTCTTGAACTCCTACTCAATGTGGTGTACATATGAACATATGAAATAGAAGCAGAAGTATACTATTTGGCCCTGCTGTGCCAGCCAATGAGATCATGCTGATCTGTTTGTGTTTTGGAACTCACATGCTCAATTACCCCCATTGGCCTATAACCTTCCTATCAATATCGATCACTGCTGTGAAGTTATTGAATCAACACATCTCTACCACATTAGAAATAAAGAGTTCCAAAGTTGCACAGCCCTCAGAGAAAGGACTTTTCCCTAGAAGGACGACTTCTGACTTTAAAACAATATCTATTAGTTCTTAAACAGATCTGTCACCTTGTCAAAACTATTTGGGAACTTATACACTTCGATCAAATTACCTCTCACTCCACTAAACTCGAGTGGAAGTAAGACCAGCAGGTCCAATCTACCTTCATAAGGCAACCCACATTCTAGGTAACAATATAGAAGAGAAGGAGTTCCAAAACCTTTACCAAACAATTTTGTATCACTCAATCAATTTTGGGTCAATCTACCAGATGTTAATGAGGAAGATTCAGTGGTCGTTTTAGTGTCAGTTCAAATCATTCAACCAATCAAACGATTTACCTAAAAACCATGCAGCACTATTTTATGTATGTAAACTTGGAACTGCTACCAATTGTTTTTCTTTTCATGCATTTTTCAACATGCTGCATATTGGGAAGGCGTTTGACCTTATTTGGTGTGATGCATAATTATTTTGCAAATTGATTAAATATTTTAGTTTGTTCAAATGCTTAGAGGAAAATAATAACATGTTAATTGTTGTTTGAGGAGTCTTGCAAATTTGAGAGATTACAGAAAAACAATTAGCCTTCTTGCAGCATCATTTTCTTGCAGCCTGTTGAACCTCCACTGCTCAGGGCTAAATTAAACTTCTTTCTTTAAGCTTTACTTTTCATCATATATATATTTTCGACAATCTCAATTATCTTCGTGTAGTTATTGCGTTTAAAAACATGGTTGCTAAATAATAATTTGAGGTCAATAGGCAAACTGTGCCATGGTTAATTCTGAAACAACATGAGACTTTGATAACACACAATGTGTAATTTCATACAATTGTTTTCAGATTTAGATTGTTATGATTTACTGAGATTGCCATCTATTTCTAATAAATGTTTCCAAGAACAAGGATTTCTTTTAACTATATGAACCTAAGCAAACTATATTTAATAACATAGCAATTCCAGAATATATGAAGTTGAATGATCAATAATTTGCCTTTACAAGTTTTTTTTTCCTCTTAAAATCAGATCAATGCCAATGATATCTTGTAGATGGAATACAACGGAAAGACTGTTTCATTAGTATCGTAAAGAGAAGTAAAACATTCTGATGTCTAATTTTATGACTGGACAGAAGATAACTCTGCATTCCTTAAAACATATCAGAAATTGTAGCTTAGACAAAATTTGTGCATAATTAGATCCCTCATTTAAACTTTCTTTCTTGATTTGATGGGAAAGTCCTGTCTGACCTGGTATTATTTGGCTTCAGCAGGGTCTTTTCCCTGATGATTATGCTATCTGCTGTAACATTAAAAGAAAAATAAGCATTGTGGTATTGAAGAATCCATCAACTTTGATTACTGAAAGCTCTTAAGTCGAAATGTTGCATTTTCAGGCATATCTGTGCCTGACCTAATATTAAGCAGTCAAGTTGCACAGATCTACATATTTCCCATAGAATGTCATGCTTCATGTAAAGGGAAGTGGGCTAAGAAGAAACATGAAATCTTTATTATGTTACAAACTCAGAGACAGCAAGCCAAACAAAGTCAGCCTCACTACCACTATATTTGCAAAATAGTGAAATTAAAATATTAAATAACTGTCAGAATTTCCCAGTTGTTCCTGACCAGAGTTTAAGAATAACAGATATCAGATGTCACATTTGCACCTGAAACAAAAGTTAGCAATTTACTGTAACTTAGTAAAGCAAAGCTAAAAACAAGGCAATCTAATTAATGTCTGATTTAAATCTAACCTTCTTTGATCCAAAGTAAACACACAGACAGACACAATTAAGGGATAAATTTAAAATAAAATAAAAGAGTTTTCATTTACCAGTTTGATAACCATCCCACTGATGAGTACCAGGTCCTTGTGAGATCTTTGAATGGTGCATTGCAGATACGTTGGATTGTATTTTGCTTCAATTCTGAAGTCATTGGTCAATGCAAACAGCTTCCAGCAGGCTCTGAGGAATATTCACTTATTTCTTGTAACTTTGGATTGTTTTGCAAGAAAATTCAAAATAACTCTTTAACTGGTTATAAAACTAGAGGGAATAATATGCAGAAGCCATTCACCAGAAGATTTTCAAAGTAACTGATCTTCTGCCCAAAGAAACCTAGTCAAAACCAGTTAAGTGTTTGGCTTCTGTTTTTCAACATTATCTGTGGTTGGCTGACCAGCAGTAGCCTCCCTTCGATTGATCAATTAAATATTCAACCAGCTGCTGGTTCTAAAGCATAACACATTCTAATGCCAAAACGCCTGCAGTGTTCTTATAGCGAAAATTAATCTGTAATTATCTTTCCAGGCCAGTTCCCATACGCAAACATCAGGTTGCTGGTTCTTTCTTATAAAAAGCAAGCTGCTGTTCAAAGTTCAAAGTTCACTTCTCAACCTCAGCTCTCAGTTCCAAACCAAATATGAGAAAAATAAAGAGGAAACACTGATGGTCTCAACAGTACACTCGCATCACATTCTATAATACAGTGGTGATAGAATGAACATGTCTCTTAAAGGGATAACGCTATACTGACTGTCAGACAGAACACAATACCCCCTTTCACCAAAGGCTAAAATTAAAATGACAAATACATTTGGTTATAAATCAGCATACATTGTCTATTCAATAATTATACAAACAGGCAACAAAAAACGTTCATAAAACTAACTCGGCAGGGGCATGGGAACCCAGATTGTAGCTTCAGGGTGCAGGGCCTGGAGTGTAGGGAGGTGAGGAACATGGCATCAATTTCCAAGGAGGGTGCCTGTAAACAGGGAAGTTGTTTGAAGTGTGTATACTTCAATGCAAGAAGTATACGAAATAAGGTAGGTGAACTTGCAGCGTGGGTTGGTACCTGGGACTTCGATGTTGTGGCTATTACGGAGACATGGCTAGAACAGGGACAGGATTGGCTGTTGCAGGTTCCGGGATTTAAATGTTTTAGTAGGTTTAGAGGTGGGGGTAAAAGAGGGGGAGGTGTGGCATTGCTTGTCAAAGACAGTATTACAGCGGTGGAAAGGACGATGGATGAGGACTTGCCATCTGAGGTAGTTTGGGCTGAGGTTAGGAATAGGAAAGGTGAGGTCACCCTGTTGGGAGTCTTTTACAGGCCTCCTAATAGTCCTAGAATCATTGAAGAAAGGATTGGGAAGGTGATTCAGGAGATGAGTGACAGTAATAGGGTGGTTGTTATGGGGGACTTTAACTTTCCTGATATTGATTGGGAAAGCTATAGCTCAAGTTCGTTAGATGGGTCAGTGTTTGTTCAATGTGTGCAGGAGAGTTTCCTGACACAATATGTAGACAGGCCAACAAGAGGTGAGGCCATACTGGATTTGGTTCTGGGTAACGAACCAGGCCAGGTGTTAGAATTAGAGGTAGGTGAGCACTTTGGGGATAGTGACCATAATTCGGTGATTTTTACACTCGTGATGGAGAGGGATAAGTGTGTACTACAGGGCAAGAATTATAGCTGGGGTAAGGGAAATTATGATGCGGTGAGGCATGACTTAGGATGTGTGGCTTGGAAAAGTAGACTCCAAGGCAAGAGTGTAAATGATATGTGGAACTTGTTCAAGGGGCAACTATTGAGTGTCCTTGATAATTATGTACCTGTCAGGCAGGTAGGAAAGGGTCGTGCGAGGGAGCCGTGGTTTAATAAGGAATTGGAATCCCTTGTTAAATGGAAGAGGGCGGCCTATCTCAAGATGAGACGTGAAGGTTCAATTGGGGCGATTGAGAGTTATAGGGTAGCCAGGAAGGACCTGAAGAGAGAGCTAAAAGCAGCAAGGAGGGGACACGAAAGGTCCTTAGTAGATAGGATTAGGGAAAACCCTAAGGCTTTCTATAGGTATGTTAGGAATAAAAGAATGACTAGGGTAGGAATAGGTCCAGTCAAGGATAGTAGGGGGAAGTTGCGTGTGGAGGCGGAAGAGATTGGGGAGACACTGAATGAATACTTTTCTTCAGTATTCACTCAGGAACAGGGCATTGTTGTCGATGAGAATACTGAGGCACAAATAAGTAGAATGGATGGCTTTGAGGTATGTAGAGAAGAGGTGTTGGAAATCCTGGAAAAGGTGAAAATAGATAAGTCCCCTGGGCCTGATGGCATTTATCCTAGGATTCTCTGGGAAGCAAGGGAGGAGATTGCAGAGCCATTGGCCTTGATTTTTATGTCCTCTTTGTCTACAGGAGTAGTCCCAGAAGACTGGAGGATAGCAAATGTGGTTCCCTTGTTCAAAAAGGGGAGTAGGGATAGCCCTAGTAACTATAGGCCGGTGAGTCTCACTTCTGTTGTGGGCAAAGTCTTAGAGAGAATTGTAAGGGATAGGATTTATGCACATCTAGATAGGAATAATGTGATCAAGGATAGTCAGCATGGTTTTGTGAAGGGCAAGTCGTGCCTCACAAACCTTATTGAATTCTTTGAAAAGGTGACGAAGGAGGTTGATGAGGGGAAAGCGGTAGATGTGGTATATATGGATTTTAGTAAGGCGTTCGATAAGGTTCCCCATGGTAGGCTACTGCAGAAAATACGGAGATATGGCATTGAGGGTGAGTTGGAGGTTTGGATTAGGAATTGGCTGGATGGAAGAAGACAGAGGGTAGTAGTTGATGGCAAAGTTTCTTCATGGAGTGCCGTCACTAGCGGTGTTCCGCAAGGATCTGTTTTGGGACCATTGCTGTTTGTCATTTTTATAAATGACCTGGAAGAGGGGTTAGAAGGTTGGGTGAGCAAGTTTGCGGATGACACGAAAGTCGGAGGAGTTGTTGACAGTGAGGAAGCATGTGGCAGGTTACAGCAGGATATAGAGAAGCTGCAGAGCTGGGCAGAAAGGTGGCAGATGGAATTCAATGTAGCTAAGTGCGAGGTGATTCACTTTGGGAAGAATAACAAAAAGATGGGGTACTGGGCTAATGGTCGGATACTTGGTAGTGTGGATGAGCAGAGGGATCTTGGTGTCCATGTACACAGATCTCTGAAAGTTGCCACCCAGGTAAATAGTGCGGTGAGGAAGGCATATGGCGTACTGGCTTTTATTGGTAGAGGAATTGAGTTCCGGAGTCCTGAGGTCATGATGCAGTTGTATAAGACTCTGGTACGGCCGCATCTGGAATATTGTGTGCAGTTTTGGTCGCCATACTATAGGAAGGATGTGGAGGCATTGGAACGGGTGCAGAGGAGGTTTACCAGGATGTTGCCTGGTATGAAAGGAAAATCGTATGAGGAAAGACTGAGGCACTTGGGGCTGTTTTCACTAGAGAAAAGAAGGTTTAGGGGTGACTTGATTGAGGTGTACAAGATGATTAGGGGGTTAGATAGGGTCGACAGTATGAACCTTTTCCCGCGTATTGAGTCGGGTATTACAAGGGGGCATAGCTTTAAATTAAGGGGGGGTAGATATAGGACTGATGTTAGGGGTAGGTTCTTCACTCAGCGAGTCGTTAGTTCATGGAATGCCCTGCCAGTAACAGTGGTGGACTCTCCCTCTTTATGGGCATTTAAGAAGGCATTGGATAGGTATATGGAGGATAGTGGGTTAGTGTAGTTTAGGTGGGCTTGGATCGGCGCAACATCGAGGGCCCAAGGGCCTGTACTGCGCTGTATTCTTCTATGTTCTATGTTCTATAACTAACATTTTATATCTCAATGTAATGCTGTACAAGTTTGACAACTCATCCTAATCTGGCAATCACATAACCATTTGGAGAGGCTTAAATTATTTTCAGTTGTACTTGTTTGACAAGTTGGCTGACTTGTTACTGGTTGCTGTTTTTCAACATCCCCATACAATGATCATCATCATTGAAGTAGTTTTCCTCACTCTCATTGTGCATAATTAATGTGCCAGACATTGGGCACATCTGAGGTGTTCTTTCACAATGTAATGTCTTGATCATGAATGAGTTTGTATAAACTTGTATTCCCAACCTGGACTCTCTATCTAGCAGACAGTTTTGTAAGTTCACCACCTGCTCACTCAATCTCTTTCTTTCTCCTCTGTTTTTTGATGAAGAATGCCCAGTGTCTTGGAATAGTTATGATGAGGAGGTGCCAGTGCTGGAATGGGGTGGACCAAGTTAAAAATCACACAACACCAGATTATAGTCCAACAGGTTTATTTCGAAGCACTACCTTTCAGAGCAGTCCTGATAAAGAAGCAAAGCTCCAAAAGCTAGGACTTCCAAATAAACCTGTTGGACTATAACCTGGTGTTGTACCCTTTTTAACTTTTGAATAGTTCGACATTGGTTGGTTATCAAGGGCGGCACTTATCTTCCGCGCATAAATTGTACTGGAGAATTTAATCACTTCTTCGTTGATATGCAGGGAAATGCAGCAATGCAATATGAAAACTTTCTTACTCAATAAAAAATGCTCCTTGATTATATGGACTTAACGTGTTTTCATTTGGAGTTTGAGTGTGGAGAGTGGGGTGACGATGTGATATGTACAACTCTCCACTCAGTAACATGGTTCTTGAAGTGGTTTGCCAATATAATGCAGGCCATTGGCTGACAGTATCTCATGTAGAACACTAAATAAACTGAAAATAACACTCATTCTACCAGTGACAGTCATGCTCATTGTGTTGCTAAGTTATTGAATAATGGGAAACTAAGTCGTAATTGATCACAGAAATGTAATCTTCCCCATTCACCCCATATAGGCCTGAAGGTATTTTTATGCCAGAAGTGGATGGAATAGAATGTGGATACAGAGGTTTCATCCATTGTTGAGTTTGATACATTTGACATGCCTGACATGCATTAATAAGTCATTGAATATCCAAGTTCATCCCTGACTGGTGCATAGACTCATGTGTAATGTGAATATGATAGCTTGGTGTAATGCTTTCAATATTCAGACTTGTTTGCCCTTGAAAGTGACTTGTTGTCAAATAACAAGTTTATCTCTATATGATCAAAATGAAGGACTCTTTAATACTATGAGGTCATCTCTGATTAAAGATTGTTTGCAACTCTTATAATTACCCATATGTTGCCGATTGCAATTGTTCACACATCTTCAACTTTGCAGTCCAAAACATCAATGTGTGGACCAAGAGAAATACTTTTGGAATCGGGTAATTGGTCAGACATAAACATTCTGGTACTTGGCTTAAAATCTCATTCCACGTCATAGCCTTAAGGATCATTGACAAATTTGATTGGTGTGTTTTGCCACAGTGAGAATGGTTTAAATCTCATGAATTGTCACTATACTGAGACCTGTGCTTTCTGTTAATTCTCCCACTACTAGAATGTTGGTATCTAACAGGAAGAGGATTTCAGGGAGCGAAGATGAGCTAGAACATATGCGCTGCAGTATTATCCTGTAGATACACAGAATTGGCAATCCATTATATATTGTGAGATGGTCTCTTCTTTGTTACATCATGAAGTGCAAATTCCTGAAGTACAATCCTTTCAGGCATCAGCAGTTCCTGTGCCAATTTTAACTCTTACTGTCTGCCATTCAGCCTTTTCAGGATGTGTGACATCAGGCAATATTTATTGTCAATACCTGTACTATTTGGCACAGCAGAGCCTGAAGTCGCAAATAATACAATGAGGGAATAAGCTTTATTAAGATCCTGGCTGAAGGCTTAATTGAAGGTGATGACGAACTCAGGGAGTATCAATGACAGTTTTCCTCAGAAAATTCACATTCATATCCTTTGCTGTAGCAAATCCAATAAACCAGTCAACTTTTGTAGTTACTGTCTCTTTTATATGAGTTAGAACTATTAATTCTGAAGTCAATCCTTACCTTGAGCTGGGTTTTTTTTTGAGAATTTTGCAGCACATCATTGTCTAGCAAACATGAAGTTGAACAGAACAGTATTGAATAGTATGGTACCAGAAGCATATCATCCATCAAGTGACCTTGAAGCAAGATGAAATATGAGATCTTTATACCTTCACATCATAATGCTTTGATACACTGATGATATGCTAGGCATTTCTCTTCAAGGTATCCTGACAATGTGGGCATGAGACATAACACAACACTTCAGAAAATGACATGGTATAGATCTTGCAACAACTGTGAATATGTTTATTTCTCCCCACTGTGCATTTCAAAGCAATCACATTTATTCATTACAGTAAACAGATCAAAAGTAAACATTTTACAAGCGTAGAAAGTGATCTTAATGATCACATAATAGTAATGAATACAATACCTTCATTTATCTATTCTGTCCCCCACATGCAATAATTTTTAAAATGGTGCATATATTCTTTCTACAGCTTTCCTTGAATGTTATATGAACCAGTCAACAGTTTGAATTATTGTGTCCAAAATGATTCTCTGATGCTTTTCTTCTTTCGATTGTCATTTCAACTGGCATTTTAATGGTCTATTTTAATATGTACAGTTCTGTTTTTATTTCTCAAATGATCATTTCAGTAAGATAATACAGAAGCTGTAAAGCTGCAAATAATTGTCCACTGGATAAATGTTGTTATCACTTTGTAATTATCCTATCTCCTGCCCCAAGAAAAATAATAACATTGATATTGTAGTGTCTGATTATTACCATCTTCCATCATAGAGCTTCAAAATGATGTGACGTGTTCTTCTTTCAATCATTTATGATAAATTACTTATCCTGGTTAGCTCCAGAACTTTGACAGAAACCACATTGGCAAAAATTCTTCATTTTTGCTTTCAGTGAATATCAGTGACCACTGACAATTAAAGTGATAAGTATAAGTTATTTGTTATGGAAAGGAAAGCATTTCAATGGTGTTGTTACTTTTACCATCTCTTTGAAATATTTTGTTGGAATGAGTGATTATTGCATCATCAAATACAACAGTCTGTTGCTATCAAGGTCCAGAAAGATAGCACAAATGCTGAGCCAGATGCTTCTTGTTGCTGTTTCTGATGGAATATGTGTAATGTGAAATTATTGAAATAACTGATCTGATTGACCTACAGAGCAAACAGAGGCATCATTCTTAATGTCTTTGTCAAAACGATGGCTGATTTCAATCATGCATTGGTGCAATGTAGAATTGGTTAAATGCATCTGCTGAAACTCCTTTGGATAGGTTTGAACACAATTATTATGTCCTGCAATGTTATCAATTATGCAATGATGCATCTTCTTCCAAAGGACCGTTTGAGAAAAAGAAGAGGCAAGAGAGATTAACGTGTTTTTTTAATTTAAGAAATCAAATCTATTTCAGACACCTCAACCTTTTTAGCTTCACAAAATGAAAATAACCTGAACTGCAAGCTACAGCAATAAGTAGCATAACAGAATTAAATCTTTGTGTCCAAGGAAGGAAATATTGACATTGGAAAATAAAGGATGGTATCTCAGACATGTCAGGAAACAACTTGCGGTCATAAACCATCAAACATATTAAGATTTATTTTATGAGTTTTAATATTATTTTCCATTCTATTTTCATGTATTTCATTCTTTATTGGTCAAAAGTCTATTGCTTTTAATCTTAACTATATTGATCAACTGAGCCTGCATCCTAGTAGAGTATTCCAGAGACATGCACTAATTTGAATGGGTTAAGAAAAGGACAAATCTCTACACTCTGCTGTTCTCTTAGGAATTTTGTATATTTCAATGAGATCACTTACTGTTCTTGTAAACACAAAAGAGTTTCAGCCTATTCTACTCAATCTTCCCACATAGCACAATTCTCTGACCCCAGTAATTGATCTAATGAACCTTCATTGCATCTGCCTAAAAGAAGTGCATCTTTCCTTTGATAAGAAAATTGAAACTGTGAACTGAACTCTAGATGAGGTCAGAACAAGACCTTCATTAATTCAGCAAAGCTTCCTTATTTTAATATCCCAAATCCCTCCAAATGAAAGTTAACACACCATTTAAATTCCCACTTAGTGGTGTACCTATATGTTAACTTCCGATAATTCAAATCTCCCTGAACATCAATATTTGGTTTCTCAGCTTTTTCATTCTTCCTATTGAATAATGGAGTTCTCAAGCAGTGGGGACTGCGATCCTTGCTTTTCCTGATATATATTAACAATCTGGATCTTGGTGCATGATGGATAATTTCACAGTTTGCAGATGAAAGAAACCTTCAAAAAACTACAAACAATGAGGAGGACTGAGTGGAACTCCAATAGAATATTGGCAAGTTGGTGGAGTGGGCAGATAGATGGCAGATGAGTTTCAATGCAGAGAATAGTGTTAAGGGTTTAGATGGAGAGGAATTTGTTAAGTGTGTACAAGAAAAGTTTCTGATTGACTATATGGATGTACCTACTAGAGAAGGTGCAAACTTGACCTACTCTTGGGAAATAAGGCAGGGCATGTGACTGAGGTGTCAGTGGGGGACCACTTTGGGGTCAGCGACCATAATTCTATTAGATTTAAAATAGTGATGAAAAAGGATAGACCAAATCTAAAAATTGAAGTTCTAAATTGGAGAAAGGCCAATTTTGACGGTAATGGGCAAGAACTTTCGAAAGCTGATTGGGGGCAGATATTCACAGGTAAAGGGACAACTGGAAAATGGGAAGCCTTCAGAAATAAGATAATGAGAAACCAGAGAAAGTATATTCCTGTCAGGGTGAAAGGAAAGGCTGGTAGGTATAGGGAATGCTGGATGACCAAACAAATTGAGGGTTTGATTAAGAAAACGAAGGAAGCATATGTCAGGTATAGACAGGATAGATCAAGTGAATCCTTAGAAGAGTATAAAGACAGTAGGAGTATACTTAAGAGGGAAATCAGGAGGGCAAAAAGGGCACATGATATAGCTCTGGCAAATAGAATTAAGGAGAATCCAAAGGGTTTTTACAAATATATTGAGGCCAAAAGGGTAACTAGGGAGAGAATATGGCCCTTCAAAGATCAGCAAGGAGGCCTTTGTGTGGAGCCACAGAAAATGGAGGAGATATTAAATGAGTATTTTGCATCAGTATTTACTGTGGAAAAGGATATGGAACAGATAGGATGTAGGGAAATAGATGGTGACACCTTGAAAAATGACCAGATTACAGAGGAGGAAGTGCTGGATGTCTTGAAACGCATAAAGGTGGATAAATCCCCAGGACATGATCAGGTGTACCCGAGAACTCTTGTGGTAAGCTAGAAAAGTGATTGCTGGGCTTCTGGCTGAGATATTTGCATTATTAAAAGTCACAGGTGATGTGCCGGAAGACTGGAGATTGGTTAACGTGGTGCCACTGTTTAAGGAGGGTGGTAAGGACAAGCCAGCGAACTATAGACCAGTGATCCTGATGCAGGTGGTGGACAAGTTGTTGGAGGGAATGTTGAGGGACAGGATGTACATGTATTTGGAAAGGCAAGGACTGATTAGGGAGAGTCAACATGGCTTTGTGTGTGGGAAATCATGTCTTGCAAACTTGATTGAGTTTTTTGAATAAGTAACAGAGGATTGATGAGGGCAGAATGGTAGATGTGATCTATATGGACTTCAGTAAGGCGTTCAACAAGGTTCCCCATGGGAGACTGGTTAGCAAGGTTAGGTCTCACGGAATACAGTGGGCGGCACGGTGGCACAGTGGTTAGCACTGCTGCCTCACAGCGCCAGAGACCCGGGTTCAATTCCCGCCTCAGGCGACTGACTGTGTGGAGTTTGCACGTTCTCCCCGTGTCTGCGTGGGTTTCCTCCGGGTGCTTCGGTTTCCTCCCACAGTCCAAAGATGTGCAGGGTCAGGTGAATTGGCCATGCTAAATTGCCCGTAGTGTTAGGTAAGGGGTAAATGTAGGGGTATGGGTGGGTTGCGCTTCGGCAGGGCGGTGTGGACTTGTTGGGCCGACGGGCCTGTTTCCACACTGTAAGTAATCTAATCTAAAAACTAGTTATTTGGATACAGAATTGGCTCAAAGGGAGAAGACAGAGGTTGGTGGTGGAGGGTTAGTTTTTCAGACTGGAGGCCTGTGACCAGTGGAGTACCACAAGGATTGGTGCTGGGTCCTCTACTTTTTGTCATTTATATAAATGATTTGGATGCGAGCATAAGAGATATGGTTAGTCCGTTTGCAGATGACACCAAAATTGAAGGTGCAGTGGACAGCAAAGAAGGTTACCTCAGATTACATCAGGATCTTGATCAGATGTGCCAATGGGCTGAGAACTGGCAGATGGAGTTTAATTTAGGTAAATGCGAGATGCTGCATTTTGGGAAAGCAAATCTTAGCAGGACTTATACACTTAATGATAAGGTCCTAGGATGTGTTGCTGAACAAAGAGACCTTGGAAGAGACATTGTAGCTCCTTGAAAGTGGAGTCGCAGGTAGATAGGATAGTGAAGAAGGTGTTTGGTATGCTTTCCTTTATTGGTCAGAGTATTGAGTACAGGAGTTGGGAGGTCATGTTGCGACTGTGCAGGTCATTTGGTTAGGCCACTGTTGGAATATTGCATGCATTTCTGGTCTCCTTCCTGTCGGAATGATGTTGTGAAACTTGAAAGGGTTCAGAAAAGATTTGCAAGGATGTTGCCAGGGTAGGAAGAATTGAAATATTAGGAGAGGCTGAAGAGGCTGGGGCTGTTTTCCCTGGAGCGTCGGATGCTGAGGGGTGACCTTATAGAGGTTTACAAAATTATGAGGAACATGGATAGGATAAATAGACAAAGTCTTTTCCCTGGGTGGGGGAGTCTGGAACTAGAGGGCATAGATTTAGGGTGAGAGGGGAAAGATATAAAAGAGACCTAAGGGGCAACTTTTTCACACAGAGGGTGGTACGTGTATGGAATGAGCTGCCAGAGGAAGTGGTGGAAGCTAGTACAATTGCAACATTTAAGAGGCATTTGGATGGGTATATGAATAGGAAGGGTTTGGAGGGATATGGGCCCGGTGCAGGCAGGTGGGACTGGATTGGGTTGGGATATCTAGTCAGCATGGATGGATTGGACCAAAGGGTCTGTTTCCATGCTGTACATCTCTATGACTCTATGACGCTATCAGTGTGAGATGATGCACTTTGTTCAGAAGAACATTGAAAGTCAGTATAAAATCCAGGGTACAATTCTAAAGAGGAGCTGGATGTATATGTGCATAGGTCAATGAAGGTAGCAGAACAGGTGGAAAGAGCAGAATAAAGCATACGTTGTCCTCAGTTTTAGTATTGGCAATAGACTGTAAGAACAGGGTGGTGACATTGATCTTGTACAAGATATTTGTTAGATCTCCGTTGGAGTATTGTGTTCAGGTGTGAGTGTTGCATTCTAGATTACATTATAGTGTAGAAACAGGCCCTTCGGCCCAACAAGTCCAAACCGACCCGCCGAAGCGAAGCCCACCCATACCCCTACATTTACCCCTTACCTAACACTACGGGCAATTTAGCATGGCCAATTCACCTGACCTGCACATCTTTGGACTGTGGGAGGAAACCGGAGCACCCGGAGGAAACCCACGCAGACACGGGGAGAACGTGCAAACTCCACACAGTTCGTCGCCTGAGGCGGGAATTGAACCCAGGTCTCCGGCGCTGTGAGGCAGCAGTGCTAACCACTGTGCCACCGTGCCGCCCATTCTAGGAAAGATGTAAATGCATTGCATAGAATGCAGAGGTGATTTCCAGGAAGGGTCCCAGGAATGAGAAATTTCAGCTGTGAAGGTAGATTGTGGACATTGGGAGGGTTCTCCTTGGAGAGTTAAGGCTGATTGGAGTTTGGTTGAGATCTTCAAAATCATGAGCAGACTGGGTAGAATAGGTAAGGCAAAGCTATTCCTGCTCATAAAAAGAACAAGAATGAGAGGGCATAAATTGTAAGTGATCTGCAAAAGAAGCAAGGGTGATGTGAGAAAAAAATGACTTTTCACTCAGCAAGTATCAAGGTATGGAATGCACTGCCTGGAAATATAATGGAGACACATTCAATTGGGCATGAGGGCATTGGATGATTATTTCAATTGAGATAGTTTACAACAGTACAAGGGAAAAGCAGGAGCTTGGCACAGGATAGTGATGTTTGAAGAAGCAGTACATGTAGAGTGGGCCAAATATCCTTATTCTTCATTGTAAAAATTCTGTGAAAGTGGATAATTTTACGCATCAGTATATTATGATCCATCTGCCAGCCTGTTTCCTCATCATCCAACTGGGGTCTATCTCTTAACAGTGGTCCTGAACCCTTGTCACAGCATACTTTCCCATCAAAGTTTACATCATTGGCAATCTTGCATTATGGTTGGACCCATCATTATTGATGAAGAGGCTGAGGCAGTTATAATATTTCATTCGTTCCATCCTACCATTTTGAAAATGATCCATTTATTTATAATTTCTGTCCATTGACCACTTCTTAATCCACCGTATTATATTGCCCCTCGTCATATCGGTCCAAATATTGTGAATCAAATTGTTATATAGCAAATTATCAAATGCCTTTTGAAAAATCAAATATACTGCATCCAGTCCCCTAATCCCTTTATCCACTGTGCTCATTATGCTCTCTAAAACAGCTTTTGATTTATCAAATGCAATTTCATTTCAGAAAACCAAGTTCACTGCTGATCATTCTATGAATTTCAAGTATGCTGTTCCCATATTTTATGGTAATTTCAAGTATTGTTTCTTTTTACTGGTGCCAGGCTGTTTGATATTTTTTATTCCTGTTTACTTTTTCCTATTTTTTGGAACAGCGTGGTTACATTTGATGCCTTCCAATTTGCTCACATCATTTCAGGATTTACTGTTGGGGTGGCACGGTGGCTCAGTGGTTAGCACTGCAGATTCACAGCACCAGTTTGATTCCACTCTCGGGCAACTGTCTCTGTGGAGTTTGCACATTCTCCCTGTGTCTGCATGGGTTTCCTCCCACAGTCCAAAGATGTACAGGTTAGGTGGATTGGTCACGTTAAATTGCCCCATCGTGACCAGGGATGTGAAGGCTAGGTGGATTAGCCATGGGAACTGCAGGGTCGGAAGTGGGGTTTGGGGGGGAGGGGTGGGTGATCAGGATGTGATACCCTTTGGAGGGTCGATATGGACTCGATGCGTTGCATGGCCTGCTTCCACACTGTAGGAATTCCATGGATTTCAATTCTATGGAAGATCAAAACCAGTGTATCCAATATCTCTGAGCCAACCTCTTTGACAGATTAGCATGTAGGCCATCAGATCGAGGAAATGGGTTAGGTTTTCTCTCAAATAATTTCTCTGGGATGTTTCCTGGATCAACATGAACTGTGGGTTCATCACTCTTTTTGAAATCTTCTTTCCCCACAGTTTCCACTCCTTTGTGTCTTCCGTTATAAAGACAAATAAAGTGGGGGATTTAATGGTGTTCTTATCCATGATCACAGCAAGTGTGGAGGAATACTGTCATTTTTGTGCTGTAGGACTGGAGGAATCTCATTAGGCACCTTTCTGGTCACTGTTCAGCATTCCTTGGAGTGAGGACACTGGGGGCAGCAATCTCTCGCACTGACCTTCTATTTCCATCAATAATTGCATGCAGGAGTGGAAATTGCCTGTAATAGACATGCTGAAGGCCACGATGATAATAGAGCAGCCAAAAGTGAATGAGGGCAAAATGAGATTCGTAGGAGAGGGATTTCAAGACATTTGAAGGTGAGATCAAAGGACTCTCTTCCACCAAACTCTCACTGCCTTACTCAATCATTGAATCTGACCATGTTGAATGCTGGTGGGTTGCTGGCAAACACAACAGTTTTATCTAGTACCCTTTTAGAGACTTGGGACAGCCATGTAGCTCCAATTTAATGCCTGATCCAATAAAAAAGTTGCAGGGGCTCAGAGATCATACACTAATTTGATTGGGAACAGATTTCTTTAACTGGATATCTCATGTGGCTGTTCCCATCCAATTTTCCCAAGCTCATTTCTGCTTGTTCAGTTAAAGTATCCATTTCCAGCCTCAAACATTCCTTATACCACATCATGATTTATCCAACTCTGCCTCAAGGGACCAGAACTTAGATTTTCTATACTCTTGCTTTTTACCTATTTGTGAAGTCAACAGTTTATTTTTATACTTTTGCCAGTTTACTCTTATTTTCCACCTTTCTAGTAACTTTTAAAATACTCCCATATCCTAACCTCTCTCACTCTCGATTTCTCTGTCATAGTTTGTTAGTTTTTCAAGCCTTCACAGATCTCAACCTGCCAGTTCTTTTTGACAATACTTTCAATCATTTTTTTAAATTGAGTTAAGTAAGTAGGCACTCACTGTGGATTACTGTGTGGTGAAATGCAAGGTTATACATTTTGTAGTACAGAAAGGCAGATTTATGTGGAACTTGCGATGTTTGATGGTGTTATGATCATGGTAAAAGATAATGTATCAATTTTTAACTTCCATCATCTCATTTTAATACCAGGACTTCATGGACTAAAATGGTTTTAGAAAGGAAAAACACGTTGGCCAGAGCAATCTTATTGACCACAGGCTAACCCAGCTTTGTGATACTAATTAAGATGAACAGACTCTCTGAACTAAACTTAATATTTTCAAAAGCCAATGAAAATCAGATATTAATTCCTATATGATTTAGATCTTTACAGATATGTTTTATATATTGGAGATGTAAGAGTCACTTCCAACTGACCCATATCAGAAAACAATGAGCCCAGACATGGGAATCCACAATTGAGCTTTATTTCAAGTAGCTGCTTTAGCAGAGTAGCAGACAGAGAGATGGATTTGTAACTGGAATGGGATAAGGCTAACTCTCTATTTGTCCCTCTTTCTGACTAGCTGTGATTTTGTTTTCTCGCATTTTCTCTCATGGGACAAAACCCAATGACAAAGCAAAATGGAGAAGCAGCTGTTCACAGAGAACTCAAATATCGGTCAAATATTTGCTTTTACTTAGTATACAAAGCATCAGTTAAATAACCATGGTTTCAAATTAAATCCTAATACCTCAAGGGCACCTAAGATCTTTTAAACTGCATGATCCTTTGATTGCCTTTTGTTTTTGTCATTCTCCTCTTTTAATACCAGTTTAAGCATGTGTGTTTAATGTCCCATCTTTATGATTTTTCTTGGGATTTGCAAAAAAAGAAAAAAAATGCTCTTCCATTCACTCAAGAAAACCAGATAGTTTGCTCCTTGATTAATTCTGATGACATTTTATTGAAGTAAGGTTTAGCTGCTCACTAAAAGAAAGTAAAATTTAACTCCAATGGGTTTAAAACAAGGCAGCCAATTCACTCCTGCTTACCTGGTGTTAACAATATCCAGGGAAACTTGGGTGTGCTCAGGCGTGGAACAGAAAATGTTAACAGGCAAGTAGAACAAGCTGTTAGGAAAGCCTACATTATGCTAGTGTATATTGCAAGGACATTGTAGTACAACAAATGAAAAAAACTTGAGATTGTATGGGGATTTGATAAGACCACACTTGGAATACTGTGTACAATTTTAAGCTTCATATTTAAGGAAGGATACCTTCACTGGAGGTAGTACAATGAATGTTCACCAGATTGATCCCTGATAGAGGAGGATTGTTCCTCGGTGAGAGGCTGAGTAAATTGAGGTTACGTTGTTTTGGAGTTTAAAAATAATGAGAGGTGATTTCATCAAAATGTTCAAGATTATGAAGGAACATGACAGGATAGATATGATCAAGCACTGATCATTTAGGATTGTGATGAGCAGTAATTCCTTCACTCAAAAGGTTTTGAACCCTTGGAAATCTCTTGCTCAAACGGTTGTGGAATATCCATCATTGAAATACGTAAAACTGAGACTGACAGAAGTTCAGTCTCCAATTAACTTGAGAAATGGGGAGCACATTTAGACACCAGCATCAGTTATCATATTGACTGCTGGAGTAGGGCTCAGTTTTTTGCATAATCTGTGCTTATTTCTTATGTTTCAACAGAATCTTTAGCATCTTTCTTTATCTATGGTTGTTATACATTTCCAGTGCAGATTTCTTTCCTATAAGAAATGTATTCATTGACAATTATGAATTATTCCTCTAAATATTTCCTATTGTTTATCCACTATTATACCCTTCAAGCTAAATTCCTAACCAATGTAAACTAGCTCAGCTCTCATTATCTCCATAGTTGGATTTGTTTCATTGTAAGATACAGTTTTGGAATTAACTGCAACAAGCTATGAAATGCAATATGAAATATTTCAGTTTGTCATATGTTAGACTTGTCCCCATAACCTCAATACAAAACCTTTCCTCACAAATTTGTCGAAAGCACAAGCTTCCAATGCAGCAAGATAAACAGAACACCTGGCATTTGACTGGACAGGGCAAGTGACAGGCTTTGAAACCAAAAGAGAAAATGCTGGAAAATCTCAGCAGGTCTGGCAGCATCTGTAAGGAGAGAAAAGAGCTGACGTTTCGATGTTGAGTCGTCTATGGTCATGTGTGAGGCCTTGGATTTTTTTAAAGTGGGAACAATTGAATCAGACTACTTGGGTGTGGCCAGCTCTCACAGACCAGGGTGTCCAGTTTTCTTTTAGCTTTAAGCAGTTGCTGTTGGATTGTCAACAGGGTTGGAGACTGCAGTAAACGTCTCCTGGCTGCTACTGTCTAAGTATTTGCTTGACATTTTTTCTCTCTTTCTGCTGCTAGATTGCATGTGAGACAGTTTCTTTCTGAATTTGCCTTTTTGCCAAGGGGTGTGTTTATGGGGTGCTACTATATTGGAACAGTTAATTAGTAATAGCTACTGTATCTATTTTTCTGTGAAGTTTTCCAATAGAATTAAGTTATTTCAAATTCTTCTTTCTTTTGTTGTATTTTAACAAATTGTGTTTTGCTTAACACCGTGTAGTTTGACCAGTACTGTATTTGGAACACAGTACTTTATATTTGCCTTTAAAATAAGAAAACGTTAGGCTCTAGGTTACCTTCTTAAAATATTTAAAGGGTCTGGTCTGGTCCATAACAAATAGCAAGAGACAAAAGGAACAGAAAAGTATGAAGCATAATGTGAAATTTATTTTCTGACTTATTTTAAATTTCCTTCAGAACAAGAATGAGACTTCATAATTAACATAGTTAAATTTTAATGTGAGATTGTTGATTTGAGATTCATTATCACTGATGTTTAATGGCCAGAGTATTTATCCTTGTAATAACAAAACTACCTGTGACGCATTAAATTAAAATCTGGAACATTTCCAAAAAAGAGTTAGAAAGCTGAGAATAAGATTATGGCTCAGAGTTTTATTACTTAGAGAGCCATTCAATTATATCCAAAATGGTGGATGAGCCCAGCAATCATACTTGCCTTTTTTGCCAGAGTGGGAAAGCATCAGATTGGTATGCATGGCTCTGGGAGGCAGGTGGCCATTTAAATCCATAGCTGTGTCAACTGAGCTGGGATTATCAGTAGCCTGACATGAAACTTGAGATATACCGTGTCAATCTGGTGAGAGTACATTTGAACTTTGTGGACTTCTTTGGATCACCAGGAATCTTTATTTGAGAGGTAAGGTATACTTTGGGGCTTTATTCTGTGACACCTTTGGGGAAGGCAAGTTGCCCTGTGGTGGAGGTAAGTGGCTCTTTGACTGAAGTGAAGGTGGTTTGGGATATGTCAGGTGCCCTTTGAGGAAGGCAAGGCACCTTTTCGAATTGTTAAAAGTAAGCAAAAATGTGTGTAGAAACAACATACGGTTGATATGTGAAGCTCATTGGAACAGCCGCAGACCTGTCAAAATGAACTGTCCAAACTGTCAGAAGCCCCTGTTAAAGGGACCTGTCTAAAGTGTCAAGAAGGCCATTTGAAAGGGGTGTGATCAAAAATATCAAAAGGGCCTTACAAAGGAAGCTATCCAACATGTCAGGCTGACCTGTCAAAAACATCTGAAAAAGTGAGCTGACAAGGCAGTTAGAGAACTTCCTCTTTAAATTTTGAAAACTAAAATCAAGATATTTTCCTCAGAGAAATTGTTTCAGAGAAATTCACTCTGTCTGCAAAAATAAATCTGAGGGTCTCCATTGCTGGATTGGCGCTGTGTGACTGATTTCACAACCAACCATTAACACAGCAGGATACCTGCCATTTCAACTTTGATTGGCCCTTGCTGTGAGGATGCTAATGCTTTAAGAGGTGTATTTTGTGTTTTTTTAATGAAAAAAGGTTGAGACAAAGTTGTAAACAACTTGTGAGGCCTTAGTAATATGTTTTAAAGTTAGAACATTAGGAGTAGCTTGAATTGGTGGGGTCAAGCTCCCACAGAACCAGGATTTTTCATTTTAGTTTTCACCAGTTGCTGGGGACTTGAAGTTGGATATGGAAGCTCTTTTTCCTCTGTGTGTTACAGCTAAAAGCTGGGACTCTCTTGCTGCTGCTAGAATTGTTTTACATGGACATGTGTTATAGACTAGGCCAGACCACTCACACATTCTTAAGCAGGCAGCCCAGACCATAACTTTGCAATTTGTTTTGGTCAGCCTACGGTGAACATTACCCGGAGTAAGTTAGCAAAGTTGACTACCAAGTTTTAAAACAGGCAAAAATATATTCACAAAATTACACAATGAAACACAAAGAACAGAGTAAAGAAATCCCACAGAACTCAGTCTATCCCAACTAGACTTAATTATTCTGTTCCGAATATCCACAACAGTCCCACTGAGCAAACCCCCTTAAATTACAGTAAAAGAAAGGAACAGATGCTTACAGGTTGAAGTAGAAGGGCAGAAAGAGAGAAAGGCTGTTCACACAGTCCACTGCTGAACTTCTAACGAGTTCTGGACTGAACTGCTCACCTGGGGAGCTGACCACACCCCTTCCATTATACAGGTCACTTCTAAAGCATGACCACTTTGGCCTGAAGTCTCGCCTGTTTACCTAGAAACAAAAGGCTTCTCAAAATCCTTTTCATCTCTGTACCAAACCAGTCTAACCAGAGCCCGGCCCATTTATGACCAGTTTGAAAAAAAATTAAGGACACATTATCCTTGAGAAAAGGAAGAGCTTTAAGAAAAAAAGGGACCAGCTTTGTGACAAGGATGTGTTTATGGAACATTACTATATTGGGATAGTTAATATGCATAATATTTTGTTCAGCATTTTAATTGAGTCACAGATAAACCAAATATTTTCTTTTCTTTTTATTTTGTATTTTAACTGTAAAAAATAAAGTGTGTATTGCTGAAAGAAAAGTAATTTGACCAATTGAATTGCATTTGGAATGCACTAGCTAACACCTTTAAAATAAAAATAAGTTAGAGTCAAGGCAAGGCTATCTTCTTAATATATGTTAAGGGGGTTTGGTCTGATCCATAACAGTGCACCTTGTTATAATCTCTTTCAACTATCTCTGCTCAATGTAGTAAGGGATTTTACACTTGATTAAAATGTTTGTTGTTACGAAACTTGACTTCTTTGAAATTATTTATATGTAGTTTTGTTTCTGAAATATTATGATACTGAAAAAAGAGCTTCATAAACAAAACTACATTGAAATTCTTTCAACAAAAAACAACAGACATTTCAATCAAGTGCAAAACCCTTAAAATAATGAGCATTGGAATTTGTAATAAAAGAAATTGTCACAATTTGTAAGTGCCAATAATTCTATGAAATGGCAGATATCTTACTTAAATAATATAACCTCTGCACGTGTCCTAAGGTCATGTGCTGGGTGCTAAGTGAGTAAGGGCAAAGAGTTGAGAGCCATGGAAATGAATTAGCAGGTATTGGCAACAGATTAGCAGGGACAATAAAGGCGAAGGGGATGTGACAGAGAAACATAGGTTTTCTTTGTTGAGATGAGGAGTCTTGGTTCCTGAAGAAGGGCTTATGCCCGAAACATCGATTCTCCTGTTCCCTGGATGCTGCCTGACCTGCTGCACTTTTCCAGCAACACATTTTCAGTCTTGGCAATAGGGTGGCAGCCTAGTTAATACGGGTTGCATGATGAGGTCAATTCAGTTGTTTCAGGGAATATTTTGAGATGTAGGATTTGAGAACGAATGGGAGCTATGTGGGAATATAAGGTGGCATGGGGCATTGGGAGCATAGTGGATGTGTGTGTTGAGTGAGCCATGAGGGCTCATGGATGTTTACTGCTTTATTGTTTATTTTTAAACTTCAGGCATGGTGCCAGATACCCAATCAGGCTTTTAGACCAGCCAACCTCCACACAAAGCAGCCTATTCAGTTCTTTGGATGGGTGAGAGGAGGATGGTAAGGATGGGGGTGGGGGATAGGGGATGGGGGAATGGGGCAATTGGTGCAGGGGATGGTCGGCTGGTCAAACTTCTAATCCAGCCCCTGTGTCCCAAACATAAAACTGACATTTGGGATTTTGGATTTAAAAGTTGTGTTCGCAGATCCTGGAATTCTCCCAACCATGCACGTCCAATCCAGGAGCAAATATTCACGGCTGTGTTTTTACAAAGCTCATTACAGAGTGGTTCAACCTGGACAGTAATATTGGGAGTCAAAAAGTGTGGTGCTGGAATGGCACAGCAGGTCAGGAAGCATCTGAGGACCAGGAGAGTGAACATTTCAGGCACAAGCCCTTCGGTAGGAGTCACCTGCTATGTTTTTTCAGTGCCACACTTTTCAACACTTATATCCAGCATCTGCAGTCCTCATTTTCTCCCAGTAATGTTGTGATACATCCAGTCTGACATTCCTATTTACCCACAAATACTGAATTGTGCTCTTAGCCTGACTGTTATTTTGACTCAAAGCAATGACCCTGCACCTCAGTAGCAAGTCTTCCCAGGTGAATATAGTAGCAATTGTACACAGAGCAAGGCTACACTTTCAGTGCTTCAATAATGTCCTTCACTTGTCTTGAAAGAATTGGCTGTGCATCACCAGCATCATGATGCCTTTTGGAGATTGCCAATTAGTGTCAAATTGGACCAGTTATTTTTAGTGCTGTATGGCTGAGCTCATGGTAATTAGGGAGTGTTGTCACAGCCTGGTTCTGTTGATAGCTCGCTCTCATTGAAATAGTCTGCTCTGTCGGCATACAGCACCTTATCTCGTCTATTTACCCAGTTCAGAAAAGAGAAATGGAGTTGTCATTTCAGTGAGACATTCCAAACAAAGTACTGGTAATCCAAGGTCATTGTTGAAAGTCCTGTGGCACCATTCAAAGCAAAGTGGGTCATTCTTTAGGTGTCCTGGCTGAATTTGTACTCTCAGCACCATCCATTGATTGTTTTGCTCAAGGATGTTGCATTGCTCTGCTTAGCTCCTATATTGGAAACATAGCTGGACTGCAACTGCACTTCAAAGAAACTCAATGTCTCTGAAACATTTCCAGCCATTTCTGGGAGTTGTGATAACGGACTACATTAACATGAACCAACCTACTTCACTTTCTCATTCCACAGAGAACTCTTGCAGACAGACAAAACAAAGATTCATTCAATCAGTATGATAATATAACAATCCATTGCACCTTGCAGTATCCTGAAAGGTGGGAATTTTTAATGTTTTGGTGTTTTCTGCAATTTCACTGATTTTGGTTTATTAAACAAACAATGAAACAATAATGACAGTATAAGTTCTTGTCTCCTACTGGAATAGATGCCGCAAGATTTTGTTGTCAAAAACATATTTATATTGGAGGTATGTGGTTTTTATCCTGATTCTTCCCAAATATCAGTTTAGTCTGTGTTGTCTGACATGATTAGCTTTGCTTATGTGTAAACAGAGAGTACAATCAGTTTCCATGCTGTGCAATGCTATAAATTGAATCATGCTGGTTCAGACATGAGGATAGCAACATAGGATTACTCTGTGCCTGAACAAGATAATGCAGGCAGCATGCAAACTCCGCTCCCTGCTGACCGACACAATTTCACAATGCAGTTCAGTGCTAAATATGATGCTGACTGGCTGCACACTCAGCAAGGGAAGCAGGTGCGTGCATAGTTGACATGAAGTTCAGCTCAAGTGCACTTCTTTAAAGCGGTTTGTATTTCTGAAAAATAACTGCACTTTGGCTTTCGCAAGTGATGGAAAGATGCCCAAAGTATGAATGAATGAATTGATGAATTAATGATTTATAAAATGAATGAATGAAATAAGGCTAACCAACAAGCAGCAAACCGGAGAAGAAAACAGTTCAAGAACAAGGGGAATCCTTTTCGGGAGTTTTGACAAGGTTAAGACTACTGGCAGAGGCATGTGACTTTGGTTTAGGCCTTAATGAGATGCTGAGAGGCCACTTGGTATATGGGATTAATGATGTAACCATGCAAAAGTGCCTACTAGCTGAAGCCCAACTGGACTTCAAACAGGCACTACAACTGGTTTTATCATTAGAAAAAATGTAAGTGAAACTTATGACTTACAGGATATGTCAATGGAAGTGGACAACCTTACTAGTCTGACTGAGCTTGGGGGACGACACTTGAGTGAAAGCAATTGCATAACCTCACTCAGGTTTTCTGATGCAACTCCAGAATCTTTACTCAAGGATGTAGAAAGAATTGAGAATGTCAGTGTGATGATTACAGTGAGGTTGGCCAGGTCGACATCACAGAATATGAATTCCCTGATTGGGGCTGTTAACCTGGTCTGACCAAGGAATCCTGGCTGACAGGTATAAGCAGCAGTGTCTGAGGTTCTGTTCACTCAGATCTCGCTCTGAGGAAGCTGGACCAGTGTCAAGTATTATGCATGTGTAAATAAAGGGTGACTTAATGATGGAATACTGGCCTCTGTGGTGATAAGAAAAAAAAATGCTTCTGAAGAAATTCACTTGCAACAGTCATCTCTGAGTTGAGGGAAGCATTTTTGAAATCATGTTGTTATTTGGGAAGCTTGACTCTATCAATCTTGCTGTCAAAGACTGGGCCCAGTATGTGGAAAGAATGTATTATTATTTCCATGCAAATGACTTTGGGCAGATGAAAAGTAATGAGTAATTCGCTTGACAGCTTGTGGACTCACAGCCCTTTTGGTTATTTGGAACTTAACATTTCCTGAGGCTGCAGATATTAAAACTTTGAAGAGTTGATGGTTTAGTGAAAGAAAATTATGACCACAAGCTTCCTCTAATTTTGAGATGCTATCGGTTTTATTTGGCAGTTCAAGAACAAGGGGAATCCTTTTCGGGAGTTTTGACAAGGTTAAGACTACTGGCAGAGGTGTGTGACTTTGGTTTAGCCCTTAATGAGATGCTGAGAGGCCATTTGGTATATGGGATTAATGATGTAACCATACAAAACTGCCTACTAGCTGAAGCCCAACTGGATTTCAAACAGGCACTACAACTGGTTTTATCATTAGAAAAAATGGTAAGTGAAACTTATGGCTTCCAGGATATGTCAATAGAAGTGGACAACCTTACTAGTCTGACTGAGCTTGGGGGACGACACTTGAGTGAAAGCAATTGCATAACCTCACTCAGGACATATCCTGAAAAGAGGGACTCCAGGTCAACCCAAAGCAAAACCCTAAAACAAAGCCAAACCTCAACCAAATGGTTAGCATTTTCTTCAGGATCTAGCCTGGCAAGCCATTGTAGTTGCTGCCATTATGCAGACTCGAGATAGCAAAAGAGTCCTACCAGGCCTGAGTTGAATAAGAGAACTTGTTGGCTAGTATTCAGAAGAGTACACACCCTGGAAAGTCTGCCTTTTTCTGGCTTAGGATAGTTAAATTGCTGAACAACATCCAAATCAGAACCACTCACAATAAACATCTGGTTAAATGGCCACTAGTTTGAATGGAGGTTGAGACTGGCGTGGCTGTATCAGTATTTGCAGAAATAGTCATTACTAAACTTTACTCTGGACTCCAACCCTTAAATTTGCACACAATGTCAGTTCAACTGTCAACCTAAACCAGAAAACTGTTGCAGATAAAGGATACAACTTTGATTTCTGTCTCATAATAGAAGCAGCTAGTTCAGTTACCTTTGGTTGTAGTAAAAGGCTCAGGCCCAAGCCTGACAGGGTGATATTGGTTGAGAAAGATTCTCAGTAATTGGCTCAATATTTTTAAATTAGATAATGGCTGCCTGAGTGAAATCCTAATTAAATACCTGGAAATCTTTCAGTCAGACTAGTTGTCCACTTCCAATGGCATATCCTGTAAGTCATAAGTTCCACTTACCATTTTTCTAATGATAAAGCCAGTTGTAGTGCCTGTTTGAAGTCTAGTTGGGCTTCAGGTAGTCGGCACTTTTGCGTGGTCTCATCATTAATCCCATATACCAAATGGCCTCTCAGCATTGCATTAAGGTTTAAAAGAATTTCCACGTTGTATTTAACAAGAGGAAATATCTGAATTCACTGTGGGAAATGACCCATTATCTGTGACCAACACAGTTGCTCACAAAGATGCTCATAGCTTTTCTAACGTCTTCCGTAACTTTGACAAATGACTCTAACCATTTTGAGTCGGCATACACAATGACTAAGAACATTAAGCCCATGAAGGGACCTGCTTAGTTGACATGTAATAGAGTCTCAGCTTTACCCAGCCATTCCCAGTAATTTTTGTCCTCGTTGGCACTCTGGGTATTGAATCACCAAAGTGGCTATGTCTGTTGTCCAAATTTGGCCACCAGACTTAATTTCTTGCCAACATTTCCATTTTGGAAACCACTGGGTGACCCTGGTAGAGTTCAGCCATAATCACTCTTGACTCTCCATGATAGAATGGTTGAGAAAGATTCTCAGTAATTGGCTCAATATTTTTAAATTAGATAATGGCTGCCTGAGTGAAATCCTAATTAAATACCTGGAAATCTTTCAGTCAGACTAGTTGTCCACTTCCAATGGCATATCCTGTAAGTCATAAGTTCCACTTACCATTTTTCTAATGATAAAGCCAGTTGTAGTGCCTGTTTGAAGTCTAGTTGGGCTTCAGGTAGTCGGCACTTTTGCGTGGTCTCATCATTAATCCCATATACCAAATGGCCTCTCAGCATTGCATTAAGGTTTAAAAGAATTTCCACGTTGCCTAGGCAGCAACTCGATGATTCTGCAAGGCCTGCCCAATGTCATTTACCTTGCGGGCAGGAATCAGAGAGCTAGAAAGCAAAGGAATCATCAAACCAGTCCAGTTTGTGGTGTAGACAACACCAGTTGTACTGACTGAAACCTGACAAGTTGGGGATTTTAAACAAATGCTAAGCTACTTGTCACAGCTGGATAAATCCCCAATCTCTCGCATAGAGGACTTACACACAAAACTGGCAGGCGGCCAACCTTTATGTAGCTTGATATGAGCCATGTGTAGTCGCAATTGCAGTCAAATGAGGATTCCCAGAATTATGCTACTATTAATACCCATAAGATTTCATATTAATTATACAATACTGCCATTTGGGGTATCATCAGACTGCCATTTTCAGCAGACAATGGAGAACATTTACAGGGTCCAACCCATGTTGCCATTTATCTGGATGACATGCTAGTAATAGGGAAGACCAATAAGGAGCATTTAGAGAATGTGGACACAGTTCTTAGACATTTCTCCCAGGAAGGCATATGCGTTAGAAGGGAAAAGTGGGTGTTCGATGCACTCCATATCACTGACTTTGACTACAGAGTCAAACAAGACTCGCTTACACCTGTTGGAAGTTAAAGTGAGGGAGATCAAAGGTGCCCTAGCTCCTACATCTGTATTGGATCTTTCCTTGGATTGGTGAGTTATTACAGAAAGTTCATCCATAAGCTGGCCTTCATTCTGGCACCCTTACGTCTCCTATTAAAAAGTGGTCAGCCTTAGAAGTAGTCTTGTAGCCAAGACATAGCCTTTAGAGAAGTGAAAAAGTAACTATCATCGTTTGAGGTGTTGGCAGGATTTGGTGTTGACATGTGATGTTTTCCCATACAGTATTGGTGCAGTCTTGCCTCAATATGGCCCAATAGAAAGGAACACCCAATAGTGTATGCTTCCTAGATTTTGGCTGATTCAGAGCGCAAATATGCCCAGGTAGAGAAAGAAGATTTGGCGCTCATCTTTGGCGTGAGTAAGTTCCACCAATACCTTTCCGGATGTAAATTTGTAATAGTAACAGACCACACACCCCTGCTAGAGCTACTCAGAGGACAAGGAAATGCTGTGCAGAGATTCTGGTCAAATTTAGCCATGGGTCCTTTTTCTAAGTGCACACAATTCCAAGTTCGAACACCAACCGGGAGGCCAAGTAACAAATGCACATACCTTGAGCTGCCTCTCATTGGCAGATCCTCAACAAGCGGTGATGCCACTGGAAGAGTCCATTCTGGTTTTAGACATTCTGACCACTTTTCCAGTCACCACTGACAATATCAGACTGGTGGACGCAAAAAGATCCAGTCCTGGAAAAGCTAAAACAGCTGGTGGTGATGAGAGAAACATAAGGACTATCACAACCAGAATTGAAAACTTTCCAGACCATGCGAGACCAGAGCGGACAGCATTCTATCATGGAGAGTCAAGAGTGATTATGGCTGAACTCTACCAGGGTCACCCAGTGGTTTCCAAAATGGAAATGTTGGCAAGAAATTAAGTCTGGTGGCCAAATTTGGACAACAGACATAGCCACTTTGGTGATTCAATACCCAGAGTGCCAACAAGGACAAAAATTACTGGGAATGGCTGGGTAAAGCTGAGACTCTATTACATGTCAACTAAGCAGGTCCCTTCATGGGCTTAATGTTCTTAGTCATTGTGTATGCTGACTCAAAATGGTTAGAGTCATTTGTCAAACACACAGAAGACGTTAGAAAAGCTATGAGCATCTTTGTGAGCATCTGTGTTGGTCACAGATAATGGGTCATTTCCCACAGTGAATTCAGATATTTCCTCTTGTTAAATGGCATTCAGCATTTAAGGACAGCTCCATACCATCCATCATCCAGTGAGCTGGCAGAAAGAGCAGTCGTAACTTTGAAGGGAGGCTTAAAGAAACAGCTGACAGCTTCACTAGAAACCAAACCGTCCTAGTTCCTATGCGATTATAGGATCACTGCAGAGTTGTGAAGAGGGAGAAGACACTGCAGCAGGTTAAATCTGATCATCCGGGACCTAGTTTGGGGGGTGTGGGTGAAATGACATCAGGAACACCAATGCTGGACACAATACTTCTCGAAGTGAGAGAGGTGGTTTACTTCAGGGGACGATGTTCGGTGCCAAAACTACGGAAATGGCCTTGCATGGGTACAGTTAACGCAAGCTCATGTCCTGTGGTGTATAAAGTTCGGGTAGGTAAGGCAGTTCTGAGCAAGCATACGGACCACATTATAGCTGCAACCTTGCAAACCAGACAGGAATAAAACATACCAAACCCCTCAGAACAGCTGAAAAGGCTATTAGATCCCATGGCTTCTCACCCTCTGTCTAATGGAGTTTGAGGTGGACACAGCAGATGTTGCAGCCTTGATGACATTACAGCCCAAAGAAGAGGATGAATTTCTTCCAAGATGCTGTGAGTGCAAGAGGTGGAATACAGTCCTGTACAGACTGCCTGTATCTGTGGTTGAGTCAGAGGAACTTGGTGTGAAAACACCCCAGGAGAGGCTACAAACAAAAGAACAGGTCTATGTCCTCAAACTTGGAGGGGGATCGATGTTGTGATTGTATTGTGGTCAGGCAGGTGGACCACATAGAATGAGTTCCCTGATTGGGGCTGTTAACCTGGTCCAACAGAGAGCTTTTGCTGACAAAAGTATAAACAGGAGTCTTGGGGTTCTGTTCACGCTGAGAGCTGGCTCTGAGGAAGCCGGACCATTGTCATGGACTGTGCACTGTGACAGGATATCAGCCTCTGTGGTGTTATTTCAGTCAAATGTGTATAGGAGACCAGGAGACCCGCAAAGCATCTAATGAGAAAACAATGGGTGGAGGTAGCCTTTGTCATTTCAGGGAGCGTGACCTTACATATGTAGTCAAAGTCAGTGATTGAATGTTCACAACTCAGTCGTCTATCCGGCAAACAATCACTCCCTTATGCAGCACAATGTACTAAATCCCCAACACACAACCATAACCAATCCCTAGCAATCAGTGCTCATGCCTGACATTCACACTCTTTCCCTGTCTTACTGCTCTAAGCTGTGCTGAGGTTACATCTCATTCTTGTAACTGTCAAGATTGTAGCCCCTATCTCCTCACTGGGCAATCCCACCATCCCATGCATGTGGGAAACCTTTGCTGCACACTCCCTTGAGTTTGAGGGCCAAAACTGTAAACTACCTCACTAATGCTCTGAACGATTGAATTAAGATCTCTTTACTCCTGTTAAGCAAAATACTGTGGATGCTGAAAATTTGAAACAAATGCACAGAATGCTGGAGAAACACAACAGGTCTGGCAGCATCAGTAGAAAGAAATAGAGTTAATGTTTTGAGCCTGGTATGACTATTCTTCAGAACTAGTTCATCTTTACTCCTATACTCAAATTACCTTTCAATAAAGGCCAGATATAATTTGCCTTCCTAATTAATTACTTTGCCTTCCTAATTAATTACTGCACCTGCATATTAGCTTTCAGTGACTTATGCACAAGGACGTCCACAATCCTTTGGGCATCAACACTTAACAAACCCTTTTAATTTTAGGATATACTCTGCATTTCTTTTCCTGCCACCCACAATGATGGTGTCACATTTATCCGCATCTCATTCCCTCTGTCCTGTTCATTCTGAAGTAAGTGTATCTAATTTGAATAAAGGAAATGATGAAGGATTGAGGCACCAATTGGTTGAGATAGATTGGGAAAATGCATTAAAAGGCATGACTGTACATAGGTAATGGATGGTCTTTAAAATATTGAGAGCAATTATACATTCCTTCCAAGAGCAAAAATTCAAAAGGTTAGTCAACCGTTGCAAACAAAGGAAGTTCAGGATCGGAGAAGGTTAAAAGAAAAAGTCTACAAAGTTGCCAGATATCAGGGTAATTTAGAGAATTGTGAGGTTTATAGCATACAATAAACAATAAATACAATGGACAACTAATTAAAGTCTAAGAAAAGTAACAACAGAATATTAATGAATCTGACAAAAAAACATAAACAACGAACTGCTAAAGCTTCTATAGATATGGAAAAAGATAACATTTGGCTGAAACCAAATTGGGTCCATTGCAGGGAGAGTTAAGAAAATTTATAATGGGAATTAGAGCAATGCCAGTTATGTCATATAACAGACTTTGTCTGTTTTCACTGAAGAAGATACCAGAAATCTCCCTGAACTAGCGTATGTGTGAAATGGTTCAATGTTAGAATATAGATATGCAAAAAGACTTAAGTGTCCTTTTTGATAAGTCACTGATGGCTTTGCATATGCAGCAAGGTACTCAAAAGCTAATAGAATGTTAGCCTTTATTACAAGAGGATTTGAGTACAGGAGCAGTGAAGTCTTGCTTCAATTGTATAGGAGCATGGTCAGAATGCACCTGAAGTACTGCATGCAGTTCTCCTTTCCTGATGAAGGGCTTAAGCCTGAAACATTGATTCTCCTGCTCCTTGGATGCTGCCTGACCAGCTATGCTTTTCCAGCACCATACTCTCAATTTTGCCTGCAGTTCTGGTCTCCTTATCTGGGAAATGTATTATTGCCATTGAGGGAGTGCGACAGAAGTTCACCAGGCTTGTTCTTGTGATGGACGGACTGTCCTTTGAAGAGTGATTAGGCAAACTGGGCCAGTGTTCTCTCGATTATTGAATAATGAGAGGTGATGTCATTGAAATCTACTAAATATTTAATGGACTAGACAGAGTAGACACAGGTCAGATATTTCCCTGGGTTGGAGAATCGAGAACCAGAAGGCAAAATTTAAACATAAAGGGAATGTCACTTAGATTGAAGATGAGTTATTTTTACTCAAAGGTTGTGAACCTGAGGAATTCTTTATCACAGATGGCTGTGGAATGTTAGTCTTTGAGTACATTTAATGTAGAGTTTGGTTATCAGAAATCTATCACTGGCAGACAGGGATGGATTGGGTAAAATTCATTAAAATGTTCAATCAGCCATGATCAGTTTTGAATGATGGAGTAGGATCAACAGACTGAATTGTCACCCACAGCATGATGTTTGTCTGGAATTCTCTGACAGAGAAAGTGGTTGAGGCCAAAACATTGAATGCTTTCAATAAGGAGTTAGCTATAGTCCTTAGGTTAAAAGTATCAAAGGGTAAGGGGAGAAAGCAGGATACTGAGCTGTCAGCTACAACCATATTTAGTGATGGTGCAGGTTCAAAGGTCTGAATAACCTACTCCTGCTTCAACTTGCAACATTTCTCTGATCCTATATCCTAATCTATTCACTAATCCTATCCTAACATCCTTGAAGCAAGCTTTCAATTTTGTGACTGTTCACATTTCCACCTAATTCTGTGTTATTGAGAAACTTAGAGATTTCACACTTGGCCTTGTCATCAAAATTATTGCTGGAGATTGTGAAACAGTTGGCACCAAAGTACTGATCAAAGTGGAACCACCAATATAGCCTGCAAACCTGAGAACATATGAATTTACAACGGGAGCAGCTCTTTGGCCCTTCAACTCTGCTCGGTCATTCAGTAAGATCGTGGCTGGTCTGACTTGCTCCACATCCTTACCTACCCCCATAAACCTTCATCGCCTAACATCAAGAATCTATCCGCCTCTATCAAAGATGCTCCTGCCAACAGCTTTTGAGAACAAAAGTTCCAAAGACTCTCATTTCTCTTCGAGAAAAAAGTCCTTATCTTTGCCTGTATTAATTGGGTGACTCCTAGTTCTAGATTCTTCCACAACAGAAAACATCCTTTCCACATGCATCCTATCAAGACTCTTCAGAATCTTCTGTTGCAATCAAGTCAACTGTTACTCTTCTAAACTCCAGCAGTTACGCATCTAGCCAATCCATCCTTTCCCCCGACACCCCACATGTTCGAGGTGTTAGTTTTGAAAGCTTCTCTAAACTGCTTCCAAAGCATTGACATCCTCCTGAAAGATGATCAGTATTGTGTACAGTACTGCAACCCTGTTTAGCTCAAGCTGAATTTCCCTACTTTTGTGTTCAATTCTACTTCAAATCAACAATGACATTTTGTTAACCTTCCATAACTTGATGTACCTACATACTAACCTTTGGTGATCCATGCACCAGCACACCCTTTTGCATCTCAGAACTCAACAGTCTCTCCCCATTTAAATAATATGCTTCTTTTTACATTGCCTGTCAAATAGATACTTTCACATTTTCCCACATTATATCTCAATTGTCAGATCTATTCCCACTTACTCAACCCTTTGTATCTCTTTACTATTTCTTATATCTTCTTCAGAGCTCGCCTTCCTATTGCTCTTTGTGTCATTAGTAAACTTCGCATCCATACCCTCTGTTCTTTCATCCAAGCCATATCTGGAATTTGTAAAATGTTGAGGTCCCAACAATGATCCTTGCAACACAACATTCATTATATCTTTCTAGCCAGCAAATTAGCCATCTATGCTTATCCTCTATTTCCTGTTTGCTAGCCAATCTTCTATCTCTGTCAATACAGCAGCACAATTAATCTTGCTTTTTCATAAAAACTTTTGATGTGGCAATACAATGGTTCAATATGTTTTCACTTTCACAAAGGCATGTTGACCCTGACTGATTGCCTTGGGTTTATCTAAATGCCTGTTTCTTATAATGTATTTAATCATAACGTCTAACAAATGTCCTTTGACATATGATAAGCTAACTTGGCCTGTACCTTCCTACAATGACCCATTTATTTCTACTTGCTGTTTTCTCTCCAGTGATCAATCTGTAACTCATGCCCAGATGTTAGACCTTCCAATAATATTCTCCATGCTATTGTCTCCTTAACATTTGTCTCTCTACATATGCCCTTGATGCTTCTGACAACACATTTTGACTGGTTTGTTGTCAGTTTCAATTAGTTTAACAGTTCATGAGTTTATTCATGTTTTACACACATTAAATTCCAACTTTTAACAGAAACACCAAAATATACTCCTCCAAGGACACATTCTGTCTTTCCAATGTCCCAAGACCATATCCAAATGGGCATTTGACCACTTTTAAACTAAGAATCTCTTAGACCTGCTCTTATCAGGTGTATTCAGCACACTTTGGCACTCACAGTCCAGGGCTTCCAAAATTCGACTTGGGTGGAGTCAGCTAATAATATAAATGCCTAGATGTTATCATGAACCATGCACGCAAAACAAAATTCACCCTCAAACCTATTGCTGCATCTGCAAAAGTATAATATGCCATGCTTGGAGGTGCGACTTGGGATATCTGTGCCCATCCACCATTTTTGCCATGACAGAGATGTTCACTGAATGTATTGTCAAATATTCTACTGATTAACTCTACATTTAGCCTTTTTCCATGATAAGTACATTAAATCTAAAAATAAATACTTCATCAGAAACCTCAAGAAAGTATATTGTTTACATTAGAAATAATATCAAGGATGTTCCCCACTTCATACTATTTGATTTATCACATTTGAAGAATGGTTCCTGTTGCATAGCATAGATCTCAAGGAATTTAATGCTGTTGATGAAGTCTATGTGTGAGATCAGTGTATCATATGAGTTGTAGTTATAATGTGGAACTGGGGGTGGCACAATGGCTCAGTGGTGCCTCACTACTGCCTCACAGCATTAGGGACCCGGTTTCAATTCCAGCCTCGGGTAACTGTCTGTGTGGAGTTTGCACATTCTGCCTGTGTGGGTTTCCTCTGGGCGCTCCGGATTCCTCCCACAATCTCAAGATGTGCAGGTAAGGTGGATTGGCTATGTTAATTTGCCCCTAATGTGCAGGCTAGGTTGATTAGGTATGGGAAATGTAGGGTTACAGGGATAAGGTGGTGGGGTGGGTCTGGGTAGGACATGAGTGAATAGTCAAGAAGAGGTAAGGGAAGATAATTCACAATTCACAACAGACCATCATTATCTCCTTCTGCTAACAAGAGGCAAATTCTAATATTGGTTTAGTGGCACTCCTCTGCGTTAAATATGGTTTGAGGCAAGGTGTCAGTCCTCTTTGATCTACCAGATATAATGATCAAACCTACACCATTTGTATCATTCTGCACCATTGCTCTAGCCAGCTGAACTAATTGATTCCCAGACACAGAAAAAAGCTTGAAAGTACTCATGAGGGCTCAGAAGTCGAGAGGATAAATTGAAAACATGACAGAGCTTTCCCAATAGTACTCTGCAATACTTGTACCAGATGAACTGCATCCAAAACGTAAGTGGCTTATCATCTTGTCACCTGAAGGGCAATGATGGATGGGCAGCAAATAGTGACCTTGCCAGTGATGCATCCCATGGAAAAACACTAAAAGAAAAACAAGCCTTTCATTTGAGATTCTGAGGAAAGACATTGCTTTGAGATTAGAACTTTTCAGATCATTGATATGGACTGGTACGTTTTTTTCTAAATATTTCTCAGACTCTTAGTTGTTGAGCTCTCATATTTGAACCAAGGTCTTTGAAATGTATTTTTTTTCTATTTAGAAATTTTGACCAAGAAACAGATGTTTGTATGAAGTTAGAATCAGTGTTTTAGACTCAAGTTTTTGTGATAAACTTATCTGATGCTGCGTAAACAAGAAAATCTCAAACAGCTCTGAAACATTGCAAACTCAGGTATGGCCATGATATGGCCTGTGATTTGTCAAAGAAGTGGTGCTGTGAGCTTGCTAAGCTAAACCACACATACCCTTCCTTGTTTCACAATGCGTGCATGTTTGAAGAGAAATCCAAGTGTTGAAAGCACAAAATTCATGGTATATTTCTCAGGAATCTGCGAACATGTCCCTCATGATACAATAGAACTTTCTGCAAATTAGTCAGGCCTTCACTTCCCAGTATTGTTCTCACATCCAACTCCGAGAAAGTGAGGACTGCAGATGCTGGGGATCAGAGCTTAAAAATGTGTTGCTGGAAAAGCGCAGCAGGTCAGGCAGCATCAAAGGAGAAGGAGAATTGATGTTTCGGGCATAAGCCCTTCTTCAGGAATCTTTCCTGAAGAAGGGCTTATGCCCGAAACGTCGATTCTCCTTCTCCATTGATGCTGCCTGACCTGCTGTGTTTTTCCAGCAATACATTTTTAAGTTCACATCCAACTACCCCTAGCACAGTTTATAGAGTCACTATCTTACATTATACTGGAAATCTTTGACATGAAGCACTCTTGCCTTCATCAACTATTAGTGATGTAACTTGCCACTCGTTCCTCTTCCCTGTGTAATCTGTCATTCTCTTTCACTGTCACTGGTCAAACTGACATTTCCTCTGATCCTTCAGTCTCTTCAGCTGAAGATCATACCAATGTGCTTCTCCTCTTTCAACAGGTAATATCCATACTGTCAAACACCATTCCCTCTGATTAGGTTATAGAGTCATAGAGTCATATAGTGCAGAAACAGATCCTTCGTTCTAACTAGTCCATGGCGACCGTTATCCCAAACTAAACTAGCTCCACCTGCCAACATTTGGTCCATGTCCCTCCAAACATTTCTTATTCATCTACTTATCGAAATGTCTTTTAAATTTTCTAACCATAGCCACATCCACCACTTCCTCTGGAAGTTCATTCCACACAAGAAGCACTCACTGTAAAAAGATAATGGCCTCTCAGGTCTTTTTTAACTCTTTCTCATATCATCTCAAAAATATGCCCCAGTCTTGAAATCCCCCACCATAGGGAAAAGACACCTGACAATCACCTTATCTGTACCCCTCATGATTTTATAAACCTACATAAGGTCACCTCTGAATCTCCCACGTGTTTCTGCTTTCTTGAATACCCAAAACATGATTTCTCTTTCTTCCCCTCATTTCTCCCGTATCTTATCATCTAATTTCCTCTCACTTAATTCCCCCATTATCTTTTTGCTCTCCCATCACCTTTGAGCTTATTGATACAACTACCAACATGCCATTGCCTGATAGAGAGGGATGCTGAGTCCTGCAAGTTGTCGGTTGTAATTTCTCTTCAAACAAGAATTTCTGCCAACATTGTATAGTGAACAAAATCCCTTCAGTTATCTGAGGAATTCTTGTAGAAGTGCCATTGAGAGGACCGGAGAATAGTTTGCTCTGAATTTTGTGAAAAAGTATCTAATTTGATCTGGTGAATAAATAGTTAACATGTTCAACATGTGAAAGAAGAAGAATATATTCCTTGATTTACTTGGTGCTTGAGGAAACAAATTAATTTTATTTTGTTAAGAAGTGTAGGTGTTGCTGACAGAGCCAATATGTATTGCCACAGGGCAGTTAAGAATCAACCACATTGCTGTGGCTCAGAAATTACATAGGTCAGACCAGCTAAGCGCAACATTTTCCCTTCCCTGATGGATATTAATGAACTAGTTGGGTTTTTAGAACAATTGACATGGTCACCATTTGAATAACTTTGTCTTCCAGGATGTTATTGAATTCAAATTTCATCATTTCTCCTGTTGAGATTCGAATGCATCTCCTTTGAATTTTAGTCTTCTGGATTACTAGTTGAGTGATATTACCATTCTGCAACCAGCTCCCCCCTCAACAGACCCATTTTAAGTAATTTGCTGTTTCAAATGTATTCCAACACTTAAGCCATTATTTGAAAACCTGAGTTCATGGCAGCTGATACTGCAAAGGGATTTACAAAAACTGCATTGACTGCTATTCTGTGTGTCCTGAGTAATGACACCGTGATTGTACTGATGAGCTCCACTCAATGGCAGTTTGACCTACACTGCCTTCAAATTATTTGTGGTTTGGTTGTGCTTCATTGTGGTGTGGTTACTTCCGAGGCACAGTTTACAAAGGTTCTGTTATTTCCTGGTCCAAAGTTTAAAAGCAGGTGATCAAAAATTAAATGTCGGTGCATAAATTGCACATTTGCAATTGATCACAAAGCACGAATGAAAGAGTGTGCTTTTTATTTGCTGTCATACATCAGAGCAGAAGTGTCTACCCCAAGAGCACAGATTTATGCCATGAAGTCAGATACTCAGTTCAGGCTACAAAACAAGATTGATGTGAAGCTACAGCTGAATTTAACCAAGAAAAATGTTCATTGTGCACAACAGGCAGGTAATTTAGTACCTTCAGACACATAAGCTGACAGGGAGCCAGCTCTTAGTGTTAAACTGGGACAGCCACATTGAGTTCAGGTTGTTTTCACCCCATACAGATCTGACTAGAAACAAAATATACAAAATACGCAAATATCTTTCATTTTAGAAAGGACACAATACTGAGATATGCTGTTCCATGTTTCCTAAAATCAAATTTGTTAAGAAAGTCATCAGGAAAATAAGCCATCAGAGTGTATCTGGGACAATTCTCAAGAATAGTACATTTTAACTCCACCCATGAATCAGGCTGCTTTGGCTCTAAGAATGTGTAGTGTGGCACTGACAGGTAAGAAAGCAAGTTTTATAAATGAACTCAGAGTAAAAGATCTTTTAGAAAAGGGTGACCACATCATGGTTGAATTTTGCATTCAGTTTGAGAGGGTGCAGTATTGTTTGAAACAATTGCACTAGATTTAAATCAGGATAATTCCAAAGGAATGAGAGCAAAGCGAGCTGGAGTAGACTGGCAAAGGAGTTTTGCAGTAATGACAATGAAGGAATAATGGCAGACCTTTAAAGAAGTAGTTCCTAACTCACAGCTAGGATATATTCCAGCAAAGAAGAATGATTCCAGGAAGAGGATAAGCTAACCATGGTTAATCAGAGAATTTAAGGATAGCATCAAAATGAATGGAACAAAGATATAATGTGGCAAAAATAGTGGTAGAGCAGGGGATTGGGAAAGTTTAAAAAGACAACAAAAGCTTTCTGAAAATAACCTCACAGAGGCGATTGAGAGTTATAAGGTAGCCAGGAAGGACCTGAAGAGAGAGCTAAGAGCAGCAAGGAGGGGACATGAAAGGTCCTTAGTTGGTAGGATTAGGGAAAACCTTAAGGCTTTCTATAGGTATGTCAGGAATAAAAGAATGACTAGGGTAGAAATAGGTCCAGTCAAGGATAGTAGTGGGAAGTTGCGTGTGGAGGCTGAAGAGATTGGGGAGACACTGAATGAATACTTTTCGTCAGTATTCAATCAGGAACAGGATATTGTTGTCAATGTGAATACTGAGTCACAATTAAGTAGAATGGATGGCTTTGAGGTATGTAGAGAAGAGGTGTAGGAAATTCTGGAAAGGGTGAAAATAGATAAGTCCCCTGGGCCTGATGGCATTTATCCTAGGATTCTCTGGGAAGCAAGGGAGGAGATTGCAGAGCCATTGGCCTTGATTTTTATGTCCTCGTTGTCTACAGGAGTAGTGCCAGAAGATTGGAGGCTAGCAAATGTGGTTCCCTTGTTCAAGAAGGGGAGTAGGGATAACCCTAGTAACTATAGGCCGGTGAGTCTCACTTCTGTTGTGGGCAAAATCTTAGAGAGAATTGTAAGGGATAGGATTTATGAACATCTGGATAGGAATAATGTGATCAAGGATAGTCAGCATGGTTTTGTGAAGGGCAGGTCGTGCCTCACAAAACTTATTGAATTCTTTGAGAAGGTGACTAAGGAGGTGGACGAGGGGAAAGCGGTAGATGTGGTGTATATGGATTTTAGTAAGGCGTTTGAGAAGGTTCCCCATGGTAGACTACTGCAAAAAATATGGAGGTATGGCATTGAGGGTGAGTTGGAGGTTTGGATTAGGAGTTGGCTGTCCGGAAGAAGACAGAGGGTAGTAGTTGATGGCAAAGGTTCATCTTGGAGTGCCGTCACTAGCGGTGTTCCTCAAGGATCTGTTTTGGGACCATTGCTGTTTGTCATTTTTATAAATGACCTGGAGAGGGGGGTTAGAAGGTTGGGTGAGCAAGTTTGCGGATGATACGAAAGTCGGAGGAGTTGTAGACAGTGAGGAAGGACGTGGCAGGTTACAGCGGGATATAGATAAGCTGCAGAACTGGGCAGAAAGGTGGCAAATGGAGCTAAGTGTGAGGTGATTCACTTTGGTAAGAGTAACAAAAAGATGGGGTACTGGGCTAATGGTCGGATACTTGGTAGTGTGGATGAGCAGAGGGATCTTGGTGTCCATGTACACAGATCTTTGAAAGTTGCCACCCAGGTAAATAGTGCGGTGAAGAAGGCATATGGCGTACTGGCTTTTATTGGTAGAGGAATTGAGTTCCGGAGTACTGAGGTCATGTTGCAGTTGTATAAGACTCTGGTGCGACCGCATCTGGAGTATTGTGTGCAGTTTTGGTCGCCATACTATAGGAAGGATATGGAGGCACTGGAACGGGTGCAGAGGAGGTTTACCAGGATGTTGCCTGGTATGATAGAAAGATCGTATGAGGAAAGGCTGAGGCACTTGGGGTTGTTTTCATTGGAGAAAAGAAGGTTTAGGGGTGACTTGATAGAGGTGTATAAGATGATTAGGGGTTTAGATAGGGTCGACAGTGAGAATCTTTTTCTACGTATGGAGTCAGCTATTACAAGGGGGCATAGCTTTAAATTAAGGGGGGGGGGTAGGTATAGGACAGATGTTAGGGGTAGGTTCTTTACTCAGTGACTTGTGAGTTCATGGAATGCCCTGCCAGTAGCAGTGGTGGACTCTCCCTCATTATGGGCATTTAAGTGGGCATTGGATAGGCATATGGAGGATAGTGGGCTAGAGTAGGTTAGGTGGGCTTGGATCGGCGCAACATCGAGGGCCGAAGGGCCTGTACTGCGCTGTATTCTTCTATGTTCTATGTTCTATGTTCTAGGCCACTATCCTGTTCCCAAGTCACCCTTAATACTGATCCAGTTCCTTCAAAGCCAGGAGATCTGACACTCCTTTTCTTATCTGTTAGCCAGGGCTCCCTGATTAGTTCAGGCTAACAGTCCCGATCAGGGACCTCATATTCTATGAGGACCCTCCCCAGGCTGACCTTATGACAATCACTACAATTTCCAAGTAAAAGGAATAAAGAGAAAGAAAACAAACTTTGATGGTCAACTTGCAATTAATCTCAATGCAGACAGAAAGACCTTGTTTAAATATATAAGAAAAGAGAAAGGCCAAACTGAACATAGGTCCTTAGAAAATGAGGCTGCAGAAATAATAACAGGGAGGCAAGAATTCGGAGAGGAGTTTAATAAATACTTTACATTAGTCTTCACAGTAATAGCATTCCAAACATGCTGAAAAACCAAGGGGCAAAATGTGGGATGGCATATGGGGAGAGGAAATACATACAATAACTATCACTTGATAAAATGCACTTTGGAAATTAAAGGATTGAAGGGCTGATGGGTTTCCTGGATATATTCTAGTATATTAAAGAAAGTAGTTACAGAGATAATATATTAGGATAGAGAATAGTAATATATTAGTGGGCAGGAAAGTGTATAAGCTAATGAAAAAAAAAGCAGGAAGTTGGGATAAGAGGCACATTTTCAGGATGGCAACCTGTAAATGGTAGAGTGCCACAAAAATTGATCCTGAGGCGAGAATTATTTCCAACATATGTTATCGACTTGGATGTGGAAAGATAATATAGTATAGTCAAATTTGCAGATGACAAACTTTCCATGTATTTTTGGATGGAAAGGCAAGTCATGCAGGTGACAGAAAGAGTCTGCAGAGGACTGTAGGAGTCAAGCAAGCAAGAAAAACATGCCAGATGAAATATAATGCAGAAAGGTTTGTAGTTATACACTTTGGCAGGAGGAATAAAGGAGATGAATATTATTTAAATGGGGAAAGATTGCAGAAAGCTAAAGCCTAGGGTGATTTGGGATTCCTTGTTCATGAATTACAAAATGCTTGCATCCAAGTTCACAAAGTGATAGAGAAGATAAATGAATTGTTGGCCTTTAAATCAAAAGAAAATGTAATAAAGAGAGTAGGGAGATTTTGCTGAAATAAGGCATTTGTCTAATCACAGCTAGCATATTGGGAACAGTGTTTGCTCCTTAAGATCCATTCTGTTAGAGGCAGTCCAGGAAAGATTCATGAGGTTAATCCCACATATGTGTGGACATGTACTCATTAGAATTTGGAAGAATGAAAGGAGACCTCATTGATTCTCAGGTGACTTGAAAGATTGGAGAGGTTATTGCCCCTCGTTGGAGAGTCTAGGACTAGAGGGCACAATCATAGAGGAAAGGGTTGCCCAGGTAGAACAGAGATGAGGAAGAACTTATTCTCTCAGACATTAAAGTTTCTGTAGATTTTTTGTACAGCAGGTGGTTGTTAAGTCTGAGTTGATGCGTGTATTCAAGGCTGAGATAGAGAGATTTTTAATCAGTCAGAGAATCATAGGATCTGGGATAAAGGCAGGAATGTAGACAAGAGGATTCTCATATCAGCCTTGATCTTAGTTAATGGCAAAGCAGACACAATGGGCTGAATAGATGGAAATGTGTTACTGGAAAAGCGCAGCAGGTCAGGCAGCATCTAGGGAACAGGAGAATCGACGTTTTGGGCATTAGCCCTTCTTCAGGAATGGGCTGAATGGCCTACTTCTACTCCTGTGATTTATAGCCTGAAATAACCTGTAAATTTGGAAATGATAGAACCTGGTCAACTTGTTGTGTACACCTGAGCATACAACTCCAGTGTGAACATGTTCACATCAAAGTTGTACTTTATAATAGGTTTTCTTTCCCCTTTGGGCATAATGTATATGTTGATGTCAATGTCATAGGTCTGCCATGTCATTGAGGGCTGCCAGTGTTGGTTGGGAGCATTAATGGAGATTCAATTAGATGACATTATGACCATGTGACTGCTAAGCATGTGACATCTGATCTCATTCAATATGACTTATACAAATGCCAATTGTCATTACGTTATAGTGGTTGGGTCTCCTGTAGCTAAATAATTCTTTCCTGTGGTTTTGCAATGGCAGCAGTTGTGAGACTAAAATACAGTGAAGCTGAGGGAAGGGAAGAAGAGAATTTGAGAAAAAGGTAATGAGTTACCATGATGCAATCAGGCTCCCTAGTCAATGCCATTTTTAATGGGTCGAATCTCTTTCCCCAACATGTTGCCCTATGGTTTGACCTCACGTGCTATGTGGAGGTGACCAAAGGCTATGTATCACTCCATAACACTATGACTTTAAAAAGGAGCAGAGGATAACTAAACAGGTGGTATGGTGGCTTAGTGGTTAGCACAGTTGCCTCACAGCATCAGGGACCCAGGTTTGATTCTAGCCTCGGGCGACGTGTGGAATTTACATGTTCTCCCTCTGTCTGTGTGGGTTTCCTCTGGGTGCTCTGGTTTCTTCCCATAGTCCGAAGATGTGCAGTTCAGGTGAATTGGCCATGCTAAATCTCCCATAGTGTTAGGTGCATTAGTCAGAGGGAAATGGGTCTGGGTGGGTTACTCTTCGGAGGCGAGTTGTGGACTTGTTGGGCCAAAGGGACTGTTTCCACGCTGTCGGGGAATCTAAACAAGCAATAAAAAGGAAAGAAGATTAAATATAAGAGTAAGCTAGCTAGCAATATGAAAAAAATTGGAAAAGTTTTGTTTTAGATATCTAGAAAGTAAGAGAGAGGCAAGAGTGGATATTAAATCATTGGAAAATGAAGCTGGAGAAGTATTAATGAGGACTAAAGAAATGGATGAACTGAAAAAGATACTTTGGTGGAAAACACTAACAACACACCAGAACTTCTGGTGAGCGTAGTGACTATTGCTCAGGAGAAGGTGGTGAGGAAGTTGAAAGCGCTGAAGGTGGATAAATCACCTGGACTAGATGGACTACACCCCAGAGTTCTGGAGGAGATAGCTGAGGAGATTATGAAAGTATTAGTGGTGATCTTTCAGGAATCATTGGAGTCAGGGAGGGACCAAGAGGAATGGAAAATGGCTAATGTAACATGCCAGTTTAAGAAAAGCATGAGGCAGAAAAAAGAAACTATAGACTGGTTAACTTGACCTTAGTCATTGTTCAGATTTTGGAGTCTATTATTAAGAATGAGATTGCGGAGTACTTGGAAGTGCCTGATAAAATAGATCTGAGTCAGTATGGCTTCATCAAGGAGAGGCCAAATCTGTTAGAATTCTTTCAGGAGGTAACAAACAAGTTTGATAAATGAGAATCAGTGGACGTGATCTATTTGGATTTCTAGAAAGCCTTTGACAAGTTGCCACACAGGAGGCTGCTAAATAAGATAAGAGTCCATGGTGTTAGGAGCAACGTATTTGGTATGCATCGAGGGTTGGCTGACTGGCAGAAGGCAGAGAGTGGGGATAAAAGAGTCTTTTTCAGGTTGGCAGCCAGTAACTAACAAAGTTCCTCAGGAATCAGTATTCGGAACAGAACTATCCACGTCACGCATTAACAATCTGGACAAAGGAACCGAGAGTTATGTTGCTCAGTTTGCAGATGATACAAAGATAGATGGAGGGAACATGTTGAGGAAGCGGGGAGACTGCAGAAGGACTTGAACAGGCTGGGAGATTGAATGAAGAGGTTGCAGATTGAATACAATGTGAGAAAGTGTAAAGGTCTGCACTTTGGCAGGAAAAATAGAGACATATGTATTTTCTAAATTGGAAAAGGCTTCAAAAATCTGAAGCACAAGGGAATTAGGAGTTCAAGTTCTGGATTTTCATAAGGTTAACATGCAGGATGGAATTCTGGGGGTGAGGAGTTTGTCATTTGAGGAGCGGTTGAGGACTCTGGGTCTGTACTCAGTGGAATTTGGAAGCTTGAAAGGGGGATCTGATTGAAACTTACAGAGGCTTAGGTAGAATGGATGTCGAGATGTTTCCGCTCCAAGGAGAGACGAGGACCCAAGGGCAAAGACTCAGAGTGAAGGGATGCTCTGTAGAACTGAGATAAGGAAGAATTTCTTAAGCCAGTGTGTGACGAGTCTGTGGAACTCCTTGCCACAGAGGGCTGTGGAGGCCAAGCCATTAAGTGTATTTAAAACAGAGATAAAGAGGTTCTTGTTTAGTTCAGGGATTGAAGGTTGTAGAAAGAAGGCATGAGAATGAGATTGAGAAACATATGATCCATGATTGACTGCATAGGAGACTCAATGAGCTAAATGGTCTAGTTCTGCTTCTATATCTTAGGATCTTTTAGTTCTGCTTGCACTTTTCTCCTACTATTGCTGCAGCATCTCTTCCTCCTGCTTTTGTTTGCCTGGAATTGATTTGATTTTGATTTTATTATCATGTGTATTTTACAGTAAGAACACAGCAAAATGCAGAGTAAAAGCTTTCATTTGTTGCCTCAACGGTGCCATTTTGAAATTTTTTTTAAAAAGGACTAAGGATAAAAGAAAGTTATAACTTGAAGAGTGTCCATCAGTCCTGAGCCAGCTCATCGCTATCAATGACCGTCACCACCACCACCGTCCCTCCGTCACCACTTCACCACCATCTACACAAGACTCAACCAACATCAAAGGCACTGGTCCTCAGGTGCCATCTTGGCCAGTGGGCCAATACTTTTCTACCACAGTCTGGGCCGGACCAACCAACATCAAAGTTACTTCTCTCGCCACTGGGCCCACTTCATCCAACGTTGTTGTAATATCCTTCCAACATTGCTTTGCCACCTCCAGCACCAGACGCCATCTTTTGCTGCTTGGCCTACCTCACCAACGTCACCTCTGCTGATGCAGTAGCCACTGATCCCAGGTCCTGTGTTTGCCCTGGAAAGGTAAGTAGGGGCTCACTCTCCTGCACGCTAGACCCGGTCAATGTCCGTGCCCTGAGACTCAGTCGAGACCGCTTGAGGTCCGTGCTGTGGGTCTGCTTATTGCCCGCATGCTGGGCACATGCTGCCTCTGATGCCCACTAAGCTCAGGATAAGGTAAGTAAGTAAACAATGGAAAAGAAAGAGGAAGAAAAATGTTTGAAGTGGACGAGCTCCGGCACAGGAGCCCTACTCCCCTGCCATCTTGGTCCAGAATTGTCAGTAAGATGTTTGAAAGTAGATTAAAATATAATGTTAGAAGTGCCTTAAGAATTTATAACATTCTGTAAGGAGTAATAACATGTAGGAGTACCATATGATTGTAAGAAAACTTTTCACCAAAGGGCAGCTGCTGATCTTCTCATATAAGCTGAATTTTGTAATAACTCCACAGGGGCCGGTATGCTATCTTCAGGTTATCCTTTATTTACACATACATAATATTTGCCACTGGTCTGGCGTCCTCAGAGCCAGCTCTCAAAGTGAATAGAACCCTGAGACTCCTGCTAGTATCTGCCAGCCAGGGCTCCCTAATTGAGGCTGGTAACCTGGTCCATCAGGGAACTCATATTCTGTGAGGTCCACCTGACCTCATTACAATCATTACAGAAATGAGCACCTAAATGTGACTTTGTGGGCAGATTGAGGACGTGGCTCTAACAATATGAGCACATGGAAAATTAGCGTTGAGCATTTCAAAATAAAAACAGAAAATACTGGAAAGCAGATCTGGCAACATGTGTGCTGAGCGAAGCATCGAGCCAGCTATTCTAATGGCCAGATTGTTGTTGAAGCAGCACAGGTTGATGTTGTTCACAATAAACATGCACTAAGTTACATGCAGAATACTCTATGGTATTTGCCCGGGAAGTTGAAGACTTCAATGGACAATCCCAGTTCCTGGAACCCTCCAAAAGGCCCCTCAGAATCCTAGCAGCACACAAACCCACCAACACTCTCAAACAAAAACTAACAAACTTAAAAGACCCAGTACAACCTATGGACAAAACCAACGTCATCTACAAAGTTCCATGCAAGGACTGCTACCAACACTACGAAGGACAAACAGGAAGAAAGTTAGCCACCAGGATACACGAACACCAGCTAGCCACAAAAAGACACGACCCTCTCTCCCTCGTAGCCCTACACACAGATGAAAAAAAAAACACTATTTCAAGTGGGACAACACATCTATCCTGGGACAGGCTAAGCAAAGACATGCCAGAGAATTCCTAGAGGCCTGGCACTCCAACCACAACTCCATAAACAAAGACATAGATCGAGATGCCATCTATCAACACCTCAGAAAACGCACAGGAAATGACATCACGACAAACCCCAGGAACCCCATCCAGGACAAACATATAAATAGAAAGCAAGAGACAACAGCTTCGCTTCACTTGGAGGTCGCCACTGATGATGTTATCTAGCCAGGTAATGAAACGTCTGGGTATCAAACCTACAGCTCAGCGAGCAAACCTACAGCCTAAAGAATCCAATAATTTTGAAAAATTCAGGGAGGTTCCACTTCAGGTAATAGTTATGCAGGAAAGGTTAGAAGATGGGAAATGTGGTCTCCTTGTGAGATCGCTGTTAAACAAATCCCCAGATTATCACTCACCACCTTCAATACTGCCCCTTCCCCCCATAACCCAGCTGCACCTTCTCTGTCCTCTTGTACCTCCTAGACCCCTGAAAATCAATGCCCAATCCTAATATGGTTTCACCTCTCTCTGTTCCCACTCCCACCTCAAGTCAGGACCTCATACCTCCCCCAGTGCTTGCTGGACCTGTAACCATTTCTGAACACAACACACCCTCTCCCTGCCAGACCCAACACGCCCCTCAATGCTGGACCTAAAATATTGAAAGTTACAGCATATGCTGCACAGATTTAGAGATCTGCTTGTCTGAATAGATTAACAACTTATTTGATGGGAAGAGCAAATTCTGTGCGTTGTTATAATTTTTGTTTGATTGTATCTTGTTGCTTTACTGCTGAGGGGTATAAAAATCTTGAGTTCACTCATTTATAGTGGGTCTCATGTTTAGGGAAACATTATTTTAATGAATAATAAGTGTTTCATACAATGGTGAGTGGAAGTGGTACTGATAGGAAAATCCATGTCACGTATGGTCTTGAAAAGTAATATATTAGTGTCTTGTTTCACAACTGGTTGACATTTATGCCGATAAAGTCATACATCTGTGATTCTTCCACCATTGTGAAGGGATAATGAAGTCCTGTGGGAATTATGAATGATTTGAATACATTTAAAAGTAGATTAGGACTATAATGCAGACTACATCTGCAGCAGATTAATGCAGTCATATGCAGTGCTAACAAAACTGCAGAATGAAAGCCAATTTTCTGAGTCACTGTTTTAAGGGGACATAAACATTGAAGCTCCTCTGTGGAAGTAATTTAGTGTGTTGTGATGTTGCTTGCACTGCAAGAATCCATATAAAATATAAAGCTTAATTATTCTCTGATATTTAAGTTGAGTGTAAATTACGAAGGATTTTTGCTCCACTGAATGTCTTCAGTAAATTTCAAAAGACTGTAGTCCAAAAACTAAAACGACCTAGTTTGCATTTATGGTACAATTTCTAGTTGTGTATTCTAAGCAGCTGGGAATTATTTCTCTCCCTCTGTTCACCTGAAGTGGGCATGGTACAATAAACAGTGACCATTAATCAGATCTTCACTAACTGACCATTTCTCACCAGCAAGCCTGAACTGAATTAATGTGGCTAAAGCATGCACATGTCCTAGATGAGGCTGATGATCTCATGTCCTAGATGATCTCAAATAGATAATTTCCAACTGAAGCCACTGGATATGATAAACAGCAGGAGCCTTCAAAAATTTTTCTTTTCTTTTTCTCAGCTGTTTTCTTTTTGGATATTGAGGCCAATTATATGACTTGTTCATCATCAAAATGAACGTCAAATGTTTAGCTCAGATAGTGGCTCACCTGGAATCAGCCTGAACTGCTGAACCATGCAGAAAATATTTTGGTCTTGATTGATGTATTCCATGCTGTTGGTTACAATGGTATAAGTTTTGGAATTTTTTGATTAGATTTCCCAACAATGTGGAAACAGGCCCTTCGGCCCAGCAAGTCCACACCGACCCTCCAAAGAGTAAACCACCCAGACCCATTCACTAACCTGCACATCTTTGGATTGTGGGGGGAAACCGAAGCACCCAGAGGAAACACACGCAGACACGGGGAAAATGTGCAAACACCACACAGACTGTCGCCTGAGGCTGGAATCAAAGCTGGGACCCTGGTGCTATGAGGCAGCAGAGCTAACCACTGAGCCACTGTGCCGCTCAACCACTCTGCTTTTCTCCTCTTTTCAGATGCACTTTCAGATGGCACGGTGGCTCAGTGATTAGCACTGCTGCCTCACAACGCCAGGGACCCGGGTCTGATTCTACCCTTGGGCGACTGTCTCTGTGGAGTTTGCACATTCCCCCTATGTCTGCCTGGGTTTCCTCCGGTGCTCAGTTTCCTCCAAAGATGTGCAAGTTAGGTGGATTGCCCATGCTAATTTGCCCATAATGTCGAGGGATATGCAGGCTAGGTGGATTAGCCATGGGAAAGGCAGGATTACATGGATAGGGTAGGGGGTTGGCTTTGGGTTGGATGCTCTTTGGAAGGTCAATGTGCAGTTGATGGGACAAATGGCTTGCTTCCACACAATAGGGATTCTTGAGACCTATGCCTTTGATCAAGCTTTGGCAATTTCTCCTTATATATCCTCATATGGTGTAATGTCAAATGTTATTCCTATGAAGGGTCTTGAATTGTTTCAATAAGTTGAAAATAATGTAAAGATGACATTTGTTGTTATTAAAACGAGTCATTGATATAGGAACAGAGCTGGAAATTCAGTCCTCAAGTTTTCCATCCTCAATTATATTGCTTCCAATAGTATCTCTGTTTCAATTCATATGTTTGTTCCATTTCTCTTCATTCTCATTTTTAATCAAAATCTTCTGATCTTAATCTTTAAAATCTTTAACAGCTACATCATCCACTGCCTTCAGGAGATAGTGTTTCAGATTTTCCATTGCCCTTTGGATGATAAAATAGTTCTTGATTTAATTACTAAATGTGTGCATTCTAATGTTAATATCATAATTAATTGAGGAAACAGTTTCTCTAATATTTTAAACATCTCAGTTAGATTGTTCTTCAAATGAACCCAAATCAAGCGTTTACACCCTGCAATTTAAATTTAACATCTTGGATTGTTATTGGATTGCAGGAGAATTCTAGTTGATTGGAAAGTTGCTAATGTGAAGTGTTTGTTAAAAAAGGGATGGAGTCAGAAGGCAAGAATCTATAGGCCAGGAAACCTAATATCTGTTGTTGAGAAAATGCTCAAGTTCATTCTTAAGGAAGCAATAGCTTTCGTAAGGCTTGACACAATCAGAGTCACAGAGTCACAGAATTGTTACAGCACAGAAGGAGGTTATTCATGTCTGCAATGATTTCAACATGGAGTCAGCATGGTTTTGTATAAAGGAAATCATGGTTGACAAATTTGCTAGAATTCTTTGAAAATATAACAAGCAGAAAAGGGAACTGGTGGATGTTGTGTATTTGACTTTCCAGAAGGCATTCAATAAATTGCAACATAAAAGGGGCTCACAGTGGCAATGCATTTAGCATGGATTGAGAATCAAGATGTTTGCATTGGCATCCAGTGTAGTACTTACCATTCTATGGGACAGGGCTGATATTGCAGACTCATTGATGCTGTCTTTGACATATTGTGAGGGGAATTATCTGAGATCACTTCTGGCAGGAATATTTGGAATGTTATAGCTGAAATCAAAGCCCTGCAAGGACTCCGCTAGCCAACACCCTGAGATGGACCCACATGAGGACACTGCGAACACCACCCTTCGGTCTCTTTATTTTCTAACCTTGACCAACTGTTCCAGCCAAGTCCTTCCCTTTTCACTCCTCCATATCCCTGACTGCACTCCACACATCCCACTCTCACCACTGACTTGCCCTTGCCAGCCGTGAGCCTCCTGCAAAGATGCTACTCACTTGGTCTAATCTCTTCTACCCATCAGTTCAACAAGAAAAACCACTGACCTCAGACACAACTGCACAAAGCCGACTGCTGCCATGGTGGCTCAGTGGTTAGCACTGCTGTCTCACAGTGCCAGTGACCCGGGTTCAATTCCAGCCTTAGGCAACTGTCTCTGTGGAGTTTGTACATTCTCCCTGTGTCTGCATGGGTTTCCTCTGGGTGCTCCAGTTTCCTCCCACAATCCAAAGATTTGCAGGTTAGGGGCATTGCCCATCGTAGTTAGGGCTGTGTAGGTTTGGTGCATTAGTTCGGAATAAATGTAGGGGAATGGGTCTGGGTGGGTACTTTTCTGAGGATTGGTGTTGACTTGTTATACCGAAGGTCCTGTTTCCACACTGTAGAGATTCTATGATTCTAAACATGAACCAGGTACAACAAGATTCTTGTGCGCTGCTGACATTGAATGCAATTACAAAATGTATATTATTGTCATGACTGCCTGAGGCAATGCAGTGGAAATCAAGCCTCACTGTTCACAGAGTTGCCACAAAGGCTGAAGATTTTTTTATAAATGCAAAATTTCATGATTTACCTGTATTCTAGACCCAGGTTGACAGAAAGCATGGACTAGGTTTCTGTACTAAAGAAGAATTACTCTTTATTGCAAGCAATTCAAATCTAACTACAGTAAACAGTTATAAACCACTAGTACATAAAACTGCAAAGTAAAATTCAAATCCCCTTATAAACTACCCCTCACATTCACAACCACCCCCCGACGCGCTCAAACACACACGCGTGTGTGCGCACACACACACACATAAACAAAAGAACATGGATGTCGGAAATTTGGGAACTCAGTTTGATTGTCTTTGTTGACAAAATTTATTGAATTGTTTCTTGCTGATCAGAGGGTTTCTTCTTGGTCTTCCTGTTCCAAGTGCTTCCCCGAGTTTGCAAAAGGCACAAGGTGGCTGGTTAACTTATGTGACTTACTCATTAACATTCACAGCTTATAGCAACAGTTAAAAGAAAAATAAATTAGTTTTCGCCACAGAGAACAGAAAGATGGCCCATTAGATGATGGGGATATGTTAATTTTGTTTTAAATTATGCTATAGAGTCAAAGAGTCACAGAGATGTACAGCATGGAAACACACCCTTCGGTCCAGCCCGTCCATGCCGACCAGATGTCCCAACCCAATCTAGTCCCACCTGCCAGCACCTGGCCCATATCCCTCCAAACTCTTCCTTTTCATATACCCATCCAAATGCCTCTTAAATGTTGCAATTGTACTAGCCTCCACCACTTCCTCTGGCAACTCATTCCATACACGTTCCACCCTCTGTGAAAAAGTTGCCCCTTAGGTCTCTTTTATATCTTTCCCCTCTCACCCTAAACCTTTGCCCTCTCATTCTGGACTCCCCAACCCCAGAGAAAAGATTTTGTCTATTTATCCTATCTATGCCTCTCATAATTTTGTAAACCTCTATAAAGTCACCTCTCAGCCTCCAACGGTCCAGGGAAAACAGCCCCAGCCTGTTCAGCCTCTCCCTGAAGCTCACATCCTCCAAGCCTGGCAACATCCTTGTAAATCTTTTCTGAACCCTTTCAAGTTTCACAACATCTTTCCGATAGGAAGGAGACCAGAATTGCACGCAATATTCCAACAGTAGCCTAACCAATGTCCTGTGCAGCCGCAACATGAGCTCCCAACTCCTGTACTCAATACTCTGACAAATAAAGGAAAGCATACCAAACACCTTATTCACTATCCTATCTATCTGAGAGTCCACTTTCAAGGAGCTATGAACCTGCACTCCAAGGTCTCTTTGTTTAGCAACATTCCCTAGGACCTTGCTATTAACTGTATAAGTCCTGCTAAGATTTGCTTTTCCAAAATGCAGCACCTCGCATTTATCTGAATTACACTCCATCTGCTACTTCTCAGTTCTTGATCCCAAGCTCTTCAGTTTCCTGAGAATGAACCATATGGTTGTTAGCATGCAAAAAGGCATTTGTCATTGATAACTCGTCACCAGTCCATTGACCAATCAACTTCTTTTTGCCAACTAAAGCTAATCTGTAAAATAAAAGCCCTCATCTTCAATTCATCAGCAATTCTAACACCAATGACTGCTTATTTAAACAATGAGGTCACCTAGGATTGCGGTGTCTGAGGCTGAGTCAGAGAAATTGGTGCGAAAACCCTCCAGGAGAGGCTACAAGAAAAAGAACTGGTCTATGTCCCCAGACTCAGAGGGAGAGGGATGTAAATATTGTAACTTGATCAGCCAGGTGGACCTCGTAGAATATAAGTTCCCTGATTGGGGCTGTTAATCTGGTCCAATCAGGGAGCTCTGGCTGATAGATATTATCAGAAGTGTCAGAGGTTTCGTTCACCCTGAGAGCTGGCTCTGTGGAAGCTGGAACAGTGTAGAATACAATGTGCATGTATATAAAGAATGCCTTGGTGATGGGATATCAGCCTCAGTGGAGTTATTTCAAAGATTCAAAGAGTCATGAATTTGTGGAATTCCCAAAACCAGAGATGCTGTGACACTGAATATATTTAAGGAGGAGATAAATGTATTTTAATTCATAATAGGTTGACCAATTATGGAGAAAACAGACAGGAAAGTGGAGTCAAGGCTGAGATGAGGTTAGCCGTGTTTGAATTAATGGCAGAGAAGACTCAGAAACTGAATTGCCTATTCTTGCTCCTAAATTCTTCTGTTCTTACCTTGTTATGAATGTTAGATTATTTGCTTTTCAAAATATATAGCAATTCTCAAAACATTGGTTTTAAAGCAACATATTTTCTTCTTATTTCAGTCCACAGTTGTAAAAAGCATGAAAAGAAAAGACAAAAGAAATATTGGAAATTTATTACTGATAGGAATTTGCCATAGGATTCCATGAGGTCCATCACTTCCACATGTGCCACTGAGCTAATCTCTAAATTGAAATACAGTCACGGAAGTGAAATGTCAACTCCCACTTAATTAAGTCACATCCTCCACCCGGCCATAATTCTAACTCCTGCAAGCCGCATGAATTAACTCCAGATGAGTGTTGTGTCTAGCCTGGTTGCCAATTTACAAAAAGGGCAGAGAGGCTTGTGAGGGGAGAGAATGTACTTAAAAGGACAACACAAGGAATGTGAGGTTACACCTATCAGAAAATAATGAACCGGGTGGCTCTCTTGCCTAAGGGCCAGCCTCAGGATTTTATGATTTTAGAAGATTTTCACATCGTAGACGAAGATAATCTTTTTTTACTTTGCAGTTAAGGGGAAAACTAGAGGCCATCAGCATAAGGTAATCCAAGAAATTTAGTGGGAAATCTCAAAGAAAACATCTTTCTCCAAAGAATAGTGGAGTTACTATCAAAGCCATTTTTCAGATCAGGAAAAAGGGAGTAAAAAGTTATGTTGATACAGTGAAAGGAGAAAATATGAGAAGCTTTCTCTACAGCAATTGGCATGGACTGGTTGTGATGAAATGTCTGGTTCTGTCTTGTTATCGTGAATGCAGTCATTCTGTTGAATTTGTACTATACCTATTTCAAGACCAACAGATCTTTTACGAAATCAAAGGAAAATTTTGAAGTTCTGAAAATATAAAGTGAATGTTGAAATCATCCTGCAGGTCAAAAACATCTGTAGAGAGAGACATTTTCAGGTTGTTGACCTTTCATTAGAACTGTTGTGGATGAAGACCTTTTAAGCAAGAAAAAGGATAAAAGAAACATTGCTGCTTGATAAAATGGAAATAAAAACATATAAATAAAACAAGTTAAGTAAGAGAAACACAGGAAGAATATGACATGTGTAGGACAAAGGACACAGAGAAAAGGAGAATAAAACAATTTCCTAGTTCCTTGATTTTCCCCATTATTTGTTTTGGCAGAGACTTGGAAAATTTATTTCCCAAATTGACAACTACAGTTATCTCTCGCTCTTCTATGCCTCAAACTGTTTACTGCTATGCCCCTAATGTACCTCAAATTGTTTGCTCCAAGAATCCTGGTATCTCCAATTTAATCTAATTATCGGGCTGAACACAAATAATCATACAATTAGTATCCTGTGAAATGTCGATTGGGACCTGCAGTTTTATAAACTGTAGATACAAATAAGAAATTGGCACGGCTTAACACCACATCCTATTTGGTTACTCTCTTCAAATGATCAGTCCAAGTAGCACCGACCTAAATTATTAAATAAAGCCTATATTTCACATAGTCGGCTGTAGGCTGCTGAAGTAAAATTCAGCCGTTTGAAAGTATTTAATGTTGTGGTCATTTAGAATAGATAATTGAGGGAATATTTTTCTTACATGAGGGTGGTTTAGGGTCACTGTGTATTGCTGACTGTGTTGATGAAGTGTATTAAAATTCCACACATGATCTAATCAGAAGCCACACCAACCATTTTGTTTTGTTTGAGAACGTAACTAAAATTCATTGTGCTTCAGACTGTTGTAAAAGTTCCTATTCCAAGCAACAATTGAACACAAAGAATCCTCTGTGATATCTGATTCTGAGCATAATTGGTTTCTTCAATTCTTTCTTCCATTGAATTTCTTAGGAAGGGAAGAACTTTTATTTCTAAACCACATCTCACAATCTCAGGATATTTCCAAGTGTTTCTCAGCCAGTTAATTATTTTGAAATACGGTAATAATTATTTTGTCAGAAAACATGGCAAACAAATTGTGTGCATATAACATTTCTGCAAGTTCTGAGAAGAGCATCCTTGAATAATTTACATTTGACTGCAAAGTAAATGGGGCTTGTGTTTTAACATCCTGTTCAAAAGGCAATTGAGACATTTTAGCAGTTTCAGGGCTCCACAAGCTTCTGAATTAGAGATGAGAGCACGTCTTGGGCAAGGATGTTGAAGCAGGAAGAATGTCTGCACAATATGGTGAGCAGGAGGATTAGGAGTTTTTTGAGGGGAGTGGTCTGATTAAATTGTCGATACTCCAAATGTCAACTTCACCCAGTTTGAGATTAAAAATCGATCAATTATGAAGCTTATCACTGAAATGAAATTTCAACATTTTCCAGAACATCATATCCATTTGAACCATAGAAATAAGTTGTTGGTGTTACGTCAGTTGCTTCAAGATTTTGCTATTTTCTGGATTTGTCTGTTTGCACATACAAATTAAGGCTTAGGACATTTGTCCCTTATACTTGAATACCCGACTGATGTGTTCCAACAAGGTTCAGTTGGTTAAAGTGTTAGAATTAGCAGTGCTAGTGAAACGAGACTTCAAACAAGGAGTAGGACAAGATGTTGCTCGACTGAAGGCTGTTATGGATTTTAGACTGCTTTTATAACTTTATGATCTTCTATGTCTATGCAAGCCTGTTATTACAAACAGTAATTTTATTTTGACACATTTTAATAGATGTATTAATGTCTGTAAAAAGCATCATTGTTAATAGGTTATTACTTTTGAAGAGAATTAGTTTGCCCCCAGCAATGTCAGTTTCAGGCTTACTTTGTATTCAGTTCAACTGCATTTCCCCAAGTCGACAACAGCTCTCATCACCACGAGACATTCACAGCAAATTGGAATTTGTGCATGCAGAGCAAAAACGCAAGCATACATTGCAAATGTTATGTTGTTCACTATTAGTTGATTGCAGCACAGCCTCTGTTTTGGGGACTCAATATTTCAAGCTGAGACTTTAAGGAGACTGCAAGATCAGATGTCTGAATCCCAAAATGTCCATCAGCAAAACTATATTTCCATAATAGTAAAAAAAAGTCCCACAGCTACAATTCATCACATCAATATTTTATAGAATGCACATGAAAGTTTTGGGAATCAAATTATCTTCAGTTGCCTGCCTAATCAAAGCTGCTCTTTCCAATTGATTTTTGGGAGTCTTAGATAATGAAGCATGATACATCAATTCCCAGCCAGGAAGGATAGGTTTCAATGTTATTTTGTACTTTGAAAGCAAATTCAGTGAAAATGCATTAAAAATATACTCTGCCCAATTTATGATCTCATCTAATCATTCCATTGAATTATTTCGTAATTACTTGTAACCAGCCATTTCTTTTTATTTAAGTTTAAACTATTTAAGTGAAGATAAATAGAACACAACACTGATAGTTTGAAAATACCAAGAAATTATTTTCCTGTGTGTTTTTTTCAGGAATACAGAACACACATGCAGAGCATTTGTTTATGAGTTGTACAGTTGCAGAATGGTGGTTATCAAAAAGATTGAAAAAAGAAATCAGCGATAGATTTTCAAAAATTCATTGAAATTGTCATCCTGTTTCAGAGCTTTGTGCTATTTGAATTTGCTTGTCTGATTTGTTTTAAGCACTGAGTTATTTTGTATAAACATTACAGACAGGTTTTGGGAGCATTAGACAGAATAGGACTGGGCACCATACAGAGCAAACTGATGGAATGGTAAAAGGAGGAGGTTGCATTAATTTTCAAATCCTCTCAGGACACAGGAGAGATGCCAGAGAACTAGAAGGCATCTAATGTGGAATTATTATTCAAGAAGGGTGGTGAAGATACTGCAGGTTTGCTGTTGGGTCCTTTGTTGTTAATAGTGTGCATTTGCAAGATGTCGTGAAACTTGAATGGGTTCAGAAAAGATTTACAAGGATGTTGCCAGGGTTGGAGGATCTGAGCTAAAGGGAGAGGCTGAAGAGGCTGGGGCTGTTTTCCCTGGACCGTCGGAGGCTGAGGGGTGACCTTATAGAGGTTTACAAAATTATGAGGGGCATGGATAGGATAAATAGGCAAAGTCTTTTCCCTGGGGTTGGGGAGTCCAGAACTAGAGGGCATAGGTTTAGGGTGAGAGGGGAAAGATATAAAAGAGACCTAAGGGGCAACTTTTTCAAACAGAGGGTGGTACATGTATGGAATAAGTTGCCAGAGGATGTGGTGGAGGCTGGTACAATTGCAACATTTAAGAGGCATTTGGATGGGTATATGAAAAGGAAGGGTTTGGAGGGATATGGGCCGGGTGCTGGCAGGTGGGACTAAATTGGGTTGGGATATCTGGTCGGCATGGATGGGTTGGACCGAAGGGTCTGTTTCCATGCTGTACGTCTCTCTGACTCTATCTGAATGTATAGGGCATGACGAGTTACTTTCCAAATGACACAAAAATTGTTGATTTGGTAAATAGCAAGAAGGAAAACCTTAGACTGTAGAACAATATAGATAGGCTGCGCAGATGGGCAGAACAGTCATTGAGTCATAGAGTTGCACAGCACGGAAACAGACACTTCCATCAAACTCATCCATGCTGACCAGTTATGCTGAACTGATCTAGTCCTATTTGCCAATATTTGCCCCATACCTCTCGAAACACTTCCTTTTCATGGATCCATCCAGATGGCTTTCAAATGTTGTAATCGTACCCACGTCTACCACTTCCTCTGGCCACTCCCCACCCACTGCATGAAAACATTGCCCCCGAGGTCCTTTTCAAATCTTTCCCCTTCGCCTTTTACCTAGACCCTCGAGTTTGAGACTCCTCCAGCCGAGGAAAAAGACCTTGACTATCCACTCTAGCCATACCCCTCATGATTTTATAAACCTCCATAAGGTCATTCCTCAGCCTCCGATGCACCAGGGAAAATAGTTCCAGCCTATTCTGCCTCTCCCTATCGCTCAAATCCTCCAACACAACAATGTTCATGTAAACATGAGGAGATAGATCCCGAATCTCAGTCAGCTGGAAGGGGAAATTGAACCTCAGCTGTTTACACATTTTATTTGATTTACTCATGGGATGTGAGTATTGCTGGCTGGGCCAGCATTTATTGTCCATTGCTAGTTGTATTGTAAAGGTAGTAGTCAGCTGTCTTCTTCAACTGTTGCAGTCCATTTGTTGCCAGTCGACTCACAGCACTGTTAGGGAGGGAGTCCCAGGATTTTAACCCAGTGACACTGAAGGAACAGTGATATCTTTCCAAATACTGAACCACATGCAAGCCATTGAGCCAGCTTAGCGAACCAACCAGACTTTATAATATGTATAAAATATAGACTTTAGTAATGCTTTGTATTTTTTTTCTGTTGGCAATTCCAAAGTGTTTTACCTGCCTTCCAAAACAAGTTCACATGTAAATGATTTGTTTAAGGGAGAGATTAAATTCCCTCCAGTGTGGAAACAGGCCCTTCGGCCCAACAAGTCCACACCGACCCTCCAAAGAGTAACCCACTCAGACCCATTTCCCTCTGACTATTACGGGCAATTTAATGTGAGGCACATGAGTCAGAGGGTAATGGGTCTGGGTGGGTTACTCTTTGGAGGGTCAGTGTGGACTTGTTGGGCCGAAGGGCCTGTTTCCACACTGGAGGGAATCTAATCTCTCCCTTAAACAAACTCATTTACACATGAACTTGTTTTGGAAGGCAGGTAAAACACTTTGGAATTGCCAACAGAAAAAAAAAGCATTACTAAAGTCTATATTTTATATATGATATAAAATTGGGCCCTTGAAGACAGAAACAGGGGAATATATTACGGGGAACAAAGAAATGGCAGAAGAGTTGATTTGGTATTTCAGATCTGTGTTCACTGGGGAAGACACAAGCAATCTCCCTGAGGTAACAGTGGCTTAAGGACCTGAACTGAAGGGAATTTATATTTGCCAGGAATTGGTGTTGGAGAGACTGTTAGGTCTGAAGGCTGATAAGTCCCTGGGGCCTGATGGTCTACATCCTAGGGTACTGAAGGAGGTGAGTCTAGAAATCATGGATGCATTGGTGATTATTTTCCAGAGTTTGATAGATTCAGGATCAGTTCCTGCAGATTGGAGGGTGGCTAATTTTGTACAACTTTTTAAGAAAGGAGCGAGAGAGAAAGCAGGAAATTATAGACCAGTTGGTCTGACCTCAGTGGAGGGAAAGATGCTGGAGTCAATTATGAAGGATGAAATTATGACACATCTGGATATCTGTAATGGGATAGGTCGGAGTCAGCATGGATTTATGAAGGGGAAATTATGCTTGACTAATCTTCTGGAATTTTTTGAGGATGTAACTCTGAAGATGGACAAGGGAGATCCAGTGGATATAGTGCAGCTGGACTTTCAGAAAGACTTTGATAAAGTCACACATATGAGGTTAGTGAGCAAAATTAGGGTGCATGGTATTGGGGGCAAAGTACTGACTTACATTGAAAATTGGTTGGCTGACAGGAAACAAAGAGTAGTGATAAACGGCTCCCTTTCGGAATGGCAGGTGGTGACCAGTGGGGTACCACAGGGATCAGTGCTGGGACCGCAGCTTTTTACAATATATATTAATGATATAGAAGATGGTATTAATAGTAACATGAGCAAATTTGCCGATGATACAAAGCTGGGTGGCAGGGTGAAATGTGAGGAGGATGTTAGGAGATTACAGGGTGACCTGGTCAAGTTTGGTGAGTGGACAGATGCATGGCAGATGCAGTTTAATGTGGATAAATGTATGGTTATCCACTTTGGTGTCAAGAATAGGAAGGCAGATTACTACCTAAATGGAGTCAAATTATATAAAGGGGCAGTACAAAGAGATCTGGGTGTTCTTGTACACCAATGAAGGCAAGCATGCAGGTACAGCAGGTAGTGAAGAAATCTAATAGCATGCTGGCCTTCATAACAAGAGGGATTGAGTATAGAAGTAAAGAGGTTTTTCTGCAGCTGTACAGGGCCCTGGTGAGACCGCACCTGGAATATTGTGTGCAGTTCTGGTCTCCAAATTTGAGGAAAGACATTCTGGCTATTGAGGGAGTGCAGCGTAGGTTCACGAGATCAATTCCTGGAATGGCGGGACTACCTTATGTTGAAAGATTGGAGCGACTGGGCTTGTATACCCTTGAGTTTAGAAGACTGAGAGGGGATCTGATTGAGACGTATAAGATTATTAAAGGATTGGATACTCTGGAGGCAGGAAACATGTTTCCGCTGATGGGTGAGTCCAGAACTAGAGGACCAGCTTAAAAATAAGGGGTAGGCCATTTAGGACAGAGATGAGGAGAAACTTCTTCACCCAGAGAGTGGTGGGTGTGTGGAATGCTCTGCCCCAGAAGCAGTGGAGGCCCAGTCTCTGGATTCATTTAAGAAAGAGTTGGATAGAGCTCTCAAGGATAGTGGAATCAAAGGTTATGGAGATAAGGCAGGAACAGGATACTGATTGAGGATGATCAGCCATGATCATAATGAATGGTGGTGCAGGCTCGAAGGGCAGAATGGCCTACTCCTGCACCTATTGTCTATTGTCTGTTATCTTTTCTGCACCCTTTCAAGTTCAACAAGATCTTCCTCTAGCAGGGAGACCAGAATTGAATACAGTATGACAAAAGTGACCTAACTAATGTCCTTTACAGCCACAGCATGACCTCCCAATTCCTGTACTCCATGCCCTGACCAATTCACTACCCTGTCTACCTGTGACTCAATTCCCAACCTTCAAATTTAATCGTGAAAAATCTCAGCTGATGCATTTTGGGAAGACTACCACAGGTGGTACACATGATCAGAGGGATCTTGCATGTCTACAGATCCTTAAAGGAAACAGGGATAGGTAGATAAATTGATTAAGACAGGGAATGGAATACTTCCCTTCTTTAGTCAAGGCATTGAATACAAGAACAGGGAGTTTATAATGGAGCTGTATAAGACATTAGCTAGGTCTTGCTGGAGTACTATGTTTAGTCCGGTTGTCACGTGATAAGGAGGATGTAAGTGGTGTAGAGGAGATTTCCAAGCATGTTATTTGGTGCATTTAATCCATGAAGAGAGACTAGAAAGGCTGGGATTGTCTTTCTTAAGAGTAGAAAGAGTTGAGGGGGGACTTTACTGAAGTATACAAAATGATGAGGGGCATCGATAGAAAATACAGGAAGAAACTATTTTCTCTTAGTAGAAATATCAATAACCGGGACATTGATTCAAGTTGAAGGGTGATGGGTTTAGGGGCGATTTAAGGATTTCTTTTACCTGGGGCTTGGTGAATACCTGGAACTCGGTGGATATCTGGAATTCACTATTTGAATGGGTGTTAGAGATTGGATAAATCACAATATTTAACTAGTCTTCATAAAGTTGGACACAAACACAGTTTTTGGCAGCCCCTATTGGATGAAGAATCCAAATTTTCAACTACTTCCTTATCTTAGTTTGGTTAATCGTCTAACTTTCAACCATTTGCATTGCCTCAACACCGAAAATCTTCCAAAATACACATGGCTGGCATGCCAAAGGGACTTGATAAAGTAATATGCCATGTGGATGATATGCTCATGTGTGACTGCAGCACACATGAGCTAGGACAAGTGCTGGAAAATGGGATTAAAACTGGTAGGTTCTTGTTGACCAGTATGGACATGGTGGACTGAAAGGCCTTACTCTGTGTTGTGAAAATCTGTTACTTTGTCATTTTAATACCTCAACATCACACTTTAATGGCAAACAGGAAAGTTTAGGCTGCTGGAAAGGTCCAGGGCATAATGAGCCAGGGCTTGGCTAGACATAGGATGTTCCTTACCTATATTGAAGGCCTGATGTTGGCACATGTCCCTGCACCAATCCTAGCCCTATTCTGACTGATGTGTGCCAGGTTGGGTGGAAGTTTGCCTAACTGCTTATCCATGCCAATGAATTTCAGAATCTCAGTGACCATGCAGGATCGTGAAAAACTCTTTATGGTGACTGTTTTTTGGAGATCCAACTTGACTCCTAATGCCTTGACAATATGATCTCAGATGGTTGAGTGAGACCTTAGCCATTAAACATTGCAACACTCTAATTTTTGTCTCTCTCGTATCAAGCTCTATTGTGCTGCAGTCACACATGAGCATATCATCGACATGGCATATTACTTCATCAAGTCCTTTTGGCATACCAGCCATGTGTATTTTGGAAGATTTTCGGTGTTGAGGCAATGCAAATGGTTGAAAGTTAGATGATTAACCAAACTGAGATAAAGAAGTCGTTAAAAGTTTGAATTCTTCTTCCAATAGGGGCTGCCAAATACTGTGTTTGTGCCCGATTTTATGAATACTGAGCTGCCCATGAAGTTCACTATGCTCTTGTCAATGTCAATTTATCATTTAATGACTTTGTTGAGCTGTGTGAGGTCCCCACAAATGTGTAAAGGACGTGCTAGATGTGTGAACCATCACAGCATTTAAGAAACATTTGGACGATCACTTGGTAGTGATATAGGCCAATTATGGGAAAATGGGATTACAGTAGATAAGTGCTTGACATTTGGTGTCGACATGATGGGCTGAATGGCCTCTTTCCATGCTAAAAGATCCTACAACTCGATGATTTTAATCCCTTTAGTTTTATGTACATGCAATTTACTGAAACACTAATACATTGACTGGGTCACTGATATGAACCACTGGTGCAAAATGGCTTCAGTCTCTTTGTTTTTTTTTTAACCTCATTGTAAGAGAGGTTGGAATCATTCTAGGGGTGAATAGATACAATTAATTTTATTGTGATGTGGTGAGTTGTTTGCAGCTTCCACAATCCTGTGAATATCTTTGGAAATTCCGTCCTGAAATTGTTTGTTCAGTTCATACATTTTGCAAGTCAGACACAACTCTCCACAGCCTCTGTGGCTAAGTAAGGAGGCCTCCTGATTGTGAATGCTTTAAAACATCTTCATTTTGTTTATTACCATGATCCCTTGTATCTTCAGTGTGATATTATTTAAGTGGAGAAAAACTGCAGAAAGCTGCAACACAAAGGAACTTGGGGGTTCCCGTGCATGAAACACACAAAGCTAGCACACAGGTTCAGCAGGCAATAAGGAAGGCTAATAGATTGTTGGCCCTTATTTCAAGGGGGTGTGGAGTATAAGAATAGGGAAGTCTTAGTGCAACTGTACCACGTACTGGTGAAACCACATCTGGATCACTGTGGGTAGTTTTGGTCCCCTGATCTATGAGGAGGAGATCAAGGGACCATTGGATCATTGGAGGAGATCAGAGAATGTTCGTGAGGATGATCCCTAGTATGGAGGGATCAGCTTATGAACAAAGGTTAAACAGGACTCTACTCTTTGTAATTTAGAAGAGTGAGAGGTGATTCTGAAGGGGCTTGACAGAGTAAATGCTGAGGGGACATTGCCCTCATTGGGAAATCTCAGACCAGAGGTCATGGTCTCAGAATTAAGGGGTGCTAATTTAAGACTGAGATAAGGAGTAATTTCTTTTCTCAGAGGCTCGTGAGTGTTTGGGGGAGAGTTCTGGGGACAAAGTCCTTGTGTATACTTAAGGCTGAAGTACATAGATTCTTGATCAAAAATGAAATCAAAGGTTAGGAGAATGGGCAGGAAAATGGACTTGAGGAATGTTGGATCAGCCATAATGCTATTGAATTGTAGAGCAAACAGCCTACTCCTGTTTCTAGATGTTATCATCCATTGTTTACCCCTGGGCCATTCTGGCAGAAAACCTTCAGCTTGAACTCAGGCGTAGTGTCCAAGAGATGTCCCTGTTGTGTTCAAATTAAAAGGCATTTTGAGGCCATTGACGATGACACTACTGTTTTGATTGTATGACATGATGGGAAAGTGATGTTTTAGACTCCAGAGTGACAGAGGCTGTTGTATGTTTTTCAATTAGTGCCATAGAGTCATAGAGATGTATCGCATGGAAACAGACCCTTTGGTCCAACCCGTCCATGCCTGACCAGATATCCCAACCCAATCTAGTCCCACCTGCCAGCACCCGGCCCAGTCGCCTAAGGCTGGAATCAGACCAGGTCCCTGGTGCTGTGAGGCAGCAGTGCCAACCACCGGGCCACCATTTAACCCACCATGCAGACCTTTACAAAATCCCAATAATCAGAAATAATCAATAATCAGGAAGACTGTGGCAATACCAGTCTTTGTATTGAGAGGACTAGGATACAATGGGATAGAAGACATGCATCAGCTATTCAAAGCACTGGTTACTGCACAGAAAGTCATTGTGAGCTGTTCTGGGCACCATACCATTAGAAGGATGTTTTGGGGAGGTGGAACAGGCGAGGTTCATCAAAATAGTCTCCAAGAGCTTTGTTACAAAGAGAGATTACACAAACTAACATGGCATTCCCTGCAATTTATATGGTTCAGGGAAATTTTACTTTCAAAATGTTTACCAGAACAGATAGAATAGATAAAGTTAAATTGTTTCCATTGGCTGTGAGTACAGGACTGGAGGGGAGTGTCAAACAATCAAAGTGAGACCTCTCAAAAGTAACATTAGGAAACATTTGAAGGATGGGAGAAATTCAGAGCACTCTTCCACAAATGACAATTGAAGCTGGGCTAGTTGTTAATTTTAAATCGGAAATAGGTAGATCTTTGTTAATCAAAGATGTTGATGGGTACAGGGAAAGGGCTGGTGTATGGAGTTAGCTGACAGATTAGCTGTAATCTCACTGAATGGCAGAACATGCTGCAGATGGTGAATATTCATTTCTCACACCACCATTCATATATTCCAGGCCATTAATACCATCACTCTATCCCCTGCTATCCCATTAGGCAGGATGTTGGTATCCAGTGCTTCTGTAGGCACATGCCCAGTGTAGGGTGATGTCACGGTTCACTTGTCACCCCCCATCGCTACTCTGGGGTGGCACGGTGGCTCAGTGGTTAGCACCGCCGCCTCATAGCACCAGGGACCCGGTTCGACCCCAGCCTCAGGCAACTGTGCGGAGTTTGCAGATGCTCCCTATGTCTGCATGGATTTCCTCTGGGTACTCTGATCTCCTCCCACAGTCCAAACATATGCAGGCTAGGGTGGATTGACAATGCCAAATTGCCCACAGTGTACAGGGATGTGCAGGTTATGTGAGCTAGCCATGGGGAACGCAGGATCACAGGGATAAGGTCATGGGCGGCGGGGGGGGGGGGGGGGAGGGGTGGTGGTGGAGGTGGGTTGGAGTTGAATGTTACTTACTCCAGCACGCTGCTTGAAAATTGTCCCTCCTCTGACAGAAATGGCAGTGTGCACCGATGACTAAATAGGCTTTTCACACCACAAGGTATCATTTAATGATATCTTACTCCAGAGCCGAGAGTCATACAGCACAGAAACAGACCCTTCGGTCCAACCAGTCCAAACATAATCCCAAACTAAACTAGTCCAATCTGCCTGCTCCTGGCCCATAGCCCTCCAAACCTTCATGTATTTATCTAAGTATCTTTTAGACATTGTATTTCTGCCCTCATCCATCACTTCCTCAGAAAGTTCATTCCAAACATGAGCCACCCTCTGTGTAAAAAGAAACACCTCTCATGTCTTTTTAAATCTCTCTTCTCTCACCATGCCTCCTAGTCTTGAAATCCCCCCTCCCAGGGAAAACACACCAACCATTAACCCGATCAACTTCAAAGTAGATGCTCTGGGGGCCTTCCTATCTTGATACCTCGCTGGTGCCTGGCAGAAAGTATTACCACAGGAATGAAAATTTTCTTTGGAGCCTTTTGTCTGAACTGAATTTTCCCCAGTCTGTGGAAACCTCCCAAAGGAATAATTGAAAGTACCTCATATAATATTTAGCAATTTCTTCACTGATCCCTTGTGTCTGAAAATATTGTCAATGCAGCTGACATTGGTAGGATAGAATCTCACAGAACTTGATATTTTTCTGGCTTCTGAGCAAGTCTGGAGAAAGCCCCATACTTCCAGAATCGGCAAAACCAGTTTTGGCAGTTTCATGGAAACTCCAGGGATGAGCTGGAGTTTGCATTTTCCATTGTCTTTGTGTGCTCTTCTCTTGGGCGATAGTGGAGGCTTTTGTAACAAGTAGTTGGTGAGATTTCTGCTGTCAGCATCAAGTGAGTTCTGCTGGGTTGAAGGCTCTTCACCTTTATCAGCATCAGCTGAGATTCTTTGGAAACAGCTTGCAGACTGCACAGTACCACTGTCATGATGCATAAATATGACATGCAGTTTCTCAGAGCTCTTCGGACCAGATAGGTGGCACTGTATTGATGCAAACTGAGAAGCATTTCTTAACTACTTACTCCATGTTCAGAGACATGGTTCAGTTGGGCATCAGTAGAATCACCTTTCTCAGTTCTCTGTTCCATGTAATCTGACATCATTGTTGATGCAGTTCAGCTATGTGCATGTAGCTATTAATCCTATATATGCGACAATTTTGAGGTAAATGCTAAGATCTTCCTAAAACACACAGACTATCTTGTGGTAGTAGTTATTCTCGATTAGGAATGTTCCAGAGAATGCACTTGACAAATTCTGCTAATATTTATTGATTGCATTCAGAATAGCCTGATGGGGGTCATGCTCTTTGCAAATTTTACAAAGTACAATTGTGCAACTGATGCAGTACCATCCATAAACTGGGACACTTACCAGTGAAATTGGTGCCTTCTGACAGAGACAGCAGTGATTTTTTTTATACGGACATTGCAGCATTTCTCTTCAGTTTATCGATCAACAATAAATTTCTTTGCTAAAACAAAGTGAGTGGCGCAGTGAGTGCAAAATACTTTTGTTTATGAAAGTCTGTTTTCTAAATCAAGCCAGATGGACAGAGGTTGCTAAATGGAAATGTATATTTATTTATTTGTGCATACCACATGCGAGGAATTTTGAAGCATGTCAAATAAAATACATTGAGAAAAGTCATCATATTTATGGGTTAGTTTTGGATCCCTTTCTGCACTTCACTCTATTCATTGTAAATCACACCCTGCTGTGATTACCAAGGAAGAACATTTTAAAAAGCAAGATACAGATGCATCATAAAATATTCAAAATATACAGGAGTTCAGATGATGATCTTTCTTAAGAAAGATAACTTCATATTTCTTCTGTTCAGAATGTCTTGCTACAGCAAGCCATTACAGCTCATGCACAGGTAAAAGTCAGGCAAATCATTGCCAACTGAATGAGCTTCCTTCTTTTATTTACCTCTGAGTGTATGCTCTTCTGTTCTGACAGTTGCTTCGGTTTTGAATAGCTTCTGGTACTTCTACCTCTTCTGACTGAGTATTTTAATGAACCGCATTTTTTAATTCTAACAATTCCTGTAGGAGGCCCTCTCATATCCTCTGATCCAGTGCTACATCCTCTCAATTTTCTGCCCCTGCAGAGATATTATAATCCAAGTTTTCCACTGCATCCTACAATTTTACATTGCTTACAGAAGAGATTAGCATGTAAAATTGAAGTGAATGGGTTGGGGGTAGTGTTCTGACAGGGATAGAGAATTAGGTAAAAACAAGGACTGCAAATGCTGGAAACCAGAGTTTAGATTAGTATGGTGCTGGAAAAGCACAGCAGGTCAGGCAGTATCCTCCTCTAGTGATAGAGAATTGGTTGACAAACAGGAACCAAAGACGAGGAAGTAACTTGTCCTCTGACACATGCAGCCTGTGATGAGTGTGGAAAAATGGTTGGACACCAGCTATTCACAATATGTATTTATGATTTAGATGAGCAAATTAAATGTAACACCTTTCAGTTACCGATGACACAAAGCTGGTTGGGAAGGTGACCAGTGAGGAGGATTCAAAGATTTGGACAAGTTGTGTAGGTGAACAAATGCATGGCAGATGAAGTATAAAGTGGATAAATGTGAGCTTATCTACTTTGGTTGCAGATAGATTAACCTGCCTGCCTAAATGGCAATAGAATAACAATCGGAAAGAAGGAGGTGTAGTGAGAATGGGGTATGTATTGAATCATAGATGCATCCTGCACCACTTGAGTAAATGTCATATGGAAGTAGATCACATGGAATACAGGGAGAACTAACCATTTGGATACAGAACTGGTTCAAAGATAGGAGACAGAGGGTGGTGGTAGAGGGTTGCTTTGTGACCGGGGTGTACCACAAGGATCAATGCTGGGTGCATTGCTTTTTGTCATTTAGAATCCCAAACAGTGTGGAAACAGGGCCTTTGGCCCAACATGTGCCTCTGGCTAATGAACCTAGTCTACACATCCCTGAACACTATGGGCAATTTAGCATGGCTAATTCACTTAACCTGCACATCTTTGAATTGTGGGAGGAAACCAGGGCACCTGGGGGAAACACAGACACGGGGGGAAATGTGCAAACTCCACACAGACAGTTGCCCAAGGCTGGAATTGAATCCAGATCCGTGGCACTGTGAGGCAGTTGTGCTAACCACTGAGCCAACATGCCACCCATTTATATAAAAGATTTGGAATGGAGATATGGTTAGTAAGTTTGCAGATGACACCAAAACTGGAGCTGTTTTGGACAGCGAAGAAAGCCAGCTCAGAGTACAATGAGACCTTAATCAGATGGGCCAATGGGCTGAGGAGTGGCAAATGAAGTTTAATTTACATAAATGTGAAGTGCTGAATTTTGGAAAGGTGAATCAGGGCATGACTTAAACACTTAATGTTGGAGTGCAAGTTCATAGTTCTTTGAAAGTGGAGTCCCAGGTAGACAGGATAGTGAAGAAGGCATTTGGTATAGAACATAGAACATAGAAAAGTACAGCACAGAACAGGCCCTTCAACCCACGATGTTGTGCTGAGGATTAATCCTAATGTAAAATAAAATAACCTAACCTACGTACCCCTCAATTCACTGCTGTCCATGTGCATATCTAACAGTTACTTAAATGTCCCTAATGACTCTGCTTCCGCCACCACCGTTGGCAACGCATTCTATGATTTCACAACTCTCTGCGTAAAGAACCTACATCTGATGTCCCCTCTATACCTTTTTCCGAATATCTTAAAACTATGACCCCTCGGGCCAGTCAATCCTGCCCTGGGGAAAAGTATCTGGCTATTGACTCTATCTACGCTTCTCATTACCTTGTATGCCTCGATCAGGTCACCTCTCTTCCTCCTTCTCTCCAGAGAGAAACGTCCGAGCTTTGTCAACCTCTCTTCATAAGGCAAGCCTTCCAATAACCTTCCTGGTAAACTTTCTTTGCACCCTCTCCAAAGCCTCTGTATCTTTCCTATATTAGGGCAATCAGAACTGGACCAATATTCAAAGTGTGGTGTTACCAGAGACTTGTAGAGCTGTAGCAAAACCTCACAGCTCTAAAACTCGATCCCCTATTAATGAAAGCCAAAACAACCTTTTGCTTTCTTAACAACCCTATCCACCTGGGTGGCAACTTTGAGGGATCTATGTACTTGAACACCAAGATCGCTCTATTCCTCTACACTGCCAAGAATCCTGGATTTATTCTTATATTCAGCATTCCAGTTCTAACTTCCAAATGCATCACTTCACATTTATCCAGGTTGAACTCCATCTGCCATTTCTCAGCCCAGCTCTGCATCCTGTCTATGTCATGCTGCAGCCTACAATAGCCTCGATACTGTCAATGACACCTCCAACCTTAGTGTCATCTGCAATTTTACTGACCCACCCTTCAACCTCCTCATTCAAGTCATCTACAAAAACTACAAAGAGCTGACGCCCAAGAACAGAGCTCTGTGGGACACTAATCAACACTGACCTCCAGGCAGAATATTTTCTATCTGCAACCACTCGCTGCCTTCTGTCAGCCAACCAATCCTGAATCCAGGTAGCCAAATCTCCCTGTATCCCACACCTCCTTACTTTATGAATGAGCCTCCAATGGGGAACCTTATCAAATGCCTTGCTGAAGTCCATATACAGCACATCCATTGCTCGACCTTCATCAGCCTACCTTGTCACCTCCTCAAAGAACTCAATAAGATTAGTTCTGCATGACCTTCCCCTCACAAGCCACGCTGACTGCGTTTACTCATGCTATGCTTTTCCAAACGGTCATAAATTCTTTCCCTCAGAATTCTTTCCAAAACCTTGCTGACCACAGACGTAAGACTGACTGGTCTGTAATTGCCAGGGTTTCCCTATTACCTTTCTTGAAAAAAGGAACAACATTTGCCTGCTTCCAATCCTCCAGAACAACCCCCTGGAGAGTGAGAAAGCAAAGTTTGTTTGCCTTTATTGGTCAGTGCATTGAGTCTCGGAGTTGGTAGGTTCATGTTGTGGTGTACAGGACATTGATTAGGCCACATTTGGCATACCGCATGCAATTCTGGTCTCCATGCTATAGGAATGATGTTGTTAAACTTGAAAGGGTTCAGAAAAGATTTATAATGGTGTTGCCAGGGTTGGAGGGTTTGAACTATAGGGACAGACAGAAAAGTCTGGGATTATTTTCCCTGGACTGTTGGAGGTTGAGGAGTGACCCTGTGGAGGTTTATAAAATCATGAGGTACATGGATAGGGTAAATTGACAAGGTCTTTTTCTCTGGGGTGCGGAGGTCCAAAACTAGAGGGCAAAGGTGCAAGGTGAGAGGGGAAAGATTTAAAAGGGAGCTGAGGGGCAATCCTTTTCCACACAGAGGGTGGTGCATCTATGGAATGACCTGTTTTTGTTAGAGAGAAGGTTGAGAATTGATTTAATTGAGACATATAAGATAATCAGAGGGTTAGACAGGGTGGACAGTGAGGGGTGATAGATTTAGGACAGATGTTAGAGGTAGGTTCTTTACTCAGAGAATAGTAGGGGCCCTGGAACACCATGCCTGCAACAGCAATAGACTCACCAACGTTAAGGGCATTAAATGGTCATTGGATAAACATATGAATGAAAATGGAATAATGTATGATAGATAGGCTTCAGATTGGTTCCATAGGTGGCACAACATTGAGGGGCGAAGGGCATGTACTGCGCTGTAATGTTCTATGTTCTGTGATCCTCTTTACTGGTGTTATTTAATCTACCTGTAGCCACTACAGCCATACTACAAAACAGAAGTGTTTCTAAGTATCATTAATGTCTCTGGCTGTCTAGTGATAAAAGAAAATTATTTTGTTTTGCAGAGAATAAGGTAGTTATTCTTTAATATAACTTGACAACTACAGACTGTGCACATGATCATTATTCATGGCCTTTAAGAAAGCATTAACAAGGAAAAATGGAACTTATCCTTCCCATTTCGTTTGTTTTTCAGGGAGGACAGGATATGAAAGCGGAAAAGCAACAAAGTCAAAACATAACTAAGATCACTATTATATTTTTGAATGGTGGAGTGGGCTTGTGGGTCCAAGTGGCCAATTTCTGCTCCTGACTAATCTATTTGTATAGAACATACCTATTATTTTATAATATATTATGCCATTTTTCAACCTTTGTTATAGTTTATTTTTCATCAGAATTTGCTGTACTTTGTAATGGGAAAAATGTTGGATACTGCAGGAGCCGCTCCCAGAGATATTTTTATCCATTGTGTGATGCATTCCAAAAATGCTGAATAGGTGACACTGGAATTATAATTAGGACAGGGAATTTGAGCTGTTTGTTGGGTTAGCTAACTTCAAACCAACTGCATATCAATGTATTCTAACATGTGTTGAGAATTTCTTCCGTGTCCAAATGTCATAAAAAAGACCAGGATATTTTCAAAATACTCAGTCAGAGCTTGAGGCGTACGGGTGTATTTTTGTGCTATCATGGAAAAATATATGCGAAAAAATAATTAGTTTACTCCTAAATGAACTTTTTAAAATTGCAAACTAATTACAACATTTGAAATATTTCATTAAGACAGTCACTGAATTGTATCCTTTTAAATCAGCTGTTAACTTCATTGTTAAATTACTGCCCTATAAAAAAATAATTAATTACTGGACATGAACACTACTGGTTTAATTCAGTATTTTAAAAACTATTTAATTTCTTTTCAAAACCATTTGAAGGGATAATGGTTTTTTGGTTCTGTGAAAACACAATCCTGTGTTGGATTTAACATTGAAGGAATGGGTTCTGAGAGATTTTTTAAAAAAAATCATAATTGCACTACCTTTGATCATAACTCGATTCTTATTCAAATTGGGCTTTGATGGTGTGTTGCTCTGATGCTATGGCCAGTTGTGAATGAACAGTCACATTTGTAAGTCTTTGAGCACTCTCTGTTTGCAAATGCTATGCTTTGCTATGGTTAGTCAGCAAGAGAGTGGACCAACATGACAAAAATAAAAGATTATCCATCAAGTAACACATCTCCTCAGGCAGTCAATTGTTTTCTGCAGTTCGACAACTCAGGCCACACTTTGGTGTTTTACCTAATTGGACATGCTTAATTTTTCATTGATAATTGTTAGGATATGGAGACGGGGGAGAGCAATATGAAAGTCAAAGCTCATTAAGACCCTATTCAACCCCCATGAACCATTTCCATCAGCAATCCATGCTGAGCAAGCCAATTTATATTTGTTGAGAAACCAGAAAATGTTGGAAATGGTCAAAAGAGTATTGACGTTTGGACGTATGTGGAGAGTGAAACAGAAAACACGTCAAGTTTAATTTCTATATTTCTACCAATTCTGCTGACCTCAACAGGAACAAAAAAAATCAGCAGGTAGGCCCGTTTCTGTTTGGGCTTTTGTGACTGCAACCAGATGAGAGCAGGATAATTTGCAAGGCATTGCACAATTGCCATTCAGGTTCACATAACACAAATAGACACTTTAAATACACACTGCAAAACGATTAACATTAACATCATTTCTGGAGCATAAGGAAAGAAACTATATCGGCTAAAGAATAACATGTTTCAGAAAAAACTAACAGGATGTGGTTTCCATTGACCTTTTAAAAGCAGACATTAGAAACTTAGAAAAGTTACAATGCTGAAAGGGGCCATTCAGCCCATTATTGTCTGCACCAGCTGAAAAAAATGTTTCTAATCCTCACAGCGACAGGGATCCGGATTCGATTCCCACCTTGGGTGACTGTCTGTGTGGAGCTTGCAAATTCTCTCTGTGTCTGCGTGGGTTTCCTCCAGGTGCTCCAGTTTCCTTTCAAAATCCAAAAGGTGTGCAGGTTAAGTGAATTGGCCATGCTAAATTGCCAAGTCAGCGGTAAATATAAGGTAGGGGAATGGGGCTGGGTGGGGTACTTTTCGAAGGGTCGGTGTGGATTTGTTGGGCTGAAGGGCCTGTATCCATACTGTAGGGGATCGATTCTACTTCCTATTTTAATCCCATTTCCCAGGTTACAGCACTGCAAGTACAGATTCAAGTTCTTTTTAAGTAAGTTGAGGCTTACTTAAATTAGTTAGTGAATTCTTGACACCCACCAAACACTGGGTGAAAAACATTTTCCTCAAATCCTTCTACTAATCACCTTAAATCAGTGCGCCCTGATAAGCGATCTGGCCAGTAAGGGAAACAGGTCTTCCCTGTCCAGTCTCCCCAAGTACCTCACTGTTTTTTATATGTTGATTCAGTCAGCACTCACTCTCCTGTTATGAGAAAAACAAATAAAATCTATCCAATCTTTCTTCATACTTGCAATTTTAAAGCATTCTCATAAATCTCCTCTATGCTCAATCTAGAACACTTACTTCCTTCTTAACACGATAAGACCATAAGATACGGGAGCAGAAACTAGGCCATTCAGCCCATCACGTCTGCTCCACTATTCAGTCATGGCTGATAAGTTTCTCAACCCCATTGTCCTGCTATAAGACCATTCTTGTAATGTGGTGACCAGAACTGCACATAGAATGTAACTATAACCTAGTCACTATTTTATATGTATCCAGCATTATGCCCCTGTTTTGCATTCAATATCTCACCCAATGATAAAAAGTATCATTCATGCCCTTTTTACCAACTTATCTCCCAGTCCTGCAACCTTCCGAGATCAGGGGACGTGCACCTGTGTACCAGAACTCTCACTTGCTCTGCCCTCTAAAGACTCTGCTTTTAATTCCTTACCTTGACATCCCCAGATCCATAACTTCACATTTCTCCAGGTTGAATTGGATTTACCACTTTCTGCCCACTCAACTGAACTATTCTTTCCATCCTACAGTTGACATCCATATTCTTCATTATCAACTACCCAAACAACTTTTGTACTGTTTACAAATTTTCCAACCATACCTATCAAATTTAAGTCTAAATCATTAACATCTACAACAAACAGCAAGAGACCTAACTCTGAGCCATGGAAATTACATCCCATTCACAGAAACATTTGCGGACCATTACCCTTTATTTCCTGCCACTGAGCCAATTTGGATCCAACTTGCCACTTTCCCCTCTATCTCACAAGCTTTTCACATTGTGGCATTAAATGGTCAGAACATGTTAATACAAAACATTGGTGCTTGTTTTTCGTGTATTGGGAAATTCACGTTTCTACTTCTAATCAACTTATTAATTCATTTAAATTGCATCTGCTAAAATTTGCAGGTCATGTCATTCCAAATGAATGTGTTCAACATAAATTTTACTTTGTGCAATGTCAACGCATTAATGTGTAAAAGTTGCTTGGATGAGGAAAGAAATCACTGTGGAATTTGTACCCAAAAATGTCTCATTGCAATGAATTATTAGGATGAGCAAATTGCTTTGTGGAGTGATGCATGTTGATTGTCTGCAATTAAATAATGATGGACTAACAAAGAGTTCCATAAACACAGCCATCTTCTTGTGTATATTCCATCAAAACAATAGTTTCCAGTATCGTCTATACTGTTATTAAAAAGTCAGAGGTATAATTCAACAAAGATATAATGTGATTGAAAATGCATAAACAGTGGATTAAATATGTTCTGCAGTTTTCAATAATGAGACATTTCAGAATTATTCTTATAGTCTGAGTAGTTTGACATTAAGGCAGACTTCATTTTCATACTTCCAGCAAAACGGTACTTAATTATTTGAGGCTATGAGTGAAATTTTATTACCTCAGCAGTTTCTCAGTGTAGAATACTGATTTTCAAATGGGCTTTTGAGAGAGAACAGGGGAGTGGGACTAACTGCATTGCTTTTCCAAAATGCCAACATGGCACAAGAGCCTGGATGTTTTTATGTTTTTATTTTGCGGTCATCCAAGTCACAATCTTGGTTTGCAATTTCTTTCTTGGTTCCTTATTCATAAATAAGAATGTTAAATTGGCCCTTGCAAGACAAGATAAAACATTTCTCTCCTGACTGGCCAAGTGTTTCCCTTGGAAAATGAGGGCAGTGTTCAGTTCAATTCAAAAGAGCGTTTCAAATCCTGATAGGTATTGGATGCGGAACCACAGTATGCACAAAACTGGACAACAAGGAAATGGATCCAGTACAAGATCCCCTGAGTTAACCTGTTCAGGTTTGATGAGTTACAATTTGACATTTCTTTGCTCGTCCTCCTGACCCAAGATTTTTTTAAGGAATGTAATGATTATTTAATTAGAAGCATATGGGTTCCATCTCATCACTGCAACTCCCCAGTTTTAAAATTCCAGTGTGTCCCTGAGATGATCGAACACTCGCTGACACGCCATCCAGCTCCACAACATTCAAATCCCAAGGCTGATTGTAAGTCCTCGCCATTTTGAGAGTTATCAATGATTGATTGGAGAATTGATATGAAGGTAGCACATTTTGAAAAAAACTGGAATTGCTTGAAAATTGCCCATCCATCATTATGGTTTGGACAGACAATCCTACATGATAGAATTAGAATATCTGCACACATTATTTCTTGCTGTTTGATCATCTGTGGCATAAGTATTTCAAACATTTAATCAATTTCATTGTTTACGTCTTGAATAAATGTAACGAAGGAAGCAAAATCAATGCTAAATTCTGTAATGCAATAAGTAGTAACACAAAAACAAGAACGTTTCTTACAGCGCTGTGTTTAAATTATCATTTGTAATTATTCCCTTCCTTCTATAAATTGTGTTTGATGAATCCAGTTCAAAAGCAATTGCTCAGTCTTAACTTCCATATCTACCCAACCTGTACAGTACAGAAAATGCCTTAGGCATGAAAGTTTCAAGCTGCCACTCTTCTTGAAGCTACCAACAATAAATGTTCATTGGGATAGTGCAGGTTTTTCACCCTGTTGACCGAGTCTTAGGCTGACAGAATATTTTGATGACTCAAAATTATTTCAGATCGTAACCGAGCATGGAGCCATGATATACTACAGTGCAATCTACCAGAAAGCAGCGTCACAACTACCCACATCCGCTGTCCACTTTAGGACAGCAAGTAGGTTCCTGAGTTTGCAAACTAAATCAGAGATTAAGACTCCCTCAGAGTCTGCAAACTAAACAAAATTGAGAGTCCCTCAGAAACATTTATACAATTTAATAATGAAAGACATTTGAGGATGGTAGAATGGTGGAAAAATGCTTCCAGAGGACTCATTCAGCTGCAGATACGATCATCACGGCCTGGAGTGCTTAGGTTTGATGCCACTTGGACTGCCACTGAGAGGTTGTCTTCATGGGGGTGACCAGATCCACAATCAATAGGAACTCACTCTCACCCAGCAAGATCCTGGCAAAATCCTCCCATTATGACTGTCTCACTTGGCCACTATTGGCAATCCACTATTGTTGGGCAGGGAACAGCTGCCAATATTCACCTACTACTGTCAAGATTTTTAAGGAGTCACACCATGTCTTGGCACTAACCCAGTATCCTCACGTTGATCTTAAAAGAGCTTGGAAGAAAATCCTCAAATGGCTTTTGCAGAATCATTCTTCAGCAGATGAACACATCTTTTAAATTAATTTGTTTATAATGCATTAAATTTACTTTAGTGTTAATACTTGTGTCCGCACTCTGTTAGTGGCATCTCCACAGAATGGTTTCATGTTAGCTGAACATTTGTCACTTGAACAGTTGAACATTTCATGATGAAGGGCTTTTGGCTGAAACGTTGATTTTCCTGCTCCTCAGATGCTGCCTGACTTGCTGTGTTTTTCCAACACCACTCTAATCTTGACCCTGAACATTTGTCAGGCCAGACTCACTAGCAGTTCCACATTTACCACTAGATGGAGCTTCGGGAGCTCCAGTTCCGAACATCTGAAGCAGCATGACCAAAAGATTTAAAATATTTATTACTCCAGGATGGTGTAAGCATTTCAATTTTACATTGTTAGTGAGTTGTGTGGAACAATGACTCATTCCCTTGCTTCAGTTTGTTTTTGCTTTGTTATATTTTAAAAATAATTTATTATTTTAATAATTTTCTGGCCTTTCTCCCAGTTGAAATCTTCTCATGAATGCTTCCTCCTCAGCCTGTGTTTGCCTCAGCAGACAGCTTCTCTATATTGGCTCAGTTTGAATTCTGAGTGGAATGTGCATCAGCCCTAATTATAGATTCCAGTATTTTCCACGTAATGCTTTGGGTGAAAATTGCTGTTTCTTGCTTGAATCTTAGAGATTCATGTTTTACTGGAATGCTTGGATTCCTGAGAAGAAAGTACCTTGTGCTTAATATTACTGCAACACTGTGCAGATTCACTTTGATTTGGCTTTCTGTGGAGAACCAACAGGGGGCAAATTAATATATAAGAGATATAAAGGTTTAATATCTTATGCTCAGCCGTAAACAAAGACAATAATTTTATCTAACTGCAGAATAAAGAGTATTATTTTAAATCAGGTTTTGGTGCTAAGGAGCAGCCTGAAAAAGAGCTGATTTCCCATCAAAGACAAAGGTTTGGTAATGTTTTTTGTGAAGCATTAATAACTTTGATGGTTATTGATATTTGTGAGAAAAAAATGCAGACAGTTAAGTACATAAAAAAGAAGCTTGTTACATCATTACAGCCCTGAGATCAAGTTCCTGATTCTCAAATCACCAGTCCTGGTAATGGATAATTTCTGATTCTTTTTTAGTCAGATAGGCTATGTCTACATTGGCTAGACAGAGCGCAAACTCACCTCGAGTCAGGAAATTGAAAGTTAATTCCTCTCAAACTAAAACTGGAATAGATACTAAGTGTAGAATGGAGGCAATATGGCACTTTTAGGTGATGCATTAGATCAACACCTGTCTTCTCGTTCAAGTGAATGTAAAACGTCTTATTTTGAAGAAGAGCAGTCAACATATTCTCGGTGCCCTGGCCAATATTTATCCCACATTAAATGGACTTCTGCTCATTGTTATTTATAGCAGCTTCCCATGTTGCAATAGTAACTGCAGTTCATACCTACCTCATTGACTGTCATGCACTTTAGGATGTCTTGGGGTCAGGAACGGCACAGTAGAAATGCAAATCTTTCTTCTTATTACACTTCCCAGCTTACCCATCCTTCTGTTGTCACATTTCAGCTGATCAGCCTTCAAAATTTCAGGAAGTTGCTGAATTCCCAAAGGGAGGGAGAAAAATTTCCTTAAACAGCATTATAATTCTTCAATCGCATTGATTTTATTTCAGCTATGCTTGACAGGGGATGAGTGTAGATCTTTAAAATAATAGGTTACTGATTTGTCCAAAGTAGGAAGTTAATGTCCAATCTCAGATTGTCAGTTCTGGTGATGGATAATTACAGGAACTTTTAATTAGGGAGAACAAACATCCAGAGCTTCTCATTTAGAAAAGGGAGGCAGTGATTATTGGAAGAAACCAAGTCAGTTGGTAAATGTAGAAATGCAATATATACCAGAATGCTTGATTTAGAATTTTTTTGGCTATTTTAAGAAGCTCATCAATGTAAATATTTAACAGAATGCTAAGAAAATGGCTTAAATCTTGTGGCCAATGATGAAGGGATGATGCTCACTGGTATTTTTCTGCAAATATTTGCTGGCTTTAAAATGCAGATTTTTCTTGGGCTGCATCTTCCCATATTTTGGCAAAGTGCCAGTTTCATGGAATTCCACAGAGGATTTCTCTCTGTGAGCCACAGTGACTTTTCTGATACTTCCACTGCTCATGCTATTACTTATGCAATCAACTCCACAACACCTTTCTGATGGAACTGTTTGCTTTCAGAGGCAGAACAGTGCTCTCTACTGCCAACAATTTCTGGCGAAGTTGCTGCAAGTGTCATATTTAAACTGCACCTGCTCAGCACGTCAAAGGCTGCACATCAGGCTTTGCATTTCAAAAGAAGATGGCTGAGAAAGGGAACATTGGCTCCTGGCTTCACTGACAGAGACCTGGAGATCCTGCTGTTTGGAGTGTGAAGAGACAGGTTGTCCTCTTCCCAGATGACTGCTGGGAGAGAACACGGCAACCTGCATAGAGAGAGGGCCACGTTGGCCTGTGCCATTCCCACAGTCAGAACAACTGCACCTAAGTGTTGCAAGATGATCAATGACCATCTGCACTCTGGAGGGATCTTGACTCTGCTCCCTCGCACTCACTCCAATTTTGCTGCTGCATACACCTCCCAAGCAGGATCATAGCTTACCACAGTCATCACTGGGTGCAGCATCTTCCTTTAATGGCTTTTAGCTATCTCAACTTCCTGTACTCCTAACCCTTCTTGCCCTCTGCGCTTCCTACTCACTTTCCAAGGGGACCCTTCACCATCTTTCCTGCTGCTGCACCCACCATCAACAGCTCTTACAGCCATTTTTACCTCAGTTAATCCTTCCCTTTGTCTTATTCCAGCAGAAATAGTCTTATAATAGGTCAGAATGGGTAACGATGGGTGGGCTGATATTTGTGCCCTCAATGCCAACAGGGGGATGATCCCAGAATTAGCAGAGGAGGGTCAAGAGCACGTGTGAGCAGATGCCAAGCCCTCCAAGACCAGGTAATCAACAAAGCTTAATTGCGCTTTACTGCACTGCTCTCACCTTGCCAGCACTGTGAATGTATTCTTAACATGCTCAAGTTTCTCCTCTATGTTGTGCAACTAATCCCCTCTTTTTAGCCAGCTTTTTAACTATCAGCTCCTCCTCCACCTCAGAAGAAGAAGCCAAAGTTTCTTGCTGTGCATCTCTAGTGGAGGTTATTAGCAGCTGCTGAATGCGACTGTTATTCCTGGGCTTGCTGACAACTTTGAGCTTCTACAATTCTCTGTCGTACTTCCATATGACAGTGGCAGTGATGATAGCTCCTGCTGTTGCTGGATCCACTTGGGACGGGAGCGATTAACCTCTCTGGGGAATGCCAGAAACATGACATCTTAAAAGTGATGTGATTCCTGAGCTCTCAGAGCAGAGACGGATGAGGGTTGAACATAACAGCAACTATTACAAATATTGGAAATCTGAAATAAAATCAGACCATGGTGGAGAAACTCACCAGGTCGGGCAACATCTATGGAGAGAGAAACAAGGTTAACGTTTCAAGTCCAGTATGACTCTGCTTCAGAATGGAAAAGAGTTGGAAAATTTTGTCTTTTTATGCGCGTGACAGAGGAGAGGGGGAGGTGAAACAGTTTGTGAGCAATGAGACCTTTAAATGTCTTAGAGAACTCTGGTGATACATTTAAGTTTACCTGTAATTGCTTCTGCTTTACACAATTTATTTGGATAAATTTGTCATGCCCAATGACCTGACGATGACACTGCACTCTGAATTCTAGTGCTTCCAAATAAACCTGTTGGACTATAACTTGGTGTTGTGTGATTTTTCACTCTGACTATGATTACTCGTGTTGAGAGTGTAGTACTGGAAAAGTACAGCATGTCAGGCAGCATCTGAGGAGCAGGTGAATCGATGTTTCGGGCATTCACCTGCTCCTCGGATGCTGCCTGACATGCTGTACTTTTCCAGCACTACACTCTCGACTCTGATCTCCAGCATCTGCAGTCCTTACTTCCTCCTACATGATTACTCGTGAACAAGATTTATCATGTGCGGTGTTGGTCAATGCATGAGCCACACCTACAATGTAATTTAGTGGAAGATGTATCACAGAAATTATTCTACGGATGTCTGTTTAATCACATCTCCCACAAGTTACACTAAATTTGTTTGGGTAACCTAGTTGGCACAGACGGGTTGGACTGAAGGGTATATTTCCATGTTGTATGACTTTATGGCTCTGTAAGTGCACCCTGCCTCCGCAGTGGAAACCAAATAAACTTACTCCACCCACTGACTGACTTGACAGAGTTTTTCTTTTCCTTATTGCACAGGTGAAATTTGGTGGAAGATGGAACAGTAGCCAGGTTGTGTTCCTGAGAATGAACTGTGCCTCAAAGCTACATCTCCCTGCTTGCCCCACCCCCACCTTTCATGTACTCTTTTGAGTAGCTGTCTTTGTCGATTCAATCAGGTTTGAGGCTCCGCATGATCCCATCTAACTCTTGTTTTTAACTATAAATGTACCATTTTCTCCCTCAGCCTTGACTGACCACATAGCCATATCCAGTCTTACAATCCATGGTCCTTTCATTGAAGTCAAGGTGGTGGTGACTTGCAAAAAAAAACCTCCCGCAGTACCCTGTGTTTTCCCATACTATGTCAGGTTCTATGCTTAAACTTTGAGTTGTCCCCATTTTCAGTCATTCCACCATAATGGCACAATTCCCCACACTTGTTCTTCCCACTTTCTCCAACTAATAATGCCCCTTGGGATTTATTGCCAAAATGCACAGCAATGACTGTGGCCTAGCCATCAGATTTACTTGCAAGTTCAGCCCGGACTGAGGACACCTGAGAGGCCAGACTGATGTCCCTATAGCTCCCAGATGACTTCCTGTTTTCTCTTGACTGTTTTGACTTGACCTATAGGACTAAGTGTGGACTAATCCATCGATTGGAAGAGCAAAGATTAATAGACCCTGGCCCCAACAAGCACACAATCGGACTGAGATTGGACAATGACCTTGACCAATCATAGACCCCTATCACTTTGACTAAGGCCTACTTCTCTTAGAATTTCGGATGTAGTGCTTTGGTTGGAGCACATGCAGTGTGTTTGCTGCAAAAGCTTCTGGCTCATGTGTGCTGTGACATTGACATAGCTGTATAGTAACATGCCCGCCCCTTTACTGTTCACTGCTGGCAAACATGACAAGCTGCCTGACATTCCAGCTTCCTAAAAGGCAAGATAAAGCAGAGATGCTGTGAGCTTGAAGTCAGCACATTAGTGAGAAGTCATGAAGAAATCAAGCTAAGAACAGTGGGATGCATGCTGTGCAAATGGATGAGGTAAGTGTGTGTCTCTGTATGCAAAGAGTCTGAACATTGCAATGTAGGGTGTCAGTGAGCTCCAAAGCGAGATGCTGATTAGTTTCCTAAGACTGTCTAAGATCAGCTTTAGTGACCTGGTGAGATTGGTGTTTCACTGATTCCAATTTCCAAGATGAAGGGTGGAGGTGATCACAGCGCATGGAGCATGCCACAGGATTTTAAGGAATAAGGACTAACATGGGAACTGGAAGGCACACTGACAAGATGTAGCGACCAGCTAACCACTCAGACTTTCAAAACTTGGAAATTGTTGTCACCTAGTTTCTCACCAGTACTTGTGAGAATCATGAACTATGTTGAAATGAGGTGAGGTTTGCTAATAATGCGATGCCTATGCATGAAAGCATGGTCTTTCTTGCTAACTAATGAGATTTTCATCAAGTTGTTCAAAAAGCCTTAAGGGGAAAAGTAGACTTTTTCCCCTCAACATTGAAAATGACATGTTTTTCGTTCTCGTAAAATTCTCTCAAATTTCTCTCCATTTGCCATCTGTACACTTCAGTGTGGTATCCTCTACAACTGTGATATCTCTGACTGGGACAACAAGCATCAAGGCTCTTCAACCAATGAGTTTAAGGAACCCCACACTGGAATGTACAGGTGATAAAAGAAAAGAGATACAAAATACAAAATGTAAATATCTTAAATCTTCATTAACTTTCTTTTGAGGGAATGTGACTCCATGCAGATAAACGTACATTGTAGAGACAACGAGGTTATTGAAGCAGTAAATATCACAATGCTATTAAGAATCTACATGCTCCTAAATACACCATCTCAAATCTAATATACTGTTTTCAGGAGGAAACTGACATCTCAAGTTCACATTTCAACGTTGAGTCAATTAAAAAGGTTTGAGGCAGCACACCTTGTAGATGGGCAGATGCTTCTAATTGCAACTTCTGGATTGTGCCATTACCTATATCTCTGACACTAGAAACCCTGATCCGATTAATCCAAGATAGCAGTTATCGCTTCATTATTAGCAAATGCAGCAGACTAGTCGGCAGCTGTGTAGCAATAAAACTGAGTTATCCTTTAGGTTTTAACAGAACTTGTTTCTAAATGGTTCTTGCATAAATCTATATTTGGAAAGTTACATATTTACACCAAGTGACGAAAAGCTTAAAAAGTGCATTTGCTTTGTGGTCTCCCAATTGTCCATTGTGACTTTGAAGATGATGAACAGACTTCTTCAAACAAAATATCAATGCACCCCTCCACAATTTAAATTTGTTAAAGGAATTACCACACCTTATTTTTTGAATAGTTGACAGTAAATTCAATAGTAAATCCTCCGAATGTTGTGAAAATACAAACGAGACCAAATTTTTAGGGTTTATCACCTAATCCAAATAACTTTGTATTTTTAAATACTACAATTAACTGTTTGAGGTACACTCACCAGATTTTTTTATTATATACACATTTGGTGAACTGTGCAAGGGGATGAATTACCATGTGAATGTAGTGTTGAAACTTAACTGATGCACATTTGGAAGGAAACTTTCTAATGCAGCCACCATCTTTGCGGACGTTGGGAAGGTAAGAGCAGCAGTGAGCCCAGAGAGCTGTGGTACCGAGTTCTTGGATATAAATGGTTTCAACGTCGGGTCATTATCATCCTTCTCATGGCAGACTGATACTGCTCGGTCAGGAAACATGACGGATGGTGCAGGATTTTGGAAATCCTTCAAAGCAAGCCAGATTTGAAAATTTGTGAAGAAAACAATAAATCCATTCAGACGTCTGAAACATTCTGAAAGAAAAGTGTAAAGTAGTTTCACATCTCTAAGTGTCACAATTAACATCTGAATTAGAAAAGCAAATGACATTGCTATGATTCTAGCTGATGTTATTCTTAGATTATTCAGATCCTAGTTTGAAATCTGTGTCGATTGCTCATATTTTTTCTTGTTTTGGTTTTAATAAATTAGTCTTACACTGAAACAGAAGCAGACAATGCTGTTGGTTTGGTCTTAACAATACACAGGAATACATTTTAACAGGATTTGAATGCACAAGGAAAGACACCTTCCTGCAATTACATACAGCCTTTGCAAGACTGCACCTTGAGTATTATGTACAATTCTTGTCTCCTTGTCTGAGAAGGCATATCCTTGCCAAAGAGAAACTGCAGTGGTAGTTCACCAGACTTATCCTGGGAAGGCTATATTGTCTTGTGAGGAGAAATTAAGAAAGCCGATCCTTTCACAGAAAGAAGAGTGCTATTAATGAAGCTTAGAAAATGTTTATGGTGTGTGCCAGGATGGATATGGGTAAGATGTTTATTGTGGCTAACGTGTTTCAAACCAGGGAAAATAATCTAGGGCCAAAAACAGAAATTTCTGGAAAAGCTCAGTGTGTCTGGCAACATCTGTGGAGAGAATTCAGAATTAATGTTTCAGATCCAGCAAGCCTTCCTTACAACTTATATCTCTCTCCACAGATGCTACCAGACCTGCTGAGCTGTTACAGTAATTTCTGTTTTTGTTTCTGATTTTCAGCATCTGCAGTTCTTTGCATTTTTAAAATAATCTAGGAATAAGGGCTATCTTATTTCAGACTAAGATGAGGAATTTCTTTGCTGTTTGGGGGTGAACATCTTGCATTCTCAATCAAAAAGCATATTCAAAAGAGAAATTGATAGATTTCTGGAACCTAATGGCATTAAAGGATATGGAGATAGATTAGTGAAGTGATGTTGAGGTCAATAATCAGTTACGATCTCTGAATGCTGGAGCTTGACAGCTGAATTGCCTTCTCCCATTCCTACGTAAATGTAGAAATGTTTTTAACACCATTGTTCATCATGACAATTTGTCTTTTAAAAGTAAGTTGACCCAACATTGACTTGTCTATGTATTTGTGTATAGGCATTACAATGTGTTTTCAGTGGAAAGGGGACCATAATGCAGTGATGTTACAAAGTGTGCTAAAGTCTGTGCTATCAACTTCTGTGGTGTAATTTCAATGTCTATGGTTAATAAAAGAACCTGGTTTTGAATTTACACTTGAAAAGGATTTAACTACCTACTCCCTTCCATCAATTGCCAGATATTCTGCTTAGAAATTGAAGCAAGTATCTGTTGATCTTCCCTTCTTAGAAAATTATTTTTTACTTGGACAGCTATGTCTCTTATCAATGTTTGACTGAGTTTCAAGTCCTAACGGGTTTCAGCACAGAAGGTGCTCCCTTCATTGAAGAATGAATGACAGTTTCAAGAAGTTGTAAAAACAAGCTGCATAATATGGTTTCTTGTTTGCTTACTCATAGTAGTAAAGAATAATAAAATCATAGAATAGTTACAAGTAATACAAGCATTTTTTTAACATGGGAGAATTATTTTTATTTCTCTCAGGGCCAATGATGTGGAGTCATTTATTTAATGAAGAAAAGTGTACTACTTCATCAAGAATATTAAATACTTTCCATTGATTTCAAATGGAATTTGAGGACTGTACATTGTGCACACTGGGTGAAAGGCTACTGAATACAAAGGGTGATCAGAAGGGGCATTGTGGCCGAGGGTGGGGGAATGAGAAAGGTAAAGGGTGAGGTTGAGGGACCCTGTAAACAATATTAAAATTTGGGATACTGCGTTGGAGAACTGTTTTTGGCCTTTCACTTGACCTGCCCCTACATATACCTCTCACTCATTTCAGCATGACTCAAAAACTCTCCTCCAAAGTGTGAAAATATAAAAATGGAGTGTAAAGTCACACATGGGCTGGATGTGCAATTTTAAAGCCATGAGAAGTGTGCAGATTTCCTGAGCGCAAATGAAAATTCAGCCCCAAGTCTGTCAAAAAGCATTGAATATAAGTAGCCTCAGACCAACACAAATCGCTGGCTTCCTTTCTCTTTCTTGCATCCTGTAGAATATTTCTGCTTTGCATTCTGTTTTGTTGCAATACTGCAAGAAGTATTCTTCACATTCATTGTGTCACAAAAAATAAAACATTCCTGTCTATTATATATTATGTTTTGTTTTCTTTCCATCTTGTTGCAGTAGAAATAGAATTAAAATTACATTCACTCATAAAAATAGCTGTCTATATGACACACACATCAAACAGGGAAGAGCAGAGATGAAATAAAATTCAGGATCATCTTGACATCAGCACTTCTTCCTTCTATTATTCTGGGATGAAGACTTGTCACAAGCCTTCCAAAATATTTTGGTGCAGATTAAACTATCTTTAAAATGTGACCAAATAACTTAAAACAAGTGTCAGGTGGACCTTATGAAACAATATCTTGTTTGGAAATAGTATATGAGTTGAACAGATACATTTTTAACATTCCATTTTCTGAGTTGTGAAGTTAATCTCCAGCCCGATATCCTCATTCTTGTATTATCGATGCCTATAGATAATACTCCCAGACATTCTCAACACATCATGCAAGACAATAATTCAAAGATTGACTAAGTCATTTGAGAGCTACAAACTGAGATGAATCATGGATTATGTCTCAGCTATGGTTTGATAGAGGGTGGCTAAGCAGTGAAAGAACTGTAGAAAATAAGTGCACGAGTAGTCCATTCAGCCCTTTGAGTCTACTCTGCTATTCAATATGATCCTGACTGATCAGTCTACTCAGCTCTGTTCCTGCTTTCTCCCCATGCCCTTTGATTTCTTTAGTGCTAAGAAAAGTGGTCCAACTTTTCTCAATATCAAAGAAGAGGTGATCTCACTACTGTCAGTTTTTGGTTGACTATTCACCAAATGTGCTGTGTAGTTAAAACCTTAGGCACAATGTGAAGTAAAAAAAAAATCCCTGTATCATACCACCGTTGAGTGAAAAGGTTTTTCTTTTAGGGGACACCATCAGTTCAGAGCAAGTGAGGAAATGGTTATTAAAACTGAAGCCAAGAAAAATACGTTGTATTAAAAAAAAGTATTGAAAATCTCAGATCTATGATTAATCACCAATCAGAAGGGACCTCATTCATAATTTATCACCCTGGAGCTACTTCTCACTTTATTCTTTTTTGGTGTTATTCTGATTGAATAATCCTCAGTTTGTTTTAAAAGTTAACATGTATAACTACATTTCTTTTTGGTTGGGTGAGATCATCATTTACTTTTTATGAATATTTTGTTAAATATGACACACACAAAATCAATTTTAACTTCAAAACCCTAAGGGTTGAATATTAAGTAGGTGCTCAAAATGTAATATCTAATTAAATGTCAGCTTCTATAGGCATAGATAATACAAGAATGAGCTGCACAATAGTTTCAAAAATTCAAGGCAACTGCAAGTCTGATAATTGTTTTTCTACCTACTTCACCTCATATAACAGGTGCAAATTTTAGGTGCAGTAAGCGAATATCTTTTGACTGCAGGAATTACATCATACCCTTTCCAAGTAGTGCTCCTCTTGTGGCTTTGCAAAATATTCAAGATTGCATGTACACATACTCTTCCAGAACATTCTTTTGAAAATTAAGTTCAAGATAGTGCATTTTGGTTAATATTAAATACAAATGCCAGCTTCACAATTGATCAAAAAACAGAAAAAGAATATCACGTTTTGGATATTCACAATCACTATGCCATCATCCCCAAAAACTACACTTCCCTTTCTTTGCCATTTCCCCTCTGCAATTCTCACTGCTCTGATTTCCTCAAATCCTCTTGCACAACTTAAAGAGTTTTTAAAAGTTATTCCACCCCACATATCACAGAATACCTTTCCCTTCCCTGTTGCCCCTACTACATTGATAAGACATGCAACTTAGCTAATCTGTTGATACTGGCTGCAACCTCTGTTGAATGCTACTGCTTTACTTTGGGAACTCAGCCTGTGCTTTAACTGAAGATCCTTGTTTCATTAAGCATGAAGAATTCCCATTTGTCATACAGTGGAAATTATGAATGACAGACAGGACCAATTGGAAGAATAATGTCTGTGGTGACACCATCTCTGAATCAGAATCTTTGGAGCATAAGCTTCCACAACACTGGGAAAAAATTAACTTTTTTATGTATTCTGCTATCTGGTTCATGTTCACTTATTTTCTCCTTATTTATTGGCTCATTTTGATTGAATAATTTCATCTGCTGTTCTGTCTTGTTACTTATTTATAATCTTCGACCATTTCATAATTGGTCATCTTTCTCCCTCTTTTTAATCTGCTAGTTTTGTCATTGGAAACAACAGTGATATACACAGTCTTGACAACCCATCTAAATTCTCCTCAGTCCTCTGGCTAATGCCAAAAGTGTGCGAGCTGTTTCACAGACGAGTCAAGCAGCAGCCTACCTTGGTCATATTCAAAATCAAACCTCTCAAACAATGTCCCAGACATTGAACTCATCCCTGGTTACATCCTGTCCGATGGAAGGAGGGGCCCAATAAAGGCGGTGTTATAGTGGTATACAGTCAGAAGGGAGTTGCCCTGGGAAATCCTTAATGTTGATTCCAAACCCCGTGATGTCTGATGGCATTAGGACAAATATGAGCAAGTAAATATCCTGCTGATTATCACAGAAAACCAACCCTCACCTGCTAATCTGTACTCCTCCATGGTGAACAGCACTTGAGGAGGTACTGAGGGTGGAAAGGGAGCAGAATAAACTCTGAGTTCAGGAATATCAGTGTCCAACATGAAGAAAAGCTCAGCAGCATCACTACTGACTGAACTGACTGAGTCCTTAACAGTGGCAGATGGTAAGGGAACCAACAAGAGGGAAAAGATAAAACTCATCCTCACTGCCTACCACAGATGTGTCTGTCACTCAGAGTGATTACTGCACAGTCCGTGCAGAGGTGAAGACCCAGCTTCACATAAAGAAAACTCGACATTGTGTTATGTGGCAATATCGCTGTGCAAAAATGGGATGGATTTCAGTCACATCTTACAACTCAAGACCAGGCAACCATGAGTTCCTGTGACATGTCAGCAGCAGCAAACCTTTACCCAAACACAATCTGCAATCTGATGGTGCATCTCATCTCCCACTCTACCATTACCATCAAGCTAGGTTCAGTGAAGATCATGCATTAGGCACACCTAAAACAAAAAGCGATGTCAAACCAGTGACACTACAAAACAGGATTATTTGCTTGCCACGCAGCATAAGAGAAAGTGATAAACAATACTGAGCGAAGCAATTCGACAAACAACAGATCAAATCTAAGCTCTGCAGTTGTGGCATATCCAGTTGTGAAAGGGGAAGACAATTAAACAATTCACTGAAGGAAGCGACTCCACAAGTAACTTGATCCTTAATAATGTAGCAGCCCAGCACATTAGTGCAACAGATGAGGCAGAAGCATTTGTAACAATCTCCAGTCAGAAGTGGCAAGTGAATAAGCCATCTCATCCTTTTCCAGCAGACAGCAGGTTCACAGATGCCAGTCCTCAACCAATTTGATTTATTCCATGTGACAGTGCTGGAAACTACAAAAGTTGTGGGCCCTGACAGAATTCTTGCAGTAGCACTGAAAATGTGTGCTCCAGAATATGCCATGCCTCCTACCAAGCTGCTTCAGTACAGCTGTAACATTGACATCTGCTCAACTACATGGAAAATTGTCTCGAAATATCCTGTAGACACAAAGCTGGACAAATACAACCTGACAAATATCCACCTCATCACTCATCTTTCATTTTCTTTCTCTCTCTCTTTCTCTCAATCATCAATGTAATTATCAAAGGCGTCGTCAATAGAACTGTCAAACATCACTTGTTAACAATAACCAGCTCACTGACATTCAGTTTGGGTTTTGCAAACCCCACTCAGATTCTGAACTTATCAAAGCGCTCATGGACAGTAACTCCTCTCCTGACTCCCCAGTGCCTGTCTGCCAGCTTCAAAGGACAATTCAGGGGTTTGATGAATTACTCCACACTTGTTTGGATGATTGCAGTTCTGTGAAAACCTCGGAGAAGGTGCAAAAGAAATTTACTAGGAAGTTGCCTGGAGTGGAGTACTGCATATTAGCAATAAGAACAGGTTGGATAAACCTGGACGAATCAGAGGTTGAGGGCCAACCTGATAAATGTATAGAAAATTATGAGGGGCATGGATAGAGTGGATAGTCGGACTTGTTTTTATCCCAGTGTGAAAATGCCAAATACTTGGGATTATGGGTTTAAGGTGAGACAGGAAAAGCTTAAAGGAGATGTGTGGGGAAGTCTTTTGCATTGAGGGTGATAAGTGTCTGGAACACACTGCCAGCGGAGGTGGTAGAAGCAGATACGACAGCAAGGTTTAAAAGGCATTAAAACAGACACATGAATAAGCAAGGAATCGAGGGATATGAGCAATGTGCAGGCAGATGAGATTAGTTGAGAATGGCATCATGATTGGCCAAAGTGCTGTACTGCTGTACATTCTAACACTCAAGAAGCTTGATATCATCCAGGATGAAGTAGCCTGCTTGATTGACATCATAGCCACAAATATTCAGTCCTCCACCGTTGATGCTCAGTGACACAAGATGCTGTACAAGATGCTCTACAGGAATTCACTGAGGTTCCTTAGAAAGCATCTTCTAAGTCAACAACCAGTAACACCTAGAGGTAAAGGGCAGCAAATACATGGGAACACCACAATCTGCAAGTTTCCCTCCAAGCTTTTCACCACCCTAACTAGGAAATATTTCATCGTTTCTTCATGTCATTGGGTCAAAATCCTGGAACTCGCTCCCTCACGGTTCTGTAGGCTTACAAACACCAAATTGACTGCAATAGTTCAAGAAGGCAGTTTACCATCACCTCTCAAAGGCAGCTAGACATGGACAACAGATGCTGGCCCACTCATCACTGCCTATATCTGATTTCTTTTTTAAAATGCATGCATCACCAAACAAAAACATAAATGTTTGACTTAAATGTTCAATAAATATGCAAGTGGTTTGGAGTTATTATCCATTATCACATCAAACTAAATATAAAGTAACTTCATATCCACCAAAGTTAATTGGTTGTACAATCTAACAACAGTAAGAGTAGCATGGTGGCCCAGTGGTTAGCACTGCTGCCTCACAGCACCAGGGCCCCAGCTTCGATTCCAGTCTTGGACAACTGTCTGTGTGGAGTTTGCACATTCTCCCCGTGTCTGTGTGGGGTTTCCTCCCACAGTCCAAAGATGTGCAGGTCAGATAAATTGCCCATAGTGTTAGGTGCATTGGTCAGAGGGGAATGGGTCTGGGTGGGTTGCTCTTCAGAGGGTCGGTGTGGACTTGTTGGGCCGAAGGGCCTGTTTCCACACTCTATGGAATCTAATCAAAACTGTTGGTACCTGTATATAAGAAACAGAATGGGATTGAAAAAGTATGCTGCGTGATAGCTGTATAGTTATAATAAGTGTGTGCACCATAGATACACAGCTCACAGGGCTGATGGAGGGACAACAGAACAGTAATTCACTCAGCTGACTGAGGGCTGAAGGAACAAAAGCACACTATAAGTGCGCAGTTCAAAGTGGCAATATGATTCAGCAATAAAAGAATGTCTTGTACTGCAGCAGCACAACAAAGCTACAAGCAAGGAAAACAGTGTGACTGGGGGTATGAAGATGTACCTGAATGAGGTTGAGTAGAAAAGAATGAAGATTGTACGGAGCAGCACAATGGAAATAATGTTGTTGTTTTCAGAACATTACATAAGATCGGATTGAGAAAGATGGATGCATGTTTAAAGTAATTTTTGTTTAGTTGCTCACATAAGGCTCACATCAAGGGATTTTATAAAACAGTAACAGCTATACCAGGAGCACAGATTGAGACTCCAGGAGGCAAAGCTTATTTTACATAGTTCCAGTCATAGTTGAGCAAATTTATGAGCAAGTTAGAATGTATTTTCCTCAATCTTGTGTTTGTTGCTTTTGTAAATTGTGTGTGCCATCTTCAGGAGGCATCCGGCTGAAGAAATAAGTTTAATGTTTTTAAAATATTATTGGCTGTTATCATGATAGCTGATTGTTGATTGTTTGTATCCATCCTTAATAATTATCCATTAGAAGTTCATACTCAGTGGCGGCTCAGTGGTTTGCACTGCTGCCTCACAGTGCCAGGGATCCGGTTTTGAATCTAGCTTTGGGTGACTGTCTGTGTGAAATTAGTATGTTCTCCCTGTGTCTGTATGGGTTTCTACCAGGTCCTCCAATTTGCTCCCACAGTCCAAATATGTGAAGGTTAGGTAGATTGGCCATGCTAAAGTGCCCTCTAAGGTCCAGAGATGTGCAGGCTCGGTGGGTTGGCCATGGGAAATGTGGGGCCTCAGGGATAGGATGGAGGAGGTTGGGTCTGAGTGGGATGCTGTTCTGAGGGATAGTACAGATTGAATGGCCTCTTTCCCCCATTTTATGAAGAGAAACCTCATTGTCTTTCATAAATATTGTGTCAAATCCGGGTCTTGATTCTAATGTTTAGCTAGAAACTGATCTAACCCTTTAAGTCTGTATCCATGGTTCTCTGGATAACTGTTGCTTATGTTTCCACTGTGATTCATCTGAAGTTATGATGTGAAGATGGCTGTGTTGGACTGGGGTGGACAAAGTCAGAAGTCACTCAACATTAGGTTACAATCCAACAGGTTTATCTGAAATCACAAGCTTTTGGAGCACTGCTCCATACAGATGTTGGAAATCAGAAACAAAAACAGAAATAGCTGGAAAAGGTCTGGCAGCATCTGTAGAGAAAAATCAGAGTTAACTTTTGGGTTCATTGACCCTTCCTCGGAACTTAGAGTTACAAGGAAAGTGTCAGTTTATATGCCGAAGTTATGGTGTGGAAAGGGGGTAAGGAATAAACGATTGGAGATAGAGACCAAAGAGAGAGAAGAACAGTTGGACAGACACAGAAGTGGATAATGATCTGGCTAGGAGAGTGAATAGCTATTAATGGGAATTATTTGTAGCTAACAATAAGCTGTGTGTAATAGCAGACCATGTGCTAACAAAGCCTAATGTGTGGGAATGAAGGTAAGGACGTGTTATTAGACTTCCAAATGAACATCCTAAATTACATTTTTTCCAATCTCTTCTGTCGAGCAGAAGATATGAAAACTTAAACACACGTACCAATTAATTCAAGAGCAACTTTTGCCCCCTATCTTCAGACTTCTGATTGGACCTCTTATATGATAAATTTAATGTTGATCTTGCTTTTTGTGCACCTTCTTTGCAGCCGTAACTTGTATTCCTTGTTAAAAATCACATATAACCAGGTTATAGTCCAACAGGTTTAATTGGAAGCACGAGCTTTTGGAGGGCTGTACCTTCATCAGGTGGTTTAGATTAGATTACTTACAGTGTGGAAACAGGCCCTTCAGCCCAACAAGTCCACACCGACCCTCCGAAGAGCAACGCACCCAGTCCCATTCCCCTACATTTTCCCCTTCACCTAACACTACAGGCAATTTAGCATGGCCAATTTACCTAACCTGCACATTTTTGGACTGTGGGAGGAAACCCACGCAGACACTGGGAGAATGTGCAAACTCCACACAGACTGTTGCCCAAGGCGGGAATTGAACCCAGGTCTCTGGCACTGTGAGGCAGCTGTGCTAACCACTGTGCCACCGGTGTGGAGTATAAGATTTTAAGGAATTTGTATTCTTTGCTTTGTTCAATCTTTGTGTGTTATGTTCTGCCTGTACTGCACAGAAAGCAAAACTTTTCACTTGTGTACATGTGACAATAATTAATCAAATCAAGTGGGAGAGCTCAAACCTGAAAATTGCTGAACTCAATGTTGGGTCCAGAAGGCTGCAGAGTTCCCAAGTAGAAAATGAGGTGTTGTTCTTCCAGTTTGTGCTGTGCTTTACCGGAGCACTGCAGCAAGTCTGAGACTGAGATACTGGCCTGGGAACAAGGTGATGTGGTGAAGAAGCTGTTCTTGAACCTACTGGTGCATGTGTTCAAGCTTCTGTACCTTTCACCTGATGAAAGAAGTAGGAGAGCATTACTGGTCTGGGACAGGTCTTTGATGGCAACCTTTCTGTGGCAACAAGTTATGTAACTGGAAGGTGTGCTTGGGCCCTTGGATACTGAGGAGGGATCTTCTGGATGTGGATACTGGTGGATGGTAGGTAAAGACAAGGGTGACCACGTTGCTGTTGTGTGAGAGAAGAGAGGGGGTTAGGGCTGAAATGTAGCAGATGGGTAGGACCAAGGTGAGGGCCTTGTCAACTACAGAGCTAAGAAATCCTCGGTTGAGGAGTAAGGTGGACATGTTGGAGGCTTCCTTGTTGAAGCTGGCATCATCAGAACGGATGAGATGGAGATAGAGGAACTCCAAGATTGGAATAGAATCTCAACAGAATGCAGGGTGTGAGGATGTATAGTCAAGGTAATTGTGAGAGTTGGCGTATTTGTAGTGGATATTGGTGGCCAACCTAAAATGGAACTGGAGATGTCAAGGATGGGAAGGGAGGAGTCAGAGATGAACCAGTTGAAGGTGGGGGTGGGATGGAAATTGAAAGCAAAATCAAGAAACGTTTCCAATTCTAGATGGGAGAGGGAAGTAGCACTGATGATATCATTAATATACCAGAGAAAAAAGTTTCCTTAAAATAAATTTATCATGAATATTCCAAATTGATATAAAATAATGTTGTTAAATATTTTTAAGTAAACTGTACATTTTATATTTAATTCGATTTATTGGGGTTAAACATTAAGTCATTGTAAGTACCCTGGCATATTTGATAAACTTTTTATACTGTATTAGATAGTTCCATTATTAAAGATTGTAAACTGCATTTTACACAACGCCTGTAACTTTACAGTTGGGTAGACCATCCTGAGATTCCAGACTCTTGATTTATATCCTCAGATCTTACTCTGCCTCCTGAACAATTTTTTAAAAGCTCTTTTTGTATTTATATTTTTAACTTAAATTTTCTTTGATTTAACATAGGGTTTTAGCAAGATTCCAACTTTTTGTTTCTGTGTCATTTATTTTATAATTAACTTGCACATTGCATCTTTTAATACCTTGAAGCCATACTGGTCATACCACATACCATGGCTTCAACTAGTTGTTGTTGCCCACAGCTGAGTTGAACTTGACTTGAGTAATCTGAGCATGTGCATTAGTATCCCAGATGCCTCAAAGTTACTCAGCTGCATTGATTGTCCCTTCTGGAGCCTAATGTCTGTTATGATTCTTCAAACTGTCATGGGAAAACCAAAGAATGAATTTTGAGGTAATTTAACTTGAGTTTTTCAATAGAATGTCTGTCTGTTGATAAACCATGGCTGTGTTTGAAATAGATGCTTGTTGTAACTATTTAGTTTGTGTTGAATTGACAAAAGGAAGAAACAGAGCTGTCAAAGAATGTGTGTCTGGTTTGCTTAGTACTAATTTAAAATATAGCCTAGACAGTCAAATTAACAGGTTATTTTCACTTGTGGCATGGTGATATTATTGATATTGTCTATCAACTATACCTGTGAGATGGCTCTGAATGAAATGGAAAGCAAACAGGAGAATAGTTGTTTCTTTTTACGAATTTGAATAAAATTGAATTTGTCAGGAGAAAAATAAGAACACAAAAGTCTAATTGAGGGGGTATTTCTCAACTTGGCATCAATACTTGCGTATGAGTTGGAATGGATAGATGTTTTAAGAGTGATGTTAGTCATGTTTGGAAAGAAACAGAGAATGATTGAGTTGACCAAGGTGTAATATGCGGTAAATGCAAGGGAAGGCTAATAGGTAGGAATGGGTCATGAGTTTTGAGAAGATTTGTTGCTCAGGTTGAGGTTTTGGATTTAGGTTTGCTTGCTGAGCTGTAAGGTTCATTTCTAGATGTTTCGTTACCCTACTAGGTAACATCTTCAGTGGGCCTCATGCAAAACAATGCTGAAAATTCCTGCTTTCTATTTATATATTTGGGTTTCTTTCGGTGGTTGATATCATTTCCTGTGGTGATATTATTTTCTGTGTTGAAATCACTTTCGTTTCCTTTTCTCCTGGGGTGGTAAATGGGGTCTAACTCAATGTGTTTGTTGATAGAGTTCCAGATGGAATGCCAGGCTTCGAGGAATTCTCGTGCATGTCTTTGTTTGGCTTGTCCAAGGATGGATGTGTTGTCCCAGTCGAAGTGGTGTCCTTCCTCATCCATATGTGAGGATACTAGTGACAGAGGGTCATGTCTTTTTATGGCTAGTTGGTGTCCATATATCCTGGTGGCTAGTTTTCTGCCTGGATAGTGTGCAGTAGGAATGGGTAGTGTGAAAATGCAAGGGTAGAGAGTATGATGGGAGTGAGGAAACATAGGCAGAGGCATGTGGTCAGTCAAGTCTGCCTCCGAGATAATGGATGATCGATAGTATAAGTCAACATTCTCTGTTTTGTCCATAACACTTTAGGCTTTAAGGGAGCATAGAATTCATGTTATTGATATTAAAATGCAGAGGTGTGGACAATTGCTAAAGGAAGCTGAACTTTAATTCCATTTCAGCATCTGTGGAATTCAAGTTAAGTTAATAAATCATGAATAGAATGTCTTGGTAATGATGGTCATGAAAGTCATACAATACAATTCTATTTGGAGTTTTTCAGAAAGGTCATTTGCTGTCTATAGTGATTGGAATCAGGGCCAGATAGATCTTGCTGATTAGGGTTGTTAACCTCGGCCAATCAGGGAGTCTTGGCAAAATGAAAGTTGCTGTTGGTGATGGAGGAAACAGAGACCAGATCACAATAGAGGACGACATACTATGATGGAGATAAAAGTGATTGTCCCAAGTGAAGGTCATACAGATGTACAGAATGGAAACAGACCCTTCGGTCCAACCTGTCCATGCTGACCAGATGTCCCAACCCAATCCAATCCCACCTGCCAGCACCTGGCCCATATCCCTCCAAACCCTTCCTATTCATATACCCATTCAAATGCCTCTTAAATGTTGCAATTGTACCAGCCTCCACCACTTCCTCTGGCAGCTCATTCCATATGTACCACCCTCTGTGTGAAAATGTTGCCCCTTAGATCTCTTTTATATCTTTCCTCTCTCACCCTAAATCTATGCCCTCTAGTTCTGGACTCCCCGACCCCAGGGAAAAGACTTTGCCTATTTACCCTATCCATGCCCCTCATAATTTTGTAAACGGCTGTAAGGACACCCCTTAGCCTTCAACGCTCCAGGGAAAACAGCCCCAGCCTGTTCAGCCTCTCCCTATAGCTCAAATCCTCCAACCGTGGCAACATCCTTGTAAATCTTTTCTGAACCCTTTCAAGTTTCACAACATCTTTCTGATAGGAAGGAGACCAGAACTGCACACAATATTCCAACAGTGGCCTAACTAATGTCCTTACAGCCGCAACATGACCTCCCAACTCCTGTACTCAATATTCTGACCAATAAAAGAAAGCATACCAAATACCTTCTTCATATCCTATCTACCTGCAACTCCACTTTCAAGGAACTATGAACCTGCACTCCAAGGTGTCTTTGTTCAGCAACACTCCCTCGGACCTTACCATTAAGTGTATAAGTCCTGCTAAGATTTGCTTTCCCAAAATGCAGCACCTCACATTTATCTGAATTAAACTCCATCTGCCACTTCTCAGCCCATTGGCCCATCTGGTCCAGATCCTGTTGTACTCTGAGGTAACCCTCTTTGCTGGCCACTACACCTCCAATTTTGGTGTCATCTGCAAACTTACTAACTATACCTCTTATGCTCACATCCAAATCATTTATGGAAATGGCAAAAAGTAGAGGACCCAGCACTGGTTGTCGCCAGATACTGGCTGAACTCTACCAGGGTTGCCTGGGGCTTTCCAAAATGAAGATATTGGCAAGAATATATGACTAGTGGCTAGGATTGGATGCTGATCTAGTTATTTTGGTGCCAAAAAGGGCAAACTTTGCTGTTGGCAGCACCCCCATTTCCATGGGAATGGCCAGGCAGGCACAGTTACAAGTGGACTGTGCAGGTCATTTCATGGGCTCAATGCTCCTTGTCATTTTGGATGCTCATACAAAGGGGTTGGACATGCCTCGACCTCATTCAGCCAACCCAGATGACGATTGAAAAGCTGCAAACATGGTTCACGATACACGGACTCCTGTGTTGTTTCCAGAGAATGGAACATCATTTACAGCAGGGAATTTGAGCATTTTCTGAAGTTGAATGGCATTCGGCATATTCAGGCAGCTCCATACCATCCACCGGCCAATAGTCTGGCAAAACGAGAGTTCAAACGTGAAGGCAGGCTTAATGAAACAACTTACAGCTTCACTCAATACCAAATTGTGCCAGTTCTTGTTCGATTATAGGACCATCCTTCACGCAACTACAGAGAGTGTGCCAGCAGAGTTCCTGATGGAGAGAAGAATCCAGGTTAAACTTGATAGCCTCAGACCTGGGGGGATAAAGTGAAATGGCAAGCAGGAATGCCAGCATCAGCCTCCATCTAAGCTAGGGATACAGTTTCCCTCAGGGGATAAAGAGTGGTGTCAAAACCACAGAAAATACCTGACATGGGTGCTGGGTAAGATTGATGCGAGGTCAGGTCCTGTGACATTCAAAGTTCGGGTAGGTGAGGTGGTCCTAAACAAATGTGAATCACCTGAAAGCTGCTGGGGCAGGCGCAAAACATACCTGGCTTCTCAGAACACCCAGAAAGGCTGTCAGAAATTGTGGGATCCCCCTCCTCTGTCCAGCATCGAGGATACCTCAGAGTCTGAGATGGATGCTGCTTCTATACCCTTACTGTTGGAAGGAGAGTATGAAACTCTCCCAACATGTTCTGGGTTACAGTCCTGTACATGCCGCCCATGTCTGGGTATGAGTTAGAAAAACTGGACCTGAGACAAAAACATCCCAGGAGACGTTGCAAGAGAAAGAACAGGACTACATCCTCTGACTCAGCGGGAGAAAGATGTAGTGATTCGAACCATGGCTGGGTAGATATCATTGACTATGAAATCTTTGACTGGAATTGTTAATCTGGGCCAATCAGGAAGCGCTGGATGAGAGAAACAAATAAGAGATTCACTCTGTCTCCTCAATCGAGAGACTGGCTTTAAGCTGGCTGGTTAGAGCCCATATACTCTGCCTATGTAGATAACAGGTGACTTAGTGATAGAATGCCAGCCTCTGTGCAGTTATTTCACTGTCCTGTGTGGCTGATGTTATGGATGTTCACTCATGATGTCATTGATTCTTAATTTGCTTGTTTTTCTGTTTCAAAGGATAATCGGTATCATCAAATCATGTCAGCATAGTTGAATAATAATAAAACTGGATTGACCCTGCCATTGACCTTGGGGGCAGGAAATGACAGAATGCACAACCTGCACAGTTGATCCAGAGAATTCCTAATTAATATTTGGGAGATTTGTTACAATTTGGGAGAGCTGATGCAATAGTCTAAGAATAATTTAATGCTGTACTAACCAAATTATACTTTACTGCCTCACCTCAGTCTCTTGCATTGCCATTCTTGAGTCTGTCCTGTGTAACCAATAGTGCAGATGAACCAGACGTGGTAGCAATAATAAGCAGTCAAGAGGAAATAGCTCTGGGACTCCTCAATATTGACTCTGACTCTGCCATGAGTTTGGATGGTAGCAGGTCAAACATGGGCAAGTGCTTTTATTTTTGTAGATCATTGCTTACTTCCCTCCGTCAGCTTATGAATCACCACTCTTCCATGTTCAACACTATTGGAAGAAGAAGTACTAAGTGCACAGAATGAATATTGGGTTGGTAACTTCAATAACCATCACTAAGAATGGTTTGACAGCACCACTATTGACTGAGCTGATCGGATCCTGAAGGACATGTTTGCCAGACTGGAAGGCCGATGTGTTACAAAGGGCACCAATAAGGGAAAAACCTGCTTAATCTCATCCTTCTCAACCTACCTGCCACACATCTGTTGGTCAGGCCATTCCATAATCCTTCTGAAACAAAATGTCTTCACACATCAGGGCACCCTTTGTTACAGTTTGTGGTGCTACTGATGTGCTACATAGATGTAGCAGCTCAGCACGAGGCACCTGTGAGACAGTATGGGCCTTCAACAAAACAAATTGATTCAATAAAATCTCAAACCATAGTATCCAGCATATCCTTCACTCCATCATTCTTATCAAACCCTGTTTCAATAGGGATCAGAGCTCAAGCACGTAAGGAGTTGAAGGATCAATATCAAGGAGGCATATTTTTAAGGTGAAAGGTCGGAGATTTAGAGGCAATTGGAAGAAAAATATTTTCACTTAGAGGGTGATCAGAATCTGGAATGCACTGCCTGGGAAGGTAGTTGAGGCATAAAACCTCATTACTGTTAAATATTACTTGGACATAACATTCAAGGCTGTGGGATAAATGCTGGAAGGTGAGATTTGTGTAGATTTTGAGTAGTTTTGCAGTACTAGCCATACCTCAGAACCAATGTGATGAAGCTACAACACGTGACATGCATTTGCAGATCTGTAGTTGCAACATTCTGTATCCCTCAACCAAACATGTTTGGTTAAATTCTACAATGTTGTCATGTCAAGTCCTGAACAATGATCGACAATGAAGCCACTAACTGAGGGAGAAAGCTCTACAATCTCAATAATCAGGGAGCCCAAATAATACAAAAGAATTAGCAGAAACATTGACAAACTTCTTGAGCCATTGCCATTCTTCAGGGACGTTGTTCATTCAATGTCATTCACATTTCCTCATACACTGAAGCAGGTTGTGCTCACATACAGCAAGACAAAGACAATATTCAGACTTTGTTCATACCATACAAGTGCCAGGCAATTCCCATCTACTGATAACTAAACACTATAAACATTTTCTTTTCAAATCAACAACATGAACAAGATTGACTTTCTGCAATCACTATCCTGGGTTGGGGGTTACTAGACCATAAATTTAATTTGACCAACCATATAAATACATTGACTCAAAGGATAAGCACATGGATGATGATGGGATAGTGTAGGGATAGCTTAGAATAGTTCACAGGTCGGCACAACATTGAGGGCCGAAGGGCCTGTTCTGCGTTATATTGTTCTAGGTTCAAGATCAGATTTGAGTCTGAGAGTTGTGCTACTGGTAACTCACCTCCTGATCCCCAATATCCTGTCCACCAACTACAAGGAACAAAGCAGGTGGAATAACACAGAAGAGACTTGCTGCTATCCATGCAAAAGCAGCCTGCTCGATTGACACTCCATCTATCTTAAACATTCACTCCTACACCAACACAGATGTGGCAGCAGCATGAAGGCTATCTACAAGATGTCCTGCACTTATTTCACCTAATCTTCTCCCACAAAGCATTCCAAAGCTCTCGTCTCCCCTACCTAAAAGGACAAGAGCAGCAGACACAGGAACACAGGAACTTGCAAGTTCACCTTCAAGATACAGGCCATACTGACTTTACATCAAGAGTCAAAATATATTATCTTTCCAAGACCCCTCTTGATATTTTCTTGGAAGCTACTCTTTGATTTTTGGGGGTTACTTCTTCTTTCTGACTAACTCATGTTAACCAAAAGACCACAAGACGTAGGAGCAGACCAATCAATTATATATTTTGGTTGCCTTAAGAATGGAGACACAAATAACCAAAAATATTGGAGAGTTTTACAGACCAGGTAAGATCCCCTCCAAATATTTTAAGAAGGTAGGCAAGACTCTAACTTTTTCTTAATTTAAAGGCAAATGCAAAGTGGATATACAAGGTATGATGCAGCTGGTCAAACCACTCTGCTTGAAGAAAAACAATCTCTTTACACACAAACAAAAGAAAACAGAATTTGGAATAACTTAACTAATGGAAAGCTTAACTGACCCAATACAACAACTTAACAAAGGAACTGTTCCAAACCAATAAATCTCATAAAAACATGCCTTGGCAAAAAGTTAAATTGAAATAGATTCTTACAGGCAGGAGGGAACAACATCCAAAGAAATTTCAGAGTGAGAGTCAGTCAGGAATCATTTGCTGAAGCTTACAACCTTCCTGGATTCCAGCATCTTGTGAGTGCCACAGCTAAACCAAACTAGAAGAAAACCTGAACTGGGAGAACTGACCATTCCCCTGCCATTGTTAAACTAGGCTCTTCCTAGATGCCTCGATATCTCTGCCTTTATGATCTCTCTTAAAAAAACACCCAAGGACAAAATAACATTGTTAAAGTGACAGCATTGTCCCGGAGAGCATATTACCAAGTGAGAGAGAGAAACTGAAAGAAATAAGTAGGGGAATGGTATTGGGGAAAGTGATAGGCCTTTAATGCTCGGATCTGATCGTCTAAATCCCAGAGTACTTAAGGAAGTGGCCCTGGAAGCAGTATATGAATTGATGGTCATGTTCAAGATTCCATTGACTCTGAAACAGTTCCTCTGGCCTGGAGAGTAACCAATGTAACCTCACTATTTAATTAAGAAAGGAGAGAGGAAACAGACTCTCTACATACACTTGTTAACCCGATATTGGAAGTAGGAAAAATTCACAGTCCATTGTAAATTATTTCATAGCTGACCACTTGGAAAACAGTGACAGGATTGGACAGAGTTAGCATGGATTTATGAAAGGGAAGTCATGCTTGACAAACCTATTGGAATTTTTTTGAGCATCGAAGTTGGAGAATTTGGGTGGAATCAGTGGATGATGGATACTTATACATTCAGAAGTCGTTTGATAAAGTCCCATGTAAGAGATTAGCATATAATCGTGGGCAGCAAGGTGGGCGGCACAGTGGCTCTGTGGTTCGTACTGCTGCTACATAGTGCCAGGAACCCGGGTTCGGTTCCAGGCTCGGTTGGACTTTGCACATTCTCCCTTTGTCTGCGTGGATTTGCTTCAGGTGCTCTGGTGTCCTCCCACAATCTAAAAATGTGTTGATTAGGTAAATTGGCCATGCTAAATTGCCCATAGTGTTCAGGAATATGGAGGTTAGGTGCATTAGTCAGGGGTAAATGTGGAGTATGGGGTAGGGGAATGGGTCTGGGTGGGTTAATCTTCAGTGTGGATGTGTTGGGTTGAATGGCCTGTTTCTGCACTGTCTGGATACTTTGATTCTATTCTATATTTTGATATAAACTTTGAGTGCATAGGATTAGGGTTTGTGCATGGTGGTAGTATATGGACATGGATAGAGAAATGTTTTGCAATCAGGAAGCAATAAGTTGGAATAAATGGGTCATTTCAGAGTGGCAGCCAGTGACCAATGCTTTGGAACCAAGCTATTTATGATGCACATGAATTATTTAGATGAGGGAACTAAATGTAATATCACCAAGTTTGCAGATGATTCAAAGCTGTGTGGGAGGGTGAGCTGTGAAAAGGATGGAGACGTGTTTTGGTGTGAATTGGGCAAATTGAGTGAGTGGGTAAGTGCACGGCGAATGAAGTATAACATGGATAACTCAACAACATCCTTAATAACCATCACTGCTCTCTTTAAAGTAAAAACAAAAACGCTGTTCTTCCAATTGCAGCCTGCTTCTCTCCCGTGCTTTCTGCTGATTGATGTAATATCGGGTAATGGGTTTTGAAGGAGTTTGTGGTCATATTGCATTGTGTTCCATCCAAACAGATGATATCATATACTACTTTTTAGGAACAGCATTCCAGGTTTTTGACCCAGGACTTAGATTCCCTACAGTGTGGAAACAGGCCCGATGGCCCAACAAATCCACATTGATCCTCCGAAGAGTAACCCAGCCAGATCTATTCCCTTATTTCTCTACATTTTCCCTGACTAATGCACATAAACTATGGGCAATTTAGCATAGCCAATCCACTTAACCTGAACATCTTTGGACTGTGGGAGGAAACGGAGCACCCGGAGGAAACCCAGGCAGACACAGGGTGAATGTACAAACTCCACACAGACAGTTGCCCAAGGCTGAAACCAAACCCAGGTCCCTGGTACTGTGAGGCTGTAGTGCTAACCACTGAGCCACCGTGCCACCCCACAGATGAGTGATGTAGTTACAAGTCAGGATGGTGTCTGGTTTGGAGGGGAACTTGCAGGTGGTGGTGTTCTCGTGCATCTGTTGCCCTTGTCTTTCTTGCAGATAGATGGTATGATATTGAAATATATTGAAGGCACCATGGTAACTTGCTGCAGTGCATCACATAACTGGTACAATATACTGCCACTGGTGTCCATGGTAAAGAGAGTGAGTGTGGAAACTGGTGCATGGCTGCCACTTAAGTGGTGTATTTTGACCTAGATAGTGTCAAGCTTCTTCAGTGTTGTTGGAGCTGCATCATATCAGGCAAGTGCAGGCTGTTCCATCATTATTTTGATTTGTGTCTTGAAGATGACAGGCAGGAAATAGGAGACAGATAGAAATCCTAGCCTAGCCTGCTAGTCAACAGAGAGACAGATCAATTTGTAGCACTTTGGGAGCACTTATTTGGTATAAAATTGTAGAAAAATTACCAAAGTAGGAAGTAGTTTACTGTTCACAACAGGCTTTATATTCCTTGTAAACCTTGGCTGTGGAGTTTGCTATTTGTGGACCTCATTGTTGCTGCTCCGCTTTGTCATTCCTACTCTCCACACCAAAGATGTGTTTGTCTGTTCTATTTTATCCTGTTTTGAACATGACATTTTCATTGTACCCATTCCATTTCTACTTGCTGATTGATACTGAAAGCACATAATAGTTCGCTGGTCCAAGTTGGCTTGACTCTGTCCATGCGATTGACACTTGTATACCTAATGAGGTTCTTTAGACATGACCACACACATCTTCCTCATAAGTTCCCTTCATTAATTCAAGCTGTTCTCCTGTCCTTGCAGTCCTGGGTATCCAAAGATTACATTTCAAGAAAGGTCCACATAATTCCTTGGTAAAAAAAACCTCAAGTTTAGTTGGTAATGAGGGTTGGAGTTTACTTGAGTAACTCGAGTTCAAACGAATGTTTGTCCCTAGTTTATAATGCTGACATAGCAGTTTAATGGTACTAATGACCCTGTTGTCCCTTTGTCGTCCCCATTGTTTCAAAATGGAATGTTAACATGATTAAACACTAACCATAATTGACTATAATCTCTTTAAATGTTGACTCATTTAGTACAATTCCCTCCTGAGCACAATTCCCTTGGTATTCCCAATCCTGAGTGTGCAATGTATACATATTTATCCCTTTTTATTTATTACTTTGTGGTCAATAAAGCTGCCTCACACAATCAGCAGTCTTATCTCTGTAGTTTTGACGTCACACGTTACAGGCAACAGAACATGATTTTCACAAGATAAACTTTCTTACAGCTTATGCATCCTGTGTAAACAATGTGTCGCAAAATGCTTCAAGCATCCTTTTGGAGACCAAATTGGTCTGTGCAGCAAGGTGGTTTAAAAAGCACAAAGCAGTGTTAGTTCAGCAACAAATGCAAGCAATAGAAGATCCCAGGATTAGTCAAGTGGCACCATGCCACACCCATTCTGAGCAGAAGTTGTCTGTTTTTTATTTGTCTGCAGTGAGCTACTTGATCTCATCGTGGCTGGCAGTGATAATTTACCAGTGAGCCTCCATGTCCTTGTGTAAGGTGCCCCTCGTCACGACCTGGAGACCTCTGTTGGAGAGGGTGCATTACCTAGACTCAGATGTATGCAAAATTGTACTTAAGTAGAAAGCACAAAAAGATTGGATCACTTCTCAAATTTGGTTATTTTGGTAGAGTAATGCAATATATTTCAGTGGTGTGTATGATGATAGGATGTTTTAAAAGGGTGTTATGTAAAATAGGATTAGATAATATTCAGATGACTTTAAAAAAGAATTTACGATGTCTAGTTTGTGCTCATCAAGATGTCTAAAAAATGAGAGGTGGATGAGTGACACTTCAATTATTCTTAAAGTAACAAAATGTAAACACTTTGCCCCTAGTTTTGTTGTCAGATACATTATTCAGTTATGACGGGATTTTTGAATTGTAACAATTGTCATTCTGTTGATTACGGTTTGGCCTATCGTATCCAGAAGTGTCATTCAAAACCAAAATGCTACTTATTTTAGTAATCTTTTGATTTCATTTATATAAAATATCATTTCACATAACATTTCTCAATTAATTGTAATTGCCTCAAGAAAACAGTCAAATCAGATCAATTGTAAGAAAACTTGCCTGTGCTGTTGTAAAGAGGACAAACTTCCTTACACAGAACTTGAATGTGATCATTCATAGTTTGGTGTGTGCTGCTAAAGCATTTCGTAACATGGAAATAGTGACAAATTTATCTCCGCTCATTACCTGTGGAGAAAGGAAAAACAAAACTCTTTTGATTTTCAACAAGATGGCAATGCTACTTCAATACATATCATTGCAAATTATAATTGTCCTCGATGTTTTCATGTTTATTGAAGACAGTTAGCTGAATGAGGTACAGCAATATTAGTTGGATTTTGCATGCATTCGGGAAAGAAAGCAATAAATGAGATCCACTTTCTGCGAGCACACCTTCCCCAAAACCTTTGTTATCTATTCCCTCAAGGACTATCAGTTGACCAATTGGCTTGTTATCCACAGAATACTGCCATTGTCTCCTCATCAGAAAGGCATCAGGGCAAATGTGAAAAATAATCCTCAGTGTACAAAAAACAATGGGCATTGGTTTAGTCATTATCTTGAACTTAATTTAACTTAAAAAAACTTTAAAGTTGAGAAAAACGCAAGCAGAAGAATTGAGTTACAACCAGGATCTTGTGCAAAATCGGCCTTGTGTTGAAAGTACCTGCTTGAAGGTAAAGGCTAATTTACACCCCTAATTGATGCACGCTTTGAATCCCAATGTAATAATTGACATGTCTGGGGGCCTAATTCCTCAAGTATTTTTAGCATCATGTGCACTCAGTGGGTTCTGCTGAGATTGAGTTTAGCCCTTCCAATTTCCATTGGAAACTGATTTCCCAAAAATAAGTTTAGAATGGGAACCAATTGTTTCCCAAAATCTATGATTGTAATGTTTCTTTAAAAAAATGAATTATCAGACTGTATCACATGAAACTTTCAATGTCAAACTTTCAGAGACTATAATATCAAAAGCTATAAATATTTTCACCTTTTTAACCCCTTTATTGACAGTTATTTCATAATCAATATTTTTGATTTGCTATCTCTGACACATGTCACTACAATGAAATAGAAAATATTCTTCAACTTGTGCAAAGTAATGAACACAGTATAAATATATATTGACCTGTGTGCAGATGAAGTTGTATTATTGACATTCTTTCACTCTTTGAAAGAGTAGACAGCTCACTTTTATCAAGAACTGTACTAAATTAGGGGACTTACTACATTTGAAAAGACCAACAATTTCTTTGATGCAATATGTTTTATATTTTCATACTGAACAATAGACAGAATTTTATTTTGATTTCCACAACCTAACCACTTCTTGATTGTTAGCAGAAACCCTTTAATTTTATAACAGGTTTGTGTTGCCTACAGTGGGCATTTATAAAAACACGGCCATTTCTTGGCATTAAAGTTCAGTTCTCAGGGTGAAGCAATGAGTTTTCTTGGCTTTTGTAAGATTGGATTACTTCTAGTGTGGAAACGATTTGCCATCATTATCTTTACATTTGAGTTTTCTGTCAACATTGCATTGTTAAACAAAGTGGGTGATATGCTGTGTTTCCAAAGTAATGGTAAGGAAGGTGCCATTGTCCAAAAGGGCCATAGACATCGCTCTCTTTTCAAGAAAGACAGCTGGTCACATAGTATTTGAGCAGAACCACAAGAATGACCAAAGTGAGGATGTAGCCCCCATGAGCTGCTATAGTTAATACAGAGATTGAACCTAATTCGTGACTTTACCCTGCACCACACTCTCATCATCTAGCTAACAGACCTCCCAAAATAATATAAGCCTCTATGTTGCAAGGAGAAATGACATGTCGAGAAATGTAGGTTAGAGAATAATGAATCCTGGTAAAGAGTGAAATGTGTGTCTATTCAAAAAGCAATTTCATTCTGTTCATTGACAAATTGGAGTTGCTCAGCAAATTCAGTTACTAATCAAGCTGTACAGTATAAGCCAAAAACATTTGGTTTAATTCTAAATCTGTGTTAAGTTAGCAGTTCTGGCTCATACAAAATATTTGCAGCAATTGACCTGAGAGCAGACATTTTAGCAAAGTAAAATTACATCAGTATTCCAACCACATATGTTATCTATTGATAACAGTAGGAAATATGTCTGTGTGCTTGTCAGGTGAGGCTTGTTTTTGCTGGGCAAAAATTGATTAATTCAGAAAATGTTTTTAAGGTTTAGGTGGATTTTGGACAAGGTTCCATAAGACAACTGGGGCTAAGTGAGATCAACACTGCAAGCTTATCTCCAGGGAAAGAACTGTTTTTTGCTTATAAGTAAAAAAACACAGTAACCTTGTACTTGGTTTAAAACTGGGAGTCGCTGCTGGTGAATTAAAATAAACATGAAGATGCTTGATGTGAATTTAATTAGGTACTTTTAAGTTATCATTTTGCATGTATACAGCCATTATGTAATATAGTTGAATGAGAAGTTCTTTATTGCAAGAGTACTTAATTAAATAACATAAAATACAATGAAAATCCACATTTTTAAAAAATTGGAAAGGTTTTCTCAGATTTTTGTTCATATTCCACACTTTTTCAGCATTTATGGATGGGCTTCAACTAATGTCATTAAAACAAAAATCAGACTGCTTTTCTTCAATGCTCCTTCTGTATTGAAGGGGAATTATCTTGTATTTATTTTTGTGTTTTACATAATAAAACATCCCAGGGCATTATAAAGTAAGGTTTGAGACCAAGCCACACAGGGCACTATTTGAGCAGATGGCCTAAATTTTGCTCAATGTATTCTGTACAAGGCAGTTACTAGGCTCCAGTCAGAACTAAAGAAGATATGAACTTGATGTTTGCTGTAACCCAAAAAGGAAGGTCTTCATTGCATAACCAGTGGCAGTTTTGACCTTCAGCTGGTTTCAGCCCGATATTTGGCAAACCAGGAATCCATTGGGTGGCTTTTGCAATGTCTTCCTTCCCAGGATTGGCGATGAGATTGGTCCTTTGGGTGGCTTCTGTGGCGTCTTTCTGCCCAGGATTTCAGTGGCCCAGCATGGATAGCCTGCTTCAACAACAGCTTCCATCTCAGTATTCCGGCAGCCCAGCATGGCGGTCTTGCAGCGGTACTGTCTTTTCCCAAACCTGGGAGTTGCAAATTGAACGAGAATGGACTTTGTCTTAATTGTTAAAAACTGTTTCTTATTTTATCTTCTGTTACGAAGGTAGGCGTCAAGATATGGCAACTTAAATGCTTTTCACTGTACTTTCTTTGGAAAAAAATATGAGTGACAATAAATGATTATTCTGTTCTAGTGTTACACTCTGTAAAATTCAAACTAAGTCTGAACAAGCATGCAACCTGACTGATGGCTCAGCAGTGCTCACAAGATACATTGCCTCATATATAACATTACTCCACTTTTACTTTCAAACTTTCCCTTAAATAAACAACAGCACTATTTACATTGTTCCAAACATAATATTTGTACAAGTAGATTTGGTCCGTAGACCTCTGAAATAATGTTGGGGCTGACATGATCTCAAAGGTGAGCATTTTGTAGTGATTGTCGTCACTGTAGTCAGGTGGTGGAATTCAGCAGTCATTCCCATCTTCAGGAAGGCTTTTTGCCTCCCTGTCAGGCCTGAATTTTTGCCTCCCTGTCAGGCCTGAATTTTTGCCTCCCTGTCAGGCCACTGAATAAGTCTTCATTCAAGAGCTGTGGATATTTAACTCCACATGTAACTGAATTAATGATAACTTTGAATCACTGCAAATTCAGATTATCCCATCATGTTTTAAAACGGTACAATCAGGGTTCCCCAATCACTGAATGTTTTTGGTTCGGGTATATTAGCATCTACAACCCTCATTAGTTCTGCCTTTACTTTTGGATGAATAATATATAGAATAGTCCGGGCCTAAGACTTTTGGGTTGACTATCTTAGTTTAATTTGAGTTTAACCTCAAAACTGAGTTTAAAGAAAAATGTCAGGGGAACAGCTGAAGCTCGGGGAATGAGATTGGGTTGTTCAGAGTAAAAATAAATCACCATAGTATATGAGCGAGTAAGGAGAGTACATTTCATGAACAGGTGTGCATTTTCAACCGTTTTAGCTTTCAAATCAAAGTTAATTCTGTGATTTTCTTATTTCCACATAAACTTGCTGTCTGTTTAAAGTAGGGTTTCAATAGGCTTGAAAGCTCAAATGATTGGTGCAGTTATTCAATAAAAATAAAGCCAGATTGTTGAAATGCAAATGTTTTAGCATCTAAAGCTGAAGTTTTATATTTTTTTCCATTAATTACAAAAATGGAAGCAGTTTAATGAAAATTATAGTCTACATCAAATCAGACAGCATCCATGGAGAGAGAGCAAGCTAACGTTTCACTTCTTCATCAGAAGTCCTCATTTTAATAACTATTTGACCCACATTATTTTGTTCAATCTAAACCTATGGATTTTAGTTCTGCTTTAATGTAGTCTTTCTTGTGAAATATTGTTTTAGTTAAACCCATATAAAGAAAAATTCAGGCACTTTGTGGAAAAGAACCAAAAAAATCCTTTTATTGATGAGTTTCCAATTAAACGTTATTCTTGCTGTGGTATGTTCAATTCTGTGTTACAGCAACATTTCTTGGCAACTTGCCACTGGAAGATCTGAGTGCATTTTATGTAATTTATGGCATTCATCGCTAAGTGCACCAATATGAGAAGATTTGACCCAACACATTTTTTCTGCTGTGATGCTCAATTGTCTTCTACATCAGGTTGACAGTCTCAGCACCATAATTATCAAAAATGTTAAGCGTATCAAACAACTGTCAACCATCCACAAACAAAACCCAGAAAAACTTCAGTTGCTCCAGCTCACTCATCTGAGACTGATTACTTTTGATTATGAAAAATCGATAGCAAAACCAGTATTACACTGTCAATCGCAAATCACACACTGCCTGTCTGGAAAGAACTCTACTAGGTCAGTAAACATATCACGTTTTGAGCAAAAGGACAAGAATACTTTTCTCCCACAACATTAAGGTGTCAGTACCATAATAGCAAATTATCTCAGGAAGTTGAAAGGATAATTTGAGATATTTTTAAATGTGTGTACATAGCAGGAGATTGAGAATCACATGGCTTAACTCAAGAGCTGGAAATCTTTTTACTCATGAAAACCTCAACCTTTCGTGACATGTTGCTATGGGAAGCTCTCCTCACTTCAAATAGTGTGTACTAAAACTTGTTGAACAAATTACAAAATGGTTCCATATCTCATGTGAAAAACAGCCCCCTCTGACCATGAAAGAATCACTCATTATTTCATTGATGCAGGTGTCATGTCAGTGTAAAATCTGGAATTTTCAATTTAACTTTAATTGTAAGACTTAACTCAATTGTTTAAAGACACTTAATATATTTAATGTTGTTGAGAGGACTTTGAAACATTTGAAACTTATGGCAAATGGTGTTTATTTCAAGTTTTATAATTTCTTTAAAAGGGATCATTGAAAGTTCACTGTGGACAATGGCAAATTTTAATCAAGGCATCCAGAAATCATGAGACTCATTAACTGCTTAAATTGCAGTCAATCCTGCTGAAGTGTATTTAACAGTGAGCAATTTGGAGAGTTCTTGTTTTATTTGGTTCAGTTGGAGGAAATCTGCCATGGGTAAATTAAGTGGTGGAAAGTTCGCTACAAATAGGCTGGCCAGCTGATCTGTCCCATTTTTAAAAGGAGAACCCCCTACATCAGTTCAAGTTGAAACCTACTTGTTCTTTTGAAAGAATGACTAAAAGAACACCTCAGCATTGTATTCCCTGAACAAGATGTGTCTGAATACTTGAAAAACAATCATATGTGAATTATTTGCCCATCATGTGTCAAAACATCAGAGTAGTAGACCCTGGAACATTCAACATTTTTTTTTTTGCCTTCAAGAATAACCCATTGGCCAAAGTGTTATTTTTTCAGAAAGAATGCCTTTTAGAGATTGACTTTCTTCTCTTTTCCTGAAGAAAGAGCTTATGATTTAAACATGTTCATTGTGCTTTGGGGATAATTAAGGGATGAAATATCTGTACTTCTATATTACTGACTGTGTATGATAATCAATGATTGTATTTTTAAGTTTTGCCGTAAACAAACATGTAATTTTGTTTATTAAGGAATCTTGTTGATCGTTTTGTTTACGACCTGATATAGATGAAGCAAACAAAGATCAACTTGACAACTGGAAAAAAAATAAAGTTATTTTGACATGTGACATAGATTGGGGCCCCAGTTTCAGTCACTGCATAAAAGTGGGATATCCAATGATGACACTGTTGATTTGAAAGTGGAAGGCAAATAAGTGGGATAGGATAATAGGAAATGTTTGTACATTATCAATGTAAGGCTTTTTGTTCATTATTGTATCACAAAGAATTTGATCAGTTGCTAAGACCGTTTTGGTGGTGGTAAATTTATCTTTTAATGATCTGCAAAAAAAATGCAATGGGGATTCAAATTGTCTGAGAAATTAACGTTAGAGAGGAAGTAGATGTAATTGAAATCAAATTTTGAGTCAATTGAATTAGTGAGAATTCAATTGCTAATGAAGCAGCTTGAAATTGAAAATGGAAATAAACTTGAATTTGAAGAAAAACAGTTAGAGCACTTCGGAAGGAAAAAGAAACAAAAAAACAAATCCAATGAGAAATTGAAAATAAAGGATATACCAACTGAAAAGGCTGCAACTTTAAAAATAGACCACATGGGGAACATTCTGAAGAAGAAAGATCTGAATTTAATGCAAAACCCACCAAGGAGCTATTTAGTTTTGTGCAAGCCTCCCAAAATATGAAGAAATGATCACCAAGACATTTGTAATTTCTTCCGTTAAAAAAAAACTAAGCAGATGATTTGGCCAAATAAAAATGGACATTGCTCACACAAAGGGAACCACTGGGAAGAGATTATGAATTTCATGCCTTGCTTTTTTCTGTTGTCCCTGTCAACCTGAGAATAGAAGGTGGGAAAGTGAAAGGAAGACATGTAGCCAGAGACAAGAAGGAACAATTTGGAAGGCACAAGGATCTGCTCCCCAGGCGAGAGAGCAAAGTATGAGGATTAAATATATCCATTGTCACAATAGGACATGGAAATTGCTGGCATTGGTACAGAAAGTCAGAATGGGTTTGTTTTTCTTAGAGGAGAAGAGATTGAGATGGGACATGATTGAGATGTATAAAATTATAAGGCATAGATAGGGTAGACACAAAGAAGCTTTTTCCCTCGATAGAGGGATCAAGAACCAGGAGCATAGCCTTCAGACAAAGGCCAGAGGATTAGAAGAGATGCAAAGCAAATCATTTTCACCTGAGGGCAGTGGGAATCTGGAACACACGGCCTATAAGGGTGATGGAGGCAAAAACCCACAACAAGAAATATCTTGTTGTGTTCTTGCAATGCCAAGGCATACATGGCTGTGGGCCAAGTGCTGGAAGATGGGATTTAAAGAGCAAGGTGGATGTTTTTGACCAGCATGGACACAATGGGCTGAAGGGCATTTTTCTGCTGTTGATCTCTGTGACTCTAAGATGAATGCAAAGATAGGAGCACTGTCTGAGAGTAAAACGGACCAAGTTGTCGCTGTGACTGTAGGCCTGAGACCAAATATAAATACTGCTGGACTGCAAGGGTTTTATAAAGGGTTGGAGATTCCCTGTGGGTTTCTGAGAATTATTTTCAAATTTCCTCAAATAAGCAGGTGTCATATGTTGTCATATTTACTGATACAGTGGCAACTGTAAATTATTTTGTTGGGGATATTGCTGGTTATTCGTGGGGTATATATATTGATAATTTTAAACTGGGTCCGGTCAAGAATTTGACCTAATGCTGAATACAGTGGGACTTGTCCATGCTTTACGTGCGAATGAAGATGGCTCGTGAGCCCAGGACGGGAGACTGGAAGCACCACTGAGGAGGCAGTTAGCTGAGTGGTGAGCACGTAAACTCGGCAATGACTGCTACGTTGGTGGAGGCGATGTCGGCAAGGTGGAGGAGGGATGTTTTGGGCAACTGCTGCAGTGGCAATGGTGGTTCCTCATGGCCAGAAATGATTTTGATGTGAGCATAAGAGGTACAGTTAGTAAGTTTGCAGATGACACCAAAATTGGAGGTGTAGTGAACAGCGAAGAAGGTTACCTCAGATTACAACAGGATCTGGCCCAGATGGGCCAATGGGCTGAGAAGTGGCAAATGGAGTTTAATTCAGATAAATGTGAGGTGCTGCATTTCGGGAAAGCAAATCTTAGTAGGCCTTATACACTTAATGGCAAGGTCTGAGGGAGTGTTGCTGAGCAAAGAGACCTTGGAGTGCAGGTTCATAGCTCCTTGAAAGTGGAGTAGCAGGTAGATAGGATAGTGAAGAAGGCATTTGGTATGCTTTCTTTTATTGGTCATAGTATTGAGTATAGGAGTTAGGAGGTCATGTTGCGACTGTAAGGACATTAGTTAGGCCACTGTTGGAATATTGTGTGCAATTCTGGTCTCTTTCCTGTTGGAAAGATGTTGTGAAACTTGAAAGGGTTCAGAAAAGATTTACAAGGATGTTGCCAGGGTTGGAGGATATGAGCTGTAAGGTGAGGCTGAACAGGCTGGGGCTGTTTTCCCTGGAGTGTCGGAGGCTGAGGGGTGACCTTTTAGAGGTTTACAAAATTATGTGGGATATGGATAGGATAAATAGACAAAGTCTTTTCCCTGGGGTTGGGGAGTCCAGAACTAGAGGGCATAGGTTTAGGGTGAGAGGGGAAAGATATAAAAGAGACCGAAGGGGCAACCTTTTCACAGAGAGGGTGGTACGTGTTTGGAATGAGCTGCCAGAGGAAGTGGTGGAGGCTGGTACAATTGCAACATTTAAAAGACATTTGGATGCGTATATGAATAGGAAGTGTTTGGAGAGATATCGGCTGGGTACTGGCAGTGGGCCTAGATTGGGTTGGGATATCTGGTTGGCATGGACAGGTTGGACCGAAGGGTCTGTTTCCATGCTGTACATCTCTATGACTCTATGATTCTATCTGAACGACAAGCCATAAAAGTAGGGTTTCTTCAAGCATTGAGTTCACGTTGGCCCTGAAGCCTTCTGCTCAATCTCGTCAAGATTGAGCATAAAGCCCAACATGCTGTGACACCAGTGTCCTATAATGACCACAGAGAAACAGAATACATTAGTAATACCTCACTTAATTGATCATGGCACATAACTAACCTGCAAATAGTTGTTGGAAAAATAACTTCAGTTCTACAGCAGAATAAGTCAGCTGTGAATTGGGGATTGAACCCAAAGACTTCTGACTTGAACCAAAGATGCCATTACTGATTCATCCGACAGTTATTTTCATTAATGTACGAATTAATGAAAGTCAGGGTTGAAAAGCATAAGATTAAGTTCTGTACTTATTTGAAGACCATTGCAATTAATATTTTTAATGCCCTCTTGAGCACTACAGGCCATATTAGACATTAGATACGAGACATTACAAGCTATTATATAGTATACCGACAAGGTATGTTTTTAATCAGGCATTATTCATTCTAATTCTGTTTGTTACACAGCAAGGTCAATCCTATAACAATGTGGTGCAGGGAGCATCTGATTTCTACAATGTTATTTCTTTAAATTATGTTTAGTTATCACTCTATGTAGCCATTATTATTCTCAAAGCCATTTAAAGCAGATAAGACACACAGAACTGAAAATTTTTAAATCTGAAAATACTCTCAATTTTTGAATTTACTGATTAAAATATTCATTCAAGGATAAGGTTGCACAAAGGAAACAATTGAATAAATTATTTATATTTCTGGAAATTAAAATAATTGTCTCATTATCTTGAAAAATGTCTTATGTTGGTAGATTGCTGAGATGATGGAAGAACATAAAATGATAACCTTGCACTAATATAAAAATTAATCAATTTCTTATCAGTCTGCCACTAGGTGGTGATGACAAGCTTGCACAGAACTCATATTTTATCTATCCACACAAAGGTGTTGTGGAATTTTAAGAGGCAGGATTTGAAGAGCAACAAGAAGTATTCCTTTTTGACATAGTGCTAACAACACTGTAATGGGAAATACTGACTGTCAGCATTCAAAATTGAGGAGTATGTGATGCACCGACTCAATCGATAAATTATTCTTTATTAAAAATGTTAAGGATTAGATAAGGATGGAGAATGAAAATATTAGATATAATGGAGCTGTTAATTATTTAATTGCATAATTGTTTGGAGGGGCTGAATAGCCTATTCCTGTTCCTGTTTTTTTATTCAGTTTTCCAAATTCGAAGAAATTGTAAATGTTTTATTTTCCTTAGATTTGTATGCAAAAAAAATGCAGTTTTGGTTTTTTGTTTTAAACCTTTAGTTCAGCCTTATATGCAGCACGAAAGATTGGTTTGATAGGTGTTAGAAATCTATTTCAAATTAATTCAACATTAATTTGTATTTACGTTGCACTTTTACGATAAATTGTCCTAAAACACTTCACAGACACTGGTCATTAAAAAGTACTGATAGGGATAAGTGAGTGGGCAAAGATGTGAGAAATTGAGTATAATGTGGAGAAATGTGAAATTGCCCATTTTGCAAGCAAGAATGAAAAAGAAGCATATTATCTAAATGGTCAGAGCCAACAAAGCTCTAAGATATAAAAGGATCTGAGTGTCCTTGTGCATGAATCACAAAAGGTTAATATGCAGGTACAGCAAGTCATTCAGAAAGGATATGTGAGGAATTGAACACAACAATTAAGGAGACTATGCTTCACTTATACAGGAAACTGGTGAAAATGCAATAGGAGTGTTGCGCACAATATTGGTCACCTTACTTAAAGATTGATGTAAAAGCATTGTCGCAGTTCAGAGAAAATTTATCAGATTAATGCCTGGAATGGATGGGTTGCATTCTGAGGAAAGGTTGAATGGGCAAAGTTTGCATCCACTGGAGTTAAGAGTAAGGTGCAACACAATTGAAATAACATCATGAGTGATCTTGACAGCGTAGTTGTAAAGGGGATGTTTCCTCACATGCAGATAGAACTAGGTGGTTACTCTTTAAAATTCAGGGGTTGCCCATTTAAAACAGAGATAAGGCTTTTTTTTTCTCTTTCAGTGAGGCACTTCTGTCTTTGAAATTTTCTTCCTGAAAAGTTAGTAAAAGCAAAGTTCTTGAACATTTTGAAGTCAGAGCTAGATAGATGATGTAGCAAGGAGTTGGAAGATTATCAAGGTTAGTCAGGAATGTGAATTTGAGGTTACAATCAGATCAGCTATGATCATATTGGATGGAGGAGCCAAATTGCTTACTCTTGATACTGACTTATATGCTTGCATATTATGTGAAATGTAACACTGAGCCACATGAGTTAATAAGGTCGAAGACAGGAAGCTTGATCAAAAAGGATGATGGTAAGTAGTGATTTGAAGGTGAAGAGAGAGGCAGAGATGTTAAATCAGGAAATTCCACAGTTTAGTCCTTGACATTTTGAAGGAACATTTACCATAGTTGAAGTGATTAAAATTCAGGAGGCCCTGAAATTCAGGATTGAAAATACCAAACATAAGGAGTGGCAAGATCACAGAATTTGAAATTAAGTTGTATGCCTTAGAATAGAGATTTTGCATCAGCAGAAGGCAATGCAGGTCAGTAAGTATTGGGTGATTAGTTAGCGGTGCTTAGTGATTAATGATGTGAGCACCAGAGTTTTTGATTACTTGACTTCACAGAGGATAACATGTGCAAGGCTCACCAAACAAGAATACACAATGGTGAAGATTTCAGCAGCAGATGGGCTTCAGGATGGGTAAAGTTGAGGATATGTTACAAAAGTGGGTTTACACAGACTTGATCATGGTATGGATATGTGGTTAGACACTCACTTCAGGATCAAATATTGTGTCACAGTTAAAAACAGTCAGGTTTAGCCAAATTAATTTCCAGGGAAAGGGATAGAGTTTGTGACTAGAAAAAGGTGTTTGTGAAAACAATCAAATACATTAGTTTCAGTCTTGCCAACTTTGAAGTAGACAAGAGAACATCTACAAGCACTTTCTCTATACCTACTGAGTATAGGGCTTCTAAAAAACAGTCTGATTATTTGAAAACAGCTATGGGACCAAAAGAGTTGATGGTGAGTTGGAGCTGAAAGTCATCCGTGTAGATATGAAAATAACTGGTATGTTTTTTTGGTTGATATCACCAAGACAAAACATTTAAGTGACAGATAGATGAGAAATCAAAGATTCATTTCCTGGGCAATGTGAGAGGTAGATGGGATTGGGAAGAACAGCCATTGAAACAGATATTACTCCGATCTATGCTTTAATAGATAATGTTAAAAACCACACGACACCAGGTTATAGTTCAACAGGTTTATTTGGAAGTACAAGATTTCAGAGCGCTGCTCCTTCATTAGATAGCTAGTGCAGTAGGATCATCAGAAACAGGATCTATAGCAAAAGATCATAGTGTCATACACTGATGCCATATTTTGGACAAGATCATACATTATCTCGGGAATGTCACTTGAAAGAAGTTCTGGGATTTACATCATAATGAATCAAAACCTGGAACCCATTCTACAAAATGAAAAACTTAATAGCAATCTAGGTTTGTTCAATATATCACATCAGTGTATTACACAATGATAGTTTGCTATAAATTCTGTATCCTATGATCCTACTGCTCCAGCTACCTGATGAAGGAGCAGTGCTCTGAAAGGTTGTACTTTCAAATAAGGCTGTTGGACTATAACCTGGTGCCGTGTGATTTTTAACTTTGTCCACCCCAGTCCAGCACTAGCACCTCCACAATATAAACAGATAATGGAACTTACCATTATCCGTAATGGGCAAAACTCAGAAGCCATTTTGAAATGAAATAAACAGGTGTGAATATCAATTACAGCCATTTCTTTAAGAAAAATAAACACTCTTATTCAAGACACGAGGCCTTCCAAAACATTTACAATGTCTCAATTACTTAGTCATTTATAAAAACAAACATACCATATTCATAACATCATATTAAAGACAACTCATCCTTTAATAACCTCAGACCTCTTAATCTGCAAAGTTAGCATCTCCTGAGATTACGAAAGGTTGTGAAGAACAGCCAAGTATTAAAAGTGGCATAATGATTACCCTTGGAGTAATGTCAACAAAAATTTCATTGGAATTGCTGGAATAGATTCTTATTACCTCTCAATGACATTGACAGGCTTTGTAGTTGTTTTCAAAAGCCCAAGAGATTTAAATAATTCCATATCATGATAGATCCACAGACTTTATCTGCTGTTCAACATTATTTCCAAATCCTTTATCAATTCCTCATAAAGTCACTGTGATTAAGGCCCCTTGTAGTTAATGTTTGAGTGGCATTGGAGAACAGTGTCGTGGTCTGCTTTGTCAAAGGCTGCAGATAAATCATAATGGATGAAGCTTTACATTTTAGCTTTGTCACAGGAACATATTGTTATTGTATGACAAGTATCACAGCTGTCATGTAGGAAGTGGGTAATGTTGGGCAGATGTGGGGGATTGTGAATAGACCGATCCAAAACTTGAGCTCTGAATTAGTGAGGGGCAGATTTGGTGATATCAGGCAAGACTTTGGAAAGCAACAACAGGTTGTAAAATGATTGCAAAGATGTGGGTTTCAAGATTGGCTTATTCAGGAGAGGGTCAGCACCTGAAAAGAGGAAATCATGAACAATAACAGACAACATGGGAGCCTGGAAGGAAAGTTAGGTAGATAGTCAGTTGATGAGTGGAAATAAGGTCAAGACAACAGGTGTTGGGTCTCATAGATGAGAAGCTCAAGAGAGGACATGAAAGGAGATAAAAAAAAAAGAAACCATAAAACAGTATAATTTCATCACTGGGGACCTTCACAGTAAGTCTGACCTGCTGCAGTAGGGGAAGGGAAGAATGTGGCAAAGACAGTTCTGAGATTATATAAGTCAAATTTACAGAGAAGTCTTGTCCCGCTCATTTGAGGTGAGGGTGGAAAAGGTGGAACTGACTTTATCAAAGATATCTTCTGTGTTTTTTTTTTATTTTGTCTTTGAATTCCAACGTAAGCTGAGAATATTGAACAGTTATGACAGACAACTAGGGCCCAATAACATTTTAGATATCAGCTGTGCTCATTTGGTAGTGCTCATGTTTCTGAGTCAGAAGGTTGTTGATTTCAGGACCTGAGCTCAAAATGAAAGCTGACATCTCGGCGCAGTCTGAAGGTATTTTTCATTTCTGCTGCATGGCCTAATCAAACCATTTCTGACCTTTTGGAATGGACAACAAATTTTCACAGCACTGTTTCAAATAAGAATGGATCTTGATTCATCTGTTTCTTTTCATTACTTGTCCATCAAATAGCACAGCACAGATTTCTCATCAGGTCATCATCATTCTTCTGTTTGTGGATGCTTGCTGTGTACAAGCCACAGCCACTGACTTCAGCCAGAATTTATGCACAGTCACAGAGAGCTTCTAAAGTAGTGGTTAGGACACTGAACAAGAGGTCCTGACCCCATTTCCAACCGGTTACTTTTGTGGGTAGGGAAGAGAGATAAGTTGTAATTCACACAGGTAAGAAACCATCATTTGAAGTTGTGCTGTGTTTCAACAGACCCCAATTTCACTGAAGCAAGGGCCTTAATCACAGTGACTTTATGAGGAATTGATAAAGGATTTGGAAATAATGTTGAACAGCAGATAAAGTCTGTGGATCTATCATGATATGGAATTATTTAAATCTCTTGGGCTTTTGAAAACAACTACAAAGCCTGTCAATGTCATTGAGAGGTAATAAGAATCTATTTCAGCAATTCCAATGAAATTTTTGTTGACATTACTCCAAGGGTAATCATTATGCCACTTTTAATACTTGGCTGTTCTTCACAACCTTTCGTAATCTCAGGAGATGCTAACTTTGCAGATTAAGAGGTCTGAGGTTATTAAAGGATGAGTTGTCTTTAACATGATGTTATGAATATGGTATGTTTGTTTTTATAAATGACTAAGTAATTGAGACATTGTAAATGTTTTGGAAGGCCTCGTGTCTTGAATAAGAGTGTTTATTTTTCTTAAAGAAATGGCTGTAATTGATATTCACACCTGTTTATTTCATTTCAAAATGGCTTCTGAGTTTTGCCCATTACGGATAATGGTAAGTTCCTTGTGGATAATGTAAGGCCAGAGTGTGGGTTGGAATGAATTGTTATTAAATTGGAATGGGGGATATAAGGGACCATGGTGGTGGGTGAGTAGTAAGGGTTTACATGGAGGTATAAGGTCAATTTGAGGATATAGTATTTGGTTGACCAGGTGAGAGTTGCTACATGTGTTTTTTTTTGGTAGCATTTAAGTACCAGCCAAGTTTCTTGTGTGCAGAACTGAAGAGATGAAAGTGCTCTGGTTCTGCATTAGATTTGCAAACCAACGATTAGAAGGCAGTGAACTCAGTGGTAAGAGAGGATAAAGAATTTAATTGGAGGTAAAGATAACTGGGATAAGATCTTCCTTAGTGCAGAAGGAAGGAAATGAAGTTATTCAATGAGAAAATTTTCTTGGTTCTTGGGTGAGCAATGAAGTTGAGAGTTCTAAATAAGCAGAGAAAGAAGTAGAACATGATGAGATAGGCTAAGATGTGATTTGGTGATACAGACACATAGTTACTCTCATAGTTGGGGAGGGACGTAGAAAGTGGAGGAGGTTTAATTTAGCAGTCGGGTTTCATCACCCCTCAGCCATGTTTCCATCAATCCCATTCTGTTGACACAAGCAACCACCAAAATGGCAAGTGTCTTATTCACAGGCAAACAGATATTGTAGAATGAGATGTGGAAAAAGGTGGTGAGTTTAAATCTAAATTAACTTCTTTATAAGTGCAAGGTGAGAAAAAAAGTTAACAATGTTCCCCAAATGATGTGGCCTTCTCCTTTCAACAATTTTTCACTTGAAATTGTAGATGACTAATTGAGTGTTTGGCCTGTGACATTGCTGTTAAACAGTACATATGCTTGGGGGCAGTTACCACAACAGCTAAGATTAGAGGATCAGCCAGTCCAATTGTAGAATAACACTGGGCATCAATGTTTCTAAGCTGAAGTATGATTTATCAAGATTAAAAACACAGGAAATGTGCATGGTCTTTGAACTGAAATGATTGTAATTTGGTAATATACTAGTTCAATTTTTATTCTGTAATATCAGTTTTGGCATTGACTTTGGCAAGCTTGATCTGTCATTTGTTGTCAGAAAAGCACAAGATCTTGTCGCAGCATCTGGCAATCAGTTCTCATTTCTTGTGCTCTGAGGCATTTTCTGATGACTAAAGTTGTTCACTGCCAGCTTATTGCCACAGAGCCCTCTAGTGATCGAGCAAAAGGAAGAAAAGATAAATATTTTTAAAAAGGATGAACTCTCCTGAGGCATCAGAGGAAGTACCTGCATTGCTGAGACTCGTAAATGACCTTCAAACCACATTCTCTAATAAAATGTAAAAATTAAACAAGAGACAACTTATAATCTATATTTCTATTTTTTTTAGTAAAATACGTCTTTTTGTTCTTTCATTACAGTGAAGAGCCCAGAGTACCACACTAATACAGAACTGCTTTGCCTTTCGATAAGCAATTTGCCACCTCTACCTGAGAGGAGTGGGGTAAGAACTGCCTTTGCAAACTATAATTGTAATGAAAAGCTTGTAATTATGAAGCTTATCAAGAATTGTTTAAAGACAGCTGAGAATTGTTTGTAGAAATGAAGTGTGGTAATAATTTCCACTAAGATTGCACAGCAACATACTTAAATGCGGCATTATAGCAAATAAAACAATCTGGTTATTATTGTATTACTATTGGTGCAAGGCTACTGAATCAATTTTAATGCAGCATTTTGTGACTAATTTGTAGTTCAGATTTTATTTTTTTTTACTGTAAAGACCTTTAAGGTTCACAATGCAATGAAAAACATTTTATAAATCTTGCTTTATCCCATCACTTTTCCAAATCTCATTAAGCCCCAGAAAGTGTGTAACTATATTGAAATACAAGGTTGTAATTTTTTTTTAGAATATATGTTAAATTACACTTGTCCTTGTCAAGAAGAAAGGAAAAACGTTAGGCCCAAAACATGTCCAAGTGCTGTTGCATTGCTGCGATGCCCATTGTCCATCTGAAAAATGCAACTTGGTAAAGTGACAAAACAAGTGGACCGTGGTTTCGCATCAGGCTCTCGTGGCATATTAATAGTATCTCTACTGCTGAGTCAGAAAACCTGGGCTCAAGTCCAACCTGTTCCAGAGGTGCATGGAAATGTACATATGTATTTGCATGGAAGCGTGCTTGCATGGAAATGTAGATGTGTACTTGCATGGAAACAGGGTAACATACGTGAAATACAGGAGCTCGAATGGACCATTTAGCCCTTCGAGCCTGCTCCGCCATTCAGTCTAATGATGACCAATCATCTGAGTTAGTACCTTGTTCCGTCGGCTTCCCAGATATGGAAACAAAACATATGGCACAATATATCTGGGTAGGTTGATTTAAAAATATTGACGATGCTTTACAGTGTGACTTTTTTCTCATTTTCAAAGGAGCAAAAAAATTAAAAGTGTTTGTGGATTTTTATTTATTTTAGTGAGAAACTTCTTTATATTTAATATTATCTCCTTCACTTCTATTGTTTGAAGCCCCTCAGCCTTCATTCAGTATTTTTTCATTTGGTGCTCTGACTGGCACTGAGAGTTTCTGCTTTGAAGTAAACTCACTTCATATCATTTTGCCTCACAGTAACCTGGCATTGCTTTCTGCATGGAGGTCCTGTTATGATAGAGATTAATGATAAACAGTGAAGCAAGCAACTATAAATGAGCATCATAAAGAGGTTATGTACAATGCTTCATGTTTTGAAGTGATTTAATTTCAAATACATGTGCTCCCAGTTTTCCTTGTCTGTACATTCAGATGACAGGTGCAATCAAGTCTGACAATTCCAGACACACAACAGTTGCATTTTCCTTTTGCAAAAGTGCCAAGTTTTAACTGTACTTTAATTACGATATAGTGAAGATGTGTTGCCAGAGAACTGAACATAAGTATATGTGCATTCATTTCAAATTAAACTATTTGTCACAATTTCTGTATCTCCCTTTCTCCATAAAATTGTTTGGAATAGATTGTAAATTATCTTAGCATTTTGCATGAAGATAATTTCCAGAAATAGAACTTTTGCTGAAATTTCTCAGATATTAAATGCAGTGTATTTGCTACATTTTACATACTTCATGCTTTTGCTGAAATTTTCAATCAGTGCTGATCCTTGCTGTTGTTCTGGGACTCATGAACAATAATTCAAAATTAAGACAGATGAAACGTGGAAAGCATTCAGTTACCAGAAAACTGTTAAATTAATATCATGTTATTCCTTGAAGCATCATGCCATAGTTGTCTGATATATTTTTGGGTGGAAAAAGAGCACATAAAATCTTTGCCATTAAAATTTCACCCCATCGATCACTTTATGTTGGAATGGCAATGCATAATGGTAATATCACTGCATTAGTAATTCAGAAACTCAGGTAATAGTTTTGGGAATATTGGTGCAAATATTAGTATTTGATTTCAATAAAACAAAAGCTAGCCTTATGATGACCAAGAAACTATTGTTGATTTTTGTGAAACTACATTTGTCTCACTTGGTCCTTTTAGAGAAGGGAATTTGCTATCATTACTTGGTTCACCCTACATGTGACTCCAGATTCACAGCAATGTACAAAAGCAATCCTTAACTGCTCCGTGGGTGATTCGAGCTGAATAATAAACACTAGCATTGCGAAGAATGACCACTTCCTATGATCAACCTATCCGAAAGAAGTTGTTTGAAAACGAATAATAATAATATATTATGTCATATGGAGCATCATTTTATGGAATCCTATGTGTTTGTTGAATTGTAAAGTAATCCAAAATCATAGGCGACATTTGGCCTATCATGAATATGAGAGATTTTTGGAAGACTTATTTAGATTCCTCTAACTAAATGCCTTGCAACTTTCCTTTTCAAATTGGGTTGTATTCAATCTGAGGGCACAGAACCATCCAGCTCAGTAGAACTCATTTTCAGTCCATACAAGTGTATATTAAGCTTAGTTACCTTGGGCTATCATCAAGTTTCTCTCTTACCAACTTAATTTTTTCCTTTTCTCCTCCCTTTTTCTTAGTGCTCTGCCATGTTTATACCAATGCTATTTTTGATAGGTCGTTCAATTTCTCACCACTCTAAGAGAATATCTTTCTCTTAAATTATTCATTGGACTTATTAATGACTCGTTTATATCCTAAGATTTAGATTCCATTACATGTACACTGTGAATCACCTTCACTTTTTTTAAAAAGTGCAGTGAGATGATTTCTCAATAGTTTTTTGTTCTAGTAAGAGTCTCCATACTGGTCAGCCATTCTCACTTCTGAAATTACCCTTGTAAATCTTTTTCCATAACTGGTGTGGAGATCAGAACTGTGCTCAATACCCCAAATGTAGTATAACTTAAGTTCAATAGAAACTTAATTTGACTGATGTGCTCTTGAATCATATTGGTCAAGAAACTAAACCCTTTATTTTGATTGCATAATTCTTGTTTTGTTAATCTACTTGTTGTGGATTGTGATTCTGTATCTTAAAATCCCTTTGTACCTGTGATTATATGCAGTCTTTTATAGTCACTGGAGTCTTGCCACTGGGATGGAAAGGGGAGTTAATCTCCTTCAGCCAGTGGAGGGGAATCCAGGCCTGGAATTCAGGCAGTGGCAAACTGAATGACCTCTCACTGTGCTGCAGTTCCTTTTAAGATGTGTGCCTGTCCTCAAGTGCTGCTGGCCCAGTCAAAGTGCTTGCTGCTCAGCAGCCTGAGGACTGCCACTGCTCACAGTGGTTAGCAATGAAGCTGCAACTTCAGGGTAAGCCCCACCGATGGCTGGGCATCCTGAAGAGGGGTAAATATGGTCTGGGAAGTGCCAGACCTGTCAAGCAGGCTGCACCAACTATCAGATGTTTTTACAAGATCTGCTTCATCAGTGATCTTCCCTTCATTATAAGATATTCACTGGCAATTGCATCATGTTCAGCACCATTCATTATTCCTCAAAAGCTCAAGTCAATCACATCCATATGCAGCAAGCTCCAGATAACATTTAGGGTTGGGCTGATAATAAACATGTTACATGGGTGCAACAAAAGTGCCAATGGCTGCCTCCACAAAATCTACCTTGCCTTGACTTTCAATGTCACATCTCTCTTTGAATCTCCCAATATCAATATTTTTGGGTTCCAACTGACCAGAAGCTGAAAAACAGATTAACCATAAAAATCCTACTACCAGAAGAACACACCAGAGGCTAGGAAATCTGCAACAGTAAGTTACCTCCATTTTTCCAAAGCCTGTCTACTGAAAGCAATATATGCTGGCCAAGCCAGGATTCCTATCTCCAATGAATGAGTTTTTAAAAAATCGACAAAGCACAAGACAGGAGTGTATTATTGTCCTCTCCAATTGCCTGAATGAATACAGTTTCAACAGTACTCAATGAATCAACATTATTCAGGACAAAGAATGATTTATTCTCTATCCTTCAATTTCAATGCACAATTTCTCTATCACCAATACACAGTGAAAATAGTATGTATCTTCAGCAAAATGCATCAAAATTCCTCAAGTCTTGTTAGCAGCACCTACCAAACATCTGATCTCAACCAAACAGAAGGACACGTGCAGCAGATGTAAGTGAGCACCACAGTCTACAGGATTTTTTTTGGAAAGCAAAATACTATTCAGATAAGGAACTATGTCACTGTTTCTTCACTGTGGCTGAATCAAAATCCTGGAACTCCATCCGTAATCATACTCTGGGCATGCCTATGTGCTAGGGACTACAGTAATCTAACCATACAGCCCACCACCACCTCGTCAAAACAACTATGGGTGGACAATAAATGTTGATATAGCCATTAAGGCCCAAATTCCATGAAAGATCAAAAACAAATCTATATGCACCAACCTACACTTAGCTGCATGAAATTAGTTCACCATTTACATTCCTATTCTTCAAATTGACTCATGCTTTCTTGAAATGTTGTCCCAGTCTTCCCCAATGCTATTGTTCCAATATTTGGTCATCCACACATTTTAGTTTGTACTTCAGAGGCTAAAGTATTAATACAAATGATTGGACAGTTGTGATCCTAGCACCAATCCATGTGGAATGTTACTTTTCTACCTTCTGCCAATTTCTGTAACTTTCGTTCAGCTCTAATGCCTCTCTTAGTATTTGCATTCGGTTTACTATCCTTTCTGCTTCTTTTGTTCTGGCTCCACTTGCTCTGATCTTTTATTTGATGCCTTATCAAAGTTCTGTTTATATGGCAATCAATTTCTTCACATTTGTGCAAATTAACTTGTACCAGGAATCTTTCAGGCAATACAGTCCAGATAACAAACAGTTTATTGGCACCTGGAAAGTTTTGTATTTGATTGCCAGAAGTCCTTGGACTTTCAGGTGTGTGCTTCGGGAGAGGTCATCCATAATTTGTCTGCAATTTAAGCTAACAATATTCTGAAGATACTGCTGTATCTTTTGAATGATCTGGAATTTAGCTATCCATTTCTTATCTTGGTCTAAAAAGCTACTTTGTTTGTTGTAGCTTTTTTTGTAATTGGCTTCAAGAATCCTAACGTTTGTCAGTTTTCTTTAGTCACTATCAATTTGGCATCCAGTAACTGGAGATGCTAATCTCATCACAGAGGAGAAGGCATGACTGATGGTTATTGTTCCACAAACACAGGCAACGTGGTAGCTTTGTCTGTCGCCCATTTAGATTGTGTAAATATTACTTTGCACAAATCTTAAAGATGTGAAATGTTCTAATTTTTTATAACTTGCAATGTTTTCAGTTTAAATTTTATTTTGAATTGTAGACAGTACAACAAAGATGCTGCACAAAAGCTTCTGATGTAAGGTAAGAACTCATGGAGCTTGGCATTGTACATTAGCATTGATAGAGGACATTTGGAAAGTCAGAATATTTTAAAAGTTGTACAGTGAGAGTTCAGGGCTAGTGTGCTCCTCGAAGAGTAAAGAATAAGTGCAACAAGCCCAGAGGACCTTGAATGTCAAGGGATATCAAGAGTTTGATTCGGAAAAAGAAAGAAGCATATGCATTGAAACAGGGGAGGCCATTCAGAAGTGTACAGTATGTGTGGGACTTGCTTAAGAATGAAATTTGGAGGGCAATGAGGTGTCAGGAGAACAAAGACAGTCTATCTTCAAGGAAAACACCTCGCATTTTATAACTGAACCGAGAGTTAGAGAATTGCCAGGGAAGTAGTGGCACCTATTAGAGAGATCAAAAGGGCAATGTGTGCATGAAGTGAGAGAACATTTTGAGGTCTTAAATGAATATATTCACAGGAGAAAGACATTGTAGCTGAGGACTTGTTTTGGAATTGTAAGGTTCTTGAACATGTTAAGATTAATAAGGATAAAACATTAGAAGTTGTAGCAGGCATAAAGGAGCATAAATCACTAGATCATGATGAGGTGTATCCCAGGTTGCTATGGGCAGCAAGGGAGGAGATTGCTGGGGTCCTGGTAGAGATATTTAACTGGTCACAAATGAAATGCCAGATGACTGGAGAACAGCTAATGTGGTTCCTCTGTTAGGAAGGGCAGCAGGGATAAGCCAGGTACTTGCAGTCTAGTTAAACTACTGTCAGTGGTCAGGTAATTACTGGAGAAAGTTCTGAAAGACAGGATTCAACAATACTCAGAAAGGCAGGGATTGATAATCTATCGTCAGCATGGATTTGATAGAGGGAGATTGTGTTTCACTCATTTAATTGATTTTTTTTTAATAAAATGACTAAATACATTCATGAGGGTAATGCAATTGATGTGGATTACATGGACTTCAGTAAGGCCTTTGTCAGGTCCCACAGGAATGCTGGTCAAAAAGGGAAGCACTCATGGGACAGTAGGCAAGTTGGCCAACTTGGCTTGTAAATGGGGGGCAAAGGGCAATGTTGGAGGGTTGTTCATGTGATATGAAGTCTATGACCAGCATTGAACAGGGATCTGTATTGGGACACTTACTGTTTGTTATGTACATTAAAGACTTAGATTTGAACGTCGAAGGTATAATTAGTACATTTGCAACTGACACAAAAATTGGTAGTGTTGTTGCTAATGAGGAGGATGGTCTTAGGCTACACTCTAATGTTGATCAACTGGTAAAGTAGATAGAGCAATAGCAGATGAGATTTAGTCTTGGTGACTGCAAGGTGATACATTTTGGGAGATCTCATGTTGAGACAGGTAGACAGGGGGTGAAGAGAGCATAGATGATGTTTGCCTTCATTAGCCAGGGCATAGAATATAGAAGCAGCAAAGTCTTGTTACAACTTTATTAAACATTGGTTATGCCATAGATGGAATATTGTGTGTCGTTCTGGTCACCATACAATCAGAAGGGTGGATTGCACTGGAGAGAGAGCAGAACAGATTCACCAGCAGGTCAAGTCCCATTTGTGAGGAAAGACTAAATAGGTTGGGATTGTTTGCCTTGTCCAGAGGAGGCTGAGGGGGGATATGATTGAGAGGCGTAGACAGAGTAGATCATGAGAATCTTTTCCCATGGAAAACATGTCGAAGGTCAGAGGGTATAAGTTTAAATGGTTTAGAAGAGATCTGAGAAAAAGGAACTTTCACCCAGAGCATGGTAGAAATATAGAATGCGGTGCCCATAAGGATGATGGAGGAAGGTGCTCTTGCAACATTTAAGAAACATCTGGATGAGCACTTAAAATAACAGGGCATAGTAGGCTATGGACCAAGTGCAGCTAAATTGTATTATTAAAGTTTTAGTGTTTGTTGGTCAGCATAGACATAATGGACCAATAGGCCTGCTTCTATGCTGTATGATTCTATCTTCCTCATGAAGAATCTCAACTTCTCTCCTTCTAAGAGCTGGTCCAATAAACAGCAGTCAATAGCACACAATCAACCCATGTTCTACAGCATGGTCTTTGCCAAATCTGGCATATATACAGAGAATCTCCTCAACTCATATGCATGGTGTAGATCCACCAATGTTATCTTAAAGTAACCCAAACAGCTACAGCAACCTGTTCTCAGTTTCGGGATGTGGACTTTATCTTCTTCAGTCTGTCTGTACTGTATTATTGGGCTCATCAATATTTTCTGAGCTTGGATTGATCTGTGTCCTGTTTTACCTTTTCAACCAGATTTAGTCTCCCTGGAATATTTGTTTACACTCTCATGTTTTTTTTTTGCCTTGGAAACCTGGAGAGTTAGTTCACTTTCTCTGTTTCCCCTCTTCAATGTCTTTGAAAATTAGGGCCTGACAAAAAAAACTACAAGTTTTGAAACCACAGATTCCATTCGAAGATCTATTGAGGGGTAGAAGTATACTCTAGGGGGAGAACAAGCTTTTGAAGAAGATGAGATATTGAAGTAAAATTGTTTATTTACTTCAAACATTTAAAAGTTCATTTAACAACAGCTTATGTAATATTAATCAGACGAATAAATGTGATATTCATTTTCTTTGCAGAAAGCAATGAATAATCCACAGGGGATATGGCAGCAGCATAGCCTGGTAGTGTAATAGTTAATTGTTGCAGATTATTTTTGCCATATTTCATGACGGTCCCCCTTGTATCACCAATTATGAGTAACAGTTTCAGGCTGGAGAAGACCTTTGGTTCATCTGGCCTATCTATCCATGATATTCTCTTGGTGCATTTCTAAATAACCTTGACACCGTTCGACAGTAAATAAGTACCGGCTTTTGTTGTCATTTAGCATCTTATGAAAATCCCATAGGAAATGTTTCCATCACAGTTTTGAATGGTCCTAGCTTCCTCTGGTAAGCTTATGAATATTTATAATCCAAAATGAGAACATTCCTCAGGTTTCTTTGTCGGGTCACTGAACAGCCAGGAGTGGAACATCAAGCTGTTTTGTTTGCACACCCCAGAACTATACAGAGGATTCAGCTGACAGTTCTATTACCTTAAAGCAATCAGGCTGACATTTCATGACTCAGGGCACAGCAGGTTTGGAATGTATGACCTTCTTGGTCTGTAAAATTCAGTTCTATGTAAATGTGAAACCTGGGTGAAGGACCAAGTTCAAGAGTTGATGACAGCTGTGGCTTAACACTGGAAAAAAGAAACCAAGCAAAATTGTGAAGTAAAAACTGAATAACTCCAGCCTGAGAGTTTGTGTGGAAAGACTGGAAGAGGTGTGAAATTGTCTTCTGGCATGATGCATGCTGGAAAGAGATATTCTTTGCAATCTCCGTTTCAAATCAAGATTTAATATCCAAAGACAACAGTTCAAATGTACAATGCATCAGGACATTAATAACTGGTGAGAAAAGAAAATTGAAATATGAACATTGGTTAAAAGCTAAGAGGAGAGATCTGTAATAAAGTGACACCCTTTCCTTACTTTCTAACAGGAGCATGGCTGAAAATGTCCCTTTTAAATTTGGGAGTAATATTCAAGTTTTGAAGATTTTTAAGATTTGTGAAGTATTGGTTGTTTTAGAGGAACAACATGTGGCTCTTTGAGGCAGCTTTGGTAATGGAATTTATGTGGGAGTTTAATCTGCCTATTTCCACACTGTAAAGTAATCTAATCTAATCTAATCTAAAGGAAGAAATTAACCCAGAAGGAATGAAGAAATAGAAGGGCTGCCACAATTCTGATGACTGGTACTACTGAAATGGTCAGTCTGTCCTTGGGAGTAATCCCTTCCCAATGACTGGAATATTCTTGAATGCCTACACTGACTCCCACAAATGTATTTGCACACCATGGCTCCTTGGTGGAGCATGGATCTGCTGCAATCTTAACAGTGGCTACTCTTGTGATAATGCAACAGGACAGAAGGACTGCTCGCCCCCGATTGATTAGCACTTCTTAAGACCAGAACACTCTTCCTGAAGAGATTTGAATCCTCAACTGCAGGTAATAAATTTAATTGCCCAAGGATCATAAAATCTGGTACAGGCTTCTTAACTGGCCAGAGCAGGATTGCAGCTGGTCTTGCAGCTGTTGTGCGTGACCACCACCATCCTGTGAACACCAAGCTATTGAAATAAAATTTTATCTTCAAGGAATTGTGTAACCTTAATCACTTACTCTTTTGGTTTGTTATGTGCTTCAGTGTCTTTTTATTGAATATGTTCTTACATGTATTATGTTTCCAAATATATTCTTTCTCTTTTATCGATATTAAATTGCTTCTCTTTGTCTGTTCATTCCATTAAACATCCTTGTTCTTGAAAGTTTTTTTTCAGCACATCTTACTGTTTGCCTAATCATTGCAAATGTGAGGTTTTATAAGATTGTTATGGTTTAAGACTGTGTTCTTAATTTAAGATAAAATAGAGCAATGAATGGCTCGTGTATTCTGTTCTGAATGAGTGGCTCAGTTATTAGAGCTTAAAGGGGACCCATTTTGTTCCAGTCTGAAAAATATATGCAATACACAATAACAATAACAACGATCAAAGCATTGCTGGCGGTGGATACACAGTCGCAACTAAAGTGTTAAGAACTTCACATATTCTAATTTTATACATTTTAGGCTATTTAATTCCAAAATATGATAGAGTTAGAAAGTCCAGAGGATATATAATTAGCATTTCTACCTCAATACAAGGTCCAAGTGTTGCATGATGCCATGGGGTTTTGATCTGATTAGGGACAGGAAGCCATTATTGGTTGTAGGGTTTTCTGAATTTATCACTGAAAATATCATATAGTTTTGCAATGAATCTGGAAGCAACAGAGCAGGGAGATAGAGGAAGCAAGTCTCCTTTGCTCACCAAAGGTGGGAATTCATGTTCTCAAGACCATGCTCAGAAGAGTTTCAACAAATATGGAGTATTGGCCGAACCTAAGGGATAGGTTCAATTTGCCCATAAAGCTACCACAAAAGGTCATTCTCAGAATGCAAATAATCTGGCTGGAAAAGGGAAGAGGAACTCAATATAGATTTGGAATTGTTCTGGGTGAATAAGGTGTCCATGTGAGGTACAGAGTGAAGTAACCCTGGAGATTTTTGGACATTATGAAAGTTAATTGCAAAATATTTTCTATAATTTGAATGGCAATGTAGTTTATAGTTTATAAAAAATAAAATAAACAGCAGTTGTTGGAAATCAGAAACAGAAACAAAAATTGTTGGAAAAGCTCAGCAGGTCTGGCAGCATCTTTGGAGAGAAATTGATGTTAACATTTCGGGTCCAGTGCCTCTTTCTCAGATGCTGACAGACCTGCTGAGCTTTTCCAGAAATTTCTGTTTGGTAGTTTGCAGTTTGTTCATTCCAATAAAAGTCTTAAGATGTGAAATATTGTTGTATGATCCTTTCAGTTAGTCACTGAAAACCGAATCCCTATTTGAAATGTATTGGTCTCTCTGGGAATGATATCTTTGCATCTCAACAGTTTTTGATTGTTTTTGATGATGATTGCCATTAACCACCATTGTGAAGAACTCTAATCTGACATCCAAAGTTGCAAACCATCTTTATATTTCTTTTCTTTCAAAGGAAGTTTGGACACAGTTGGATGATACCATAGGGAAGGTAGATTTTGAGAGTTAAATGCTCCAGACTGGAAGCAGAGGCTAACCGGGAAGACAGTAGAGCAAAAATGGCAGGAGTTTGTAGGTATAATTGAGGACACTGTACAGAGGTTCATTCCCAAGAAAAGAAAGATTAACCGGGGAGGGATTAGACAACCTTGGCTGACAAAGGAAGTCAGGAAATGTATTAAAGAAAAAGAGAGATCCTATAAAGTGGCTAAGAACAGTGGGAAATCAGAAGATTGGGAAGGATACAAAAGCAAACAGAGGATAACAAAGAGTGTAATAAGAAAGGAGAGGATCAAATATGAAGGTAGGCTAGCCAGTAATATTAGAAATAATAGTATAAGTTTCTTTCAGTACATAAGAAACAAACGACAGGCAAAAGTAGACATTGGGCCACTTCAAACTGATGCAGGAAGCCGAGTGATGGGAGATAAGGAAATAGCAGGAGAACTTAACAAGTACTTTGCGTCAGTATTCACAGTGGAAGACATGAGTAATATCCCAAAAATTAAAGGGTGTCACGGGGCTGAGTTGAGTATGGTTGCCATTACGAAAGAGATAGTGCTAGAAAAGTTAAAAAGTCTTAAAATTGATAAATCTCCTGGCCCCGATGGGATACACCCTAGAGTTCTGAGAGAGGTGGCTGAGGAAATAGCAGAGGCATTGGTTGAGATCTTTCAAGAGTCACTGGAGTCAGGAAAGGTCCCGGATGATTGGAAGATGGCTGTTGTAACCCCCTTGTTCAAGAAAGGATCAAGGCAAAAGATGGAAAATTATAGGCCAATCAGCTTAACCTCGGTTGTTGGTAAAATTCTAGAATCCATCATTAAGGATGAGGTTTCTAAATTCTTGGAAGAGCAGAGTCTGATTAGAACAAGTCAACATGGATTTAGTAAAGGGAGGTCATGCCTGACAAACCTGTTGGAATTTTTTGAAGAGGTAACAAGTAGGTTAGACCAGGGAAACTCAGTAGATGTGGTCTATCTAGACTTTCAAAAGGCCTTTGATAAGGTGCCACACGGGAGGCTGCTGAGCAAGGTGAGGGCCCATGGTGTTCGAGGTGAGCTGCTGGGATGGATTGAGGATTGGCTGTCTAACAGAAGGCAGAGAGTTGGGATAAAAGGTTCTTTTTCAGAATGGCAGCCGGTGACGAGCGGTGTCCCCCAGGGTTCGGTGCTGGGGCCACAGCTGTTCGCATTATATATTAATGATTTGGATGAGGGAACCAGGGGCATTCTAGCGAAGTTTGCCGATGATACGAAGTTAGGTGGACAGGCAGGTAGTACTGAGGAAGTGGGGAGGCTACAGCAGGATCTAGACAGGTTGGGAGAGTGGTCCAGGAAATGGCTGATGGAATTTAACATGAGCAAGTGTGAGGTCTTGCACTTTGGCAAAAAGAATAAAAGCATAGACTACTTTCTAAATGGTGAGAAAATTAATAAAGCCAAAGCACAAAGGGATCTGGGAGTGCTAGTCGAGGATTCTCTAAAGGTAAACATGCAGGTTGAGTCCGTGATTAAGAAAGCGAATGCAATGTTGTCTCTTATTTCAAGAGGGTTGGAATATAAAAGCAGAGATGTACTACTAAGACTTTATAAAGCTCTGGTTAGGCCCCATTTGGAGTACTGTGTCCAGTTTTGGTCCCCACACCTCAGGAAGGACATACTGGCACTGGAACGTGTCCAGCGGAGATTCACACGGATGATCCCTGGAATGACAGGTCTAACATATGAGGAACGGCTGAGGATACTGGGATTGTATTCGTTGGAGTTTAGAAGATTAAGGGGAGACTTAATAGAGACGTACAAAATAATACATGACTTGGAAAAGGTGGATGTTAGGAAATTGTTTCAGTTAGACGAGGAGACTAGGACCCGTGGACACAGCCTTAGAATTAGAGAGGGTCGTTTCAGAACAGAAATGCAGAGACATTTCTTCAGCCAGACAGTGGTGGGCCTGTGGAATTCATTGCCACGGAGTGCAGTGGAAGCCGGGACGCTAAATGTCTTCAAGGCCGAGATTGATAGATTCTTGTTGTCTAGAGGAATTAAGGGCTACGGGGAGAACGCTGGTAAGTGGAACTGAAATGCACATCAGCCATGATTGAATGGCGGAGTGGACTCGATGGGCCGAATGGCCTTACTTCCACTCCTATGTCTTATGGTCTTATGGTCTTATGGACTATAAACTGGTGTAATGTGACTATTAGATTACGTGTTTATTATCAACTGCAAGGATATGCGTAATAACTGAAAACAAAGTAAAGACTAGAACACTTCAATTTGGACTCTTTAAAGCCAAGAAGTCTGGCTTTTCCATAAGAAGCCCATGAACTGTGTAATGACAATGTGTATTGCTTGGTCAATGTTGTCACACCAAAACTGGATACAACAGAGGTTCTTCATTGGTTAATTGAATTATCTGACAGAAATGATTAATGGTGAGGGCTGAAATCTAGTGTAGACTGTATTTGGGAAATTAAAACATTATTGGATTGTATAGGATTTAAAAAGAAATCTGCCATATTTCAGCCCTTAACATTATCTCAATTGTTATATTACATTTCTGTAGGTTTGTGCATTTTGATTTGAAATGATATTCCTTGGATTGGTAAAATAAATGATAAATCTCTAGCTCCTCTGACATAGGGAATTTATATGCTTTATTACAAAAGAATGAAAGGAAATATACACTTATCTTAATATATATTTTACTGCTCACTCTAACAACTTGGTATCTGGGAGACAGTTTGGAACAAAGTACTTAAATACATTATCACTATTTGATTGCCAAAGAAACAAAAGTGATTGAAATTGCATTTTTCTTTCACCTACAGCCTTCTGCTGCAGCTCAAACAGTTTTTTTGTATACTCAGCCTTCTGACAGGGCCATCAATGCTGATGCATTTATGAGAGTTTGCATCAACAAACTTACAAAGGTATTGTTTTTCCAATGTGAGATACTCTGTTCATGGGTGTGTAGTTTTAATTTGTTCACCATAAGATGGAAAGTTGTTTGCAGAGGCAATTTTCTTTCATCTTTTCAAATGGATGCTACCATCTCTACATCTTCTGTCATTCTATTAGTATGTATTTCTTTCTTTTTCACCCTCTTGTGAAAATCTGCACTGATCAAAATTGTGGAAAATTATCAATGGAGAATTTGTAATTTTTGTGAAATTGACTCAAAACATTTTTATGAACATTTAACTGTAACATCAAGACATCAGAGTATTCAATTTTGATCTATTTCTCTTCTGTAGTGAAGGGTATTTAGCTCGAAAGATTTTCTGAACAGCTTATTGCTCTGGGTAAATAGCAATAAAAAAAAAGTTTGATTCTTTTGCTTGAACAAAAGCAGAATCTTCCCATACCCTAAATGATGTGGGCAATTTTGAGTCAGTTGGGGAAATGTGGCAAGATTGGAAAAGTGAGATATTTGACATCAAGAAATAAAAGTTCAATTTTCCACCCAATGTTTTAACAGTGAAATGAGAATCTTGCCACTGAGCGTCATGGTGTTTATATGCATGCGTGACTATCTAATGCAGGGAAAATAGCTGATTAATGAGTAGGTTTGGTGAATATGTCTAGTCTTCAAAATAAAGGTAAGGTCTTCAGTTTGTGTTGAGGTCTCTAGTGTTTTTATTTCTCTCTTTTTTTCTTGAGAATAGGTTGGTGAATGAGAGATTAATACTGGTGTAAAAACAATTAGAAGAGATTATTGAGCAAGTATATAAGCGGAGTTAATTAATTAAAATATGATGATGACTGGATGTGTTTGCTGCTGCAGCCTGTGGGAGTTGCTGGAAAACAAGGTCATCCAGGGCAAACACATCTGTCGTAATTGTTTACAACTCAAGGAACTTTGGATCTGAGTTAAAGAGCTGCACTCCAAACTGCAAATTTTGCACCATATTAAAGAAGGAAACATTACCAGGACAATTTGCTACAGGAGCAATTCACACCCTTCATATCAGGTAATTCAGATATGGTCTGAGATCAGGAATAGGAGGGAGTAAGTGCAGGTGAGGTACTTATGGATACCAAGAAAATAGCATTCAAGGAGCCTTGGTCCATGTGATTGTCCAATTTATACAAGGCTCTTGCCAGCTTAAGCACTGTAAGGAACATAAGTAAATTAATCACAGCACTATGAGGGGAGCCATTTCAGTGGCAAGAGTAAAATCACAATGTAGCTGTGGCAGGAGCCAGTCTGGGGGATTGATACTGTTTGTGCCATGAGCATGAGCCCCGAAGGCTGTGTTGCACACCCGGTGTCAGCTTGAAGACATCTGCCCAGGGCAGGAAAGGAACTTGACCTGGGGGCAGCAGGATCAGTGAGATCATGCAGATTGGTTAACTCCTGAATTTGAGTGTGACAAATAGATAGATAGACATGGCCAGAGGAGCTTGCAAATAGTGTCAGATAATGACCAGAATTCTGATTCTCAGCTCAACGAGGAAAATTCAAGCCAACAATTCAGCATTAAAAAGGAAAGAAATTACAGCTACAGTTTTCATTTCATTTTTCCCACAATGCCATACCTTGAGGCTATGTAAGCCATGTTCACATTTCAGAGAATGCACTATTCTTCCTGATGAAAGGCTTACACCCCAAACGTTGACTCTTCTGCTCTTCGGATGCTGCCTGGCCTGCTGTGTTTTTTCCAGCACCACACTCTTGACTCTGACTCTCCAGCATCTGCAGTCCTCAATAAGTGTCTTGTCAGCATCCCACAAGTGATCTCCACCTGTGGGTGAGGATCTTGTGAGAGACTGTTCCTGTCGCCATTCATAACTGGCTCACAAAACCACATACCAGGCAGTAGGCAGGTCACTGCCAGGTGTTTGCAAGGCAGAAGTCCCATGCAGTGACAACTGTTGGTCAATTAGAGGCCAGAAGTTATTCTGCTCAGCAATGCCATTGGAAGATCATGGTTGCTACTGAAATAGCACAATGGAGTCCCACCATCATGCAGAACCAGGACACAGGCAAATTCTGTCGGAGGGGCAGGGTTATTATCAGGTATAGGTTTTGGGGAAGATGGGGATAGGAGAAGTCAGAAACAAAGGAAGGATGATTTCCTCCAGCGGTCACCCCACGATCTGATGTCTTTTTCCTTGATTAGACACAATGTGCTTTTAATTGAGGAACTTATCCTCTCCACCTTTACCCTTCCTTCTCCACTGCATTGATAAACATGGACTTCAAATGTTTGATTATTCTACCTGAGACCTTTTAATAGACTACAAATTGTTTTTAAAATTAAAAAAAACATGGACCTGAATGGCTGAAGTATTTACATTTAGACGTGCTTCATTAGACTCATGTGGAATAAACAAACCCATCTGCACTGAAATTATCATTTTTATCTAAAAGTAAAGGAATGGCACAATGGCTCAGTGCTTAGCATTGCTGCCTCACAGCATCAGGAACCCAGGTTTGATCCCCCCTTTGGGCGACTGTCTGTGTGGAGCTTGCATATTCTCCCCATGTCTGCATGTGTTTCTTCCGGGTGGTCCAGTTTCTTCCCACAGTGCAAAGATGTGCAGGTTTGGTGGATTGGCTCTGCTAAATTACCAGAAGTGTCCAGATATATGCAGGGTAGGTGGATTAGCCATGGGAAATGCAGGGTGATTGGGATAGGTTATGGGAGGTAGGTCTGGGTGGGATACTCTGAGAAGAGTCTGTGTGGACTTGATGGGCTGAATGGCCTGATTCCACACTGCTTTATTTAAGTTCACACTTCCATAATGATTCCACGTATTAGGAGATGCCAGGCTCATCTAATAATGTGCCCACTTGAAAGACAATGGAACTGCACTCAAGAAAATTCACTAAACTGTATTTCAGTAGCTACCTTTGAGAAACAGAGACAAAGAAAATGGATGTGAACTCAAGAACTGGAAGTTTGTCTTTTCCTGTCTGTTTCACTCATCATCTTTGAAAACAACACATGGTGAAAAGCAAACTGTGGAAAAATCCATGATAAAAAACTTAAAGACGCAAGTCATCAAAGTCAGTAATTGTACATTCTGCATGGTGACATCAAGGCACACTTCAAGCTGGGTGAACACCAGTGTTGGTTGAAGTTCTTCGGGGGTGCTTAAATGGTGGCAGGGCAGGAACTTAGTGCAGTTGGACTTTCTGACCCAGAACTTGGTCCTGCTTGGCATTGCAATCTGTGATTTGGGTACACCACTTCTTCTCCCCCTTCCCGTAATTTATTAAGTGCCCTTCCTGCCTCCAAGCTTGCTGTTTTTGAAATCAGATGATTTTTTTCCCAATGTTGGAAAAGCAATAACACATCAATGGTATTCCAGTGAACACACATTAGTTTAAAATTACTGCTATTATCTCTGTTGTTAAAATAAAATTGAGATGACGCAAGGATTCTTGTTTATTTTGCAACTTCTATGGACTTGAATCCAGAATCATCATGCTTCATTGTGTGAAGCATTTTTTTAAAACACTGTCTCGTTCTTAATTTGAGTTTTTTTCATGGAATTCAATAACAAAATGACGTGTTGTCATTGCATTCCGCTTTAAACGCTGTGATTGCCATCATTTCTTGTGAACCTAATAATGTTCTCCTTTATCTGTAGGACCACCATTTAGATATATGTTGATAATATAAGATAATTTAGTATTCAAAACATACCATTAATTAGGCAATACAGAAGACAATTTTATGTGGTATAAATTGTCGAAGAAACCAAAATTCCCTCTTGTGATAGTGCAACAGCAGAGATTGTTGCCACTTGTGCCAAATATACAAAACAGAACAAAGTTAACTTCCTCAGCCACTTGCAACAGCTGAAGAATAAGCAGGCAGGATGGACCAATACAGAAATTTTGGGTATTTTCATGTCTGCATTAAGTAATGTCCTTGCTGGTCGCTTGGCAGTGAATTATTTTGCTCAGGCACCATATGGAGTTCATATTCTAATGTCTTGCCCTTTATCTGATCTCTGGTTGTGTCTGACAACTTGCAGACAATAAGAAATCAGTCAAGCAAGGACTAGATCTTTTCTGAAAGTAGAACTTTGACATCCCTATAAAATTTTGTTTGTAAAACTTCAAAACTGTGGTTGATTGCTGAAAGAGAACAGAATGACCTACAACAAAGACAAAATTTCTGCGGATTCCAGAAATGGGAAATGAAAACAGAAAATACTAGGAATATTCAGCAGGTTTGGCAGTTTTTGTTAAGCTGCTGTCCTTTCATTACAGTCTGGAATGTCAAGCCTGGTTCTCTCTCCAAAGATGATTTTCAACCTGCTGAATATTTGTTTGAGGAATGTAAGTGTTGCTGGCAAGGCCAGCATTGTGGCCCATCCCTAAATGTCCTCGAGAAGATAGTTGTGAGCCACCTTCTTTCAAAATTGAAATTCATGTGGTGAATTTTCTCAATTTTGTTTGGTACAAGTTTAAAAGACGATGCGATATCTTGTGATTGTGCAATTCTGCACTTTTACATTTTACTGTGCTGTGAATTTTAAATCATTCCAAACACAAGCACAAAAGTACAATTATTTTCTCTTCACCTCTTAATTGTATACCCGATCTTTCGCCACCTCAGCCCCAGTTTTTTTTCACCAATGAAATTGATTTGTAGCATTTAAGAATAACATTTTCATAACAAAGGATCAAAACCTATTTTGGCTTTATTTATAATGAAGGTACTTAAATCTTGTTTATGTAAGAAAATGTAACTGTGTTGGCAAAGCGTAATCTTTTGTGAAAGTAATGTATTTAATAAAAGTATTAATATATTTTGAATATCAACAGCTGCAATCTTAAGTAAGATAGATGTTGCATTTTTCAATATTCATTTGGAATTCAGTGTAAGTACTGCTGAAGGGATTGTTATTTGTGTGATTTATATGACCAGCAGTATGTAGAGAATCTACAGCGGTCTGTAAATATCTGCAATGTAAATTCTTAGTTATCGAAAGGGCAGTATGAAAAAGAGAGAATCTAGAGCACCTGTCAACACTGTCCAGCTAATAAGAATAACATTTGAAGTGCCTTGATTTGTTTATTTCATTCTTTTGCTATATTCTGTGCAGATAACTTAATTTTAAGTCTTTGGTGCACTTTTCCTGAACAATTGATAATGTTTTGTCTTGAATCTGATTTTGAGTTAGAAAATTTCCACTGAAGTGGTGAGGGATGGTGGGGCGGGGTGGGGAAGTGGGTGCAGTTTATTTAAAATTATGAATTTCATTGGAAAGTCAGTAAGTGGTAAGGTGACAGGTTTTCTGACAATTAGAGCCAGGGGAGTTAAGAACGTCAGTGACTCTGATGAAGCATGGGGCTCATAATGACATGGCAGCCATCACTGAGGCTGCTGTTTGCCCTGACGGAGAGAATGCTGGTTTGAGCCAAAGTCTGCCCTACATCAAAGGTAAATGGGATGTCACAATCTGTCAAAGGCCTGGCATCCAGGCAGGGCCACTGCTTTGTTTCATTGATGCCAAACTAGATCTGATGCTGGAGAATTTGGGAAAAATGAGGGATGTCCTTTTCCTGCAAAGAAGCAGAAGGAGGCCAGGTAGTCATGCACTGTTCAGTATTATCTCCTTCTGCTTTCTCTTCTTCCTCATCTCTCACTTTTTGCTCCTCCCCCCAAGTGAATTGCCTCCTGCCAAGGCACAGTTGTCCTCATGTTTCACACTTCTTTGGAAGGAGTGTAAGGCATTTCAGTAACTAAGACCCTTCTTGGAGGCCACTCGCTGAGTAATGGAATCACATGCTCAGAAACCTGATGGCCTTTGCACAAGTTATTCTGTTGAGCAGATGGCCTCTGTTGTAATCCCTTCTGTGCTTAGTCATTGAGTCATACCAATTTACAGCATAGAAACAGACCCTTCAGCCCAACTCATTCATGGTGACCAGATATCCTAAATGAATTCAGTCCCAATTGCCAGCATTTGGCCCATATCCTTCTAAACCCTTCCTATTCATGTACCCATCCAGATGCCTTTTAAATGTTATAGTTGTACTAGCCTCTTCCACTTCCTCTGGACTCCCCAAATCAGGGAAAAGATCTTATCTATTTACCCTATCTATGCCCCTCATGATTTTATAAACTCCTCAGTCTCCAATGCTCCATGGAAAGCAGCTCCAGCCTATTCAGTCTCTCCCTGTTGTTCAAACCCTCTAACCCTGGCAACATCCTTGTAGATCTTTTCTGAACTCTTTCAAGTTTCGCAATATCCTTCCTATAGGATGGTGACCAGAATTGCACACAGTATTCAAAAAATGGCCTAACTAATGTCCTGTACAGCCACAACGTGACCTCCCAACTCCTATATTCAAAACTCTGATCAATAAAGGAAAGCTTCTCTCTGAAGATCCTGTAAAAGGACCAGTAATCATGACTTCAAGTGATATCCGATCTCCCCAAATCTATCCACACACTGTGGGTTCAGCAAAGATCTGAGGCATGGTAGAGGATGGGGAATCTGGATGGGCTGTCAGGTGATTAAGAGAACTCAGGGTGAAAGCTTATGTTGTGGGCACAGAATATTGTGTGGAAGATGAATTTCACTGGACAGCCTGATGGCTTCATGAGTATAATCAATGGCATCACTTGGAGAAGTCCAATTATTGAGGCAGAACCAAATGGCCTCTGAAATATCTCCACAGAGCCCGGTATCCCATCACCAAATCACACTTGGAGAGTCCTTGACACTGATCCAACTTCCTCAGAACCAGCTCTTGGAGTGAACAGAACCTCTGGTCCCCCTGTTTATATCCAATTAACAGGTGAATCAGGGAATGGGTGGGGGACGGATGGGTTTGGACTGGGGTTGGGCAGGGAGTGGGGGTGGAATTGGTGGTGGATGGGTTGATGGGGTTGGGGACAGACAGGAGGTGAGGGCAGGGTTGGAGGTGGGCAGGGGGTGGACAGGGGACATGGGGGCTCGCACACGGTGTGCTGCCTCGTCTCCTGAAAGGCGAGCAGACTTTACAGAAAACTCCGAGCCCCCGAGGAAATCAATTAACCGAACAATCAATTATCCGAACGAAATAATGCCCCCCACTCCCCCGTCTTGTTGGGATAATCAGGGTTCCTCTGTTCTGCTTGCAATTTTGGATCCCTCTTAAAGGAAGGAAACTTGAAAGGGTTTAGAAAAGATTTACAAGGGCATTGCCAAGGTTGGAGGGTTTGAGCTGTAGGTGAGAGACTGAATAGACTGGGGCTATTTTCCCTGGAGCATCAGAGGCTAAGGATTGACCATTTAGAGGTTCATAAAATCATGAAGGGTAATGGATAGGGTAAATAGACAAAGTCCTTTCCCTGTCGTGGTGGAGTCCGAAATTAGAAGGCATGTGTTTAAGGTGAGGGGGAAAGACTTCAAAGGGACTTAAAGGGTAACATTTTCATGCAGAGGATGGTACGTGTGTGCCAGAGGAAGTGGTAGAGACTGGTACAATTAGAACATTTAAAAGGTATCTGGATGGGTATATGAATAGAAAGGGTTTAGAGGGATATGGGCTAAATGCTGGCAAATGGGACTAGATGTTTTAGGATATCTGGTTGGCATGGACAAGTTGGACCAAAAGGTCTGTTTCTGTGCTGTATGTCTCTATGACTCTGACTAAATGTTTTTGAATACTCATTTTTAGTACAGATTATTGAAAAAAAAATTACATTGATTACAATGGATTAAAATGGCACAAGATTTATTCAAAACAATCAAAATAAAAACAAACATAATATCTAGCTTATCATGTTAAAAGCTCAAGGGAGTTAATTGGAAATATTCTGCCATTTAAAGGCACAATTTAGGTTAGTGTGATGTCAAAGCATGCATTAAAACCCGAGTGATCTATGAGTTTCAGAGAAATATGAGTAAGCTGTGTGTGTTCACATGCTGGCATTTTTTGTCAGCTTTCTTCAAATTGGCTTTGTGTTTGAAAATCTCATCCAGTCATGCATAGCGGTACTTGCAGGAAAGTATATTTTTTCTAATCCCCACAAATTGCACATGCTTCAAATTGTTTGATCTGATATTGCAGAGGATTACCTTATTCATCATGGTCTTGTGAAGAAGAGTTAGAATTTATCTGCATAAATAAGTATGGTTAATTAATAGTTTTATCCACAATGAATATTGATTTCCTTCAGTGAATAGTAATAGATGTGTTGAACTTTCTTGTCGTAACATCTCATTGAACAATGATGACTGAAGTTTTTCCTTCAAAAATATGTTGCTGAGTGCAGCATTGAATAATGTAATAACTCAGTTCAAGTCTTGATTTATTATACACCAAAAAGTTCCACCTCTCTGCATCTAGGATATTTATTGCAAAAAAAAAAGCTTAATTTTGTTACAACCAAATCACAGGCAAAGTTGCCAATTTGTTAGCTTTCCAGTCAGGATACACCAAACTTTAAAACTCCCAGGTGAGGAGGTTCCCCTTTTTCTTCACCCACCTCCCCATTTGGTTGTGAGCTGATGAATCGAAAAAGAATCTTACTTTTTGGATATTCTTCTCCCAGATCCAAATGAAGTTATGTTTTAAAATAAAACCATTTAATCAGGCTTTCTTGAGTTCATAGGCAGTGAGTTTATTAAGCACTAAAAGTGAGAAGGATTAGTAATTCAAACACATAGATTAAAAATGAGGGGTGAAATCAAAAGGTTAGAAGTTTAAAAGAAACAGGTATATAATCTTGCTTGATAAAATGGCCTTTAGATTTTCAAAAGCAGCCCTCAGTTCATACTTTGTGTTTTTTTCTGAAGTAGGTGCGTCATTCAAACTTTCAAACTTTCAGTGGGACCCACAAATTCCAAGAGCCCCTTATGATGTCCCATTCTCTTGTGGGAATGGAGAACTCTACTACTGTTTCTAACTTAACAGCCCTGAGCAGCGCGCATCCTTGATCCAATATGTGTCTGACATACGTCATTTCGGCCTTTGCAAACTTGATGTTTGTGAGACTGACCACGAGGTGAGTTGGCTATATATTCTGGAAGAGGGTTTTTAGTTGCTTAAAGTACATTTTTTGCACATAAATAGATTGTCTAGGTACATGATTCAATTCAATAAATCTGCAACTCACCAACAATTGACATATGGCTTTCGAATCTGAAAAGCATGATTTGACATTGTTATAACCTGTCTAGAGTTAGGAAAGTGGAGATTTCCTTTGCGCAAGCAATCAAGAGGTCCTTCAATCTAGCTGTATTAAGTCTGCTTGCCATTCTGTACCTAGGAAGGTGAATAAGGAGGCGAAGCTTTCTAGTATTTCTGAATGAGTTACTTAAGTAGTAGAGGAGTCTGTGTGGGTCTCAGCCGTATTCCTCCTCCAATTCATCCTCTCAGGTACCCTATTCCTCTAGGTTAGTGACAGTGAGACAGACTATTAGCTGCTTTCCCCTTTCTCAACAGTGGTGTTACTTTATCATATTGACAAGGGAGAATCCTAGCTTCCCCCCACCAACCCCCCACCCCCTCACCAAACCCTGATTCTGTTTCTCACTCAGATAATTCACTTTCCCAAGTTTTTGGCAACTTGGTATGGGACACTGAACCAGGTCTTTCAGGGGTGGCACGGTGGTTCAGTGGTTAGCACTGCTGCCTCACAGTGGTAGGGATCCATGTTTGATTCCAGCCTCGGGTGATTGTCTATGTGGAGTTTGCACATTCTCTCTGTGTCTGCATGAGTTTCCTTTGGATGCCATGGTTTCCTCCCACAGTCCAAAGATGTGCAGGTTAGGTGAACTGGCCATGCTAAATTGCTCATAATTTTCAAGAATGTGTAAGTTTAGGTGTGTTAGTCAGGGGAAATGCAAAATAGTAAGGTAAGGGAATGGGTCTGGGTGAAATACTGTTCAGAGGGTCAGTGTGGACTTGTTGGGCCTTAAGGTCTGTTTCCACACTGTAGGAATTCTATGATTTCCCTGGTTGGGAGGAGCGCTGGCTGCAAGATTTGGCCCTGGCATTGATGTCTGCCTTTTGTTCTATTACTGTTTGGGATATTTTCAAATGTTCCTGTGGCACTTCACAAGCTTGCAAGCATCATTCTTGTAACTCTGCATTGTAGTCTAGCATGGATAATTCTTCCTTCTCTTCTAAAAGTCTCTCCTTGATTAGGCTGTCTTACTTGGTGTCCATCAAGTGATTCAAATAGAGTAAACACAATATTGTTATTAAGTGATCCCTTAGCGACAAACAGAAGTCATTTTGGATTAGCAGACCTATAGGTTTGCAGTGCCACCTCACTCACTGATGTTTTCTATAGACAGACAACATGACTACAAAAGGAACATTCTAGGAATTTCTCCTCCAGGCGTTAGGACTCTTTGATTTCAATGGGCTTCTGGAGACCACTGAGGACGGTGTTATCTTGGATCCTGCCACACTGGCAACCACCAGATTGAGCCCATCTACAGTTGAACCGTAGTATGATTCCCATAATCATGTTCTTGATACAAAGCTGCACTCTACAGGTGCCCAGTAAAAGGAGATAGATATGTATCCTCCTCTGTCCCATTTACTAGTACTGTGCTCTGACTGAATTCTCTGGTGAGAAGCTCCTGCCTTTACCCACCAATAGAGTTTGACTGGCCCTGGTATCCCTCAGTATATCGACAGACTCATTTGCCCCATCTTAAAGGAAAAGCTACCACATTTTCCTTTGGTTAGAAAATCCCAAAATCTCTCAGGAATTTGTTTAAGTTAATCTGCATTCGTTTATTCACGACCATTGGAGCCACATCCTGGTCTGCTACACTCTCAGATTGACTTCCATTCTTTGTAGATTGCATGTGCCTTGACAAATCCCTCTGTTATTTTTCTCAGCACCTCCAGCAGTTGGCTGTAAATCACACAGGCTTCTTAGCCTCATCTTTCATCTCAGTGAAATTACACCAGAAAGGTCGGTGTCTGCCACCAGGTCACCCATTATTCACATGTGGACAGAATCCTTGACACTGGTCTAGCTTACTCAGAGCCAGCTCTCAGAGTAGGAGAAAGTGAGGATTGTAGATGCTAGAGAGTCAGTCAAAATGTGTGGTGCTGGAAAAGCACAGAAGGTCAGGCAGTATCCAAGGAGCAGCAGAATCCACATTGTGATGCAGAGCTTAGGCCCAAAACATCAACTCTCCCTCTCCTCAGGTGCTGCCTGACCTGCTGTGCTTTTCCAGCACCACACCTTTTGACTCTAACTCTCAGAACTTCTGATTTACCTCTGTCAGCCAGGGCTCCCTGAATGGACCAGGTTAACAACACCAATTAGGGAACTCATATTCTGTGAAGTCCATTTGGCTGATCTTATTACAATCACTACACTTAGTATCACCCTTTTCTATCCTGAAGTGGGTTCTCAGGATGTTCCTGACTCATGGGTACTCAATTTCCTGCTTATCTCCCTACCTCACTCCTTGTAAGTTGGCTGGCTGTGACAGGGGACAGTTTTTTGTAGAACAGAGATTTATGAATGAGTTCATAGTCAGCAGCCAGTGTGGCATCCTGCCTTGATTTGGTCATTTTCTGTTTCTTGAAATGTATTCTTGTCAGGAGAGCAATGTAGTTTTTTAAAATTCCTCAAGAAAATTTAATTCACAGAGGTTTTTTTTTCTAATTGGCTTCTGTTTTAAGTGCCCATACTCAATGGCCAAAATCAAGCTGCATAAGCCTTTCAAATTCCATATACATCTGGTCAGACCATTTCCTAAAGCTGTGAAAGTTTTTACATTACACCTTCAGCACTAATTGGTACTCACTTAAGTTTGCCGTCCTCACTCTTTTGTAATCTGTGGCACTTCAACGTGTGAGGGTAAAACCTGTGCACTTTGCTGAAAGATGACTTGACAGTAGTAAGGTCCAATGTTGAACTGGTCTGTTTAACTGCTATGCACTTGCTTGAATGTGATAAAGAAAACTTCTATCTATATGCTGTCAAACCTTGGAACAAAAGTTCTGAACCAATTTGCCTCTGCCCTCCATTCTGTGCCAATAGTGTCTTTGTAGCACACATTCCTGTTTCGCAGCAGTGTTAGATCAAACTCCTTTTCTCACAGTTTTCCTGGAACACACCATTCTCTCTTTGCTCATTGCTCTCTTTCACTTTTTTTGTTCTTTTTTCTTGAAATTAGAAGCATTTCTCTAACTGCTCAAAATTTCCCTAACTGTACTCCATCAGTTTGTCCTCAGGTTCCACCAGTAAACTGTTCACCACTTACTTAATATTTCAGGTATAACGGCTTTGAGACAAAATTATAATCCTAAGTGGCCTCAATAAATCTTTCAATTGTTTGTGAGATGGTACATTTAAATCCTTAAAATTTACTTATCCTAATTCTACTTGGAGTGTGCTGGTATCAAATATTTTTCTATTCTGGAACAATGCATATTCTAGAAAGCTTTTAGCAGTTCTGATTTTCTGAAAAATAGCTTCAAAGTGGCATGTTATCCATTCTAATTCTCATTAGCAGCTTTGAAAGCTCAGAGAATAGAAAATTAAGTTCAAGTATTAATGCCTTAATCTGTTTTTTTTTTAAATCCATGTTGTAATTCTGAATTAAAAGTGTCCACTTTACTTCAGGGTTCTGACCCAGTTTCATGACAATTAGTGTATGGTTCCTGGCATGGGGTGGTAAGATATACTGATGATCAGCCACTACCATGCTATGATACTTCGGTCAGCTCTCAGAAAATAAGGATGAGGTATCGGTCTCATGGTACTCCAGAATTTAATGAGTTTTGATGACAGCTCTTGGTAATTACATGTATACACCTCAATCACAGCACTTGTGTGCCTTGTTTAAAGCTGAGCAATTTAGATGTACCATACCATGTTCCCCTTAGGATATCATGCAGCAAAAACCACAGCTCAGTAAGATGAAGGCTGAGTGTTGTTACCATTATGCCAGATACCATAATACAATTATGACATCATGATCATGTCCCTGAAAGGTGTATCATTATATCTGTTGTGAGACATCACATAATTTGTCCTCTAATAAAATTAGATGTGGGTCCAAATTTGAATCAAAATCAAGAAGCTCTCAGTGCACAACCTTATCCCTATTAGGACTGAACATTCTGTGCCTATAATGAAGCTCATTCCGAAACAGCCACAGGTGAATTTTTTGAAGAATTTTCTGGGACTGAGAAGAACCCATTGTTGGAGCATCCATATAATTGGCATTTAGCAATTGATGCACTTTCCCCATTAACTTAGAACTGTCTATCCTTCTCTTCGAGAAGATCCAGCATTGTTCTCTGTTGGTCGATCTGAATGCTTAAGTGTTAATTTATTTTTAATGAATCTGGACCCAGACAACCTCGTTGAATGCTGTGGGTGTTATTTGATGATAGGGGCCATATGAGAATATACTTATTAAGTTCAGATGACTTTGACTTGCATGATTTTAATTTGTTCTCAGGCAATGAGCAACACTGGAAGGAGAATGTTTATTGCTGATACATAATTGCCTTGAGAAGGTAATGGCACTCCTTCTTGATGAGCCTCCCCTGTGTTTCTGGTGACGTTATTGTGCTGAGGTTTTAATTAAGGAGTTATGGAGTTTTGACCCAAGGGTGACACTGATTTATGTTCAAGTCAGGATGGTCTGTTATTTGGAGGGAAACGTGTAGATAATAGTGTTCCTGTGAAGTTTTAGACTGTTGTGACATTGTCTTCTTGAAAGCTTTCAGACAATAAACTACTTTTATTCATCTGGACTTCTTTATGTCAACAAAGTGATTTTTATTTTATTAAAGATTGAACTCCCATGTCCTCCTACATTACACAATTTAGGCCAACTGTAAACTTTGCAGATTGCAAGGAACAAGGAAAACAGCAATCTGCAATGTCCTCCATATCCCTGTAGACATAATACATTATAGGTTAAGTTTCTTTTTTCAGTCAACTGATCGAAATTAGCTCAATCGTGATAATTAATGAAGATGACAATTAAAGTAAGCTCAAGTATATGGCTTATTTTTCCAGTCAAATCTACATTTTCTGTCAGATTTGGTATAATATTTGCTGCCTCCTTCAATGAAAGTATTTTGATGTAAATGGAACAGAATTATCTTTGAAACTTAAGAACTGCCAGATCTAAAATGAACCAAAATATATTGAAGTAATAGAGATATGAGAAAGACATAAAATAGACAGGAGATGTCTGGCAGGGAGATAGAAGACAGTAATGCAAATTGGTTGTTAACAACAACGACCTATGAGATTAAATTGCTTTCTTAAAATGTGATGCTGGCTGGTTGTAATTCAATAAATCTTCGCTGTTTTGATTTACAAGCATTGCGTTTTTTTTTCCTGGTAAGTGTTGATATAAGTAAAAACAAAAGTCACAATGATGGCAGGAGATTACATGGTTTGATATAAATATTTTAAAGTTTCTGTTTGGGTTCATTTTGTAAAGAATATAACCACATATTCTAACTTAATATTTAAAACAATACTCTTTACTTAAATATAAGTAAAATAAAAATGTTAACTTAAGAAACCTCTAATTATTCATAAAAAAGTCTAAATTACAGGCACTGTAAGAAGAGGCAGTTCTTGAACTGAAAGATAAGCCATACAACCAAACCCTACTTTCTGGTATTTGGTCTGTAGCTTTGCACATTAAAACATTTGATGTGCATATGTAAATACCTTTGAAATGAATTGAGGGTTTCTGCTCACAGTAAAGAGTTCCAGATTGCTACCACCCTCTGAGTAAACATATTTTTCATCATTCCCCCTTTGATGTCAAACACTACTTAGAGGAAGCTCTGAGTGCGGAAAGGTCACAGAATGTGCTCTAGGTGGGGGACTGCAGGAAAAGCTTGGCAGTGTTACTGCTGACTGAGTCTGAAGAACATTGCTGCAGACTGGTTCTGCAGCAGGTGGTGACGGAAACGACGAGAAGAAAAAGCTAACCGGATTGTCTTCACCAATCTGTCTGTCACAAATGTGTATGTCTATGACAGTATCAGTATGAGTCACTGCAGCACAGTCATAGCAAGGACAAAGTTATGTCTTCACATAAAGGTTACTCCCTATCGTGTTGTGTGGCTATGTCATTGTGCTGAATAGAACAGACTTCAAATAGATGCAGCAACTCAAGACTGGATGTCAATAAGGCACCTTGGTGAATCAGCAGCAACAGAATTGTAATCAACTATAATCTGTAATCACACAGGCTTATATATTCTCAACTCTGTCATTACCGTTAAGTTGGGAGATGTTCATAAAAGAGATTGTCAAAGAGTGTGCCAGTAGGAGCACCAGGCATTCCAATCTGAAAAAGCTACAACGCAGCACCACTCGCTTGTCAAACAGTAGAAATTGATGCAATAGATAAGACTAAGTAATCACACAAATCTGAATGATCATATCTAAGTTCTGCAGTCCACCCACATCCAATCATAAATGGTAATTGACAGTTAAACAACTCACCAAATGAGGAGGCTTCACAAATAGTGCGATCCTCAATCATGAGAGAACCCAGCATATCAGTGCAAAGGATAATCCTGAAGCATTTGGGTCAACTTCCAGCAGAATTGTCAAGTCGACTATCCATTTTGGTCCCCCTTGTAATCAGAGATGCCAGTCTTCAACCAATTATGTTCACTTCAGATGACATCAAGAAACAAGTGAAGGTACTGGATACTACAAAGGCTATGGGTTCTGAAACATTCTGGCAAGAGTAGTGAAGATTAGTGCTCCAGAACTTGTTGCACCCTTAGCCAAGCTTTTTCAGTACAGCTACATCACTAGCATCTATTTGACAATGTGGAAAATTGCCAAAGTATGCTGTGTCTACTTAAAAGCAGGACAAATCTAATCCCACGAATTTCTACCCAAAAGGGGAGGCAATGGCATAGTGATATTATCACTAGAGAGCCAGGTAATGTTCTGAGGATATGGGTTCAAATCCTACCATGGGAGATGGTGAAATTTGAATTCAATAAAAAAATAAATTGAATTAAGAACCTAATCATAACCATTTTGTCAATTCTCTCAAAATGGTTCTCAAGGTAGGAAACTCCATCCTTACTGGATTGATGTGGGATCTGGAGTCACATGTAGACCAATGTGATTGACTCTTAACTGCCCCCTCAGCAATAACTGCTCGCATAGTCAGTGATCCCCACATCCCATGCATGAAATAAAAACAAGTAAAAGTTTTAACACTTGCAAATCTCCACTTAAATGATTACTTATGCACAAAAAAAATTAAAAGTTAGGTAAAAAAATACTCCACAAGCGATTTTTCATTGAGAAATGCAAGAACCAAAACTGGTTTCTCCTTCCTCAAGGCTAACAATAATTTCAGCTAAATAAATTTACCTTAGAGATTCGATGGTGCAGGGTGTTATATCTAAAAACTATTAATACAATGTGGTTTCCACAGGTACATGTGCTCATATCACCTATCGGGTATTTAAAAGCGAGGTGTATATGTTTGCACCCCATTATATGATCTATGCACTGCTTATTCAACAGTTTACACAGCCATAATGTATCAGGTTAAAAATCACACAATGCCAGGTTATAGCCCAACATTTGGAAGCACTAGCTTTCTGAGCGCTGCTCCTTCATGAGCTGGTTGTGGAGTAAAAGATCGTAAGACACATAATTTATAGCAAAAGTTTACAGTATGATGCAACTGAAATGATATATTGAAAAAGACCTGGAATGTTTGTTAAGTCTCTCATCTTTTAGAATGACCATGTTGGTTTCAGTTCTTTCATATGTTATTCCTGGAACTTCTTTTGAAGTTACATTCTCAAGTGCACTTTAATAATCGGTGCCATATCAGTTCAGAAATGCATTGAAGGTGTAAGGTTCAAGTCTGTTTGCTATAAATTCTTTGTCTTATGATCTTATACTCCACAACCACCTGATGATGGAGCAGTGCTCTGAAAGCTAGTGCTTCCAAATAAACCTGTTGGACTATAACCTGATTTTGTGTGATTTTTAACTTTGTACACCCGAGTCCAACACCGGAACCTCCAAATCATAATGCAACTAAGAAAAATCCATTGCATAATATTGCTGATGTGTGGATCATATTTTGTCCTTTGGTCATTTCTGTAGCATTGAAGGGAAATCACCTGATGGGAGCTTTAAGTGCACAAATGTTGTGATAATACATTTGCCAATTAATAACAATGATGTCAGTTGATAATGTCAGATTACAGCTTTGTGATTGGTCTTCAATGTAACTAATATCAACTGATGGCTGAAATCTTGTATTTCAATACAAGAAGTGCAAGTGATGCCTGAATGAAATTTTAAAAGAATAAATGAAAGCTGTGATAAAGTCAAACTATGTCAAAACAATTCTGTTAGAGAACATAATAGAAACTTGTATTTAGCTGTTTTCAAAACAACGAAAGAAAATCTTGCCAACTACTGGAGACTGAAAAAATAAAGGTTGACCATACAAACACAGAAGATAAAGCTCTTACTTCCACCCTGCTCAGAATTCTCAACTCTGTATTGTATCTACATCTCACTGTACCAGAGTCTCTTGGCTGCCTGCCCCACTCCCACAAATTGTTTACCTCTTTCCATACACCCTCACCTCCCTACCCCCCACAACACCACCTCAACTTTCTTGCTACAGAAACTTGTCTCCCCTATCTCCATTCCAAATTATCTCCCTCCACCAAACTGTTCCTTTCCCAAATTGTTCCCTTCCCAAGTGTTCCCCTCCAAACTGTTCCCATCACAACTATTCCCCTCCCAAACTGTCTTCCTACCAAATTTTCCCAGTAAAGCCGTAAGCTTCCTTTTTCAAACTGTATTTCTTGTCCAACCTGTACACCTCTGAGACATCCCGCAAATATTTTCACCCAAAGCGTGTATCCTTTGGCCACCCCAAACATTGCTCCCCATGCCCAAGCCTAAATCTACCAGATGCTCTTCCCTCACTACAATGTGGCTCATTATCTTAGTGTAAATTCAAAGCTTTTATTGGAAAGATGTAGTGAATACCAAGTTTGCAAGAGGCTACATTAATTCACTTGTCGCAATCTATAGTTTGAGTCATAAGAGTAAGGTGAGACAAGTTGAGATATTTGAACATTTGTCATTTTTAAACCAGGTAGGTTACCTGGTGATAGCTAACCAATTAGGGATGAGAATTTTGATCTTTTGTATTGTGGTAACAAACTATGCATCCACTTTATCTCTTGGTGATCTAATGTGAATATCACTGCCAGTCTCATTGTGCTTATTCTTGGCTAATTTATTTCTCTTCTTGGCACAATATTGGAGATATCTGTGTCTCTGGAAAACCAATCATATTCCCTTACAATCAGTCCAATGCAGCGTGAGGTAAGTTTAGGCTGGATTTTCTTGCCTTCTGCTGGGAAAATATAAGTGCTCGTATTTTGCTTTGTCACATGAAAGTGATGGTTGGCAGTTTTACTTCACATTTTCTTGCTTAAATTATTGTTTTCTGTCTCACAATCAGAATATATTGTATTCTGCCCCATGAAAATCTTCTTTGATAAGGAATGATCGGTAAAGTTGCAATTTTTTTAAAATTGCTGTTAATTTAAGTGGGTTTACCCATGAATTTTAATTTACCGTCTTTCATCTTCATCACAGGAATACTGAAAATTCTGCCTGATAAGTCAACACTGAAATATACTCTTGCATAATTTTTCAATCACTGTGTAGGCAATTCCTATTTAGCTTAAAAAAAAGTAATGTTTGATTATTGTTCTGAGTCTTTCTATCCACACGATATTCTTACTGGAAATTATAGTTTGCTAGGTCAGTTCAGAGAGCAGTTAAGAGATATTTAGATCAGCGTGAGATTGGAGTCTTATATAGGCCAAACATGATTATGGATAACATGCGTATGTCCTTGAGAACATTTTGAATCGATTAGGTTTTGAATGGTAGTCTGACAACTTCATGGTCACTTCACTGATGATTTATGTCCAGATTTTATTTAACTAAATGCAAATTTTGAACCGGTCATAGTGGAACTTGACCTTGTCCATGAGATTATTAAGTCAAATCATTGGATTACAATAAAATAAGACTTCCATGCAATACCCCATAACTTATATGAAGTTTTGCTGAGAAGTCTTACTTGATTGACAATATCAGTGTTAACCTCATTCTTGATGGTTTGTCATTCATTTGTAATTGTTTCACGGTCAATATTGATTTTAAATTAATTCTTCTATTATGGTGATTCTTTCTCTATTTCCTTCCCAAGACATTACACTTCTTGTTGTTACGTATTTTCTCCTTTGCAATATGAAGTTTTTATAAGTTGTGTGGATTCATTCAGAGTATGGGTGACTTTGTGACATAACATATCTCCTGTTGAGATTTAATCCTTTGAGGCATCAAGGGTGACCAAACTGTACATTCAATATATGTATTTGTTTCATTATGTATTTAGGGTGAGTTACATTTATGAAAGTGCACTCTTTCCATTTGATCACTGAATTGCATCTCTGCCTGTATTTTGCCATTTCATTAATAGAAGTGTGCAAACTAATCTCCAAAGAAGCTTAGATTATTGGGAAATTGAAAGTATGGGTGTTGCCAATATATTCTCAGTGCATTTCAGAAAAAAAAGAGAGATATTTTGTGTCTTTGTCAAATAAAACAGTTTGTCTTAAGACTGGCATGACAGCAATTAAAATTATCAGGATGGATAAACTCAATGCTTGTGCTGTCAATAAGGAGAAAGTATCTGTTTAAATAAAAACTAAGTGTTGAGCCTTTAGCTCTTCATAGGGTCATCTGGACTTGGCCAACCTGCTACTAGCTGACCTGTAAAATCAGAGCTTTCAGTATAGCAGAAAATCTGTTGTGAGATGTTTGCGATGTTTGAACTGTAAGGATTCTTCACTGAATACATCTTTTATTGTGCTGAAGGAGATCTTTAGATTCTATAGCTTTATAAGATTTATTTTGCTCTATAATCAGAAATTATTTCTACAGGATCAGTTTGACTTACAAGCCCTATTTAATATTTCCTATTTGTTCCTGTTGAAACAATTCATTTATTTTCTCACTCATAAATTTCTAAGTTCAAACATTGCCAAAATGTATTACTTATTGTTTAGTACAAAAAAGTTTGAATCAAAACACCTTTTTTTTTCAGTCTGCCACAATGGAGGGAAGAATTTCAGGTTGTCATTTCATGTGCGAAATTGCATCTTTTAAAACCATTCCATTTGTGGTTGACAACAGCTTTCTTTTAGGTTTCAATTATTTTTGGAAGTCAATTAAAACTCAAACATGAGTGATAAGAGATAAAAATGCAAATTTGATTACTTCCAACTCATTGAAAATAAAATCAAAGAATTGAATTGAAAATAATTTTGTGCATTGTTTCAACCTGGAGGCAAGAAGATGTTCATGTTTCACCCGGATCAGTCCCATGCCTCATAAGTTTGGAATGACAGGCTTTGCACAACTTTCAGTGAGACCAGCATACTATTTTAATTTTTAATAATGAAAACAGCAAGAAATACAATCAGGGAAACTGGTTCAACAACATACTGTGGTAATGCACACATTGTGGTAGTATATTTCAATCCTGCATTTTAATCAGCATTCAAGACGGTTAAGAATGTCGCTTTCTCAACTTGCAGGAGACCTTAATATCCATAATTAGGCTGAGTGTTGCTGACAGATTCGTGCTGATGCAGGCGTCTTCTTTCACCCTTATAACCATATCTTCAAGTTGTTTACTTTCTGTTCTTGAAAAGGTGACCTTTATTCCTTTGTTGCTTTAAGAACCTGATAGTTGAACATTTCCTTTCTCTGATATAATATTTATGGTGCTGATGCTACGCAATTATGATGGGTAGGGAATTTTACATATCCATTCAAATCAAAGAATTGCTATATGTCAGCCCAATTCAGGATTGCGAACTCTGAGTTGAATCTTGAATGTGGCAACATTTTCATTACATTGCTTTTGCACTGATGATGAAACACTAACAGCTGTTATTGAGTATAACTGCATCAAGTGACAATAAGAGAGCACACCTCTGAAACCCTATAAATTCTGGTCTCAGTTCTATGTGATGCACCATCATTATAACATAACTTCTTGTATACATAGTCGCTATTCTGAGGGTAACGGGATGGCTAACTCTTTACTCCACAAGAATGTTTGAAGGGAAACAAGTTGCACTTAAGATGATTTTGCTGGTACAAATTGGACATACTAGACTTACAAATCCAGTTGAAAAGACACCAGTTGAGGGACTTATTGTTTGCTAAATCGAGGTAAGTTTTAGTATGAGGAAACTGCCAAATTTTATGTATAGGTGTACCTACATTGCATGAATTACAAATAACAAATGCAAAATACAAAGATTTTGAAGATTTGTAAGCCACTTGTTTGAGAGTAGCCAATCTTTGTTCCACTACTGTATTCATGTTATCGATCAATTTATAATCTTGACATAGGCTTCAAGTCAATGATGAACCACAGAGATGTTGATGATCATAGAACATTGAACAGTACGGTACATGAACATACCCTTTTACCCACCATGTCTGTGTCAATTATGATGTCATTCTAAACTATCCCCTCAGCCTGCACATCACCTGTTCATGTGTCTGTCTAAATGCCTCTTTAAAGTTGCTATTATATCTGCTTTTACCTTCTCCCTGACGACACTTTCCAGTTACCTCACACCTTCTGTGTAAAAGCTTGCCTTGCATGTCTTCTTGAAGTTTCCCCCTCTCACCTTAAACCCATATTTCCAGTATTGGACATTCCCACTCTGGAAAATGAGACTACAACTACCCATCCTATTTATGCCTCTCGTTATTTTATATACTTCATTCAGGTCACCCTCAGTGCCTCTGATGCTCTACTGAAAACAGTCCACATTTGTCCTCCCTCTCCTTATTACTAATACACTCCAATCCAGGCAACATCCTGCTAAGCCTCTCTAAGGTCTCCACACCCTTCCTATAGTGTGGCAACTAGAGCTGCACACTGTGTGGGAAAATGCAGTGTTACAGAGATAGAATAGGGGAGGTGGGTCTGGGTGGGATGCTCTTCAGAGAGTCGATGGGGACCTGATGGGCTAAATGGCCAACTTCCACACTGTAGGGATTCTATGATTTAGCACTCTAGATGTGTCTTGACTAAAGCCTTGTACAGCTGCAGTATGACTGGCCAACTTTTGTACACAATGCCCCAATCGACGAAGGTAAGCATGTCGTAGGCCTTCTTTACTACCTTGTGTTGCCACTTTCAGAGAACTGTGAACTCGGATCCCTCTATATATTAATGCTCCTGAGGGTCCTGCCATTTACTGTATACTTTCCTCTTGCATTTAACCTCCCAAAATGCCTCACACTTGTGGAGATTAAATCCCTCCTGCAATTTCACCACCCAGCTTTGCAAGTGATCGATATCCTGTTTTATCCTTTGACAACTCTCCTCACTGCCCATAACTCCACAAATATTTGTGTCATCTCCAAACTTGCTAATCAGACCACCTGTATTTTCATTCAAATCATTGACATATATATTACAAACAGTAGAGATCCCACTGCTGGTCATAAACCTTCAGTCAGAAAAACACCCCAAACCAGTTTTGTATCCAACTTAACCTTCTGGGTCAGCCTACCATGACAAACTTTATCAAATGCTTTCGTAAAGTCCAACTAGACTACATCCACTGCCCTGCCTTCATCAATCATCTCTGTTATTTCCTCAAAAAATTCAGTCATCTTTGAGTCAAGACTTCCCCAACATAAAGCCATGTTGAGTATCTTCAATAAGTACATTTTCCTTAAAATGTAAGGAAATCCTGTCTCCAAGAATCTTCTCCTATAATTTCTCTACCAGTGATATAAGGCTCACCAGCCTATAATTTCCTGGATAATCCCACTTGGCTGCCTTATGTTTTAAGAAAAAGGAAAAACATGGCTATTCTGCAATATTCTGGGACCTTGCTTGTGAATAAAGAGGACACAAAGATTTCTGACAAGGTCCAACAATCTCCTCCCTTGCCTTCCTCTGTACCTTATGATATATTCCATCAATCCCTGATGACCTAGATGCCTGAATGCTTTACAAGGTACCCAAAGCCACCATGTTCTTAATGTCAACATGTTCTGGAATAACAACATACCTCTCCCTAATCATACCATTATCCATGTCCTTCTTCTTTGTGAAAACCCATGCAAAGTACTTGTTAAGAACCTTATCCACTTTCTCTGGTTTAATGCATAAATCTTCCTTTGACCTTAACTGGATGTAATATAGCTTTTGCTCTGCATATATACATAAATTGCCTTGGGATTCTCCTTAATCCTAGTTGCTAAGGACACTTCATGGTCCCTTTCAGCTCTCTTAATTCCTTGTCTAAATTCTTTCCTGCTTGCTTTATATTCCTCAAGGGCTCACTTTCTTAAACCTTGCATATGCTTTTTTTTTTCCTTTTTTGACTAAACTTTCAATATCTCTTATGATCCAGCGATCCCAAATCTTGCCATTCTTATCTTTCATCCTGACAGGAACATGTTTGTACTGAACTCTGATCAACTGGCTTTTAAAAGACTCCCACATGTCAGGTGTAGATTCATCCTCAATCTAATTTCTCCAGTTCCACCTAATAATGTTGTGATTAGCCTCTCACAAATTAATGTGTTCACCCAAGGGCTAATTTTATCCTTATCCATAACTATCTTAAAATTTATGGAATTATGATCACCGTTTCTAAATTTCCATCCCAAACCTTCAATCATGTGGCAAGGCTCATTTCCCAACACAAGGTCCAGTTCTACCCATTCCCTGTTTGGATAGAGGAGGTAATGAAGTCCTAACTTGGCACTAAGGATTTCCAATGTACAATAGACAGACAGGCCATCCATGACAATCTGGGAAAAGATGGGAAGGCAATAAGTTCTCCACTTGCAATCTTCCCACCCAATTAAATGCCACTGCCACACAACCACCAAAACTGCCTAATGGGTCTGAATTAAAGTATTTTTACCTGATTGATGAATGCTGTTTCACAATATGGAGTATTTGCCATTTTTAGTTGGGACAGAATGTGGACAAGTTATGTTTACCAGTGTTGGAGTGCACTGGTGACCTTCGTTCAGTTGCCAACAAGGTTGTGCTGTTCTATCATTTGGATTCAAAGTTATTTTTGAAGGATGTTTATTTACCCTTCAAAGGTGAAATATTTCAACCAAAATTTGTCCTGCTATTCTGCTTTTACTCACTGTGCAAGTCATTCCCACAGAAATACTCTGCTATTTAACACAGTGCTACTCACACCATCTGTTTCAAAGTTATTTAAAACTTTGTATCACAGTCAAGTTCAGTAATCATGCCTTGTGTTTATATGTAGTTAGTAACTGCTCTTTGGCTGTAGGTTACTGTCAGTCAAAGACTCTTAGAGCCTAAAGGCTCATCATAAACTCGAAAAGGCAAGATATGTATTATTTTAGGAATATCCACTGCGGTGTACGATAATGGGATAGATAGTCTGAGGAACATAGCTTTTCACAGAAAATGGCTGAATTTCCTATTTATTATGATTAAAGGAAATTCTATGCAATTTATTTTCAAATTAAGTATGCCTATTTCCTTGAAACTTTTGCTGAATTCTGTTTAAGAACATAATTGCTACGCATTTAACAATCCAAAAATTCTAAACTACAAGTGTGAAAACATTTCTTGCAAATTTGTAGGATGTGTATTCAAAAACACCATCTATATAGCTGAAAATATGAGCACAACATAATAGCTGCAAAACTCTGATTTGACCAGAATTTATACTTCCTATTAGTATGAAATCTAAAAAAAATGGGCTTTGGTGGTCATTAAGACCAATCATTTTTCCATAAAATACAGTTGATGTACATTAAAAGTGTACCAGAACATGGAGGGAATCTTGTGGAAGTGACAGGGATCTTAATTGTTGGTTGCAGACGAGATAAGAGTTCTGAGTTGCCCAATTTTTGAGAAAAGCCACTGAAACTTGCACTACTAAAGCACTTAGCAGGCTTGCAGTAGTCTGTCCACCAGATTGAAAGACTCTGGGGTCAGATTCAGTTGAAAACTGCCAGCTGATCAGAGCCCAGTGGCTCTTCTCTTATCAGTGGTGCCATTGGGGGAGAGATTGACAGCTGCAAGAAGGATGGACTTGGAAGAGTGAGGTTCAAGGCAGAAGAGGTGAAGGGGATTCACCAGGAAGGTCCCATTGCTCTCAGTCAGCATCACTCACCCCTTCCATCACCACCCCAAGTCAAACATTGATGACATTTGTGTAAGGTAACCTTCCTGATAGCCCGTAAGCAAATGCACTAAGTTTTGCTTCTCGTGCTGCCTACATGACGAGTCACCTATCCTCAGTCATATGTTGGACATATCACCCATTTCCACCTTCCACACTTGCACCCCCACCAGCTTTCGGAAGGATGCAAGATTTATGCCAGTTGAAAATATTCTGCCGATAGTTCCAAGAAAAATGTACACTTACTCTTTTATCTAAATTGTTGATGTGGGCTTCATTTAATTTGTTGCTACCAGTACCTTAAGAATCAAACTGGGCGACTATGATGTGCAAATAAGAGAATGAGTTTACTGCTGCACAACTGCAGGAATGCAATTTTTGTACTAACCTTGAGGCAACTTTGAGAAATGAAAATGTAATCTCCAGTTTGTCATAAACAGTCTATATTTTGCTAAAAGGCTCGATTTCACTGAATCGTTTACTTAATGCAAGTTTCATAAAATTTATGGCCTAAATATCTGCATCACATTCTTTGAGAAGGAAATGATGTCCATAAAGTTGTCGGTAAGGAACAGGCCAGACACTAAAGATGATCACTTTATACAGCCAGCTGGATATTCCTGACTGTCCACTATCTTCTTATGAACAGGTTTGCAAGATATTGCTGGTTTTTTTTTAATGACATAGAAATTTAGAAGCCAAAAATGCAGAACAGTTTTTGGGAAGGATAATTTTAAATACACAATGTTGTCATTTTTTTAATGACAACAATAAAACACAAGAAAAAATGACTTTTTTCCCTGGGTGTCATTAATTTTCTGTTCATATTTGATCTGACATGATTGGAGGAAATTCATATTTTACCTCTTGGTCCTTGGGTGTACCAATTATAATGACGAAAATCTATGTGAGCATGAGATTGATAAATGGCATGAAAGTCTATGAAAATTTGAGTTCAGTGTATTCACATTCAAAAGAAAATTACCATTTTTCTTAATTACTTGAGTTGATTATTTATAGCATAGTTTGTGCAATAGACCCATTGTTTATTGTCTATTGTCTAGTGAAAGCTGGATTTTCTGGGTTCCACTGCTTAACCATGTTTTCAGAAGTGGGGGAATCCACAAAATCCAGCTCATGGAAGTATCATGGATGTCTAGCCCTATCCATTTCTGCCAAATCAAACTAGACCCCATACTTCAGTCTACAGGTCAGTCTGTCCACAATTTAAACCAAAAGAATGCAATTAGACTTGTTAACAACCCAATTGATCTGATTAGTACACTGCCTGTGACAGAAGATAGTTGGTGTGGGTAGGAGAGAGAAGTTCAGATGGCCGTTTTTCAATTAACTTGAGTGAAAAAGCAAGAAGGAAGGGATGTGCATCTTTTGGCAGGTAGAGGTGGGGGGGATAGGTACGTTATATAGATCAGAGGAACCTTTGTCCAATGTATTATCCTCTCTTTGTTCATCCTCAACAGATCTTGAAAGCCTACACCTCACCCTTGGCTCTCCAATCTGTTTTCACCCAAAAAGCCTGGTACCTGGTCTGGCATCCATTGATCCTGCTGCAAAAGCCCCCTCGTCTTCCGAGCAGCATGTATGACTGAGTTCTGATAGTGCTGAGACTACTAATGCTGTCAGTCAATTAGAATTTACCAGCAGCTCCCAAGGGCAAGACTCCTTCCCACTGAAGGACATGTTATTTCTATGGGACAAGCACTTCGAGCATTACTCAATGAGTATTACCCCTGACTTTTCTTCTCAGAGGCTACCTGTACCAACCAATCCCTCGACTCAGCTCTCCAATAACGTTCAATCCTATGTGTTTCTCAATTCAAATGTGCAGGAAATTACTTGTGGTGATATTTTTGTGTTCCCTATTTCAGAGATATCATTCAAAAAAAAACTGGAACTTAAATCTAATAAATGCAGAATGCCTGACTGTACAATAAATCCCTAATAAAACCTCTACATATTAAAGTCATGCTATTTTACTTCCACACTCAAATAATTGCATTTTGAGGGATGTGCCTCAACTTTATTGAGGCCTGTGCAGTTGTGACAATTTGTAATCTGAAACTTAGAATGGCCGAGGGATGGCTTGTGAGCAAAAACATTGATCTTTCACCTTTGGTGTTGAATTTGACAATGAAATAAAATTAAGCACATCCAACATGAAATAAGTCCATTCTGCATCAGTTCCATTCCAAAAGTAGGAGATTCCTCTGAAGGGCATGAAAAGAATTGCATAGAATTGATAATTTCACTCAAACAGATCATGGGAGTGGCTGGTGCAGCAGAGCGGGAACATCAGAATGCAGTGATAATCGTGGTCCTGACAAATGCTGATGAAGACACATTTCTGGGTCAGTATAGGGTTATGTGCCATTTTGTTCATAATAGATGTTGGAAAATGCATTGAGGAGGGAAAAATTAGAAAACAGAATTTCACCGTTACAAACTTTACTGGAAACATTGGCAACCTAAGCACAACTGGTTTGAGGAATTCCTCAATGAATTTTAGGACAAGGATTTCAAAATAAGTAGAATTTAATGAAACATTGAAAGAACAGCAATAAAAACAAGAATATATTTGGAAGAAAGGAAAAGATGCATGCTCCATCTTGAAATTCAGACTCCAAAATTTCTAGTTTATTGATTCCCAGAGTGCAAAGTTTTGGGCATTGGACAGCACAGCAGCTCAGTGGTTAGCATTGCCATCTCAGCGTCAAGTTCAATTCCAGTCTTGGTAACTGTCTGTGTGGAGTTTATACATTCTCCCCACACTTGTGTAGGCTTCTGCCAGGTGCTCCGATTTCCTCCCACAGTCCAAAGGTGTGTAGTTTAGGTAGATTAGCCATGGTAAATGCAGAGTTACAGGGATAGAGTAGGGAGCTGTGTCAGAGTGGGATTATCTTCAGAGGGTCAGTGCAGATTTGATAGGGCAAATGGCCTCTTAAACGTGCTGTACAGCTTCTATGATTCTTTATTTGTTCAGCTCTGCTTTGTCCAATGGATTCTTGAAATAATTTTTCTCTGTTACTTCAATCTTAAACTTTGGCATTTTAAGATTTTGTCTTCTAAGCCTTCTTCTTTAAAATGATGTCACCAGCGGATGTATCCCTCTATGCAGCTAAAGACAAAAATGAACATCCTGAAATTAAAACAAACTAAACCAGAGTTACATAATTAAATAACTAATTTGCTATACATTGTAGCTACTTACACTCTAAAACTTACTAACCAGTGAAATATTAAATATTGAGGCATAATCAGAATCTTCCAATTATGTAACTGAATGGTGAATAATTTCTGGCTCTCTTTTAGAAAAAAAATGTCAATTACTTCAATATTTTTTAATAACTTGATGAGTTGTGATTTGAAAGGTGCAGAATAACTTTGGCTAAAGTTATCCAGAAGAAAATAGACAAATTTCTGATGTTTCTGATCAAGTTAGCATACTGAAATATTGTTATATTAACTGTATATATTTAAGTGTACAGGAAGAACTACCTAAAAAGTCATCATAGTCCCACTGTCCATTTAAAGAGAGAAAGAGAGATATTTGGTGGTGGTTTAAATTGAGGGTCATCACACCCCAGGCAAAGGGCGAAGTTGAGAAGGCAGAGTCCTCATAGTAATCTCAGCAGGGATGGGAATTGAACCTTTGCTATTAGTGTTACTTTGCATCAGAAACCAGCTGCCCAGCTAAATGGCATCCATACACAAAGAATAATAGCATTCCTCACTTGCATTGACAGTGCATGTGTGCCAATGTGAATTATAATCATAGGTTATGTATTCTGTGGGAAAATCAAGCCTTTTGGTGGCAAAATCATATGGACTTCAGTAAGGCGTTCAACAAGGTTCCTCATGGTAGACTGGTTAGCAAGGTTAGATCTCATGGAATACCGGGAGACCTCGCCATTTGGATGCAGAACTGGCTGGAAGGCAGAAGATAGGGTGGTGATGGAGGGTTGCTTTTTCAGACTAGAGGCCTGTTACCAGCGGTGTGCCACAAGGATCGATGCTGGGTCCACCGTTTTTCATCATTTATATAAATGATTTGGATATGAATATAGGAGGTATGGTTAATGAGCTTGCAGATGACACCAAAATTAGAGGTGAAGTGGACAGCGAAGAAGGTTACCTCAGAATACAATAGGATCTTGATCAGATGGGCCAAGGTGTGGCAGGTGGAGTTTAATTCAGATAAATGTGAGGTTCTGCATTTTGGAAAAGTAAATCATGACAAGATTTATACACTTAATTGTAAGGTTCTGGGGAGTGTTGCTGAACAAAGAAACCTTGGAGTGCAGGTTCATAGTTTCTTGAAGACGGAGTTGCAGACAGATATGATCGTGAAGAAGGTGTTTGGTATGCTTGATTTTTAGATGCCAGTGTTGGACTGGAATGTACAAAGTTAAAATCACACAACACCAGATGACTAGATAACAACCACCTGATGAAGGAGCAGCGCTCCGAAAGCTGGTGCTTCCAAGTAAACCTGTTGAACTATAACCTGGTGTTGTGTGATTTTTAACCTTGGTATGCTTGCCTTTATTGATCAGTGCATTGAGTATAGAAGTTGGGAGGTCATCTTGTGGCTATACAGGACATTGGTTCGGCTGCTTTTGGAATACTGTATGCAATTCTGGTCTCCTTGCCATAGGAAACTGTTGTGAAACTTGAAAGGATTCAGAAAAGATATACAAAGATGTTGCCAGGGTTGGGGTGTTTGAGCTATCGGGAGAGGCTGAATAGGCTAGGGCTGTTTTCCCTGGAGTGTCGGAAGCAGGGGGGTGACCTTATCGAGGTTTACAAAATTATGAGGAATGAATAAGGTAAATAGACAAGTCCTTTTCCCTGGGATGGGAGTATCCAAAACTAGAGGGCTTAGGTTTAAGGTGAGAGGGGAAAGATTTGAAAGTGATCTCGGGGCAACCTTTTCACTCAGAGGATGGTGCATGTATGAACAAAGAACAATACAGCGCATGCAGGCTATTCGGCCCTCTAAGCCTGCGCAGACACATTTTGTCCATCTAGACTAAAACAGTCTTCACTTACAGGATCTGTATCCCTCTATTCCCTTCCTATTCATGTATTCATCCAGGTGCTTCTTGAATGATGCTATTGTGTCTGCTTCCACCAACACCTCTGACAACACGTTCCAGGCAATTATCACCCTTTATGTGAAAAACATGCCTCACATATCTCTTTTAAACTCCCTTCCACAACCTCACTCCCATTCCGTATCTTGAACCTGTCTCCCCTCGTAATTGACCTCTCCACCCTGGGAAAAAGCCTCATACTTTCCACTCTATCGATGCCATTCACAATCTTATAAACTGCTATCAGGTCGCTTCCCCCCAACCTCCTGTGTTCCAGTGAAAGAAAACCCACTCTATCCAATCTTTTTTTAGCCCAACAAGTCCACACTAACCCTCTGAAGAGTAACCCACCAGATCCATTTCCCTCTGACGAATGTACCTAACACTATGGACAATTTAGCATGGCCAATTCACCTTACCTGCATGTCTTTGGACTCTGGGAGGAAACCGAAACACCCGGTTAGAACTATATGCAATATTCGAAGTGTGGCCTAACTAAAGTTCTATAAACCTGCAGCATAACTTGTCTATCCTTATACTCAATGCCCCTTCCAATGAAGGCAAGCATGCCATAAGCCATTTTTACTAACTTATCTACCTGCACTGCCACCTTCAGAGATCTGTGGACCTGCACCCTCAGATCCCTCTGCATATCAATACTCCTAAGGATATTGCCATTTGCTGCATAATTTCCACTTGTACTTGACCTTGCAAAATGCACCAGCTTATATTTGATGAGATTAAACTCCATTTGCCCTTTTTCATGCCACTAACTGATTTATGGTAATCAACCAGGAGGCTGGAAGAACACAGCAAACCAGGCAGCATTAGGATGTGGAGAAGTCGACATTTCAGGTGTAACCTTTCTTCAGGATTGGGTCTGGGTGTGTGGAGAACTGCAGATTAAGGGGGTGGCAGTGGTCGGGTGGTGCAGTGGGGATAGTTGGATCCTCTGATAATCCTTCTCACTGTCCGCATCTCCACCAATCTATGCATCATCCTCAAACTTGCTAATTAGACCAGCTATGTTTCCTCCAAATCATTTATGTAGATCACAAACAGCAGAGGTCCCACCACTGATCCCTGTGAAACATCACTAATCACAATCCTCCAATCTGAAAAGCAACCTTCCACCGGTACCCTCTGTCTTCCATGACTAAGCCAGTTCTGTATCCATCGTGCCAGCTCGTCCTGTTACCATGTGACTTCACCTTTTGTACCTGTTTCCCATAAGGGACCTTGTCAAAGGCTTTTACAGAAGTCCATGGAGACAACATCAACTACGTTTCCTTCATCGAATGAGCAGCCAGAGGAAGTGGTGGAGGCTGGTACAATTACAAAATTAAAAAAGCAGCTAGATGGGTATATGAATAGGAAGTGTTTAGAGTGATCTGGGCCAAATGCTAGCAAATGGGACGAGATTAATTTCGGATATCTGCTTCACATGTACGAGTTGGACCGAAGGGTCTGTTTCCATGCTGTGCATCCCCATGACTCTATGATGCTGAGCAGATTTTAGCTAATAATTCATCCACTCCTTAATCTTGACTCATGATTTCTTCCAGTAAAGAATAATTTTTTAACTTAAAAATGTGCTTTTGTTTCAATAGAAACCTTCCTGGTTGAGGAAGGTTGAGTGAATTGTTTATTGTTATCAGAATGGCATCTATTTTGTTTTCTTCCTTGTGATGTTGATTGGTTGAAAATGTCTGTTCAACTTAAAATGAATTTTTAAACAGCAAAAAGACTCAAAATGACTCTAATCCCATATTCATTTTAAGTACTTAAAGGAAAAAAAAAATCATTTATACTGGACTTAGCAATAATCAAGTGAAAATGTAAAAAAGGAGAAACAGGGATGGAGATAAATGAACCGAGGCACTGAGAGGGAATGAGAGATACACTCAGAAGTCATGATGACTGCACATGCTGGAAAAGTCAGAGTTGATGAAATGTGGCCCTGGAAAAAGAACAGCTGGTCAGACAGCATCTGAGGAGCAAGAGTGTCAACGTTTCGTGCATAACCCTTCATCAGATACCAGTCCTGATCAAGAGTTATGCCCGAAATGTCAATTTCTTGCTCCTCAGATGCTGTCTGACCTGCTCTGCTTTATCCAGTGCCACTTGAGAAAAGTGACAGAAATAGAAGATAGTGACAAGAACATATAGGAGGAATACAATGATACATCAAGAATAAAGACCAGAAAGTGAGAGAACAAAATTAAATAAAAGGGGCTAAAACAAATATGAAATTGATGCAAAGGAAAGATGAATTGTTGGCTGAGGAATTAGAGAGCATGAAGAATTACAGAGAAAAGAGTAAAATGAGATGAACTGGACTGTAGCTGTGAATGGTAAAAAGAACTAAAATGACAGGGTGAAGTGAAAGCGAATGAGGAGAAAAACAAAAAATGATGGAGTCTGAAACAAGCAGAGGGAGAACTTGAAATAGGTGAGTGAAAGACATGGTTCAGATTTCAAATAAATTATTGGTCAAGTACAATTTAAGATCTGTCATTGCACAAGATTTCAAGGTGCCTCGTGTATTTGGAGCTGTGGTAAAAATATCATTGACCATTCTAATGCATGTTACACTTAAATCATGTAACTACAACCTTTTTGAAGGGGTGGTGGGTGATTGAATTATTTTAATTATGAAACAAATGCACAAAATGACATCAACATTTCTTCACATACAGTAAACCAAGTGCACTTCACATAAGTTCTGTGAGAAATCAATGGTGGCAGCCTTGCCATTGTCCACAAAGGATCACAGATATCTCTCTGTCTTCTAAAAAGAGACATATGGTAATACAGATTGAGAGGCACCACTCCACATCAAGTGTGGGAGAAGATAAGGAGACAGACCTCTAACAACTGTCACAGCCAGTACAAGTATTGAATGAATGCCATTGACTTTGTTGTGCTGCACATCTTAGCTACCTAGTCAACTGATCTAACTGACCTCCAGAACATTTGCTGTTCCTGAAAGTCTGAATCATTTGCACAGGACACTTACAGTAAGAACCATGGATCTGCACAGACGTGTGAAGATTAGAGAAGATTGTAACAGCCTCAACCATTTAGATCAGGAAGCATCCATCATATATTTGTCATGTAACTTTATTACATTTCAGATAACGCAAACGTTGGGTCTGAAAACAAATCCTTTGCTTGCCAAGGACATATATATCACAGTAATGGTTTTGCTGCTCTCCAGATGTATGTTTGATTGATTGGTAGAATGCTAGACATATTGAAAGATGGATAAGCTGCTTCAAAATTAACATAAACCAAGCTAACCTATTTCACTCTCCTCCTAATCTGTTACAACAGTAAAGAATAAGTAATACTGCCATTAAAATCATGGTGATAGCATTTAAAATAGTGCTTCACATTTCAAATCTTTATTGAAATATTTGAATATCTTTACTGTCAAAGCATCACATCAAATCAAATCTACAAATGTGATTTTAGAAGAAAGACATTTTATTGAAGATATTCAAATTATAATGCAGTTGGGAAACTTGAACGTAGCTTTTCATATCTCATGATCATTAAATGAACAACTGGATCAAAACCTTGGAGCTTCCTCCCTCCTCAATACTACATTGTGTGTGCCTGTACGACATGGACGAATTCAAATTATCTTAACAATATATGAGTTGTGTGAAGAGTTCCAGCTCGGATTTCATCTATGCTGAAAATGTGTTGCTGGAAAAGCGCAGCAGGTCAGGCAGCATCCAGGGAACAGGAGAATCGACGTTTCGGGCATAAGCCCTTCTTCAGTCATTCCTGAAGAAGGGCTTATATCTGAAATGTCGATTCTCCTGTTCCCTGGATGCTGCCTGACCTGCTGCGCTTTTCCAGCAACACATTTTCAGCTCTGATCTCCAGCATCTGCAGACCTCACTTTCTCCTCACGGATTTCATCTATGACAAGTAAAGATGGTTAATTAAATATTATGTGCAATATTCTCCAGAAACTTAAATTAAACAATACCACTATTTTTGATATTTTACACACAAGTGTTAAACTGGTTATGACTGATATATTGCACATTAATATTGGTGATTATTTCTTTCCCTGAAGAGGACTTTAAACTCTGACATTGAATGTGCAAGTATTATACACACTATCACAGAAATTTATATTTTTTTTGCTGTAACTGCAGATTGATACATTTTAGGGATTTGAGGTATAAAACCCTTTTAATTAAATCCCTTAGCTCCAAAATCTTAATTTATAGCAGTGGAGTTCTCAGTTGTACCTTACCTAACCAAGCATATGCAACACAATCAGTCAGTACTTATGAATCCAGTCAAATTTACTGATAGGATTTCAGACATATTTAGTAAAAATCAATAAAGAGAGTTAGTATCACTATTGCAAAAAGGGAAGTCATCAAGGAGGGATTGTCTACTGAGTCAGAATGGGTGGAAGTCTGAAACAGGAAAGGAGCAGTCACTTTATTGGGAGTTTTCTATAGACCCCGCAATAACAACAGAGAAATGGCAGAGTAGATTGGGAGGCAGATTTTGGAAAGGTGTAGATGTAATAGGGTTGTTGTCATGGGTGACTTAAACTTCCCTAATATTGAGTGGACCTTTTTAGTGCGAATAGTTTGGATGGAGCAGATTTTGTCAGGTGTGTCCAGGATGGATTCCTGACTCAATATGTAGATAGGTGGACCAAAGGGGAGGCCATTTTGAATTTGGTATGTGGCAACGAACCAAGTCAGGTGTCAGATCTCTCAATGAGAAAGCATTTCGGTAATAGTGATCACAACTCTTTGACTTTTAGTATAGTCATGGAGAGGGATAGGAGCAGACAGTATGGGAAAGAATTTAACTGGGGAGACTAAATTACAATGTTACTAGGCAGTGTCACAAAGCTGGTCCTTTTTCTAAAAGCTGTTCCTTTATCAAGGATACTGTGTCCTTGTTTCTTATTCAGAGGGATCATAAAACAGTCCGGGCTCCAAATTGGCTGGGTTAGTACAGAGATGAAAGCGTATTGGGAGGCTTTTTGTTTTGTACATAAACTGATGAGACTTTAGGCCACAGCTTTAATGTTTTAGAAGTAACCTGTATAACGAAAGGGGAGTGGTCAGTCCTGGAAGCTGAATTTTTGTTGTTAGTCAACTTGGTGCAGCAGGAGCAGTGTGTGAAACAGGCTGCTGAACTCCCTCTCCTTCTACCCTTCTAACTTTGAGCTGTAAGCCTCTGTTTCAGTTTTACTCTATGTTTAAGGGGTTTGTTAATTGGGACTATTGTGTATTTTTGGAACAGCATAATTAGGTCTAGTTTGGACAGACTGAGTTCTGTGGGTATTCTATAATCTGTTCTTTGAGTTTCATTCCATAATTTTATTAATAATTTTTTGGCTGTTCTAAAACCTGGTAGTCAACCTACCTAATTTTATCCAGGTGATTTCCACTGTCCACTTACCGAAACAAATTGCAAAGTTACGGTCTGGGCTACCTGCTTAAGAATGTTTTGAGTAGTCTGGTTTAGTCCATAACAGCAGCAACTATGGAGCATAAATTGGGAACAGATATTCTCATGGAAATGTACAACAGAAAGGTGGAGGTTGTTTAGGGAGTACATACTGCGAGGGCTGGATAGGTTTGTCCCACTGAGGCAAGGAAGGGATGGTAGGGTGAAAGAATCTTGAGTGACAAGGGACGTGGAGCATCCAGTCAAGAAGAAGAAGGAAGCTTACTTCAAGTTGAGGAGGCGAGGATAAGACAGGGCTCTAGAGGGTTATAAGATGGCCAGGAAAGAACTGAAGAATGGACTTAGGAGAGCTAAAAGGGGGCATGAAAAAGCATTGGTGGGTAGGATTAAGGAAAACTCCAAGGCATTCGCTACTTATGTGAGGAACAAGAGGATGGCCAGAGTGATGGTTGGGCCAATCAGGGATAGTGGATTCAGAGTCGGAGGAGGTAGGGGAGTCCCTTAAATAATACCTTGTTTTAGTATTCATGAGTGAGCGGGACCGTGTTATTTGTGAAGACAGCGTGAAACAGGCTGATATGCTTGAACAGTTGCTGTTAAGAAGGAGGATATGCTTGAAATTTTGAAAAATGTGAAGATAGATAAGACACCTAGGACAGGCAGGATATAGACAAGGTTACTGCAGTAAGTGAGGGAGAATATTGCTGCACCTTTGGCAATGATCTTTGTGTCCTTACTGTCCCCTGGAGTAGTACCAGATGATTGGAGGGTGGCAAATGTCATTCCCTTGTGCAAGAGAGGAAATAGGAATAATCTTGGGACTTATGGACCAGCCAACCTTACGTCACTGGTGGGCAAATTTTTGGAGAAGATTCTTAGAGGCAGGATTTATGATTATTTGGAAAAGCACAGTTTGATTAGAGATAGTCAGCATGGCTTTGTGAGGATCAGTTTGTGCCTCACAAGCCTTATTGAATTCTTTGAGGACATGACAAAACACAATGATGAAGGTAGAGCAGTTGATGTGGTGTATATGGATTTTAGCAAGGCGCTTGATAAATTTTCCCATAGTTGACTCATTCAGAAAGTAAGGAGGCATTGGACACAGTGAAATTTGGCTGTTTGGATAGAGAATTGGCTGGCCCATAGAAGACAGAGGGTAGTAGAAGGAAAATATTCAGCCTGGAGTTCAGTGACCACTTGTGTTCAGCAGGTATCTGTTCTGGGACCTCTGCTCCTTGTGATTTTTATAAATGACTTGGATGAGGAAGTAGAAGGGTGGGTTAGTAAGTTTGCCAATGATGCAAAGATTGGAGGAGTTGTGGATAGTGTGAAGGGCTGTTGTAGGTTGCAGCTGGACATTGACAGGATACAGAACTGGACTGAAAAATGGCAGATGGAGTTGAAACTGGAAAAGTGTGAAGTGATTCATTTTGGAAGGTTGAATTTGAATGCAGATGACAGTGTTAAATGGAAGATTCTTGGTAGTGTGAAGGAATAAAGGGATCTTGGGGCTAAGTACACTCAACTTGATAGGGTTGTTAATAGGTCATATGGTGTGTTGGCTTTCATTACCAGGGGAATGAGTTTAAGAGCCATGAGATTATGCTGCTGCTCTGTAAAGCCCTGGTTGGACCATACTTGGAATATTGTGTTCTATCCTAGTTGCCTTATTTTCGGAAGGATGTGGAAACTTCAGAGAGGGTGCAGAGGAGATTTACCAGGATGCTGCCTGGACTGGAGGACATGTCTTATGGAGTAAGAACTTTTCTCATTGGAGTGAAAAAGGATGAGATGTGACTTGATAGAGGTGTGCAAGATGATGAGAGGCATAGATAGAGTGGATAGCCAGAGACTTTTTCATCATGCAAAAATGGCTATCATGAGGGGGTATAATTTTAAGGTGATTGGAAGAAGGTTTAGGGGAGATATCAATGATATGTTCTTTACACAGAGAGTGATGGGTGCGTGTAATGCACTGTCAACAGTGGTTGTAGAGTCAGACAGGGACATTTAAGTGACTCTTGGATAGGTAAATGGATGATAGTAAAATGTCAGGTATGTAGGTTAGTTTGATCTTCGAGGAGGATAAAAGGTTGGTACAACATTGAAGCCAAAGGCCTGTACTATGCTGTACTCTTCTATGTTCTATGTTCAGATACGATACCCCAAAATTGTTAAGATGCTGATAAGGAAAGGTGGACCCACACCTTTGGATGGTTGCAATAAAGTTAATATTTTTAAAAAAAAGCTCCTTCTCATGTGGTTCCCTTTCTCCCAGACCAAAATAATTTTGTTTTAAAAAAAGACAATTTAATGAGACATATCTGAGTTAACAAAAAGTGATTTGATCCGTCACGAACCACGATAAACAAGAATAATGCAACACACGTGCACCCAGATTAGGAATCAAAAGTGAGCCCAGAAAACATGAAAAAGCAATAGGAATGAGTAATTCCTTGACTCATTCATAAGAAATGGATAGTTGAATGTTGTGACCATTTGAAGTGGAGGTTACTGGGAGCACTGACATTTGTCATTGAACAATTGATGTAGTGACTTTTGGTTTTGTAGTTGATTGATATTCATTTGTCTTGATTCATTTTAACAGTGGCTGACTGGATAGTCCTGCCTTTACCTGATATGTAGAGATGTTTAATGGCTGTTGTCAGAGCTGTGATCTTCCCAGCACACTAAACCATACACTAGGATGTCAAGCCATAAACATACAGAGACCAGAATTGAAGTTAGTTTTAATCCTTCTTCTGTATATCACTGGAAGAGTAAAAGGCAAACATTTCTGCAGAAGGTAGCTGCCTTCTTAGACAGGTTTGAACAGCCATCTTGGTTTTTAATCTACAGTTTGAAGTGTTTTCGACTTTGTGCAGGTGTTATATTCCAGAATTCCTCACTGAATACCCACTGAATATTTTGGCTGTGGCAGTTCTCTTTTAATATTAACACTTCTAAAACAAATTCGGTATATGCATAAGTGATTCATGGCCATGACCTTCTACTGCTATTTTTTTCACTAATCCCTGGATCTCCCTACCTAACAGCACTGTGAATGTATCTACATCCCAAGGACAACCATGATTCAAGAAGGTGGCTTTCTCAACAGCTTTATTCATTTGATTTTCTTATTCAGCAGATTGCAATTAAAACCAGATTTCTTTTTAAGAGTTGAAGCAAAATATTAAAATATCACCTTCCAATGATTTTTGATCCCTAAAAATTATCAAAATCTGACAGAATAATCCATCACTAAACGTGTACAAATTCTAAAATAGCTGTAAATCATAAATTGGGTTCACAATAAGAATAGTGGGAAATGAATTCAGATCAACAACTTGCATTTAGATAATTTTGCATAGGAAAAGCTGACATTGGCTGTCAAGCTACAGCAGGAGAGTTACGAGTGGGAACCAAGTATTTAGTTTCAAAGATGGGTTTAGAACATAGAAAATTACAGCGCAGTACAGGCCTTTCAGCCCTCGATTAACATTGGCAAACCTACAACTGTTTGAGGAAGGAAAAAGTGAAAGACTGAAATTGTAGTATGGTTCTGGAGGGAGAAAATCTCTTATATGGTATCTCTCAAGCTGAATTTAATTGGAAAAATGTGAATTTGTTCAATTTATGTTGAATCTTTCCAATGAGTTGAGAATACATTACATCCAGCATGTGTTGCCCATCAGTTATGTATTTATGTGCTTGAATTCTGTCCTTTGTAATTTTCTTCTTCATCGTTTTCTGAACAAACCATATCAGAAATAGTTTTTGATGCAACAATATTATTGTGATATCTGGAAATGTTACTTTAAGCTGTTTGGTGCATAAATGCAAGTTATAAAGCAAGAAACAAAATGAGGCAGAAAACCCAAGTATAAATGTTGCCTGTTGGGCCCATCAGTTTGTTGAAAGTTTTATCAATACTAAGTGGACAAATTATTCTTCAGACAACAACATGATCTCAATTGTTTAAGCCTTATTCCAAAGTGGTTCTAGAATTCATTCTGGAGCAAAAGCTCAATACTGTGGATGCTGAAAATCAGACACTGTTGGAAATACTCACCATAGAGTCATACAGCATGGAAACAGACCCTTCAGTCCAGTTCGTTCATGTTGACCCTAGTCCCAAACCTAACTCATCCCACTTGCCTGTAATTGGCTCATATCCCTCCCAAATCATGTACTTATCCAAATGTCTTTTAATCGTAACTGTACCTGCATCCACCAGGTATAGTTCCTCTGGCAGTTCATTCCACTCACTCTCTGTAAAAAAACCTGCCCCCTTGTCCTTTTTAAACTTTCTCCTCTAATCTTAAAAATATGCTGCTGAATATTGAACTCCCCCAACTTGGGAAAAGACCTTTGCTGTTTACCTTGTCTATGCCTCTCTTGAAAAACAGCATGGATGGTCTATGGATGAAGTGGAAGATGGGAGTTTTTTTTGTAATGATACAAAAGATAGACAAATGATCTCTGAATACCATCAATCAATTTAATTTAAATTTAATCCATTTCATGGACTGAAATAATTTTTCTCAAAAGAGATAAAAACACCGATTTAAAACAGCCATAGAGATCACCTCACTGACATAGTATGGACATGTTTTTTGTGAAACGGATTTGGATGGGATCGAAGACGATCTGAGCTGAAATTCGTATCTCCCTCAAGTACAATGAAATCAATCAATCGGTTCCACATAGAGCTATAGAGTCATAGAGTCATAGAGATGTACAGCATGGAAACAGACCCTTCGGTGCAACCTGTCCATGCCGACCAGAAATCCCAACCCAATCTCGTCCCACCTGCCAGCACCCGGCCCATATCCCTCCAAACTCTTCCTATTCATATACATATCCAAATGCCTTTTAAATGTTGCAATTGTACCAGCCTCCACCACTTCCTTTGGCAGCTTATTCCATACATGTACCACCCTCTGCATGAAAAAGTTGCCCCTTAGGTCTCTTTTATATCTTTTCCCTCTCACCCTAAACCTATGCTCTTTAGTTCTGGACTCCCCAACCCCAGGGAAAAGACTCTGTCTATTTGTCCTATCCATGCCCCTCATAATTTTGTAAACCTCTATAAGGTCACCCCTCAGCCTCCAACGCTCCAGGGAAAATAGCCCAGCCTGTTCAGCCTCTCCCTGTAGCTCAAATCCTCCAACCCTGGCAATATCCTTGTAAATCTTTTCTGAACCCTTTCAAGTTTCACAACATCTTTCCGATAAGAAGGAGACCAGAATTGCACGCAATATTCCAACAGTGGCCTAACCAATGTCCTGTACAGCCGCAACATGACATCCCAACTCCTGTACTCAATACTCTGACCAATAAAGGAAAGCGTACAAAACGCCTTCTTCACTATCCTATCTACCTGCGACTCCACTTTCAAGGAGCTATGAATCTGCACTCCAAGGTCTTTGTGTTCAGCAACACTCCCTCGGACCTTACCATTAAGTGTATAAGTCTTGGAAGCATGTGAAGCATGAAAAGGGCCTCATCTCTGATTTAATTTACAGCATTATGAGAATCTTCACATGTTGGAGATGAAAACGCACATGCCATTACTAAGCATGAAAAGAAAACATCAGCAAATGTGGAATATACAAATAAGGTGAAGTATCAAGTAGTTTATTTTTGACTAACCAAGAAAAAAGTGGAATCAAAAATGGAGAATTAAACACAGGCTTACAATGCTTTCTCTTTCAAGTAGCAAGGTGATTGGTTTAACTGCATTGATGAGAAAGCAGCATCAGAGGCCTGAAAACTTTAAAGATATGCACAATGCTCATTACTGCTAGTGGTCCAGAATGTCAACTAACCAACTGTGGTCTCAGATAAAAGCTTACATCTCAATGGCACCTAAAATATGAGAAACTGGATATATTTTAATCTTGCTTTGTGTAGGATACTATCCTGTCTTAGCATTGTATGTGTGTGTGCATGCCAGAGCCTCTGTCACAGGATCCTCAGTTTCCTAACCCACAGGCCACAATCAGTGAAGATTGGGGACAATATTTCATCCTCACGAACACTTAACAATGGAACCCTCCAGGGATGTGTACCCAGCCTCCTACTGTAATCACTGTATATCTATGACTGCGTCACCAAATACCAGATTAATGCCATTTCCAAGGTCATTGATGACACCACGATAGTCGGTCGAATCTAAGATGGTGACGAAACAGACTACAGATGGGAGGTGGAATACCTGGAAAAATAGTGCACTGAGAACAACCTCGCTCCCAATGCCTGTAAAACCAAGGAACTCACTATTAACTTTCGGCAGGATGTTACTCATGCCCCCCTACACATTAACAGCACACCGATAGAACAAATGGAGAGTGTCAGGCTCCTGGGAGTGGTCATCCACAACAAACTTTCTTGGACTCTTTACAAGGATGCACTGGTTACAAAGGCCCAACAATGTCTCATCTTCCTCAGCTAGCTGAGGCTAAAAGATAACAAATACCCTTGCCAACTTTTACAGGTGCGCCATCAAGAGCACTCTGTCTGGATGTATCACTACCTTGTATGGCAACTGCACCAATCAGGATCAGAGACCGTTACAGAGAGTGATGAACTCACCTTGGACAGTCACAAAGGCCAACTTCCCATCTATAGAATCCATCTACCAGGCCCACTGTCAAGGAAAGGCCGCCAGCATTCTCAAAGATCCATTCCACCCTGGCAATGTTTTTCTCCAACCTCTAACATCGGGGAGAAGGTAAAGAAGTCTGAACACATGCACCAGCCAGTTTCAAAACAGTTTCTACCCTACTGTTGTTAGAATACTGAATGGACTCACAAACTCTTAACATTTGCCTGTACCTGTGTTTTTGTTTTTGCTGCTGTTTACCTCATATATGCTTATCTATTCTACTTAACTCTGTGATCTGCCTGTATTGCTCGCAAGCCAAAGCTGTTCACTGTGCCTCGGTACACGTGACAATAAATCCAATTCAATTCAATTCAATTTAGTGGCCTACACAAAGACACTTTGCTTGATATCACATCTTTATTATTATTCCCAGGTTTTGAAGGTAATGAAATTGCTCATGCTTTCATTCAAGAAAACTTTATAACATTGGCTTTTTATACATTTATACATAATTACATTGACTTAGATGAAATATAGCCTTGTGCTATAGAAAACTTGAACACAACATCCGCCTTCCGCAAAGACCGTTCCCTCCGTGACTACCTGGTCAGGTCCATCTCCCCTACAACCCACCCTCCCATCCTGGCACTTTCCCCTGCCACCGCAGGAACTGTAAAACCTGCGCCCACACCTCCTCCCTCACCTCTATCCAAGGCCCTAAAGGAGCCTTCCACATCCATCAAAGTTTTACTTGCACATCCACTAATATCATTTATTGTATCCATTGGTCCTGATGCGGTCTCCTCTACATTGGGGAGACTGGGCGCCTCCTAGCAGAGTGCTTTAGGGACACCCGCATCTATCAACCACACCGCCCCATGGCCCAACATTTCAACTCCCCCTCCCACTCTGCCGAGGACATGGGGGTCCTGGGCCTCCTTCACCGCCGCTCCCTCACCACCAGACGCCTGGAGGAAGAACGCCTCATCTTTCACCTAGAAACACTTCAACCCCAGGGCATCAATGTGGACTTCAACAGTTTTCTCATTTCCCCTTCCCCCACCTCACCCTAGTTCCAAACTTTCAGCTCAGCACTGTCCCCATAACTTGTCTGGACTTGTCCTACCTGCCTATCTCCTTTTCCACCTATCCACTCCACCCTTCCCTCCCTGACCTATCACCTTCATCCCCTCCCCCACTCACCCATTGTACTCTTTGCTACTTTCTCCCCACCCCCACCCTCCTCTAGCTTATCTCTCCACGCTTCAGGCTCACTGCCTTTATTCCTGATGAAGGGCTTTTGCCCGAAACGTCGATATCGAAGCTCCTTGGATGCTGCCTGAACTGCTGTGCTCTTCCAGCACCACTAATCCAGAATCTGGTTTCCAGCATCTACAGTCATTGTTTTTACAACATGGTTGTGACCAGCCAAAACTGCTCAGACAGGAGAGCCAGTTCACTTGTTCTCACGTTGTTGAAACATTTTAAGTGATAAAAGGGTGGATTGTAAATTGGAAGCAGGTTGATGGAGGAAGTAGAATGTGGCCAGAGAAATGTACACTAACACATCAAAATTATTATTCTCTTTTAAATTTGCTCATTGTTACATTGATTAGTTCACACAGATATTTCATGATCAACAGAAATTAATGACATGAATCTGTTTTTAATGGTGTGGTTTGATGGGTGAGTCTTGATCTGCATATTGTGTGAAGTCATTCAGATGATTGTATCTGAATCTACACTGTTCAGTTCTGTTGACAAAGTTAAAACTCACACAACACCAGGTTATAGTCCAACAAGTTTATTTGGAAGTACTAGCTTTCGGAAACTAGGTTTGTTCAATATATTGTTTCAGTTGCATGACACTAATTCTTTGGTATAAATTCTGTATCTAATGATCCTGCTCCATAGCTACCTGATGAAGGAGGAATGCTCCAAAAGCTAGTATTTTCAAATAAACTTGTTGGACTATAACCTGGTTTTGTGTGATTTTTAGATTTGACCACCCCATTCCAATACTGGCACCTCCACATCACAGTTCTGCTGAGATATTCTCAGAAGGGAAAATATCGAATTCCATGTGACAGTAGGAATTAGACAACATCCATGTTAGTAATTCAATTTGCAGGTAAAATTCAGACAGCAGAAACATCAGCAAATGACCATTTTCAACACTCTTGCTCACCCTCAACCTCCAAAAACTTTCAAACTTTCCTTTTTTCCATTATCATTGTCTGTGCCATTATTCAAACTGTCTACTGCCTGCACAGTGCTCACTCTATTGGTTATGTCTCAAAGTGACAATCAATGGCCCATGTATGTCATCGGACCTCCATTTACACATTGACATAGTTTCACCTGATAAATTGGGGATTTTCATTACTGAGCAATAATGATAATCATGCTGGTACTTTTTTTGATGGCAAAGGTGATGGGGAGGTGTATCTCTTGCAATTGTTCACCTGATTGTTGCTTCTGGTAGGTCAAATTGTTGATTCTTGAGCATTTTGGGCAAAGGAGCTCCTGATTTGAGTAAGATATTTGTGTCATCTGTAAGATGGCTTATTTTCGTGCCTATGGCACTTGACTTTGCCTAAGTCTCAGTTTAACTGCTGGTGAAACCTTTGCTCATGCCACTGTTAGTTCAAGACTTATGGAAGTTATGATAGTGGTTGCCTAACCAAGTTTCCACAAACACCCCACAGGAGGAAGACCTCAGATTATCAACCACCAATGTTCAAGAAATCAAATTTGTAATAATGCTTCAATCCTACCTATGGATTCCAGAGCTGGAATGTAAAGGCTTAGAACTTGGGAAGGTGATTCAGCAGGGGGAAGCAGTTCAACTGTTAGTCTTCAAGCACGTTTTGAATCCAATGAGAGCAAAGCAAGTAAAAGCAGAATATGTGTTTTGTCATCCTAAATTTAGCATTATTATTTAACATTTACCTTCCAATGGAACACAGAATATAAACGAAAAGGAGAAATAGTATTAATGATTGTCCATACATTCATGAAGACTGCATGAAACATCAAATTATAACTTGTGCAATATGATTGTCATACCTGTGCACTTCCATGATCTAAATACAAATACTAACCGAGAATAGTTGCCACGATCACCTGAGTGTTATGTTACTTCCCAAAGTATGTCAGTATATTCCTAAGAAACACATTATATCAGTAGTCGATGGAGTGCGGCGCTGGAAAAAGCACAGCAAGTCAGGCAGCTGAGGAGTAAGAAAGTCAATGTTTCGGGCTTAACCCTTCATCAGGACCAGGGAGGGGGAAAGGAGCTGAGAGATAAATAGGGGGAGTAGGGTAGGACTAGGGCAAAGGGTAGATGGGATTCTGATAGGTGGGCAAAGTTAGAAGGTGATTTTGATAGGTCAATGGAAAGAGTGGAGTAGATCGGTGAAAAGGAAGATGGATAGGTAGGTCAGGTCAAGCTGAGTCAGAGAGTTGAATCTAGAATGGGGTGGGGGGAGAGGAGATTTGGAAACTGATGAATTTAATGTTGAGGCCGTGCGGTTGTATGCTCCTGAGGCAGAAGATGACATGATCCTCCTCCATTTTGCAGGTGACCTTGTTGAGGTGGTGATGGAGGCCAGAATGGAAATGTCATGGAGGGAATGGGGATGGGAGTTGAAATGGATTGCTGCAGGAAGGTGAAGTTGATTGGTGCATATGGACTAGAAATGTTCCCTGAACCATCCCATGAGTTTACGCTCTGCCTCTCTAGTGTAGAGGAGACCACATCGAGAACAAGGGATGTAGTAAATGAGGTTCAAGGATTTGCAAGTAAATCTCTGCCAGATTTGGAGTCTTGGACAGAGATAAGGGCTGAGATGTGGGCATAGGTTTACATCTCTTATAGTGGCAGGGGAAGGTGCCAGGTGTGGAGAGAGGGTTGGTGGGAAGTGTGCACTCAACGAGGGAGTCAGATAGGGAACGATCCCTACAGAATTCAGATGGGGTGGGGAGGGAGATGTGTACTTGGTGGTGGGGTCTAATGGTAGGTAACAAAAATGGTGGAGGATGACACACTGGATTTGGAGATTTTGTGGGGTGGAGTGTGAGGACCAAAAGGATTTTATCCTTATTGCAGTTGGGGTGGTGGAGTTCAAGGGTGGAGGTGCGAGAAATGGAGGAGGTGCATTTAAGGACATCATTGATAACAGAGGAGGGGAAATTATGGTGACCATGACCTGCAATATATCAGTACACCTTTGAGACAAGCGGTAAATCGACAAAATCTTTTCCCTAAGGTTGGGGAGTCCAGAACAAGAGAACATTGGTTTAAGGTGAGAGGGGAAAGATATAAAAGGGACTTAAGGGGCAACATTTTCACACAGAGGGTGGTACGTGCATGGAATGAGCTGCCAGAGGATGTGGTGGAGGCTGGTACAATTGCAACATTTAAAAGGTATCTGTCTGGTGTATGAATAGGAAGGGTTTGGAGGGATATGGGCCGGGTGCTGGCAGGTGGAACTAGATTGGGTTGGGATATCTGGTCAGCATGTATGGGTTGGACTGAAGGGCCTATTTCTGTGCTGTACATCCGTATGATTCTATGACTCTAAAAGCATGTGACCTAACATCACATAATCTATCTTGATGTTTATCACTTATTGTATGCTGCTGTCTATTATCTTAGTAATTTGATGAAGCTTAGACGCTCATGTGCCTGTGAACATAATGTTCAGGTGAAAATAGCCAACTGTCATAAATACTTGTGGATTCTTCAACATCAAGGCACCCACGCTTGGAAGTTGATGTTTTGTGAGATAACATGCAATGTTTCATCAGGTGCAATACCCTGCTGGAGTCAACACCCTCATCATGATGAAAGCAGTATGACAACATGGATTGGCATCTAACAGCACCAAGTCAAGATTAGCTAGATAGATTTCTCTGGATCCAATTACTCTTTCCATGGAGTCCATCCTGATCAGGGAAGATGAAATATGTTTTAATTTTAAAAAAAACTACAGGGTAAAGAGGATCTGCAATATTGTGCTGGAATTTTAAAGTTTTCTCTCACGATATATTCCCAACTTCACAGGCAAGGTATCTCCACTAAGTGGTTTACTCAAGAAGACATGATTGTCTGTCTACTGTAATATGACAACCCCAGGAGAGCCTTGATTCTTCAAATGGATGTATTGTCAACTGGTGTGGGTGTATCCAAGACAAAATCTAATGGTTTTGGTTCAAAGGCCCCCTCTTGTGTTTAAGTTGACCATTCCAAGGTAGAGTACAAGATAGCAGCTCTGGTATTTTGTGACATGTGGTTTCATGTAGTCAGATTATAAGCCATTGGAAATGAAGACATCCTTAAAGTTGATTTGTCACACTTGGAACCCAGCCACTTGAACAGTTGCAAACAACAACTACCAAAGGTGGAAAACAACAAGAATTAGAAAAAGATCATAATCTAGGGATGGCTTGACAAGGTTAAAAAGTATCTGAGAAAATGCCTTTGTTTTGGCTTTCCAGGGACTAGTTTGGTATATCACAACAAGTCTTTTTAAGGACAAATACCTTCCATCACCAAAAGCCTTATGCCAAGATATGATGTCTCTGTTCCATCATGGACACATGGGCATCAAACATAGAAGATCGTTAGCATATTAGTATGTACTGATCAGGGATAAATCTGGATATTCAATGACTCATGAATGCATGTGAGGCCTGCCAATTGTATCACCCTCAGCAGCAGAAAGAGACTGTACATCCTGCTCAATATTGGGTAAAATAGCAACAGATTTATTTACAGTGCATTAGGAAGATTGTATCCTTGTGATGGATTTCTTCTCTATCAATTCCTCTTTGTTCATTAACATACCAACACAATAAGTATGACCATTATTGACACCTTGAACATTATTTTTAGCTTAATCAGTATCCCAGAATAGATAGAGTCTCACAATTCACCAGCAAACTGTTTCAAGACATGTATGCAGTGTAGAGTGAAACATATATTGTCACCTCATTAACCATGTTCGACTGGCCTCGCAGGATGTATAGTGCATAGTATCAAATCAATCATCATTAACAGGCAAAGGACAGCGCAAGATTTAAGCATTGCTTTGCTGCTTTGTTTGTAATAGCAACTGTGAAAGGATCACCATCCTGAGCACAACTGATGCTTGGAAGACAAATATGATTGACATTGCCCAAAAACCAATTGATACACTATTCCAAGACACGGACATTGTACATCAAAGATAGAGGGGAATGAAAGAGATATACAACAAGAAAACAGGTAGGTAACTACCAAGACAATGCAAAGGCTAGAGAGAGTGAGTTAAAAAGCTAAACACAAATAATTGTCCATCCATCCAAAGGTTTCAAAAACATGCGACCAGCCAAGATCATACAAAGCCATAACCACTGATGGTGCTACATTGTAAAGCTAATCAGACCAAATTACGGCACACTTATGACACACCTAGTGAGTGAGGAAGAATACTGTGGTGATGGTGATTGTGCAGTGGTGTTGAGTTGACAGTAACCAGCAGCAAGATAACCGTGTATCCAGCAAGTACAACAATGATCAATGTACATCTCTCAAGGTAGGTTCACAATTATCACAGAATCACAGAATTGTTTTGACACAGGAAGAGGCCATTCAGCCCATTTTTCCAGCACCAGCTCTTCAAATAAGCATAATTACCAAATGCTAATCTTCTGCTTTCTCCCCAGAGCCTTGCATAATATTTCTATCCAACTCATCATTCAATTTTCCTCTTAAATGCTGCAGTTGAACGTGTCTTCACCATATTTCTGGGCATTGCCTTCCATACCCGAACTACTCATTGTGTGAAAAAGTTGAAAGCCCTATTAATTGTCCTCTGCAAGATGCAAAGACACAGCTTAGAGTCTTGGAATCAAACAGCATGGAAACAAGCCCTTCAGTCCAATCAGTCCATACCGAATGCAATGCCCAAACCAAACTAGTCCCACCTGCCTGCTCATGGGCCATCATCTTCCAAACTTTTTCAATTCATCTATCCATCCTAATGATTTTTAAATATTATAATTGTACCCACATTCACCACTTCCTCAGAAAGTTCATTCCATATGCAAGTCACCTTCTGTGTATAAATGTGCCACTCATGACTTTATTAAATTTCTGACCTCCTACCTTAAAAATGTGCCCCCAGTCTTGAAATCTCCCATCCTATGGAAAAGATAACTACCATTGACCCTATGTATACCCCTCATTATTTTATGAACTTCCATAAGGTCATTTTGAATCAGATCTAAAAATATACATTTCCTCGACCACCGACATTCAGGAGCAGCAATGTTTACCATCTATAAGATGAACTGCAGAAATTCACCAAAGATCCTCAGCCAGCACCTTCCAAACCCACAACCACTTCCATCTAAAAGGACTTCTTTAATCTATCCACATTACTGATGCTTCTCATTCTGGAACCAATCTCTACATTGTATTCACATTGCTCCTATAATGTGACACCCATGCTTGTAAAAACAATACTCCACCTAAGGTCTAACAAGTGTCTTATAAAAGTTCAATATTTCCTCCTCATTCTTATTATTCGTGCCTCTATGAACAAAGTTAAGGACAGTGCAGCCTCTCTCTACTTGTCTCTACCTACCTCTCTACCTGTCCTGCCAACCTCGATATTCTATGCACATTTTCACCCAGATCCCTCTGCCCCTGCATCCCCTTTAGAATTGTACTCCGATTTAATATTACCTTTCAGTGTTCTTCCAAACAAAATACATCACCTCATATTCTCTGCTGCTAATCTGCTCACTCCTCCAACTTGTCCATGTCATTTTGGTGTTCTCAGTTTACGTTTCTTGAGTTTTGTGTCATTAGGAAACTTTGAAATTGTCCTCTGCACACCCAAGATCCAGATCATTAATATATATCAGATAAAGCAAAGGTTCTAAAACTGAACCCTGGTAGTCTCCACTCCAAACTTCCTCCAGGCTGAAAAATGTCAATTCACCATCATATCCTGTTTTCTGTTACTCAGCTAATTTTGTCACCACTTGCTACTCCTCTGTGCCTTTTATACCAGGACTTATAACATTCCTCATATGCTGCACTGTGAACAAATCTCATATGGAGACAGTGAGGTCTGCAGATGCTGGAGATCAGAGTTGACAGTGGAAAAGCACAGCAGGTTAGGCAGCATCCGAGGAGCAGGAAAATTGACGTTTCGGGGCGGAGCCCTTCATCAGTGAAATAATCAAATCTGTCATCACTGAAATTACCACTTTATCTCAAGTCCTTAAAACCAGGCAAATGAGTCAGCATTGGTACATTTGCACACTTGTATAATAAGTGCACATATTGGGCATGAAACATTGCCCGCCACTGTTGAGCTTCAAAGACAATGGAGCCAGACTTCCAAAAATGCAAACAAACCATGTTTTAGTTATTAATTGTAAGGGAAAAAAAGCAGAGAGAAGGGAAAATGAATTTGCGACAACAACATCTGGAACTTCCTGGCTACCTGTTTGTTTCATCTTATATGAAGCCAGTTCCCAATCAAAAACAGTTTGGGAAAACAACCATTGTTTGAGAACCATAAGATAATGCAAATTTCACCACTGCTGAGAATACCAGTCAACAATGAAATAACTGTGGCCTCAGGTTAAAAATCGAACAACTCGACAACTCTTCAGGACATTTAAACCACATAACCTTTAATCTTCCTGTCTGTCCCAGACACTCTCCTCTTTAAATTTATTATCTGTTTGTGTGACTGTGTTTTTGTTTTTTTCTCCTCGGGATTAGTAAGTAATAAACCTTTTCTTTTACTCAATAAATCCGAACAATTGGCTTTTTCATTTTGATCCAGTTCATTGCATCTTTAATTGAAGTTTGATAATCACATGCTCAAAAATATATACGAATATTTGTTGTGGCTGACCTGGTGATGTTTAAAAAGTAGGAAGCTGGTTCATCACTCCCCACCTCTTCATGATACTCTTCCAATGAATTCTGGTTGGTATCACACATTATTTGATAAATTATGGTCAACCATAACTCTATTGCCTCTGTCAGACCTTGCAGAAAATTCTGTTCCCTATTGGCTGTATTCGGAGCCTTTGTTGGCTCGCTGTCAAGGAATGGCTCTATTTTAACGTTCACATCATTGTTTTCAAGTCCCTTCATAGTCTTACCCTTCCCTATCTCTGTAATTTCTTCCACCCCACAAATACCTAAGATATCTCTGCTCCTCTAATTCTGAATTCTTGTGCGTCCTCAACCATAATTGCTCCACCATTGTTGATTGTGCCTTCAATTCCTCAGACCCCAAGCTTTGAAATCCTTCCCACTACTTCTCTATGTTGCTTCTGGCCTTGAAATCTATTTTTTGTTCAAGCTTTGGCTATCTAATCGATTATGTCCTTATGTGAGTCATTATCATATTTTGTTTGTCAGTGCCCATTTCAATTGCCCCAACCACTCCCTTTCCGTCATGACCATCCTTGGCTTCCTTCATTGTCAAAACAAACCACAGCACTTGTAGGAGGAACAACATCTTATCTTGACAGCAGATCAGGCAGAATCCGAGGAGCAGGAAAATTGACGTTTCAGGTCAGAGCCCTTCACCAGGAATCTTTGATTTATTTCAGTGAAATACTGGACACCCTACAGTCCAGAGGACTCAACATTGAATTCTCCAATTTCAAATAACCTCCCTCCCTATCCCCTGACTCCTTTCCCATCCCCTCTCCCGCCCTGCCACTGCTCCCTGCCACCAACTGGATCCATTCCTCCCATTGACCAACAAGGTCGTACCCTCCATCTGCCTTCACCTATCCACCCTGTCCCCACCTCCCCCTTCATCTGTAGCTCCCAATATATCCATCCCTCGTCTGGAAGAAGGGTTACACCCGAAACATCGACTTCTACACCTCCTGATGCTGCCTGGCTTGCTGTGTTCTTCCAGCCTCCTGCCTGTCTAGTTTGGATTCCAGCATCTGCAGTTTTTTTGTCTCTATTTAGCACTGGACGAACAGAAATTTGATCCAATTAATATTGAGAAGACAAAAACCATTATCATCAACTCTCATCACAAACTTTAAATTCTGCCATCATATTTGAAATTCTGACCATCGTGAAAATCACAAATTCCACTTTACAACATTGCGCAAATCAGCCCTTGTCTCAGCCTTATTCGGCTGAAATTTGATTGATTTCTTAGTTACTTCTAGATTTGAACTTGCCCCGGTCAGCCTCCAATATTTAATAATCTGCCAGCTTTAGGTCCTCAAGATCCTGCTGACCATTTCCTTGGTCATGCCAAATTCCCTTCATTGAGCACTCCTGTGCTCATTAACTTACTTTGCTGCTGGTTAAGAAATGCTTTGATTGTTAAAATGGTCATTCTCGATTCCGGCCACTTCTCTCACTTTCTCTGATAATCTTGGAGACAACTGCTTATTGTAATTACGCTACCGTTAACATTTGCCAAGGCCCTAAACTCTGGAACCCACCATCTTCCCCCAAATATACCTCTTTGCCTTTCTTTTCTTCTTTAAGTCACTCCCTGAAACCTATTTCTGACCAAACATTTAATTACCTGTGTGAAGGAAGTGTATTTCAATACAAGTTATGTGGTTCATACAAAAGTGTTCTATTATGGTTTTGTTGAATACTATTTGAGTCTGGAGTGGCCCCTTTTCCCACCACAAGACAAAGAGCAGAAAAAAGTCATTCAGTACATCAATTCTGTTCTATTATTCAATGAGATCATGGCTAATTTGATAATGCTCAACTCCACTTTCATGCCTTCCCCCCTCATAATCCTTGACCCTCATAATGATTAGAAATCTGGTATATCAGCCTTAAATATGCTTAAAAACTCAACCTCAACATTGGCTGCAGTAAAGAATTTCAGAGGTTCATGACCCTCTGAGAGTCAAACTGCCTCCTTGTGCCTGTCCCCAACAGGTGTCTCCTAGATTATGCCTCTATGGTCCAAAGCTCTCCCACAAGGGGAAACAACCGCACCACATCTGCCCTGCAAAGCTGGCCAAGAATCTTGCCTCTCTTCCTACAGCAAACCTACACCACCTCTCCTCATAAGTGATTCTCACCATAACTCAGGACTGCCTTTGATGTCAGTCAGTCTGTCCTTAAGTAAGAGGACCAAAATCATTCACAGCATTCCAGATGTGATCCAACTCGTGCCTTGTATCGTTTTAGCAAGATCTCTCTGTTTTTGTACTCCATTCCCTTGTTATAAAGGCCAATTTACGTGTGATGCACTAACACTTTTGTGATGTAGTTTCTGCAGACTTTCTCCATTTAAATAAAATCCAGCTCCCTTCCAAAGTGCATAAACACAGAGGCCTTGCAGACTTGGCATTTCACTAAAATGGTACCAGTTTTCTTCAATGTGACAATCTGGGGTTGGAGCTGAGTAAATTGAGGCAAGATTTGAAAGGTATTCTTACTTATGCTCAGTTTTAAGATCATGAATAAAGATGGAGAATTTTCAGTGATGGACAGATGAGAAATCAGAGGACACAGACTTAATGTGGTTAATAAAAAAGCCAGAGTTGATGTGACTACATTTTGTATTTTTTAAATCAGTGTGGGATGCAGTACATGAAAGGGTGATAGAAGCAAATTCAGTATCAATATGTAAGATCATTGGATAAATATTTGAAGAGAAAACAAGAAAAGCAATAGAAGGAGAGCAGTTGATTGACCAGCAAAGCAGAAATCCCTGATGTTTTTCTAATAGTGCACAGGATCATTACTACCACCAAAATCATCCAAGTCGATGTAATACTTCATCTGAAGGAAGTTAACTCCAACACAGAAGAGCTTACATGTAACTATGATTTATGAGCCAAGATTAAATCTCCAGCCTTGAAGTAGGACTTGAATTCAACATCCTATAACTTAGACGCAAAACTATGTCCTTTATTAATTAGCTTCATGTGCCCGATTCATCAGCAACATTTCATTTGACATTTTGCAAAGTGAAGCAGCGTCATTGCTGTTTCTCACCCAAGCATCAGCAGCTCATGAAATATGTACTTTATTATACCATTGTCAAAAGTACCATCAGTTCTGATATAACGTGATGGTTCCGTTCTTATGTGATCTGGTGTTATCGGAAAAATTATGCAATAACTGCACTTTATAAACTAATGGGGCCAGGATTATGACATAGCCAATACAGATAAGGAAAGCTTGTGTTCGACTAATAAAGGTCGAAATTCTTCAATCGCGTTAAAGCCAATTTGTGTTGAAGAAACACACGTTATAGCAGAACCAACTGTAATTTCTTATTGCTTTGAGTTATTTTCCATGATTCACTTAATTCTAAAAACTACCACCTGCAACCTCTCCTTCTCCTGCTATGTTTCAGTTATTGCCCTTGGGAAAAGTTTCACTTGCCAAGGAGTGGACATTCCCATTCCGAATCAGGTCAGAATGGAGGCAGGACGCAAATATGATCCTGTCAGCCTCCATGCCAGGTGGCTATCTGGGTTCCTGACCTTTATAGCCATGAAAAGATCCCTGAAGGTGATTGACTACACAACCAGGTGGCAACAAGCAGCAGTGTTCACACATTTTTAGGTGTTAGAGAAAAATGAATATTTAGACCAATTGATGAGAACAATTATGCTTCAGTAGCCAATCTTTGCCTATCTGATCCCAGGTCCTGGATCTCCATTTGTCATGGCTACGTTGACGATAAAGAGCCCCTCTGAATTTCAGATCCCACACAGATGGGAGTCAGAGCAAAGACTGCTGATTCAGGATAGAAAATGCACCACTCTTGTAGTTTCTATTCCTGCACTTCAATCACTCAAAAGTAACCAACATATTTCTAAGCTCATTTAGACCATGACTCCATAATATTATATTGTGTATGTTGCAAGTAGGGATGAATGTGCAGTTGGGTGAACAGTGTCATAGCGTGGAACTGACCTTGCCTAAAGTTTGTGTAAAATATTGTAGCTCGGATGATGGTTACCGTAGTTGTGGGTTTGTTCACTAAGCTGGGAAGTTGATTTGCAGACATTTTGTCCCCTGCATGTGATATCTTCAGTACTTTGGAGCCTCCTGTGAAGCGCTGCTTTACTGTGTCTTCTGGAACTTATTGGGTTTCGTTCCCGCTGCTTCCAATTGCCGGTTCCAGTTACTCACTGCAGAGGTCAGTATACTGGGTCAAAGTGTTTATTGATGGAGTCTATGGACGAGTGCCATGCCTCGAGAAATTCTCTAGCTGTCCTATGTTTGGCTTGCCCTATTATTGTCGTGTTGACCCAGTCGAATTTGTGTTCCTGGTCATCTCTGCATGGCTACAAGGACAGCTGATTGTCATGTTTAGTGGCTAGTTGGTGTTTGTGAATGAGGATTGTTAGTTGTCTGTCTGTTTGTCCTATAGAGTGTTTCATGCAATCTTTGAATGGAATCTTGACAACTATATTAGTCTTACATATGATTGGTATTGGGTCTTTGACCTAGTGAGTTGTTGCCTGAGCGTGCCTGTCGGTTTATGGAGTTAAAAATCACACAACACCAGGTTATAGTCCAACAGATTTAATTGGAAGCACACTAGCTTTCATCAGGTGATTGTCGCTCCGAAAGCTAGTGTGCTTCCAATTAAACCTGTTGGACTATAACCTGGTGTTGTGTGATTTTAAACTTTGTACACCCCAGTCCAACACCGGCATCTCCGAATCATGTCGGTTTATGGGCTGTCATGGATCCCAGTGGTCGGAGAACGCTGGCTGTCAGTTCTGAATGCACAGAAAAGCCACACACACGGACCAGATCCTGAACTACAACAGCAATCACCCAACACACAAGAGAAGCTGCATTTGGGCCTTGTTCAAAGAGCTACAACACACTGCAGCATTTACAGTCTGCGAAGAGAAAAACAAGAACACCTCTACTTCACCCGCAACTTCAGCCGCAGATGCCGAACAGACAAACAATTCGATGAGGACATGCCACAACCTAACTCACTATCCATGCTATCTTACATTTAAAAAATGTCTCAGAACTGACAACCAACCTTGTCTGACCAGTGGGATTCATGACAGCCCATTTACCGCCGGCCATGCTCAGACAACAACTTAACAGGACAAAAGACCCGATACCAATCATGTGCAAGACTAACATAGTTTACAAGATTCCATTCAAGACTGCATGAATCACTATAAAGACAAACAGATAGACAACTCACAATCCGCCTCCACGAACATCAGCTTGCCACTAAATGCCATGACCAGCTGTCTGTAGCAGTCATGAACACAGATGACAAGGACCACAAATTCGACTGGGACGAAACAACGATAATAGGACAAGCCAAACAGAGGACAGCCAGAGAATTTCTAGAGGCACTCATCCATGGATTCCATCAATAAACACATTGACTTAGATCCAGTACACCGACCACTGCACCGAACAACTGGAAGCGGCTGAAACGAAATGAAATAAATTCCAGAAGACACAGTAGAGCAGCACTTCACAAGGGGCTCCACAGCACTGAGGCTGCCACATTGGAAGGGAATGAAACGTCTGTTAATCAACTTCCCAGCTCAGCAAACATACCCACAGGTATTGAACTAGCTTCCTGTTTCCCACTTTCAACAGGACAATCTGGCTCTTGCACTTGACAAAATGATGTGATATGATGCAGTATCTGGGAGCTGTTTATTTATAAATGGCCACTGGTATTAACCCAGATTTGTTCTGCTGCCACGATATCCTGTAAATGCAGTGGTGGGCTTTACCTTCAGCACTACATTCATATCTGATTAGATTTACTTGTGTTAGCTTCTGCATCTTAACGACAAGGCATGGGTAATGTAGTATTGAATAGATTTTTATTGCAGCTTCTGCTGTCACATCTGGGTTCACGCTAAACTGTTCAGAGTAAATTGTGGCAAGTCCTCTCAGTGTGTCATTCTGCAAGAGGACTCTGAGACGGAGACTGAGACTTTTACACCATCAGGTCACATGCCATTACACAATGACAGCATAATGAACATGTCCCTTTAGGTATATTGTATACTGGCAGTTGGACGTGACACAACAGATCATTCCCAGGCAGTTTGATTTGATAATTTTCATTACCGCCTCCTGTGAAGTGCTGCTGTACTGTGTCTTCTGGAATTTATTTCATTTCGTTCCAGCCGCTTCCAGTTGTTTGGTGCAGTGGTCGGTGTACTGGATCTAAGTCAATGTATTTATTGATGGAGTCCATGGATGAGTGCCTCTGGAAATTCTCTGGCTGTCCTCTGTTTGGCTTCTCCTATTATTGTTGTTTCATCCCAGTCGAATTTGTGGTCCTTGTCATCTGTGTATATGGCTATGAGGGACAGCTGGTCATGGCATTTAGTGGCTAGTTGGTGTTCGTGGATGCGGATTGCTAGTGTGAAATTGGACAAACCTACCACTGCATTGAATTTTGAAGTTGTACTTGCATTGATGATAACTATATAGAAATTTTATGCACATAACATCTTCATTGTAGAAGTTTATAAATTAATGACGGTATAGATAGAGTTAATGGTAGTTGTGTTTTTTTCTTAGATAGAGATTTCAAGACTGAGGGCACATTTTTAAGATGAGAGGAGAGAGATTTAAAAAAGACATGAGGGACAATTTTTTTCCACAAAGAGTGGTTCACATGTGGAATAAGGAACTGGTGCATATGGGCACAATTACAATGTTTAAAAGGAAGTTGGATAAATACATAAATAAGAAAGGTTTGGATGAATATGGGCCAGGAACAGGCAGTTGGGAGTAGTTTAGTTTGGGGTTGTGATCGGCATGGACTGACTGGACCCAAAGGATCTGTATCATGTTGCATGACTCTCTGTAGTATAATGGAAATTTTAGAAATGATGTTTCCAAGTGCTGCATATTTTCTTAAAAATTACAAAATCAGCAATTGGGGAATTGGTAATGGTGATTAATATATGCAGGTTATGAGAGCTAGTCTGTTGTTGTGTACTATGGAGGAATTTTCTTCTATAATGGAAAAACAAACTTATACAGCACCATTAATGGAAGGTTAAATAATCCCAAGATGAATCAGAGTAATAAGGACTGCAGGGCCTGTTCTGTACTGTATTGTAATAAGAGAGACTGAGTATCTCTACCATGTATTACCGGAAAACTTGAATTCTGTGTGTGTATTTTATTGATATTTCAACTAGCAGTTTACCTCAGAGATGATGCCAAAACTATATTACCATATCAGAAGTTTTATCATACATACAACAGTTTGTAAAATACCAAGTGGAAATGAAACCCATTTCTTTCGGAAGGAAATATCAGGTTCACTTGTAAACTTTCTTGGGAAATGTGGTTGCTCCTGCTAAATGCAACTAAAACACTAATTATAAAAGTGCCGTGACAACATAAAAACATGATCACTATTTTGTGGAACTGTCATTTTGCTTTCATAAATCCTTATCACATAAAACAGGCTTAACAAATTTCCACTTCACTGTTAATGAAAGCATTTAAAATCGATTGCATTTTGAAGCTTCTTTTCATAAACTACTGGTAGTCGCATGCTTCAAACAATTTCCAGTAGATGATTAATCTCGGTCAGCATTTCAACCAGTCTTTTAAAAGCAATTCACGGGGCTTGTAAACTTTGATCTTTGCTTGTTGTTGATGGAGAAGCACTTCAGACAGTCTCTTTATAAAATATTCATGTCATAATTTAGACACATGCAGTCATGCAGTCTGGATTAGGTAAAAAATTAATTTTGAATAGAAATATGGGAAGGTGCACAGATCATAAATATCCATCTTGCATCAGAGAAAACATCATAACTTCAATGGCTTCAGCTAGATTAAATGATTTTTCACAATCACTGTCCTCTGTTTACTTATGATAATTTGAAACAAATGGTTTGTTTTAAAAAGAGTTCATGGAAAATTGAATGTATTTGATAGATGGCAAAGCATGATAAGTGAATATATTTGCATTTTCTTTTCACAGTAGTTTAGTTTGAAAGCTCATGAAACTGTAGTCGGAGAAGTCATATGTATTTGAGAGTTAAAACAAGTTCAGGGGAGAAAGAACAGCACAGTTGATTTACGTGGAGGCTGGAAGCACTCAGGCAGTCCAAAAGGATTTCTGAACTTGATCAGAGAAGTTTCAAGATTAGGCACAATGTTCAGAAAGTTAAATGTTAATATAGATTTGAGTGTTTCTCAGATATTTCTATCACAGTTAAAATATTCAGGATTATTAATAGTGGTGGTCAATCATCAGAACAAGACAACTGAACATTTGGAAACAAGTGAGTAAAATGGAGGGATAAAGGCAGATATGGTTGTGCAGTGCCTTATTGCAGTTTTTCTTTAAGGTGGAACTAATATTCGATTATCTATTTGAAAAATAAAGTGAAGATCAAGGCATCTGATAGGAAGGTAATGTCAATGCAGCATTATAAACAGGAGTTGCATGTTGAGAGTGTGCAGATGTCCCAATGCAGCCGACTCCACAAGAATTGCTTGGGAAGATGAAACTTCTGGTGGGCAATTATTAGACATTTGGAACCCTTGGATAAAATGCCCAACATCAAGAGTTAGAGCTACCATCTTGAATATTCCAAGTATTCCACTTGACTGACTTCAGTAGTTAGCTAGGATATGTTAGAGGAATTAAAACCTTTTTGACCTCCTGTCTCATGAGAAAACTAACCTTTGACCACCACCAACCCTACCTCCACCTTCATCATACTCACTACTGCCCTGGCCTTGTCCAATGACTATACTGCCCCACAAACACCCATCCCCTCTCTTCTCTCCCCTGCCCCATCACCTTAGACCTGACAAAGCCCACCACCCCCACCCCCGCATTGGGCAAAAGCCTCCATCTCCTGATCTAGCCCTTGATTCCCATTGGACCCTCCAGATGTGACGATGCTACTCTAACCCAACATTGAACCCCCTTCAAGCTAAAACCACCCCCTAACTTGTGATTTCATAAACACTGACCCCTCACATAACTGAATGCACCACAATCACTCCAGCTTCATCTTTACCCCTACATCTCAGAGCCAACCACTAACTCACATCCAGAGTTGAGCACCACAGACCTGAAACCACCATAACTCTGTTCCTCACTCCCCCACCACCCAGCCAAACCAACAGCCCTCTTTACTGTCCAGTACCTGGACTTCCAACTGTTCTGCACATGAGGTATAGCTTTGTCAAATTCAACACACTGATCTGAATCACCATCCCCCTGACTCCCACCCTGACCCAACAGGACCTGCCCAAATATTCCCCTGCCCTCTGCAACATAAATACAATCCTAAACAGATCTTAAATCCTGAACAAATTACCTGCAACCACAGCCCATCATCCATTTGGTACCTTTTATCCAGTTGAGTGACCCAACATTGGAAAATGGGGAATGGTGGTGTTGAAATTTATTTCTTGCCCTTGCCTCCAACCCCACATCACTCATTCACAAGATTCTGACCTTGTGCACCCTATCATCTGGATAGAGAGGGAGGTGATTTGTTGTGGAGAGATGATGATAAAAACCAAAAGCATTACATCTGATTCAGAATGGGATCCTTACAATGATATTATTGCCAAAGTGACTCAGAATGAAATTGGTGAATTCTTTGGCTCAGGTCCCAGAAGAATAATGTATACAGTTCTTTAAAATGCAATTGTGGTTCAATCCATCTGGGAAGAATTATTTCATGAAATTAAGCACAATTTAGTTTGAGATATTTGAGTTATTCTGTGTTCGCATTTTGTATTGTCTATCTCCCATATGTAGTCTGGAGGATTGTATTTGCCTTAGGTGTATAAGTAGCCCATATTGAAAGGTATTTTCAAAGCTTCAAAGAAATACATACAAATCATGACCTAAACTTTCATTTTTCAGGATGTAAACATTTATAGGCATCGTCGTAATTGCTTTTGCATATCAAGGATATATTTAATTTGCTAAGAAATTGCCTAGCTTATAGAAATATATCTAATAAATATTTTATTATAGCCTTTTGCTGAAAATACTTAGCATGATCATGAAATTGTGGTACTTGTGTGCAGGAGTAAACAGTTTTATAAAAAAAATACAAAAATTCACATCTCAGATGAATTTTAATTTTTCTTTATCAATTTTCAGCTGCATTAATAAAACTGCAACCTTTAAATGCATTCATGAATATTTTAATGCAAAGGAAAACAATTTAAAAGTTTTTTTATTACTCTGTCAATTGCGCTGGTTCATTAATTATTTTCCATTTTTGGTTATGCAGAAGCATTTTACAGGAATCTTGAGTTGTAACCTCACAGAGTCATAGAGTCATAGAAATGTACAGTACGGAAACAGACCCTTTGGTCCAACTTGTCCATGCTGACCAGATATCCCAACCCAATCTAGTCCCACTTGTCAGCACCCGGCCCTTATCCCTCCAAACCCTTCCTATTCATACACCAGACAGATACCTTTTAAATGTTGCAATTTTTACCAGCCTCCAACACTTCCTCTGGCAGTTCATTCCAAACACGTACCACACTCCGTGTGAAAAAGTTGACCCTTAGGTCTCTTTTATATCTAAACCTATGCCATCTAAATCTGGACTCCCCCACCCCAGGGAAAAGACTTTGTCTATTTATCCTATCTGCCCCTCATGATTTTATAGATCTGTATAAGGTCACCTCTCAGTCTCTGATGCTCCAGGGAAAACAGCCCCAGCCTATTCAACCTCTCCCTATAGTTGAAATCCTCCAACCCTGGCAACATCCTTGTAAATCTTTTCTGAACCCTTTCAAGTTTCACAAAATCCTTCCGATAGGAAGGAGACCAGAATTGCACACAATATTCCAAAAGTGGCATAACCAATATCCTGTGCAGCTGCAACATGACCTCCCAACTCCTGTACTCAATACTCTGACCAGTAAACGAAAGCATACCAAACGCCTTCTTCACGATCCTACCTCCCTGCGACTCTATTTTCAAGGAGCTATGAACCTGCACTCTTTGTTCAGCAACACTCCCTCAGACCTTACCATTAAGTGTATAAGTCCTGCTAAGATTTGCTTTCCCAAAATGCAGCACCTTGCATTTACCTAAATTAAACTCCATCTGTCACTCCTCAGCCCATTGGTCCATCTGGTCAAGATCCCATTGTAATCTGAGGTAACCTTCTTCACTGTCCACTACACCTCCAATTTTGGTGTCATCTGGAAACTTACTAAATATACTTCTTATGCTCACATCCAAATCATTTATATAAATGATGAAAAGTAGCGGACCCAGGACTGATTCTTGTGACACTCCGTTGGTCACACGCATCCATTCTGAAAAGCAACCCTCCACCACCACTCTCTGTCTTCTATCTTTGAGCCAGTTCTGTATCCAAATGGCTAGTTCTCCCTGTCTTTCATGAGATCTAACCTTGCTAAGCAGTCTCCCATGTGCCACCTTGTCAAACACCTTACTGAAATCCATATAGATCACGTCTACGGCTCTGCCCTCATAAATCCTCTTTGCTACTTCTTCAAAAGACTCAATCAAGTTTGTGAGACATGATTTCCCATGCACAAAGCCATGTTGACTATCCCTAATCAGTCCTTGCCTTTCCAAATACATGTACATCCTGTCCCTCAGGATTCCCTCCAACAACTTGCCCACCACTGGCGTCAGGTTCATCGGTCTATAGTTCCCTGGCTTGTCCTTATCACCTCCCTTAAACAGTGGCACCATCTTAGCCAACCTCCAGTCTTCCAGCACCTCACCTGTGACTATCAATGATACAAATATCTCAGCAAGGGGCTCAGCAATCACTTCCCTCGCTCCCACTGAGTTCTAGGGGATTTATCCACTTCTATGCATTCCAAGACATCCAGCACTTCATCGTCTGTCACATGGACATTTTTCAAGATGTCACCATATTTCTCCCATAAGCCCAAACGTCTCCAAATTTTCCAACAGCATGTGAACCAGATATTCTATCTTAATTGAATCTCCTATTTTGCTATGTTCATTTCATTAAATACTTTGTACAATGTAGGTGAACTGTTAAAATGATTGGCATAGAGATAAAACTTTGAAGTTGTGATGTTTTACACAAATGATCATTCAATTGTTTTGCAGATCAATTGGAATTTGATGAAACATATTCGAACTTGGTGAAAATCTAGGATTACATTTTAGGAAGTGAGACAGTAATTGCATGTGCATATTGTCATGAAACTGGCAGGTTGATTTTCTGACATTTAAGCTGGGACAATATCAGGGAAATTAATGTTGCAACTAGATTTAAAACTTTGAGTTTATTTCTGAGACTGAAAATCAAATATATCCTTCACAAACTGCCTGAAGTTTTATTTACATCTATTGTCGTAAAAAGCATAAGGGAAAATGCTGACAACTCAGCACAACTTGTCATTTAATTGATAACCTCACTAAAAATTGTCTCATCTAGGAAATGGGAAAAAAATGTTCAGCCCTGTTTGTGGTGTAGGTCCAAAGTGCTTTCTGTTTGGATCCTGCTCCATTATTAACTCATAAAGATGGCAACTGGATTTGTTTATTTCTTGAATCTCCCAGCAAGTTACATTTCACCTCTTAAAATAAAAGAACATCAGGAGTTGAGAGACATAGGATAAAAACAACTTTAATTTGCACATGACTATTTGTATAAATGAAATGTAGCAAGGAATTTTAAGGAGTGCAAGATACGCAAAAAAAAAAGGCAGTGAATCTATGCTGAGTAAAAAAAATTGATTGCTCCAAGAGGTGGTTTTTAAGGGAAACACTGAGTGTGGTGAAAAGACTTAGGGTTTTTTCCTATAATGTGAGATGTACAGCCAACAACAGTGGCAAGTATGGAGAAGCAGTACAACAGAGAAGCAGAAAATTTGCGAAAGAGCTTATAGAACGGGATAAAACCCCAGATGAGAATTGTAAATTTGCAGTGTTGTTTTCAAAGGTAAAAGAGTCAATAAACACAGAAGAGTGAATGGTTCTTGGTGCTGGATGAAAATATTTATAGTCGGTAGCAGTTAGGAGATCACACAGGAAAGAATTGGATTCGCATAGCCTGGAAGTGACAACAGCATATATAATGGTTTTAGTAGCAGAAGTACTGAAGTCAAGGCAGTATTATACTTAGATAATACTTAGGAAATACAGTCTATAATGAGATTTCATCCAAGCTCCAGTTAGAATAGGATATAGAGACTGAAAGATTTCATGTCAGTCAGAGATCAGATCATGAACAAGTATTGAAAATGTGAAAATGATATATCACGAATGACAAGGCCAGAAAGTATTGACCAGTTTGCAAGGAATGAGGGCTCATCCAGAATTAGATCTTGGGCAAAATTCTGACAGCAGAAAAACAGTCAAGCTATTGAGACAGCATGTGGAAAATTGGAGCTGATGTCATTGTGCTTTTGGAAGCTGACTACACTGTTTTCCGATTATTTTGTCCACTGGCAGCACATGGATTCCTCCTTTGGTCTCATCTTATCAATTCCTGAAATAACAATGCCTGGTGCAATGAAACATAATTGTCCAAACCATTGTGGCAATGATCATATAGGTAGAGGTGAAACCAAGCAAATGTAATCTTGAAGAAACTAAGCAACAGCTTTGATGTGTTGGAAGGGAATGCTGTGGTTAATTGTGCTTCAAAGGCAAAGAAGTCTATGAGAGATAATGTATTGCAATCACAGGAATGTTGATTATGATGATAGTTGGTGTTCTGGGAGAAATGTGAATCAGTTTGGTGAGGTTCAAGGATACACAAGAAAGGTGAGTATCGATCTTGAGGGAAGGGACATGGAAGATTCATAGTAATTAATTAGCACAAGTGAAAGGAGCGGAATTTTTGAGAAGAGAGAGATGATGCTCTTTCATTAATTGTAGAGTTGATACTTTGTCCATGTCTCTTTGACTTCATGAATTTAATTTGGGACTTGCTGGGACAAGAGAATTGAAGTTGGAGGATGACCTGACAGATTCACATAAATCATAATAAAGGATCAAAGGTTTAGCAGTTGAGATTCCAAAAGTATTGGTACAAACGTATTGGAGAGTTGTAACTTCGCCATGGGCCAGCATGGTAGGAGATGGGGTTGAGGTGTTTGTACGATTGTTGGTCTGTGAAAGGGGTTGGGAATGAACCTCTTACTCACTAAGACTTCAGAAACTGAGTGACCAAGGGAAATAAAATGATTGTTGATGGATTGGTTGAAAATATGCGTAGGCAGTCTGCATCAGAGAAAGGATATTTAGGATCAGTGAGGTAAGTTGATGAGAGAAACTGAAAAAAAGATAGGAACCAAGTAAAGGTGAGCAGTTGTTCCTCAGTATAGGGATAGGGGTCTGAATATTTTTGTTAAGAACAGGGAACAAGAGCCTGACTGTTTTCCGATCCCAAACATTCCAAGTGGAAGGATGGCCAATGCAGAGGGAACAAGATGCCCCACACAAAGCCTTGTTTCAGTCAAAGATAGGATGGCAGTGCAAAAATAAGCTCTTCAGCAGAGAAACCTCAAATTTAAAACAATAGTAGGCATACTTGAACCAATTTGGAAGCTACTGCTTAGAAGTTTCAATTGACAGTTTTGGAAACAGTCATGTGTATCGGTGGCTCAGTCGTTAGCACTGCTGCCTCTCAATGCCAAGGACCCAGGTTCAATTCCTTCCTCAGGCAATTGTCTGCATGGAGTTTTCACATTCTCCTCGATTCCGTGTGGGTTTCCTCTGGGTGCTCTGGTTTTCTCCCACTGTCCAAAGATGCGCAGGTTAGGTGGATTGGCCATGGTGAATTGTTCATAGTGTGCAGGCTAGATGGATTAACCATGGGAAATGCAGGGCGAGAGGGATAGGTTAGGGAGTTGGGTCTGGGTTAGATGTTCTTCAGACGGTCAATGTGGACTCAATGGGCCAAATGGTCTGCTTCCAAACTGTTGCATTAAATTGTGAGAAAAAAGTGACTTGCATGGTAGATTAATGGTTAGTGCTGCTGCCTCGTGGCACAAAGGATCCAAGTTTGTCTCCAGTCTTGGGTGACTGTGTGGAGTTTATACATTCTCTCCATGTCTGCATGGGTTCCTGCCAAGTGCTCTGATTCCCTCCCACAAAAATGAGCAGGTTCGGTGGATTGGCCACATTAAAAATTGCTCTGTGGTGTGCAGGTTATATGGGTTAGCCATGGTTTTTAAAAAATCCATACAAGGATGAGTGGGTCTTGGTAGGATGCTTTTTGGACATTTGGTACAAACCTGTTGGGCTGAATGGCCATTGTCAAGATTCCATCTTGCATACTAGTGTAACCGTTCCAGAAGTCAAGTTGGTCAAGAATTTTGTCATTGGATCTGAATTAAAATATTATCCACCAGAGGTAAGTTGCACTTGTAACAGAGACTCCCTTCAGGCATCCGAGACAATGCAGAAGCATAGCTGAAGATATCAGCAATCTGGTGAAACAATGGATAAACCGCTCTTACAGTCATGGAGTAAAGATTTTATTTTCGTAAAGAGCTATGCAAATTGAGCTTGCATCTGTCAGCTGGCCCTGTTCAATATTAACTTCAATAAATCTGCAACAAAAAAAGAAAATGACAAGTAAACAAAATTCAGGAATTCAAGGTCAGTTCAATGTAATTGTGACGTTAACAATTTCCTTTTTATTGGCAGCTGCAGTCACTCTCATCTTGTGTTCATCTTTAGGGAATTGTCATTTTGTCCTGAGCAATTTGTAGAATTTATAGATTTGAGTCATGTTCATCAGAAAAGTAATTATTGGTCTATCTACATATGCTCTTCCATTTAATCATTTTAAACTTTGAGTATTATGGAATTAATTATGTGGTCATTTTTAAATTCGAACAAACAGGAGCTGTATTATGAAAATGTAGTCAAATTCATAAGAGTAATACATGGATATTTGTTTCGAATAAGGCTGTAACTGAATATGTTTTTCATGTATTCACATAGCATCCCCTTATTATTGTGCTATTCACTGTGTCAGTTTGTCAAACAAATATCATTCCCATTATTTTTTCAAATAAAAAGGTTCCATTGTTCCATTAGTAACTCTCTTTCTATATATGTATATATATATAGTAAATATCTTTCAAATCAATTTATTGGTTTAACTTCATAATATTGATAAATGATTGGGCATATTCTCCAAGATAACCAAAAACATCCCAAATTCTAACATAAACTATTGTAATGCAGGTTTTATTTCTGAATCATAAAAAAGTTAGTGCACATTGTTATGTTGAAGGCAGATGATATATCACTATGTTGTGCAAGATTAAGTTTTCTTGCAGTCGCTCATATATTTCAGAGGAGAAAATGAGTGATAACCAAAATAGACTTGTACTATATGCTCTGTAACATTTGCTTTGGGGGAATACAGAAATGCCTATTTGTTCAAGTACATTGCCAGCTTTAAATCTTGGTGAGTAATTTTGTTAGTACATCATGTTCCACTGGATAGTGGAAGCATGCTAAAATAATGTATCCGTTATTGATTCAGTAATACTGAGTGACACAAGTCAAAGCTCAGAACATATTTTTTTCTTTTTTGATTTATTCTCCATAATAAAAATTTATACATTAAGAGCAGTGGTTAAATTTGATTAATTGGGAGAGTGTGTCATAAGTATGTGAACTCTTATAATCAAGATACATTGGTTGCATTGAGCAAATTTTGCTGGACCACTAATATGGAAGCTGAGACAAATGTTTGTGAGTCATGAGTTCTATCCCACCATGACATCGGAGAGGATTTAAATTCAATTCATTAATAAATCTGGATTAAAATTGCGAGTGATAATGATAACAATTAAAAACCCTTCAGATTTACTGACTTTCTTTGGGGAAATTTGTTGTCCTTGCCTGGTCTGGCCTATTTTTGACTCTAGGCACTCAAGTCTGGTTAACTCTCAGCTTCTTCCTGATATGATCTAGAAAGCCGATCATTTGTGTTAAATTGCAATATAAAAATGAGTGAGTAAAACCAGATGGAACACATGGCATTTACTTAAGCACTGGAACTGACACGTCTCCCAGTTCACCATGCATTCTCCACTTCAGTGACATCTGAAGTCTTATGCCACATTTGGGGGAGCTGTCCCATAGATTAATCAAGCATGAGCCTGACATACTCATACCAACCAAATGCAACGTCCCAGATGCCATCATCTCCATCCATGGTTATGTTCTCTTCAAACATCAGATTCTGGCAGATATGGGAAAGAAAATCTCATGCTGATTACAAGTTGCCACTCTCCCTTAATTCATGAATTAGTACTCCTCCATATTGAATAAAACTTGGAAGAAAGAGTGAAGGTAGTCAGGGGCTGGAATGTAGTATGGATCAAGGACATCAAAATTGATCATCACGGGTGGCTCAAAAGAACAATTATTGACTGAACTGACCAAGTCCCAAATGATATATCTGTCAGACTGACCAAGTATTGAAGGAACCAACAACAGGGAAAAAGCTTCTCCTCAACAATGAAGGGGTCAGTTGGCACAATTGGCTGGACAGCTGGTTTATTATATAGCAGAAGATACAAGTAGTTCTTCTATAAAACAATGGTTGCGTTCTCGTGAAACCCTGCATTATAGAAAATGTGTGCTTTAGAAACGGCACTTAAACTGTTGGCAATTTAGTTTAATCATGCTTTAGAAACGGTGTCCCCAATTTGCTAATCGCATTACAGTGAGTTTGTGTTTACGAACGACCTGCACAAACATTTGAAAACACGTAACAACAGATTCAAGAACAGTTTCTTCCCTGCTGTTATCAGACCTATGGGCGGCACGGTGGCACAATGGTTAGCACTGCTGCCTCACAGCGCCAGAGACCCGGGTTCAATTTCCGACTCAAACTGTGTGGAGTTTGCACATTCTCCCCGTGTCTGCGTGGGTTTCCTCTGGGTGCTCCGGTTTCCTCCCACAGTCCAAAGATGTGCAGGTCAGGTGAATTGGCCATACTAAATTGTCTGTAGTGTTAGGTAAAAAGGGGTACATGTAGGGGTATGGGTGGGTTGCGCTTCGGCGGGTCGGTGTGGACTTGTTGGGACGAAGGGCCTGTTTCCACACTGTAAGTAATCTAATCTAAACAGACCTCTCGTTTATTAGAGTTGATCTTTCTCTGCACCTTCTCTGCAGCTGTCTGATTACCCTCATGAATTATATAAGGTATGATTTGGCTGGTTAGCAGGCAAAACAATACTTTTCACCGCACCTTTGTACATATGACAATAGGAAATTTAATCAAACCAAAAAGTGACACCAACAGCATGGTTTTAATTCCTGCACCAACTGAGCTGACCATTAAATCCTCTCCTTCTCAACCTCTCCTCTTGCCTAGGTATGGTGACCCTCAGGTTAAACCTCCATCAGTCATCTCTCTCTAATGAGAGAGCAGCCCTGGTAAGATGATGACAACTTTACATTTTACAACCGCTGCAGATACATCAATTCATTTGTATTATTTTTAGGATTATGGCAAGTCACTGACGAGGCTAGCATTTGTTGTCCTTAATTGCCCTTGAGAAGGTAATGGTGATAATTCACTTCCTTGAACTGCGCAATCTATCTGCTAGATGTTCTGACAGTGGTATTGTGAAGGGAGTTTAAGCATTTTGAACCAGGATCATACTGTTTCCATGCATCTTTTTCCCTTGTCCTTCTAGATCATAGATGTGATGAGTTTAGATTGTGCTGTCAAAGAACTTTGGTGATTTATTACAGTGATTGATGTGTCAAGGAATAAATATTTAACTTGCTGAATGGAGTGTTGATCAAGAGTGCTTTTTAGTCTTGAATGACATTAAACCTTTTGAGTGTTGGTCGAGCTGTACTCACCGAGCAAGTGGAAAGAATTCCATCTGACCCTAATTTGAGTGGAGCACATTTCATTTTCTACTTAACAACCCACGTTGAATATTGCTTCAGTATCTGAGATGTCGTGAATGGTGTAGGACATAACACAATCATCAACATTTCCTACCTAAGGACGGAACACAAGTCATTGATGAAGCAGCTGAAAATGTCTAGTCCAGGTGCTACCTTGAGGAATTCTGACTGGCCTCTAACAGCAAGAGCATCTTCCTTTGTGTGGCTATGGCTCCAAACAATAAAGATTGCACCCCTGATATTCATTTCAGCTTTGCAGGTCCTTGATGTCACTCTTGTACACATGCCTTAATGTCATGGTAATCTTTCTCATCCGACTTGTTCGTTGAAACATTGGTGGGAATGACCAACTTCCAGTTCCTGAGGAGGTGAAGCTCTTTCCTTGCACTTCAGATACCACAAAATGATGGCGTGTACCATCATGCTAAACTTGGACCAACCTGGCAGTTTAAAACTGAACATCTGTGAGTTGCTGTGGGCCATCAGCTACAGCATAATTATACTTAACTACTCCATTCCTCACTCTCTCATTACCTCCAGGTCAGGGGACTAACTCTGATTCAATGAGAAGTATAGAAGAGGATGTCAGCACCAGGTGTATCAAAAAGAAACAGAAAGGTGAAAATCAGGTGAATGCAGCAACACAAAACTGCATGTTTGTTAGGGGACGTAAAATATAAGCTCTTGACAAAGCAGAGTAGTCCCTGATACAAACAAATCAGAGCAAGGTTCCAAACTCTGACACATCCAATTGTGAATTCTGGTGGAGATAAGGAATCACTTGAGGAAGAAACCTGAGGCCTAGCCAATCAATACAAAATACAATGCTGAAGCACATGCAACTAAGTTCAGCCAGAAATATAAAGTGGACATCCTCCTATGATCATCAGCATCATGGTCCCAGTCTTCCGACAAATCATATCACATCTCATGACATGGCAAAATGTGCAAAGACCCTGGACATACCAAAAGCTACAGGCTCATAAGAAATAGGAGAAGGACAAGGTGATTGGGTCCCTCTCTGTTCCACCATTCAATAAGATCATGGTTGATGCAATATGGCATTAACTCCACACTCCTGCCTGACATCCACAGCTCTTGGCTGTTTCATAAATCAAATACCTGTTGAACTCAGCTTTGAATATATTCAGTGATCCAACTTCCACTGCTATCTGGTGTGGAGAATTCTAAATCATTATATTTAGCTGATTGAAAAATGGTGAAGTCTCAACATTGATTCCTGTGGTTCTGCACTCGTTACAGTTTAACAACCTACAAATTACCTAATTATCCCACATTTCTTCCTGTTAGCCAAACCCCTATAAATGTTGAGATATTTTCCCCATGCCAGCTTGTGTACTAATTATTTTTAACTAGGCTTTTTATCAGATGCTATTTGCAAAACCAAAAACTGTATATCTACTGCTTCCCCTTTATCCATTCTGTTTGTTATATTCTGTAAGAACTCTAAGAGATTTGTCAAACTCAATTTCCTGTTCAAAAAATGTTGTTCCTGCTTGATTGCATAATGATTTTCTATATGTCTTGCTACTACATCCTTCCAGCATGCTGCAATTAGAATTGAAGACGCATGCTCCAGAATTGGCCATTTTGCAAGGCAACTTGACAAGGATCAAATTTGCCCATTTTGTTCTGTCCACAAAAAGGACAAGTTCTAATCCGGCCAAATTCCATAACATCAGACCATTCTCACAGCAAAGCGATGGAAGGTGCCACCACTAGTGGCACCATCTAATTGATAATTAGAAATAACCTGCTCATCAAAGTTGTATTTTGCCAAGACCTCCTAACTTCAGACCTCATTGCAGTCTTGGTTAAGAGAGCTGGTCCAGAAGTGAGGCAAGTGTAAATGCCATTGGTACTGAGGTAGCATTTAACCAAATATATCTTCTAGTATAACAAAGGTGAAGTCAAGGGGACTTGGGTGCAAAAGTGTCCACCGGTTTGACTCATATAGAACAAAAGAACATGGAACAGTCCAGCATAGTATAGGCCCTTTGGCCCACGATATTGTGCCAAGCATTTATCTTAATCTAAGATCAACCTAACCTATATACCGCTCAATTTACTGCCATCCATGTACTTGTCCAGCGGTCACATAAATGTCCCTAATGTCTCTGACTCTACTAGCACCGCTGGCAGTGCATTCCACGCACCCACCACTCTCCGCATAAAGAACCTACCTCAGACATCTCCCCGATACCTTCCTCCAATCACCTTAAAATTATGACAGCCATTTCTGCCCTGGGAAAAAATCTCTGGCTACCTACTTTATCTATGCCTCTCATTGTCTTGTACATCTCTATTAAGTCACCCCTCTTCCTCCTTCTCTCCAGTATGAAAAGCCTGAGCCCACTCAACCTCTCTTCATAAGACAAGCCCTCCAATCCAGACAACATCCTGATAAATTTCCTCAGCATCCTCTCTGAAGCATCTATATCCTTCCTATAATGAGGCAACCACAACTGGACATAATATTCCAAGTGTGGTATAACCAGGGTTTTATAGAGCTGCAGCAAAACCTCATGGCTCTAAAACTCAATCTCCCTGTTAGTGAAAGCCAAGCCACCGTATGCCTTCTTAACAACCCTATCAACTTGAGTGGGAACTTTAATGGATCAATGTACGTGGACCCCAAGATTCTCTGTTCCTGCACACTACCAAGAATCCTGTTTTTACCCTGTATTCAGCATTCAAATTTGACCTTCCAACATGAATCACTTCGCAGTTATCCAGGTTGAACTCCATCTGCCATTTCTCAGCCCAGCTCTGCATCCTGTCAACATCTTGTTGTAGCCTGCAGCAGCCCTTGATATGATCTACAACACCACTGACCTTTGTGTCATCGGCAAACTTACTAACCCACTCTTCCACTTCCTCATCCAAGTCATTTATAAAAGCTACAAAGAGAAGAGGGCCAAGAACAGAACACTGCAGAGCACCAATGGTCACTGATCTCCAGGCAGAATACATTCCATCCACGACCACTCACTGTCTTCTTTTGACTAGCCAAATTTGCCTGTATCCCATACCTCCAAACTTTCTGAAACTTTTTCAAACTTTTTCAAATGTCTTACTGAAATCCACATCCACTGCTCGGATTTCATCAACTTGTCTCATCACATGCTCAAAGAACTCAATAAGGCTTGTAAAGCATGACCTGCCCCTTACAAAGCCATGCTGACTATCTTTAATCAAACTATGTTTTTCCAAATAGTCATAAATCCTATCTCTCAGAATCCTTTCCAGTACCTTGCTTACCACAGACATAAGATTGACTGATCTGTAATTCCCAGGGATTCCCCTATTCCCTTTCTTGAAAAGAGGAACAACATTCGCCTCCCTCCAATTGTCCAGTACTACTCCCATGGACAGTGAGGATGCAAAGATCATTGCCAGAGGCACAGCAATCTCATTCCTCTCTTCCCGTAGTAACTTTGGATAAATCTGAACCGGCCATGGGATTTATCCATCTTCATGCTTCCCAGAATTTCCAGCACATCCACCTTTGTTACATCAATCTGTTCAAGTCTATTAACCTGGCTCACAGTGTTCTTACTATTAATAAGATCCCTTTATCTGGTGAATACTGAAGCAAAAAAAAACTCATTTAGGGCCTCCCCTATATCTCAGACTCTTGGGTACAAGTTTCCTCCACTATCCCTGATCGGCCAGACCCTCTCTCTAATCATTCTCTTATTCTTTACGAAAGTATCGAATGCCTTTGGATTTTTCCTCATCCTTCCCACCTAGGCTTTTTCATGCCCCCTCCTCACTCACCTCAGTCCATTTTTGAGTTTTTTCCTAAATACGCTGTGATCCTCTGAAGCTGTGCCAGACCCTTAATTTCTCAACCTTAAGTATCTAGACCAAAGGGAGGTGGTTGTGGTTGTTTAATGCTAATTATTGCAGGAGTTTCTCAGGCTTGAGCCCATGGTCTAACCACCTTCAGCTACTTCACCTTCGATCAGAAGATCAGAAGTATGGATGTTCACTGATGATTGCTAGTCTTCAGTACCACTCCTCAGTTACAGCAGCAACCTATGCTACATGCAGCATGACCTGGACAAGGTTTAGGTGTCTGCTACTAAGTTGCAAGCAACAATCATGCCACCAGACAATGATCAACATTAACAAGGGAGAACATAACAATTTTTGTTTTAGGTTCAGCAGCATTGCCTTTGCTGAATTTCTCAACCATGAGCATCCAGGGGGTTACCAGTGACCAAAAGCTAAACTGGACCAACCATTTCAATAGTATGGCACAAAGACAGCAGAAGCTGTGAATTTCTCAGTGAGAAGCCTACCTCCTGATTCCCCAAAACCTGTCAACTGTCTATAAGCCTTAAGTGAAGTGTGTGGTGGAGTCTTAGTCATAGAGTCATAGAGGTATACAGCATGGAATCAGACCCTTTGGTCCAGCACTTCCATAACATCCAGATATCCAAAATAAATCTTGTCCCATTTGCCAGCATTTGGCCCATATCCCTCCAAATTCTTCTTATTCATGTACCCAGCTATATGCCTTTCAAATGTTATAATTGTACCAGCCTCTCCCACTTCCTCTGGCAGCTCATTCCATACATGTACCACCTTCTGAATGAAAAAGTTGCCCCTACATCCCTTTTAAATCTTTCCCCTCTCACTTAGACCTAAGCCCTCTAGTTTTGGACTCTGCCAACCTGGGGAAAACACTTTGTAAATTTACCCTATCCATGCCCCTCATGATTTTGTAAACCTCTGTTACATTTATAGCCTCAGCTTCTGATGCTCCAGGGAAAATAACCGCAGTCTATTCAGCCTTTCCTTATAGCTCAACTCTCCAACCCCAGCAACATCATTGTAAATCTTCTCAGAACTATTTCAAGATTCACAACATCCTTCCTATAGCAGGGAGACCAGAATTGCATACAGTATTCCAGTAGTGGCCTAACCAATGTCCTGTACAGCCACAACATGACCTCCCAACTTCCATAGTCAATGTAATGACCAATAAAGACAAGCATGACGAATGCCTTCTTGACTATCCTATCTACCTGTAACTTCACTTTTAAGGAACTATGAACCTGCACTCTAAGGTCTCTTTGTTCAGCAACACTCCCCAAGTGATTACCATTAAGTGTATAGGTTGTGCCCTGAATTTGTCTTTCCAAAATGCAGCACCCATATTTATCTAAATTAAACTCCATCTGCTACTTCTTGGCCCATTGGCCCATCTGATCAAGATCCTGTTGTACTCTAAGGTAACCTTCTTCACTGCCCACTACACCTCTAATTTTGGTGTCACACACAAAACTTAGTAACCATACCTCCTATGTTCACATTCAAGTCATCTATATAAATGATTAAAAGCAATGGACCCAACGCAATCCATGTGGTCCACCTTTGGTCACAGGCCTCCCATCTGAAAAGCAACCATCCACCAGTCCTCTCCATTTTTCTGAACAAATGCAACTTCAACAACACATAAACAGTTTATCTCAATCCAAAACACAAGGAATCCAATGTTAATTGGAGGATTTGGGCAATTAATTTAAACTCTGCAAATGTCCTTTATAATTAACCCATGGCCTGCTATACTATACAAGGAAGAGGATTTATGGTTGTTTCTGCCATGGTTAGTTTGCCAAAACGATGTTGAGCGGAATGTCAACACCCTGGCAATATATTCAGATATTTGCCTGGTTTCCACCTCTGTTTAATTGTAGTGACAATGTTACTCTTCTGGGAGGGTTTCAGAGAAGTTTTATTTTTGAAACTTCTGTGCTGAAAAAAGCTACAAAATGAATTGAAGTATTATGATGTGAATTTTCTTAAGGCCAGATTGGATGACTCGGAGATTATACTAATTATATTATTTTGTGATTTTTGTTTACAAAACTAATAATGCCTTCACACAATATTTAAAGTATTTTTAAAAGATGCTTCATGCCTGTCTTCAGTCAATTGTCTGGTTATTGATGTTGTGTAGGTCATCTGTTTTTAACTCCAATGTAATTTTTAATAGAATTTGTATCACATAGTTTCTTATTGTGTTATAAGCCTTTTTGGGGGCTTTACACATTCTTTCTGCTTTCAGACATATGGTGTCTGCTTAAACTGAACGCAGCAGTGTCAGGACAGTATTCGAGATCGTGATGAGTTGTTAGGGCACTATTTTTCTGCTGGTTCATTTTTCTTCTGTGAAAGTATTTCTCAGGAGATCAGTGACTATTTAGAATAGCTTATTCAGCACCCAATGATAAGAATTGTCAGGACAAAAGTATGTTTTGTTTTAAAATTTTAAAACAATGTATGTTGTCTGATCTTTTACTTGCAAAGCCTATCAAGGTTTCAGTGCAAGTGCAGTACTGCGGATGCTGGGAATCTAAAATGAATTCAAGATAAATATTTTTAATGAGAGATTCTTTCCTGACATAGCAACAATGATGCTAGGGAATAGAAGAAGCATTTCCTGGAGTTAAGGATTGCAGGCATTCATGTGATATTCCGCTTGCATCTCTTCAATTCTTTTTTAAAAAACTGTTACGGGAAGACCTACTCAATTTTGGCAAGTTGCCATAACCCTGTAAAAAGTTTTTAAATTGTCGTCCTTGAATTAAATTGCCAAGCACCAATGATGTTTCAAATTAACCCTCCACAGCTATATTCCCAGTGACACTCTCTGTGCCTGGCCAACTTCATATAAAATTGAGCTAAATTGAGCTAGTAAATATTCCTCCGAAATATCAATACATTTGTGTGTGTGTGTGTTGACTCTGTATACTGTTTTCATTGATTTGCCCTTCTTGGTTAATTTCAGGGGGTTCCTTATTGATTTGGCTACTCCTACCTATTATGTAGAGAACATGAATTATTTCAAGCAGCTAAGTCTGCAGTCCTCACATTGCAAGGGGCGCACGTCAGAGACCCGAGTTTGAATCCATCCTCAGGTGACTTGCTGTGTGGAGTTTGCATGTTCTTCCCTTGTCTGTGTGGGCTTCTTCTGGGTGCTCCAGTTTCCTTCCACAGTCTAAAGATGTACAGGTTTAGTAAATTGCCCCACAGTGTCCAGGGATATGCTGGCTATGTGGATTAACCATCATAAGTGTGGTAAATAGGGTAGGGGGTTGGGTCTGGGTGAAATGCTGTTCAGAGGGTTAATGAGGACTGTGGGCTGCAAGACTTCTTTCTGCATTTTAGTGATTCTATGAATTTGAAGTATTGCAGCTGCACGATTGACTTTGAGCACAGTATAGATACTTGGGTCTTAAAATAATCTTTTAATATCCATGTAAGTGTACTGTTATTGCCTTGCTAACTCCACTTACACTACATTTATCTCAAATAATCCAACCGTAAGAAGCTTGTTTCACAGTGCACCCATTACACCCATCTGATAGCAGGATCTACAGTTAATGTTGGATTAGAGGTTAGCATATCTATAATTTATGGCTTGTTTGATAATGCATGCAGCACATACAATTTTCCAGTATAACATTGTGAAACAGTTCCTAGCATCACTGATATTTCCAGTCACAAGACGTAGCAAAGCTGAAGACTATTACGGTGGATGCTGTTTGACCCATGCTACTCCCTCTTCAAGCAATATATTGCAGATGCTACCAAATATATTTCTTTCCTTTATGTTATTTACAGGGAATTCCGACAATGAATAAGTACTTTACAAAGTAAAGGACTGCCCAGTTGTATCCAGATTACCATTGAAATTATCTGAATTATCTGAATTATCTGAATTAAAGGAAAATCTGATCTTCCTCTGCTGTCATAGTTTTAGCTATGACCACACAAAGTTTAAAAAAGTACAAGTTTTATATATTTACCTTAATAGATCAATAGAATGGATAATAAATTAGTACATGCTTTGGTATATGGGGATTATAATAATGCTCAAACTTCAATTCCATGTTTTATCCTCCTGTTTTTTGGATGCTGCAATATAACAAATTACAATTATTGCAATTTGTGAAACATATCTGGGTAATTCTAAAATGCTTGAATATGACTTTGTTTTACACGTAAGTCTCCTTCAAAATGGTTTGATTGATCGGAGCGATTTTCAACATATTATTTCAAGATTGATAGTTAAGATGGTGGTGAAGGAGCCAGATTCTGGATTAGTGGTGCTGGAAGAGCACAGCAATTCAGGCAGCATCCAAGGAGCAGCGAAATCGACATTTCGGGCAAAAGCCCTTCATCAGGAACCAGGCTCGTCCACTCCATCTAATGTTCTTTTTTTCTCTCTTGTGTGCTGTTTTCCTTTTTCCCTTCTCCGCGATGTCTTCACCTCACTTACTCGGACATTCAGCTTCAGTGCGGACCTGGCGTGGCGAGCTCTTGGCCCGATGTGGCAGTCTCCCAGTCCGCATGCTGGTTTCCTGGTCCAGTGTTACAGTCTCCTGGCTCAGTGTGTTGGTTTCCTGGCTTGGTGTGGTGGTCTCTCAGCCTGACATGGCAGTCTCTTGGCCTGGGTAAAAACAATGACTGTAGATGCTGGAAACCAGATTCTGGATTAGTGGTGCTGGAAGAGCACAGCAGTACAGGCAGCATCCAAGGAGCAGTAAAATCAACGTTTCTGGCAAAAGCCCTTCATCAGGAATAAAGGCAGAGAACCTGAAGCGTGGAGAGTTAAGCTAGAGGAGGGTGGGGATGGGGAGAAAGTAGCATAGAGTACAATAGGAGAGTGGGGGAGAGGATGAAGGTGATAGGTCGGGGGCAGGGGGAGGGTGGAGTGGATAGGTGGAAAAGAAGATAGGCAGGTAGGACAAGTCATGGGGACAGTGCTGTGCTGGAAGTTTGGAAGTAGGATGAGGTGGTGGAGGGGGAAATGAGGAAACTGTTGAAGTCCACATTGATGCCCTGGGGTTGAAGTGTTCCGAGGCAGAAGATGAGGCGTTCTTCCTCCAGGCGTCTGGGTCATTCGGCCCAGCATAGTCTCAACATGGACTTTGGCCTTGAGGTGAGTCCAAAGCAGACACCAAGCATTGAGACGAAGCCCAACACAGTCTGGATGCTTGTATGGCCTCGGTAAGAAGGACTGTTATTCTGAACTTTTATTTCTAATTTCTTTTCCCGAAGAATTTGTACTTAAAATGACGCCATAAGTGGTGACTTGTAAACTTTTCACTGCACTCATTTGAGTACAGATGACAGTAGAACTAATTCTAAATCTAACATATTATTATCTGTTTGCATGTATCTAATTATCATAGGAGTAAGTTCACAAATTAAATAAAGAAGTCCCATTTGTTGGTTTACCCTACCTCGAACCAAGTAGTGAATTAACTCTCTGTGAAGGTGATGTTTCATTGCAAGATTTTACTGAAGCAAGTTTAAAGCTGAGCACAGGATTCCAGCCCAAATGTTGGATAATGCATTCATGCCTTCTCAGAGCCAATTGTTTTAAACAAAGATTCTCGTTACAAAATTCCATGAGCTGTGTGGAGCCCACCAGAGTGAGCTTCTTAAGTGAAACCAACAAACTAGAAAGCCTTGGATCTCTGAAATGAAAGACCGACAGCCATGGCCATGAGACACTTTTGCTCACAACATTTCCTTTTTGAGAATACTTTCATTACTCAGCATGTGCTGGGCATCTTCCTAGAAGTCGCTCCACCTGTCTTGTACTTGCACTGACCATCATTTGCAGATTCTTGAAGCTAGCCCTCCCTGCAGATTGATAGCGGGCAATGTAGCTTCACCTTGCACCTTGAATGAAGAATAAAAGAAGCAGCAACACCAGTGGTACCTGTTGCAGCCCCACCTGCCTTCTCCTCAACCAGTGCTGTTCCAAAAGCAGAAGGGATAAATATAAATGCCCAGGTCAAAGGAAACAAGATCCCGTAACACACGATTTACAGGATCAACTCTCTCTGTGTGAGAGCACCAGTTCCTCAGGAAGTTCAGGTCTTCAGAGGTAGTTATTGCTGACATTCACAGCCTCCTTTGGGATGAGTTGGGGTGGAAGGGACTGGGTGGTGGGATGTGAGGCTGGTGAAGCTCCTTGCCACTGGACTGGATGGACACACTTTGCCAGTGACAAGCAATGTGCATATTACTGGATAGCTACATTATTACTATTCCTCTCCCCACTTCACTCCAGTCAGGTCTCTGCCTTTTCTGGGATTGTGTCCTCTCTCCTGACAGGAAGGAGAGAGTTATGAATGTTAGAAATAGCTTTCATCAATTGGAGAGAATGACAGTCTTTGCAGAGACATGGATGCAGAAGGGTAATTGGACAGGGTATGGATATGAGTACTGGTCTGTTAAAGATGTAAGATGGTGCCTATCGAGAGAGGAAGGAGCATAGTTGTAAGGTATCTTATACTGAGGAATGCTGTGCCAGATAATGTTGTTAAAGTTGGTCTGTAGGATGTGGTACCTGAAATTGTTATGCTACACACTCATTTCCACCCTCCCAGATCCTCCTATTCCATTGGATCACACACCTCCAGCTGACTTCCTTGTTTACTTCAGGTGTGTTATGTCCCACAGTCATTGGATCAGGATGTATGTAAGAGACATGGTCAAGCTGCCATCACTCCATCACAGCATGTGACCCAAGAGTATGGAGATCTTATAGTGGTACATAATGTTCATTCTAATAAATATCTGTCGAATTTCATGGACTCCATGATATCTACATCCAGTTTCTCATACTTTGGGAGATAATAAAAGCACTTCCACATCAGGTCAAGCACCTTAATGGAGGCAAACTCGCATTGACTCCCATCTATATCTCCTGGACTAGTGAGAGTATCTTCTCCTGTCCTTGGGAAGGATCACCCCAACACAACATCTCAGTTCCCGCAACAGAACCTCAGATTGAGACACCTGAGAGATCAGCATTCCCATTTCTAATATTATTCAGCCTCAAAAATTCATATTCGGATAAAATCTATGCCAAGGCCTTTTTATTGACTGAGCCGTGCACAATCACATCCAGCTTTCCTTACTGTGAAAGAATCAGGAAGGAGAATGATAAAACTTGTCCCATTAACAGAGCTTCAGAAAAAGTTCAAAGCAGTTTCCAAAGGTTTCCTATTGGCCTCCATTTAGCCAGAGAGTGCCAATTATTAGGTCAGCTCTTATAGTTAATAATCTAAGCCTATAGATTAACACAATGCATTTATTTTTGTATATATTTTCTAACCAGTTCATTCTTATTTATTTTCTACGAGTGATTTATGTGAATTGTACACGTTGTACATGTATTTCTGGATGATTCACTTTTGTAAAATATTGTATGGTCAGTTCTGTGTTCTGCATGTGTCGGGAACCTTTTCTTTTAATCAGGATAGACATTTCTGTTCATGCATAAAAGAACTTGAAGTAGTTTCTCCTTGTGCTCCCTGTATTTGCTGCCATCTGGGTTTATGCAACAATGTCTGCGAAAACAGAAAGCTGTGATCACAGCCTCTGCCCGGATGGAGACCCTGAGGCTGAGCTGCAGAATACTTGGGACTCAGCTCAAACTGACATTCCTATTCAGATCAGTCACTGCAACTTCACAGGATGTGCAGCCTGAACTGATCCACTCATCATTGCAAAGTTGTTAATTACAAATTCATCATTTAATGTGAGATCCAGTGGTGCACTTTGAACAATGCACTGTTCAGCTTTTGAGGCACTAGAACAAGAGCAGCATGATGGCTTAGTGGGTAGCACTGCTGCCTCACAGTGTCAGGGTCCTGGGTTTGATTCCAGACTCGGGCGACTGTGTGGAGTTTGCTCCAGTTTCCTCCCACAGTCCAAAGCTGTGGGACTCCATTCCTGATGAAGAGCTTACGCTTGAAATGTCGACTCTCCTGCTCCTTGCATGCTACCTGACCGGCTGTGCTTTTCTGATACTATACTTTTTGACTGACGACAGTCCAAACATGTGCAGGTTAGGTGAACTGGCTAGGCTAAATTGTCCATAGTGTTCAGGGATGTGTAGGTTAACTGTAATAGTCAGGGGAAATGTGAAGTAATAGGGGTGGTGAGGGAAATATATCCAATTCCCCTTCCCTATCTGCATTTTGGAGAGACCATTCCCTCCTTCGACTCCCTTGTCAGATCCACCCCCCCCCCCCGCCAGCCCACACTCCTGACACCTTCACCCGCCACCGCAAGAAGTGCAAAACCTGCACCCACACCACCCCCTCACCTCCGTCCAAGGCCCCATTCAGCAGAAATTTGCCTGAACTTCCTCACATGTCATTTACTGTATCCGTTGCACCCGATGCGGTCTCCTCTACACTGGGGAGACAGGACACCAAATTGCGATCATTTCAGAGAACATCTCTGGGACACCTGCACCAACCAACCCTGACCACCCCGTGGCTGAACACTTCGACTTGGCCCTCCCACTCGACCAATGATATGCATGCCCTGGGCCTCCTCCATTGCCAAACCCTGACCACCCAATGCCTGGATGAAGAACATCTCATTGTCCGCCCTGAGTCCCTGCAACCACGAGATCAATGTGGATTTTACCAGTTTCTTTATTTCCCACACCCCCCCCCCATCCCAATCCCAAGCCTCCATTTCAGCACCACTTGACCTGTCCATCTTCTTTCCCACCTATCCACTTCACCCTCCTCTCCGACCTATCACTTTCATTCCCCCTTCATCTACTTACCGCGTTCCCAGCTACCTTTCCCCCAGCCCCACTCCCCTCCCATTTATCTCTTAGCCCCCTCCTCCCCCAGCCCACAAGCCGATTCCTGATGAAGGGCTTATGTCCAAAACATCGATTCTCCTGCTTCGTTGATGCTGCCTGACCTGCTATGCTTTTCCAGCACCACACTCTCGACTCCAATCTCCAGCATTCGCAGTCCTCACTTTCTCCACGGGGAATGGGTCTGGGTGGGATACTCTTAGGAGGGTCGGTGTGGATTTGTTGGGCCTAATAGCCTGTTTCCACACTGTCGGGATTCTATGAAGACCAACCCTGAACTGAAAAGTCATAATTGTGTGAATGTAAACAAATTATGAGGAAAATATTTTGTAATGTTAATTTTATTTGTTAAGTTAAATCATCCTTTCCCTCAACTACTCCCGTTTATCGTCCTTCCTCTTCGTGAGGGCAAAAGGTATTGGGGGAATTAAAAAAAAAACATTGGTTGACAATTACTCTGAAATTGGCAATTCCATTCCATTGAAGATAATGAAGAAAACTGCAGCAAGTTATGATTTACCAGATGCAAGACTGAATATTTTTGTGTAAGCATTTCCTAAAGCCCTGAGATGTGCATTATATGTTTGATTCAATACACCTGGAAAAGAATAATTTTATCTACTGGCTGGTCCCAGAAGACATGAACTCATTGCAGTAATTAATTTCTTGGATACTTCATAGTCAAGTCTTCAAAATATTTTACTATTATCAATTTCCAATTCTATAAATTGACACAATTCAGGCAAGTTAGATTTCTGTATTCATTTTTTACATTTTGAAAGACTTGCATTCATTAACTTTGAGGCTTGTAGCAAGTCCATTTAGTTTTGGCTATCACAGAAACGCACAAGTATATGCTATTTTCATGCTCTTTTGTAACCAAGCATTGTCTATTCTATGCCATGTCCCATTCTAAATTAGGAAATCATTACAAATTCCTGACATTTCTTAAGACTTAGTTTTTAGTTGTTAACCCTTTTTCAAAAATCTGCTCATGTGAAATATGTATTAATTTAAATTCAGTTATGTATCCTGTTTCACAATGGAATGCCTGTAGTTTGAAACAAAAATGCCAATTCTAAAATTCATCTTAGATTCAAAGCAATTTAAACCTGAAATTAAACCTAAATAATAGGTGTGCATTTTAAGGGCAGGGAAATGGATTATACGTGTACAAAAGAAAATTATGAGCACTTCATTCTTCATTACCAGTCTGTTCCTTTTGGAATTGCTGCTTATCCGTAGGTTAACAACATTTTCAGTTTGTTCATACGAAGGTGTATTAGATAAAATACTAATTTTAACTTAATCGGCTTGTTTCATTATTTTTAGAAATTCAGTATTGCGTGGGCTCCTGTCAGATCATTTTGCAATTTTAAGCTTACATAAGAATTTGCATATATCAAAATGTTTGGAAGGTTCCAAAGTGGTTTCCAAAAGATCACTCTTTGGAACTGGGACAGGGGGAATTTTTACAGTTACTTCAAGAAGAATGAAAATGGTTTTCTGATATTGGGCTTAAGGTGAATCTGACAGTGGTGAGGTCAATTATCACAGTTGGTTGGACAGCTAGTTTGTGATGAAGAGTGATGCCTACAGTGTGGGTTCAGTTCAATTCAAGTTCTGGGAAATGACTGTCAAGGCAGAATCATGTCGTTAGCAGAAAAATCTGAAATTCTTTTTCCAATGCCTTCTTGAAAGATAATGAGAGTCTGATAAAGGAGGTAACAGACTTAATTCTCTTCACCTCTGCAATCTCAGTCAAAGGATGCAACATGTTTGCACAAACTAACTGCAAGTATACCTGAGGTAAACATGGGAAGATGTCTGCTCAGTATCTTTTCTCCAGAAAAACAACTCAAATTTAATGACATTCCTTTCAATGGCATCATGGATCTGATGTCTGATCATATACAAACATAGGAACACATGAGGGAGGAGCAAAAGTCAACCATTTGGATGCACAAGCTTGCTCTAGTGCTCAAATTTATCATGGAAGATCTGTTTGTGTTTTGCATTCCACATTCCCATCTACACTGCTGATTAAATTGAACTTTCATCAGTCTGCCACTTGTAACTTGTATCTTTATGTGTGTGTGTGTGCTTGTGTGTGTGTATGCTATCTCACAGAAGTTATAATAAATTTCTACTTTTTAAAATTAGAACTAGAGTGAGTTTTAGCAATAAGACTAATGTCTTCCTTGAGAGTGTAAGAAATATGGCTCTACTGTTTCCTTACATGGAGCTGCATGTTAGGAAATACATTCAGAATTTGCAATATCTCTTTTTAATCATTCAAGTTCTGTTATAATCAACCTAATAATGAGGTAAAGAAAGGAGTTAGTTCACCCCTCCTAACATTGTCACAGAATTCTTTGCATTAATTGCTTGAATGGAGGTATTACTGTCAAAATCAAGGTGCGGCTCACGGGACCTGTCACAGCACCCACCATTATTTAGAAATAAATAATAGTCATTTCAGGCAAAGAACCTCTTAAGTTGTACTGTTCTGTCATGAGTTTTAAGGAAATGACATTTTACTGCCTCTCTCACAATTGCCATGCATGGATTGTCATGAATTTGCCAATATGAATGAAAATAGTTATAGATGTTTAGAGATCACATTTAGTTGCATTTGTACCATTATAATGCTGTGATGAGTGCTAGTTATTGCTAAACCACTAATGACATCAAAAGTATACTTTGAAGAGTTTGTAATTTCATTCTTCAGCTATTCTAAGAGGTTTTTTTAACCATGGTAATATTTGTTATGTGTTTAAACCTCATTGGTTCTGAAGTAACTCTGTTATTTGCCATGGTCAGTTTCATCCAGGATGCCCTATTGCCCTTGTTATGTTGTTTTAACTTTGCATCATGTTTGTGTGCGAGAGCATTTTGGAAATGAATGTATAAACTTAACTCATGGTAGGTATCCTTATGTGCTCAGCTGCAGAAGATTCTGGTCGACTATCTTTTAGTTACCTTGTCCTGTATGTCTACATTTTTTAATGTAGTTTCCATATTTTATATATACATAACAACATATATTTCTCTGCATCTTCCCTTCATCACATTGTCGCTGAATGTCTTGGAACCGAAAGTAAATAAGCAAGTTCTGAAAGGCCAATGAAATAGGCACAATGCTTAAATGTCAAAATGTGCAGAGGCAATTTTGAAGTAAACAATCAAAATGACAACAGTTTCTTCTCTGTGAAACAGGAAATAATAATGTCATCAAAACAATGTCGTTAATCATGATGGAAGAGCACTTTATTAAGTACTTTATTCATTTACTTTAAACTTATTGTAAATGTGTGTTATTGATGAGAGTATCTGGAGGGGATAAATTATTAGGACTGAATTTTAGTCTTTTTGGCTAAATCTGGGTTGTGTCATGTTTTCTGGCATTTTGTACCAAACCTGCTGCATTACTTAACTACCTCACTTTTATAGCAACACTTACATTCAATTTCCACCTCGTTATGCCAAGTACTCTTTGCAAAACAATTTGCCAATTAGGTGGATATCCACCGAAACTTTGGTGGTATCCCTTGCACTTGTGCCATATTAAAAATGTTGCTGGACACCTGGACAAATGTTGCCAATCCAGTGTTGTCCCTCACCAACAATGTTAGAAGACATTACATACAGCCAAGCAATAGAATAATTCCAAGCAGAAATGTGAGCTTTTATTTCCAGAAAAGGGAACAGTAATGAAGCCAACAAAGGCTGAACCATATCCCCACCATGCCAAGCAATTTCATAACCCAAATAACTGTTCCAAAGGAACGTTCACCCAACTCTCATTTGTTGGGAACAGATGAAAATGAGATCCTGGCTGGTTTGTAACATCTGTCGCAGCTGACTTCTATGATAAACAACAACAGTTTCCTCCTCCCCATTGTCCTAACACGCCTTCTCAGAAGATTGCTTCTGACCCCCCATTTCTTCAGCATCCAGAACATCTCTTCATTGTCTGCTTCAGTTATGCAAGGCATAGCATGTCAGAATGGTGACCCACACCCTCTCCATACTATACTGGAGAACCCGGCCCCCCCCACCAAGACTGGTCCAAGAAATGGAACCACATCTTCAACCGCCCTATTGCCTGCACCATGGTCCTGGTCAAAGCATGTGCAACATTGTATGTGGACTCTGTATCAGTCAAGGACTTGTGCAATGGTGCCTTGAGCTATGGTCCCAGTGGGTGTTCTTTGTCATTCAGTAAACAGCCTTGTAAGGCCGCTGGAGCCTCAAATACACCAGGGGCAAGAGTGTTCCAGAATGCAGGAGTAATGGCAGCTACCAGGGGAGAGAGTAGTCTCCTCTAGGAAGTGATAACAGTGACCCCAAACCATCCACACACTCATGGGAGAACATATTTTCCAGTTGATAAATTGTGGTATGTTGTGGTATGAACTTCTCAGTGCCATGCATGTGCAGTTGATGAGACTCTGCATTTGGAGAAAGTCAAATATGTTCCTGAATCCTACTGCCTGGTCTGCAGCACTGATATTGTCATAGGGAATTGAAATGAACCCCACACAACCTTGCACAGTTGGTATTGGTCATTGTCCTGATGCATTTGTGGGAATGTGTCTGAGAGATCCCACACAGGGTACCTATTGCTGCATGGAAGAAACCACTTGCATAGAAATTCAGCAAAGCAGTGACCTCCACAGCCACTGGGCAAGAATGACCTTCCTCTCCCCCAGCCCTGGAATCCCTCTCCGGCATCCGGCATGGCTCTGCTGCTGTATCCTGAGACATAGAGTGTGCGTAGCACTGCTCCTTGCTCATGTCCAGGAAAAAGGCATGCCCAGGGCCTTCCTGGTACGCCATGTATCCCAAAAGGGCCGTCTAGGTGTGATACCTGACGGTGTTGGGTGCTCCTTGTGCTCTATACCAGCCTGCTGTTGTTTCTCTGCTGCCATTGGTCCTGCTGCATTTGTATCCATTGTAGCCTTCTTAGGTAGGCAGCCACAGCAATCAACATCCCACCAATGGCAGAGCCCATCACTCTCCCTGGAAAGGACCTAAATCGGGCACAGAAATAGAAAGATGTTTTTTCAATTTCAGAACAGTAATCGGTGACATACTCTCCAGATGAGGGCTGGTCACAACTCTCCACACAGTGAGGCATGCTGTGGGGGGTAACTGGGGACATGTCAGCATTGGGCACCCACATTCTGCTTCAGCATGTGCTGGCAATTGCTGAAGGTGCCGTGCTGGCTGATTGAACACTACCTCTCAGCAGGAAAGGACTGCCTGTAACACAAACACCTCCCACAAAATTCTACACCCACCAACAAACACCGAACCTCTCGCTGTATTCTGCACATACAATCATTAGACTTACATGTTAGTTGAGGACTTGAACTTGTGTGATTCACACAGGAGCCTTGAAGCTGAAACTAACAGTGTTTTCCCTTCAGCCAACATTGGCTTTTTGCACTGTCTTACTGATGTGCCCAGGTTCAATCTGCAAGCATGTTGCAAATTGCCTCCAACCAGTATCTGACCCCCAAGAACGTTCAATCAGAATGCATGCAAAATGGGTCATGCAACAATTTCAGGTCGAATATAGGTGGACTTTGCAAATGGAAGCTTCATGTTTTTGACCGTACAATGTTGTGATATCCAACAAACATGGTTTTGGACATCAAACTGACATTCTGTCCACCTTGGGTTTAGTTCCAGCCTTTTCCAGTAATATTTCAGATCTTGAGAAATAAAAAAAAGACAAGCGACAACACAAATTGCGCTGAACATGCTCAGCACTGGGCTTCATTCCTGTCCTGTACAGAGTTCAAAAGTTGCGCCCAGTAAGGCAGTTGATTTTTTTTTAGTACAGCAATCTGATGAAAATGCTGCTATCTGTGATTAGAACTCTGTGCATTCCTTGTGATTTTGGACCATAAAGCACCATTTTGTTCTGTATTCAGAGGGGTGTGGGACAAGCAATGTAATTAATTATATTCACAACAATTTCTTGATAGAAGGAAGCCTGACTAACACCAAGCCAAAGTGTTTCTGTTTCTTTTGCTTTATGTTTTAGTTGCCCCAATATCATTGCTGGGCAGCTAGTTTGCGATGCAGAATGGCATCAACAGCACGGGTTCAAATCCCATACCGGCTGAAGTCAGCATGAAGACTTCACCATCTCACTTGAGATGTACCACTGTCACGTTAAACATACTGCCAGGTATCTATCTATCTATCTCTCTCCCTCTCTCTCTCCCTCTCTCTCTCTCTCTCTGTCTGTCTCTCTGTCTGTCTCTCTGTCTGTCTCTCTGTCTGTCTCTGTCTGTCTCTCTGTGTCTGTCTCTCTGTCTGTCTCTCTGTCTGTCTCTCTGTCTGTCTCTGTCTGTCTGTCTCTGTCTGTCTGTCTCTCGGTCTGTCTGTCTCTGTCTGTCTTTCTCTCTCTCCCTCTCTCTCTCTCTGTCTCTCTCTCTCTCTGTCTGTCTGCCTCTCTCTCTCTGAGAGAGCAACCTATGGCTCTTGAGGACAATGGCAAGTTTCATCTTCACTGATAAAACTGATGTTTAGATTTCACAAATGTCTATTTTTGGAACGGTGATTGCACCTAAATCTGATGCAATATTGTTTATACTCAGGGTTTGCATCTAATTATTTATTTGGAGATTGATCTTGTGATCGAAGCATCTAAACGTGTGAGGCTGCAGTTAGATGGATGTTGCTTATGATGGAAGCATCATAACATTTAAACCTACGTTTCTCTGTGTGTTTACATGTTAATTAAATGTTTTCCCTGCATATTTTATTGTAGCTAATGCTAAATGTGTTTATTAAATCAAGTTTTGATTTAAAAGGATAAGATCATGTAGTGAGGAACCTTGTGTTCAACAAAGCTGAGAGATAGTATCGATTTGTTTCTGTTTGCATCATTAAATTTGTCTAGTTTAATGTGACTCAAGGAAAATATTTTTTTTTCTGTGCATCCTGAAATTTATATTGTGGAATGTTGCACTCAAAGCAAAGATGAAGCTTATTTCCACATTTGAGTGGAGTGACCTTCACCAGTTCTGATCCATGATAATACAGTGTCATATAAGGACCACAGTAAGGAAGAGTATGAAGTAAAACTAGTTTGTATAAAGTTGAGAAATAACAAATGACAGATCATGTGCATGGCAGGGACAGTTTGTGTCTTAAGTGACACAAACACTTAAACACAAACTGATTTCCTACCCACCAACTTCTAGTTATAATTCAGGATCAGTGGTGGACAGGCAACCATTCCACTTCAAAGATCTGGGATGAAGTTTCAAATGTGATCATGAAGCCGAAAAGCCTCCATGTCATTCAATTTCTCAACTTGTTTATGATTCTAGCTAATGGAATTACTGGACAAATCAGATCCCAGAATGAAATCTACTTTGAATTATTATGTTTGTGTTTAACATAACCAGGTGGTCTTTAACTGAAACGCAGCAGGCAATGTTGTAGATTTAGTTTAAAAACAAAAACAGAAGTTTATTATGCAAAAGAAATTAAGAAAAAATACAGTATTTCCCTTTCACACAGTCACATATTTTAAAACAAATAGAATCCTATTAATCTGATTTCCAGAGAAAATTCCCTTCAGTATTATATTTCAAAGGCTGAATCGAACTGATGCTTCAGTTTCCCAACTTGAGAATCTGACCGCCTCTTCCTTGAATCTTCATATAGCTGAGCTTAGAATTCTTCAGCTCCAACCAACACCTTCAATGTTTTAATCAACCAAATGATTCTAGTCTTGAGCTTTCAAACTAAACTCCTTAAACTGAGGTAACCTGTTTCTTAAATGTTCAAAGCAATCTCTGTATTTCAAGGAAACCATTTTATTTATCAGCTTCAACCAGGAATTCTGTAAAACTGAAATCAAAAAGGCATTTCAGGCCATGGGTCTACTCGCTCAAGGCAAAATAAAAACTACCATTCATGACTTCTCAGTGAAGCTAAATGTACCATACTGTTTACTTCACCCATTGAATTCTCCCTATTTAAACAAATTTCCATTAGCCTCGAGGGACTATTGCTCTCAGACTGCTTTTAAGGGTAGCCACCATAGCTGCAGAATTACTTCCAAGTTTGATTTACACAAACCAAAAATCTGAGGCCCACGGAGCTAGTAAGAAAATTAGAGACAATGCTGATCCAAAGTACAACATAAGTGGTGTTAACATATATATAAATCATAGAATCCCTACAGTGTGGAAACAGGCCATTTGGCCCAACAAGTCCACACTGACTCTCTGAAGAGTAACCCACCCAGACCCATTCCCCCTACCCTATTACTCAACATTTGCCCCTGACTAATGCACCTCACCTACACATCCCTGAACATTATGGGCAATTCAGCATGGCCAATTCACCTAACCTGCACATCTTTGGGTTGTGGGAGAAAACCGGAGCACCCGGTAGAAACCTATGCATACACAGGGAGAATGTGCAAACTCCACACAGTCATCCAGTACTGGAATCAAACCTGGGTACCTGGTGCTATGAGACAGCAGTGCTAACCACTGAGCATCATTGCCTTTAATTTTCTTACCAGCTGCATGGGCCTTAGATGTTTGATTTGTGTAACTTAAAATTGCACACCTTAAATCATAACTTGACTCTTAGTCACTGGAATCCCCCAAGTTGTATGCAATTTATCATGTGTTCAAGTGATAACTTGATGGATGCACCTATCTCCAGCATCCATTGTGCCTGAGTGAAGAAACCCTACAATTGACACCTTCTCATCATCCCACTCCAAGATTCCCCAGCAGTCTTTCAACATTTACCCATCCTTCCCACAGCTGACTGTGTTCTAAATGATGATGTATATTCATTTGGGTATCCTTTTAAAAGTCAACATGTAGTACAATAACTAGTTAGGAAGGAAAATGATATATTGAACTTTATTGCAAGGGTTGTTTTGATTCAAGAATAAGGAAAGTCTCACTGCAATTGTACATGGCAATGGTGAGCTTACAAGTAGAGTACTGTAAACAGTAACCTGCAGGGAGAAAGGAATGATCAATGGATTGATTTCTGCCTTGGGAGGATTGTCACATGAGGTGGAATTGGTTTATATTATCAATGTTTAGAAGAATGAGACATAGGTTTCTCAGCAGGCTTGACAGGGTCAATACTGACAGCCAGTTTCCCCTGAAAGGTGAGTTTCAGACAAAGGGGCATATTCTGAGATAAGGACATGGCTGTTCCAATTTGGGTGAGGAGAATTTATTTTCACTCAGAACTTTTAAGTTCTCTGCCTCAAGTACATTCATTGAGTATGCTCAAGACTAAGATCAATAGGTTTTTGGACTCCAAGTGAACCTATGGACATGGAGGAATAAGCAAGAAAGTGAAGTTCAAGAATCAGCAAAGGATTTCATTAAATAATGGTGCAAACTCAAGAGGCCGTGTGCCCATAGCTGCTCTTGTTATCAGCGTTCTTTACTATTTCTTCTGTCCCACATGGATTAGAATACAGAATGCATTTTCAGATTGATTGCCTTTGATCATTCTACTCTTCTGTCATGTTGACTGGTGACCATTCATGGAATAATTAGGAGGTAAATCATATGAAAGAGAGACGGAGTGCTGAATCTTTCCATATTGATGCAAACTGTTTTTTTTGATGAACTGTGATTCATTGCTCACAACCCATCATGGCTCATGTTGACTTTCTTCATAAACTTGCATTCATCATCTCAATCATGATGTAAACCAGCCTTTTTTGTGCACATTTTGAGGAATTGCACAGCTGAAAAGGCAGAAGCACTCACTGCAGCTCAGACTTGGTGCTGACACCATGTTTAAATCCTACCTGCACACCACATCGCACTGCAGGTCAGGAACTGTCCTTGACACTGTCTTAGACTGTTATCTCCAAGAAAATGGCTGAGAAAAGAATGTTAACTCCTTGGTCTATTGCCAGAGCTATGTAAATCCTGGGGAACGGAGTAGTGGTGAGAAAGACTGAGAGATATCCTGTTGACTGACAAAGGAGACTATGCTACCAGACTCAGCCAGCCTAGAACAAGCCAGTGGACCATGACAGTGATGTCCATGCTAAGCACAATGCATAACACTGCAGGTAGCAGTTTAATGATCTTCTCCACTCCGCAAGGGTAAGTCTGCTGCCTGACACTCACAACACCAGAACCCACTCTAACACTGCTACTGCACATGATACTCAGCAAGCCCTATGGACTACATCCCATTCGTGCACGTATCATGCCGGTTCAATGGCTCTCATCCACCTCATTCTCTCACACTGCTAACCCAAGTGCTTCCTAATCACTTACGAGAAATACCCTACCTCCTCTTCTGCTCTTGCTTCACTAGTAACAGTTATTCCACCCACTTTCATCATAATCAGTTCCTCGGTGTGTCCCATGGCAAGAAAAACCTGGATGGATGTCTCTCCAGTACTCCACTGATCTATCTGTAATACAAGTAGTGATTGTACTTGATCTGCAGAAATGACCGTGGCCTAATTTCAGGACTACAAAGAGATGGATACCCAGACCAATGGCAAAGTATGATTTATCATAGGCTGGAATCGGATAACTGACTCAGATGATGACTGACTGACTATCGTTTCCCATCATCCCACTGATGACTGGTCACCGGTGACTTTTGTACATGGCCAGTTATTAAATTACAAACACTGTGCTTGCCATGGGCTCATGCAATCAATGTGAAATTGATTTGAAACAGCATCATTCAGAAACGTGTGCAACCCCTTGATGTCCAATACTCCAAATCATGACAAATTGCCTGTCTCTCCTTCTGCAATAAGAAACAATGCCATGGAACAGAATCTGGCAGCCCTTGCGAGTAAGCACAAAGTAAGTGAGCACTAAGAAGTGAAGCTAACTGCCATCCTGTATAGTTGCATGAGAAGCATGTATGTCCATGCATTAGCAGAATGTATGCTCTTGCACACAATGCCACCCAACAGAAGGATGTGTGTCATTGGTGACCCTGAGCTCCAAAGTGAAGCCCTGAAGGGCTGAAATGCTATGTGCAAATTGGTCCAAAAGCAGACGTGATGATGGTGTGAGTGATTTCCCAGCACCAACCTTGCATGGGTGAAGGGTGGAAGCGGAAAGTGTTCATGGAGCGTGCAGTGACATTGTGTTGAAGACCGGGTTCAGTGAAGGTCCAAAGAGCAAACTATGCACAATAAGCTGCAGGTGCCAGATTACCACTTTGACTTTCATCTTGAGAATTGGTACCATCTAGTTTCTCAGAAACTGTGAGGACAGTTCGAAGCTGTTGAGAAATGGGGTGAGATAGGCTATTAATTAGATGCAAATGTGTGAAAATAAGATGGTTGCCATTCATTGGTGACATTCGGAACCTGCCATTTAAAACTTAAAGGAAAATCTGAATTATTTTTCTCAGTTATTTTTGTGATATTTTGCCACATTTCGTGCCATTAACCAAGGGAACAGTAAATTCCGTTTTTTTCCAGTTATGGTTACTTCATACCAGGGCTGTGGTGAATGCTCATGATTAAATGTACATTTGTTTGTGTACTTTTAAAGCACAAACCTAATTGACCCACTCACAAACATCTAAAATATGAATGTGTTTGACTGGACATAACACACTGAAAATTTTCAACTCTGATTTCTATTTTGTACTTTCGTCTGATAAGTTTTTCATCTGTTGTCTATGTATGCACACACCTTGACAGAAAATCATCGATAGAAAAATCTCTTGCTGCTATTGGCAAGTCAACTGGGGCGGCACAGTGGATCAGTGGTTTGCACTGCTGCCTCACAGCGTGGGGGACCCTGGTTTGATTCCTGCCTCAGACGACTGTCTGTGTGGAATTTGCACATTCTCCCCATGTCTGTGCGGGTTTCCTCCTGCAATCCAAAGATGTGCAGGTCAGGTGAATTGGCCATGCTAAATTGCCCACAGTGTAAGGTGCGTTAGTCAGGGGTAAATATAGGGTGGAGGAATGGGTCTGGGTGGGTTAATCCTCGGAGGGTTGGTGTGGACTTGTTGGGCCAAAGGGCCTGTTTCCGTACTGCAGGGAATCTAACTATTTGGGTATTTATCAACACTTCCTTTCTATCCTATTTCTTGTCAAAGCAAACAAATACAATCAGAAACAAGATTAAATACTGTAATGGAAGTAATTTCTGCTTTATTTTGATAAGCAATATGTAGCAGTATCAAATTATTGGTTTGGTCATTTATATTTTAAATATTATTTACCTCCAACTTGTAGTCATTCGTATGAATTTTCATTTGTTCAGTACAGACTACAGATTTTAACAGATGCATCTGATTTTGAACCTCGTGACAATTATATCAACTGCAATTTGGAGAAAAAGTCTGGATTTTGATGAGGACTAAATTTTCAAAATATGCACTTGTGCTAAGCAAGCGTATTTTGCTGATCAGCATATGAGCCACTGTAGCAGCATTTTTCTGAAGTCAGGTGTTAATTTTTAAGATATAAGGAATAATTGAAATACAGGATTAAAATAGCAAGTGTTACAACAACATAAATACATGGATTATCTCTTTTCAACTTTCATAATCTGAATTTAATACCTGAGACCTTTGTAGACTAAAGTCATTTTTAAAGAAGACAAATACTGATGTCAAATGAAGGACACAATGAGAAGGATGAAGTATATGTGGTTAACAATAATGGTCAAGGAGAAAATCTCAACTAAGGAATACTACGTGGTGAAAACAAGTGACAGGCTAAAAGATTATTTTTCAGGAACCAGCAGTGGATGACTGAAAAGCTAATAAAAAGGAAGAAAATTAATTGAAAATAAATTGGTGAGAAATATGAAAACACACATTCTGTGGCTGAGAGGAGCTAAAATGGATACGGGACCGTTGGAGGATGCAACTGGGAAATTGATCATCGGGAAAAGATGTATGGCTGATAATTTAAACCAGTATTTTGCACCGGTCTTCACAGTGGAAGGCAATAAATATCCAGAAGATATCAGATAACCAAGGTGCTAAGGGGAAGAAAAGGTCGTGTAACAGTATCTATCGAACGAATGATATATTTGATAAGTTAGTGGGGTTGAAGGCTAACAAATTGCCAGGACTATTGGCCAGCATTCAAGGGTTTATAGCAAGTGCATGCAGAAACAGTAGAGAGGTATTGGTTTGAAATATTCCAAACTCACTAGATTCAGGGAGATTTCTTGTAGATCAGAAACCATCAATCTTACTCACCTGTTCAAGCAGAAAGAGAAATAGAAAGCAAGAAACAATAGGCCAATTAGGTCTGTTCTTAGGAAAATGCAAGTATCCATTGTAAGTATTGAAACAATAGGACATTTAGAAAAGCTTAATGCAATCTAACAGAGTTCTTGTGAAAAAAGAAACTATATTTCCCAAATTTGCTAGACTCCTTTAAGGATATAACAAGTTGATTTGATAAAGGAGAATCAGTAGATGTGGTTTATTTGGATTTCCAGAAAGCATTCGATATGGTGCTACATAAAAAGTTATTGCACAAGACAGGAGCACATGGTATTGGGGATAATGTTTTAGTGTGGATTGGCGATTAGTTAATACACAGAAGGGAGACAGTCAGCATTAATGTGTCTTTATCAGGTTGAAAATACATGATGAAAGTCATGCCACAAAAATGAGTTCTGCAGCCTCCATTATTTCCAGTTGATATTAATGATTTGCAGCAGGCAAAATAGATGGTAGGCAACTGTGGGGACATAAAGAATATGCACAGTGTTATAGATAGATTGGGTGAATGGGCAAAAACTCGGCAAATGGAGTTTGATGTGCGAAAGTCTGATCTACAACTCAAAACTCAGAATATTATTTAACTGGAGAGATTCTCAAAATAAGTACTTCGGAGAGAAATCTAGGTATTCTTGTGCATGAAACATCAACTGTTAGCATGCAGATATAGCGAATAATTAAGAAAGAAAATGGAATTTTGATATTTATTGCAGAGGGTTGGAGTTTTAAAATAGGTGAGTTTTGTCACAATTTTACAGGGTATTAGTGAAGTCGGATCTAAGGTATTTTGTAAAGATTTAGTCCCTGTATGCAAGGAAGGATATTTTAGCATTGGGTGCAATTCCAAAAGATGGTTTAGACAGATTCCTGGGATGAAGAGATTGACTTATAAAGAACAGCAAAGCAGGTTATGCCTTTATTCATTAGAGTTTCGAAGAATAATGTGATATTGTTGAAACAAACCAGTTTCTGAAAGAGTGTGACATTGAGAAGATGTTTCCACTACTGAGGGAATCTCAAACTAGCGAAAATAATTTCAGAATAAGGGGACAGTCATTTAAAACTAGATAGATGGAAGAAATTCTCATGTATTATTCTCAGAGAATAGTTAAAGTCTGGAATTCTCTATGCAAGAGAGTTGTGGAGATGATCACTGAAAATATTTGAAGAGGAGGTAGGTAGAATTTTGAAACAACAAACAGTTGAAAGTTATAACCTGGGCGAAAGAGAAATTGAAGTCTGGGCATATCAGCCATGATTTTGTGGAGTGGCATGGCAGATTAAAGAGGATGAGTGGCCAACTCCTGTTTCCATTTGTTGTGTGCTCATATGGATCTGAACTGGCTATGAAATTATAATTGAAACCGAGCAACTGGTCATGTGTCAAGAATTTTGCATCGTTGCTTTATTCACAATTGCCTGATAATTTCACTGATTCAGAGATGAACGATTGCCTGCCAATTATTGAGTTTGAAAAGACAATGGAATAAGACTTATGAAGCATAATAGCAGTAGTTTGCTTGACAGAGCAAAAAGAAGGAAAATTAAATGTGTAACAACAGAAACCGCAAAGCTTACTTTCTCCCTCCCTGTGCTATATAATTTGTCAAAAGAAGTGCCCAGTGAATTTGTATAAACAACCATTCACTGAGAACTCCAGGATTCTACAAATGCTGTTGCTGAGGTAACAAAACAATAACTAAGTAGCTGTGGACTCAAGTTTCATCTGCCAACACCAGAACTCTGAAAGAAATTTAAACTCGATCTGCTTTGGTTTTCCTGCTTATCATAGACAGTCTTCCACTCTTTTTAAACTTATTATCTATGTTTGTGGTTGATGTTGCTTTTCTGGTTTATTAGATAATAGCAATTGTCCTCACTCAAGAAAATCTTGACATTAGTTCCTCAAATTTGAACTTGTTAAACATATTTTTAATTGAAGTGTGATTGCATTACTCTAAAAACAGAAGCCAAAATTTTATGACTGACTGAGACGAAGAGAACTGGGCTGATTTCCCCTTTTCACCTGGATACAGCAACATTATTGTGTGGGGGACCAATATTATTATTTTTTATTTCAAAAATATACTTTATTCATAAATATTTGATCTTTACAACTGGACATGCCATCCTTCTGTAAACATTCAATTTCTTTGCGTATCGAAACAGGGTAATCATTCCTATTCACAGGTTGGTGCGATTACATTGAGCTGAGGCGCCAACGGAGCCCAAATGCCTGTTCTTCTTTAGGCAGGCAGATGTTACACGGTGGTCTTTCCCCACCGCGCCTTGGCGGCAGCTGCCCCAAGCTTCAGTGCGTCCCTCAACATGTAGTCCTGGACCTTGGAATGTGCCAGTCTGCAACACTCAATCGGGGTCAACTCCTTCAGCTGGACGATCAACAGGTTTTGGATCACCCAGAGAGCGTCCTTCACCGAGTTGATGATCCTCCAGGCGCAGTTGATGTTCGTCACGGTGTGGGGGACCAATATTATAAGTCTTGAACTTAAATTGCTCGATAGATTTTTGATATGCGGGACTGAGCACTTGTTTGTTGCCCCTAGAGTGGCAATCACCTATTTGGGTTGAATGTATATAGCTATATGATAGTTTGATACTGCTGTACTTTATTCGTTGGATATCTTTCCAGCAATTTTATTCATTTTTTTCCACAGTTTTCTTCCTGTGAATTATCACACCATATTTTGCTGTACCTATGCCAACAATTTGCAAACAAGACATCTGGTTGGTAATTCTGATCAATGGTATTTGGTTCAGTAGATTTAGAATGCTTGATTTTTGAATAAAGGTTTGGTTGAGATTTGGGGACAGCAAATAAAGTGACTGACATTTTCACACTAGAAATTTGATTTTTGTTTGTCTTTAAATCTACATTTCTGAGACTGAGCTTGTGGTCACATTGTAAATATTGATCTGACCTTTCACACCACTGGTCTATGAAGTGGGAAAATCATCCACTAGAGCATTTGTTTCCGTTGTGGTGTTCCATGACTATGATTATGGATATTGGAACTATTATTTATTGAAAAATAAATACTACAGAAAAAATGATCATTCAGCATGCTATGTACAACAACACTGAGGCAGTAAAAGTTGTCTTTTTGATAATTACCCAAAATTGTGTTCTCCTCGATTTCAATCATTAGAAACTTAACCGAATGAAAGAAAAATGTTGGGTGACATTGACCATGAAAGAATGTTAATTCTGTCAATTTTATCCGTAGATTCAGATGTGGATAACATTGCTCAGTCCTGACTGTCATGAGTAAACTTCTAGTTACCATGTTTTGGTAAAATGTCTTGCACCTGTAGAAAGAGAATGTTGAGATTATGCATCTCCTGCGGTTGATGTTACCAGGACCTATGAGACTTTGAAGGAAGAAAAAGGTGCAATTAAAGATTTGTACTCATAACCAAATACATGGAAATGCCAATAGAAACAATAGAAATCATGAACTGAATTTGTGCTGCCTATTGGTAAACAGCAACAAAGCGTGAATTTAACAGACAATGCTCATCTATCATAAAACTTGCTGATGGGTAGGAAATTAAAATATGGATGTAGAGGGGAGAGTTAATTTAAAGGTTGAATTGTGAAGCACAGGGACTTGGACTTCAGCTGTTGTTATATGAAAGTCATTAATCCAAACATGAAACAGAAGCTCATTTATGGCAGTTATTATGGTACCACAGGAAATGAATACATCAAATGTCCAGATGCTGCTGAATATTTCTGTCATTGGGTTGCACAAAAGCCAGAAGCTGCCTTGGCCTGATTGGATACTTCTTCAAGATTTTAGAACCTGGCAGCTGCCAAAGGTGGTATCATGAACAAGCAAACGTTAACACACATCACTTTAAACAAAAATTGCATCATTTGTACCGAGTTGATATGGCATTGGAAAACAGTATACTGTAAGATTTTGCTTTTCTCAAACTTTAGAAAAGTAATTGCATGCAAATGTTCAAAGATGTTTCCAATCATATTGCATAAATGTTAATACAGGAAACATGTGGAAAATGTGGAAATAATTATTAGCTGTTCAATGCAATAATTATTAGCTATTGCATGCAAATGAGATTGCAGTTGGTTAGATTTTTTAAGTTACTTCATTTCGATGACTATTAGACAAACAAATGTCATTGAATTAAACACTTCTAAACTTTGGTTGCATCAGCTTAGGAGTTAAGTGCTCTTAAATCAATAAAGACTTAAAAATAGTAAAAGTAAAAGTTCATAAAAAAAGATTTTGTAAGGTAATAATAGCCTTTAAACAGAAATGATCAGCTTTGCTTTTCACAACTGTTGCTGGAATACTGCCAACAGCATTTCATTTGAGCCAATTAATTTGTAAAACATTTAATATTCTTAAAATGAATGTTATTTAAATTCATACTAATAAAGTGGTCCCTTCATAGCTAGCCATCTTAATAAATTCTTAGTGTTTAAAATTCACTGTAATTTTAATGAAATTACAAGTAGATTGTTATTTTATTGACAGTAAACATTTAAAAGTGGATCTAAAGTTGTCTTTAATAAAACTTTAACAAAAATTTCTGGAAACACAATTTATTTTTCTCTTATTTTTAAGGGCTTGTGGCTGTTGGTGCTACATATGTGCAAAATGAAGAAAAGCTTAATAGTCGAGCAGATGGGGAAATTAATTTGTTTATTTTTACCAATGCAATTAATGTCAATCATAATTACTGCATGTATAATCATCATAACTTGTAGGAAACAACTCTAGTGCCTATCCACTGATGTAACAGGAGTTGGTCAAGGGTATTGAGGAGCAATCAGTGGAGGAACTCCTCAGGAAAAGATCAATGAACCAACTATTATCAATTCCTTCAGTGCATCTATTTTAAAGTCAAGTCTGGGGTCTCTCATTGATTTTCCACAATGGTCACCAGCACTTGAGCTGTGATGGAATGAAGAAGCCATGACATCCAGGCTATAGTGCCAAATAACAGATAATATTTGCATCAGATAAATGTCTGAATGTCTTCACCCATATTCAGTGACATTGTTATCAATTTTCTAGAACTTCCCATCATGTAAAGATTGAAATAGTCTAGTTATATCAACACAATGGAGGGGGTGATGACATAATGGTAATGTCAATAGACAAATAATCCATAAGGCTAATATTCTGGGGACATGTATTTGAAACCCACCACAACAGATAGTGAAGTTTGAAATTAATAAATTTGGGAATTAAAAGATGGCCTAATGGTGACCAATGTAACCAGTGTCAATTGCCATGAAAACCCATCTGCCCATTCATACCCTTTATGGAAAGAAATTTGCCATCTTTGTCTGGTCCAGCTTACACGTGACTGCATGCATACAGAAATGCTGCCTCCTCAGCAAGGCCTACATCCCATGAATATGAAAGAAACCAAAACAGACCAATGAGTATAACACCTTCATATTGCTCAATGCCTCACCACCCATCTGGCACATTAGAACACGAAGCAGAGCACTATGTGGATGGATGTGGCTGCAGCAACCCATGAAGTTTGACATAGTTTATTATAAAACATTTCTTCACCCCAGAAGTTTCACCATTCCAATATCACTGAATTCTGATTGCAGGATGCACCATCAGAGGTTCAATTGACATGCCTTTATCGAGTATTTGACAGCATCTCTGAGGAATGTGGAAACACAGGCAGATAAATAACCTAAACATCTTTCAATTGTAATTAAGGATCCAAAATAGTCAGTTGGACTTTAAATGCCTGGATAAGGAATAACATAGAGAAGGGGCAAAAGAGTATATAAAAGGAAGAACATTATGGGAAGAAGATGAAGATACAACACATAGAGTAAGGCACTGGGCCTGGTTGAAATGGTCTGCACTTTTGCTGTGGGCTATAAAAGAATTTGTTGAATTACTGTAGTATAGAATTCCTACAGTGCTGAAAAAGGCCATTGAGCCTATCAAGTCTGCACTGACCTTCTAAAGAACATCCCACTGTGACCAGCACGCCATCCCCATAAATCCACTTTTACCATGGCTCACCCACCGAAACTGCATATCCCTCAACACCAGAGACAATAAACTATGGCCAATCTGCCTCACCTGCACATTTTTGGACTGTAGGAATAAATTGGAGCAATCAGCAGAAATCCATACAAAAACAGGGAGAACATGCAAACTCCACACAGACCTGATGTGGAAGAGCTGGTCTGGTGTTGGACTCAGGTGTACAAAGTTAAAAATCATACAACACCAGGTTGTAGTCCAACAGGCTTATTTGTAAGCACTAGCTTTCAGAGTGCTGCTCCTTCATCAGGTGGTTGTGGAGTATAAGATCATAAGACACAGAATTTGTAGCAGAAAATTGTAGAGTCATACAGTGATATATTGAATAAGCCTGGATTGTTAAGCCTTTCATCTTTTAGAATGGGTTGTGTGATTTTAAACTTTGTCCAAACAGACAGTCACCCAAGGCTGGAATTGAACCTGCGTCTCTGGTGCTGTGAGGTAACAGTGCTAACCAGTGAGCCACTGTGCTTCCCAGATGCAATAAATGCCAGTTTATTAAATTAACCCTGAATAAATATAAATACTAGCTATAAATGTGTTCTGGTGAATTTAATTCTTTCATAGGATGTGGACATCACTGCTGAGCCCAGTATTTATTGCCCAGTGGGCAGTTAAGAGTCAACCACATTGCTGTGGGTATGGGGTCAGGTGTCAGCCATATCAGGCAAGGACAGCAGATTTGCTTCCCTCAAGAACATTAGTGAACAGATGGATCAGCAATGATTACGTGGTCACCATTAGATCTGCTTTTTATTCTATAATTTTTATTGAAATCAAATTTCACCATCTGCTCTGGAGCTATCCAAACCCACCTTGCCAGAACATCAAGCGAGGAAATGGATTATCCAGTCCAATGCCATGACATCAAAACCAAGGGAATTAAAAAGAGACTTCAAGAGATATGATGTGACTGAGTTGGACTGAGGTGGACAAAGTTAAAAGTCACACAGCACCAGGTTCGAGTCCAACATTTGAAAGTACAAGCTCTGAAAGCTTATACTTTCAAATAAACCTGTTGGACTATAATCTGGTGTTAAGTGATTTTTAACTTCAAGATTTATGACAAACTAAGGATAATGAAACAAAATTATACTAAAATGGCTATAGAAAATATAGAGGAAAGACTAGGAAGGCCAACAAGCATGATGAAGAATGACTGATTCATAAAATGAAGAGAAATAGTAAAAGAATTTTACAAATATATAAGATAATTTAATGTAAAAACATAACCTTCTAATGAAGAAATTACAAATGTTAAGTGGCTATTTTTCTCCAGATTTCACATGAGCATTGATTAATCACACTTTCTGATCTAGAATCCTGTAAATAATTAAAATCTTCAAAGAGTGAATATATTGGAACATTGTTCTCCTGAATCAATGTAAATGGCTTGAAACTGAGCATGGGAATACAGTTGTCTATATTTATAATTGACACTTATAATTCTTATTTTTCATACAATTCATCTGATTTGAGCATTCTAAGCCCAAATTGCATTCAACATAATTTGAGTTTTTGTGATCTCTTATGCTCATTTTTGAAAAGATCACACTAAAAGCAGACTTTTGCCTGCAAACCAGTTACATCCTCTGTAAATTAATCACCACTGGGAGTTTCTGTTAAATACACTCATTAGCAGGTCTTTGATAAAGCTTTAAATATAAGCTGGAACCTTTGGGTGTGAGGACACTAATAGATGTGTTTTAATTGGTTTTGGGTGTAAGGTTATTTTAAGTTGACTTATGGAATTGAATATTGTACCTCACTTTTACTGAAAATAAATTATGTACATTTTAAGTTGCTTTGGTTATTTAGAATAAGGAAATTCTCTAAGTCGATTGACTTTAGGATTCAAAATGCTGCTTTTTGTGATGCATACTTTATCTGTCGTATTCAAGCTTCACCATGTTACAGTTAAGATACGTCAAGGAATATATGTCAGGACACTTCAATTACATTTTAAAATGTTGCCTGATTATGTTGGCTCATAGCAGACTTGGGTTTGAACAGAAACCTGGGATACAGAAAGGATTTTAAAAATGGATGCAATTCACAGTTTGCACCAAAGTGAGACAGTCAACTGCAATATCTGTATTTGCAGATAACAGAAAAATTGGTGGATTTTGTTATCTTTGAAGGGATTGTATGTGATTTCAGCAGGATGTGAGAGGTTCATACATTGGGCAGATAGAAGTTTCATGCAGAGTACATTTTGAGAGGGAACAAGAAAAAAAGGGCCTTGTTTATGACTTAAAAATTGACTTGAAAGCCTGAATAGAAGTGTTGACATGCATAAAACTTCTGAAATCGCAGAAAAAATGACAAATATTCTTTTAGAAACATGAATGTGATCCTATATTTATAAGTAGATGCATAAACAGAGGCTTGAAAAACAAACTGAATTCAAGACTGACACTTTCATACAGACGTAACTTTAGTCTGTTTTATCATTTTTAACTACAACCTTTAGTAATCCTATTCACTTTAATTTCATGAAGTCACAGTATTAATCAGCATGGAAACAAACTTTTTGGTACAACTCATCTGTGCTGACCATATATTCTAAAATGATCTTGTCCCATTTACTGGCACTTGGCACATATACCTCTAAGGAGGAGAAAGAGAGGTCTGCAGATGCTGGAGATCAGAGCTGAAAATGTGTTGCTGGAAAAGCGCAGCAGGTCAGGCAGCATCCAGGGAACAGGAGAATCGACGTTTCGGGCATTAGCCCTTCTTCCGGAATGAGGAAAGTGTGTCCAGCAGGCTAAGATAAAAGGTAGGGAGGAGGGACTTGGGGGAGGGACGTCGGAAATGCAATAGGTGGAAAGAGGTCAAGGTGAGGGTGATAGGTCAGACTGGGGTGGGGGCTGAGAGGTCAGGAAGAAGATTGCAGATTAGGAAGGCGGTGCTGAGTTCGAGGGATTTGACTGAGACAAGGTGGGAGGAGGGGAAATGAGGAAACTGGTGAAATCCGAGTTCATCCCTTGTGGTTGGAGGGTTCCTAGGCGGAAGATGAGGCACTCTTCCTCCAACCGTCGTGTTGTTGTGGTCTGGCGATGGAGGAGTCCAAAGACCTGCATATCCTTGGTGGAGTGGGAGGGGGAGTTGAAGTGTTGAGCCACAGGGTGGTTGGGTTGGTTGGTCCGGGTGTCCCAGAGGTGTTCTCTGAAACGCTCCGCAAGTAGCCGGCCTGTCTCCCCAATATAGAGGAGGCCACATCGGGTGCAGAGGATGCAATAGATGATGTGTGTGGAGGTGCAGGTGAATTTGTGGCGGATATGGAAGTTTCCTTTGGGGCCTTTGAGGGAGGTGAGGGGGGAGGTGTGGGCGCAAGTCTTGCACCTCCTGTGGTTGCAGGGGAAGGTGCCGGGAGTGGAGGTGGGGAGTGTGGATCTGACGAGGGAGTCACGGAGGGAGTGGTCTTTACGGAATGCTGATAGGGGAGGCGAGGGAAATATATCCGTGGTGCTGGGGTCTGTTTGGAGGTGGCGGAAATGACGGCGGATGATTCGCTGTCATGGAGATTGGTGGGGTGGTAGATGAGGACCAGTGGGGTTCTGTCCTGGTGGCGGTTGGAGGGGCGAGGCTCAAGGGCGGAGGAGTGGGAAGTAGAAGAGATGCGTGGAGGGCATCGTCGACCACGTCGGGGGGGAAATGCGGTCCTTGAAGAAGGAGGCCATCTGGGTTGTACGTTTTGGAACTGGTCCTCCTGGGAGCAGATGCGGCGGAGACGAAGGAATTGGGAGAATGGGATGGCATTTTTACAGGGCCAGGGTGGGAGGAGGTGTAGTCCAGGTAGCTGTGGGAGTCGGTCGGTGTGTAGTAGATGTCCGTGTTGATTCGGTCGCCTGAGATAGAAATAGAAAGGTCGAGGAAGGGGAGGGAGGAATCTGAGACTGTCCAGGTGAATTTGAGGTCGGGGTGGAAGGTGTTGGTGAAGTGGATGAACTGTTCAACCCCCTCGTGGGAGCACGAGGCGGCGCCGATACAGTCATCGATGTAGCGGAGGAAAAGGTGGGGGGGTGGGGCCAGTGTAGTTGCGGAAGATTGACATGACGGTTGGAGGAAGAGCTTATGCCCGAAACGTCGATGCTCCTGTTCCCTGGATGCTGCCTGACCTGCTGCGCTTTTCCAGCAACACATTTTCAACATATACCTCTAAGCCCATTCTATTCATATACTCATGCAAATGCCTTTTAAATGTTGTAATTATACCAGCCCCCACCACTTCCTCTGGCAGCTCACTCCATGCACGCATCACCCTCTGAGTGAAGAAGTTGTCCCTTAGGTCCCTTTTCTCTCTCATTCAAAACCTATGCCCTCTAATTTTTGACTCCTCCACCCCAGGGAAAAGACTTTGTCTATTTACCCTATCCATGCCCCTGTGGTTTTATAAACCTCTATTAGGTAATCCCCTCAGACTCCGACACTCCAGTGAAATAGCCCCAGCCTCTCCCTGTAGCTTGAACCTTCCAACCTTGGCAACATCATTGCAAATCTTTTTTGAACATTTTCAAGTTTCACAACATCCTTCCTATAGCAGGGAAACCAGAAATAAATGCAGTATTCCAAAACTGGCCCAACCAATGTCCTGTACAGCGACAACATGGCCTCCCAACTCTTATACTCAATGCACTGACTACTAAAGGCAAACATACAACACACCTTCTTCACTATCTTACCTAACTGCGGCTCCACTTGCAAGGAACTATAAACCTGCACTCCTTGGTTTCTTAGTTCAGCAATACACCATTAAGTTTACCATTAAGTTTACAAGTCCTGCCCTAATGAAGTATGGTTTGCAGAAAGGCTGTTGATCAATGTAATTTCAACAAATGTTTTTTTTTCTCTCATCAATGAATCATGTATTAGAGTTGTCTGATGATTTAGAAACTGGAAAATCATCCAGGAACATCTGGTTATCTGATGAGAAGAAATAGATATCTTGAATTAGCAATATTTAATAGGAACTATCTATTATTTTATCAAAATATTTTTCTCCTAACTTTAATTGTCATTTGGAAGTTTACATCAACCTCCAGAGAGAAATGTCACAGGGGTGAACCTTTCCTATTGTTATCAAAGCATTTGTTTGTTTGGAGAGTTGTTAAAGATTACTTTGTTTATCTAATTTGATTAAAAACAAAAGCTTTTTGCTAAGTATTTTTAAATCGTTCAAGTAAAGTTGAAAGACCAGCTAAATGTGTGGAAGCACAACTTATGTCTGTTGGCAAATTGCTGTTTAAGCAAGATGATCCAATAGATAGCTGCACTTTATGGTGTGATACTTCAACATCAGATGAAGTATAATCCAAAGGTTATGATTAGTTGAATGATTGCCTCGGTGAAAGTGCCAACCACTTTGAGCATCACCAAGTGGGGCACACTGAGGCCTAATGCAAGTAAAGACCATAGAGTCCAGAATGTCTCACTCACCCACCTCATCAGTATTGGTCTATTCAACCAGCACAGAACCCAAATGTCTCTTCCACCCCCTCCAGAGTAGAAGCAAGTCATCCTCGAACCTGAGGAACAACCAAAGAAGATAATCCTAAACAATGTTACTATAGTAATGCACCAACTGACCTATACGTCCATGGACTCATAAACAAATTATAACTAACTCTTTTCAATACCTATAACATTTATGGCAGTGCAGCTTTGGCTTTCTTAGCATTTTGTGCATATTGCTTTTGGCTTACACATTGTTGGACTTCTGTATAGGTATCTTTGTTAATTTTATCCTGAAGCTTTTGTGGAGAAGACCTTTAACCGGCTGGTTGAGAGGTGAGGTTTGTGAGGTTTGCTGCAATCCAATTTCCAATAAGAGACACAATCTTCAGGTTGGAAGGAGAGAAAGCTTGGATCAATAGGTGGCATTTTATAGTCTGTGCTTTTTAAGATGAATAAGTGCTGTAAAGAATACATTATAATGCCTGGCTGGATGTTAATCTTTGCTTGTACTGTTTCATTATATGAAATGCTATTTGCCCAACATAATAATGTTTCAGTCCCATTTGACTCAGCCTGTTGAGCTCATGGTAGAAAAAGGAATTATTTTACAATGTAATGTATTACATGATGTTGAAATTTTAAAACTAATTTAATCTCCACAAATCCACACAGTTCTTAAATTTTAGTTATATACTTTGTAAGATCAAATCTCTTGATCAGATTTGTAACTCCCACACATGCATCTTCTTTACACAATTTTACCTACTTATATAAGGCAATTCATTCAACACGCAACTAAATACCTTTTGTAATGGAATCACAATTCAGGAAGGATAATTGGTGCTCCATTGTTAGGTAGATTTGGTCTTACTTTGAATGGCAGGCAATGACTAATACGATTCTACAGACATCAGAGCTATTGACAATAAGCGTTAATGATGTAGATAAGAGCACTAAATGTAATACCTCCACATTTACAAACAATACAAAGCTGGGTGGAAGGCTAAACTGTGAGGAGAATTAAGAGGTGCTTCAGTATGATATGGACAAGCTGAGCAAGTGGACAAGTGCATGACAGATGCAGTGTAATGTGGATAAATGTGAGGTTTTACACTTTAGGGTAAAAACCAATAGCACCTGGAATCAAAGGATATGGGGGAAAGCAGGTATAGACTTTTGTGATGGAGGATCAGCCAGGATCATGATGAATGGCAGAACAGGCTTAAAGGGCTGAATGCTCTACTACTGCTCCTGTTTTCCCTGTTTCTGTGTTCAAATGTCAGCCAGAGTCCAGAAGTAGTATGCAAACCCAGATCTCCAGATTCCAATCCACTCAAGGGACTTTTGCACAAAACAGAAGCTAAAACAAGCCCAGTTCATTACTTCATGGAGCATTGTGAATATGTTACTCCTCCAATGGAACACAAAATTAAGATTGCATGTTGTCACATGATTGTAAAGATCTCTGAACTCTATTTCAAAGAGTGGACACTTACCCCTAGTGACCTGATCGATATTTATCCCTCAACCAGTATCATTAAAAACAGATCATCTGGTTGTAATTTTGTGACTCATTGTGCACAATCATCTGCTGCATTTTACATTTAGGACAGTGTCCAACACTTGGTAGCTTTTTGGGATGTCCTGAGATTGATCAAGGTGCCATATCAATGCAAGTCCTTTATTTTTGATTTTTATCTCTCAGACTTTTTATGGCCTTCCGGATCTCATTTCAAGGAGCAGTATTGCAATTGCACATCTTTTCCTTTTGATTTATATCTATCAGATTTTTTACGGTCTTCTGGGTCTCATTCCAAGGCACAGCACTGCAATCACATTCAATCAGTTATGAGAATGATTTAAACTTCTTTACTTCTAACATAAACCTGCTTTGTAATCTTCATGGATTTTAACAGCCTGAAAATGGTTTCCATTCAAGTAAGAAGTGATAATACTTAATGCATTATTTATATTCATGGCAAATGATCCCCTGTGTATATTTGAGCATTTAGGTTTGTTTTCAGGTAAAATGGGAAATAACAAACCCTAACAGACTTTGATAAGTGGCAAGATCACAAGCCAAGGCATAAATACGTGAAACTTTTACCTCATCCAGTTGCTCTTGTAATGTGGAAGGCTAGCAGATAACTGGAAAAGTCACCTGCCCCACTCTCAGCAATGATACCTTTCAATTTACTTCAAATCGCACGAACTGCACTTTTATCTTCTAAGTGCTATTAGAATTTCAACCACCATTTTGCCATTCCTTTAACTTTTAGTACATACAGCTGTTGGCTGTAATTTTTACATGATTGATTCGTACCAGAAATGTAACATTACCTGGGAAGAGAAATGTAATGTTTTGTGACAGTGCTTACTGCAGGGTTCCAGAAGCTTGGCAACTTACATTTGTATTGTAACTCCTGCTGTCAAACATCAAATCGCTTTCACTTCATTCATTCGCATGACAAAGTTTCTGCGGCTGTTATTGTCCACTGCTGCCCAACATTCATTTCCATATATCTCCTACTCCTTGCCGTCTACTTTCTCCCATCCACTCCCTCCCACTGCCTGATTCTTGCAATCTGATCCATTGCTTTCTTGTTTCCTGCCCCATTGTAAGCACTCCCTCACATCAATTACACCAGTCCCAAACCCCTCCCCCCCCATTCTCTTCACCATTCCTCAACCAATTCGACTTTCCACTTGGTTCGCCTTTTCCTCCCATTGCTGCTCCTTTACACTTAAGTGGTTAGAAGTGATGAGCGGTTAGAAGGAGCAATGAATGGAGATGAATCAGCAAGATGAGAGGAAGTGGTGAAGAAAGTACAGGAAACAAGAAGAGTACAGACATAATAACTGTCCAGGGAGGGGAACAGGAGGGACGATGAACAGGAGAAACATAAGAAATAGGAGTAGGAATTGGCCATTCAATCCCACAAGCCATCCTTCCATTCAATCCGACCATGGTTGTCTTTCCCCAGGCCTCAACTCCACTTCTGTGAAAGCTCATCACAGTTCTCAACTCCACAGTAATTAAAATCTACTGACCACCTCTTTAAATACTTCGAGTGATCTAGCTTCCACGACTCTGAAAATTCCAGCCATTCACTATCCTCTGAAAGAAGAAATTCCTGTGCATCTCAGTTTTATATGAGTCTCTGCTTATTCTGTAACTGAGTTGCCAAGTTCGATATTCTCACACTATTGGAAACGTCTTTGCAACAAGTACCCTGTCAACCCCAGAGCATCCTGTTTGTTTCTCTCTTAATTCTTCAAAACACGAATGATGGCCTAATTTGTTTAGCCATTCCTGATTAGTCAACCCCTGGATCCTGGAAATCAGATCAGAAAACCTCTCTTGAACTGAGGACCCCAGCTCCATGCGCATAACCTGGGAGAAGCCATCTTGGAATCTGACATTTTCATTCTGAGAGGGGCTACGTTTTATTGAAATCATGATGGCTGACCCCTGAAACTGCACAAAGGGATGGTGGTTGTGTGGATATGAACGGTGTCAAAGGCCTGACTCGCTGCGCTGAAACATTTTTTTTCAAAGATATTAGAGAAACAATAAATTCCTGCAGCTCTCACTCCTCTCACCCCCTCAATGTCCACATCGTCCTCATGCCCTAAAAACGACAACTCAACCATATCATTATCTCATGGCTCCTTCATACCTTCCACATCAAACTATGATTCTGTACTTAATGTCCTTCTTCCCTCCCACGCATCTATGGCTATCTATTATCTCTATGCCTCTAAACCTAACCCTCTGGTCCTTCACGGTCCCTACTCCAACTTAGTGCCAATTCAAAAAGCTCTGACTCAGCACCCTTTCTCTTACACTGTCCATTCCAACTCATTCAGTATCCAGAATGAGCAGACCTCAGTACCCATGCTGAGATTAAATTGTTATTAAGTGTCTATCAGTTAATTCATTTTTCAAAAAAAAGCTCAAGAATGAATCTCTCATCCCACTGAGATAATGAAAGGTTATGTAATCAACCACACAGACGAAGTCTATAATGATAATCTTCAGCCTTATGCCAGCAGGTAGTCTAAAATAGACTGATTTCTTTATAAGCCTCCAGGCCTTTTTTTCAAATTTCCAGGTCAAGAGAGTTAAAAGCCTTGAAAGCTTAATGATTCCTTATGTCAGCTCCTTTCAATGGCTCCTTTTAATGACACTTTTCAAGTCTCAATTTGTTTGTGCTTTTCAAACACATTTGTAACAAATGGCAACTGAACTCACCTATAGGTTGTCCCATGACAAAAAGGGCACCTTACCCCTCCAGCTTCAGAGCTCCTTCTACCAGGTCTAAAATGGTTAACTGAAGTTTTGGCTATCCTCATAGTCAACATCAGAGTCTGAGGCAGGTGCTCTTTAACACATGCTATTGCCTCCGTGAACTATGGATGTTCAAATTAAAATTCATTTCAATGGAAAGGTGTGCACTCTGCTTAGGTGCAAATCTTCCTGGTTTGGTTCCCCACTGCGATCATTATGATGAATAGGCTCTTTGTCTTCACAAAAATTATGGCCCGACTATATGAGAAGTATACCCTCTGGCATTACAGCATCAACAAATGCAGTGTTATACTTAATACTGAAGGAGCCTGCATTTTTGTCTTGAATTGCTGTTATTGTTTCTGCTGTAAATATTTTTGTCAGGGGACCCAGGCTTAATTCCAGCCTCAGTCAACTGTCTACGTGGAGTTTGCACATTCTCCCCATGTCTGCATGGATTTTCTCCAGGTGCTCTGGTTTCCTCCCACAATCTAAAGATGTGCAGGTTAGGTGAATTGGCCATACTCAATTGCCCATTGTATTCATGAAGTTGTAGGTTAGGTGCATTAGTCAGGGGAAATGTAAAAGCAATAGGGTAAGGGAATGGGTCTGGGTGGGATACTCTTTGGAGGGCCGGTGTGGACTGGTTGGGCCAAATGGCCAGTTTCCACACTATAGGTATATATGATTCTATACATTTCCAAATGGGTGGAGGTGTCCCTGGGTATTTTCCCATAACTTGATATTTTGTTTTCCTGGGGAGGAAACAGTCTTTTTCTGATGGTTAATACTTGTTGACAAAAAGCATTGACACAATGGGGTGAAATGCCTCTTCCTGAAATGAAATATTCTCTGCTTGTCTCAACTTTTGGTTCTCCCCACTTTCAAATGATCTTACTGGTGTTCAGAATGTGACAGAATCTTGGTTTTTGAATTTGATCTATTGAACAGATTTTCAAACAATCATATTGCAAGTCAATAGGAGCAGAAATATACATACATTGACAGTAATTGTGTTCAGTTAGTTCCCTGAAATAGAAAATAAATTACTTGCAAATTCATAATTAAGTTTTATTCAGAACGGCTTAATCTTTTCCAAATTCTTGCCAAGTCCTGATGTTCTGTTCAGAGATTCCAAACAGATTAACTGATTTGTATGACAAGCTGATAAATACATCTGAAACAGTTTCTGGAGCCTTTTAATTTAAACAACTGAGAAATTCAAAATAAGATTCTAATTAATCACTTTTTGAACACATTACACAGGACTTTTAATATTGGAATAGAATGCATTCGCCTCTGCCAAAGATGCAATTTTTGAAAAAACACAATGACAGATAATTGCAACAACATAAGTAAAACACTTTCCCATGTGTCATGGCCAAGAGAGAGAGAGAGAGAGAGAGAGAGATGAATTGAATTATTCTTACTTTTCTCCTTTTCTGGCAATAACACAGGTAGCTTTTAATTTTCTTTTCCCTTTTAAAAATGGGCAGTGGTGTGTTTCCCCAAACCCTGATTTTGAAGTTCAATGAAAAATATTTCACAATAAAATCTCTCAATGCAGGGTATGTTATTGCCTGGCAAAATACCTGGATTGGTACCTGGGATTTCGATGTTGTGGCCATTTCAGAGACATGGGTAGAGCAGGGACAGGCATGGCTATTGCAGGTTCCGGGATTTAGATGTTTCAGCAAGAACAGAGAAGATGGTAAAAGAGTGGGTGGTGTGGCACTGTTAGTCAAGGACAGTACAACGATTGCAGAAAGAGTGTTTGAGGACCTGTCTACTGAGGTAGTATGGGCTGAGATTAGGAACAGAAAAGGAGAGGTTACTCTGTTGGGAGTTTTCCATAGGCATCCAAATAGTTCCAGAAATGTAGAGGATAGGATAGCAAAGATTATCCTCAATTGGAGCGAGAGTGACAGGGTGATTGTTTTGGGGGACTTTAACTTTCCAAATATTGACTGAGAATGCTATAATTCAAGTACTTTATATAGGTCCGTTTTTGCTCAATGTCTGCAGGAGGGTTTCCTGGCACAATATGTAGACAGACTACATTAAATTTAGTACTGGGTAATAAACCTGGACAGGGTGTTAGAAGAAGGGCTCATTCCTGAAACGTCGATTCTCCTGCTCCTTGGATGCTGCCTGACCTGCTGCGCTTTTCCAGCAACACATTTTCAGCTCTGATCTCCAGCATCTGCAGTCCTCACTTTCTCCTCCATAATTCAATTATGTTTACTTTAGTGATGGAAAGGGATAGGTATATATAGCAGGGCAAGAGTTGTAGCTGGGGGAATGGCAATTATGATGTGTTTAGGCAAGATTTAGGATACATAGGATGAAGAAGGAAACTGCAGGGGATGGGCACAATTGAAACGTGGAGTTTATTCAAGGACCAGCTACTGCGAGTCCTTGATAAGTATGTACCGGTCAGGCAGGGAAGAAGTTATCGAGCGCAGGAGCCATGGTTTATTAAAGAAGTTGAACCTCTTGTCAAGAGGAAGAAGAAGACTTATGTTAGGATGAGATGTGATGGCTCAATTAAGGAGCTTGAGAGTTACAAGTTAGCCAGGAAAGACCCAAAGAGAGAGCTAAGAAGAGCCAGGAGGGGACATGAGAAGTCATTAGCAGATAGGATCAAGGAAAAAACCCCTAAGGCTTTCTTCAGCTATATCAGCAATAAAAGAATGATTAGAGTAAGACTAGGGCCAATCAAGCATAGTAGTGGGAAGTTGTGCGTGGAGTCAGAGGAGATGGGGAAGCACTAAATGAATACTTTTCATCACCATTCACACTAGAAAAAGACAATGTGGTCGAGGAGAATACTTATATACAGGCTACGAGACTAGATGGGATTGAAATGCATAAGGAGGAGTGTGTTAGCAATTCTGGAAAGTGTAAAAATAGCTAAATCCCCTGGGCTGATTGGGATTTATCCCAGAATTCTCTGGAAAGCCAGAGAGGAGATTGCCGAGCCTTTGGCTTTGATCTTCATGACATTGTCTACAGGAATAGTGCCCGAAGACTGGAAGATAGGAAGTGTTGTTCCTTGTTCAAGAAGGGGAGTAGAGACAACCCTGGAAATTATAGACCAGTGAGCCTTACTTTGGTTGGGTAAAGTGTTAGAAAGAGTTATAAGAGATAGGATTTATAATCAGCTAGAGATGAATATGTTAATTAAGGATAGTCAACAAGGTTTTGTGATGGGTTGGTCGTGCCTCATAAACCATATTGAGTTCTTTGAGAAGGTGACCAAGCAGGGTAACTGAGGGTAAAGTCGTTGATGCGATATATAAGGATTTCAGTAAGGCTTTTGATAAGGTTTCCCATAGTAGGCATGGAATTGAGGGTGACTTAGTGGTTTAGATCAGAAAGTGGCTAGCTGAAAGAAGGTGGTTGATGGGAAATATGCATCCTGGAGTTCAGTTACTAGTGGGGTACCGCAAGGATCAGTTTTGGGTCCACTGATTTTTGTTGTTTAAATAAATGACCTGGATGAGGGCATAGAAGGGTGGGTTAGTAATTTGTGGATGACAGTAAAGTCGGTAGAGTTATGGATATTGGTAAAGGATGTTGTAGGTTACAGAGAGACGTCGATATTTTGCAGAGCTGGGCTGAGAGGTGGCAAATGGAGTTTAATGTGGAAACGTATGAGGTGGTTCACTTTGGAAGGCGTAACAGGAATGCAGAGCACTAGGCTAATGGTATGATTCTTGGTAGTGTAGATGTACAGAGAGATCTCATTGTCCAGGTACATAGATCCTTGAAAGTTGTCACCCAGGTTGATAGTGTTGTTAAGGAGGCATATGGTGTGTTAGCTTTTATTGGTAGAGAGACTAAGTTTCGGAAACATGATATCATGCTGCAGCTGTACAAAATTCTGGTGTGGCCCCACTTGGAGTATTGCGTACAGTTCTGGTCACCGCATTATAGGAAGGATGTGGAAACTTTGGAAAGGGTTCAGAGGAGATTTACGATGATGTTGCCTGGTATGGAAGGAAGGTCTTATGAGGAAAGGCTGAGGGACTTGAGGCTGTTTTCATTAGAGAAAAGGTTGACAGGTGACTTAATTGAGACATATAAGATCGTCAGAGGGTTAGCGAGGTGAGAGGTTGGCGATGGTGAGCACAAGGGGACATAACTTTAAATCGAGGTGTGATAGTATAGGACAGATGTCAGAGGGAGTTTCTTTTCTCAGAGAGTAGTTGGGGCGTGGAACGCAATGCCTGCAACAATAGTAGACTCACCAAATTTAAGGCCATTTAAATGGTCATTGGATAGGCACATGGATGTGAATGGAATAGTGTTGGTTAGATGGGCTTCAGATTGGTTTCACAGGTTAGGCGACATCAAGGGCCAAAAGGCCTGTACTGCATTGTAATGTTTGTGACACACCTTTTGCGCACTCATTCTCTCTCACATCCATGAAACACAGGAAAGAAGAGAGAAGTAGCAGATTACTTAAAATCAGAGATTATTAACATTTGTTCACATGAAGTAATTCAGTGTCCAGTTGACCTTGCAGTTGGCTGTACGCACAAGTCTGCTTCATTGGTAATCGGATGCAGTCACATTGTTGGAGAAGGAAGAGTAGTTGTACGCTGGGAATTGGATCATTCTGCAGGTGAAACCTAGGTTTATTTTGAGGAGTCAGACTTTTGAGTTACATTGAGAAAAGAGAGATCCATTTAGCAAAACCTGAAGCTGCCCAAGTAGACTATCCAACAAAGGTCCAGGCAATAGACTTAAAGGTAGTTCAAACAAATCAGCAACTTCAGTCTGGTACATCAGGATGAGAAAAGGAGCTAACAGGACTACTTGTCAGAGACTACTATGCATTTCTGGTAGATACCTGTGGAGACATTTGCAGTATGTGACACCATAATGGGTTTCAATGGGCTCCTCTGTTCAGAACCAACTGAGGGAGGCATCTCATCCATTAGTACTTTATTTGGCTTGCCTGAAATGTTCATGCAATACAAGGAGTGTCATATTGCATGAAATGATGAGATCACTTTTGTACTGGTTCCATCAACACATGGAAACAGTCAAATTGCTCAATGTGAGTTCAGTTGTGGACATTTCAAAAATCCAGCATAAAGCTCATTGGAAAAAAAGAAACGAGATAATATAAGATGCTTGAGATCTGAGCAACTAAAAACAGATCTCTTCACAATTGCTGCCAGTCCTGTTGAGTTTCTCCATCAATTTCTGTTTTTGTCTGAGATGTTTGAAGAAGATGATATATTTATTTTTAGTGATGCTATTTTGTATCTTTGTCTTCCTGACCTTTGCACATGATAGATGAATGAAACAGTTTCAACCCCCTATGTATCATATCAGAATTAAAACCAAATGATCTTTTGAATATGATACTCACAAGTAATGTCATAGTGCGGAAAGAGGCCATTCAGCCTTTAAAAGGGCACCCCACACAGATCCAAGCCCTCCACTACCCCGCTTCCCCCCCCCCCCACCCCCAATCCCTGTATTGTCCATGTCGAACCCAGCTAACTTGGACATATTTGGATTGTGGGAGGAAACCCATGCAGAGACAGGGAGAACATGTAAACTCCACACAGTCACCCAAAGCTGGAATCGAATCTGGGTCACTGATGCTATGAGGCAGCAATGCTAACCACTGTGCCACTGTGCTGCCTGTATTGATGAGTTATTCTTAAGAACTGACACTGAATTTACTTCTGTAATAACAAGATATCACCTGTCCTGCTCTTGGAATCTGAATAATACAACATTGTATTATTCCTTGCAGGGTGATGCTTCAGTGGAACAGATGCACATTTTTATTGAGCCCAAATATAACCATGATTATGAATAATGTCAGAATGCACGGATTATGCAGGAACACACAAGTACACAGTGAGATTCTCTAGCAGTTAGATGCCCAATGACAGCAGCTTGCAACTTGAGTAAACAAGTTCTGAGGAAGGGTCATTCAACCTGAAACATTAACTCTGATTTCTCTCCATAGATCTGCTGAGTTTTTCCAGCAATTTCTGTTTTTGTTTGAGTAAGCAGTTAGTTACTTCAGTCTGCATCTTTGACGAAAGTATGTTTACTGTATACACTTGTGCTTTCAGACTATTTGATAAAATTACAGATCATGTGATTGAATGAAGAGGAGACAGCGGTGAAATGATACCCACATATGATAGAATATTGGTAAAATAAGGACATTTCATCATTTGTTGCACATCTATGTGCATTTTTTTTAAGTCAAAATTGTCAAGACATACAAATTACTATTATAAACTTGTTTTGCACCTACCTTCTACTGTGCAGTGTTTTGAGTTGTTAGTGTTTTACTGATTGGGACAAAACATTTTAGTGTTGACTTGATTTAAAAAAAAATGCCAGGCAAACCTTTGAGGGAGAAGAGCTGTATACAATCCTTGACAGCAAGTTAAATTACGTATTTAGATTCAATTTATGCTATTGCTTTCTGTGCACAATAAACCATTTTCAGGAACAAGGAACACCTTCATATAGCTGGCATTTAAATTAATCAGGAATGCCGTGGTACCTCAAATGTGATTTCATTGAAGATTAGAAATGTTACTGCAGAGAAGGAGGCAATTTGGCCCATCTGGCCTGCACCATCTTGTTAAACAGGGAGCATTATCTCATTCCAGTCTCTTGCTTTTTCCCCATAGCCTTGCACATTCTTTTCATTCCAATAACGTTTTGAATGCCCTCATCAAAACTGCCTCCAATCTGCTTCTAGGCAGTGTGTTTCAGACCCAAACTACTCAGACCTATGTTCTCTCATCCGTGTGGAAACAATTGTTTCCTACTCTGTCCAACTCCCTCATGATTTTGAAAACCTCCATGAGATCACCTGTTAGCCTTCTTCTCTCCAAGAAGACCAGTTCCAGTTTTTTCAAACTATCCTCACAACTGAAGTTTCTCATCCATTGAACCATTTGATTGTATCTTATATCAATGTTCTAGTGGCATTATTCAGAAATTGTCTATTCTGTAATAATGTGCCTCTTGAAACAAAGAGACTTTTCTGCAGAAATCTGAATGTTCAGGTTGTAAATTCAGGGTGTTCTTAGAAGAAACCTGCTCAAATGATCTCTGTCATGGATAAAGGAATTAGGAGGTATGTAGCTTTTTGACACTAGTTCTTTCATTCATTGAGCTAAGTTACTGTTTCAAGACCTATGGTCACCATGAGACTTGGTCACTGTAAGACTTTAGTTTGAAGTAAGTCAACATGTTGACTTGTAAAATGGACGTATTCTCACCACTCTTTGGGAAAAGAAATTGCTTCGGAATTTACTATTTGTTTACTTGGTAACTATCTAATTTTGATTAGCTATGAGAAAATATAATTTTGCATCCATTCTGTCAAAATCTTTCATAATTTTCAAGACCTCTATTATGTCACTAATCAATTTTGTTTATCAGAGAAATGAGACCCAGCTCCTAATATATATACCAACACATTTCTGGTTCATCCTAGACAATGTTTTCTTCAATTTTCCAAACAGAATTAGATGACAATCACAGCCCATCTGTATAAATATGGTCGATGAGGCTCTGATACAGGTTCAACGGAACTTCCTAATTTCAGTCTAAAGCTCGGAAGATGGCTTGTATCTTTATGGCCTTGCTAATTTATGCTGCGGTGATTGGTGTATTTGTAATCAGAGCACCCTTGGTCCTCCAAAATGAGCAGAGGACCTGATTATGCACAAATTTGTTGCCACACTGCCTTCTTTTTGCAACGAATTCACTTCAAAAACATGGATTGCCTTTTAACACATCCTGAAGTTGTGAACAGCAGCTAGTCCTTTTTTCTGCTTAACTTCATTTTCAGTTTGAAGACAGTGAAGCAATTTGATGAACCAGTCCAGAAGCAAGGTTCTATGATGCCTTCTGTGATTGTTTATAATAGCTAACATATTTATGATATTGAGGAACCTTGAGATGCACCAAAGCGCATCACAGCTATTTTTTGAAGAATCCAGTGCTGCAATGCAAAGACATAGCAGCCACTTTATGCACCAGAAAGTACTCTGCACACTTTCATAAAGTGGCATCATGGACAGGATTGTGTCTGTGTCATTATATGAGACAATAGTAAATATTAGCCCAATATTTACCATGGAAATATCAATATGAATTTGATCCTTCCTGAGGTGCATACTGCATTTTTGAATTACAATCTCATTGAAAGTTAGAAAATAACAGCAAGAGTGAGCCATTTGACCCATCAAGCCACTTCACTATTCAACATGGCTATGACCAAGCCGTGCTCCTGCTCTCTTCCTATAAGCTTTGTGACACCTTTAGCATCTCATTTCTTTCCAAAGTATACCAGATGCAGCCTCCACAGCCTTGGAAAAAGTGAGGACTGCTGATGCTAGAGATCAAAGTCGAAAAGTGTGGCGCTGGAAAAGCACAGCAAGTCAGACAGCATCTGAGGAGCAGGAGAATCTATGTTTTAGGCATAATCCCTTCATCAGGAGTGTGGGGGAGCAGGGGGAGGTGAGATAAGGAAACTGGTGAAATCGACATTGATGCCAGGTAGTTAGAGGGTCCCAAGGTGGAAGATAAGGCGATCTTCCTCTGGGGGTTGGGTGGCTAGGATTTGGCAGTGGACAAAGCCCAGAACTTGCATGTCATTAGCAGCGTGGGAGGGTGAGTTGAAGTGGTCGGCCACAGGGCGGTGGGGTTGTTTGATGCGTGTGTCCCAGCGATGTTCTCTGAAACATTCCGCGAGCCTTCTGTGCTGGAGTATTCCACAGGTTCCACACCCTCTAAGCCAAGAAATCTCTTCTTAGGGCAGTCCAAAATGGCTGATCCATATCCTGAAATTTGCAACCCTTGTTCTGGAATTCCTGGCCAGGGGAAACATCATCCACACTCACTGTTCAGTCCTGTCAGATTCTGTGGTTGAATGTGTTTTCCTGTCATTCTTCTAAATGCTAGTGAATAGAGGCAAAGTGGGCCCAACCTTTCCTCATGCTACAAATCTGCAATTGCAGAAATCAGTCTGATGAACCTTCGCTGAATTCTTCTATGGCAAATATCTTTCTTCTTCAGTAATGAGGTGAAAATCGTGCAAAAGACACCATGTGTGGACTTAACAAGGCCCTGTTCAGCTGCAGTGAGACTTCCCTGCTCCTGCACTCAACCCTCTAGCAATGAATTCCAGCATACCATTTGCCTTCATAATTACTTGCTGCACCTACATGCTTACTTTCAAAGAATAGTGCACAAGTCCACCATGGTTCCTTCCAATCCTTCCCAATATATTGCCATTGAAATAATATTCTGCCATTCTGTTTTTTTCAGACCAAAGTGGACAGGTTTGCATTCACCAAATGAAGTACATCTGCTATTTCTTTTGTCCAGTCATTTAACTTGTCTAAATCGCCTTGAAGCCTCTTCATCATTCACAGTCCCATCTTGTTTTCTTCATGAATACAAACAAATAAGAAATCTGATACTTGGACTCTTTACCCCACTTCTGAAGCTAAAGCTATTTGTGTTATAACCTTTGTCCTCATCATCTGAGGAACAAGTCGAGAGTGTCGTGTTGGAAGAGCACAGCCAGTCAGGCAGAATCTGAGGAACAGGAGAATCAATGTTTCAGGTATAAACCCTTCATCAGGAAAATCCTTCCGCAATCCTCACTTTCTACTATCTGAGGAACAAGTTAATGCTTGAATCTGTGATCTCAGAAATGAAGATAACAATAATTACCGATACAGTCTTCTTCAAGATCAGTAATGTGTGTATGAGGAGGAGAAGGAAGAAGATTAAAGTACGTTCCAGTTAGATTTGAATTTGGTCTTGTTGTTTGCTCATGTCAATTTCCTGGATAGTTTCCTGGGAAGCAGTCAAGAAATGGTTAATTTCATCCCTGTTTAGCACAGGCACACTAGACTAATTTTGATGTTGCTGCCTTTTTCCATTAGATACTAGCATAAAACAAACAAATCAAATATCTTAGTTGAAGTCAGTAAATAGTGCGGTGAAGAAGGCATATGGCGGACTGGCTTTTATTGGTAGAGGAATTGAGTTCCGGAGTCCTGAGATCATGTTGCAGTTGTATAAGACTCTGGTGCGGTCGCACCTGGAGTATTGTGTGCAGTTTTGGTCGCCATACTATAGGAAGGATGTGGAGGCACTGGAACGGGTGCAGAGGAGGTTTACCAGGATGTTGCCTGGTATGGTAGGAAGATCGTATGAGGAAAGGCTGAGGCACTTGGGGTTGTTTGTATTGGAGAAAAGAAGGTTTAGGGGTGACTTGATAGAGGTGTAGAAGATGATTAGGGGTTTAGATAGGGTTGACCGTGAGAACCTTTTTCCACGTATGGAGTCAGCTATTACGAGGGGGCATAGCTTTAAATTAAGGGGTGGTAGGTATAGGACAGATGTTAGGGATAGGTTCTTTACTCAGCAAGCTGTGAGTTCATGGAATGCACTGCCAGTAGCAGTGGTGGACTCTCCTTCTTTATGGGCATTTAAGCGGGCATTGGATAGGCATATGGAGGATAGTGGGCTAGTGTAGGTTAGGTGGGCTTGGATCGGCGCAACATCGAGGGCCAAAGGGCCAGTACTGCGCTGTACTGCGCTGTATTCTTCTAAGTCATATATCCAATCCAAATCTCCTGATGTGGCAGTGTGGATATAAGCTAGTTACAAACTTCTTCTCTTCAATTATATGTTCTGGTGTTAGATTTGGGGCTTAGTAGTTGCATGATAGAGATTCTTTAATCCTCTATTTCTGGAGTAGATGGCGTCTGTCATCATGAGTATAAAAGTAGCTGTTTTTTGTTCACTGTTTCAGTTTTTGGCATCCCACCTATTCAATTCAGTTGAAATCATTTAAACTACCACAAAGCAATCAGCAAAGGTTTGTGTGATTCTGGTCAGTGCCAAAACAAGAGAGAAAGGCCCTTACATGCGTATTTATTTTGTGAAATTTTGCACTGCTTTCTTCTATCTACTTGCAAAGTACTGACAACAAGTAATGCACTAGTTTTATAAGAGAACATTGAGTGTTTAGTTCAGGGGTGTTATTTAAACTATTGCTGTGAAACATTAGCAAAGACCACAATGAATTGAAATATGAGCAAGCACAAATTAAATGTTGACAGAAAATACGTAATCTGCTAAATTGCAGATTTTACAATACACTGAACCTTTTTTTGGAGGAAATAAATTGCACATGTTCTATAATCTTTTTGTACATATTTGTAAACATTCTCTTGTAACTGTATCTGAAGCTTTTTAAAAACTGTGCCTATAAGGTGATATTTCTAAGGATACTTAGCCAGACTGAAGTGAATGATATCACAGTATTGCAGGCTGTTTTAGTAATTCTTGACTAACATGAGAGGACAATTGGCCATATATTAGCAAGCTTTTCATCTGATGGAATCCACAAGCGTTTGGTAATGAAAACATTCACAGTTGTACTTTTCCAACCTAATGAAGAATTGAAAGCTGGTTGATTGTGGAACAATATTCAACTACTTGATCCAAGCATAAAGTGCTAGCATGAGAGAAATAAAGCATTTCATGTTCCCTTGCATGATAATGAATTCTTGATCCAAGCTTAGCATTCAAATATAGAATCCTATTTCAAGCATAAAATGGTTACCACTCATCTGTATTTTCATTACTATGCGCAGAGAATCTTGCCAGTCAGCAGAAATCAGTCATCCGTTGTGCACTAAAATCTTTTGATGAATCATCATTTTTGCTTCAAGCTCCAATTTAGTTCTAGCATGAATGATTAAATGCACAAAATTATATATATTATAAATCATCATTAAGCACATAATATTATGGTTTGGGTTAAATTTAACTGAAGGGACCAGTTTTGCCAGATCCTCTTCAGTAAAATGTATCCACAAAAGTCTGAACTCAATTCAGTTTAATTGGCTCTGCAGATTGTGGGTTTTTTGCATATGTTAACCATGGACTCCTCATTTTGCCCACTGGCAAAATTGAGCTGGTGGAAATGAAAGACTTCCAAATCTGGGTCCTGTTATGGACAAGACCAAACCCCATCAAAATATGTTATGCAGATAGCCTAGACCCTAACTTTTTCTTATTTTAAAGGCAAGTGCCAGGCGTTGTGTTCTAGATGCAATTCAATTGTTCAAACTATTAGATTTGAAGTAAAACACACTTTATTCATACACTGGTTAAAATACAACGAAAGAAAGTAGAAGTTGGAATAACTCAACTCAATTAGAAATCTTAACGTAGAGTCATAGAGATATACAGCATGGAAACAGACCCTTCGGTCCAACCCGTCCATGCCGACCAGATATCCCAACCCAATCTATTCCCACCTGCCAGCACCCGGCCCATATCCCTCCAAACCCTTCCTATTCATATACCCATCCAAATGCCTCTTAAAAGTTGCAATTGTACCAATCTCCACCACTTCCTCTGGCAGTTATTTAACTGCTCAATATCAACCAGCCCTTGGCAAAAGGCAAATTCAGTAAACTAGATTGTCACAGTAGCATTCTCCAGCGTCAACAACCATCTGCAGTAAAGAATTTCACAGGTTCGCTATTCTTTGAGAGAAGCAATTCCTCATCTCTCCTAAGTGGACCACTCCTTACACTGAGATTCTATCCACTGTTCGAGAAGGAGCAACAACTGCTCCACATTACTCTATCAAACCATTCTAAAATCTTACATCTTTCAATAAGGTGACCTCTCATTCTTCGAAATCCAACCAACCTACTCAACCTTTCCTCCTAAGACAGTATGTCAATGTGTGGGATCAACGAGTGAACCTTTTCTGGACTGCCTCCAATGCCAGTATATCTTTAATAAGATAAGGGGACCAAATACTACATAGTATTGTAGGTGTAACCCTATTAGTGACTTTCATTGTTTGAGTAAGATGTCCTTATTTTTATACCTCCACTGAGAATTCTAATATATTCACCAAGCATGTTGACTCGACTTGATCACATCATGTATTTCTAATTGTTCTGCTATATAGCCTTAAAAATAAACTCTAACATTTTCCTAATTACCAGATGTTAAGCTATCTGGCCTATAATTACCTTTTATTTTGTTTCTTTCCCTTTTTAGATAAATGTGTTACAGAGGCAGCTTTCTAATCCTCTGGGATTTTTTCAGAATTAAAGGAATCTTCTAAAATTTCGACCTTTGTATACATTATTTCTGTAGTTACCTCCTTTAACACTCTAAAGATGCAACCCAGCATGTTCAGAAATATTGCTCAACTTTTACCCAAGTATTTCCCCTATTATTTTTTCTCTAGTGATTGTTATTATATTTATTTCCTCCCACTTTTGAACCTTGATAATTTCGCATTTTTAGAATGCTGTTCATATCTTCCACCTTGAAGATCGATGAAAAGCATTTTGTGAAACTTCTCAGCTATTTCCTGCTTCCCCATTATCATCTGATGTTTACAATGTTTACTTTGGCGTCTTGTGAAGCTTTTATATATATTGAAGAAGCTCTTGCTATTCTTTTCTTTACACTACTTGCAAGTTTGCTCTCATTTATTTTTTCATAATTGTTTTGGTAATCTGTTGGTTTTTAAACCTTTTACAAGCTTCAAGCTTAGATTTTGTGTGTGCTTTGTTTTTAAGTTTGATAATAACCTTCACTACCTTGATTAACCAGAATTGGTTTATCCCCTTCTGAGAATCCTTCTTTCTCACTCCAATACATCTGTATGCTATTTACATTTGCCATGATCCTTCAAAAATGTCTACTTTAATGCAAGCTGGCAATATCAAATTTCATCTTGATTTGACTCTAGAGTTGATCTGTGCTCTACAACCTCCTCATGAACACTCTGAAGAACCAACAAAATTTTATGGTATTTGTCAAAGCATGTTTGAACATGAAGCAATCTTCTGAGCAGTGTGAAACTAGTAAATAAAGAGGAACGGACAGCAATATCTTTTGACATCTTGCAGAGAAAATTATAGCTTGAATTTACTTCTTTCCTTTTGCAGAATAGCTCAAGTAACCAGCTATCACACAAACTATTTCTCTCAAGGAATTACAATAAATTGCTTTCGAAAAATTGAGAAGTTAAAGTCCCAGGTGATTGAGTGAAACATGTGGAGAAGGATTATTGCAAAGAGGGTAACACAGGAGACAGAAATTCCATCTCAGTTGTAGCAGCACAGGACACTGAAAGAAGTTCCCTCCATCAGCAATTTTTTTTATAAATCAAGTCACTCATCAAAGCAGGAGACAAGGTAAGATTATAATATTCCAGTGTTGGATTTGGAAACCAAAAGCATCACATACAAATAGTGTAGTTACTACTCTAACCACATCACCTATTAATATTTTCCACAGATCTTTGGCTCACTACAACAGAGCATTTATTTTGTTCGCAGGTCAAAATGCTGAAAATGTACCTGTTTCTTACAGTTCACTGTTTTAATATGAATTGCAGTCTTCAAGAAAGATATTAATATTAAAAAATCTTGATCTATAGTTCTCAATTTCAGTTTGGTTAAGATATCACAGCCAGGACAATGTTATGCAGTCATCACACCAGGACCAGAACACATCATTCAGAATGACACCAAGAGACTACTACAATATCAGTCATGCTTCTTTTCAAATGAGGCATAACAATGAGTCCCAACTGTTCTTCCACATGGACAGTAAAAATCCCATATTGTAATTCAGAAGGAACCAAAAGGTCTCTGGATGTTTTTTCTCACATCCTTCCCCTAACCAGCATCACCAATACAAATTAATTTATTATTGATTTCATTTTCTGGGTACAGATTGATCTCCTTGTTTGTACACAGAAGCAAAATATAATTTTCCTGTCCCTGATGCAGGATAAGTAAATGCAAGAAAATACCATGAGAATGAAAAAAAAAGCCTTCTTGTCAATGTTGAGAAATATTTTCCTGATTTTTCCCTCATGCCATAAATGATGACTCAGAATCTTTTCTTTGTACAGCAATAACTTTATTTCTGTACATTTTCATCTTATTAAAATGCCAATCCACCTTCCTTACATTCTTTACATACAGCACCGACCAAGCCTGCAATTTGTTCCCCAGGACACTTTGGCTGTCAGCTGAACAAAAGGGCTGCATCTTCTCCACCTCCCCATTCAACTGCACCTCCAGGTCACTGTCAAAGTGGGGAGCAAGCTTTCCTTTTCTTTATACCATCTAATCCTGTATTATTAGTATTGTCACACTAAAACGTTGGTGTATTTATACAATAGATTCCTTCACTTTAAGATTTTACAGCACATTAAAATTAAAGACATTACGCACATAAATATCTGCACAGAAAGATCTAAGCTAGAGGCAAATTAGTACAGGACATTGGTTAGGCCACTTTTGGAATATTGCATGCAATTCTGGTCTCCTTCCTATCGGAAAGATGTTATGAAACTTGAAAGTGTTCAGAAAAGATTTACAAGGATGTTGCCAGGGTTGGAGGACTTGAGCTATAGATAGAGGCTGAATACGCGAGGGCTGTTTTCCCTGGAGCGTCGGAGGCTGAGGGGTGACCTTATAGAGGTTTATAAAATCATGAGGGGCATGGATAGGATAAATAGACAAATATGTTCGTTGGGTTAGGAGAGGCCAGAACTAGAGGGCATAGGTTTAGGGTGAGAGGGGAAAGATATAAAGAGACCTAAGGGCAACATTTTCATGCAGAGGTGGTACGTATATGGAATGTGCTGCCAGAGGAAGTGATGGAGGCTGATACAATTCAACATTCAAAAGGCATCTGGATGGATACATGAATAGGAAGGGTTTGGACGGATATGGGCCAGGTCCTGGCAGGTGGGATTAGATTGCGTTGGGATATCTGGTCGGCATGGATGAGTTGGAGTGAAGGGTCTGTTTCTGTGTTGTATATCTCTATGAATCTATGAATCTATTCAGCTGAATCTAGGGATAGAACTGCTGCTGTGTGTCATCAGGCCAAATAGAACTCAACAGAAGTTTTAAAATGGCAGAGATATTTTTTCTCCTTTCTTTTATGGAGAAAGTTTCAGAGAGACACCTGATGAGCAATCTACTCAGAATTACAAGAGTAAACAGTTTGTTAGCCCTTGAAGCTTTTTTAAAAATAGTTTGAACAAATGAAGCAGCCTAAACGGATGGCGTCAAGCTCCCAAAGCACTTTTAGTTTTAATTTTCAGTCACAGTTGTTGGGATCCTGAAGCTGTGGTTCGAACCTGCAGCACATCTCTCTCTGCTATTCTGCCTCTCAGAGTTTCTCAGCTGAGAACAACCTAATTTGTCCAACTCATGCAAATTACTGATCCAGAAGCCAAAAGACATGAATTGCAGAGACAACAGTGGAATGCAACATCATAAACTGTAACTTGACTGTCAAGTGCTTTAGTCAGATGACACATTTTGTGCCCAACTCTGATGACAGAAACATAACCACTGGCATTCATATGGTAGAGAGAGTGCATTATTCAACTGCAAATTGGATCAATCATGTCAAAGATGTAAGATAGAAGGAATGATGAAAGAAATGTAAGGTTTTCAGCCTGTGAAGAAGGTGCCTGAGTGATGATTTAATGCAAGTTACCTATGGTAATGGGAAGACTTCATAAGAATACTACTTTGAGATTCAGGGATACATGCAAATAGTAAAAATGTCAAATTAGTTCTCCTTTCTCTGAATCTTAAAGTGGATAGAGATCAACATCTCGCAAAGATATTAAGGGGGAGAGGTATGAATGGATTCTTTTTGAAAAGAGCTCAGTCTGAAATAAAATCTCTCAAATGGATAGTCAAAGCCTCAGTCAGGTGTCATCATAATTTATGTCCAACCCGTGGAATCACATATCCAGATTTGAAATACTCTCTTGGAGAATATGATTTTACGAGTAATTGAAAGTGTAGCCAATCTCAGTCTTGACCCCTTGCTGCTTTTAAAGCAGCTAACAAGATTTTTACCCAGCAAAAATGTCACAGTCTGTGACAGTGGATGGCATTTGTGGACTTTACGAGCTTTCTGAGTGGATGAATTATGACGGGCTGAATATTCTCCCTCATCCATAATCGAATTGATGATGAATTACTTTTGGCAAAATGCATTAAATGGACCTCAGGATGTTAAGATTTCACCAGTGAGTCAGGACTTCTATCAATTATCGTTAAATGAAAAGTTCATTGTCCAAGTTTAATTAACAAACTATGACATTTTTGCTAGGTAAAAATCTTGTTAACTGCTTGGAAAGCAGTAAGGCGTCATGACTGAGATTGGCTACATTTTAATCATTAGTAAAATCACATTCTTGAAGAGACCTTTCAAATCTGGATGTCTCTGCAATTCCATGATTCAGACATAATTTTATGATGACACCATCTGACTATTCATGCTCCTTTACCACCACTCCTCCATCAAATGAGCAGTTTGACTCAGCACCATGCTAATCTGTTTAGTCATAACCAGAGAATTACTGACAATGGTTTCACTTTCCATTCCCAAGATAGTACCCCTTGAATCTCGCGATGATTGATACATTCGCCTCAATCTGTTTCATACCCATACACAGATTCTTGGTAGCATCATCCAAAAAAAAAGTCAGGTTCCACCTTTATTGCTCCACCATCTCTCCTGAATGTTGAACTGTCTAAGTCATATCAGTTCTCTCACATACAGTTCTGAAAGAACAGAATTTTCTTCCAAATGAATGGTAAGAGTACTGTTTATAGGAGGTGGGAGGGCATGTTGTAGCTGCACAGGACATCGATTCGGCCACTTTTGGTATGTGGTATGCAATTCAGCTCTCCCTCCTAGCGGAAGGATAGAATTTGATTAGAATTCCTACAGATGGAAAGTGCCAAATGGGACCAGATTAGTTTAGGATACATGGGTGGCATGGATGAGTTGGAGTGAAAGGTCTGTTTCCATGCTGTACATCTCTATGACTCTGAGTAAATAATATGAAGTTTGTTATGAATTAAGGTTTATCAAAATCTTTCTGTACCTTTGTCTTGAATAGACGCTTTGCTGTCTGTATGCTCTGAAGCGCTCTAATACGCTCTAAAGAACAGGAAGGGCTCATGATAGTCCCTTTCCAAGTTGGGAGCTGATGCTTTACCAGCGATAGAACTTAAAGATTTCTACCAAAGGATAACTGACACAGATTATATTCCCTGACCATCTCATAGAGTCATAGAGATGTACAGCACGGAAACAGATCCCTTGGTCCAACTCGTCCATGCTGACCAGATAGGTCAGCCTAATTTAGTCGCATCTGGCCCATATCCCTCCAGATCCTTCCTATTCATATACCCATCTAGATGCCTTTTAAATGTTGAAATTGCATTAGCCTCCACCACTTCCTCTGGCAGCTCATTCTACACACGTACCACACTTTGCATGAAAAGGTTACCCCTTAGGTCTCTTTTATATTTTTCCCCTCTCACCCTAAACCTATGCCCTCCAGTTCTGGACTCCCCCACCCCGGGGAAAAGACTTTGTCTATTTATCTTATCCATGCCCCTCATGATTTTATAAACCTTTATAAGGTCAGCCCTCAGCCTCCGACGCTCCAGGGAAAACAGCCCCAGCCTGTTCAGTCTCTCACTATAGCTCAAATCCTCCAATCCTGGCAACATCCTTGTAAATCTTTTCTGAACCCTTTCAAATTTCACAACATCCTTCCAATAGAAAGGAGACCAGAATTGCTCGCAATATTCCAAAAGTGGCCGAACCAATGTCCTGTACAGCTGCAACATGACCTCCCAACTCCTGTACTCAATACTCTGACCGATAAAGGAAAGCATACCAAACGCCTTCTTCACTATCCTATCTACCTGCGACTCCACTTTCAAGGAGCTATGAACCTGCACTCCAAGGTCTTTTTGTTCAGCAACACTCCCTCGGACCTTACCATTAAGCGTATAAGTCCTGCTAAGATTTGCTTTCCCAAAATGCAGCACCTCGCATTTATCTAAATTAAACTCCATCTGCCACCTCTCATCCCATTGATCCATCTGATCAAGATCCCGTTGTAATCTGAGGTAACCTTCTTTGCTGTCCACTACACCTCCAATTTTGGTGTCATCTGCAAAATTACTAACTATACCTCTTATGCTCACATCCAAATCATTTGGCTAAATGACAAAAAGTAGTGGACCCAGCACCGATCCTTGTGGCGCTCCACTGGTCACAGGCCTCCAGTCTGAATAACAACCCTTCACCACCACCCTCTGTTTTCTACCTTTGAGCCAGTTCCATATCCAAATCACCAGTTCTCCTTTTATTCCATGAGATCTAACATTGCTAACCGATCTCCCATGGGGAATCTTGTCGAACGCCTTACTGAAGTCCATATAGATCACGTCCATTGCTCGGCCCTCATCAATCCTCTTTGTGACTTCTTCAAAAAATGCAATCAAGTTTGGGAGACATGATTTCCCACGCACAAAACCATGTTGACTATCCCTAATCAGTCCTTGCCTTTCTAAGTACATGTACATCCTGTCCCTTAGGATTCCCTCCAACAACTTGCTCACCACCGGCGTCAGCCTCGCCTGTCTATAGTTCCCTGGCTTGTCCTTACCACCCTTCTTAAACACTGGCACCATGTTACCAACCTCCAGCCTTCCGGCACCTCACCTGTGACTGTCAATGATACAAATATCTCAGAAAGGGGCCCAGCAATTCACTTCCCTTGCTTCCCACAGAGTCCTAGGGTGCACCTGATCAGTTCCTGGGGATTTATCCACTTTTATGTGTTTCAAGTCATCCAGCACTTCCTCCTCTGAAATATGAAAATTTTTCAAGATGTCACCATCTATTTCCCGGCATTCTATATTTTCCATGTCCTTTTCCACAGTAAACATTGATGCAAAATACTCATTTAACATCTCCTCCATCTCTTGTGGCTCCACACAAAGGCCGCCTTGCTGATCTTTTGAGGGGCTCTATTTTCTCCCTCATTATCCTTTTGTTCTTAATGTATTTGTAAAACCCCTTTGGATTCTCCTTAACTCTTTTTACCAAAGCTATCTCATGTCCTCTTTTTGCCCTCCTGATTTCCCTCTCAAGTATACTCCTACTGCCTTTATACACATAAAGATATAAGGATACATACAATCTAGCTTGTCTATACCTGTCATATGCTTCCTTCTTTTTCTTAAACAAACCCTCAATTTCTTTAGCCATCCAGCATTCCCTGTACCTACCAGCCTTCTCTTTCATCCTAACAGGCATATACTGTCTCTGGACTTTCGTTATCTCATTTCTGAAGGCTTCCCATTTTCCAGCCGTCTCTTTACCTGCGAACATCTGCCCCAAATCGGCTTTTGAACGTTCTTGCCTAATACTATCAAAATTGGCCTTCCTCTAATTTAGAACTTCAACTTTTAGATCTGGTCTATCCTTTTCCATTACTATTTTAAAACTAAGGGAATTATGGTCACTGACCCCAAAGTGCTCCCCCACTGACAGCTCAGTCACCTTCCCTGCCTTATTTCCCAAGAGTAGGTCAGGTTTTGTTCTTCTCTAGTAAATACATGCGCATGTTGAATCAGAAAATTTTCTTGTACACACTTAACTTCCTCTCCACCTAAACCTTTAACAGTATGGTAGTCCCAGTCTATGTTTGGAAAGTTAAAATCCCCTACAAAAACCACCCTATTATTCTCATAGATAACTGAGATCTCTTTACAAACTTGTTTCTCAATTTCCCTCTGTGTATTAGGGGGTCTATAATACAATCCCAATAAGGTGACCATCCCTTTCTTATTTGTCCGTTCAACCCAAATAACTTCCCTGGATGTATTTCCGGGAATATCTTCCCCCAGCACATGCTATCCCTTATCAAAAATGCCATCCCCCTCCTCTCTTGCCTCCCTTTCTGTAGCATTTGTATCCCGGAACATTGTGCTGCCAGTCCCATCCATCTCTGAGCCACGTTTATGTAATTGCTATGATATCCTAGTCCCATGTTCCTAACCACGCCCTGAGTTCATCTGCCTTCCCTGTTAGGCCTCTTGCATTGAAATAGATGCAGTTTAATTTATTAGTCCTACCTTGTTCTCTGCTTTGTCCCTGCCTGCCTTGACTGTTTAACTCACTTCTTTTCTCAACTGTACCAGTCTCAGATTGATCTCTTTCCTCACTACCTCCCTGGGTCCCACATCCCCATCTTACAAGTTTAAGTCCTCCCGAGTAGCTCAAGCAAATTTCCCTGCCAGTGTATTAGTCCCCTTCCAATTCATGTGCAATCCGTCCTTTTTGTACAGGTCACTTCTACCCCAGAAGAGATGCCAATGACCCAAAAATGTGAATCCTTCTCCCATTCACCAGCTCCTTAACCATGTATTCATCTGTTCTATCCTCCTATTCGTACCCTCACTAGCTTGCAGCACCAGGAGTGGAAATTATTACTCTCGAACACCTCCTTTTTAAATTCCAGCCTAACTCTCTATATTCTCCCATCAGAATCTCATCCTTTTCCCTTCCTATGTCATTGGTTCCAATGTGTACAATGATCTCCTGCTAGATCCTCTCTCCCTTGAGAACATTCTACACCCTCTGAGACATCCTTGATCCTGGTACCAGGGAGGTAACACACCATTCTGATGTTTCGCTGCTGGCCACCGAACCATCTGTCTGTGCCTCGGACTAGAGAGTCCCCTCACACAATTGATCTCTTGGAACTCGATGTACCCTCATTGCGTTAGAGCCAGTCTCGATACCAGAAACTTTGCTATTCTTGCTACATTCCCCTGAGAGTCCATCACACCCTACATTTTCCAAAACAGCATACTTGTTTGAGATGGGGATAGCCACAGAAAACCGCTGCACTACCAGCCTAGGTCTCTTACCTTGCCTGGAGTTAACCCATCTCTGTGACTGTATCTGCAAGTTTTCTCCCTTCCTACAACTGCCATCCATCACATCCCCTTGTTCTTATAAATTCCTCATTGTCTCTAACTGTTTCTCCAACCGATCCATTTGATCTGATAGGATTTGCAACCAACGGTGTCTAATGCAGTTATAATCCTCAGTAATCCGTGAACTCTCCTTGAACTCTCACATCCGACAACAAGAGCATATCACTCTACTAAAGGGCAGTTTTGCTTCTTTCAGTCTACAGACCCAGAAAACAGCACTGTCTTATTCCTCTACAAAACACTGCTCCAGGCTAACTTTATACTTATGGCTAATATTTTTAAATGTAATCAAAAGACATATCTCAAAATAAGATATAATCAAGAAAAAAACTCACTCTACTCACTACTGCAGACTTACTGTAAGGCCACACTTAAAATATTCACTTATCTGTTTCTGTGCTGTGACCTCTCCCGAACAGGTTCCTCCAAGATCAGCTGTCAGTTGCACTGTTTGTTCATTTTCCCAGACACATTCCAATGTCCAGCGATATATGCATACAAACAGCAAAGGCAGTAATTGTGCAGGTTCACTGCTGTGTCAGGGCACAATGTGTGTTTCTTTCTTCTCTCTCTCTCTCTTGCACTGACCTCACCTGGTGCTGCCTTTGTCTGTTCCTCTTCCTTTTAAAAGTTGCTGTTGCCTTTGACATTTTATTTCCCTCAGAAGTTCCAAAACAATGCAACAGCATATAAAACAGTAATTACTGCTCCTGGAATTTGAGGAAATCACCTCAAACACCTAAAATATCTTTAAAAAAGGAGCAGCCTGTTACAGAGAAAAATTTTTCCCGTCCTCCATCTTGGATTACCTCCTCAACAGCCTATTTCTTACCCTGTGATTTATTTTACACACCCTGCTGCCAGAAGAGTTTACTGCTGCCATGTTTATCTGTGTTTTAAGTTAAAATTGCACACGTATGTCTCAATTCATTGTGCATAAAATCAACCTCTTCCCCAACCGATCCCCTCCACACCTCCCACACCCCCCACCAAATCTGCTGGTCAAAGTTCATTATCCTCACCACATGTTGTTGATTAACGAAATCTGTTTGCAAAACAAACCTATGAATTATGGCAGGAACATTTGTTTTCTTTTTTCTGGCATCTTTAAGGGCATAGCCATTACTTTGTTGAAATCTGACACTGAAGACAGACTTAGGACTTGACAGTATCCTTCAGCTATACGTACAGATCTCACATCTGTCACATCTCTTCTATAAGCTCAATGTATTCCCCAACTCCTACTCCTGCGCTCTTTACTTCAGGTTTTACCCTTTGGAGGACTGATGAATGATTTGTCCATGTAATTTAGGACAATCACTTTCTTTTCTAAACTTAAGTTCTGATGTCACTCACAATTTTTTAACTGAGTAAATTAGGGTATTCTGTGTCATTAAAGAAACATAATTGTTTACTAATTGTGTAAATACATTTGGAAAATCTCAAAAATGGTATCATCTGTTGTTTTTCGTATCTAGTTTCATCTGAGTTTTTTTAAAATTGATTACCTATTTAATAACAAGGATCTTCCACTGCATATTATATCTATGCAATAAAATAATTGATTCTGACTATTTTCCAAGGAATGTTGATTCTTTTCAAAGAATTATTATTGTCTATAAGGAGAGAGATAGAATTAAACTTTCAAATTCCATTCTTCAGTTCCAGCACTTTGTCTAGTGCTTGCTGTTTTATCTCTGTTGTAACTTCATTTTTCAATCAGTGTCAGATATTCTTAGATGTTTTAATTTGTTTGCTGTTTCTGAACATTCTTGATGTCAACAAGCAATAATGGAATGCCTGAAACAGCATTAACTTTAGTTGTGAGAATATTGAGAAAGTTGACAGCTGATTCATTCAATACAACTCTATCATCTGGGGATTTGAAGCACCATTGAGAGAGCCCTACCTTAGCAGAGTCAAGGAATAGGTCCACATGATCATATTCATGGGATTTGGCTCTGAGAAATGATTCCAAGTTCCTCCTTTACCTTCCCTGGAAACATCCTAAAATAGTGCCAGTGATTTTCTCTGGAATTTCTGTAGTTTCAGCACATTAACTCTGGGATTTTAGGTAAACTCCTGATTAAGTTACTTTGGCAGCATAGTTGACATTCTGAGGAACTTTCCACTGAGACCAACTATTCTAATCCTGAATATTTTGAGCCGATGATAATGGTACAAAATCTTTCAATTTGAATATGCAAACATGTACCTCCTATGAATTAAACAAGATCTTGTGCAAATGTTATCTGTGACAGCATCCATTTTGAACAAAGCAAGAACTGTTGCAAACAAAACACACACTCAATTAATTCAACTGACTGAATAGTGCAGATGAATCCCCCAACATAAAATAAACGGCCTTGCTCAGAATACAACATTCAAATTCACTTCACAGCACTGTCACTCCAGGCCAAAGTATTAAGACTAAGCCAAAGAAATCAAAGAGGCTGAGAGCTCATGTAAAGCCTTTAATTAAAGAACTAAATGGCACAAGAGCATTCAATGGATAAAATGTAATTTTGTAATTGTGGCGGTGGATAAGTATATGAAAAGTATTAGAAATCAGAAACATAGCCGCCATAGAGATGCAAAATTTGTTTTTTTTTAATTGAGTGGAACCTGAACCATAGCCAGTATCTCTTGAGTTCTAGGTTTTTCTGATGTACGCAAGGCTGATGGTGACTTGAAACACATAGTATGAATATGAATTTGCAAATATGAGGGAAGCACAATATTACTGTAACATGTACTTATTTCTCAGAGAAAATATATTCGGAAAACAATTTAGATTGTTTTGGCTATAAAGGGGCTGGAACTTTCAGAGACTAATTGTAATTTTAGGAAAATGACAAACAGTGGGAGATTTGTATATCCAGTCATTTATACCTCGGTTGATAGTAGAACATTTATTTAAAATTACCTAGGAATGATCTTTGAAGTGGTTTAATGCTTACAACTGTGAATTTAGGTTCAATACAGACTAGTCAAGGAGAAGGCAATGTCAAGAACTGACTTTTAGCTTCAGCGTCTTTATAACGCTGTTTATTACATATTAAGACTAAATTCAATCATACATGGTGGTCAGGCATAAATGAAGCTCTGTTGCATTATTGAAAAAACCTATTCCATAAACTCTATTGCCTAGTGCATGTTAGTTTATTCCATATCCTTCGTTGCACTCAGCTGGCATTGTAGTTCAGCTGTTAGCACTGCTACCTCAGGTGGTCCTTGGAGAAAAGAGTGATGCTCTTTGTCGGGATGTAACTGTTGCTCTTGAAAAGAATCTTGTTTCATTGCAACTTTTACTTGTTATTCAGAGTTCTCTTCCAAGTAATGAATATACATGTTGGCTTGGAAATTATTTTCTAGAATGTTGGGTATGTTCTTCAAGATGTGATGTTCTTCAGACAATGAATGCTTTGTTGGCATAAGACTGGTGAAAAGATGTTCAGTTATGTAGATCACTGAAGGTTTTGTCCTGATACTGTGACATACAATGTATTTTTCAAACAAGAAGTTCATCTCCTATGGTTGAATGTTGTTTTGAGTTTTCAAGAGTCAATTGTCAACACTGTCTGTAGAATATTCTGCATTAAATGTAACAACCTTTTTGAAGAGTTCTCTCGACTATATCTGCTGCAAAATGGACTGCTCATTTTTGAGCTAGATATGCTTTAGACTGAATAGGTTCACTAGTTCACTTACTTTAGAGACGAACTGATTCTATTACAAATGAAATCCAGTTACAATATTCATTGGTTGCATCATTCAAATAAGTTCATAAATACTATGTACAGACTATCCTGAGACTTAGTATCCAGCATTGAAATGTGATCTCACCAGTGTCCTACTTGTTCTTGAATGAAATATTGATTAAAAACTATTTCAAGGTTATGTTGTGAAAGGTGTATAATTTATAAATATTAGTATCATTTTTTGAGTTTTTTTTTAAATCAGCACATGGTTGTTGGTTTCCTTTATGAAGTGTTTTCATTAAAAAAGAAAATCTTGATCAAAGATACTTTCTAGAAGAGTAATCTGATCTAGTGTATGTCAGAGGCAGATAACTGCAAATGAGAATATGAAAATATGACTGTACTGTGGTAAAGTAAAGCATTAGGGCCATTTAGCTTTATTTTCAGTTCAGAGGTTTCTAAGATACTTGTTAGACAAAAAAAATCAGTTCAAAAGATTGTTTTAGTTAATTTTAGAGAACATTTTAAAAGCAGGTTTAGTTTCTCTTGTTGGAAATGCATCCAAGGTAATTCAGGAAATCAGTTACAAAGTACATTGCTAGGACCCAGGGGACCATGTCCGACATTGCCAACTAGAGGAGCAGAGAGAGGGAAAGATGAATTTTTGAAGCTTTTTCTGTTTTAGTAATATCAATTTAATATTAATTTATTCAGTATTTTCCCATATATACAATTTATTCAGTAATTTATTCTGTAATCCAAGATGGTGTTGGAACGTGGCACCATTACAGTATACACTTTTCACTGTATCTGGATACACGTGACAATATGAAATAAATCTAAATTTAAAAGTCCGGAGAAAGATTGGATTTATGAAACTTCCAAACCAGGAGAATTTGGTTAGAAATCTCCAGGTTATTAGAACATGCAAAGTACAGCCCCTCAGAACTGTGGAAAAGTGAATGTCAGTAGTTTTAGAAAGGTCGCATTGAATCTCATCCATAGTTCAAGGCTCGGACGCTGTCAGCATTATTTTAGTAGGCCCCTAAAGAGTTGAGGTATAGATATAATTTCTCGACTTAAATTTGGAATTGATAGTGTTTTGGAACAATTTGAAACCATGGCCTGCTTTGTGAAAATGCCTACCTTGCTAACTCTTTGATGCTTTGCTTGTTCCTTTTGTCCTCATTTTGAATAAAACTCATGTTTCTCTTTCAGTTAAAATAATTAAGAGTCAATGAACTTCACTGTTCAGTCTCTGAGACTTCATAATTTAACTTTGAAAACTTGATTTTTTTCAAACAATTTACTTTCAGCCTCTTTCAGAAAACAAATTTCAACTTTCTTGTTGTTAACTCTGTCATTAAGTAAATAGATTAAAAATTGTTGCATCACTGTAAGATGTTTTAGCTTTGTTTCCAAGCCTTGTTTCCAGTTGGAAACTTTTTTTTCTCTCAAAAGGATCAAATCTATTTTGGGTGTCCGGAAATCAGTCTCTTATTGTTGATGCTTGATCTGGATTTACCCTTGGTTGCTCATGGACCTTTACTGTGTTGATTAGTACACTTGCTTGTGGTCATTTTGCTGCAGACAGGGTCTTATTTGGTCAGTCCCATAATCTACTATGTGGTTTCCAACCTTTTCAATATCAAGGCAAACTTCAATGGGATAAACAATTCCACAGCGCCACTCATTTTATTCAGCTGAATTGAAAACTGATTGGATGTGAATGCCCGTGCAAGCATGGAACTGAATCTCCAAGTGTATGTGGTATTGGAAATCTACGCATGCCTGGCTGTGGAGGCTTGTGCTGAGTCGATAGTTGGCATCTTGTGTCAGCAGGTTATGCCTTGAATAAGAGACACTAATACTGTGAAGGAGATCAGATGCACAGACACAGCCTCAGCACTCACTTAAATTGGCACTGTTTCCTTAAAATTTTGCAGCACTCTTCGAACCTTGTCTCTATACACCAATCTGCCATGGCTCACCAGTTGAATAACATTTTATTAGTTCCACTTTCCAAACTGTATGGATTCATGAGAATATGTGTTGACTTTGCACTCCAACAAGAACAGCAACCAATGGTATTTGTAGACAATGCAGCTCAACTCCCAAACAGTACAATTTCTACCAAGGTGGATGCAAACAGCAGATTCTGGCAAATTCCATTGGATGAGAAGTGTAAATCTGTAACTAATGTCATAACAGTTCATATAATTTATCTGCTGTTGCTTTGTCTGTCTTTTGGAATCATGCACCCTAGAAAATCACCATCCAACATGCTAAAATAAGTGGAAGGCATAATTCACAAAGATAATGTTTGCATTCATGGATCTATTGAAGAAAACTTAGTTTTATTAGTAATATTAGATCACATTACTAAATTAAGACTTCAGAATTCACATTTCACTGACTGAGTAAATGAAGTGCTGCTGCATGATACTAGACTACACATTGACAAGCAATTAGTTGATCAAATGAAAAGAAAAAGCTGACATTCTCAGAGGTCAGGAGCAAGTTATGATTTTGAACATCATAATATCTTCATAATGGATATATCATTCACAGCTCTGGGAGTTGTTTTGTTCCAGGTTGAATGCAATATCTCTTACACTTGTCAGGCACTCACCAAAACAGAATAGCATTCTGCAGTGATAGGGAAGGGCATATTTTTAAATTAATAGTGACTGGTTTTCTCATCCTGTTCAATTAATATTCCCTTTGGTTTGAGGTGCAGAAGCCAAATGGATTGACCTCTGTGCTATTATTTGAGGTGAAAGTATTTCCCACACATGGTATCTCAAACATGTTACCTCTGAAAAGAGGTCACAATTCATCAGTTGGCTGTTTCCAATAACCTATACATGGTCCATGGAGGATCATTAATTTATGTCCTCATGGAGCTGGTTGATAACTGGCAATGCCCTCCCCAGCCAGAACTCATCACCTGAGCCCTTCATAAAGCAGACCAAGAGAAGGGTCTGCAGAACTGTCTGTCCCAGGTTGGGACTAGCCATGAATAGTGACTCTATTTTGGCGTTCAACAACAAATCATGTTCCTTTCCAGTTAGGTTTTCCGGGTTATTATACCCATCCTTTACAGCCTCATGGGAATTCATCCACATTACAAGTTCACTGAGGTACTTTCAAGCTAACATTGACATGAAGAGGTGGTACATACTGTTAAACACCTCCTGATTAAAAAAAATAAAATTTTCATTGAGCCTTACTCAACTACCTTTTTACAATGACAGAATGGATTTGCCCCATGCCAGCTTTTGATGGACCACAAACTGTAAATCCAAACTCCCTCCCATTCACATATACTAGAACTGAATGCCATTGTGCAGGACCATGAATAAGCATGACCAAAAGAGGAATTCTGCAGAACAGGCATTCCAAATCTTCAATTATATACAACACATATAATTGGAAAGGCAACCAAAGGTATGGCTTGGGGAATAGCAGTGAGAAGCTACATTTGATATCTTAGTGTGCTCACATGAAGTGGCATCATCTGAACAGGGATGCCTTAGTATCACTGAAAAACAAGTCATTGGCCAGATGGGCAACATACATATCATCAGGAGGAAACTATGCAAACGTAACAAATACCAGAATAGAGAAGGCATGAAAACTCTAAGAAAATAAGTACAGAGCACATAAATCATTCACAACCTCAAAAGGAACTTTGTACATATGTGGAAGATTGGTAAACCACTCTGAAATCTTCTGAAGAATAGAGACTCAGAAAAGGAGGAGTGGAAAGACCCATAATTGTATAAGTCAGGATAAGACGTGAGAAGATGTGGAATAAAGGGCAACCTAACTCAACATTGACAATAGATACTAGGTATGGGTGTAAGGAGCTATCTCATCATGATATGAGATCACGTGGAACTGAGTCCTGAAAGAAGAAAGTACAATAAAAGCCCTTTTGTACCATACTTATGTAAAGAGTTTATCATCTATAATTGTGAACAGTTACATTATCCTTGTCTTCAGTCCCCTGAGAGCTCCTCATAACATTGCTAGACTAACTACACTTTTAATAATATAAGTGTAATAGTCTTCCACTCACTGCCTGTTAAACCCAAAACTATTTGTTGTATGTAAAGACTTATTCCTTTCGATACTAATTTGTGGGGAGATTTAACATTCTGTTCCTTTCTTTGTCCCTTTATTTCTTTTTAAGCCAGTCTTTCTTTTTCCCCATTTGCTTTGTATTGCTGATTTTCTGTTGTACTGATCAGCTTAATTCATATACTTTCTCAGTCCCTTGTCTTTTTCCCTTAAGTTGCATTACTTCGGAATCCCCCTGTCGATTACCCTCTCTATTCAGTAACAAATTTCACTCACTTTGTAATTATCTGCATATAGTTCTAGCAACTTGGAGAAGAAAAGTGTGTTTGTGCATGATATTGTAAAATTGAAGGTTCAACTAACAGTAGATATCATAAGATGCAATTCTGCGACAAATTCTGACTGATTTGAACTTTTGTCATTGACTACATCATGCATAGTAGTTGACTACTGAATTTATTCCAGTCACAAGTTCTCCCCTTTCAACTTGCAATATTAAATTGTGTCACAGCCACATATTGCACTGTACTTGACCACTGTATTTATTCAAGACACAACTTCTATATCTTCAACCTTGCATCAGTCATAAACTGTACATTGCAATTTCATTTTCTGCTTGTGTGAAACCCTTCACCTTTCCCCTTATAAACCCTTGAAGCTTCTTGTTGAGTGGCAACCAATGAAGTAAACAATCCAGAGTCAATCAATGGATGATGAATACCTTCTGATGTAGAAATATTGTTTAGCCCTATAGCTTGAACAATAACAATCAAACACAGAGGGAAATAAATCATTGCAAATTTTCATTGGAAATTCTGAAATAAACAGAACTCTGAATGCTAGAATCCTGAGGGGACTGCTGAATAATGAGGCTGTTAACAAGCAAAGACCTTGACTGTGACCTTTGTGACAGGTTTAATAAGAAACAAGTGCTGACTCGAATCTCAGCTGATGAAATACAATGAAAGAAAGGTTGCACCTGTAGATTTTATACTGCAATGAATTAATACTAATTGAAAACTAGTAGGAGATTGCAGGAGATTCTGACACAATATTTGTATCAGTGTTTCAAATTGGTGATTGCAGGAAATGATTAAAACATATTTAAATTCCAAGTCTTAATCATCATATGATGGTGCCAGTAAGCCTTTCAAATTGTTTTTTTAGTTGCAGTGGCCTTGCTTTTTTTAGTTTTCCCTTGAACATCATTCTATCTTTTCAGATTGACTTTTTTTTGGCATTTGGATTATTAATGTCTGAATGAAGTGGCTGTCCTCACTTCTTAGCTTCTGAATTAGATCCCCTCAGAACTGAGAAAATGAAATTTTTGCATAAAATTTATGCCATCAATAACTGAACAATGTTTGAGGCACATTCTTCTTGTTCCCCGGAAGGCATTTGGCATGAAGTAAAACTGGTGCAGAAAAATGGATCGAAAGTAGATGTGCATGTAGTGGACAGTCATGAAATATTTATTCAATGACACTATGATTTTATCTGCTGTGGGATGTAAATTTGGTGCTCTGTCACTGATCATTGCATATGTTTTGGATCATCTTCATGATTGTGGATCTCCTATTGCATTCATTGATGAAAAAAATCAAAGGATGCAAATAAGTAAATGCTCTGAATACAGTGCAATTGCCTAAATAAATCTGTGGTCCTCCTGGACTATAGTTCAACAAAATAAATGAATGCAAATCTCAGCACCGACTGGACCTTTAACATAATTAAAAATGAGACAGGTATCCAACTGAAACCTATAGATACACAATGCATAACATTATAATGCTTTGTATTACTTCTGTATGTGAATTTTGACAATATTTTATCGCTCTTTTGAACTATATTTCATTTTTGTCTTCCTTAGTTATCTTGGGCATTTTATTTGTTTTTTATTCCCCAGTTATTTGATCTAAAATATCATTCTCTAATTTTGAAAATTTCATCATTATTCAAAAGCTTTGTTTGTTTATTATATGGAAAAGCAACACAATAGACAAAAGTGTGACATTTGCTTGCACATCCAGAGTATACAATATTATAAACCTGTTGGCATAATTAAGTTGTTCAGAAAAACAAATTTGAAACATAACCAGTCTTCCAGTTGCTTATTCAATGAGTGCAATCACCTCACATTCCGTCTCCATACATGTCCGTGTAACCAAGAAACCCAAAGATCATCTTGCATCTTTCAATCATGCACCTGCCACTGATATTTTTAGTTTCATGCATCTATTGAGACCCAATATTCTGATCAACAGCTGCAGTTATCAAGAGCTATAATATAGTTCAACTTCAATCATGAATTGTACATAACTACATATTGAGCACCTAATGCAACAAAACTGTGGAATATTTGAGACTCAGTACAAATCTCAGAAGCAGTTCTGTGGCCTGAAGCCTCAAACTAACCCATTCTCCTTCTCTTTTAGCAGTAACCCTGAACTACATTTTTTTTTCTGTGTCTTCATGATCACAACCTCAGGTTGGGATTCTCCAAATCCCAGTGTTTCACTCCCATTATATAGGAACTGTTAACTATGATGAGACATGCAAACTTCACAAAACCCATGTCCTAAAAATAACAACATGCATGGTGCATTGCATATCTTTCACAAATCTGGTAGAGCAGGTGGAGACTTCATTTAAAATCTGATTATTTTGATAAACTGATCTGGAATATTTCACTTTATATCTAATATGAACTGATACAAACTTAAACAGCTTGCATTTATATAGTGCAAATATTTGTATGTAATTGGTGGCATAGGATCATTTGAATCAAGTGTTGGATGAAATACTCAGCAAATAACAAACTTGAAGTAAAGTAAACAATTTCCAAAATAATTTACATGAATCAGAATTGTACCAAGACATTTCAGTACGGTGCAATTGTTAAATGGATGTTCAGCCAAAAAAAGAAAGATAATGAGATGGCTTACCAAACTTAACCCAAAGAAAGGGGTCAATATTAAGGAGAGGGAGTTGGAGAGGAACAAGAGTTTTGTTGTTGGAAATAAGGGTGGAAGAGAAAGGGGAGAAAAACTCTTCAGGCCAATTTTGGTATCATGCATGGTATTTTTCAGAGGTGTAAGTCAAGTCAATGTCCTCTTTAATTTTCTTGTGTGTGTGCTATATTCATTTGAATGCATGATTTCTTTAAATTATTTTGCACAGTCATGCACATTGCAGTATCCTCAAGGACTTTTAAATGTCATAACATGTGAGAAGCCCACAAAGTCTTCCAAGTTCTGCACACAGGCAGAAATACAGATGGAGAAGTCAGTCATGGTAATGTAATTAATATCAAATAGTGTGCATTTGATTTTCTCTCTCACTGGTAATGGCCATAGTTTGACACTTGGGAAACAAACAACATTTCAGTCACACATCAGACCACGTCTGAATGCTGTCCAGCCCTTTGCAGACACATTGCAGAATCAGGTTCCCCTTATTTTCACTTGCCACCTCAAAATCCTTTACATTCAGAAAACAATTATCCACCATCTTCACCAACCCTTTGTCATGCAATCACCAAGTGATTTTTCTTCATTTTTCCACATTCTGAAAGGGTTCCGGGTGAATCCCCAAAGTCATGTAATACTTCCTGACCTTCCCATGCATGTGCAGATGATGTAATGTTTACCCTTTCACTTTATCTTTTGTCTGTGTGTATTTCCCCAAACAGTATTTTGTTTTGGTTTTGTGGTTTTTGTGGGGAAGTCTCTTTACATGTAGCATTGCATTTACTGCTCACGAAGGGGTGGCCCAATGGTCAGCACGGCTGCCTCACAGCGCCAGGGACCCGGGTCCAATTCCAACCTCAGGCGACTGTCTGTGTGGAGTTTGCACATTCTCCCTGTGTCTGTGTGGGTTTCCTTTGGATACTCTGGTTTCCTCCCACAACCCACAGATGTGCAAGTCAGTGGATTGGCTATGCTAAAGTGTCCATTGTGTCCAGGGATATGCAGGTTAGGCGGGTTATCAGTTGGTAATGCAGGGTTACAGGGGTAGGGTAGTTGGAGTGGTTCAAGGTTGGATGCTTTTCAGAGGATTTGTGTCATTTTGATGGGCTGAATGGCTTCCTTCCATGCTGAAGGGATCTATTTTGAAGGTGACCATTTTGCGGAATAGGTCAATTCAATCTGCAAGGCTGACCTTTCAACTCTCTGCCTTGTTCCAACTCTGAACACTCTGTTCCAATAAAGCTCTATGTAACCTCAGACCCAGCACCTCATCTTTGATTCAGCACTGTACAGCATTCCAGCCACAATATTGAGATCAACAACAACCAATCAACCCCACCGCCCTGTGGCCCAACATTTCAACTCCCCCTCCCACTCTGCCGAGGACATTCAGGTCTTGGGCCTGCTCCACCGCTGCTCCCTCACCACCCGACGCCTGGAGGAAGAGCGCCTCATCTTCCGCCTCGGAAAATTTCAACCCCATGGCATCAATGTGGATTTCACCAATTTCCTCATTTTCCCTTCCCCCACTTCACCCTAACTCCATTTTTCCAGCTCAGCACAGCTCTCATGATCTGTCCTACCTGCCTATCTTCCTTTTCACCGATCCACTCCACCCTCCTCTCTGACCTATCACCTCCATCCCCACCCCCATTCACATATTGTACTCTATGCTACTCTCCCCACCCCCACCCCCCTCTCATTTATCTATCTATTCTGCAGGCACCCTGCCTCTATTCTTGATGAAGGGCTTTTGCCCGAAACAACGATTTTCCTGCTCTTCAGATGCTGCCTGACCTGCGGTGCTTTTCCAGCACCACTCTAATCTAGACTCTAATTTCAAATCATAATCTTTTTTTCACATAATAGCTTGCAGTAATTAGATTAGATTAGATTAGATTACTTACAGTGTGGAAACAGGCCCTTCGGCCCAACAAGTCCACACCGACCCGCCAAAGCGCAACCCACCGATTGCCCTACATTTGCCCCTTTTACCTAACACCACAGGCAATTTAGCATGGCCAATTCACCTGACCTGCACATCTTTGGACTGTGGGAGGAAACCGGAGCAAACCCACGCAGACACGGGGAGAATGTGCAAACTCCACACAGTCAGTCACCTGAGGCGGGAATTGAACCCGGGTCTCTGGTGCTGTGAGGCAGCAGTGCTAACCACTGTGCCATCGTGCCGCCCTCCATACCCACCTCCATGGTCACCTCCATACCCACTTTAGTTTATTTATCTCATGAGCATCTCCTTTTGCCTTAATTGCATGAACATCCCTTTTATGATTTAATCTCTTCTGCCTTTCAACCTATCAGAGTTTTGACTCCACCTTCTTTCTTGCCATTCTACTTGCTTAAAACTCCAAATTGCTTGTGTAACCTCTTCCAGTTGTGAGGAAAATATCATTCATCTGAAACAATCAAGTTTCCTGGAGGTGGCTTGGAGGCAAGATGGCCAATTAAACTGGGCTGGTACATTGCAAACTCACCTCCACTGGAATTAAGTTCAGTGCAGGAGGTCCAGACTTAATAATTGACACACATGAGTGACAATTAAGAGCTTCAGTCTGCCCTCCCTTGGGATCAGCCCCAATGCAAACAGATCTGTGACCAGGCCCAACAGGTCAGCTATGCAGGCAGCCTATCACTGTGAGAGTGTGGTGGAGAAGAGTTGGCTCATCAATCAAATACAATCCAAACCCAATTTCTGGGGCATGACTCGAGGCAGGAGTGTCCACTGAGAACCAACCCCATTGTCCCCTCCTCCAGTAATTCCCATCCACAAACCCCTCTCCACTCTACAATCTCCCCACCCCCAAACCCGTCTCCACTTTACAATCTCTCAACCCCCAAACAAATCACTAACTTTACACCTTGGTCCTGCACCATCCTTGGTATTCTTCTTGGTATAGCATTGCAGAGTTCAGAACTGCTGGCTTCTGGTTGCTATAAATTCCAGCTGAAGGCTTGCTGATGCTTTAATAATGTCTGATTGGCATTATATTCAGTGGGACTACACTCCAAGAAACAACACACATCTGACCCTGCTCGGAGGAATATTCTGCCTGTTAACTTTGTATTATTTGCCATAGATATATCTGATCTGAGCGTTCTTAGCAATTTCTGTTCTTAATTTTGTTTTCAATTTGCAATATCTACATGGTTTTGCTTTTATATTAGCGTATTATAAATTGTTAATGCATTTCTCTCTGCTAATCTTCTATTGTGGACACATGTTAATTCTGCTACATTGTATGGCTGTGCTGACATTTCATTTGGTTCCGTTTTTCAAGGACGGCTATGAAATTCTTCTGCTGGTTGTGCATTCAATTGAACATAATTTTTCCTTGGATGAGTCGTGTTGCGCTTGTTCCTGAACATTCTGTAGCTGGACCAGAAGGTTTAAGTAGGCTGCATCTGTGCAAATGCTACAATAATTTGTTTGCCCTTTCCTGTGCAGATGGTTAGCATTTTTTGCCATCTGCTACTTTTCCAATATTGATACCAATGTTTTTTGTATCACTACTGTACTGATAGTTAATGAAGTTTAACTGTATTATAAAGACTCTGAATCCCTTTAGACCCATGTAATCCAAAACTAAAGGTCAGGTATTGCACTTTAAAATGTATTTTGGATAATTATTTTTGAATTATAATATTTTTCAGGTAATCTTTGGTCATAATTCTGTGCAATTGATGATTCAATTGCGAAAGCGAAAACTTGATTGTGACACAACAACGGGGTCCATTGAGGGTCAGTTGATGAACTATCATTCTAAAAACTCTGTCATTCTAATTGTTTTGCCTTTATCCAAACTTTTCAAGATTGTAATGTAGAATACAAAAGGTGCTTAAATGAACGTTAGGAAATTTTATTTGTGAAAGCATTTCATGAGGTTTTCATATATTTGAGGAAAAGTGGAAACTGCACTAAATCCATAATCTGATCTGGCCTACCTATGACTCCAGTCCCACAGTTGTGTGACTGACTCTTAGCTACCTTCTGAAATGGCCATGAAAGTCATTGAGTTCAAGGGCAGTGAAAGATGGGCAACATCTTCTGAATTTGCCAGCAATGCCCAGTTCCCTTGATTGAATGAAAAGAAGCATACATTCACTTCTGTGACCGTAAACATAACTCCAGGGTGGTATGTTGCATCTTTGATTCCAGGGTAAAGGATGTCACAGAACAGCTGAAGAATATTGTTCTGAGGGAAGGTGAACATCCAGAGGTTATAATCAACATCAGTACCACTGGTGTGGTGGGAATGGATGTGAAGTCCTGAAACTAGATTTCAGGGAGCAAAGAAAGAAATAAAAATACAGGACTTTCAAGTGTAATTCCACTATTTAGGGAGGACAAAATTAAAAATCACACAACACCAGGTTATATTTCAACAGGTTTATTTGGAAGCACTAGCTTTTGGAGCACAACTATCTGATGAAGGGACAGCAGTCTGAAAAATAGAGCTTCCAAGTAAACCTGTCGAACTATAACCTAGTGTTGTCCAATTTTTAACTTTGTCCACCCCAGTCCAACACCGGCTCCTCCACAACATAATTAGGAAGGGAGGAAGAGGGAAAGTGGAGAATTACAGGCAGTTAACTTGATAACCATACCAGGGAAAAAGTTTGAACTTACTGTAAAGGATGTCACAAGGAAGATGTGGATGAGAATGGCAACATTGAGCTGAATCAATGAAATGATTTATGAAATGGAAATCACATTTGAGAAACTTGGAGTTTTTTTGAGGATTTTGTTTGTAACATAGACAAATGACAACCAGTGAATGTGATGGATTTTGGATCGTCAGATGGATTTTGCTAAATTCCACAGTGGAGTTTAGTCATAAAACTAAAATTCATGGGATTGAGTGAAATATACCAGTACATATTAAAATTGTTTAACAAAAGAAAATAGAAATAAATGAATTATTTTCAGGATGGCTGGCTATGACCAGTCTGGAACTGCAACGCTCTGTGCTCGGTCCACAACTAATCAGAACCGAACAACGAATAATCAACGTTTTTGGACTTATATAGGGCGACTGATTGTAATAGTTCAAAATTTGCTGATTCCACCTAACTGGGTAGGAATGTGAAAGAAAACAATGGACTGCAGGTGTTGAAAATCTGAAACAAAACAGAAAATGTTGGAGAAGTTCAGCAGGTCTGGCAGCATCTATGCAGAGAAAGCAGTGCTAGCATTTGAGGCCCAGAATGAGTTCTGAAGAAGCTTCACTGGAACTAAAATTGTAACTCTGCTTTCTTCCCACAGATGTAAAGAATGTAAATTGGGAGGAGCATACAAGGAGCCGTCAAGAAGACTTTGACTGGCTTAGGGAAACAGCTAGAATACAGCAGATGAAATATAATGCACAAAAGGGAAATTATTCAGTTTGGCAGTGAAAAACACACAGGTAGAATATTTCTTAAATGATCAGAGATTGAGAACTGTGGGTGTCCAAAGGAATCTGGATGTCATTGTCCTTGAATCACTAAAAGCCAGTATGTAGGTACAGCAAGGAAATAGGATGCCAAACACAAATTTGGTGTTCATTTTAAGGATATTGTGCACTAAAATAAAGATGTTCTAATGCACTTGTAGAGGCCAAAATACTCTCACAGAGAGTATTTTGTACAGATATGGTTTCCTTGTCTAAGGAAGGATGTACTCACCACAACAGGGGTGCAATGGAGATAAATCGCTGAGATGGCAAAGTTGTTTTATATGGAGAGGTGGCTGAAACTGAGTCTGCATTCCTACTCTTTTGAAGAATTTGCATTGAAATTTTTCAAAAATTCTTGAAGAGTACAATAGGGTTGATATAACGGGGAGATTTTTCCCTGGCTGGTGACTCTTGAATCAAGGAGTATTATCTCAAGGTAAGGGGTAGGCCATGAAAGACTGAAATGAAGGAGAATATCTTCACATATGGTGGTCAATCTTTGGAATTCTCTTCTACCAGAGGATTGAGGGAGTTTTAAAAAGAAGAAATTGCCTACAATTCCTCAACTTCTATCAAGGCAACCAACCCCACAAAGGAATTGCAGGCAATTAACTGCAGTTTTTGAGTTTTGTGTTCTATCTTATAATCAGGGACATTAAACTTGGCATCAATTGGTTGTTTTATATTTGATTCATTAATCTTTGAATAATGTCTTTATATATTGCAAATCTTTCCTGTCACAACTCACCAGGACAATACATTGGAAATCAGACTCCATTATTCCTGGAATCATTGAAAAAACTAAAGATTTTAAAATAAGTCTCCAAAATTCCCCAAGTTACTTGATTTTTACCAGGTTAATAGAAAGCATGAAATGGGTTTTTGTATTTGACAAGAATTACTAATTGTTACAAGTAATTAGAATCCAGCTACAGGTAAACAGTTATAAATCATTGGCGTATAAAACTCCAAATTAAAATGCTAATCCCGTTATGAACAGTTCCTTACATGCATGCACAAAGTCAGACAAACAGGGAAAAATTGGTTATGGGCAGAAGAAATCTGGGAGGCAATTCTGTGCTTCCTATTCATGGATTAATGAGATGATCCTGACGATTCTTATGCTGGTCAGAATCTGTCTGTTCAGTTATCTTTCTTAAGATGCTTCCTCTGATTTGCAAAAGACTGATGCTGAAAGAAAAAAACACAATAGGTCAGGCAGCATCCGAGGAGCAGGAAAATCGACGTTTCGGGCATAAGCCCTTCATCAGGCATTTTTCGGGCTTATGCCCACAACGTTGATTCTCTTGCTCCTCGGATGCTGCCTGACCTGCTGTTTTTTTTCCAGCGCCACACTCTTGACCCTGATCTGCAGCATCTGCAGTCCTCACTCTCTCTTAGAATGTTTTTAGTCAAGTACGTTGAAAGTTACTCTCAAAAAAAGAAATTCTGGCATAATTGTTCTATTATTGTAAATGTTGGTATTGATAATCATATCTGCTCGTCTAAAACATCTCAAGGGCTGGACTGTAATATTCACTTAGTTCGGAATGGTTAAAAATACATTAATTTATCTATGTTCTGACCAGGAGATTATTAAATATCTACCAGGTAAAAGCTCTGAGATATTCCTTAATCACTGTTTACTTCCAATGCAATTCACTGTTGGGCTGAAGGTTCAAACGAGTTGGTGATCTAACCTCACTGCATGTTTAAATATCAGGACATACTATAACATTCTCACCTTTTACTTCCTTAGCTCCATGTTAAATACTTTATAGATCCACATATAATAGCATAGTGATTTCATCACCTGAAACATCACAATGGAATCATAGAATAGTATTAGCACAGGAGATAATTCAGCCCATCATGTTTATGCCAGACTTCGACAAGAGCAATTCAGCTATCCCTGCTCACCTGGCTTTCCCCATGGCCCTGTCAATGTTTTACCTTCAGATAATTATCCAATGCCCTTTTGGAAGATAGGACTGACTGTGCCTTCAGAGCACTCTCAGGCAATGTCCTTCCTGCACACTGCGAAAATACTTTCTCATTGTTTTTGATTCTTTTGCCATTCATCTTTAATCTGTGACCCTTTCTCTCTTTGTGAAGAGAAATTATTTCTCCTTTACCATTTTGTCCACAACCTTCATGATTCTGAATATCTCAAATAAATTTCCTTTCAACTTCTCCAGTCACAGCAGCTACAGATTATCCAGCTAACCATAACTGAAGAACTTTATCCTTGTAGCCATTTCCATAAATCTTTTCTGCAAGCTCTCTAAAGTCTTCCCATCCTCCTTGAAGTGCATTTTGTTATTTTCATGTGAAATATAAGCCAAGCAACTATAAAGACAGGTAAAAACAATGACTGCAGATGCTAGAAACCAGATTCTGGATTAGTGTGGTGCTGGAAAAGCACAGCAGTTCAGGCAGCACCCAAGGAGCAGGAAGATCAACGTTTCGGGCAAAAGCCATTCATCAGGAATAGAGGCAGAGTGCCTGAAGAGTGGAGAGATAAATGAGAAGAGTGTGGGGTTGGGGAGAAAGTAGCATAGAGTACAATAGGTGAATGTGGGTGGGGATGAAGGTGATAGGTCAGAGAGGAGGGTGGAGTGGATGGGTGGAAATGAAGATAGGAAGATAGGACAAGTCATGGGGACAGTGCTGACCTGGAAGTTTGGAACTGGGGTGAGGTAGGGGAAGGGGAAATGAGGAAATGAGTGAAGTCCACATTGATGCCCTGGGGTTGAAGTGTTTTGAGGCGGAAGCTGAGGCGTTCTTCCTCCAGGCGTCAGGTGGTGAGGGAGCGGCGGTGAAGGACGCCCAGGACCTCCATGTCTTTGGCTGGGTGGGAGGGGGAGTTGAAATGTTGGGCCACAGGGTGGTGTGGTTGATTGGTGCGGGTATCCCAGAGATGTTCCCTAAAGCGCTCTGCTAGGAGGCGTCCAGTCTCCCCAGTGTAGAGGAGACTGCATCAGGAGCAATGGATACAATAAATGATATTGGTGGATGTGCAGGTAAAACTTTGATGGATGTGAAGAAAACCAAGGTGTTTTAAAATCATATTTGCTTCCTGATCCAATGTGTGCTAAGGCAACCATAAGAGACAATTGCCAATGAATGAAAGGAAAATGCATGATTTAGAAGTCATAGCACATCAAGGGACAGCATTCTCAGAATTGGATGAGAGCAGGAACCAAATGCCTGAACTATATTCAGCCAAGTGAAGGAATGGCTAAAGGAAAATTTAGCTCAGGGTTGTTAAACATCATTTCAGTGGAAATGAAAAATAATGTTTTGAAAGGTGTAATTTTTAGCTTGTGTGAAAAAAAGAAATCAAAAACAAGCTCCAATTTTTTTAAAAAGCCAGCAATAAGTAGATTAACATGTAAAATAAACATGTGAAGTCATGTTTTATAGGCAGAGCTAATTGATTCAATGACTATTAGACCAAATAAAAATTCTGAAGTTCTGCCACATGAAAATATGACTATTCGTGAACAATAAAACAACAACAAGAAGAAACTCCATAAACCTTCTCATCCTCACTGACCGCAGAACTCATCACCTAAATCCAAAATACAAGACTGAAGAGTTCGCTGATTTGCCAGTGTTAATGGGATAATCCACCTTTGCTTCCTCCTGATGTTGCCATCAACACCAGTTCATCCACTTCATTGATGATGAAAAGTGTTTGCATGCACTGGGTATAGTGAAGGTCAGAGCTAGCTGTGTCCCTAGATTTTGTTAAAACAGATTCATTCAGTGGATGTGAATTTCACTGGCTGTGCCAGCATTGATTGCTCAGTCCCAGTTGCCCTTGATTAAAGGTCTTTGAGCATAGTTACAACACTGTCATCCGTGAGACAATGTGGAAAATTGCCTAATTATGTCCTACAAATGAACAAATCTAATCCTGTCAATTAACAGTGCATGAGCCAACTTTCAATCACCTGAAAAGTAATGCAAGATGTTGTCAACAGTGCCATCACATGATATTTGCCTGCTCATCAATGCTCAATTTGGGATCTGACAGTACTCATCAACCTTTGACCTCAGCCCAATTTTGGTATCTGAATTCCAGAAGTGAGATGACATTAAGGATTTCAAGGAAAGCTAAATTAAAATGGAAATGAAAGGAAGTTTTACCATTTACTGGTATCATGCCGAGCATGAAATAAGTTGCTAATTGTCTTGGTCTAAGGACTTTGTACAAGAGTTATACATTGAAATGACCTTGGTCCAAATATCTTCAGCTGCTTCATCAGTAGCTCTCTGTCCTTGACAATGATATGTATGCTGATGATTGTTTGCACATTGTGCATTTCCATTTGCCATGTGTCAAATACTGAAACAGCCTGTACCCACCTATGGCAAGATGTGCACAACGTCCAAACTCAAACCAATGAGCAGAAAATAGTACTTATGTTGCAAAATTATAGGGCAATGATTATCTCCAAAAAGAGAGTCTAACTAACACCCCTACTTGACACTTAATGGCATTACCATCGCCGAATCAGCAATAATCAAGAATCTTGGGATGACAGTTGACGAGTGATGTAAATAGACCCACAGCGATGTGGTTGACTCTTAACTATCTCTGAGCACTTCGGGACTGGTAATAAATGCTGGTCTCGCCAGCGAAGCCCTAATCCTGTTAGTGAATAAAAACAACACTATAATCTACAAGACAAAATCAGTTCTTGCTTAAAAATCTAGTTTTTTCCATCTAATCTGCTCAAAAAGAGCTATTGCAACATAGTTCAGTGTCCATTTCTGTGCTAAGGACCATTGTTTTTCCAAACTGGCGAACGGATAGACAAACCTTTCATGTCCCAATATATGAAATTAGCATACACGTTTGAATTAAAACAGGAGATAGTCAGATAGGATCAAGAAAAGCCTTAAGGCTTTCTATAGGTATAACAGGAATAAAAGAATGATTAGAGTAAGATTAGGGCCAATCAAGGAAAAGTAGTGGGGAGTTGTGCTAGTCAGATAGGATCAAGAAAAGCCTTAAGGCTTTCTATAGGTATAACAGGAATAAAAGAATGATTAGTAAGATTAGGGCCAATCAAGGAAAAGTAGTGGGGAGTTGTGCATGGCGTCTGAGGAGATGGGGGAAGTACGAAATGAATTTTTTTATCAGTATTCACACTAGAAAAAAACAATGTGGTTGAAGAGAATACTGGGATACGCATTACTACACTGGATGGGATTGAGGTCCACAAGGAGGAGGCGTTAGCAATTCTGGAAAGTGAAGAAACTAGATAAATTCCTGGGCCAGATGGGATTTATTCTCAGATTCTCTGGGAAGCCAGCGAGGAGGCTGCCGGGCATTTGGCTTTGATCTTTATGTCGTCATTGTCTACAGGAATAGTGCCAGAAGATGGGAGGATAGCAAATGTTGTTACCTTATTCAAGAAGGGAAGTAGAGCCATACCTGGAAATTATAGACCTGTGAACCTTACTTTGGTTGTGGGTGAAGTGTTGGAAAGAGTTATAAGAGATAGGATTTATAATCATCCAGAAAGGAATAAGTTGATTAGGAATAGACAACATGGTTTTGTGAAGGGTAGGTCATACCTCGCAAACATTATTGAAGTCTTTGAGAAGGTGACCAAACAGGTGGATGAGGGTAAAGTGGTTGATGTGGTGTATATGGATTTCAGTGAGGCATTTGATAAGATTCCCCGTGGTAGGCTATTGCACAAAATATGGAGGCATGGGATTGAGGATGATTTAATAGTTTGGATCAGAAATTAGCTATCTGAAAGAAGACAGAGGGTTGTGGTTGATGGGAAATATTCTTCCTGAAGTTCAGTTACCAGTGGTGTACCGCAAGGATCTGTTTTGGGTCCACTGTTGTTTGTTATTTTTATAACTGATCTGGATGAGGGCATAGAAGGATGGGTTAGTAAATTTGCAGATGACAATTAGATCAGCAGAGTTGTGGATTGCGACGAGGGATGTTGTAGGTGACATGTGGACATAGATAAGCTGCAGAGCTGGGCTGAGAGATGGCAAGTGGAGTTTTCTGTGGAAAAGTGCGAGGTGATTCACTTTGGAGGGAGTAACAGGAATGTAGAGTACTGTGTTAATGGTAAGATTCTTGGTAATGTAGGTAAGCAGAGAGATCTCGGTGTCCAGGTACATAGATCCTTGAAAGTTGCCACTCAGATTAATAGGGTTGTTAAGAAGGCATACAGTGTGTTAGCTTTCATTGGTAGAAGGATTGAGTTTCGGAACCACGAGATTATGCTGCAGCTGTACAAAACTCTGGTGCAGCTGCACTTGGAGTATTGCGTACAGTTCTGATCACTGCATTATAGGAAGGGTGTGAAGCTTTGGTAAGGGTTCAGAGGAGATTTCCTCTGATTGTTGCCCGGTATGGAGGTAAGGTCTTACGAGGAAAGGGACTTGTGGCTGTTTTCATTCGCGAGAAGAAGATTGAGCAGTGACTTAATTGAGACATACAATATAATCGGAGGTTTAGATAGGGTGGACAGTGAGAGCCTTTTTCCTCAGATGGTGGTGGCCAGCATGATGGAACATAGCTTTAAATTGAGGAGTGATAGATATAGGACAGATGTCAGAGAGTAGTAGAGGTGTGGAATGCACTGCTTGCAACAGTCATTGACTCACCAACTTTAAAGGCATTTAAATGGTCATTGCATAAGCATATGGATGAAACTGGAATTAGATTAGATTACTTACAATGTGGAAACAAGCCCTTCGGCCCAACAAGTCCACCCAGACCCATTCTCCTACATTTACCCCTTCACCTAACACTACGGGCAGTTTAGCACGGCCAATTCACCTAACCTGCACATTTTTGCATTGTGGGAGGAAACCAGAGCACCCGGAGGAAACCCACGCAGACACGAGGAGAATGTGCAAACTCCACACACAGAGTCGCCTGAGGCGGGAATTGAACCTGGGTCTCTGGTGCTGTGAGGCAGCAGTGCTAACCACTGTGCCACCCGTAAAGTACTAGAATCTCCACTGTGGGGACAGGTCCTTCAGGCAACAAGTCCACACTGACCCACCAAAGAGTAACCCACCTAGACCTTATATTTACCCCTGACCCCTATGGGCGATTTAGCTTGGCCAATTCACCTAACCTGCACATCCTTTGGCTGTGGGAGGAAACCCCACACAGACACCGATAGAAGTTCCACACAGACAATCAACTGAGGCTGGAATCGAACCTGGATCCCTGGTGCTGTGAGGCAGCAGTGCTAACCACTGAGCCACCAGACCACCTTAATAGTGGAGGGATCTGAAGCGCTTCAGCTTGGTTTCGCAGGTTGGCACAACGTCGAGGGCCAAAGGGCCTGTACTGCAGTGTAATGTTCTATGTTCTATGAGATATGAACTTTTAACTTTACATCAAGTGAGATTGTATATTAAACTGTTCCATTTACGAACACAATTCGCTTTATTTTACTTCCTAGATAGACCCACCAAAAATCATTGAAATTACTTAACTAACATTTGTTCATTTCAAGATGCTTATCATGGTCTCAAATATTAATACATAATTAAAGTCTTTTCGCTGTAGACTTCACTGAAATCTTAAATTAAAAGTATGTTGTTCTGCATATTGTAATCTTTGACAATTTGCTTTTAAAACTTTATTTGACATTTTATTGCAATTGTGTATGTACAATTAAGTCTGTTTTTAAATCATTCATTTCAGGTTGATCATTGTGAACATCATGATTGGTTTAACATTAGCTTGCAACTCAAAACCAATACTGTAGATGCAGATAACAATTCATGATTGCAAACTCGCTCCAGCAACAAGACTGAACAAGAAACCAAGATCTATTGATTTTGTTCTCATCTGAGCTCAAAATGATTGATTACTTTTCACTTGAAGTTATAGAAGTGAACCTCAGCAATGTGACATGGTGAACTACCTATAACTTGCCCAACATTGGAGTAGTAAACTCAAAAATTGTAGGGTGGAATTTTAACTGCTGAGATGAAGGGTGGTAGTGGAGTGGTGGGCAGGGTTGGAGGTTTGGAGTGGTGGTGATGGGTGGGAGGTGGGTAGTGGAGGTGTGGGGTGTAATTTCAATTCAGTGTTATCGAATGCAAACAAAAGTGACACTCACCCTGCATCCCAAAACCTTGCTGATATGCAAGACTACCTCCTCAGTGACAGTCAGGGTGTCTCTTCTTTCTCTGGAAGTTTGCACTTCCTTCATCTGCAACCAGATTTATAAACATGCAAAAGAGTTTGTGCCGAGGGAATGGGACAACAGCACTCATGAAATCTGACTGAGATGGGTGTGAGACTCACACAGGTGGAAGTGTTGTTCTTCAGAAGCAGATGTGATGCAATGTCTCGAGGGGTAGAGGAGTGTTCGGAGCTGCCAAATGAGCTGGCCTGTGGAGTGCTGCATGTGGGGGAATGTTCAGGAAGCCAGAATGTGGAGACTTAAAATGTGAAATTTGGATGCCACTTGCTTTTTTCTGCCTGAAAAGATCATTGAAACTCTTACTGAACTTGAGTTCATGTTTGACGAAGTTTAGTCTGGCTGTATGCTTCCTTGGTCACTTTTATTGGTGCCTGTTTGATTTGTGAGGCTGGCATCTTCGATCTTTATAAGGGAAGTAACATAAGTGAGCAGTCCTTCATGTACACAGAAGGAGCAGAGGGAACGAGGTGGAAAACTGGTCAGTACACTTCAAACATTTTGCTTCCATTTCTCTGGTTATTAAAACTTCTTGACTGAACAAATACTTCACCTTCCCTGTTTCCTCCCAGGGTCTCTTTAACTGGAAATTAGTCCCAAATACAGGTATTGGTTTTCATTACAATCATACTCATTTGTGAAGTTCCTCAGAAGAGTTGGCAAGACTAAGCATGATGCATTTGGAATCAGAACTGAAAGAGCTATTAAAACACAATGTCTATATCCTTCTCCTGGCATCGATGCATTTTGGCCTTTGTGGTCAAAATGCATGATGCAATTTCATTAAAATGAAATGTACAAAGTATTAGATTATTGATTTATCAGGAAACCACTAAGCAGGGTGTCAAGGCAAAGTCTATTACACCAATAGTCAAGTTTCTTTAACACTAAAGAAATGTGTAAGGCTGCAAAAAGCAGTAGGAAGGACCCTCTACCCTATTTGAAATACTAGCTGGAAGAGAGATTCTCATCAGTTGTGTCAGAATGTCGATGTGCCAGTATGGAGTTTGTCGTTGAGCAAAAGCTCTTTCCATAAAGGAGATCCATTAAAAGTATGCTGAAGGCATCCAAGCAGAACCCATGGTCCAGAATGTAACGTTAATGTAAAACATGCCACATTTCTTGAGATTTGTATGTTTTTTTTAAACTCAAAGGACCAGAGAGTAAAATTTGATTATGATTTCAGTGACATAGAATAGGCTTTCAGGGCTTTGTGTGAGGCAAAGTTGTTATTTTGGAGCATCAATTATTCAAATAATAAAGCTTTTTTAATTCACAATGATGCATTATTTCAGTGGATGAACTGAAGAAGTGCATTTGTTCAGGGAGAAAATAATCATCCCTCAAATTTTATTTTATCTTTGGTTCAAATTGGACGTTGACTTGTTGCATGGCCTGTAAACAGCAGAAAGGTCGCCATGATTGTCAAATAGCAGGTCTACGTTTTAATGCCATTTCCAGATATTATGGAGACATACAGCATGGAAACAGACCCTTCGGTTCAACTCAGCCATGCTGACCAGTTATCCAGGGCAGCACAGTGGCTCACTGGTTACCACTACTGCCTCACTGTATCAGGGACCTGGGTTCGATTCCAGCCTGGGGCAACTGTCTGTGTGGAGTTTGTACATTCTCCCTGTGTCTGAGTTGGTTTCCTCTGGGAGCTCCAGTTTCCTCCCACAATCCAAAGATGTCCAGGATTGGCCATGCTAAATTACCCACAGTGTCCAGGGATGGGCAGCTCAGGTGAATTAGCTATGAAAAATGCAGAGTTACACGGATAGTGAAACGAAGGTTGTTGGAGTTGGGATGGGGGGTCAACTCAATGGGCCGAATGACCTGATTCCACACTGTGGGGATTCAGTACTAATTCAGTGATCAGATCAAATTGCCTGATGTTACAGAAACTTGAGGATTGCTGAAGATTTTCACCTTTCACTCAGGACAAGCAGAAGAATTTCTGGAAGCATCGGGTACTGCTGATGTTTGATTAATACAATTGAAAATGGGTTAGACCCAAAAATTTGGCATTATTAAACAAAATATCTTGTCCACCACCCATAATTAACTTGATTTCAAACAAAGAGAAAGGATTTTCAAAAAATAATCCCAAACCTCTTCCAAATAAAGTTGGTTCAGTTGTCATTTTATTTTTATACTGTAAATATAAAATAAGAAAAACATAAAAGTTCCCCCTCAATTACCTTGTGCTAAAAACAGAAATAAACTTTTTAAAGACCCAGAAATTGCTGGAAATCCTACAAACGTGCCACAGTAACTAAATTTATTGGTTGGGTGGGGGGATATTGCCACTTTGGTTCGGTCGCCAATTTGCAGCATTTTGACAGTCAAGCACCAAAGTTGGTGAAATTTGATTTGAGTTAGATTTAGTTTCTGATGATTTGAGCCATTTCAATTAAAGTCTATCCTGTGCAATATTTTGTGAAAATGCCACCTGACCAAAAAACAGTGCAGAGACAAATAGTATCTTCCATCATTGAGAATAAATTCATGATGCAGTTCATGGATTTTAATTCATTATAGTTCTTGGGATATTGTTATGCAGCAGCACAGCTGTTAAGAAGGATCATAATTTATGCTGTTGAGTCTCTTACGTATATATTTACTATCTTCAATCCACGCTGTTCAATCACTACCTATTCCAAATGATTATTTATGTTACTGGTGATTGATTGATTATCTCAAATGTAAACTACTTTTCTGCTTCACTAAGTTTATAGCCATTCTTTTTAAATAAGAATTCTGTCATTACTAGCTCGGTTGAAATAATGTACATTTTCTTCATTCGCTTGAAACACATTTAATATTCATAAGCTTCAGACCGGGAAATATCTTTTAAAAGCATGAAGATTTTGTGTGAGCGGATAAGTCAAGATTCCTTGCAATTGATTTTTGAAAAAAATAGTTTAGCTGTGTTGGCTTTAGGACCATACTACCTTTTATTCCAAGCGGCTCACTACCAGCACATGATGCCTTAAGGAAGGGATGAAGAGAAGAAGCACAAAATTGGTGATTGCATTCTCAGTCATGATAATATTAAATGGCAGTGCAGGCTGAAATGACTGTATAGTTTTTTTTTCCCTGTGCTCATTTATATTCCGATGTGTTAAACTTTCCAAGGACATTCACACTCAAATCACCACTCAGTTCCTCCTTCCTTCCTAACATTAACAGTCTCTGACATGAAATTCTAATCAGGACTCCTTCAAAAACTTTGGCTGATATCTGAGATTATTTGGAAGTGCTTGATAATGACACTGTAATACAAACAGAAACACAATGCTTCTGCCATTGAAAACCCAAAGGTTAGCCACTACAAAGCCAACAGAGAATAACTCTTTTATTCATGAATTTTGAGAAAAAGTAGAAGACATTTCTGTTGTATCACCTTATTTTTAACTGTATTAATTGAATTGCATTAAATTGCTGCATAAATAGACCAAAGACTTAACTAAAATGTTTTGAAGTCAAAGCATTTTTCTAAAATGCTGTCAATTGTCAACGAGTTAATGGTGTGTGCTCATGGAAATATGCATGAGCAGAAAATTGAGAAATAAACTTCTCATAAACTAGTAAAGTTTGGTTTGCAATTTGTACCTAGTTCATTAGTTATGGCTACTTTGAACTCTCTTCCCCTTGCATTTATATGTCCTAAATCTTACCTTTTTTTTCCATGCTCATTCAATGATTTGTCATTCTTTCAATTACTTTCAACCCATCTAATTTATGTGCTTGATGTTCTTACTTTTGCCTTTTAGTTATCTTTTTTAAAAAAAAATAAACTGTCAAGATTAAAGTGCCACAAATTACACTCTGAAGTTGAACTCTGTGTCTCCATCTTGAGTGTGGTGTATCAGTTGCATCAGCAGAGAAACATGACTGCATGGGCTTTGTTGCGATTGGAAACATGGTCTGATCTCCTATTTTAGGATGTGTGATGTCTCCTGTCTTAAGATGGAAATTAGATTTTGTAAGGGTCCAGTCCAGGAACATTTTCTGATTAAAAAATAGTTTTAAATTTCAAGATTATCTTTCATTTGCATAGTGGTAGAACTTGATGACATTAAACGAGGGAAAATAAGTGTCGTACATTTCATTAAACTCTTAATTTCATGCTTAATTTTGAGTTGGCGATTTGTAAGATCTCAACCATTAAATCCTTTTAAGTCTTTAAGTGGCAATTTTATTTCTTTTCTTCTGTATAAAATTTCCTCATTTCTTGAAGATGATATCTTCACAGTGGCATATAATTCATGGGCACTTAATATCTTAACATGTATAATTTCAACAGGCTTTCAGCTGAAAAATTATGGCGGGAGACTAATCAACAACAGGGCCAATGCTCCAGTGCTTCGGCCTGTCTTTATCCAAAAGCCACAAACATTAACATCAGAGCTAAGAACAATAGTGACATTCAACACTTAACCTCACTGCAATTAAGTGACACGAGCGACTGAGAATCAACCTTAGACCCTCCGACATCCGTTTTAATCAGCTAGTTCACTGGAGGAATCCTGCAGTGACTTCTAATGGAATATTGAAAACCTGATCAACTTTTTCACTGAACTTAGCATGAATTATGATTTTTTTGCTGAAATAAACATAATATTTTCTTCAGTTTATAGATGTTGTCAGATGCACTTGTGCTTCCAACATTTCTGTTGTCATTTCTTCTATTCCTAAGATTCAGGTTCTGTCACAAAATCTTTCTGATGAGAGTATTTAAATAATTATATTTTGTAGTATTATTTAACTTAACGTTTTTTTCCAGGCTGTAGTATTTATCAACACTGTTTATATCTAAATGTGTTTTGTTCTCATTTGCTTAATAGAGTGGCACATCACAGAAACAGACCCTTAGGTCCAAGTCATCCAAGTTGACCAAGTTTCCTAAACTAAACATGTCCCACTTGCTGCATTTAGTCCATATCCCTCTAAACCTTCCGCCTTTCTAGATGAGTCCAAATGACTTTTAAATGTAACTGTATCTGGCAGTTCAAACCTTTCTCGTCTCATGTTAAAAATATGTCCCCTAGTTTTGAACTTGCCATATCTTGGGAAAAAGATCTTTGCTATTCATCATATCTCTGCCCTCATGATTTTATAAACCTCCATGAGGTCACCCCTCAATTTCCTACGCTTCAGTGAAAAAACATCACAGCCTATCACCCCTCTCCTTATAACTGAAACTCTCCAGTCCTCGCACCATCCTGGTAAATCTTTTCAGAACCCTCCCAAATTTAATAATATCCTTCTGATATCAGGGTGACCAGAACTATTTGCAGTACTCCAAAAGTGCACAAGTTCCCTTCTCAAAGTTAGCGGGCTCATTATTAATATTGACGATTCAGCATTTACTCCAAAACTTAAAGTAGATTCTCGACAGTTAGAGACAAAAAAACTGCAGATGCTGGAATCCAAAGTAGGCAAATTGGCAATCATATGCATCCAGAGACCAAGATCTGTTTCAACTTATTTGCAGTATTTCTGAATGATACAGAACGTGGCACCTGCAATATTATTACATGTTCTATTTATGCAAATACTCTGAGGAAGTTTGAAAAGGAACAATGAACTACCAGGGGAAAAAAATCTTAATATTAGAATGCTTCACATTCTCCAGAACAATTTTAATCTTGAGAATATATGGTAATGCGCCTAAAAAGTAAATACAACCATGCAGAACATGAAGGTAACCTATTTTATGTAAGTCATGCATTGTAAAGGCAGATCAACATAATTTCATTGAAGAAGTTTAGAAATTAAAGCATTAGCTCCACTACAGATTTGAAGTTTGGGTCAAGGAGAGGTTGAATCAGGAACAGATGGACTCTGCTCTTCAGTGAATCCAAAGCAATTGTGAGAGCCCAGATAAGTCAAGTTCTTTTCATTGTGGTTACATGAAAACTTTAGCATAGGCTTGAAATATATTGCAATGAGGTAAGGAGTGGAGACCAGACCCAAACCCCACCCCCGCCCCCCCTTTCCAGCAACTTTGGCTACAGCAAGTATTTTATGCTGCCTTCGCAGAAGGCTTAGCCTTTCACTGAAAGAAATGTAATTACCCAATGTTTATTTTATCAATAAGAAACAAATTACAAGAATACAATACTAGCAGTATTGGTTAAAAAAATCAATTACAGTTGTGAGAAGGGTTGATATATTAAATGAGTTAACAAATGAGGCTTTGGGTTGAGCTCAGGGACTAAAAAGAAAGGCAGTCACACTACAACGAGTATACTGCAGACCCCCAAGTCATGGAACAGAGACTGGTGAACATATATGTGGACAGATTTCTGCCTGTAGGAATAAAAGGGCAATAATAGTCAGAGATTTGAACTATCCCAATATCAACTGGATTTCAAAAAAATAACAGGCACTGAGTGAAAAATTCATGAACTGTATCAAGGATTTTTTTTAACAATACATGACAAGCCCAGTAAGAGGAAACATAATCCTGCATTTAATTTTGGAAAATTAATATGGACGAGTGGGTAAAGTGACAGAGTGACCACAATTCAGTTAGATTTTATATTATTATCAAAATGAGCAGAGATAAATCAGGAATAAAAGTTTTGAACTTTTAGGGAAGGCAAGCTTTAAAAAACTGAGAAGTGATTTGGACTGAACAGTGCTGCTACAAGATAAATGAGTGCTAATTCAGTCAGAGCCACAAAAATAAGATCCATAGGGCACAAAGCAGACATCCAAAGCAGACATTCAGTAAAAGCGGTACTATATTTGAGGTCTATATTTGACAGTACCATTCTTGTTTTGGATGATACTTGTCGAGAAAAATACAAGTGATAATTAAGCCAAAAAATAAAGTTGATGGCAGTTACAAAAAGAAGCCTCAACACTGCAGATAGCCTGGAGGAGTGTAGAAAATACAACAATCAACGAAAAGAAAAGAAATGAGTAAATCCAAGAGGGCATGAAACAAACATTAGCAACCAAGATAAAGGAAAACCCAAAGATGTTTGATTGAGATATAAAAGGCAAAAGGATATTCAGGAAAAAGTGGGACCTATCAGAGAAGAAAGAATAGAACTTGTGTGAAGATGCGGAGTATAGGAAAGAATTTTAAATGAATATTTTTTGTCTCCATACTCACCAAGGGAAAGATGATGTAGATATAACAATCCAAGTGTGAAATAGTAGAAAAAATAAACTTAACAAAAAAGGAACTGTGAAAGGAGTTGGAATCCTTCAAAATGAATAACTCACCAGAGCTGGATGGATTGTTCCCTCAGATGTTGAAGGAGGTCACAGAGAAAATAACAGATGCTCTGAGAATTTTTATCTAATCTTCCAGAGACATAGGTGAGGTCCTGGAGGATGAAAGAATGCAAATGTGGTTCTGTTTTAAAAGGTGCACAAAGATTATAAGACATAAAATTTATAGCATAAGATCATAGTGTCATGCAACTGATACGGTTTATTGAACAAATGACACATTGATTAACAGCAATCTAGGTTTGTTCAGTATCTTGTATCAGTTGCATGACACTATGATCTTGTGCTATAAATTCTGTGTCTTATCCTGCACCACTAGTTACATGATGAAGGAGCAGTGCTCCGAAAGCTAGTACTTCCAAACAAACCATTTGGACTATAACCTGGTGTTGTGTGAATTATAGCCGAGTTAGTCTTACTTCAATGGTGGGCAAATTGTTAGAATCAATCTTGGGAGATCACATAAACTCACTTAAAAAGGCATGGAGTTATCAGGAATAGTCAGCATGGCTTTGTTAAGGAAAGGTCACATCTTATAAATTTGATTGAATTGTTTTCAGAACTGACAAGGAGGATTTAAAAGAATAGTGCGATGGATGGTGTCTCCATGGAATTTACAAAAGCATTTGAGAAAGTCCATCATGGCAGTCTAGTCAAAAAAGTAAAAGCCATGGGATACAGGTTAATGTGTTGAGTTGGATCCAATGTTGGCTTAGTAATAGAAATTAAAGGGTAATAATCAATAGCTGTCCTTGCAGATGGAAAAATGTCTCAGAAAACAGGTCGACAAAAATGAGTTGGACTGAAGGATCTGTTTCCATGCTGTACATCTCTATGACACTAAGTGATGTTCTACAGGGATCATTTTGGTACCCCTGCTGCTTGTTTTTTACATTAGTAATTTGAACTTGAACAAGGGGGGCACAGTTAGGAAATCTGCAGATGACACAAAAGTTTACCATGTAGAGGATAGCTGTAAGCTCTGAAATGATATAGATGGGTTGATAGAGTGGCCAGGAATGTGGCAGATGGAGTTCAATTCTGATAAGTGTACGGTAATAGATTTGGTGAGGTCAAACAAAAAAAAATACACAATAAAAGGGAATATACTGAGAGCAGTAGATGAAGAAAGAGATCTTAGTGTGCAAGTGCAGAAGTCCCTAAAGGTAGCAGTATGTGTAGATGAGGTTGTAAAGAAGGCAAACAGGGACAATGCAGAGCAGATTTATGAGAATGTCGACAGGGTTGGAGAATAGTAGCTATGGGGAGAGAGTGGAGACATTGGGGTTGTTTTCCTTGGAACACTGAAGGCTGAGGAGTGACACAATAAAAATTGTGAGAGGTGGAGGCAGAGTAGACAAGAGAAACATGTATCCCTTGGCAGATAGTTCAAAAGTCAGGGGTTATAGATTCAAGCCAAACAGCAGGAGGATAAATGGGGCCATGAGGAAAAATTGTTTTCACACAGAAAATTATGGGTTGATGGTGAAGACAATGGCCCTAAACTCTTTTAAAATTTACTTGGATATGCACCTTAAGTGGCTGTAGGGTGCATAACCCTGGGTGGTGTGCAGGAAGATGGGATTAGAAAGGGAGTGTGGGTATCTTGAACACTAAATGGCCTTCTTCTAGAAATTGCACCCGCATCCATCTCCTTCCTGTATCATTTCTATCGTTCTATAGGTTGAGTAAAAAAGCAAATTTATTGTTTTCTTACCCTGAGAAAAATAATTTAAAATTTGGCATCAGTAATATACATACAAAGGTACCATGTTCACAATAGATAGTGTCCAGTACAAAGGGAACTTGAAAGGAATAACTAATTTAGGTTCCTTCGGCAGTCCATGAGACATAGAGCTTTAGCCTATGACTAAAATTGTTCATTTTAAGCCAACACAGAAATTATTGGAGAAGCTCAGCAGGTCTGGCAGCATCTGTGGAGAATAAGCCGAGTTAATGTTTTGAGTCCAGTGATCATTCTCTCCACAGATGCTGCCAGACCTGCTGAGTTTCTCCAGCAATTTCTGTTTTCATTTCAGATTTTCAGTATCCACAGTTTTTTGATTTTGTTTAATTTGTCATTTCATATCATCAACAATCACAAATATTTTATTTGTCCTTTGAATTCTCTGTATTCTGATATTTCTTTTTAATCCGTTCTGTTACGAGGTACTTTTCCTTCTGGAGAGGCTGAGAAAAGGCCTTCTTTAGTTGATTCCAGTCAGACATTCATTTTTTTTCAGCACGGTCAAAAGCAGTTCCTTTATGTAGCTCAATGTGAGTTTATTTGCAAATTGAATAATTTGCAAAATTGTAAAAAAGACAACAGTTGCATGTGAAAGAAATATTAAATTGATAAATAATAGAGTCATAATTCTGGATAACATTTTCCAAATAGTTAAATCAGTAAATTTACAGTTTTGACTCTGTCATTAGCCCCCATAATTGCAGAGTTGTTGGTAAAGTATATCAATTGTTTCCTGATTTTCATGAGGTTTTTTCCTCTCTGAAGCATAACACCAAAATACAGGGTACACAAGTGTGATGCTCACTTGAAGAGATAAATAGTAAGTCTGTAGCAAATGCCTGATTGTGATCTGAGATCATGGCAACTGAGCTTAAAATATTAAAATTTATTCTATGAAGATTCAAAGATTGAACTGCTTTGACAGTTAGAAATGAGATTGTGTTTGAATCCTTACCATTAACAGATGATGTTGAATCCACTAGATATTAGAATTGGAACTAATATATTAGATATCAACCTCTGAGTACATTTTGAGCAAAATTTTATTGAAGTGGTGCTGCTTAAACATAAACAGCAAGAGTTTTGGATTCAAATGTGAGTTTGATGTTGCCACCTGATTGTCAACTCATTCTTATCATTGCGTGTATTGATTGGAATGTGTGCAATCAGGGAATTTTATGAAGTTTAAACGTAGGGAGAAATGAAATTAAATTCTGAGAGCCTCTCAAGAGGTTGCAAAGGAACTTCAGCTTCTGCAATGATTGAAGAGGGTTGGGACTAACAAGTACCTGATCAAAATAATTGGAACATATGATGCAGGTCTGTGGCTGGGGTTGACAGATGTATTAGGTTAGTGTAAAACTACTTTCAAAGGCTGCTGAATGGATATGCTGACAGAAGAGACTGGTGACCTAAGTTCCTCAGTGGATGCATCCCTTTCGGTCAGCGTTGTGGCATGCTCAGAACAAAATTAAGCAAAGCTTTAGGCAGCAGTTGACCTCACACAAATTGATGTTACTAACCATGATGAAAAAATGAATTGATCAATTAAGCACATCGACTTAAGAGAACTGAATTAGCAGCAAAAGAAAAGCTACCACATGATTATTCACACGTTGTAGAAACAGTGTACTTAACATATGCTCCTAAAATTGTTGAATAATGGAGGATGTTAGACTCTCATCAGCAGTTAGCCTGTGATTTAATTGAAAGAAGTGACACAGAATCATACGATCTGAGACTGGAGGTGAGTAAGCCTATCAAATCAGGAACTAGCGTTAGAAGTGTTCACATGTACTGACACTGCCATATCAATAACTGTATTGGCGCCACCTCCTGCTCCCACAAGGAGGTTGAACAGTTCATCAACTCTACCAATACCTTCCACCCTGACCTCAAATTCACCTGGGCCATCTCGGCTACCTCCCTCCCCTTTCTGTACCTCTCCATCACCATCTCTGCCGACTGACTAACCGCAGACATATACTACAAGCTCACCAACTCCCACAGCTACATTGACTAGACCTCCTCCACCCTACTTCCTGTAAAAATGTCATTCCTTACTCCCAACTCCTCTGCCTCTGCCGCATCTGTTTCCAGGTTGACCAATTCCACCTCAAGTCCCAGATGGCCTCTCTCTTCCACAATCGCAACTTCCTTCCCCACGTGGTTGATGATGCCCTCCAGCGCATCTCCTCCACTTCAGGCTCCACTGCCCTTGAACCCCACCCCTCCCAACACAGGAAGGACAGACCCCCCCACCCTCCAGGTCCTCACCTTCCACCCCACCAACCTCCGTATACATCGCATCATCTCCCGCCACCTCCAAATGGACCCAACCATCAGAGATATATTTCTCTCCCCACCCCTATCGTTGTTCTGAAATGACCATTCCATCCGCGACTCCCTCATCAGATCCACACCCTCCATCAGCCCACACCCACTCCTGGCATGTTTCCCTCCCACTGCAGGAATAGCAAAACCTGCACCCACATCACTCCCCTCACCTCCGTCCAATGCCTTAAAGGATCCTTCTACATCCATCAGAAATGTACCTGTATCGCTACCAATATCATCTATGGCATCCGTTGCACACGGTGTGGTCTCCTCTACATCAGGGAGACAGGACGCCTTCTTGCAGATCATTTCAGAGAATATCTCTGGGAAACCCACACCCATCAACTCCTTTTGGGCTTATATCCGAAACGTCAATTTTCCTGCTCCTCAGATATTGCCTGACCTGCTGTGCTTTTCCAGCACTACACTCTCAACTCTGATCTCCAGCATCTGCAGTCCTCAATTTCCCCTACTGTATATAAGTAAGTTACAATAAAGTTGGTATTTTGGAGCCAGGAATCTTCAAGAATTATCAAAACAGCATAATGACATAAAAATCAATGAATGGTTAACTGTCTAGTGCATCATGGCATGCAGTTCACCTGTTGAGTAGGTTAATTTGGCCAACTATTCCCCAGTTCTTATCAGAGGTTAGAACTTGAACCGTCTTCCACAGCTGAGTTAGTTAGTTCCTGACTGGTTTCTACTGGGGTGAGGATAGCTGACAGCAGATCTTTGAAATTTGCATGGCAGTTGTGAGAGTAGTGGTATGTGGCCTTATTTTACACCACTGTGACATTTCTCAAATCCTGCAACTGGAAATGGTGATTTCAATCAATGAAATGTGTTACGTCCACTGCAGGGTGGCTCTATCCTTACTTCATTTGCTCATTCAACTTTTAAAATGATACCATTGCCTCTTCTGCTGATTTATTATGTAGGTAAATAAAACAGATTTAGGATCTGTCATTTTGGGCCCTGTGTAAAACCTCACTGGTGGCTGAGGTAGTTCACTGCCACCAATGCTCTTTTCTAGATGTTCTTTGATCAACCTGTTCAGAAATGTTACGTTTTGCACATCTCTGGAGCCCTGAGGACTTAAACCTGGGTATCCTTGTCCAGAGGTATGGACACTACAACCATGCCACAACAGCCCATTTCAATCCTCTTTTCGTGATGAGTTGAAAGCACCTGTTTTGTTTATCCATGGTAAAGAATAAGTAATGAGTTTTAAAAAGAAGAGGCATATGCAATACATAACAACAAGGTGTAGTTATTACAGAATAGCAATAGGCACATGAGATCTTGGAGAAGATTTGTCACTCCGGTTGCGTTATGGTTGTCGGTTTGCTCACTGAGCTGGTGGGTTTGTTCTCAGACATTTCGTCCTTGTGCTAGGTAACATCATCAGTGAGCCTCTGGTGAAACATTGGTATTCTGTCTCGCTTGCTGTTTATGTGTCTTGGTTTGTTGTGGTGGGTGATACCATTTTCGGCTCTGTTTCTGAGAAGTTGGTAAGTGGGGTCGAAATCTCTATGCTTGTTAATGGAATTCCAGTTTGAATGCCAGGCCTCTAGGAATTCCCATGCATGTCTTTGTTTGGCCTGTCCCAGGATGGATGCATTGTCCCAATTCAGTTGGTGTCCTCTTCATCTGTGTGTATGGATACCAGTGATAGTTGGTCATGTCACACAAATAGCAAATGGGACACAATGCTATGCCAGAGGCTCACTGATGATGTTACCTAGAATGGTGTTGAAAGGTTTAAAATAAACCCACCAGCTCAGCGAGCAAACTGACAACCTGAAGTAATAGGTGCAATAATATTCACTAATTTGTGATTATTCCATCCATCAGGAGCCAAAAGGTGATATGTTTATCTCCGATGAGACTTCACACTTGAACTGCATGGTTCTCAACCCAAATATACTGTGACTTCAACTCTTCCAGAATCATTACCTCATTTGACAGGTGTTCTTGCAATAATGGGATCTCATGTTTCGTTTTCATGTTTCATTGCCCTCTTTGTAATTGATGAAAGTCTTCATTATCATATTTCCAAAGATTCAATGATGCAAGGAATGCACATGAAAAGCCAAAATGTGTGTTGAAATTTTGCAGGTGCTGTAAGTTATTTTTGTAGCTGTTGAAGTCATGATTCTGGATCGAACATGGTTGGTATTCACTTTTTCGACAAATTCTTTTGCAAGTTCTGCATTTAAATACTTTATGTTCAATTATCTAGGTTCTGAGTTCTTAATTTATAAATTCTTAATTTATTCAGCGCTGACAATACAGGTGATGTCTTCCTTGTTCTGTCTGTCATGTTGAATTATGTTACAGAAGAACTACACCACTGAATTACATCAGTGGAACTATCACAAGGGAGATTCAGAGATTTCATCTTTTATTCCTCATTCAGACACTGATTCTATATTACGAAACATTGCAAAAAAAACATTTTTTTTTATTTTCTGAAGGTGATGGTTATCTGGTGTCACCAGACAGCTAACTAGATTCATGTAAGCTTATGTAAATGCCCTTCTCTCATTACCCATGCTTCAGGTATTATTCCAATATGAACAAATCATTTTTGATACAGATTGTAGGAATGCTAACAATGTTATATCCCCTTATCAATCATACAAGCAGTTACAATTAATGCACACAAACGTTGCAAGCCTATTTTCCCCAATGGATACCAAGACAATTAAGAAGAAATGTTAGTTGTAATTCCTAGGAAGATATTTTCATGATATACTGGTGTTCTTGCACAGTGGAAATTGTTAATAGATCAAGAACCTAAGTTAAATTCAAAGAGAGTATTTTCTCAATCAAATACTAAGATTTTTAAAAAGCCTCACCAAATTCAAGCATGCTTATCTCTTTAAGGCTTTACATTTCTGAGACAGTTTGGCACTCTAAGGTTATAGTTGATCAAGAAGAAAAAATAATTCTTGCAGTCTTGGATGTTTCCCTGCTCTCAGCCTGCCCTTACCTATTAATAGTCTTGTTTAACAGTCAGAAATTCGAAATGGATGATTTCTAAAGATGAAGATAAAATACTAAAATGTTGCTTCAGAACAACGTAGAACTCTTAATACTTGTAATTTTATCGAAATCTTTAACGACGATGTTCAAAAGACAGAAGAATGTACAAGCTGCAATAGAACAGGATAGAGAATTTGGAAGAAGCATTAATACAGCAGAGACAGGAAAAACTTTAAACCCAGTGGACAGAATTTTAAATTGGAGCACCCGGAATCATGTGGATCAACTGGTTTTGGTGGCTTCTTCTAATGTGGACCACACATTCTCAACTCTGTATCCCTTGACTTGAAAGTGGAAGACATCGTCAAGAATAACTAAGCAAACGGTGATAACTTGCTGGGGACCAGATGATAATGAGAAATATTACGGTGAATGAAGGACAAATGGCTGGAAAGTTTGGAATTTGAAAGTGCAGTTTAATCAGGTTTTGGAGATATTTTCCCACCTCAAATGAGAACAAATAGAGTTACAAGTGAACTGATAGGATTTGTGAGGAATACAACGGAATGGTCAAAGATTTCATATCCAGTATTGAGACTGAGCAAGCCTGAAGAACAGAAAACATTGATATTGTGACAGGATTAATAATAATGTGTCAGTATTATAATTATAATCGAATATTGAGCCACTTCTGACATGTAATTTTAAGCATTGTAATCCAAAATTCTCTTTAACAGATATTCTGCCTGCCTGCAGCATGTGGAGTAATAACTCTCAGTACTGAAATATATGTAAAGGTCTCAAGTCATACTTTTTGCCAGTAATTTTCCCAAAACACAACAGAAAAGTTAACTTCAAGAGAAAGTTATTTTTCATGATCATGACGTGATTATTCTTATCAAATAAAGTCTTTGGCTATGAAAATTATTTTTGAAAGTTTAGAACCTCATTCTGATAGATATTTTACCTTGCTTTTATTTTTCAAACCCTTTTCTCTCTCCTTCCTAACCCCTTCTATTTCCCAATATTTATTTGGCTTTTTGTGTGTGATATCTATCTAATGCATAATTCCTGTTTCACTCTTCCTGTATTAAGATTGTATGGACTGGATTTTAAAAGCACCAGCAGGAATCCAAAGCTCAGATGAGTTTCAGGTTTTGTCTGCATGCCTGAACCTCTTCAATCATGTAATCCTGTTTTTAAATAGTAATCTCTGGACTGAGCGGGAATCAAAGTATTGTAAGTTGGTCCAAAGACATACGGTTTTATTTGGATGCAGAGAACATTCCTAATGCCTTCACAGTGAACATGATGTTTGGGCATTAATCTGGACCAGGCTGGTCAAGTTTCTTGTAATTCATTTTGAAAATCCCACTTTTGCCCTGTTGCCTTGTTAAATTCAAGAAGGATTTGAAACTGTTCCAGAGGCATTGGGACTCAAGTACATCTCCAGATCACAATTATGAAATTGTGTCTGTGCTGCTCTTAACCCACCCGAAGAATTCAAAAATCTGATGCTTCATGTCTCATTTTGGGTCTTGTCACAAATGTTTCAGATGCCTTGTAGAGGTTGAATTAGAGCCAGTGACCAGTCCAAAAAGTGCAACACATTTGTTGGCCATTGTCAACAAGGTGTCAAAAAATGGACAGTACTTCCACTGTTATGTCATCAAACATAAGCAAGAGTTCATTATTCTGATGAAGTGATTAATTTTCTCCCGTAATCTACATTTATTTTTCATAGATAAATTAAATAATTCTAGATTATAGTCTACTGCAGTTCTAATGAGATCACAAACTGCCATCCATATTCCATCCATGTGTTATTATGACCATGGTTAACAATATGGTCATGATAAGATCATCTTTATTTTTGTAATACTATTTGAGGGACAGGCACATGCTGGGGCTTGGTTTAACATCTCATCTGAAAGGTGGGATTTTTGATAGTGCAGTGCTCTCTCTGTTCTTCACTGAAATGCCAGCTTTGATTTTTCACTAACACTGGAATAGAACTTGAACCTGGAGCCCTGTGTTTCAGAAACAAGAGAGTAACGTACTGAGCCACAGCTGACGTTGATATTGATGCATGGAAATGCAACTGAAAGATGAAATGTATTAAGTCTGTGTCATGGCATTAACCATACCTCATCATGATTTGGCAATCTTCATTGAATTTTCATCCTGTTTGTAATTCTTTTCCTGAACCCAATATTTGTACATTGTACCTTCTTTACTCAAAATATTGTGTTTCACATTAAGTTCCAGCTTACTTCAAGTTATGGATGACACAGGCATTAAAGGGCTACTTATTTTGGCTCAAAGAAGATGTCTTTTACAAACATTATAATTGGAAGACATTTTGTGGATAATTGAGAACTTCATAGATTGGACAGTAATTTGATGGAACAGAATGCTCATTGACTTCACTGAGATGAAAATTGCACAGGTTTGACAGTTGGCAAGAATTCCCCTCATCCAAGAAAAGATGGAGAACTACCTAATTCTATTTTAAATAGGACAGTACATTTTTTTTTCAGTAATCCTATGTGGATGGGGGCCTTGTTTAAAGTCTCATCCATAAATGATACCTCCAGCATCAGAGTAGGACTTCTGTATTGCAACTGTATGTGGCATAATTTTCTCTTTTTTTGCAATTAAATAGTGTAATATTGTGTTTGGAAAATTCAAGGTTATGGAGTCAACTTCTAGAATAATATTTAAAAGAGGAAAATCTTCTGTGAAACTTCTTACTACTGATCAGCTAATACTGAAAATGACAGCTCAGTGAAGATTAGAATAAACATGGGTTTAAAGTTGAATATCATCATCTCCATCTCATTCCCAAATATTCCCAAATTATTTGTCAGCAATCCAAATGTCAAAATGTGGTAAAGTTGTGGAGGCTAACCAACATGTATCAAACTACACCCAAAGAACTATGTGCTTCTCTAAAGAAAGGAAACATTCATGCTGTTACTCTTCATCACCCCTTTTCAATTATCAAAATAGTACACTTTTGAAGAAGACAGGATTATTATTTTATACAATTGTTAAACATTTTGGGGTTATAAAATTAGACAGTTAAAATGACTTGCATTCATATTGTGGCCTTTCGGATCTTATAATACTGTATAACAGCGAATTAAGCAATTTTGAGGTGCAATCACAGTTGGACACAAAGCACAGACGTCCACAAATAGAAATGTAAGACTGATCAAATTTTTTTCCTGTTGTTATTTTTAGGGATAAATATTGTACAGACATTTGGGAGAAATTTTCTGTTCTTTTTTAAATTGATGGGGCAAATCAATTTGTAAAATTTATACCCTTAAAAGGGTGTATGATTGCTCATGGATGCATTTCAGCCACAGACTGATGTTACAATGTGGATCAATCCTGTCTTTCTAAAACTTCCAATTTACCTGTAAAACTGCTGCACAAGATTTAATAGTAATTGAATAAAAAGTGACATTAGGTTGAACGTTTAACTCCCCATAAAGTTCCCTTGATACACGTCAGAAGTGTTTGCCCAGTCTCATCAAGCACATTGTTTGCTTTGATAAATAAGAAATTATAGATGGTTGTAGCATCTAAGAAATTACTTGATGTGGCTGATACTTGCAATAACTCCATTTTATAATTATACATTGATTATGAAACTTTGTGGACTGTAGATTTTAATCATACTCTCAAACAATGAATGATTTCAATCATTTCAACACTTGTTTAAATACTTGATTTTCAAATCAATAACAATATTCTGTATAGCTCCCATCATCCTGTAGCAATATAAAAGTATACAAGAAATTTACAGACCTCTCTTGGGTACCAAATGGTGGTGATTTTGTTGGCAAAGTGTAATGTTTCTGGTATAAAGCAGAGTGGAACATGTTGATTTGCCTCTGTTAGGTTGATAATCAAATATTACCTCAATCACTAAATAGCAACAGTTCTTCATATCTTCATTAAATAATATTGCAAACAGTATGAACTCCTTATGCATGAACGTTAAGAAGTTTATTACAATTATTTCAGAAGGTTCGATCAGATGTTTCACTTGGCAGATTATTTCGGTTAAGTTTTCCTGAAAACGTTTATGTTGCATTCGCTCCACTAAACTGATTAAATCGCACAGTCTTTGAGTGAAGACAGTTGATTTCTACATTTGCCTTCTTATCGTGTGCAGATGTATTTCTGTCCCATTCTCCCGAGTCCTTCTTCATAAAGCCTGACTAGTAATGCAACTTATACTTATTGCTGTCAACCAGTAAAATATGTTGTGAACTAAATAAAGTGCCTCTTCTGTTTAGATTTACCAATGGTCTATCCTCTACCATTAATAATTAAATAGATATGAGACAAACAGGATTAGTAGCAGAAAGACTCAAGCAAGTCTTTCTGTGTGCCATCTAATTGCAGCGCTGATGTACACTATAAGGTCCCAGCAGTGGCATTCAGGGTAATTCCACAAGCAAGGTAAGAGTGATTGCCTGCAAGTTTGATCATTTCAGAGAAGGTTCAGTAGAATAATGTAGTCCAGAGAAAGTTTACTCGACTGATACCTGGAACAAAAGTGTTGAAGAGCTGATATTTGAAATGTCAGCTGTCCTGCTCCTTGGATGCTGCCTGACTTGCTGTGCTTTTCCAGGGTCAGACATTTGACTCTGGTCTCCAGCATTTGCAGTCCTCACTTTCTCCTGATGTGTGGAACAGGCAGATTTTAGGTGTGTTTTGACAGGTTGCAAGTGGAAAAGAGTTTTCATTTGTAGAAAATTCTAGCACAAAGGAAAAAAATGACTCCAGAACTAGGGGACCACTGTGGGCTTATTGCTCTACCCCTGTTCCAAGCAGGTCTGTTCATATGTAGCCAAGTTTAAATACAATTGAAATCAATGACTTTTGGGGAAAAAAGATCTTCAATTATTTGAATTATATCTTATATAAAGAAACATGGTTGTTAGAGGCTAATCATAAGCTTCAGGAGTTCATCAAAGCACTGCTCTGTTTTCAGCCACTCCAACTATGCAGTCACCTCCATCACACAGTTGGGATTAAGAATGTGTGTTGGTGATTGCACAATGATCAGTGTTGTTTGCAACCTCCGAGAGAAGAAATCTATCTGTGACTACTGGGACAACAAGACATAACATTTGCATCACACAGCCTTCAGGCAGTCACCATCTGTTTAAATTTACCCTACCCATTAATAGGGATTACGGTCCCCTCGATTCCCAGTGACTAAAAAGTCAACTGGAACAGGCGTATAAATATTATGTCAATAAACAGGGGACAGAGCTGAGAATTGTATAGATTCCCCTACGCTACACGGAACAAGGCAGAAGCGTGGCTGGTCAGCTTCACTGGTCTGATGAATGTAGTTCCAGTCAAAAAGATCAACACTTCCAGAAGCCACCAAAGCTCCTTTGATAGTACAGAGCAAATCACAAACTGTAGAACCGAAAAGGACAATAGTAGCTGATGCACATGAACACCACCATCAGCTATGTCGTCAATGGCAAACACCTCAAACAACACAGCACTGAAATACATTTGGGAGAAAGTGAGGACTGCACATACTGGAGATCAGAGTCAAAAAGTGTGATGCTGGAAAAGCACAGCTGGTCAGGCAGCATCCAAGGAGCAAGAGAGTCGACATTTCGAGCATTGTAGTAAAGAGGCAAGAAACTGATACAAGTTGGATAATGAGTAAAATAGTTGCAATATTTGTTAAGCAAATAGTTAAAATAAATAAGCCACTCCTTATTTAAAATCAGAGTTTCCTCTCTATCCGACCAGTCCTCTCCAGACACACTTGCTGTGTCTACTTCCCATGAATACTTGAACTTGGGATGGACTGGTGAAGATTGCAAGGTCAATACTCTCTCTGCCTTCCTCTGCAGAAGTGGATCTCACATTACAGCTGAGTTCTCTACATACAGTATCCTTCCCCTTTTGGTGTAGCATCTCTGTTAGTGGTGTTTTTGTTGCTTTCCCAAGGCCAAATCCAGGATTTTTCTCCCACGTTTCCAGAATGTTCATTGGGCCCTTCAATCAGACTGCAGTCCTTAATTGTCAAGAGAGTTTCAATGTTCCATTCCAGGAGTAACAATCATGACTGAAAACAATAAATGCTGGAGCTGACAGCGGCTCTGATGAAGAGTCATCTCGAGTCAAAATGTTAGCTTGCTTTCTCTCCATGGATGCTGTCTGACTTGCTATGAACTCCAGTATTTATTTTTTTCAGTACAGATTCCAGCGTCTGTTTCGATATGTCTTCAATTATTTGCATTTCTTCCTGTGTTTATGGTGCATGTGATGAAGGCCAGGTGCCATTCTGTTCTAGGGAAGGGTTCAGATGCAAACATGTCCTTTGTCTCTATTGACACCATGTATCGCTTGTGTCCATTCGTACTCAATTGAGTTAGGACAGCATAATTAACCAATTGTTAGCCCTGTGTTATGGCCAAATCAAGTGCAGCACCTATCTGTGTTCTGCAGAGAGTGTATTTGACAGATTCTTAGCCAACTTCACTTCAATCCCATAATTCAGTTGGATGGCCAATTCAAGCCAGATGCACCTCCTTGGACCCGATGGGAATGTAGGAACAAAAAAACTGGAACTTTTTGACAGCATTGTGGATGGACATATAACCCAAAAACTGCAACAGTTTCATGAAGGAAGATCAGTACCACCTTCTCAAAGGCAATTAAGGATGGATAATATATGGTCCCTAACCAGCAATATGCATGTGTCAAAAATAAATAAATTAGAAAAGAAATCATCTGAACCAGGCAGCACCAACAGTCTGTTAGATTGGCAGCCTATCTATTACCTTAGACAATCACTCCTTTCACCGCAGTCAATTCATTTACAATTTACAAGATGCATTCTGCTAGAGCTCTTTCTAAAAAAGTCTCCACAAAAAAAATAAGGCAAGTAGATTCATGAGAACATAGCCATTTGTAACTTCCTCCTTAAGTTATGCAGCAAAGTGACTTGGAAATATTTCTGCGTTCTTTCACTGTCTTGGGGACCAACATCCTGGAACCCCCTCCCTAACAGTACCTCCACTATATGAAACTGCAGTAGTTCTAGAAAATGACTCATTTTCCAACAGCAATTAGAAATGGGTAATAAAGCGCTTTGCCAAATGATACTGCATGCAATGAAAACAAAATATTTAGAAGATTTAAGAATTTATCAAGTTGTTCCACTCAAGCTTTTAATATAATGCTACTTAGTCAACATTTAACACTTCTCAATTCTCAACTGGTTCCTGAGTTTCCATCTCTCTTATAGCTTCCGTGAATTTGAAGGTTTCTGATTGCTTTGCACATTATAGACCAACATATATTATTGGTATTACTTCTGTGTTACTTTAATCCAAAAAGATGAAATTGCTTTTAAGTGGAGCATGCCGCCATTCCTGTGAAATCAAGCATTTATGTGAATTGCACTCTGACTGCGATTCAGTTTGTATATTGTCATCTGACTGCATGAAAAGGAACAAAGGATAGATTATTGATGAGCTTTCAGTACTTCCAGGCTCCAGTAAAAAGGTGTGACTAGCATGTCATTATAGGACTGACATAGACAGAATGTCTCTCCAAGTTTCATTGGTTCCTCCCAGAGGGTTGTGACAGTCAAGATCATCAGCCTGTCAGATGAATCCTGATTCTAGGTTAATGAATTTGGCAGGTTGATTGGTCAAATTGAACATCTTGTTAAAATTCAATCAATTGGACTGAGGAAAACAAATTAAAGTTTTTTTTAGGGTGATTTGGGACATTAAATTATAGAGGTCCTTTCCAACCAACCACTTCAATTATACTTGTCTTGATAAAAGCTTCAAATATTAAATTGTGTCTGTTTATAATTTGTGCATCCAAACTTCGGGGATTTGCATTTATTTTAAGAGAGGAAGTGTGACAAGTTGAACAGAAAGAATGGTGTGTGAGTTCATGCATGAAGGATTGAAAATTTGGCCATGAAGTAGCAATTTAAATTCAAATAAATCAGAAGCTTGACTGCTTCATTATTAACTGTGTGTCATGTGCTTTATATGTTGGCTTGGATTTGTGTGCGTTTATAAGGTGATTTGGCAGCTGGAGGAAAATAAAACAGTGCAAAATGGTGTTTCACTGTCAGGATACAGCGTGGAAGGATAAAATGTTTCCAGACGTAGAAGAATTGCACATTCAACTTACTATCCTTAATGCGCATAAATTGACCCGTTATGTTGGGTGCATGTTTACTGTCTCATCCTCGGCAGAACTGGCTGAGTCAGCTTTTACCATTAGCTTGGTTATGAATGTCAAGGAAATTGTAACTGTTATGAAGTGTGTTTCACCACTCTAAATGAAATGCAAATTGTAAGTGAACTTAATTCAACACAGAAGCAAATCCTTTAAGATAGCAAACTGTATTGAAATGGTATAGCTTGATCCAGATTATTCCACAGCTATGTAACAATGACAAGAAATGTCATTAGCCTGGATTTTGCTCTACCAGTAATCAGGAGGCTATGACCACTCATCATGGTTAATCTGAGAGAACCTTCTGGCATCTGCGCATTCACAATTCATATGGAAATTCAGAATTCACAGAAATACCCTGGTTCTCCAAAGGCTGTGGGTTTAAGGTCCTTGCTGGTAGATGTGTCACCAAAATCACTGTCCTGACACAGACCAGAGATATTATCACAAGTCCTCTATGAAATGTGCTAGGAACGTTGGGCTGCCACTCCTAAGAAATAGCATGACACGTCATAATTATTTATGTATTACCTCTCCAGTCCTGAAAATTTAAAGTTACTAGTGCAGCCAGTCAGTAGAAAATAAATACAATGATTGTGAGAAGTGTACATTCATAAATGTTTATGTTTCATCTCAATCTCATCACAGAAATGTACAGCACGGAAACAGACCCTTCAGTCCAACTCGTCCATGCCGACCAGATAACCAAACCCAATCTCGTCCCACCTGCTAGCACCCGGCCCACATCCCTCCAAACCCTTCCTATTCATATATCCAATGAGGTGTCTTTTAAATATTGCAATTGTACAATCCTCCACCACTTCCTCTGGCAGCTCAGTCCACACACGCACCAGCCTCTGTGTGAAAAAGTTGCCCCTAAGGTTCTTTTATATCTTTCCCTTCTCACCCTAAACCTATGCCTTCCTGTTCTGGACTCCCTCACTCCACGGAAAATACCTTGTCTATTTCCCCTAAATATGCCCCTTATGACATTACAAACCTCTATAAGATCACCCCTCAGCCTCTGATGCTCCAGAGAAAACAGCCCTAGCCTATTCAACCTCTCACTATAGCTCAAATCCTCCAACACTGCAACATCCTTGTAAATCTTTTCTAAACCCTTTCAAATTTCACAACATCCTTCCGATAGGAAGAACAGAATTGCACACAATGTTCCAAAAGTGGCCTAACCAATGTCCTGTACAGGTGCAACATGACCCCCCAACTCCTGTACTCAATACTCTGACCAATAAAGGAGAGCATACCACACACCTTCTTCACTATCCTATCTACCTGCAACTCTACTTTCAGGGAGCTATGAACCTACACTCCAAAGTCTCTTTGTTCAGCAACACTTCCTCGGACCTTATCATTCAGTGCATAAGTCCTGCTAAGCTTTGCTTTCCCAAAATGCAGCACCTCGCATTTATCTAAATTAAACTCCATCTACCACTCCCCACCCATTGACCCATCTGATGAAGATCCCATTGGAATCCAAGATAGCCTTCTTCGCTGTCCACCACACCTCCAATTTTGGTGTCATCTGCTGACTTACTAACTATACCTCTTATGCTCACATCCAAATCATTTATATAAATGCTGAAAAGTAGAGGACCCAGCACCAATCCTTGTGGCACTCCACTGGTCACAGACCTCCAGTCTGAAAAACAACCCTCCACCGCCACCCTCTGTCTTCTACCTTTGAGCCAGTTCTGTATCCAAATGGCTAGTTCTCCCTGTATTCCATGAGATCTAACCTTGCTAACCAATCTCCCATGTGCCACTTTGTCAAACACCTTACTGAAGTCCATATAGATCACGTCTACGGCTCTGCCCTCATCACTCCTCTTTGTTATTTCTTCAAAAAAACTCAATCAAGTTTGTGAGACATGATTTCCCACGCACAAAGCCATGTTGACAATCACTAATCAGTCCTTGCCTTTCCAAATACTTGCACATCCTGTCATTCAGGATTCCCTCCAACAACTTGCCCACCAGTGACATCAAGCTCAGCAGTCTATACTTAGCTGGCTTGTCCTTATTACTTTTCTTAAACAGTGGCACTATGTTAGCCAACCTCCAGTCTTCCGGCACCTCACTTGTAACTATCGATGATACATATATATCAGCAAGAGGCCCAGGATTCACTTCCCTAGATTCCCACAGAGTTCTAGGGTACACCTGATCAAGTCCTGGGGATTTATCCACTTTTATGCATTTCAAGACAACCAGCACTACCTCCTCTGCAATATGGACATTTTTCAAGATGTCACCATCAGTTTCCCTACATTCTATATCTTCCATGTCCTTTTCCACAGTAAACACTGATGTAAAATATTTGTTTAAGTATCTCGCCCATCTCCTGTGTCTCCACACAAGTCTGCCTTGCTGATCTTTGAGGGGCCCTATTCTCTTGCTATTAACCCTTTTGTTCTTAACATATTTGTAAACACCCTTTGGATTCTCCTTAACTCTATTTGCCAAAGCTATCTCATGTCCCCTTTTTGCCCTCCTGATTTCCCTCTTAAGTATACTCCTCCTTCCTTTGTACTGTTCTATGGATTCATTCGATCTATCCTGTCTATGCCTGACATATGCTTCCTTCTGTTTCTTAACCAAACCCTCAATTTCTCAAGTCATCCAGCATTCCATATACCTACCAGCCTTTCCTTCCACCCTAACAGGAGTATACAGTCTCTGGACTCTCGTTATCTCATTTCTGAAGGCTTCCCATATTCCAGGTGTCCCTTTATCTGCGAACATCTGCCCCCTATGAGCTTTGAAGTTCTTGCCTAATACCATCAAAATTGGCCTTTCTCCAATTTAGAACTTTAACTTTTAGATGTGGTCTGTCCTTTTCCATGACTATTTTAAAACAAATAGAATTATGTTCACTTGCCCAAAGTGCTCTCCCACTGATGCCTCAATCAGCTGCCCTGCCTTATTTCAGTCAAGTTTTGCAACTTCTGTGGTTGGTGCATCCACATTCTGAATCAAAAAGTTTTCTTGTACATGTTTAACAAATTCCTCTCCATCTAAACCCTAAACACTATGTCAGTCCCTGTCTATGTGTGGAAAGTTAAAATTCCCTACCATAAACTCCCTATTATTCTTACAGATAACTGAGATCTCCTTACAAATTTGTCTCTCAATTTCCCTCTGACTATTAGGAGGTCTATAATACAATCCCAACAAGGTGATAATCCCTTTCTTATTTTTCAGTTCAACCCAAGGATGTATTTCCAGGAATACCCTCCCTCAATACAACTCCCTCTCTTCTCTTGCCACCCTTTCTGTTCTTCCTGTCGCATTTGTATCCTGGAACATTAAGCTGCCAGTCCTGTCCATCTCTGAGCTGAAAATGTGTTGCTGGAAAAGCGCAGCAGGTCAGGCAGCATCCAGGGAACAGGAGAATCGACGTTTCGGGCATAAGCCCTTCTTCAGGAAGAAGGGCTAATGCCCGAAACGTCGATTCTCCTGTTCCCTGGATGCTGCCTAACCTGCTGCGCTTTTCCAGCAACACATTTTCAGCTCTGATCTCCAGCACCTGCAGACCTCACTTTCTCCTGTCCATCTCTGAGCCATGTTTCTGTAATTGCTATGATATCCCAGTCCCATATGCTTAACCATACCCTGAGCTCATCTGCCTTCCCTGTTAGCCCATTTGCATTGTTATAAGTGCAGTTTAATTTATTAGTCCTACCTTGTTCTCTGCTTTGTCCCTGCCTGCCCTCACTGCTTGACTCGTTTCTTTTCTCAACTGTACCAGACTCAGATTGATCTCTTTCCTCACTATCTCCCTGGGTCCCACACTCCCCAAAAAATTGCTAGTTTAAATTTTCCCGAGCAGCTCTGGCAAATCTCCTCCCAGTATATTAGTCCCCTTCACTTTAGGTGCAATCCATCCTTCTTGTACAGGTACCCCAGAAGAGATTCCAATGATCCAAAAATGTGAACCCTTCTCCCATATACCAGCTCCTTAGCCATACATTCATCTGCTCTTTTCTTCCTATTCCTACCCTCACTAGCTCACAGCACCGGGAGTAATCCAGATATTACTACTCTCGAGGATCTCCTTTTTAAATTCCTGCCTAATTCTCTATGTTCTCCCTTCAGAAGCTCATCCTTTTCCTATGTCATTGGTTCCAATGTGTACAATGACCTCTTGCTGGGCCCTCTCCCCCTTGAGAATATTCTACACCCTCTCTGAGACATCCTTGATCCTGGCACCAGGGATGCAGCACACCATTCTAATTTTTTGCTGTTGGCCACAGAAACATCTGTCTGTGCCTCTAACTAGAGAGTCCCTTAACACAATCAATCTCTTGGAACCCGATGATCCAGTCTCAGTACCAGAAACTTAGCTGATCATGCAACATTCCCCTGAGAATCCATCACCCCCTACATTTTGCAAAACAGCATATTTGCTTGAGATGGGACTAGCCACAGAAGACTCCAGCACTACCTGCCTACTTTTCCTACCTTTCCTGGAGTTAATCCATCTATGTGACTGTATCTGTGGCTTTTTTCCCTTCCTAAAACTGCCAACTGATCCATTTGATCTGATAGGATTTGCAACCAACGGCATTTATTGCAAATATAATCCTCAGTAACATGGAAACTCTCCCTAAACACCCACATCTGACAAGAAGAGTATATCACTCTACTATGAGACATTTTTGCTTCTTCCAATCTGCAGACCCATAAAATAGCACCGTCTTATTCCTCTCCAAAACATTGCTCCAGGATAACTTAATACTTAGAGCTTGTATTTTTAAGTTTAATCAAGAGACATATCACAATAAAACTTATATTCAAGAAAGAACCCACTGTATTCACTACTTCTTTTCTTGAATGCTATGTCTGGAACAAGATATCCATCAAATTGTTTCAGGTGTCGTATTTCTTGATGTGTTCATCAGCACTATGGGTCTCTTGCAGAGGCTGCTATGCAGGAAATTACTGCAAATATCTGCAGACAAGCCCACAATACGTTACAAAATGTTGTGACAATCCCAGCCAAAATTATTACTGGATAAAAGCTGACTTGATGAATCTTCTCTTTTGATTTTAAGGAGGTCGTCTATCACTGAGTTACAATCTCGCAATGCTGCAGGTTCAGTTGTAAGAGGTCTATTAGATATACGAATTGAAGATAACAGAGAATAAACCAAATCAATTGAATATAACATAAATTAATGGACTTAGAAATACCTGATAAAAGACTGTCCGATTGATCCCAAAAGGACATTCTTACAGCACTCTCATCAGAAAGAATTATTGTTTCTTTTCCACACTGATAGGGTTCATTTCACTGTGGTTACAATTCCCTCTCTGGAACATCTGATATCTCTTCATGCAATCAAATATATTCTTTCTCAGTTTGAAAGAACCCCTTCAGGGTCATAACCAAATAAATCTGGTGTGATACATTCAAACTAAACTCTTCACACTGAGGTAACCTCTCTCTTCACTGTTTTCAAGCTGCTCTGGAACAGTGCAAAACTGAACCCAAAAGGGTTTTTTTCCAAGCTGTACATGTCATCCCTAATCAAAAGAGAGAAAAAAACCTCTATCTCTAATCTTCTAAACTGAAAGCCTAATACATAGCTGTTTATTAATAGAATATTTACTAGTGAAAATACAAGTGCTTTAAACACAAGAACTCTATCTCTCACCATGCTTTTTAAAGAAATCACCATGTCCACAGAAATACTTAAAAAGTAATCTTTAAACCTACTAGACCCACAGACAAAAGCCACATCAATTGCTCAAGTCCAAATATCTAAAATAAATTACATTAAAATGTATATTAATAACACATTTAACATCACATTGTGGATAGTTGTCTTCCATTGAGAGCAAAATCGATTTCAGTGTACTTCAAGTTCTGGAGGAAGGGTCACTTGACCCAAAACGTTAATATTGATTTCTCTCCACAGATGTTGCCAGAGCAGTAATTTCTGTTTTTGTGTCAGTATACTTTATCCCGGTCTCTGTGAATTATAATAACTTCCAAAAAGGGATGATTCGAAATTAGAGCAGTTTTCTTCAAAATTGCATTTGTAGAGTACTGAAGGGGAAGTCTGTTCCCCTGTAAGAAAGCTAGGGTTCAATCATTATTTAAATGCCTCACTTTATTGTTTTAAGCTGTGCAACAGTGACATATTGTACAAGCATAAAATCCCAAATCCATTCTTCACTACATGTCATTTGAAGACACCGCATGATGTGTCATTGAAGGTAAATTTATCTGTGAAGAACCTAATAGCTCCAACCACCTCTACTTTGTTAACAGAAAAAGGTCATATTAGAATTTACAATATTTTGTAAATGAGTCATGGTTCACTGAAATGTAATTCCTTTCAAAACAAAATAACAGGAAATATATATTTAAAAAAATTAAACATATCAGCTTTCTTTCCTAATAATCTGCAAAAGTATTCAATAGATTTTTTTTATTGTGGGCAATTAGAAATCAGATTTCAATGGGTACACAATTAACATTAAGCTCAGCTATAAATATCCAAACTGATGAGAATATTACTGCTGGAAATGTGTTGCTGGAAAAGCACAGCAGGTCAGGCAGGATCCAGGGAACAGGAGAATCGACGTTTCGGGCATAAGCCCTTCTTCAGGAAAGGGCTTCCCTGTTCCCTGGATGCTGCCTGACCTGCTGCGCTTTACCAGCAACACATTTCCAGCTCTGATCTCCAGCATCTGCAGACCTCACTTTCTCCTGATGAGAATATTACCAGAGACAGTTTGTTGAAGTTATTTTTGGAATAGAGGACTAAATAATTTTATCCTTCACATTATATTTTGCTGGGTAACTGTTTCTGAGATGAAATTGTAGGCACAGAGTATTTGAAATACACAACAGCACTTTGTTAACACCTGATGGAGTGGATAGAAGCGCAACAGCAGTTTGAAACTGATTTTCTGTTCTTGTGTGAACTCAAGGTTATATAGTTAATCTCTTGGTTAATTGGCTGTGCAGGTAATTAATAGTTGATTGAGTTGGATTATTGATGAACCTTTACCTCAATATTTCCCTTGCATCAACACACGCCCACATCTTTTGAACTGGACTCAATTTGTTCATGACTTTATGTATGTATCAATTACAAAAAGCAATGGCACACTTATGACTTTGGTTTAACTACTCCTGATCCAAGTAATCATCTCCCTTCATATTTGTCATAATTATTTACTTAATGTGTTAAAGATCACACAACACCAGGTTATAGTCCAACAGATTTATTTGGAAGCACTTGCTTTCAGAGTGCCGCTCCTTCACCAGGTGGTTGTGGGGGATAAGATCATGATCACAGAATTTATAGCCAAAGGAGTCCAGTGTCACAGAGATGTGATATTTTAAACAATTTTAGATCAAATCTTTCATCTTTTGGAATGGGATGTGTTGGTTTCTGTTTTTTGAAATGTGAACCCTAGAGCTTCTTTTAAATTACATTCTCAATGGAACTCAGCTTTTCTTACAATAGGTGTGGAGTCTGTCTGCGTCCCACTGTTGAGTCAGACTGACAAGGCCTCTGCATTGCTTTACAGAGTTTTACTGCTTGGATTCATGTAGGTTTTGAGCAAAATAAAAAGTAATCCTGCAAAAATAAATTCACCCCATAAATTTATATGTGTGCACGTGTTGGAGCGGCAGGTGACCCCACTGCACAATACACTCTCTCTCTCTCTCACACAGACACAAATATACACGCACACACTCACACACTCCTACATTCTCACATACCCACATAGACTCGCATACACAAGATCTCTCTCTCATATACACACACATACACCCCTCACACTCACACCTACACAAGCACGCACTCTTTCACAGACAAATATCCCATCACACTCACACAAACATACTTAACCAAGCTTACACACGCATGCTATCATGTGCACTCACACCCAAATGCACACACTCACATGCACACTCACTCTGTCACTCCTACATACGCACACATCTCAGTTTATCGGGTGAAATTGTTTTTGCAGAATTCCATTATATTTTGATCAAAAACAGCGTGAATCCATGTAAAACTCTGTAAAACTATACAGAAGGTTTGTCAGTCTGACTCAACATTGGGACACAGAATGACTTCACACCTATTGTTAGAAAAGCTGAGCTCCCTTGAGAATGTAATTTAAAAGAAGTTCAGGGATTTACAGATCAAAGAACGGAAACCAGCAAATCCCCCTCTAAAAGATGAAAGATTTGATCTCAAATTGTTGAATGTACTGAACGCATTGGCTATAAATTCTGTGATCATGATCTTATACTCCACAACGACCTGATGAAGGAGCGGCGCTCCGAAAGCTTGTGCTTCTAAATACATTTACATATTAAAGAAATGAAACTAACATGGTCATTCTAACAGATGAGAGACTTAACAAGTATGACCAAATAAACCTGTTGGACTATCACCTGGTGTTGTTTGATTTTTAACTTTATTCACCCAGTCCAACAGCGGCATCTCTAAGTCATGACTTTGTGTGGTTGCTGTCATCACAGCTGTCCAATTTTGCATCTAACTTCTGTCACCTTCTGCAGTTTGTCACCAAGACCCACTATTAGGTGTGTCCCAGGTCTTATCAATCAGGCACTGGGCCATATCTGTACCAGCTGAATTTCTGACTATACATATCCTGTTTCACACTGCCTTGTTCATTTTATCAACGATAATATCTTTTATCTCCAGCGTGGAAATCTAAACATTGTTGGGCTTCTTGAAGTAAAAGAACAGTTCAGTGATTTTAAATTTAATAGCATAAGGCAAAAGTAGAAAATAAAAGGTAAAAAATAAGTCAATGCCCTAAAAGATTTCAAGTGTTTGTATCTCTTTTAGTGATCATGAATTTGTTCTAATGTGGCAAAGATTTTCTGGCTAATTTAAAACAAAAACTTGCATTTGGCATACTATTAATGTATTGAAATATTTATAATGGGACGTAGAGCCATAGAGTTATACTGCACGGAAGCATCCTTTGGTCCAAATTGTCCATGCCAAGCAGATATCCTAATTTTATCTAATTCCATTTGCCAGCATTTGGCCCTTATCCCTCTAAACCCTTCCTATTCATGTACCCATCCAGATGCCTTTTAAATGTACCAGCCTCCACCACTTGCTCTGGGAGCTGATTCCATACATGCACTACCCTCAGCATGAAAAGGTTGCCCCTTAGGTCCATTTTAAATCTTTCCCCTCACTTCAAATCTATGCCCTCTAGTTTTGGACTCCCCTACCCTGGGATAAAGACCTTGTCTATTCATCCTATCTATGTCCCTCGAATTTATAAACCACTGCAAGGTCACCCCTCAGCCTTCGACACTCCAAGGAAGAGAGCCTCAGCCTATTCAGTCTCTCCCTATCACTCAAACCTTACAACCTGAGCAACATCCTTGCAAATATTTGGTACCCTTTTACATTTCACAACATCTTTCCTAGAGCAGGGAGACCAGAATTGAATGCAGTCTTCCAAACATGGCCATAACATGACCTCCCTATACTCAATGCACCGAACAATAAAGGCCTGCACATCAAACACCTCCTTCACAATCTTGTCTACCCGTGACTCCACTTTCAAGGAGCTATGACCACCTTTTTGAATTTTAGGTGGATGCATGTTGAACTTAGTTTGTTTCTTCAAGAACTGATGAGAAGCCAATGACAGTTTTGAACTACTATAGCAGTTGTGAATTGCTGGCTAAGATCACTATTTTTACCATAAGATATAACATAAAAAATATTGCTTCGTTGATAAAATGAACAAGTTATTGCGGAACAGGACATGTATCCTCAGAAATTCAGCTGGTACAGATATGGCCCAGGTCTGAGGCACACCAATACTGGGTCTTGGTGACAAGCTGCAGAACGTGACAGAAGTTAGATTGGATAGTTGCGATGATAGCAACTACATCAAGTAAATGATTGTGACAACTATGAAGGGAGAAGACTACTTGGATCAGAAGTAGTTAAAACAAGGTCAGAGGTTTGCCATTTCTATCAAATTCAAAAGCACTGCACTGTTCTTTTACTTCAACTAAATCCATGGACTCCAAAGAACTCCTACAGTGCAGATCGAAGCCATTTAGCCCATCAAGTCTATATTGATCCTCCGAAGAGCGTGTCACCCTCCACCTTATCTCCATAACCTCACATTTACCATAGCTAACCCACTTAGCCTGTATATGTTTGGATGGAAGATACTTGGACTCTATGGGGCAACTTAGCATGGCCAACCCAACTTACTTGCACATCTTCGGAAGATGGGAGGAAACTGGAGCACCTGGCAGAACTCACTCAGACATGGGGAGAAAGTGAAACCTCCACACACACAGTTACCCAAGGCTGGAATTGAACCCAAATTTGCATGTCAATCTATTTCAGGCTTAAATGTGGCATGTCTAATCTTTGCTAATTGGGTGGATGGAACAACACACTTTAAATACATCGAGTATGCATTTTGTGCCTGTTAAATTGATGGTTTAAGAGCTCACTTAGCACAGGAAAACAAATACTTTGATCAGTAAAAACTAAGTACTACATTGGCTGGAAATCAGAAACAAAAATAGATAACGCTGGAAAACCTCAACAGCTCTGGCAGCATTTGTGGAGAGAAATCAGAGGTAACATTTTGGGTCCAGTTCTGAGGAAGGGTCACTGGACCTGAAACATTAACTCTGATTTCTCTCCACAGATGCTGCCAGAGCTGTTGAGGTTTTCCAACTTTTTCTGTTTTTGGCTGATCTATGACCTGGGCCAGCTCTCCATGTTTAATTTCCTGTTTTTACTGTGTTAGCTGGTAGGACATGTTGCAACAGTGCAACTACACTTGAATTTATATTGCATATTAACGATATCTTATAGTTTCAATATTGCATTGTTTCACTGGAATGTCATAAAGCAAAATTTGACTTTGAATTAAACCAGATGATATTAGGAGAAAGTGATGATTGCAGATGCTGCAGATCAGAGTCGAGAGTGTGGTACTGGAAAAGGACAGCAGGTCAGGCAACATGCAAGGAGCAGGAGAATCGATGTTTCAGGCATGAACCCTTCATCAGGAATAAGGCTTATGAGCCGAGGGGGTGGAGAGATAAGTGGGAGAGGGGTGGGTTGTGGGGAAGGTAGCTGAGGACATAACCCCCTGGTCCTCACCTTCCACCCCACTAACCTCCGTATACATCGCATCATCCTCTGCCCTTTCCACCACCTACAACCAGAGATATATTTCCCTGCACACCCCTATCTGCTTTTCGTAAGGACCCTTCCCTCTGCGACTCTCTTGTCTACTCCCCCCTCCCCCGTAAATTTCACAGGAATTGCAAAACCTGTGTCCACACCTCCCCCCTCACCTCTGTCCAAGTCCCCAGAAGAGCCTTCCACATCCATCAGAGTTTTACCTGCACTTTTACAAATGTCATTTATTGTATCCTTTGCTTCCAATGCAGTCTCCTCTACATTAGGGAGACAGCATGCCTATTTGCAGAACCTTCAGAGAACATCTCTGCGACACCCGCACCAACAAACCCCTGATAGGCTGAACCATCTACATCCCGCACTCTCTGCTACCTTCCCCCAGCCCCACTCCCCTCCCATTTATCTCACCACAAGTCTCATTCCTGATGAAGGGTTCATGCCTGAAACGTACATTCTCCTGCTCCTCGGATGTTGCCTGACCTGCTGCGCCTTTCCAGCACCACACTCTTGACCCAGATGGAGTGCAAATTAGCACTCCAGAATTTGCTTTTCACGCTCTCACTTGTTGAATCATCTATTCACTGCTGGATTAGTACCAACTGTGGTGGGATGAGGCCCTGACATGGATATTAAGTGTCCAATTAAAGACCTCAATTGGCTGCTGGGTGGCAAGGTGGGAAGATCCACAGGTTTACCAGATGTGAATCTAATTGGGATGGAGGCAGGGAAGTGGCAATGTTCCAATCTGCCACCCTTTTTCCTGATTAAATGTTCCCCCCCTACCCTCCCAATGCCACTAAACACACCCCAAAGGAGGCACAAGACAGAGCTCAATGACATTCCTTTGCCAGTATTTAACTCTCAGAAAATGTTTGCTCATCCTGTCTTGGATATCAGACATCAGTCTGATCATTGTTTTCCCTCATTTAGACACATAAAATTAAATTCAAACTTTTGGTTCTTAACCAGAAGAGTGATATATCAAATTTTCATCTTTTAAAACCACTACTGTAAATCATGTCCAAAAAGTTTTATCCTGGAAATAATTATCCATTTTCCTTTTGAAAGCTGGGATTGAATCTATGCTCTCAAGCATGACATTCCAGATCCTAACCTTTCACTATGTTCATCTGCATTTCACCTGTGGTTCTTTTGCCAGTCACCTTCAATCAGTATCCTTGGGCTCTTCTGGTACAATAATATTGTCCCTACTTTTGAGCCATGAGGCCCAGGTTTTAGTCACACCTGCTCCAGAAGTGTAGTAGCATCTCTAAACAGGTTGCTTAGAAAATATGTAAATCAGTATCCTTTGATTTTTCAACTCATCCTGCACTGCAAGTAGTTTCCCTATTTCTATTCCAAACTGTTCATGATTTTGATGCATTAAGATCACATCTCTGTGTCCTTTTCTTCAAAGGAAATAGTGCCAGATATCTTTATAACTGAATCTGTCTTTATGACTGAAGTCTTCCTTTTCCAGAGTCATTCTTGTAAATCTGTGTACAGTCTCAATGCCTTCCATATTTGGAAAGCCCAAGATCTAACCAAGCTCAGTGGTTAGCACTGCTGCCTCACAGCGCCAGGGATCCAGGTTCAATTCCACCCTCAGCCACTGTCTGTTTGGAGTTGCACATTCTCCCCAAGTCCGCGTAGGTTTCCTCTGGTTCCTCCCACAACCCAAAGATGTGAGGATCAGGTGAATTGGCCATGCTAAATTGCCCATAGTGTTAGGTTTATTAGTCAAGGGTTAGTGTAGGGGAATGGGTTTGGGTGGGTTACTCTTTGGAGGGTCGGTGTGGACTTGGGCCAAATGGTCTGTTTCCACACTGTAGGGAATCTATTCGAAGTTCCACTGATCTGCATCCCCTTCAGATTTGTTTTCTTTATTTCATGTTGTCTTTAGTTGTTCATTCTACAAAATTGTGTCACTTTCAATATTTTTGCATTAAATTTCATATGCCCACATGCCATCACTGCCTTTGATCTTTTGAAATCAATTTATGAAGTCCTCACAGTTCAGAAATTTCCAAGTGTTTGGAATGCGCACATTTTGAAATCAATATCTGCACCCACAAGTCTGGATCTTTCATATAGGTCAAGAAAAGCAGTGTTGCTGACCCCTGTGAAGCTCCATGATTAATTTTGTTTTGATCTGAAAAACAAGTATTCATTGGCACTCACTTTCTGTTCCAGATTCAAATACATTTGCATGTGCCAATATTTCGTGATCTTTGCCTGTTGTGTGGTACTATTACCAAACATGTCTTGGAAGTTGCTATCCATCACATCAACCTAATTGCTCTCATCAACTACTTTTGTTATGTCATGAAAAATTCGATTAAGCTAGTTGACTGTGACTTTGGTTTTTCTTAATTAATTCATGCTTGCTCCAAGTTGCTGTTAATTTTGTCCCAGAATTTATTAAAGCTTTCTTGCTACAGTGGGTAAACTGGTTGGTTTTCAGTTGCGAAGATTAACCTTGCATACTCACAGATAGCTGTGGAACATTTACAATTCTTAGACAAAATACTTGCATCTATAAAGAACTGGAAGATTAAGCCCAGTGTTCCCATAATTTCCATGTTACTTCCTTTGGTATCCATAGGTGTATTCGATATGGTCCTGGTCATTTCAGCTCAGTTTCTGTTTCAAAAAATTCTTCTTCAGTTTAAGGCCCATTCATAGAGTCATAGAGATGTACAACATGGAAACAGACCCTTCGGTCCAACTCGTCCGTGCCGACCAGATATCCCAACCCAATCTAGTCCCACCTGCCAGCACCCGGCTCATATCCCTCCAAACCCTTCCTATTCATATACCCATTCAAATGCCTCTTAAATGTTGCAATTGTACCAGCCTCCACCATCCTCTGGCAGCTCATTCAATACATGCACCACTCTCTGCGTGAAAAAGTTGCCACTTCGGTCTCTTTTATATCTTTCCCCTCTCACCCTAAACCTATGCCCTCTAGTTCTGGACTCCCCGACCTCAGGGAAAAGACTTTGTCTATTTATCCTATCCATGCCCCTCATAATTTTGTAAACCTCTAAAAGATCACCCCTCAGCCTTCGATGCTCTAGGGAAAACAGCCATAGCCTGTTCAGCCTCTCCCTATAGCTCAAATCCTCCAACCCTGGCAACATTCTTGTAAATTTTTTCTGAACCTTTTCAAGATTCACAACATCTTTCCGATAAGAAGGAGACCAGAATTGCATGCAATATTCCAACAGTGGCCTAACCAATGTCCTGGACAGCTACAACATTACCTCCCAACTCCTGTACTCAATACTCTGACCAATAAAGGAAAGCATACCAAATGCCTTCTTCACTATCCTATCTACCTGCGACTCCACTTTCTAGGAGCTATGAACTTGCACTCCAAGGTCTCTTTGTTCAGCAACACTCCCATCGACCTTATCATTAAGTGTATAAGTCCTGCTAAGATTTGCTTTCCCAAAATTCAGCATCTCACATTTATCTAAATTAACCTCCATCTGCCACTTCTCAGCCCATTGGCCCATCTGGTCCAAACCCTGTTGTAATCTGAGGTAACCCTCTTCGCTGTCCACTACATCTCCAATTTTAGTGTCATCTGCAAACTAACTAACTGTACCTCTTCTGCTCGCACCCAAATCATTTATGTAAATGATAAAAAGTAGAGGACCCAGCACCGATCCTTGTAACACTCCACTGGTCACAGGCCTCCAGTCTGAAAAACGACCCTCCACCACCACCCTCTGTCTTCTACCTTTGAGCCAGTTCTCATTGTCTTAAATACCTTCTCTTTCACTTTCACTTTGGCAGACTCTCCTTCCTTGGAAACAGCAAATGCAAGGAAGTCACTTAATATCATGGCCATGTATCTTTCCTCCTTGTGTGAAAGGAAAAATATAGCTGCAGAAATGAATAGCAGGCGACATATAAGGGCTGCAAGCATCAAGATATCCCTAACTTGAGATTGAGACTTTTATGAAATTATAATGGAGGACGGGACCAACACAACAAGTGTGAAGCAGAAAGCCAATTAACCTTTGGAGAAATAGAACATAGAACATAGAACAATACATTGCAGTACAGGCCCTTCGGCCCTCGATGTTGCGCCAACCTGTGAAACCAATTTGAAGCCCACCTGACCTACACTATTCCATTTTCATTCATATGCCTATCCAATGAAATTTAAATGTCCTTCAAGTTGGCGAGTCTATTACTGTTGCAAGCAGTGCGTTTCATGCCCTTACTACTCTCTGAGAAAATAAACTACCTCTGACATCTGTCCTATATCTATCACCCCACAATTTAGAGTTATGTCCCCTCGTGCTAGCCATCACTATCCGAGGAAAATGGCTCTCACTGTCCATCCTATCCAACCCTCTGATTATCTGATATGTCTCAATTAAGTCACCTCTCAACCTTCTCTCTCATGAAAAGAGTCTCAAGTCCCTCAACCTTTCCACATAAGACCTTCCCTCCATACCAGGCAACATCTAAGTAAATCTCCTCTAAACCGTTTCCAAAGCTTCCACGTCCTTCCTATAATGTGGTGACCAGAACTGTATGCAATTCTCCAAGTTCAGCCGCACTACAGTTTTGTACAGCTGTGGCATGACCTCAAGGTTCTGAAACTCAATCCTTCTACCAATAAAAGCTAACACACTGTATGCCTTCTTAACAACCCTATCAACCTGGGTGGCAACTTTCAAGGATGAATGTACCTGGACACTGAGATCCCTCTACTCATCTACACTACCAAGGATTAGTCCAGTACTCTGCATTCCTGTTACTCCTTCCAAAGTGAATCACCTTATACATTTCTCTATTAACCTCCATTTGCCACCTCTCAACCCAGCTCTGCAGCTTACCAATGTCCCTCTGTGACCTACAACATCCTTCATCACTATCCACAACTCTACTGACCTTAATGTCATCTGCAAATTTACTAACCCATCCTTCTATGCCCTCATCCAGGTCATCCAGGTCATTGGACCCAAAATAAATCATTGCATTGCACAAGTAACTGAGCTCCAGGATGAATATTTCCCATCAACCACAACCCTCTGTCTTCTTTCAGCAAGCCAATTTCTGATCCAAACCACTAATGATTGTGAAAAATTACAAACCATGAAGTGGACCTTACTACTGAATGAATGGAGCACTATTCTGAATCATAGAGATATCAGTGTTAACTAAACATTGTGGAAGAACTGATTAACTTTGAAAAGAACATGATCATTGTGGAACACATCGACCAACTTGAATATCGAATTACAAACCACTTTAAGAGTTTTGTGTAGCTTGTAGTCATATAATAGCGAGGATGCCTGAGTATGAAATGGTATAAATGTGTTAAAAACAGTTGAGAGATAGCCTCTTCAAGAGCTTTGGCTCCAGTGTGCATCCAAATAAAATAAACCATTGTCTTGTTCGGCTCACTCTGAAATGTGAATCCTTTGTAGAGAATGGCACAATGTTTGGGGGATAAGGTAAAGCCAATGCTTTTCTCTTCCTAATGGATTAGATAGGTGAGATAGTATCAGATTGAGCCATACACTTCATCTTCTTCTCTTCAAGCTGATGGTCTCAGCCAAGATAAAGCTTGACATGCTCTGTTGAGTTCGCTGTTTGGGGAGTAGTAAGTAAAACCATATTCTTCCCATTAATCAATATCGAGAGACCTTTGCCTGAAGAGAGGATATTAGCTGAATGCTAGTAATGGTCACTTCCAAGCTACCAAGTGGTCTACTATTGTTAGAAGCAAAATTGGAAGGGTTTACTGTTGCTCTCCAGTCGCACCACTCCACTGGTCACAGCATGAATACAAGTATATTACCTGGTTACCGTTAGGATCAATTGTGTACTTTATCGATGTTAGAATTTTAATATACAAAAAGGTTAGGTTGCTTTCATGGACAACAAACCTATTGACTTATTGTGAAAACAGGACTTGCCTTTTGTCAAAGACAATGCTGATATAAACAGTTTGAAGTAGAAAAATGAATATATTTGCTTTTTAAATAACTCCAATATACACACACCAATTAAAAAAGTATACATCTTTTCCTGCAAATATCTGTTTACTTTCGCCAATAAATGCTTGTTATTGAAGGAAAATTGATAAGATATGAAATGCTTAAGATCACTTTCAATTGGTGTCCTGATGGGTGTCATTAAAGAGAGGCAATTGCCACTGATGTTTTCAAACAGAGTTTGTTCAAAAATTCAGATGCTTTTTTTTAGGACTAGAACTAGATTACTTTCAGTAATCATACAGGACCCTACCTAAAGGGTTTTTTCAAAGCACAGAGCATAAGCTGGGCAGTTCCTCTCTCCCAGCGGGAAGTGAATATCTAACTTTATCCAACACAAGGCCAGAAAACCCAGCAATCTGATTTCTATAAATTGGTCTACGCAATTAATTTCAGCCGTATTACTTCCAAGAAAAGCGTATTTTTCTCCAAAAACAGTGTCCCAGTGTCCTTTTAATGACCCTTTTAAATAGATATTCCACAATATTTTTTCATCTAATTGGAAAACAAAACTTAAAAACAGTGAAATGTCTTCGTAACACTATTACATTTCATCTTAGCAAGGAGTAAACACTTGTAGAAGATAAGCTGATATGATACCAGTCAAAACTTTGAAACAGAAGAAAGGACATGTTATTTTAAAGGCATGAGATACATCCAGATAGAAATGTTTAAATTTGTTGCAGAGGAAGGCTATGTATGTATGTATGCTATGCGTTTATTCTCTTCCAGGAACTATATTGTTTCATTTATTTGCTGTATTCCCGGATGCATTGGAGATTTCAAATAGATATGTATCATAACTATTCAAATCAATAATTATCTCATTTTATTGCTCCAAACAACAGTCAACATTTATCTGAAGATTTCTTTGAAAAAACTAGTGATGGATATTATGTTATTGCTTCTGACAAATATTCAGTTTGTCAGACATTAATGTTAAATTAAATGTGATCTAATTTAAGAGCTACATAAGTGAAAGAAAATAATTCAATACAAATCCATTAAATTCTAGTTACTAGCAACGAGACATTCAATACACTTGTTTCCATATAATCTGTTGCAAAAAGGAATTTATAATTCCCCAAGAGTATAAATGGTTTGACAATGTTGTGATATATGCACACATAGATTTCTTTGTGTTTCACTATCTATCTTCCTAGTTGGATGGCCTTTGAAGAGGAAATGGCAGTGTCATGTGATGGGACATGGAATCATACAATCATAGAATCCCTGCAGCATGCTGTGTTTTCAGGTGCCATTTCTTACTTGCTCTCCCCCACTTAAGGAATTCACTATCAACCTTATCCAGGTAGAACGTAAATTTTGTGAGAAATCAAGGGAATTGCATTCAGGATTACTTTTTTTCTGGAAGAAGAAGCTTCAAAATAACTAGTAATCCAATATTTCTAAAACTAGGAAATAAAGAAACAGCAATCTGACCTCTTGATAGGGATGTTTTTCATCACCTCAGAGAGATAGATGTATTTTTTTTTACATATTTTTCACAGAAAATTTAGGATATGTTATAGTTAGAACGTGTTACTGTTTCTGATATGAAATCTTTCATTCCAATTTCAGGTGGCGTGTTCATTTCATACTCTCATTTAAAAGCACATTGATAGCTATGATCAATCTAAATGTTTGTCTACATTTTATGCACATAAATATCTCCTGCAAAGTAATCTTTTTGTAGGCAGATATGAAATAACAGTAATTTTGGCCTTTTTCAGTAGAACCTCCGTATATGTGGATTCAGTTTCTGCGGTTTCAGTTATCCACGGTTTACCATGGCCAAAAATATTACATGAAATGTTCCAGAAATAATTCCAGGGGGCTGTTGAGGAGCTAATTTTCCATTCAAATGATAGGGTTCGCTACTGTCTGCGGTTTTGGGCATTCGCGCGCGGTCTTAGATTATGTCACCCCCGTGGTTGCAGGGATGGGGGCACCAATAATGGAATTTTCTGTCAACATAACATTGTTTTAAGTTATTAGAGGAGCAGTAGTGCAGTTGCCACCACAGGGTTGAAAATCTGCTGTTTCTTAGAGATTGTCTTATGCATACAGAAAGAAGGTGGTCAAGGTATTAATTGATAAAAAACATAGATTTGGATGTTGCTTACATGCGGGTGCCTGAATTAAAATGATGATTTCAACTAACATATCGGCCTGTTTAAATGCCAACCTCAATTTTACTTCCGACATCTTGATTGTTACTGACACTATGACCACTCCCCAAAATCCCAAAATAAATGTGAAGGAATGAGATCACTGTTTTATCTTCCCCAGCATGTGTGTGTGTGTGTGTGTGTGCACTTAGTTCCTTCCCCAGGAAACATCAATGAAAAAAAACAATGGCTTTGTTAGGACCAATACACTGTTCCAGTGACAGGAAAGCATTCCAGAAATAATTGATAACTGTTGCTATCATTCTCGTAAGATGTGAGATCTTGAAAATGACTGTCATCATTGTATAGAATGACAGGTATTCACCATTTTTAGAGGGTGCTTGCGCACATTTCATTGAGAAGTGACTGACTGACAATAAAGGGGCAAATGATTAACAAGAATATTAGCAGGTTATAATCGCTCAGTGTTATAAACAGGAATTCCAGTAAAAACCTGATTCCTCCAATTTCTCAACTTCTAACAGTCTTCCCAGTACATTTGCAAAGATGTAGCAATGCTTCTTTCTAATGCCTTCTTAAAACACAATGGATCATTCTTCCTCTATCCAAAGCAGTCCTTTGCCATTGACTATAGGTGACTTTAAAATATTGCTGATTAATTCAAAATTCAAATACCACAAATGTCTCTTTATGAGAATGATTCCCTGTTCAGCTCAGCACAAAACATATTTTCATACCGTTCATGAAAACTGTTTGTTATTTCCCTTGGATGTTACTTGGATCATGACAGTGGAATCAGAGAGGCAATAGTGGAGAGGTCATTTCACTGAAGGAGTATTCCGAGCCCCACACTCATGTTCTGATGACACGGCAGATGGTGAACATACAATTTATTTTAAACCAGGAAAGGAAAGTCATTCTAATATCAACCATGTCATCTATCTCAATTATTGAAAAACTCATATCTCGTTCACTTGTGTCCTTTTGGGAAAGAAATTTGCCATCCTTACCTTGTCTGGCCTGCATTTGACTCCAGACACATAGCAATGTAACTATCTCTCAATTCCCTCCAAGGAAATTATGAATGAGTTATAAATGCTGGCCAAGCCAGTGATGGCCACATCCCATGACCAAATACAAAACATAAGGTAGGAAATGTGCCGTTAAGGTAGCTTATAGAAATTAGCTGCCTTGAATTTGATTTAACTTGCATGGAAGTTGATGTTGAGGAGTGGATGCTTCCTTCCAATCCATTTGCCCTAATTATTTTATAACATTATTTTGATTCTTCATGGGCACTTGTACTTTCTCTTGCCGTGTCCAACGTTCTGAGGCTGTTATAACATTTCCAGCACTTCAGCCACCCTCCCATTGTGTACATGCCCTGCTGTTTTGCTGTGTTGTTTTCTTGTCTGTCTGTCCTTTTCCATGTCAGTGCCAAAATAACTATATTTCAAATTTGAAAGAATTTCGGCACCTGAGACACGGTAAACACTTCTTGTCCTTGTGTCAAGCTCTTGCTTTTCAAGCTCTCCACCTCATTTTCTCTGATCTTTTTCCTTATTTAAACAGTAAACTCTATTGGTTGGAGATTTGAAATTTTGATTGTGACCACAGTCAATGGAAATTGGTATGCTTCACAGTTGTTAAGAAACCTGAAAGAAAAATTGCTTAGAAACAGTGGGCTGATTAATCTGTTAACTGTTCACTGACTTGATTTAAATGTATTAAGTTATTGAGTTAACTGGTAACTATCTGCACTTCACTAATGTTGCAAAAAGTGATATATGTGCATAAACTTGCTTCATAATTCACTCTGATATAGAATTGTCTCATGATTGATTATAACCATGTACAGAAGTGATATAGATGTGTTCTAAAACTCAACGATAAATGGGTTCATCAAGTTACTTTGTGCACCAGGTCATGCTTTAGATCAGAGTTCTTGCGCAAAATAAAAAGCTAATCAGAACCTGAACAGTCACAATGTTCTTGGTCTGTTTCCAAGGGATTCTACAGAAATCCTAGTTTGTCATTTGTCAAACTGAGACTGTGATCTTACACACATTAGTTTATATTGCAGGTTGCAGTTTGTTGCAATCTTAATTCTGAAACTTGTTCTTACTTAGTTGTTGTTAACAAGATTAAAATGGTTGGGTCTTCTTTGATTACTTTATGTGACTCCAGCATTTTAGCATTTCTTTTTCACGTGGAAGATTTATGTTGTAATTTAAGGTCTTATTATTAGTTGGCAATAGCTTAGGATTTCAGAATATTGGGATGGTGTAAAGGAAAATGGATAACTGGAAACTTGTTACTTCCTCATATTATTCAGGTTCACCTGTCTTCTTACTGGTATTCTCGGATAAAAATGTGCAATTTCTGTTGCTATTGACCTGTAGTATTATGGCCAATGTTTAGATTTGGCTGTAGGACGAACAACTGAATATTTACATCATGATTTGGGTCTAATAACAGTGAGGACAATTACGCTGAAGGTGAAGCATTCTTGCACATGACTCAAGAATATTCTTTTGAGTTATAACACATCTGTGTATAGTTTACTACAGTTTTCAGTTATAATAAGAATTAATGTTCTGAGGCAATTTTCAAATGGCCTGTGCTCTGATTTCCAGGATAAGAAGCCAGCTTTGAATAAGTTATCAGTCTTTTTTAAATCTGTTGCCACTTAGATCATTTCACTAAATCTCCATAAAGTCATGAAAGGCCATTGCCTTGTGCTTTTGTGTTGTCTTGATAAAGATATTGTCAGGATTTTCATTCGCCAACCATCTTTTCCATTTTGAAGCAATCTTAAAATGACTAGGCAGTAGTGTCTGATGCTGTTTATGGTTTACTCTACATTTGTTCATTTAACATGCACCAAGGCTCTTGGGTTATTTTTGAGTCAGGCATCTTAAAGATATGAAATGTCACAAAGAAATTACAGGACTAGAATATCAACGACTTACACACATAGTCTATGGGTACACAGAAATAGAGAACACACACCGGATCATCAATGCAACACTCACAGGAATCCGATTCACTAGAGAGGAAGAAAAGGACAACCAACTCCCATTCCTAGACGTGATGGTACAGAGAACACCGAATGGAGAATTCACCACAAAGGTATGCAGGAAAGCCACACACACAGACCAAGTCCTAAACTATGAAAGTAACCACCCCAACACACACAAAAGAAGTTGCATCAAGACACTGTTCAAAAGGGCCACAATACACTGCAGTACACCAGAACTGCAAAAAGAGGAAGAAGAACACCTATACAATGTATTCGCCAAAAACGGATACCCCCACAGTTTCATCAACAGATGCCTAAGGGAAAGACAATGGAATGAGAACATGCCACAACCCAAAGGACTAGCCACACTACCATACATCAAAAACATTTCTGAACTGACAGCCAGACTACTGCGACCACTAGGACTCATAACAGCACACAAACCAACAGCCACTCTCAGACAACAACTCACCAGGATGAAGGACCCAATACCCAGCATGAGCAAAACCAATGTCATGTACAAAATCCCATGCAAGGACTGCACAAAACACTACATAGGACAAACAGGAAGACAGCTAACGATCCACATCCATGAACACCAATTAGCCACGAAACGACATGACCAGCTATCCTTAGTAGCCACACACTCAGATGACAAGCAACATGAGTTCGACTGGGACAACACTACTATTATAGGACAAGCCAAACAAAGAACAGCCAGGGAATTCCTAGGGGCATGGCACTCATCCACAGATTCAATCAATAAGCACATCGACCTGGACCCAATATACCGGCCACTGCAGCGGACAGCTGGAACTGACAACCGGAAGCGGCAGATACAAGTCACTATAAATGCCGGAGGAAACATCCAGAAGCGCTTCACATGAGGCTCCCAAGCACTGAGGATGTCACCTAGACAGGGGATGAAACGTCTGCAACACAAATTCCCAGCTCGGTGAACAGAACCACAACAACGAGCACCCAAGCTACAAATCTTCTCCCAAACTTTGAATAGTCTATGGGTATTGTGTTTATTGATGCTGCTGCACACTTACACATGGTTTGCTCACTGAATACACTGCACTCACTCCATTATATAGAAAGAGTGACTGAAGATGAGATTTGTACTTTTATACTGGAAATTTACATGTCATGATGTCCTGTAACTGCTGTAAACAGGGATAACAAATAATAAAGAACACAAATAGAATGTTATGGTTTATTGTGAGGCTATAGGGAGAAGTTGAATAGGCTAGGGCTGTTTTCCTTGGAACGTCAGAGGCTGAGGAGTGACCTTATAGAGGTGTACAAAATCATGAAGGACATGGATAGGATAAATAGACAAGGTATTTTCCCTGGGTTGGGGGAGTCCAGAAATAGAGGGAACAGGTTTAGAGTGAGAGGGGAAAGATATAAATGAGACCTAAGGGGCAACTTTTTCACACAGAGGGTGGTACATGTATGGATTGAGCTGCCAGAGGAAGTGGTGGAGGCTAGTACAATTGCAACATTTCAAAGGCATCTGGATGGGTATATGAATAGGAAGGGTTTGGAGGGAAATGGGCCAGGTGCTGGCAGGTGGGACTAGATTGGGTCAGGATATCTGGTTGGCATGGACGGGTTGGACCAAAGGTCTGTTTCCATGCTGTACATCTCTATGACTCTATGACATTGAATGCAGGAATAGGGCGATTATCCAGGTGAAGTCACCATTGTCCCAGAGAACTATCTAATGCCATGTGCCTGGAATTTGTACTATAATACAGCAGGACCTACATTCTGTCATGAAATATGCTTGAATTGTAAATGTTTAAAAATTACAAAATTTCCTTGTGGCCCCAAAGGAATCTTGCTGTCTCATGGTGGTTGGTCATGTTCTGTCTTGTCCACAATGGAACACGTCTGACTCAGCTTACTGCAACTGGATTTTTTTTTTACTTTCCACCATCACCCAAACATTGGCAAGCTGTATGTGGAGCATAGACAGCGTGCAGAAATTACTGAGGATAAAATAAAGTACACTTATGGGTGAGAGACTGCGGAGCTCTGAGATGTAGAGAGATCTGGGGGCATTCAAGACCTTGTGCATAAATCACAAAAAGTTATGATGCAGGCATAATAATTAATGAGTAACATAAATAGAATATTATCGTTTATTACAAGATGTATTGAATGCAAGAGTAGAGAGATAATGTTTCAATTATCAAACTGAAGTCACCAACGTCCCAGAGAACCACAATGCTGCTCTCTCATTACAGAGAGATGAGAGGTGGTGGTTTAACCTGAGGGTCACCACATCCCAAGTCAGGGGAGAGGTTGAGGTGGAAAGTACTTCATGGTGACCTTGACTTCCCCCTTCAGTTATACAGGGCTTTGGTAAGGCCACACCTGGAGTATTATGTGCAGTACTAACCACATTGCTAACAGAAGGTTGTTAATGTATTGGAAACAGTTGAAAGACAGTTTATTGGTTTCATACCTGGAGCAAAGATGAGACAGACTAGCCCTCTATCCTCTGGAATTTAGAACAGTCAAAAGTGACTTAATTGAAACATGTAAGATCTTGAGGGCACTTGACTGAGTGGATGTGGAAAACTATGAATGAGGTGTCATTGTTTAAAAGTGAAGGGGCACCCATTTAAGATAGAGATAAGGAAAAAGTATTCTGAGGGTTAAGAGTATTTCCTCAAAATGCAGTGAATACAGAATCTTTAAATATTTAAAGGCAGAGGTAGATAGTTTCTTGGTTCCAAGGGGATGAAAAATTAGCATGGGTCTGCAGATATATAGAGGTGAAGTAAAAATCAGATCAGCCATGATCTAACTGAATGGAGGAGCAGCTCAAAGGACCAATTGCTGACTCTTATTCCTTGTTTGTGTGTAACTAGCCTACTCATCAAAAGTCCTGGATGATCACTCTAAAGTATATCAGTATTCTACCTTGGAGGTTGGAATAATAACATTGACAATGTTTCCCATATATGAAGAACAAGCTTTTATGACAAAATGCTGTTGATGTTTGTACATGAAAATGGATCAGTCCCCAGCTGAGCAAGCATGTCCAGTCTGTGTATCATGAATGTACTCCTAAGTCAAAAGTCACTTCACCTTGTATACTTTTTAAAATGTCAGCTTTTTGTTCATAATCTCCTGCCTTCTGCAAACTTTCCTCCCATTTTGAAATTATTGAATAATATTTTAAATACACTCGTCCATATTTCAAAAGATGTTTCAAATTTCCTTTCCTTATCTCATGTTATGCAAAATTCAACAGTTTTTATTAAAAGCGAGTTCCTCAGTAAGTATTCAACATATATGTCAGCAAATTCTGTTTGAAAATATGAAGTCAAAGCGAGTTTTTGCAATTAAATAAAAACTTTATCTTGTTCTTATTGTTTGGTGTGCAGCGGAAATAATTTGTATTTAAGCTATGATGTTGTATCAGTTGGAGTAATTTCAATAACATACAAACAGTATCATATTTTACACTTTTTGCATCTTTTTTGGATACAATCATGTGATGGTTATTTTATTAGTCAGGTCGTAATCCAGAAGCCCTAGCCTGTTGCTTTGGTGACTTCTGTTGCCCACTTGTGACAGCTGGGAATTTAAACTTGGTAAGGTGAATAGAATTTGCAGTAAAAAGCTAGTCTCAGCAATGATGACCATGAAACTGATGGATTGTCATAAGTCCCCATCAAAATAATTACAACCTTCAGAGAAACAAAAAAGCCATCCATCACTGCTCTAGCCTTTGTTACTTCAGACCCATCACAATACAGTAGACTCTTAATGGCCTCTTGAAATGGGCCAGCAGATCATTGTATTAAAGGAGTACAAAAATAAAGTTACGTGTATCAACACGTAAATGTTGATCTCATTTTATCTATATTCATCTCACCACTGTGTCAAACAGTCAGCTGCACAGAGCACTCCTCATGAACATCTGGAGAATTGTGCCAATGTTGCAGGAACACTCCCACAGACTGGTCAAAGAACAGACTGAGTTATTTATATTCAATATATCATCATCAATGCCTCATCACCACTAATGTTGGAAATGTGTTGTCCCACTTGCAGCTCACAGGAGGTGATGTACATTCATAAGGTCTAACCTGTGAGTTCTTAACATTGCATCTAGATGTTATGAATCAGCATTGCATCAAGGCCAGCCTACCTCAGTTATGATGAGTCAGTACTCCTCTATGTTAATCACTGTTTGGAAGATCATTTAGCATTGAAAGAAAACAGAACTCACTTGGGTTTCAATGTTCATCACCAAGAGTGGCTCTGGCTGAGTCCTGAGAAATATATCGACCAGCATAGACCTAATGGTGATAGCAGCAAATGGTGATAGAACAAGAGTGAGTCAAAATTTTACTTGGCCTCTTTATCGCCAATCTACCTAACACCAGGATATCTGTCCCTGACTATATTCATTGGAGTGACCACCACAAAATACTTGAGTTCAAATTCCCATCTTCCCACTTCCATCATTCTGTGCATCATAACCACTGGCACAAGAAGATTACATTCATATCGAGCAACTCGAGGCTCAGCATCCATCAGCAGCAGACTTGTTCTCAACAACAATCTGTAGACTTTTGGACCAGCAGATCTCTCACTCTACCACACCCAACAAGCCAAAACAAAACTTAGTTCACTAAGAGGGGAAGCATCATTTCTGATTTTTTTTTAACCTCTGTGCAGACCTCTGAGGTCCATGCATGGCAGTGACTTCTGGAACCGGAAATTAATGCAAGGCAGGATGTCAGCATTCCGATTGTCATGCATGGAACCTGAGTGGGAATGTTGACTAGTGGTCACAGTTAAGCCTATAGAGACATTGTATCAAGGATTGATCTTCTAAGTCTTCAAGGTTGTGTTCTGTAAATAGTTTTGTTTCTTCAGTTTCAACTTCATTTATTTTGTGCAATGGATGTCGGTTTTATTGTTAACACCAAAATTGCAACATTGTGTGTTTCCATACTGTTACAATAAGAAGAAAACTGATGCTAAATCCTTGTAATGTATGAGCACAAATTGTTTGTGCAATAATGTGCTGTTCTTTCTCCCCGTCCCCACCATAAAGAACATCGAAGGACTGATTTTTCAAACTGGAACATCTCAGTGTGTCATTTGGATGAAAATTTACCATTAATCATGCCCCAATGCATCTGTTTTCATTATTTGAGATGGTAAATATTGCAATTGGATAGTGCTGTTGAATACACCATGGTGGAGCATTGAAATGCTTCTAGTGCAAGATGCCTACTGTAGTCATTGTGGGTTTGCAGTGGAGAAGTGCCTGTTTGAAGTGGTGAATGGAATGCTGATCAAGTGGTCACTGTGATTGTGATGTGTCCCAACGACAGGATGGATTGCACCAACTTATCTTGGTTTCTGCAGTAGTAGCTCCCAAACTCATGATTCTGCAAACTAAAGAAACAATGATAGCAGCACATGGAAAACCATTGCCTCCAAGTTGTCATCCAAGTCAAACACCATTTGAACTTTGAAATATACAACTGGTTTAAAGACTAGAATTCCTTACCTAATTACACTGTGGGAGTGTTTTCACCAAAACAAGTGCATGGCTCAAAAAAGCAGCTCACTGCCATAACCTCAAGGGCGAGTGAAGCTGAGTAACTAATGCTGGCCTTGTTTTTTTTATGCCCACATACCACAAACAAATAATTAAAAATGAGATACCAACATTTTGACAGTGAACAGCAATGGATAAATATGAATTGCATCAACATTCATACAATTATAGACTTGTACACAAATACTTTCTCCATATCAAAGAGAGTGCTGTCTTGTTCCCAGACAAGATACTGTTGTATTTGGGTCTGAAAGAGTTAACACTTGTTTAAGTATCATGCTTATAATGATGTCCTGTGGACTTGGAGGAAGAATGAAGTACCAATGTGAGACAGACCTAAAGCCAGCTCTTCCAATAGTTCTTGTAGTAATGTAAAGTCTATTGTAATAACCTGTAAATAGTTGCAGAGATGCGATACAATACACATTGTTTACTCTACCAGACTCTTGTTAAGCTAGAAGACTGATAGTTCACATAAGCCTCCACAGAACACACCCATTGAGAGTATATGACTAACGGTGCACAAAACAGATGCCAGACAAGGCGTTCCTTCCTTTTCATTTAATACCTTTGTAACCTTTTTTTTCAGCACTTAGTTCTGGTACCTCTGAATTTCATTCTGTAACTTTCCCCATATTTCAGTTCTGTCATCATGCTCACAACTTAATGCTGCACTTTCTCAAAATTGAAGACAAAACCTATGGACCATCACACACTCAACCTTTCTCAGGACATCAAAATTGTAGAATTTCTGACCTTCAGTTTTGTCTGCAATGAATGAGATTTTTAAGAGCTAACTTTACTGTCATCTTCACAGCTTGATTTATCTCCTCTTCAATCCTACTGATTCCAATCTATGTTCTGGTCTGCACTTTGGACCTTGACCCATTCACCTGGGTTTCCCAGTAAACAAACACATACAAACGTCAAATTTCATTGTAGATAGCCTTCACAGATTGATCAGTTCTGTTAAAGATAGCTTTAGAAGTCAAAGTAGATTTAACACAGCATTACTTCAAGCTTCTTATCACAAAGATGTAAGTGATTCCTGACTTAAGATGTACAAAAGTTTCAACTTTTCTCATCTTATTTTGATAAATGTTATGACTCAAAGGATTTGCAAGATGTATAAAGCGCTAAATTCAGCAGTAAAAGTTGATGTCATGCTCCCAACAATTTGTTTCCTTATCTTCTGTCGTTGCACTGGAGCATTAAAATGTAGGTTTCTCATGAAGAATCTCCCATCAGGATTTATAGATACCTGTATCATGCAATATTACACCATTTAATGCTGCAGCCTTTTGTATGAGCTGCTCATTCTTTTCAGGCTTCTGCGGCTTCCTTGGGAATTACTTCTCACAGCTAACAAGTTTTATGAGTTATGTTTTCAGTAAATAATGAGAACTACAGTGTGAAACCTTGACAGGTAATGTAGTCTATTGGGTTACGTGTATACATAACTGAATTTTTTATTGTATTAATTATTTGCTTGCTAATTACACACACAATTGCTGTTTTGCTTTGACGTAGGGTCTCTTGCTGTTTCTGATACACAGTTGAATAAGGAACTGATTTCCCATTCGAGTGTTTAAAATTATGGCATTAAGCTTTACATCAGTGATAAATTAGAAATGGAAATGGTTTTCTCATCATTCATCTGGAAGAGGGATAGCAACAGAAGTATCTGATGTGCAAAATTCCAAGATGTCATGTTTAGTTGGTGTCGAGAAGCAATAAATTCATTTTGTTGCACACATCATGTGAGCAACCTATAGAATGTATGATTAGTTCTGTACAAGTTTCATACAAGACAGAAGTTTTATCAAATGACAAACTGTGCTCTCATCACAGACAGGATGTCAAGTATTAGTTGTGTTTGCACATTTTACTTAAACTATAAATGTAGATTATTTTAGCTCTTGGATTTTGTGGGCAAGATTTTTGCAGGTCTTGAAAAATGGTGCATAGAACTCAGATCCAAACACCTGTGCCCATTTCTAAAATAAACCATTGTTATCTTAGAACTCCAAGAAAGGTAGCAAGGTATGTGTCACACATGAGGCACACCAAAACACAGCAGGATGACTAACTCAATGCTAAGTTCAAGCAGACCCCATCTGCATTATAGTATGAGTTCCTTAGTCCACAGTGTGGATACCAGGTGTGTTGACATTGAGGATATAAGAGGTTATTCGATAGTTGGGGGGGGCTAACATGAGCTGAATTTAAGATGGCATGGTACCATGTGATGGGTGATCAGTCATGAATTGGCATGAATGAGATATGGAGAATCAGTGGAGGAGTGATTGTAAGCGATGGGTGAGAGTGAGAGAACATAATTTCTCATTCATAATTGGGAGGTGGTTTCAGAGAATCAAGGAGGATCCTTTAAATGGCCCATTGAAGCACTCAGCAGTGAGAGTGGCTGCTGTAGTTACTTTTAAACTGTACTGAGTGGGGGATTTGGCAATCCTGACCTGCAATAGAATGGAAAACTGATCATCTGTTTTATCACCTATCTAATCTTTTACTTATTTTCCTCATGTCTTTCCTTTAATCTTAACCATGAATCATTCTTTCACCAGACAGCAAGTTATGTTATCAAATACTGCTTTCAAATTAGCTGCTCATCTGTGCACATTGGGTGGATTGCCTCTCGTCTGCCTTGAGATGATTTAGTCATATTCACATCTGTGCTAACAAGGACATGAGGGAGGAGAAAAATGTCTGTGGCATGCCATTATGTGTCCATGTAACAGTGTAGTTAATAACCTGCCTAACTGGACTACTCAGGGTTTACCATCATTTAATGATTCCGCGGTAAGATGCATTTTATTTATTGGATATTATGTTTTTTTTAACTTTCTGTTGTTATTGAACAATCAAGATACAAACATGATAAACAGTATCGTCATGAACTACTTTAAGTGGAAGGCATCAACATGTTGTTTGCCCTTGTCACAAACAGCATGTCCACTTTTTATTGAAGGGGAAGAGTGGAATGGTTGCAAAACAAAACAAAAATGTCTAATTGGAAGCCTTTGGGCTCGTTTAAGCTATCACAACCCAAGTGATAATCAGCCTGAAATGTAAAATACAGAGCAAATGTCCATTTATTTGAGGGTTAGAGATCAGAATCCTTGGGGATTTTAAGAGACAGGAGAAAGGCTGAGAATCATTTGTAAAGGCAAGTCATAAAGATGCGAAGGCATAGGCAAAATTGCTTTGACCTGTGCTGTTTATATCAATTGAAATCATTTCCTTCATCTTGTCCTGTAAACCAAAACAAATATATTTTAGCTGAAAGTGTGGGTGGAACTTTTGATCATAATTCAATTTTAAAAAGTATGTTTATATATGGTCTGTTTATTATGATCTGCATAGTGGTTCTGTTCTGCATTTGTTGCCTTTTTTTAAACAACTGGCAAGACCTGTTTTATTGAGGCCATTGCTTTGTTCCAAATGCAGCAGTGTGCTTGTTAATGGTGTCTGATAATCTTTTCAATACCAGTTGTGGATCTGCTCGTATACAGAGTCTCCTGAGGTTTAATTTCCCTGCAAAGCTTTTTTCATAAAGCCCATTTATTTTGCATTAGTTTTGTTATCGTAACACTCCAGTATACATAGTACATTTGTTCAGCTGAAAGATATTAGACCCTAAAGCCTCAACACTCTACCCAGTGCAATGAGGTGCTGGTACTCCTGCCAACATCTTCCAGAAACAAACTACTTGAAAGCATTTTGCGTACCTGAATAAATTATTATGTTAAATTAGTCAAACAAGTAGAAGTAAACATGCTGATTTACTGTTACTCTACCACGTGTTTTAACAAGTTAAGAATAAAGGTTTATACATTTTGGTTAAGCAATATAATATGCAGTACAAACAGTTCGATACAGCACAGGAACAGGCCTTTTGGCCCACCGAGCCGGCACTGATTCCTAACCTTTATTTAGACCTGCTTCTTATTGCCCATGAGTGGTTTCTATCCCTCTGTTCACCACCCAGTTCATGTGTCTGTCAAGATAAGCCTTAAATGTTGTTAACATGCCTGTTTCCACCTTCCCCATTGGCAATGTGTTTCAGGTGCCCACCACCCTCTGTGTGCAAAATTTTCCCCAGATCTCTCCTAAATGTGCCTCTTCTCACCCTCAACCTGTGCCCTCTTGCAGTTGACCTTCTCACCTGAGAAAAAATCTCATGTTGTCAATGCCTTTCATAATTTTGTCAGGGTCAGGGCACCCCTCAGCCTCTATCTTTTAAGTAAAAACAACCTGACTTTATCCAACCTCTCTTCAGAACTAAACTCCACATTCGCAGGCAACATCCTGGGAAATATTTTTTGCAATAATTGAAGTATTCTGAAGAACAAATGGCAAGAATCATAATTTTTTTTTTCAAAATTTGTCTTTTTAATATTCATTCAAATAATTAAAAAAACCCTGACTGAATTTTTTAGCATTTATTTTATTTTTCTGCTTTTAACAAAGTTTGCAATGAAGAGCAAAAGGAACATAAAGAACACAACCATAGGAAAGATGTTGTGAAACTTAAAAGAGTTCAGAAAAGATTTACAAGGATGTTGCCAGCATGGGAGTGTTTGAGCTTTTGGGAGAAGCTGAATAAACTGGGGCTAATTTCACTGTAGTGCCAGAGCCTGAGGGCTGACCTTCTCAAGGTTTATAAAATCATAAGGGGCATGGATGGGGTAAATAGACAAGTTCTTTTCCCCAGGGTGATGGAGTTAAAAACTAGAGGGTATAGGTTTAGGGTGAGAGGGGAAAGATTTATAAGGAACCGAAAGGGCAACCTTTTCATGCAGAGTGAGGTGTGTGTATGGAATGAGCTACCGGAGGAAGTTGGAGAGGCTTATACAATAACAACATTTAAAAGGCATCTGGATGAGCACATGAATGACAAGGGTTCAAAGGGATAAGGGCCAAATGCTGGCAAATGGGACTCAATTAATTTATGATATCTGGTCGGCATTGACGAGTTGGACCAAAGGGTCTGTTTCCATGCCGTACATCTTTATAATAATATGACTGTTTTTAAAAGAAGAGTTTTGGAAAAGGTCAATAGGTAACCTTTTGTATTTTTGAATGTAGTGGTCAAGATTGAGGTTGAAAGCAGAAACATACTGCCCGTAGCTGGAGCATTGTGTCCAGTTCTGGGGACCTCGGTTATGAAACTTGTGAAAGCTTTTGAGAATGTACAGTGAAGATTTTCCAGAATGCTTCCAGGGATGAGGAATTACAGTTGCTTGGGCAGACTAAATAAGTTAAAGTTGTTCTGTTTTGAGCAGAAAAAGCTGAGATTTGACGGAAACAGAAGACAGAGGGTGGTGGTGTAGGCTTTTCAGACTGGAGGTCTGTGACCAGCGGTGTGCCACAAGGATTGATGTTAGATCCACTGCCTTTTGTCATTTATATAAATGATTTTGATGTGAACATAGGAGGTATGGTTAATATGTTTGCAGATAATACCAGATTGGAGGTGTAGTGGACAGCAAAGAAGGTTACCTCAGAGTACAATGGGATCTTGATCAGATGGGCCAATGGGCCAAGGAGTGGCAGATGGAGTTTAATTTAGATAAATGTGAGGTGCTGTATTTTGGAAAAGCAAATCAGGGCAGGACTTATACACTTAATGGTAAGGTCCTGGGAAGTGTTGCTAGACAAAGAGACTTTGGAGTGCAGGTTCACAGCTCCTTGAAAGTGGAGTTGCAGATCGATACAATAGTGAAGAAGGTGTTTGGTATGCTTGCCTTTATCGCATTGAGTATAGGAGTTTGGAAGCCTTGGTGTGGCTGTACAGAACATTGGTTAAGTCACTTATGGAATATTGTGTGCAATTCTCATCTCCCTCCTATTGGAAGGATGAGAAACTTGAAAGTGTTCAGAAAAGATTTACAAGGATATTGCCAAGGTTGGAGTGTTTGAGCTGTAGGGAGAAGCTGAATAAGCTGGGGCTATTTTCTCTGGAGTGTCGGAGGCTGAGGGATGAGATTTACAGAGATATATAAAATCATAAGTGGCGTGGATAGATTAAATAGACAAGGTCTTTTCCCTGGAGGGAGTCAAAGACTAGACAGCATAGGTTTAAGATGAGAGGGAAAAAATTTAAAAGAGACTTCGGGGTAACTTTTTCACATAGAGGGTGGTGCGTATGTGGAATGAGCTGTCGGAGGAAATGGTGCAGGCTGGTACAATTACAACATTTAAAAGACATCTGGATGGGTACGTGAATAGGAAGGGTTTAGAGCAATATGGACCAAATGCTGGCAAATGGGATTAGATTAATTTAGGATATTTGGTCAGTATGGACGAGTTGGATCCAATGGTCTGTTTCCATGCTGAAAATCTCTCTGACTCTATGTTTAAAATTACTCAAGGTTTAAATAGAATTGTAAATAAAATCTGTTTATAATAGTTATAGATTCAATAACCAGAGGATGGAAGTTAAAGATATTGGCAAAAGAAAAGGTGCCATGAAATGCTTAGAGTTGAAATGCACTGTCTGTTGGTGATGGAAACAGACTTAGTAGTAGTCTTCAAAGGGGAGTTGGGTTGATAATTCAAGGAAAGTATTGCAGTTACATGGGGATAGAGCAGGGGAGTATTTTTACCTGGATTACCCATCAAAAGAGCTAGCACAGATTCCTCAGGGCTAAGTGGTCTCTTCTGTATTACCATTCTGAGATTCAATGGTAGAATTCCAAGTGAAAACTCAGGTCTACTACAAAATTAGTGATTGAATTGTCCTATAACTGTTCTTAAAAGGACATAACAGTATTTGGGCAGGGACAATTCTGCATCAGTCTTAAGTAGTGTGTTAGTCTGGACAAAAAGCAATTGTAGTTTATTCAGCCACAAAATAAAGGAGATCACTTGGGTCATGTGCCTAACTGTAAATGCACATTGTGCTGGAATCAACTTTTCCTTCACTCAGGATCTAACTTGTTTCAGATGACCAGTCTCTGAAGTTGAGAAAGAATTGCAAGAATGGGTAAGATCAAATAATCTTTTTAAAAAAAACTGCCATTGTACAGTGTTATAATATGATTGAAATTAAAGATTTACAAGGATGTTGCCAAGGTTGGAGGATTTGAGCTATAGGGAGAGGCTGAACAGGCCGGGGCTGTTTTCCCTGGAGCTTTGGAGGTTGACCTTATAGAGGTTTACAAAATTATGAGAGGCATGGATAGGGTAAATAGGCAAAGTCTTTTCTCTGGGATCGGGGAGTCCAGAACTAGAGGGCATAGGTTTAGGGTGAGAGGGGCAACTTTTTCACACAGAGGGTGGTACGTGTATGGAATGAGCTGCCAGAGGAAGTGGTGGAGGCTGTTACAATTGCAACATTTAAGAGGCATTTAGACAGGTATATGAATAGGAAGGGTTTGGAGAGATATGGGATGGGTGCTTGCAGGTGGGACTAGATTGGGTTGGGATATCTGGTCGGCATGGATAGGTTGGACCGAAGGGTCTGTTTCCATGTTGTATATCTCTATGACTCTATATCATTCCTAATCACAGCTACAGAATAAAAGAGAAGAAGTAGTTAAAAAAAGTATCTCTATTATACCTTTCATAATGCCAGGACATTGTACTCGTGAAGTCATTGTTATAATGTAGGAAACGTGGCAACCCATTCGCTCAAAGCAAGTTCACCGCAAATAATCATTTGGTAATGACCAAATAGTGGGGTTTTTTTGTGACATTGGTGGTGGGATAAATATTGACTCAACCATCTTGGATCATCAGCTGCATTTCTTTGAAGGAAAGTCATGAGATTCCTTGTCTTCCACAAGGGGTTTTAGTTTAATATCCAATAGATGCCCCCTTTGCCTATAATGCAAACCCTCAGTACTGCAGTGGAACTGTCAATCAAATTTCTGTGTTAAAATATCTGTCATGAGACTGAAAACCACAGCTTTGTGACTCACAGTGCTATCATGAGTCATGGCTAGTATGTCAAAATGCAAATCAAAAATCAAATCATAAATTCGACACAAAAGCAGAAAATAATGGAGACAACTGGAATGCAAAGGTTAATTTACTCCCATATCAAGTACTCCTTCAAGAATTCTTACACAGAATGCACTGGCTTCTTAAAATATGTTTTATTCACCACAAAGACTTTTGCGAAAGTTCCAATTTTAGAGGAATTGGAATCAGGAATTTTTTTTTAAAAACCCTTATTTTTGCAACATATTGGCTCCCAGAATGGGTTTGAAATCTTACATTTTTGACGGAGTTTTCATTTTATCATTCATTAAATGATACATTACCATTCTGAAATAATATCATTTAAAATGCAACTGCACACAAGGATGAAAGAGAATTATCAATTTTAAATGTGCCCCATAGTGTTAGGTGCATTAGTCAGAGGGAAATAGGTCTGGGTGGGTTACTCTTCAGAGGGTTAATATGGACTTGTTGGGCCAAATGGCCTGTTTCCACGCTGTAGAGAATCTAATCTAATCTTTATTGTACCTGTGACAATATGGTGGTGTTAAGAGGTGCATTTTGTCCTTTATTTTAAATGAGGTTTTAAAACAGAGGGAACAAGCTCGTTTGATGCAATAAAGTGAAAAGCTTGTGAGGCCTTGGCTTTGTTTTACGTTTGGAACAGTATGAATGGGTGAGGTCAAGCTCCCACAGAATCAGAATTTTTCGTTGTTAGATTTCAGAAGTGGTTGCTGTTGGTGTCTGGAAGCTGAGTTTGGAAGCTCCAGTACGTCTCTCCCTCTCTCTCGACTGTTCTCTCTCTTAGAGTTTTCTCTTGATGTTTTTCTCCCGGACTGTGGAATTGCCTGTGAGACAAGCTATTTTTCTAAACTTGCCTTTGTCAAGTGGGTGTTTATGGGCTATTGCTGGATGAGAACAGTTACTGTTTAGTAGTTACATAATCAATTATTCTGTTAAGTTTTCCAATAGAGTTAAGTTATTCCAATTTTTTTTTTCTTTCTATTGTTGTATTTTAACTATTGTGTGTGAATAAAGTGGGTTTTTCTCAAACGAGCTTGTTCCCTCTGTTTTAAAACCTCATTTAAAATAAAGGACAAAATGCACCTCTTTACACCACCATATTGTCACAGGTATAATCGATTTGCATCTGGAATGTGTCAACTTACATTTACTTTAAAATAAGAAAAAGTTAGAGTCTAGACCATCTTCTTAGTATATGTTAAGGGGGTTTGTTCTGGTCCATAACATTCCACAAAATCATTGATGCACATGGGTCATCCTCTATAAAACTCAATATTAAAACGCTGAAAAAAACTGCTCCATGAATTCACTTATTTTTCTTCTTGATAGCCCACATGCTTTGGACTCTGAAATATTATTCTGATTGGGGATTGTACATTTTGTTCAGCTTTCACTTCTTGAGCAGAACTGACTGTGCTGTTGTTGAAGTACCTTCAAATGTTTTACTGCATTTTGGGTGCAAAGCAAATGCAAATTGCAATTCATATGCAGTTATTGGTTCCTGCCTTGCCAGACAGCCTCAACCATGCCAACAGCTAAACTGCTTCCTGTAGTTAAAATGCTGAGAGTTCACCATACAGGCTTACAAATTTAGAATTACCATTTGGGAACAACCGACAGGGAAAATAGTGACTGGGGCTGAATGCTAGCACCTTCCGAAAAGAAAGCAAGAAAACTCTGAGCATTCACACTGAAAAGAAGCAGTTTAAGTTTTCTGCATGTGGGTTGAGCTGTACTCAATTATCCAACCTGCTGAGACATCAGCAAAATCATAAGTGACTGCAAGGGTTGGATTCTGCTGTGATTGCTGCCTTTAATCCCATCCCAAATTGAATTTTATCAGTCAGGGTTTGTTCCTGCTGATGTTAATTACCCCCTGCTGGGCTAGAGTTTGATTTGACCTGTGTGCAGAATACTAATGAATGTAGAACAAACCAAATGATGCGTCTTGACCGCCACCTGATACCCCTAATGCTAATCTTCAGCCAGTTTATTCCATATGATATCACAAAATATTGGAGCATATGGGAGAAAACCCCAAAAAAGCATCTTTGTTGTAAAAGACAATTTGCCTTTTTAATTCGATGCTGTGTAAGTGCATCCAACTCTCTCTGAATATTAACATAATTCCTTTTCGCTCCTCAAAAGTATTCTTCTTGACTTTGTTGTCTTAAAGCAGTAGCTGCTTTGTTGCTGCACACAGCACCATCAGACGCGTCTCCTTCGTACAGGAGATCATCTTGCACAAAGCACACATCCAGTCTTTGAAAACTGTCACTCGAGATTTCAATAGTTTTCGGTTGGAGCTTCTTTCTACAAAACAAGCAGATTGTGTCAGTCTGTCTCGAACTGGAGGTGCTTATTACAATCAAATCAATCTCCTTTCTGGAATGTTCGGTTTCACCTCAAGTTTAAAAAAAACTTGGAAATATAACTGCCTTCAGAAGTCCAGCATTAATGACAATCCAATTTTCTTTCATTTGACCCTAACCCCTCTTTTATAATGTGGAGGTGCCAGTCTTGGACTAGGGTGGACAAAGTTAAAAATCACATATCAGGTTATAGTCCAACAGGTTTATTTGGAAGTCTTCCAAATGATCCTGTTGGACTGTAACCTGGTGCTGTGTGATTTTTAACTTCATGTTTCATAGTGAGTTCTGCATGTTGTCTGAACTCAGTTGTGTGAATTCTCTGCATTGTCTGAATCTAATACTCCAAAGGCTACTGATCCATAAGTGTTATCCCTAATGTTCTCTGAAAGCAGTACAGTGATACCTTCTTTAATGTGATGGTTGCATTCTTGTGCAACCCCTCATTATAGAGAAATTGCACTTGAGAAAGTGATTAAAGTGTTCACACTGTAATCGTGTTACAGCCAATACAAGTTTTAAAAGTTTGTGCTGTAGAAACAGCGTCCCCAATTCATCTATCGCGTTACAGCAAATTCGCGTTGATGAAACCTATGTTACAACAGAACGGCCTGCCCTGTTAGTAGCGTGAGCTCTTTTGCCAAAGATGACTGGATCAAATTGCATATTACAAGGACTTTGAATTACTCAATAGTCAAGTTACATATTTCAGACAAACTGTTGGATTCTACTGAAAGGTTATTAATTTGAAAATCTGTCTTTCTCTACAGATGCTTCCTGACTCCTTAGCATTTCAGCCATTTTTTTAAATGTAAATGATATGTACCACTGTTTAAATGTTAATGCACTAATTGGAATCTTCTTTTGCTGTTTTATTGTGAAATGGCCTGTGAATAATGGAATCATAGAATCCCTACTGTGTAGCAAGAGGCCTTTAGGCCATTGAGAGTGCACTAACCCTATGAAGAACATCCCACCTGGACCCAACCTATCCCTGGAGCCCTGCATTTACTGTGGATAATCCATCTCGCCTGCACATCCCTAGACACTATGGGACAATAGCATGGCCAATCCACCTGGCATGCACATTTTTTGACTATGGAGTTGGTGGAGTATCACAAGTATGTACACATTGTTGTAATCTAATATTTCAAGATGGAAGTTTGTTCAGTTGCGAAAAACACCCCTAGTCCCCTGTATTCTAGTAAATTATATGTGCCAGACATTTCTCAGAGTCACAATGTCATATAGTTTGCCACACCACTCCTTTGGAATGCCATCGAAGAACTCCATATTCCCGACAGCAGATTATGACCAGGCCTCCTTCAAAAGTGCAGAGCCATATTTCCAGTCTGGCAAGTCCCTCATAGTGCAACACAATTGTGACAAAGTAAGTTTCACTGCAGTCAATTGCCACAGTTTGTAAATTAAAGATCCAGAATAGCAGTCACTTTGAAACTACAGCCCAAAAGATAAATATGTGAGTTAAGTAGGACGTTAGACTGACAGAAGTGCAAGGTGCCAGACTGAAAGTTAGCAAGGTGCTAAGTAGGTCGTGGGTAGGGAGCTAGGTGAGTAGGTTGCCAGAGCACAAAATGGCAAGGGGATCAGGAAAGTGATTGCATTTTCGGGTGGGTTATGAGTGGCAATTCTCTGATCTGATGGTGAGACAGAGGAGTCAGGTTTGGTGCCAGGTGAAGCAAGAGCCAGATCTGGAATCAGGTCTGGATTGGGGGTGATGGGGGCTCTGGTGGTAGCTTTAGAGTGAGGGAAGAGAGGGTTAGATGCAGAGAGGAGTGTCTGGAGTTTGGTCTGGAGCAGTTAAACCATATGTTGGGTCAGGAGCAGAGTCATGGGATATTGGGTCTGGCACAGGGAAGAAGTGCAATGTTCCCTCTAAGCTGAGCAGCTGCACAGCTACTCAGAGATTCTACATGTGCTGAGCGGTGTATCAATGCTTTGAATATTTGTTCTGAAATCCCCTGCCATGCATGGACCTCAGAGGTCCACACAGTGACAAGTAAGATTACAGGGAACAGAGAAAGGGGCTTTGGGTCCCAGCAAATAGGAGATAGTGTCAGGTCCACAGTGGGAGAGAATTAGCATAGATTCTGAAGAAGACTTATGCCAGGCTTGAAACATTAACTCTCTTTCTCTGTACACAGATGCTAACAAACCTATTGAGTTTCTCCAGCATTTTGTATTTGTTTCATATCTCAAGCATCCACAACATTTTGCCTTCATTCAACACTTCAAACCCAGGCTTCCATCCTGATTGCATTTTCTTTGAAGCTGATAATCCGGTTGCCAATATATATCTAGTACCAACCATTAACTGCTCATCCATTTATCTGCTCTGGCATTAGAGATATTTTCTTGTCAGACTATTCAAACATGTCATTAGACATCTCTGGAGTAGGTGGGACTTGAATCCAAGCCTGCTGGCTTAGAGAGTAGGTGCTTTGCAATTAGAATAGACAAATAACAATCCAAACACCTGCCGCTCGTCCACAATTAGAATTAGTTGAGCAAGAAAAGGGGATTTAAAACCAACAACTAAAACTAAAGCTGGATAAAAAAACAATGGTCACTTGAATACCGTAGTACCAAAGTTACATGTCCACAATAGCTGCTGGTTATAAAGACCAAACAAAATAAGTGTGAATCTCCTAATGTTGATCATTCTGTCAAGGTAATCTTGATGCCTTTGCCCCGAATATAAATTGAATTGTTTTGATTTGGAGTTTCACAAGCTATTTCTCTAAAGCCCTGCAATAGGGATCCCATAAAAAGCTTTGGTTCCTCAAACTCACAATAAATTGATAGGTAATACCCATAGACAATCGAACACTACTCATCCTCGAGGAATCAATTAGAATGGTACCATGACTTGCCTTGCCTTTTTGTGCACTATGCCTCAGCCAGAGATACAAGGCTCTCAATTCTGCTTTGTCTCTTAATGCAGACACAGTCCAGAAAGCCTATCTTGGTTGTCAGCAGTCCCTCGGTGAAGTCAAGGTAGATAGCCTTTGCTCTGGGAAACCAGGCACAGCGTCAAGGGCAGCCTACAATACTACTCCAGGGGCTTGGACATGGTCAATCAGCCACTTAGCATGGTCAGAAACAAGATTCTCAACTCATAAGGGTTGTGGAGCTAGATATGAGGCAATTCATGCTGACTCTTCCTGCCTCATTGTGGGCTGTTTTCCTTCAAGAATTAGAGAGAAGCAGGTATCAAGAATGATGAAAGTGGATGGCAGAGTGGTGGTTTTGTTGCAGGGACCGTGTACCAAGTACATGAGTAGGCAGCGCAGAGGTCATGCAGGATTAGTTATGTCGGGGATTAGGGTAGGTGAGAGTCAGCAGACAATACTGAGAGTGGTGGAGCATGGGGCTTCGATGGATATAGGTAGACTAGCAGAGATGGAGTCAGTCTGACATACTACAGAGAGTTGGCTCTTCTGGTGGCAAAGGGAATTTCATTGACCTTTTCTCTACAGTTCTGCCAACAGTTTAGACTGTACTAACCTGGGTAGCAACCTTGGATCAGGCTGTTAGGTCATGGTTTTTACTGCTGGTCCTGTGATCAAATGGATGCTCTAGTTATGCACTTTTCCCTCCACCACACTGCCACAAAGCAATATCCCAATTTTCCCTGGTCTGCCATGTCTGGGGAAAATATCAATATCCATGTAGATCAGCTCCAGGCTAACAATGTTTGTGCAGGTGCACAATGGCCATTCAAAGATCATGTGGCACCAGGTATGGTGGTCGATTCCAGGGTATCCCAACAGTGTCAGTTTTTCCAGGTACACCACATTGTAGAATGGAGCTAGAAGTGGATGAATGGGATGCCATAGATGCAGAGAAGGTAGTTAAATATGTGAGTTTCCCCAGATACAGCAAGAGGTCTTGTGGAGAGAATGCCTTCATAAATCTCAGCCAAAATGGCACTTGGCCAGAAGCAAAAACACAGGAATCAGCCCATAGTTAGGTTTATTCCTGAGTGTGACTCCATTGTCTTTCCAAACTGAGGAGCTGGCAGGGAAACCTTTTGTCTCCCAAGTTATGAAATCATCTTACAAGTGTAACTTAAAACTTAAATTCACTAACTCTGATTCAGTTGCCTGAATTCAGTATTTTTCAGATAAAATGGCAGATGATTTGTTTATTCTCCTGAAGCTTTCCTCAATCTGTGGTCAGGTGACCTCTGCAGCCATTTTAGACTCAGGTTTCTTCCTTTGAAGGAACATGCAAAAATTCAGGTATAAAAATTAAATAGTGGGTTAAAATTTGCTTATCCATATTTATCACTATCCTAACAGATGCAGCTGGTGCTCTCCTCTTCATTTTTCTCACTCATGAATGTAACAATATGTGCCAAATAAAATCCATTAGATTTCTGCTTCCCAAAACATTTTGTTTGATCTGCCATTATTTGCAAGTCTGTATTGTAAATATCACTAAGTTACCTCACTATAACCAAGCAAAGTTCTATTGACAACAATCTATAATGAACAAGCAGAAATAGGTTGAAGATAATATTTGCTTAATCAGTGTGTCTTAAATGTAAATTTGTGACTTATCTTCAAACATTATCTTTATCTTGGGAGGAATCTCACATAATACCATCCGGAGAATAATTTTATCTCCACAGGTTATGATATATTTCTGATCCTGTTGCCAGTGAAGGAAACTTAATCTGGTGAAGATAATTCCACTCTTGCCTTTGGTTTATTGAGTAAACAAATTTGCCATTTTAAGTAGAAATATAGCTCATAGCTTGTGATTTGCTATAATGATTTGACAGCGTTTCTTTGGAAATAAATTCTGTGAGAATTATCTTGCTTCCAATTCATCAACATGGCCACAGGCAAGACCACATTCGACAATTCACATCTCTCATTAACTCAGTTCATGCTATAATAGCCTGCTGAGAAAACAAACAAACAGCCACTTCAAAAGAAGTGGATATGTAACTGAGCACCAAAGTGGATCAAACAGTGTGGTTCTGGAAAAGCACAGTTAGTCAGGTAGCATCAGGAATGTGGGGAGGCCTAAGGGGGCTGAGAGATAAATGGGAGGGAGATGGAGCTGGGGGAAAGGTAGCTGCAAAGGCGTTAAGTAGATGAAGGTGGTGGGTGATGGTGATGGGTCAGAATGGAGGGTGGAGCAGATAGGTGGATAGGTAGGACAGTTCAAGACGGTGATGCCTATTTGGAGGGTTAGGTCTGGGATAAGGTGGGGGGAGGGGAGATGAGAAAACTGGTGAAATCAACATTGATTCTGTGTGGTTGGAGGGTTCCACGGTGGAAGATGAGGTGTTGTTCCTCCAGGCGTAGCGTGGTTAGAATCTGGCAGTGGAAGAATATCTCCAACCTCACCTCCATCCAAGGCCCCAAAGCATCCTTCCACATCTAGCAGAGATTTTCCTGCACTTCCACACATGTCATCTACTCTGTCAGTTGCTCCTGTTGTGGACTCTTCTACATTGGGGAGACAGGACAGCAACTTGAGGAATGTTTCAGCAAACATCTCTGGGACACATGCACTAAACAAACCCACCACCCTGTTGCCAAACACTTCAACTCCCACTCTCCCACTCTGCCAAGGTCATGCAAGTCCTGGGCCTCCTCCACTGTCAGATTCTAGCCACCCAACACTTGGAGGAAGAACACCTCATCAAAAGTTTAAAAATCATTTGCAAAAATATTTTTTTCAGAAATGCCCCATCTTATCAATCTTCTGTGAAGTTGAATCTTTATTAAATATTGAAATAGTTGCTTTATTTTATTATATGGAACATGAAATTATATTAAGTTATATCTGTAACAAATAATTGGGTAGACAATTTGAAATTGAACACTGCGGGTAGCTCTGCGCCCACTTGAAAAGAAAAATGATTAACAAAATAGAGAACCCAAAGAAGCGAACATCATAATTCCAGCTGAGAAACTTTTGTAATTTGTTTTCTGATTGTATCAAATTTTAAAATGAAAATTTTGTTTTCTTATTGCAACATCACCTTGAAGTGTTTTGTTCAGTTTATTATTGAAAGTATTGTGGATAAATCACCTCAAGTTACCTTTAATTCAGCTACTAAGTAAGCAAGTATAACCCTGTGACCCAACATAGCCATTACCTGATTAATGGTGAAGCCTGGCCAAGATTTTCACCAGAAGTTATCTGTCTCTGGAGGTTTCCAGGGTTCAGACCTTCTGTAGTGTTGTTCTTTGAAGTCCTGCTGTTGAGTTATTGTGTTGGATTCTTATCCAGTTTTCTATCTTTCCAGTTAGCAGTGAGACATTATTGAGAGCCTTTAGTTTCTTTCATTCCCAAAATTAATTACACTTTTGGAGACTTCAAGTCTGCAGTTTGTTGTCTTATCAAAAATAATTTATTTGTTCCTTGTTACATTCAGGATTAGCTGACTATTTAAAGCAAAGCTTTATCCTGCAATTAATCCCTTACTTTAGAACATTGCTTCTGCAGGCAGGTCTAATTGCCCATTTGTTACAAAGCAGCAGATTATCAAGTAAATGTTATTTCTTCTGGCTCAGGAAACAGTTTAGTTACATTATTTCTGTAACTCCTTCTTCCCAGGAATGGTTAGTTTTATAACATTTATAACATTTTATAAATTTTGTAACATTTCTCATGTTCCTTTCATCTCAAGAAACAGTTTATCCCAATGTTATTACTGATTCTTTCAATCTATGTATAACAACTGATCTTTGTTTCTGATCCATGAACAGCTATTGAAACTCTGAAGTATACATTATCAAAATATCAAGGCAAGAAAGAGTGCAGAATTGCCAAAAATAATTCAATGGCTTTGATATTGACGTGAAAGCAAAGGAATTGGTCAGTTGAACATTGAATGTCCTACTATATTGAAGGAGAGACTCAGGAATTTGTCACACATTCATAGCCACCTTTCTCAAAAGGCACTATTGATGAGAAGATGCAACACTTGATCAATTGCTCCAATTAGCTTTCCACAAGTATTTAACAACAAAGACCTCCACAAGTCAACAAATTGTTCATGCCCTGAGCAATTACGTCACACTGCTGTTCTGTAAGTGACCTGGTCTGTGTTTCAATGGCACATACGAGAGTGAGAGAAATACCATGAGCCATGCCTCCAAGGTATTCTCTAGATTCAATAGGAGTACTGTTAAACAAACACTGGCATGCTTCATGAGAGTGAGAGAAATACCATGAGCAATGCCTCCAAGGTATTCTCTAGATTCAGTACGAGTACTGTCAAACAAACTCTAGCGTCCTTCCTGAAGCAAGGTCTCCAAGCATTCATACAAAATTCCACTAAGACTAATGACAACTGATGTGTCTCTCGATAGCTGAAAGCTTTTCCTGCACCGGATTCTCTTTCCTGAACTCTGAAATGGCCAGGAGAGGACAATATTCTCATTTTTCTCGAAGCAAAGCATCAATGCTGTGGGAGCAGGCTGAACTCTTTCAAAATTCATCAATGACATTCATTGAGTCCAAATGCCTTAATAATGAAGCAGAGAAGGAACGAATGAAAGAAAAAGTAACAGATGTTAAATAATTATTAAGGCCAGAAGCAGGATCTATAGTTGAAAATAAGAAAATGCATTTAATCCATGGGTATCTTAAAATCATGAATGATGTAATAATTAAGCATACTCTTTTGAACGTGAAGTTGGTTATGTTTAAATTTGTTTCCTTTAATTTAAGGTAAAGTGGAATATCCTGGAATGGGTGTTGGTGTTAATCATGAGAAATCTGCCCAGACACATGTCTGTGTAGTTTGATTGTAATGGGGAAGTAAGCCAAGCCTGAAAGCTATGAGTTGCAATGCGGAGGGAAAGACTGTTCTGTGTTAATTACTGAGTAGAATTCCAAGGTGAACTGTTTGTCTGTTTAAAGAAGTATCATTCATGGAGATTGGACTGGAAATCAGTTTTCACATGTTCAATGAAGGTGCTTTTAAGGAGCACTGAAAGATTTGTTGGAATGTGGTAGAGAAAAGGGGCCTTGGAAAAGTAGAGTGTAAGATTTAGTTTATATAGCAAATATCTGCCAGAAGAATGGTGTAGTGTACAAATGGGTTGTTGAATATTATCAGCTGACTTTAAAAGTCTTGAGACATAATCCTGTCATGCTATTCTTTCTGCTAGTTGCTCGGAAATTCATGTATCTTTTTAAAAGGTATCACTTTCTAAAGTGATTGTCACAATACTTCGAGACAAATCCAGCTGCTGTAAAGTTAGCAAGGGCTTGCTCTCATGGCACACTGATAGTGTCTGTACCTCTTTGCCAGGAGACCAAGGTTCAAGACTCACCTGCTCCAGAGATGTGTCATAACATCTCTGAGCACATTAGTTCAAAGCTATGAAAATAAAGGCGTTGACAATGCATTTGGACTGGAAGCAAATGTCTTCATAAGCATGAGTCTCAAATGTTTAAAAGAATTTCAGTTGGTAGAGACAAAATACAATAATTCAACAAGAAGCTCAATGACAGATTAGAAGAACAGGGTTACAAGATGGACACACTTTGATGTGTAAAATATGTTTTTTCCTCACCCTTCATTTCGCTTTGGAAAGGTTGATAAAGCATGGGTCGTGGAAAATGCCTGAGAGGAGCAATTGATTGCTCATTAAATATACATTTAAAAAAAACATTGATGGTGTCCAACCTGGAAATTAAATCCAAAGCTATGAGCAATATCGCACACTTTGACACATTCACATTTGTATTGTTCTGTTTTTTCTCTCTTGTGACCTAAGTTTTCCAATTTGGCATTCAAGTGTTTGCTCAGTTATTGTACCTTACTTGTCTTTATTACCTAATGTGTTCATTGAGGAATGTTGAGGCTTATAGCTATTACTTGGCATTCTTCATACACCTATGAAAGTTATATGAATAAGAGTTGTGAATAAGCTTTCCTGTAAAACAAGTATAATAGTGAAACAAGGCAATTAGTACAACAAAGGTAATTATCCATTAAGTTATTCAGAGCAAAATGCCACTTGGTTCAAAAGCAAAAAAACTGGGCTTAAAATATTACAGAAACTGATGAATCAGAAACTGAGAAATGTATTTTGTTGCATGCAAAAATATAGTTTGTCATAAATATATAGTATATCATATATAAATGATAACCTCTTCAGTGTTTAATAAATTGAAATAATTTTTGTTCTGAAATTGTTCTTAATTTTGTCCCTCAGTTCATATCCTCTTTAAAAGGAAGAAGTCAAGCTCACGTTTGCATCATGCTCAGAAATACATAATAAGGGTTCTGTGATGCAGTTTAAACTGACCTCTATTCTAATGTTTAAAAAACAGAAGTAGAAAGTGGATCTATTTCTTTCATATAATGATAAATATTGTGTGTTATATGTCGCAAAGAATAATCGTATTGAACCAGATAAAGCTATCATTTCTTCTGAAACACATTTTACACTGTGCCACTTTGTGACTAGATCTGGATAGATCTTTATCTGAACCCCATTTAATATCTTCTGAATACATTGTATTGTCATCACTATGGAGAACTGAAACCAAACAAAATTACTCACAATTTTGCATGAGCTTTTGGTATGTTTGTGTTATGTAGAACTCAGTTGATTGTCATTAAAAAAAAATGTTCATTTCAACATAGTTATCTTTTTAAATAAAAAACTGACACCATTAACCTTACATTTCACATACCCCCATACAAACGTATAAACTCACACACACACTTTACAATTTGTGGCTTTCCCACTGTACCTGAAATGATAACTGTTCAAAATTGATTTCTACCATGATGTTGATTTCAACAAGAACCAACCTCCTCATTGTGAAACACAACTGTTAATATCTTTGATTGAGCTGTGTGAGCACCTTAATTGTTTCAGTCACCACTGAGATGTTATATGTATTGGATAAGTTCCTATTTTTCGTTCTAATGCATGATATTGGCCTTTGTCAAAGCATCACATTCAGAGAAGACGCAGTGCAAAAACAGTCCACTCTGACCTGGCAGTTTGTGTTTATATTCCAAGTGTCTCTGTCTATTCCACTTGCCTCATTTCACCTTTCAGTTGTCTTTCTGTTTCTATTTGTCTTACGTATGATTCTACTTTCCAATTGAAGGCACCAAAATTATTTGTCTCAATGATTTCCAGAACAAACTTATGAAATGTTTTTGATAAGCATTTGTAGTTTCAGCTCACCAACTAGCAATAATAAATAAGGATATAAATTGTGGGGATGGATAAGGCTCTACCCAGTGCAATTAACAGAAACAGTTATTCACTAACATTTAGATAACTGTCAAAATTAAATTTACTGGAAAAATAAGACCAAGGTTAATATTGTTTATTGTCATTGCAAAATGTGATGAAACATGAAAATTGAGAAGTTGCTATCAACCAATACTTCCCAAAAGCAGAATCCTGCTGGTTGGCAGGTCATTCAGGAACATAAATTGGTGAGAAATGTATTTATTTGTATGGTCAAAATAAATTAAACTTAATTCAGAATTAAAACTTCTTTGTGTCAGTCCAAGTATTGGCACATCGAATCTTAATTGTCCTTTTGGTCCTGAAAACTAATATAAATAACAATGAAGAAGATGAGATCTATCCCACGATATTGTAGGAGCAAGAGAGGAAATAGCTGGGGCCTTAACAGATTGCTCAGTGGTTAGCACTGCTGCCTCACAGTGCCAGAGACCTAGGTTCGATTCCAACCTTCGGCGACTGCCTGTGTCGAATTTGCACTTTCTCCCCGTGCCTGCATAGGTTTCCTTCAGGTGTTCTGGTTTCCTGCCACAGTCCGAAGGTGTGTAGGTTAGCTGAATTGGCCAAACTAAATTACCCATAGTGTTCAGGGATATGTTAGGTGCATTACTCAGGGGAAACATAGAGTAATAGGGTAGGGGGAATGGATCTGGGTGGGTTACTGTTCGGAGGGTCGATGTGGACTTGTTGGGCCAAATGGCTTGTTTCTACACTGTAGGGATTCTAGGAGCCCCTGATCATTGCATCTACTTACGCCTCAGGCATGGACTGGAGAATGGCCAACGTTGTTCCTTTGTTTCAGTTGGGAAACAGAGACAAGCCAGGTAATTACAGGCCAGTGTCTCTGACGTCAGTGGTGGGAAGTCTTTGGAGAACATACTAGAACATACAACGTTACAACGCAGTACAGGCCCTCCGGCCCTCGATGTCACGCCAAGCTGTGAAATCAATCTGAAGCCGATCCAACCTACACTATTCCATTCTCATCCATGTGCCTATCCAATGACCATTTAAATGTCTTTAAAGTTGGTGAGTCTACACAACATCACATACAATCAGCATTGACAGAGTATTCTTCCTGACTCATTTTGTAAATGGTTGGAATATTGTCCATTGGTTTGAACTAGCTTTGTTTTCTTCGCAATGTAGCACCATGATCATCAATAATCTGAGTTAGTTGTATATTTCAGAAACCTTTGCCTGTCTATACAAGAACTTCAGTTTATATTTCTACATTACACTTTGCCTATTATGCAGTTTTGAACTTTTTTCTACATGCTGCTTGTTTTATGTCTCTTTTATTCTCATCTATCTTGCGAAAAATATGTCCTATATCTCAGAATGGTTAAAAGATTGGTCACTGGTCAAGGTCATTCACACTTACTTGCTGAGCATAAGTTGTGCTGGGATGGTCACCACTTCTTCATTGATATTTCTCATGACAACAAAGCAATGAGCAAATCTAGTTTTGTTGTTTGAAATGTAATGATTGTTGATTTTATATGTTCAATATGTTCTGCTGGATCATTTGAGAATGAGGTGATATTATGATATGGATCACACCTCCACTTGGTACACTTGCTTTGTAACAGGTTGCCAGTGTAACATAGTCTGTTATCTGATACTATCAGATCCGAGATACTGAATTAACTGCTCATTAGGTTGATGGCAATCCTACTCACTGTTTTGTTGCACTTTTCCAGTGCCAGATGTTTCAATACTGTTTTATTATGTTCAACAATGGGAAATTTGGAGAAGTAATCCATCAGATAGATGTTAGCTTCCCTCTGAACTGTGAATAGGTTTATTGCTATGTTTATTCAAGGGGCAGGTGATCCACCTTGTAAATGCAGAGGCTGACTCTGCATCTGGGGTTGGCAACACTGGTTTACTAGCCACCTATTGCAGGCATTGTGTTTGGCATCTCACACATGCATTCATGAATCGTTGAATAACCTGATTCATCCCTTGCCAGTGTATAGATTCATGTGCAAGCCATCTTATGCTTTCATTATCCTTGTGTTTATGATGCAACATGGACAAAATATCTTTGTGTTGAGTTTTTGACATTAGGTCTTGTTTGCCTTTGAAGATGACTTGTCGTGGTATTCAAAGTTCACCTCTGTATGGCTAGAATGAACAAGCATTGTCAAGTATTTATAGTGTCATAGAGATTTATAGTTCATTTTGGTTTGGTGTGCTTTGCTAACCACAGAAATAGTGTTTGTTGCATTTAAACTCTGTGATTATGGCTGGTCTGTCACTATCGCTTCATACTTGCACCCACCCTCAAGTAATCTATCAATGATAAGACCCTTTCTCTTGCCCAAAAGATTCTTCCAAGAGGTTTGATTGTTGTGGAGGTAATGATTAGCTCAATGAATCCCATTGACTGCTCCTTTATGAAAGTAAACTAGAATGGCCTTTATTCAAGAATGGCCTACATTGAAATATAAATTTGTAACCTGGCAAAAATGCACTCACCTTATTATAAAATCTGCTCAAGGAATGTTACCGTTGTATAAGACATTGCTAAGACCTTATTTGGAGTACTGCATACATTCCGGTTTCCCTGCTCAGGAAGGATAAGGTTAAACTGGTAAGGGTGTAACAAAGATTTGCAAGGATGTTGCAAAGACTGGAGGGTTTAAGTTATGAGGGGAGGCTTGATGGTCTGGGACTTTTCTTCCCTGGAGCATAAAAGGCTGAGGGGTGCCCTTACAGAGGTTTGTAAAATTATGAAGGTCACAGATGCAGTGAAAAGCCAAGATCGTTGCCCCATGATAGTGGAGTCCAAAATTAGCAGGCATAGGTTTCAGCTGAGAGGGGAAAGCTTTAACAGGGACGTGAGAGGCAACTTCTTCAAACACAGGATGATAGAATTACAACGTTTAAAAGATATTTAGACAGGAAAGGTTTAGAGAGATATGGACCAAATGCTGGCAAATGGGACAAGTTCATTTTGGGAAACCTGGTCGGCATGGACAAGTTTGGATGAAGGGCCTGTTTCTGTGCCAAATGACTGTAGATCAGCAAAAAGCCCTCAAACACCTGCATATCACTCCTTGGAGACACTTGCCACTTGGGACAATTGCAAAAATTGCCAACACTTGTACAATTGTAGCATCAGCGGAATGAAATGAACCGGCATTGACAGAGTTGAGACAGCACTGGTGGATCCTTCCCGTTGCTGAGTATAGGCTCAGTTATATGAAGCAGTGAAAGGGATTTGTTTAGAACATGGAGCTCCAAAATAGCTTCAAATCAGTGTTGCATGCTGATAAATATTGTGACCTGCGTATTCTGCATCTTTTTACGAGATATTCCCTGGACACCCGCCTCATGATTGCAGTCATATGACATTTAGTAGACTTCAAACCACAATGTGCCCTCATGCTAAAGAAACTGATTGGGACCTGTAATGGAACTCTGAACCCACCTCAAAAATGAGCACCACATGACCTGCTTTCTTGCTTAAAATAAAACAAAGAACTGTAGATGCTGGAGATGATCTTTCATTTAAGGAACCTGCAGTCCTGTTCCTGTCATAATTTCAGCACAGCCAACCAATTCTCACCTTCACTTAGTCCTGTTATGATATTTTCATGGAGAGCTTTTAGCACAATTTACCCATTCTTTGCAACTCTTTGCTCTCAAGATCACATATTCAGTTTTTCTTTTGTCCTGGCCTACTACATTCCTGCTGAAGGACTTATGCCCAAAATGTTGGCTCTCCTGCTCCTCAGATGCTGCCTGACCTGCTGTGTTTTTCCAGCAGCACACTTTTTGACCATGTTCATTAAGATTCATTCAGTGAGATTTGTTGAAGGTCACCTGCGATATTCACAGAGGTTCCAATTCCCTGGCCTGCAGGTGGTGTTCCATATTTTGAACTCTCACTTAGGCCTTGCAAATTGTCACTGAAATTAAATGTTCACTGATTTTGATTTAATTTGGCTCATTATGTGCAATATTGAACAAAGAATTTTTTTTCAACAAAATGAATTGCTCTGCATATACTTGAAGCAAACACTAGTTGATGTTAATGCAACATAAAATAATTGATATAGATATATATTGTGTCTATTTATTCAATTGCTGTAATAATCCTGAAGCTCCAGATCAAAATAAAAGCATGCCTTGAGTCATTCCACAAAGTATTTAGCTCCTAGACGAGTCAAATACCTAATCAAATACTGGAATTCTATAAAGATATTGCGAGTGCTGTGGACAAGTAGATGTGGTGTATCTAGATTTCCAAACAACATTTGATAATGTGCAGTGCAAAAGGCTGTTGCATAAGATAAAGGTGCATGGTGTTACAGGCAACATATTAGCATGGATAGAGGATTGGTTGAGTAACAGGAAGCAAAGAGTGGGGATAAATGTGCTTTTCTGGTTGGCAGTAAGTGACGAGTGGTGTGCCTCAGTAATCAGTGTTCGGACCACGTTTGTTTACATAAATGATTTGGAGTTGGGGAACATGTGTAGTATGTCAAAGTTTGTGGATGACACTAAGGTGAGTGGTAGACCAAAGTGTGCAGAGGGATCTAGGTGTCTTTGTGCATGAATCACAGAAGGCTGGTTTGCAGAAAATTAAAAAACACAAATGGAATTTTGTCCTTCATTGCTAAAGGGATTGTGTTGGAAAGCGGTGAGGTTACGTTGCAGTTATACAGGGTGCTAGTGAGGCCACACATGGAGTACTGTGTACAGTTTTGGTCTCTTTACTTGAGGAAGGATGTACTGGCACTGGAGGGAGTGCAGAACAGGGTTCACTAGGAGTTGAGAGTAGAAAAAGGTGACACTGGAAAAGCACAGTAAGTCAGGCAGCATCCGAAGAGCAGGAGAGCCAACGTTTCAGTCATAAGCCCTTCATCAGGAATGTGGGGAGGGGAAAGGGAATAAAAAATAAATAGAGGAGTGGGGTTGGGGCTGGAGGGAAGGTAGCTGAGAAGGCGATAGGTGGATGCAGGTGGGGGGGGGGGTAATTGTGATTGGTCAGTGGGGAGAGTGGAGCAGATAGATGAAAAGGAAGACAGAGAGTTAGGATAGGGCAAGAGGGCTGTGCCAAGTTGGAGAGTTGGATCTGGGATGAGGTGGGGGAGGGGATATTTTGAAACTAGTGAAGTCAAGATTGATGCCGTGTGGTTAAGGGTCCCAAGGCTGAAGATGAGGTTTTCTTCCTTCTTTTGGTGGGTGGCTTTGATTTGGCAGTGGAGGAGGCCCAGGACTTGCATGTCCTTCGAGGAGTGGGATGTGGAGTTGAAGTGGTCAGCCACAGGATGGTGGGATTGTTTAGATGATATTCGGACTAAGCGTGGGTGAGAATTGGTTGACTATACTAAAATTATGAGATGTTCCCTGAAATGGTTCATGAGTTGGCTTCCTGTCTTCCTGACGTAGAGGAGAAGTGGGTCAACACGCAGGAAAAGCTTTACCAGATGTGATAAGACCTGTGGGGTTTCAGACGGAGGCAATAGAGGAGTGGATGGATGGGAAGGATGATGGACAAGTAGGATAAGTCACAAGGGCGGTGCCAAGTTGGAGGGTTGGATCTCGATTGAGGTCAGGGGGAGGAGAGAAATGGAAACACAAACTCTCCCTCCCACTCCTCCAGGGACATGCTAGTCTTGAACCTCCTCCACTGAGCTTGCAGCATGGATAGGTACCTGGGACTTTGATGTTGTGGCCATTTCAAAGACATGGATAGAGCAGGGTGAGGAATGGATGTTGCAGGTTCCAGGGTTTAGATCTTTCATTAAAAACAGGCAAGGTGGTAAAAGAGGGGAAGGCATGGCCTTGTTAGTCAAAGATAGTCTAATGGTGGCTGACAGAACTTCTGATGAGGACTCGTCTACTGAGGTAGTGTGGGCTGAGGTTAGAAACTGGAGAGGAGAGGTCACACTTCTTGGAGTTTTTTATAGGCCTCCACAGAGTTCCAGGGAGGTGGAAGAGAGGATTAACAACATTGTCCTAGGAAGAACTGAAAGGAACAGGGTGGTCATTATGGGGGACTTTAACTTCCCCAACATTGATTGGAAATGTTATAGCTCTCGTATGTCAGATGGATCTGTTTTTGTCCAATGTGTACATGAGGGTTTCCTGACACTGTATGTCGAAGGGCTGACAAGAGGGGAGGCCACACTGGATCTCGTGCTTAGTAATGAACCATGTCAGGTGTTTGATTTAGTTGTGGATGAGCACTTTGGAGAGAATGACCATAATTCAGTTACGTTTAGTTCAGCAATGGAAAGGGATCGGTACATGCCACAGGTCAAGAGTTATCAATGGGGCAAGGGCAATTATAATGTGATTAGGCAAAAATTAGGATGCATAGAATGGGGTAGCAAAATGCAAGGGATGCAGACAATCAAAATGTGGTTTAAGGAACAGATATTATGTGTCCCTCCTAGGTATGTCCCTGTCAGGCAGGGAGGAAGTGATAAAGTAAGGTAACCGTGGTTTACTACAGAAATTGCATCTCTTGTTAAGAAGAAGAAAGAGGCTTATGTGTTGATGAGGCAAGATGGTTCAGATGAGGCAATGGAGAGTTACAGATCAGCTAGGAAGGATTTAAAGAGAGAATTAAGAAGAGCAAGGAGAGGACACGAGCAGTCTTTAATAAATAGAATAAAGGAGAACCCTAAAGCTTTCTATAGGTATGCGAGGAATAAAAGGCTGATTAGGGTAGGAATAGGGCCAGTCAAAGACAGAAGTGGGAAGTTGAGTGTGGACCCTGTAGAGATTGGAGAGGTGCTAAATGAACGTTTCTCATCAGTGTTTACTCAGGAAAAGGAGAATATTATAGAGGAGAAAAATAAGGTACGAGATATTAGACTAGAAAGGATTGAGGTTAGTTACGCGCAGGTATTATCAATTATAGAAAGAGTGAAAGTAAACAAGTCCCCTGGGCCGGATGGGATTTATCCAAGGATTCTCTGGGAAGCTAGGGAGGAGATAGCAGAGCCTTTGGCTTTGATATTTGAGTCATCATTGTCTACAGGTTTAGTACCTGAGGACTGGAGGATTGTAAATATTGTGCCCTTGTTCAAGAAGGGCAGCAGAGATGACCAAGGTAATTATAGACCAGTGATCCTTACTACTGTTGTAGGAAAGGTTTTGGAAAGGATTATAAGAGATAAGATTTATAATCATCTAGCAAGCAACAGTATGATTTCAGATAGTCAACATGGTTTCGTCAAGGGCAGGTTGTGTCTCACAAACCTCATTGAGTTTTTTGAGAAGGTGACCAAGCATGTAGATGAGGGTAGGGCAGTTGACGTGGTATACTTGGACTTCAGTAAAGCCTTTGATAAGGTTCCACATGGTGGACTGATGGTGAAAATGCAGAGGAATGGAATTGAGAGTGATTTAGCAGTTTGGATTAGAAACTGGCTTTCTGGAAGAAGGCAGCGAGTGGTGGTTGGGTCTTTTCTCATTGGAAAGAAGAAGGCTAAGAGGGGATTTGATAGAGACATACAAGATGATCAGAGGATTAGATAGGGTAGACAGAGAAAGACTTTTTCCGAGGATGATGACGTCAGTGTGTACGACGGAGCATAACTACAAATTGAGGGGTGATAGATTTAAGACTGGTGTCAGAGGCAAGTTCTTTCCACAGAGAGTGGTAAGGGTGTGGAATACCGTACCTTCTAAGGTAGTCAACTCAGCCACATTAGGGAGATTTAAACAATCCTTAGATAAGCTTGTGGATGATTTTGGGATTGTGTAGGGGGATGAGCTGAGAAAAGTCCACTGGTCGGCGCAACATTGTGGGCCAAAGGGCCTGTTTTGCACTGCATTGATCTATGTTCTATGACAAATCAAAGCCACCACCAGCTGAAATTCCAGCTCATGTTCCAGCTTTGCAACACTTCAACACATGACATCAACATCAACTTCACTAGTTTCCAAATCTTCCCTCCCCTCAACTCATCCCAGATCCAACCCGCCAATTCGGCACCACCCTCTTGACCTGTCCTACCTGTCTGTCTTCTTTCCCACTGATCTGCTCCACCCTCCCCTCCAACCCTATCACAATTACCCCCCACGTGCATCCTCTTATCGCTTTCCCAGCTACCTTCCATCCTAGCCTTACCCCTACCCCTGTATTTATCTCTCATTCCCCTTCCCCCTCCACATTCCTGATGAAGGGCTCATGCTGGAAAATCGACTCTCCTGCTCCTTAGATGCTGCCTAACCTGCTGTGCTTTTCCAGCACCATGCTTTTCAACTCTCAAGCATCTGCAATCCCCAATTTCTCCACAGTTCAGAGGGGTTGGCGTATGAGGAGAGACTGGGATTATATTCATTGGAATTCAGAAAAATGATGGGGAATGAAGGGAATAGATAAGATAGAAGCAGGGAAGTTGTTTCACTGGTGGGTGAAGCGAGAACAAGAGGGCATAGCCTCAAAATTAGGGAAAGCAGATTTCGGACTGCATTGAGGAGAACTACTTCACCGAGAGGTTGTGAATCTGTGGAAATCCCTGCCCAATTAAGTAGTTGAGGCTTCCTCATTTCATGATTTAAAGCTGAGATCGATAATGTTTTGAACAGTAAAGGGATTAAGGGTTGTGGTGAGAGGCGGGTAAGTGGAGCTGAGTCCACGAGAAGGTCAGCCATGATCTTGCTGAATGGTGGAGCAGGCTCGAAGGACCAGATGGCCTACTCCTGCTCCGAGTTCTTCTGTTTATTCTTATGTTTAACTTTGTATCAGCTATCAAGTTAGATTTGATGAGCAGTTTTACTAGCAGCTGTAAAATTGTTTACCCCATGATTTACACGTTTTTGGGAATATGGCAATAAATTAATTCCACTATTGTATTTGCCAAATGATGGATATGTCATGGTCACTGACTTTTATCTAATCATAAACTCATTTAATAAAAATTAGTTGATTTATGTAAGTATTTTCCTACATCTGTTCAATGTGTTGTTCAACCATAAAGTAACATGCAGATGCAGGATACTATTGATTGCAAAGAAAATCACATGACTAAACTGAAGCTAAACCCAGGGCAGTGCTGACCTGGAGATAATGAATTCAAGCCTGTGTATAGAATTAATGTTCGGTGGAGAGTTAGGTGGAATATGCATTCGGTAAGTTCATCTTACCATTTATTTGACTCGCAAAAAATCCAATCATACACACAGTCAGACCTGCATACTGAGTGAACAACCTCGACCAATCTTTAATAATCTGGCTACCTTTCTGTTACTAAAGGCACAATCATATGACACAACTGAGATTGCCTTAATACAATAATGAATGATATGAAATCCTCTGCTGTGCCTTGTACTGCACTGTATCAATCTACAGTGGAGTTTATAGTGTTTTTAAACATGAGTATGCATGCATCTTGCTTATCAAAGAGATGACCTTTGCCATTTTAAATATTATGTTTCGAAACCAACAACGAGAACTGAAGTTGTGTCCTTTGTTCATCTGGGTATTCTTAAATGCCCAGGACATAATGACTTGTTCTCCATTATTTTTTTCAGTGGTATGTTAAATAGTATCAGAAATAAACCGTGTGAGAGAATTTCCATCTAATACATGGTAATATAATGCAAAGAGTGATTTTTCTTAACACTGTTTGCGTATCCCACAGCCAATCACCGGTAGCATTGTAAAAGCAGTTCAATAAAACTACAAAATCATTCATGGTGGCTGAACATTTACTACTTTCCATCTTCCTATTCCAGAAAATCCTTTTCAGTACAGGACGCGTTTATCTAATTCTGTATCTGTCTTGTGAAATAAAGGCACCGTTTTATTTTCCACGTTTTATTTAAGCATGCTTTGAAGGGTAAGGCGGTGGCACACAGTATTGGCACTGCCTTATGTTACCACGAGGAGCTGGAACAGTTCATCCACTTCATTCACACCTTCCACACCAACCTCAAATTTATGGACCATCTCTGACACCTCCCTCCCCTTCCTGGACCTCTCCATCTCCATCTCCAGTAACTGACATCTATTGACTGACTCCCACAGCTACTTTGATTACACCTCCTCCCATTTCCCTCCCACAAAAATACAATCCCACGCTCTCAATTCCTCTGCCTCCACCATATCTGCTCCCAGGAGGACAATTCCACTCCAGGATATCCGAGAAGGCCTCCCAATCCAATGATCACAATTTCCCCACCCAACCCCCCCTTCCCCCCTTGATCAACAATGCTCTCAATCACATTTCCTCCATTTCCCACACCTCTGTTCTCAAACAAACCCTCCACTCCCATCCTCAACAAGGGTAGAGTACCCTGGTCCTCACATTCCACCCCACTAATCTCCAAATCCAACACATCATCCTCCACCAACAAAATGATATTTCCTTCCCCTCCTCATCCACTTATTGCAGGGACCATTCCCTCCGTGACTCCCTTGTTAGGTGCACACTCCCCACCAACCCATCCTCTAGACTCGGAACCTTCCATACAGCTGCAGAAGATGCAAAACCTCCCCTCTCACCTCTGTCCAAGGCCTCAAAGAATCATTCCAGGTCTGGCAGAGATTCATGTGCATTTCCTCTAACCATAGGAGACCAAATGGAAACTCAGAACGGTTCAGGGATCAATTATGGTCTGTACGCTCCAATCAACCACCTTCCTGTCCCAAGCCACTTCAAATCCCCCTCCCACTCTCCCCAACAACATGTCCATCCTGGCCTCCTCCACCATCAACATAGAACAACATGAAAACTGGAGGAAGAACACCTCATCTTCAGTCTTGGGAGCTTACAACCATACAGCCTGAACATAGAATTCACCAGCTTTCAAATCATCCCAACACCCCCCCCCCCCCCCCCCATATCATCCCAGGCCCAGACTTCCCTCTCCACCCAGCCCCCTAAACCTGACCCTACCTGTCCACCTTCCTTCCCAGGTGTCTGCTTCACCCCTCCCACTGACCAATCACAGCCACCTCCTACCTGCATCCACCTATCGCTATCTCACTAACCTTTCCCCCAGCTCCACCTCCCTCCATTCACTTTGCAGCTCCCTTCCCCCTCCCCCAGTCCTGATTAAAGATTCTGTCCTGAGACATCAACTCCTCTCCTCCTCTGATGCTGCTTTACCTGCTGTGTTTTTTCCAGCTCTGGGGGCTCTTTATCCACTCTGACTCTCCAGTATCTGCAGTGGTCACTATCTCCAAGACACAGTGATATTGTCAATAGATCAGTAATTGAGAAGTAGGCTAATGGTCTAGGGGCATGGGTTTGTATCCCAGCATATTTAAATTCAGTATCTATCTTGAATAATACCTAATCTTAACGCCAACCATGGGATTGCCCAAAAAATAGATTTGGTTCACCAGCGAAGGAAAATGAAGGGAAGGAAGTTTGCCATTCTTATCTGGTCTGTCTTCCAGATCCACAGCAGTGTGGTTGGTTCTTAACTGTCAGTCAATTGTATCAAACCAATCAAACCGAAATCAGTCTGGCACTTCCATCGGCCTCCGAAATCAGTCTGGCACTTGCATCGGCCTCCGAAATCAGTCTGGCCTTCCATCGGCCTCCGAAATCAGTCTGGCACTTCCATCAGCCTCCAAAATCAGTCTGGCCTTCCATTGGCCTCCGAAATCAGTCTGGCGCCATTACACATGCGGCCGCTACATCGCCCGCGGCAATAGCTGCCGCCGCCGCCGCCGCCGATGCCGCACTTCCGCCCCCACCGACCTCGCAGCCTCCGCGATCGCCGCCCAAACAACCGCCTCCGCGATCGCCGCCCAGACAACCAACTCCGCAATCGTCGGCAGATTCGCGACCTCAGCGGCTATGGGGAATAACTCTGTCTCTGCGGTCGCCGCAGCCACTTCCGCCCCCAGTGACGTCACTAACCTACACGCCCACAACGCCGCATGTGTCTCCTCCCCCACGCCGATCTCCAGGCCTAACCCCGCCCCCCCGGCGAGTTCCGTCGCCACGCCTAACCCCGCCCCTTCGCCGATCTCCGACTGCATGCCTAACCCCGCCCCCACGCCTATTTCCGTCACCACGTCTAACCCCGCCCCTTCGCCTATCGCCATCACCACGCCCAACCCCGCCCCCACACCGATCCCCGTCCCCGCCCCCAGACCTAACCCCGCCCCCACACCCAGCTCCAGCCCCACACCAGGTCCTAGCTCCCAGCCCTGCCGTGTTTTCACTATCCCTCCAGACCTACCCCTCTCTGAGGATGAAAGATCAGTCCTCAGCAGAGGCCTCACCTTCATTCCCCTATGCTCCCTGATTAATGAGTTCAACACACGGCGTGACATCGAACAATTCGTCCGCCGCCTTCGCCTCCGTGCCTACTTCTTTAACCAAGACTCTCGCCCACCCTCTGACGACCCGTTCTCCCACCTCCAACACACCCCATCCACCTGGACACCCCGTGCTGGCCTCCTACCTGCCCTCGACCTCTTCATAGCCAACTGCCGCCACGATATTAACCGCCACCTGAACTCCCCCACCCCTCTCACCCACTCCAACCTCTCACCCTCGGAACGCGCAGCCGTCCACTCACTCCGTTGCAACCCCCACCTCACTATCAAACCAGCAGACAAGGGAGCCGCGGTAGTAGTTTGGCGCACCGACCTCTACACCGCTGAGGCCAAACGCCAGCTCGCAGATACCTCCTCCTACTGCCCCCTTGACCATGACCCCACCCCCCACCACCAAACCATCATCTCCCAGACCGTCCATAACCTCATCACCTCAGGGGATCTCCCATCCACCGCCTCCAACCTCATCGTCCCACAACCCCGCACCGCCCGCTTCTACCTCCTGCCCAAAATCCACAAACCTGACTGCCCCGGCCGACCCATTGTCTCCGCCTGCTCCTGCCCCACCGAACTCATCTCCGCATACCTTGACACCGTCCTGTCCCCCTTAGTTCAAGAACTCCCCACCTACGTTCGGGACAACACCCATGCCCTCCATCTGCTCCATGATTTTCGCTTCCCCGGTCCCCAACGCCTTATTTTCACCATGGACATCCAGTCCCTGTACACCTCCATCCTCCATCACGAAGGACTCAAAGCCCTCCGCTTCTTTCTTTCCCGCCATACCGACCAGTACCCTTCCACTGACAGCCTCCTTCGACTGACTGAACTGGTCCTCACCCTGAACAACTTCTCTTTCCAATCCTCCCACTTCCTCCAAACGATAGGAGTAGCCATGGGCACCCGCATGGGCCCCAGCTATGCCTGCCTCTTCGTAGGATATGTGGAACAATCCATCTTCCGCAACTACACTGGCCCCACCCCCCACCTTTTCCTCCGCTACATCGATGACTGTATCGGCGCCGTCTCGTGCTCCCACGAGGAGGTTGAACAGTTCATCCACTTCACCAACACCTTCCACCCCGACCTCAAATTCACCTGGACAGTCTCAGATTCCTCCCTCCCCTTCCTCGACCTTTCTATTTCTATCTCAGGCGACCGAATCAACACGGACATCTACTACAAACCGACCGACTCCCACAGCTACCTGGACTACACCTCCTCCCATCCTGCCCCCTGTAAAAACGCCATCCCATTCTCCCAATTCCTTCGACTCCGCCACATCTGCTCCCAGGAGGACCAGTTCCAAAAACGCACAACCCAGATGGCCTCCTTCTTCAAGGACCGCAATTTCACCCCCCGACGTGGTCGACGATGCCCTCCACCGCATCTCTTCCACTTCCCGCTCCTCCGCCCTTGAGCCCCGCCCCTCCAACCGCCACCAGGACAGAACCCCACTGGTCCTCACCTACCACCCCACCAATCTCCATGTACAGCGAATCATCCGCCGTCATTTCCGCTACCTCCAAACGGACCCCACCACCAAGGATATATTTCCCTCCCCTCCCCTATCAGCATTCCGTAAAGACCACTCCCTCCGTGACTCCCTCGTCAGATCCACACCCCCCACCAACCCAACCTCCACTCCCGGCACCTTCCCCTGCAACCGCAGGAGGTGCAAGACTTGCGCCCACACCTCCCCCCTCACCTCCCTCCAAGGCCCCAAAGGAAACTTCCATATCCGCCACAGATTCACCTGCACCTCCACACACATCATCTATTGCATCCTCTGCACCCGATGTGGCCTCCTCTATATTGGGGAGACAGGCCGGCTACTTGCGGAGCGTTTCAGAGAACACCTCTGGGACACCCGGACCAACCAACACAACCACCCTGTGGCTCAACATTTCAATTCCCCCTCCCACTCCACCAAGGATATGCAGGTCTTTGGACTCCTCCATCATCAGACCACAACAAAACGACGGTTGGAGGAAGAGCGCCTCATCTTCCGCCTAGGAACCCTCCAACCACAAGGGATGAACTCGGATTTCACCAGTTTCCTCATTTCCCCTCCCCCCACCCTGTCTCAGTCAAATCCATCGAATTCAGCACCGCCTTCCTAACCTGCAATCTTCTTCCCGACCTCTCCGCCCCCACCCCAGTCTGACCTATCACCCTCACCTTGACCTTTTTCCACCTATCACATTTCCGACGCCCCTCCCCCAAATCCCTCCTCCGTACCTTTTATCTTAGCCTGCTGGACAAACCTTCCTCATTCCTGAAGAAGGGCTTATGCCCGAAACGTCGATTCTCCTGTTCCCTGGATGCTGCCTGACCTGCTGCGCTTTTCCAGCAACACATTTCCAGCTCAAACCAAATAAAGTCAAACCAAACAAATGAACCACTGCGTGGATCACCTGGCATATTTCTCGTAACTAGAAACCATGGTAGTAAGCACAGCCTGTTGATCGTACAAAGTATTTCCCGTCAAACATCTGGAACTTTGTCATAATTTGGAGAGGTGTCCCACGTTCTAGTCAAACAACAGTCTGACATTTGTCAGTAAAATATGATTGCATGAGTAAGGCCATGTCCCAAAAACCACCACCAACCCTGGGCATGTGTTGTCCCACTGCCAGGAAATCCCCACCAGAGGTGGTGGCACAATGTGTACTCAAGGTTTGTGTGAAGATTTATAATGTACCCACAGCCACGACAGTGGGAAGGAGTTGCCTGGGAGTTCTGAACCTTGACTGCTGACATCATGAGGTCTCTTAGCATCAGTTAATTAATAGGTAATGACATTTTCTGCGGATTGCCATTTATTTCCACCACGTCTCCCCCGACCAATTCCCCATGGAAGCATGACTGATAATCAGATGTCCTCCATGCTGAACACCACAAGGAAGAATGTCACGGAATTCACCCTGAGTGGACAACATCAATGCCATTATTAACCGAGCTGGCTGAGTCCTAAAGAACATAGCGGCTTGACTGAGAATGCAGCAGTTGGTGAGCATAACAGCTGAGGGAAATATCTCCTTTAATCACCCTCACTAATGTACTTGTTGTGTATGAGTCCATCCATGACAGTATTGGTAGGAGTGATCACCATACATCCTATTGGAGACAAGTCATGTCTTATGGGGATAGCCAGCATTGTGTTGTGTGGTACTACCACTGTCCTAAATGGGACAGACTTCAAACAGATGTAGTAACTAAAAGCTGGACATTCATAAAGTGCAGTTGGCCAATGGCATTTGCACAGATATACGTGACCACAATCTACAGTCTGTCATGCCATCAGACAGCCAGGTCACTCCTGGTTCAATGAAAAGTGCTGGAGGGCATGCCAGGAGCAGAACCAAGCAAATACAAAAATAAGGTGTGAACCTGGTGAAGCAACTAAAAAGAATTTCTTGCATATCATAGCTGGAGCAGTGTGCAATAGACAGGACACTTCTGTTATAATAGACAAAACCAATCGGTCAGTTATAAGCTCTGCAGTAATATCACATCCAGGCATGAATGTTAGTAGACTATAGTATAAGGTGAAGACTCCACAAATTTTCCTACTTCACTGATGAAGGAATACAAGTACAAAAGACAAGGCTGATGAAGATCTTATGCCTAAAACGTTGATTCTCTTGCTGCTCAGATGCTGCCTAACCTGCTGTGCTTTTCCAGCGTCGCCCTTTTCAACTCTGATCTCCAGCATCTGCAGTCCTCACTTTCTCCTGAAAGATTTGCATCCAACTTCAGCAAGAGGTGCCAAGTGGATGACTGACTTCACCCTCCTTCTGATATCTAGCATCACAAATGCCAATCTTCAACTCACTCAGTTCACTGCACCTGGTATCAAGACAGGGCTGATGAGTCTAGCTGTATACAACAAAGGCTGTGGGCCCTGAGACAGTTACACAAATAGCACTGAAGACTTATGCTCTGATTAGCCACATTGCAAGGCAAGCTGCTTCAATACAGTTACAACACTGGCCCCTGTCTGACAACACGGATCCTTGCCAAAATATGTCTTGTGCACAAAAAAGGACAAATTCAACATGGCCATTAACTGCCTGATCAGTCCACACATAACCAACAGCAAAGTGATAGAATGGGTATGTCACAAATACTCATTCAAACTCCAGGCTACTACTATTGCATGCAAGGTTGTAAACTTATTAATAAAGGGTGAGAAGCCTCATCATATATGTGAGGCATGTACCTCGTAATTTGACCTTCTGACTGGATGCTGCAGTTAAGTACACATTTCTTTCTGTTTTTATCTACAACTTCTTCTTAATTCAGAATAGGTGTTGCCAGGCCATTGCTGCATGGTGTAGACTTGGTATCGAAGGCAGGTATCACCTATCTAGGTTCACAGCCTGCCTAAGGGAGGGAGGAAGACTGTCTCTCACACTTTGCAGGAAGGCAGGGAGGTTGCAACATTAACTTGAAAGTTGCAGCAAAATGTGGGACAGCCTATGATTTGGACACTGGAACTTAACCATGTGGTTGTTTGCATTGGGAAAATGTTCCTCGAGAATGGGCGCAGGGAACTGTGAAGCCAAGGGGAGAATTACAGTGACAGGCAAGAGCGACAAAAGAGGATGGGTGTTGCATGTTACCATAAGGGAAATGAATAGTCTCATGAGTGGACTTGTATGGGGAAAGGAGTAATTGAAATGGGGTGATGTTAGAGTCAAGCTGAGCATAGGGAGCTCATATGGTGTTGGCTCAGAGGGAAGAAACGGTAAATGGGGTGTTTGAATATTGACAGAGGGAGACCTAAATAAACTATAAAACTATCTGCAATGACAGGAGGAAGTTGATATGTTGGGGGGGGAGGAGGGGTGGGGGTTAGTACAGAGGGTGAATAATTAAAGCAATTAATGTATGTTGTTATATCAAGTGCAAACTTATTAAGCAGTCCCTTGTTCTGTTCAGTAGAAACAGGAGAAGCTCAGATCTGGTTGTGTTCATTCGTGGAAAGCTGAAAACTTAAATGGGTGCAAATGGAAACAGAAACCAGTGAAAAGCTGTGCACATACACTGAGTTAAATGACTGAACACTGAAATGATGCACACATAACTACATTAAAACTCCTATGCCCAGGTCATAGCGGCACGGTGGCTCAGTGGTTAGCACTGCTGCCTCACTGCACCAGGGACCCGAGTTCAATTCCAGTTAGGGCAACTGTCTGTGTGGAGTTTGCACAAACTCTCCAGGTGCTCCAGTTTCCTCCCACAATCCAAAAGGTGTGCAGGTTGGGTGAATTGGCCATGCTTAATTGCACATAGTGTTCAGGGATGTGTAGGTTAGGCGTGTTAGTCAGGAGTAAATGTAGGGGAATGGGTCTGAGTGGTTACTCTTTGAGGGTCGATGTAGACTTGTTGGGCCAGAGTCCAACAAGTAGAGATTCTAAGCATTGAAGGTGACTCATGGTCAGCAACATTTGGTCTGATGGGGTGGGGTTGGGAATAGGAGGAATTGATGCTTCTGGGTCAACCAGCGCAAGAGCTTTTATTGTCTCATGTGCCTGAATCTAAATAATATGGGCATTGAAGTGATACAGATACTGTCAGTTTTAAGCAGAACTGAGTCGTATAGAATAACATATATTACGAGAATTGTTGTGAGCTTAGACAAAAAGCATAATTGCTGCGTAATGCTGATGGCTAAAAGGAGAGGAGGACCAGCATGATTGGTTTGACCAAAGTTATGGGCAACCGAATAAGGGCAAAAAGTTTTGATGAATGTGGAAAAGTCCAGAAGATAGCAACCATAACCTCCTATTTGTTCAGAGATCCACATTTCAATTCAAAATGATTGGCCAGTTAAACTTATCACTGTACTGGTTTTGCCATACCTAAGGAGAAGAGGGTATGGACGGCCAAACAGCAAGAAGGGACCTGAGTCACGATGTCTATAACTATGGAAGAACAGGCAGTACTTGTACAAGGGAGTCAGTGTTAGCAATGCTGTCAAACTCTGGCTCAGGAGAGCTCTGTGTCAGGTAGAGTTTCCATTTCTCTGCAAATAGACGCGATTTAAAGGTGGTGAGAATAAGCCAGGGAACTGTAGACTAGTGAGCTTGACATCAGTGGTGGGCAAGTTGTTAGTGGGAATCCTAAGAGACAGGATGTACATGTATTTGGAAAGGCAAGGACTGATTAGGGATAGCCAACATGGCTTTGTGTGTGGGAAATCATGTCTCACAATCTTCATTGAGTTTTTTGAGGAAGTAACGAAGAGGATTGATGAGGGCAGAGTGGTGGACGTGATCTATATGGACTTCAGTAAGGTGTTTGACAAGGTTCCTCATGGTAGACTGGTTAGCAAGGTTCGACCACATGGAATGCAGGGAGAATTAGCCATTTGGATACAGAACTGGCTCAAAGGTAGAAGACAGAGGATGGTGGTGGAAGATTGCTTTTCAGACTGGAGGCCTGGGTATGAGGGGATTTTGATCAGATGGGCCAATGGCCCGAGGATTGGCAGATGGAGTTTAATTTGAATAAATGTGTGGTGTTGCATTTTGGAAAAGCAAATCAGGACAGGACTTATACACTTAATGGTAAGGTCCTGGGGAGTGTTGCTGAACAACGAAACTTTAGAGTGCAGGTTCATAATTCCTTGCAAATGAAGTCACAGGTAGATAGGATAGTGAAGAAGGCACTTGGTATGCCTGCCTTTCTTGGTCAGTGCATTGAGTATGGGAGTTGGGAGGTTATGTTGTGGCTGTACAGGACATTGGTGAGGCCACTTTTGGAATACTGCATTCAATTGTGGTCTCCCTACTATAGGAAGGATATTGTGAAACTTGAAAGGGTTCAGAAAATATTTACAAGGATGTTTCCAGGGTCGGCGGGTTTGAGCTACAAGGAGAGGCTGTAGCTCCCTGGAGTGTTGGAGACTGAGAGGTGATCTTATAGAAGTTTACAAAATTATCAGAGGCATGGATAGACTAAATAGACAAGGCGTTTTGCCTGAAGTCAAGCAGTCCAAAGCTAGAGGGCATAGGTTTAAGGTGAGAGGAGAGATATTTAAAAGGGACCTGAGGGGCATTTTTTTCATGCAGAGTATGGTGCATGTATGGAATGAGCTGCTGGAGGAAATGGTGGAGGCTAGTATAAAAACAACATTTAAAAGGCATCTGGATGGGTATATGAATAGCAAAGGTTTAGAGGGATATGGGTAAAATGTTGGCAAATAGAACTGGATTATTTTAAGATATCTGTTTGACATGGACGGGTTGGACCATAGGGTCATTTCCGTGCCGTATATCTCTGTGACTATAAGTGAAAGGACAATGCCAGAGGCTATGGATGCTGTTCTCTAGACTGGCCAATGCTTGCACCGCAGTTTGCAGCTGTATAGCTTCGGGTGACTTCTGTTTCTGTGGCCCTCACAAATGACGAACTGCAAAATGCACCTGGGGGCTTGCTTGGCATTTCCCAAATGGCTATTGCAGCCAGAAAGTCAAGCTTCCTCAGTCATGGGATTTGCGTCCATCTCTGAATCTCTGGATTCCTTTGTGTCCAAGTGGTAATCAAATGCATGCACAAGGGATTTCACTCCTTCGTTGGTCAGTTGGTCTGCAATGCAGGCAACAACTCCTGCTGGCATGTGGCTATTATCAAGGGAGCTGTCATACACTTATATTCTGCAAAACATTCAGATGCAGCAAATCAATGCTCCTGCATATCATCTCCAAGGCAGGTTTACAGGTGACAGGGTGTATCCACAGAGAAGTTGGCTCATGAGCCCAGTTTGAAACCCCCAAACTAACGGCTAACAGCAGTACAGTACTGTCCTTTCATCAAGAAGAGCCATCATTGAGCAGATAATCAGCCTGCTAATGATAATATTCTGTTGTGTGGACTCCTTAGGTGGCACATTCTAATGCTCATCAGATTTCAGAATGGGGATTATTTACTATACTCTTCATTATATAGATGACAAGGTTAGAACTTAGCTAAGGGGGAGATGTAGGAGTCATACGCCTTCTTAGATAAGGAAGAAGTTGAGGATATTGGAGATACTGACTGATGATGCTTTCAAAGAAACTAGGCAGTCATGGTATTTAACAGACAGACCCATGAGACCTATTATCAGCTAAATTTGAGGCCAAATGATTTGTGATGAACATATGAAGGTGCTTCGAACTACGACCCCCATAATGGCTGAGAGAGAGCATGTTTCAGATCTGCCACTCTTAATTTTTCATTTGTTTTGAATTCAGTAAAAGTGATGTTTTTGGCTTTGTGCAGATGTTTCCTGCTTTGTTTATGGGTCAGAGAGAAGCATCAATAAGAAGTTATGCGAGAATGCTTAAGATTACACAATATTCTTCAAACATGAATATGTAAGAGGCATTAATCTATTGCCAAATATTGGAGGATGCACACAGTATTCAGTTCCTCCCTGAACTCACATATGCACCTTCCCCAATGTTATCTTCCTCCAAGAGGCAATGGAGGCTGGCAGCCTTTGACTGCCAAACCTTGGTCCAAATAATAAAAATGTGAGTGCCTTTGGTGATATGCAGCCACAGACATTCAACAATTTATGTTCCTTTGTCTGTGACTTTGCATCGAGTAGGCCACAGCACATCTTAACAACTTGCTGCCATGTTCTCCTGTGCTACCCGTGGGAGCAGACCTCTACTGCTATGTCAGTCAAGGCAATTCAGACATCCATTGGAGAGAGGTGCCCTGAGGAACTCTCGCGAGGTATTACCAAAGTGCATGGTGTGACCTTCAGTCTGGTCTCAGACATCTTTGAGGAGCATGGAGAGGGTTATCAACACAAGCTGGCTGATGCCCTTGCCTGCAGAGAGTGAAGGGCTGTGTTGATCCCCTTTAAGGATAGCGTCCAGAATGTATCTTAAAGTAAGATTGAATCAGAAGTCCAAAGATGTACAGGTTAGGTGAATTGGCCATGCTAAATTGACCACAGTGTTCAGGGATGTGTAGGTTAGGTCCAATAGTATGGGGAAATGTAGACGACTAGGGTGGGGAAATGGGTCTGAGTGGGTTACACAGTGTGGACTTGTTGGGCCAAATGGCCTGTTTCCAAACTGCCGGGATTCTATTCTATTTTATTCTTTTCAGAAAATATTAGGTTTTTGGTACTTCATAAAGGCATATTAGAACTCTCTTGACTTATTTGTTCTGAGCATAACTGGCCAAAATTTCTGATATTTTTTATTGTCTTAATGACATCTGATGTAATTGGAAAGTAATGGACAAAAATATTTGTATTCATTAAGTTGGTCTGTCAGGATTTACTAATACACACTTTTTTTAAAATAGCATGCACGGTACTTTTGAGAGGTACATTGTTGTCATTTTTATTCTACTGCCAGTTTTATTGTGAGTGACAGCATTGAATGAGGTGCTTTTTTGTCACCCATTGAAAAAGTTTGTAAATATTAAGCAGAGCGCGATCTGACATTCTGTAAATGACATTGTGTGAAACCACTCTATACTTACATGTAAAATTGATGTATGCTATATGCTAAAATGGCACACTCGATCAGAAGAAGGAAATACATTTTGCATTATATTCATATTGCAAGACATACTTTTCAAAAGGGCTTACTTTATATAATGGAATGTGTTTTATGCACGGACATTAAGAATCATGAATAGGTCGTGTGCCCATACACAGCTTTCAAGCTATAAAGCAAGTACCAAAGCCATTTCCAATTACTATTCATTTCCACGGATCTTGAGCATATTGCCTTCCAGTGCCATGTCTATTTTTCCAACAAATCCTTGTTTGAACCATTTCAGTCAGGTTCCACATCTTCCACAGCACGGAGAAATCTCTTTTTAAAGTCACAGTTGATATTGTAAATGATTCTGGCCATCGTAAATGATCTGCCCCTATCCTTGTCAACTTGTTTGAATTGATTGACCTCATCATCTTCCTGCAACATCATTCCTTTGTTATGCAGCTAGGTTGGAATAGCACTCTCCTGATTTTGTTTGTATCAGTTCAGGCCAGACTAACATTTGCAATAATTTCTCTTCCTCCTCCCACTCCAGACTGAGGATATTTCTTTGACTTCTTCCAATGTCTTATCTACGTGCTTCCTCAGGCTGACAGGCACAGTTAGAAACTAACAAACAGCAATTCGTGCATAGCAACAACTAGGAAAGTCTCACTTCCATGACTTCGGATTATTTTCATACTACATTTTTAACTTCTCATGGATGTATGGTATTGAACAAAACCAAGTTTGCTTTATCAGTGTACATATATGAATGAATGTCCATCTTTAAATAACACTGATTCCATTTTTGTTTGTTCTTACAGCAGCTTATTTTGAATTAAATTATCTAATCTTGAAAGTTCCATTCATTGTATCTCAAACAGGTCTCATTTATGCCAAATTAACAAGAAGGAACTGAAAGGACTGTTCTGCTAAATATGAATTTTTTTTAACATACTTTACAGGTTTTGATGTAGCTGTCTTTTGTTAATGACAACAAGTGATTTAATGTGCAGTTTGTTATAGCTTTATGACCTGCTCAAGGCTGTTCACTATATGAGTCGAGATTGTTTCATGGACTTGTTTATATCTCCACATTTTTAGCTATGGCCTTATCTATCGTTTGCTCAGGTTGGTGCAATTCTTGAATTGATTTTAAAACCAACAGTAAGCAACATAATTGTTTTTTCTACGTTAATGTTCAGACACAAATCCATATTTTAGAGCTAAATGAAGGATTCCAAGTATTTGTGATCCATCTTGGTAAATTTGAGGAATTTCTTTTTAAAAAGTGATGTGTTGTGGTTCCTATTCAGTTTCGTATATGACCAGATTAAAAGGAAAATTTGTAATTGCAGCACATTTTCATTTTAAATAATCCTATCTTTCAGGAAAATGCATTAAACTTGTTAAATTTTCACAATTCACAGTGTGTTTTACTTCTAATTTAAATCTCAGAATTGAGAATCTTGACTTGAAATTAATGCCACACTCCTGACATTTTATAGCTCTTCGTGAAATGCTCAGCTATAGAGTTTCATTCTGTTTTGTGCTTTATGTTCAGCTCCTCAAAAAGCTTCATCATTCAAGGAAAATAATTCACATGAGACAAGCTGCAGCTGTTGTTGTGTGCTGAGTGTTCTAGGATACTGAGTTCTGGTTCTATCCTCCAGAGAGGGAAGATTTGAATCATACCATGGTCAAGATTTCAAACAATCCCCCTTTTCAGGTAGTTCCTGACTTTCTAAGAGGTTTTTTTTTGGTGAGTCAACAGGTTTATGTTCAAGTTTCAGTTGCCACAAAGGTTGTCTAAACAGGTAGATTGAAAGCTATTTCTTCAAACAACCTGTATGTGACTGATTCATGACCATTTGGTATGAAGTTGGTGACAAAATTTTCATGTCACTTTGGTTTCAAAAAGGTTTTGGGTTTTGGAATTGTAATGGCGATAAGACCATTGGTATTCCTGGTTGTTAACCCTCGAAAACTTATGGCAACATTTGGAGTCTGCACAGTAATATATAGAAATCCAGAATTTGCTGTCAGTAATTCAACATTTCTCTGGAGATGAAACACTTCAGGATGAATTGGAAATATCCTTACAGACAACAGTTACCATTCTTATGCTGATAGTCTCATTGCAAAAGCCCTTGGAAAACGTTATGTCCTATTGAATGAGATGCAACTGGATTTTTAATGATGTATTATGTTTATAATTATGGTTGATCAACTTTACTGGCTGTTTTATATTTATAATTTTATAATTTCTTGCATCACAAATTCTCCAGTTAAAAATAAAAGGATTCCATGTTTTGTTTTCTGTCCGTGAAAGAACTTCAATGTGACTGATTACTTATTCTGTTCAATCAGTAATTGAACAGAATCACTGCTGTTGGATAACTGGAAAACACCTTGTCTTGGCACCAGAAACAAACTAATGTTGAAAATGGGAAAACCATATCACAGAGATGGCTAAATAATAGAACATGGCTTTCTTCAAGATTAGCAGTGAGCGATATTGCTTTACCTCTAGTTTCAAAATCTAAGGCATTGTAAGGATGGAAATTCAAAATACATAAACAGCAGGAGAAGTATGGGAGGAGCAACCATATGTCACCGTGAGGAAGTGAATGGCTCATATTTAAATCATTTATTTTATTTACTTATTGCACAGTAAAAAAGCCTAGGCAATGTAATGTGATGAAACCATTCCGTTTTGCCAGATCATAAATTGACTTTTACACTGTGCAGTGTCTCAAAATATTTAAACCAAAATTGACTTTGTCCACAATCTTCTAGTCTAAATTGTTGTTCTACTAACTGAAGTCTGCTTTTGCAAAGTCAACATGAAGAACTCTCTTTCTCAACCTATCCCATCGCCTGAGACATGTTAACCCCCAGGTTAAACCTCCACCAGTCATCTAACTCTCTCTAATGAGAGAGCAGCCCGAAGGTCTGGTAAGACAATGGTGACCTGACTATGTCACAGGAATTTAGTACACGTTAAGATGCAGTTTCAGGAGCAAAACTAAGTTCATCAGACCTAATTTGCAGGACCCATATAATTATTGATTTTTAATACTACCTAATATGACAATATGGTAAATAACTTGTATATAATAGTTTAATTTTCTGAAAGAAATGTGACTTTTATGGAATGAACATTGCTATAGAGGAATAATTTCATTCTGCAGTGATATGTTTTACTTCTGATGTTACTAATGATAAAAGTTATTTTAAATTTGCCTTGCCGTTGAACTGAGAATATCATTGTTGATTGACTAAATGACCAGGTTGGTCTAACTCTCTGTCAAAACCTATATTATTTGACGGATAGGATAGAAGATCAAAATAGATATGGAGGTATTTCCAGTTAAGCATTACTTATGAAACATAGTTATTTTTTAATTTTCCATAATTAGCCATGTGTAGCCACTCAATGAACTTTCAGTGATCTTGTTAAAAGCATTGATTGTTTAGTGAGGAGATTACTATGCATTAATGTGCAAAGTGTGCTGCTTTGATGTTTGCCATCAGGGCACCCAAAGATGGCATAAAGTAAAGGTGATAAAGTAAATATGTTCCAGGAACTACACAACATTTATTTGAGAATATAATGAGCATAAGAGAATTATTTCATAAACGGGTTTCACAAAACAGTTCAGATGTACTTCACTTCTTCTGGAATATCATTGGAATATATTTGTCAGATTGCTGCCATTCACGTAACAGTTAATGGAATTCATGATTCAATTGGGGGTGTCTACTTTTTTCCAAGAGGAAGATTATACAGAACTTCATCCATTAAAGTAATAAGATTAGTAGCACAACACTTTTGAAACTAGTTTTGTATTGTGTATCACTTTGATTTATTTGATTCAATGCAATTAGTATGAATATGAGAAAAGAACAGTGCATTTCATACTTGTAGACTATTTCAATGCACTTTATCATCAATTACTTGGGGGGGAGGGGGGGAAGGTGGGTTCTTATGGCACGATGTTAGTGCCCCCACCTCTGGACCAGCAAGCTTGGATTTCAATTGAGACATGTCATAACATCTCTGAATGAGAAAATATTGATCATGAGGTAATTATTCTTGAAGTGTAGTGGTCAAACATGAACACTAATTTGTGTATAAAAGCCTTCACAAATAACACTGATATGAAACTGGTCAAGTGTTTTGTTGTTGTTGATTGAAGTATTAATGTTGGTACAAACAAGTGATTTCTCTGCTTCTCTTCAAATATTATCCAAAAAGGCAAATGGTGTTTACCATCTCAACGTAAGGTTAGAATGATCATGAATGCAACAGCTACACAATTCAAAATTTAAGAAAAAAACAGATGAAGGCCACAAAACGCCACCAGCCTGCTCAACCATTGTGTCAGAGTAAGGCTGATCTAATTCAATTCAATTCAACACCCACTTTATTCCCAGATTGTTTAATTCCATTCATGTACACATTGATCATCCACACCCTCCTAGGGTAGAGATTACCCAAAAATTCCTGATCTTCTGATGAAGGATGTTTCTCCATATCTGTATCATAAATGCTGACTGTTTAGCATGAGATTATAACATCTACTTCCAAGATCATCATCTTACCAAGTCTCCTAAAAATTGTAAATGCTTCACTGAGAGCAACATTCAACCTTAGAAACTCCATGAAACATGAGATGACACTATTCAATGTCTCATCATAGATTTCACCCACATCCTATGAAGCAATCCAGCGAAGTTTTGTGCACTAACCTCTGAGACATCTATATAATTTCTTGCGCATGAAGTCCAAAATTCAGTTGAGTCTTTTAATCCATTGAAGTGTTGACCCAGATAATGTGCTGTATACTTGGGGTTTAACTCCATACCCATCATGCTCAATGGTGATTGTGTAATCATTTATAGTCACAGGGACTGCATGAGGGGAAGATAATGACAGACAAAAATTAAACTGGCTTGAATAGGCTTGAATTGATTCACTCAAAACCAAACTTTTGGTTTCGAATATTGAATTTAGCCTTTAAAGTTTAATAGTCAGTCTGTGAAAAATTATGTGAGAGTAAACCTTGTCTTGTCCGTAAGAAAGAAAAGAGCGTTGAATTGATGTCACCTTCAAGCTATTGGTGTCCAATATAATATTAGTATAGTGCTCAAAGGCAACATGTGGCTAAGACTTTTTATCTTATGCTTATTTGGACAAATGCAGGAATGTCAAATTTTGAATGATCATAGTAATTTACTCTCATACACCAAAAGAACAGGTTTCTGCGTATGAAATTTTGTGTTTCTAACAAGTATAAATGAGCCATATAATGAGTTCATTTCTAAATCCTAAACAAAAAACCTGCTGTTGAAGTAATTCTGGGAATGGGCATTACCTACTCAACAATCCTGACTTGGCAAAATATCATCTTTTTGAGTAATTCTAAATGATATTTCAGCAGGGGAGCTGAGTGGGAATGGTTGAATTGTGCTCTGGGAAGTTGAGTGAACCGCTACACTTGGGCAGTGGCAAAGCCCAAGACACTACATGTGTAGTGTCTCCCATGCACCCTCTTCCTCGAAGAAAGAAAAATCTCTGTGATGTGTCTATAAGATAAGGTTTTTCTATTTCTTTTTTATCATGTGCTGTGAAGTAGTGTGATTGGTAAAGCATTTTTATTTCATTTATCTGTTCTTTGATATTGATTACTAAGTTAAGCTTAGGAGTAGAAATGGCAGGAGATCTCAGACACATGTTCTGCTCCTCTTGCTCAATGTGGGAGCTCAGGGATGCGGCTGCTGTCCCTGATTCCTTCATGTGCAGCAAGTGTGTCCAGTTACAGCTCTTGTTAGACTGCATCATGGCTCTAGAGCTGTGGATGGACTCACTTTGGAACACCGCGATGGTGAGGAAGTCGGGTATAGCACGTTTAGCAAAGTGGTCACACCGCAGATTAGGATTGCTGAGGGAGAAAGGGAAGGGTGACCAAAATGCCGAGAAAGAATAGGAAGGCAGTGCAGTTGTCCCCTGCAGTCATTTCCTCCAAAACAGGTACACCTTTCTGGATACTAATGGGGGAAATTGCTCACCATGGGAAGGAAGCAGTAGCCAGGTTCATGGCGCCAGGTTCTGCTATACAGAAGAGCTAGAGAAAGAGTGGAAGGGCTATAGTCATGGGGGATTCAATTGTAAGGTGAGTACATAGATGGTTCTATGGTCAAAAATTAGACACCTGAATGTTGCCTCCCAGATGCATGGATCAGGGATGTCTCAGATCGACTGCAGGACATTCTGAAGGAGGAGGATGAATTGAATTGAATTGAATTTATTGTCACATGTATCGAGGCACAGAAAAAAAGCTTTGTCTTGTGAGTAATACAGGCAGATCACATAGTTCAGTAGCATAGATAGTAAACAATAGGTAAACAGTGGCAAAAACAAAAACGCAGGTAAAGGCGAATGTTAAGAGTTTGTGAGTCCATTCAGTATTCTAACAACAGTAGGGTAGAAACTGTTACAAAACCAGCTGGTGCATGTGTTTAGGCTTCTGTACCTTCTTCCTGATGGTAGAGGTTGCCGAAAAACTTTGCCAGGGTGGATGGATCTCTAAGAATGTTGGTGGCCTTTCCTTGACAGGGAGCCTGGTAGATGGATTCTATTGATGGGAGGTTGGCGATTGTGATTGTCGAATCGAGTTCACCACTTTCCGATCTTGAATGGTACAGTTGCCATAGCCAGCATACAGTTACCAATGATATAGGTAAAAAAATGAGAAATGGCAGATGGAGTTCAATCTGGTCAATTGTGAGGTGATGCATTTTGGAAGATGCAATTCTAGAGTGAACTGTACAGTACATGGAAAAGCCCTGAGGACAATTGATGTACAGAGAGATCTGGGTGTTCGGGTCCATTGTACCCTGAAGGTGGCAACGCAAGTCAGTAGAGTAGTCAAAAAGGCATTTGACATGCTTTCCTCCATCGGATGAGATATTGAGTACAAGAATTGACATGTCATGTTACAGTTGTACAGGATTTTAGTTCAGCCACATTTGGAATACTACATACAGTTCTGGTCGCCACATTACCAGATGGATGTGGATGCTTTGGAGATGGTGCAGAAGAGGTTCACCAGAATGTTGCATAGTATGGAGGGAGCTAGCTATGAAGAGAGGTTGAGTAGAATAGGATTATTTTCAATAGAAGGACAGAGGTTGAGGGGGGACCAGATTGAGCTCCACAAAAATTATGAGAGGTATCAATAGGGTGGATAGCAAGAAGCTTTTTTCCCCAGAGTAGGGGACTCAATTACTAGGGATCACGATTTTGAGGTGAGGGGGAAATGTTTAAGGGAAATACGCACAAAAAGTTCTTCATGCAGAGGGTGGATAGTGCCTAGAATGCATTGCCAATGGAGGTGGGCACAATAGTGCCATTCAGTATGTATCTAGACAGATACATGAGGGCAGGGAGCAGAGGGATACAGATCCTTCGAAAATAGGTGACAGGTTTGAATAGAGCATCTGGATTGGTGCAGGCTTGGAGGGCCAAAGGGCCTGTTCCAGTGCTGTAATTTTCTTTGGTCTTTGTTCTAATATAATAACAGCAGTCATTCTTATTTATTTTACAAAACTTTGCACAGAATGGCTAAAGGGGTCATGAGTCACTAAAATCACAGTTGAAGAGGTGTTCTGGGAAAAATAAATGAGATGAAAAATGAAAGTTTACTAATTTCTCATGTAAACTAAGCCGAATAAAGGAGTTGACAGTCTGAAAAGAGATTGCAATCAGGAAAAAAAACTGTTGGAGCATATCAGTGGAGACACCATGACAGAAAAGTTTTGCTGCAGATTTGTTGAGGGAAGCCATTGTGAATAAATAATGAACAAATGGAGGTTCATTTTGCAGCCAGTAAGTCCAACTGAAGTATTAAATGAAGATAAGGGGATTGATTAGAGCAGAAGGTTTCCATTGGGATCAATAATGACAAGAAATTAGGTATCAACTGGAATGATTTTGGTGAGAAAGTAGTCCCTGTTTCATGGTGGGATTTCTCTCTGAAGTCTACCAATTGACATCACTTTTTTTATCTTTTGAGGATTAACTTTGATTGGCATAGATACCTCCACTTAGTTCTTAGCAGGCTTCGTATGGAATGACTCATTTCATCAATTTATATGTCAGAGCTTTGTGGTGGTGATATGGAGACCTCTAAAGCCTTCATTTTCACGATTAGTAAACTAGAATTGAATTGATTTTAGTTGAACCAAATGATTTAATCTCATCAATTATGAGCTTTCATTTAAGCTGTTTGACCAGCTCAGTTTTTAATTCATCCATTCTGGTGTGATTTTGTCAGTGTTCACATTAATATGGAACCCAGAGGAGAAAATGAATTTACCATAATTGCGTCTAAAGGGAAGGTTCGCATTTTTGATGTTAGAATGGTACATACTTTTGCGAACTGTTCTGAGAAATGTCGGAAGGAAAATAGTCAACAGCTTGTGTATCTTCCATAAGAGATGTAAACTGAGTTTATGTTTTGGAAAGTTGGGTGCGGGAGGACGGGTGCTTTTGTAGGGGGCGGTGGCGGGGGTGAGTGGGTGGAGGGGAGCTGGATTCATGGTGCAAGATACTTCATTCAAGAAACAATTATTTTGATATTGACAGAATAGTTTTTTTTCCAAAGGGAACACCAACCTATTTTAATCTAAGTAATTCACCTAATAGGATTTTGTTAATGCTCTATATTAAATGTGTTATATGCTGGAATCAATCGGCTGTCGAAGAGCTGTTAAAAAGACCTATAGCATCTTCCTGGGATTGTACTTTGGCTATATAAATTATTCATGACCAAACTGATACAGCATCAGCTACTAAGAACCCAATATGAAAGTAAAAGACTTCCTCTATCATTCGTAATCTCTGAAAAGGCTGCAGTGAAATTCAAGCCATGAGCATTTGCTGCACTGCCTTAAAGTAATGTGAGATTAGAACATTTGAATTGACTAAATACGAGCATCGAAAGGAGCCTTGAATGTTTTAAAAATCTCTCCAGAATGACTAGCACCTGAACAGAAAGTGGATATTGATCTTTGTTATGCTTCAAGCTTCAAATTAGGTTATGGCTGTATCTTCATTTAACTGTGGTGTGCTGTATTATGGTGAGTGACTAGCAATGGTTTATTATTTTCATAAATATATTGTTATTGAAGTGTTTGTTTTTTAGGATTTCCAATGCCTTATTGAAGTTTAATTTTAACTGAGTGAGTTAATGTGAAAGATTGAAGTTTGCTTTACCTGTATTTGGAACAAACCACCTTAAAGTGGCAAAGACATTTGTTCTTTATCAGTTTAATGAAAAGCATAAAACATGTTGATGCATTTAATTTTCATAAGAAAACGTATTTCATGGTATTTTTGAGAGCATATAGCTCAGCTTGCAATTGATGTTAAACATGAAAGAAAAATCATAAACTGGCTTAATAACTTGCATGCTGTTCAGATCTACCATCTCATATTGAGATTTTATCATTTGGCGAATACTCAGCTGACTTCAACAAATTACAGAACACTTCTTCCTTATTTGCATTTTAAAAGAGTGTTGCTGTAAGACAAGATTTTTTTAAACCAAGGTTCGCATTTTCTGTTGAACAAAAATTTGCCATTAGTATACTTATTTGTGACCTTTCACTTTGATAGTTCCACAACTTTGCACAGAACAGTTGATGACATGCATGGATTAATATATTAATCTGTCCAAAGTCCCATTGTGTAAAGCTTTGAAATAACACCTGGGTTTGTCACCCATACCAGTGAAAGCAGACATTGAATTTCAAACACAGACTCATGCATGTGATGCTGAGACTCCTCAGACAGTCTATAATCTAATCAACCAGCAACAGCTGAAATACTGCATCTTGACTGATTCAATGATGTCACTTGTGAATGAAGTGGTACATATTTTAAAGTGAGAACAGAATGTGGGTGAAGTCCATGGCTTGTAGCTGCCTTCCATTTTCTTCATTTTCTTCATGAGTTGTTAACAAATTGCCCCAAAAAACATGAAGTCACAGTGATTTGAGTTTTTTTTTTGTGGGCTGCAATGCGTAATGATAATTGCTTGATGCCAAAGAATATTTGTTGAATTACTAAAAGTGGTAAATTAATTAAATGAGACCTGCATTGTATTTGTGATTTAATGCAAATGATCTGCAGAAATGATATATATGACATACATTCTATCTTTGTCAATAATTATCTGGCTATCTTTACCATGAATTAGAGTGATGACTAAAATAGCATTATGGCTGAAGGTTACTAAGATAAACATTGTGGGTCAATTTGTTGGAGTTAGAAATAACCAGCTGTCAATAAAATAACGAATTGTAATTTTTAATTTTCAAAATTGGCACTGCGTCACTCTGGCTTTCTCCTCGCTACTTATAGTCATAGTCATAGAGATGTACAGCATGAAAACAGACCCTTCGGTCCAACTCGTCCATGCCGATTAGATATCCTAACTCAATCTTGTCCCACCTGCCTGCACCCGGCCCATATCCCTCCAAACCCTTCCTATTCATATACCCATCCAAATGCCTCTTAAAAGTTGCAATTGTACCAGCCTCCATCACTTCCTCTGGCAGCTCATTCCATACCTGTACCACCCTCTGTGTGAAAAAGTTGCCCCTTAGGTCTCGAGTGAATCATGCCAGTTGCAGCACTGTGCAATAAAAAAGGTTGTTTTGGAATTGACACTACTAGGTTGGAGTTGATAAACATATTGTCTTCCCAGAGATCAATGATAAAGCCGTCACAAAGTTGTTCATTTTTGCCTTGGTGCCTTTTTAATGGCAGCTCTATGTAAGCTGCAATAGCATCATTGTTTATGAAATGTCTGTTTTGGAATGTGTATTACATTTTTTAACAATTATTTATAAGTGACTTTTGAATCACATTTACAATCACAGAAACGATTTTATAGACACAGAATATATTTTCTGATCAACCTTTCAGTGATGTTATTACACACTTCCAGAGCAGTTGGGAACTTGAAACCAGGCCTCCTGGTCTGGAAGTACGAACATTACCATGGCACCACAGAAGCCCCATTGAAGATACTTTTTGATTAACCTGTTTAACGATGTTATTACACACCTCTTGTGCAGGTGAGACTTGAGCCTCGGTCTCCTGCTGCAGAGGTAGCGACACTACTGCTGCACAATACACCATCTCGTCAACAGCCCCATTGAATATAATCCAAATACATAAGAAATCTGATTTTTGGTTCTTTGCAATTCATGTATTTCAACACATAAATAAACATACATTTTTCATTAATATAATGGTTAGGAGTTAAAAATAATTTTTTCTTGAAATATCATATTTTTCAATTAACTTTCTTTTTAGAGTAGATTAGTTAATTGCATTGTGTAAACAATTGAAGGTAAATGGCATTAATCAGTAATATCTTAATTTGTGTCAAATATTTGTTTAATTTTATATATATTGAAAGGTGGAATTCCATTTCTGAGCACATAATTACAAGGGCAGATGAAATGACTTAGTCATATGCAGTGAATTTTCCTTCACTGTAAACTACAATATGTCTGAAAATCAAATGCCACTGCCGTGATACATGGATCATATGTTTACATTTTTTATGAACTTTCCGAAATCTGCAAGTTAGATAGTGAGCTGTTAAGTGTCTTGTTGTTAATATTGAGATATATAAGGCTTGCATTGACACTGTACATTTTAATTCAATTGAAATCATTTTGACTCGTACATAGTACAAAGTTAGCTGTGACTGTTGGATGTCAATAGCCACATCCTTTGTGGTAAAAATTCCTTTAAGTGGTGTCCCAGGCCCAAGCATCTTCAGCTGCTTCCTTAATGCCTTCTCCTTTGTCATTGTGAATCTAGACTACTGTGTTGTCTGCCTGGTGCTAGGCTTCAGGACATGTGCTGAGATGATATAGTTAAGAGGTCATTTGCAGGAGTTTTATAAAAGCCCCCTAACAATAATCATAGGGTATCAAGAAAGAAATAATGAGAATTTGTCAAAGAAGTGCAGAAATCATCATGGGAGATTTGAACTACATATAGACTGGAAAATCAAATGGGAAAAGTAGTCTAGATGTGGAATTCATCTCCTGTTTTCAGAATAATTTCTTGAATTGGCATGTTATGGCATAAACCAGAGTGCGGGCTATACTGGAACTGGTTTTGATGAATGAGATAGGATTATTTACTGACCTCATAATGAAAGTCCTCTTGGGTTCCAATGGCCATAACATGATTGAATTTTGAATAGAATTTAAGGGAGAGAAGTGTGGATGCAGGGATATTTTGATTTTAAACAAGAGTAATTATGTAATGAAAAATGCAGAGCAAGCATGTATGAACTGACAATTTAGGTTGAGCAATAGTTCAATAGACATACAGTAGCAAACATTTCAGGGGATATTCCAGAAAGCTGAGAATAGATACATTTCAACATATCGGAAAAAAATTAAGCAATGTACCAGTCATCTGTAGTTAAATAAAAATGTCAAAGATAATGGGCGGCACGGTGGCACAGTGGTTAGCACTGCTGCCTCACAGCACCAGAGACCTGGGTTCAATTCCCACCTCAGACGACTGACTGTGTGGAGTTTGCACATTCTCCCCGTGTCTGCGTGGGTTTCCTCCAGGTGCTCCGGTTTCCTCCCACAGTCCAAAGATGTGCAGGTCAGGTGAATTGGCCATGCTAAATTACACCCTAGTGTTAGGTGAAGGGGTATGGGTGGGTTGCACTTCGGCGGGTCGGTGTGGACTTGTTGGGCCGAAGGGCCTGTTTCCACACTGTAGGTAATCTAATCTAAAGAGTAGGTAATCTAATCATAATGTAAACCTAAAAAAATTTAAACAAATATAGGTGGTATGTCAGAATGTTGGGCAGAATATAAAAAGAGCAAAGATTTGCTGAAACATGAATAAGGAGGGCAACATTAGAGTATGAGAGAATGTTAGCCAAAAATATAAAAAAACAGATAGGAAAAGTTTCTTTAAATATTTTAAAGAAAGGAAATAATTAACAAACTAAGTGCTGGACTTTAGAAAAAACACCTAGGAATTTAGTATTTGAAAACAAAGAGTTTACAGATAAAATGAATATCAATCATCAGCCTTAACTGGAAAGGATACAAGTAACGTTCCAGAAAAAGCATTAAATCAGGAATTGAAAAGGAAATAACAGTTACCAGGAAAATAATAGTGACAAGGTTGTTGGAACTGTGAGTTGACAAGTTCCCAGGTCCTGATGGATTTCATCTTAGGGTCTTAACAGAAGTAACTAGTAAGATATTTGTTATATTTGTTTTAAATTACCACAATTTCTGTGATTCAGGTGAGGTACATTTAGTTTGAAAAATACTGAATGTAACTTTTTTATTCAAAGGCAGAGGAAAGCAGAAACTAACGGTTTCATGGAAAACATGAGAAGTTATTATTGAAGACATTATAACAGGTCACGTAGGTCAGATCAATGTGATTTTGTTAAAGGAAAATAATGTATTATTATTTCATTGGGGTTCTTTGAAGATGTAACAAATGTGTTGCATAAAGGGGTATTATGCTTAGATTTCCCAAAGGCACCTCAAAGGTTATTGCTGAAATTAAAGGCTCATGATGTAGGGATAAACTTATTGGCATGGACAGAAGATTGGCTTATTAACAGAAAGCAGAGAGTAGGAAGAAATGGACCTTTTTCACACTGGCAGATTTCACAAGAGATATGCCACAGTGCTTGGTGATGGATCCCACTTCTTTACAACTTATATAAATAATCTGAAAAGAGGGACCAAAAGTGAGCTAGCTAAATCTGCTAATGACACAAAGAAAGGTAGGAAAGTGTGTTATGAAGAGGACCTAAGGAGCTGACAAAGTGAGATAGATAGGTGAATTGAGTGGGCAAAGATCTGGCAAATGAAGTACAACATTGGAAAATGTGAAATTGTCCATTTTGGCAAACTTAACTAAAACTAAACATATTTGAAAATAGTAAGAGATTGCAGAGCTCTGAGAAGTCAATAGATATGAGAGGCCCCGCTGCACAAATCACTGGAAGTTAGTATGCCGATAAATAAAGGAGTCAGGAAATAAAATAGAATGTTATGTTTTATTGTGAAGAGTAGGAAGGTTATGCTCCAGTCAAACAGGGCATTGGTGAGCGCACATCTGCAGTTCTGTGTACAGTACTTATCAGTTCAAAGAAAGATTTTCAATACTAATACCTGGAATGAGTGCATTATCTTATGGGAGAAGATGCGACATGCGAGGCCAGTATCCTCTGGCATTTAGAAGAGTTAAAGTTGACTAAATTGTGTGATTCTGAGGGGTCTTGACCAGATGGATGGCAATAAGATGTCTCCTCTTGTGAGAGAATAACAGTTTCAAAATAAGGAGTCACATATCTGAGACAGAAATGAGGTATTTTTTTCTCTGAAGGTTGAGAGTCTTTGGAATTCCCTTCCTCAAAAGTTAGTGGATGCAGTAATTATTTTTTTTTAATGCAGAGTTAGATGCGTTTTTGATTACCAAGGGGATAAAAGATTATCAGAGGTAGACAGGAATGTTGAATTGAAGTCAAGATCAGAGCCAACAGCCATCTTATTGGATGGTGGAGCAGGGTGAAAGATCCAAGTGACTGCCTCTTGTTCTTTGTTCACATGTATGCATAAGATCAGAGGTGGGATGGTCGCTGATGATCACTTAGTGTTGAATATTATTTGCAATTCCTCAGATACTACAGCAATATGCTTATACATACAGCAATGTTCAGGGTAGTATCTGACAAAAAAAGGTTAAACAAACTGTTCACCTCCAATAAGAGAGTATCTAGCAATTTTCCTTGAAATTCAATGACATAATTATCACTGAATTGTCCACCATCAACATTCCTGGTGTTATCCTCAACCATAAACATAATTGGATTACTCTTGTATTTATTGTGGCTACAAGAGCCCACTCCCTAAAGCCTGTCCACCATGAACAATTTCCAAGTCAGGAGTGTGACAAAATAATCTGTAGCAGCTCCTGACTGTCCTCTGAGCAATTAGGAATGATAAAAATGTTGGCCAAGCCAATGATGCCCAAATCCCATGAAAAATTGCTTGAACAAAAGGGAAAGAGTCATTTCTCACAGTAGTTGACTGTGATTGAGATGAATTGAGGTTAATAACTGTATTTTTGAAAGTTATCATTATTTTACTGAAATATTTTTTGCAACACAAAACCTCACCATTTCTGATAATGCTTCATGGTTTGCTTTATTGAAGAAAAATAATGGTATCAAATTAGCATCACTGAGTGATTGTTCCACACTTATCGAAAAAGGCTGGTTCTGTGCGAACTTCAATTGGGAAGAAGGCTGCATAATAAACAAACTGCTCTTCCATAAACATTTGTCATGGCAACAGGTTATAAATGAGAAAAGGCGGAGGATGATGAGTGCTATGCAAATATAAACAGAGATTACAATCAATGCTGTCAAGGACAGTCACTCTCTCCTTCTCTCTGGAGTTCAGGCCTTTTTGTCCATTTTGGAACCAAGGCAGTAATGAATTCTGAAGCTGAGGCTTAATGTTAAATATGTGAATAGATGGTCTTCATGAGTGATGTAAGAGCACCTGACAAATGGTTCAATGTAAAGCTTTGTTCTGTGTTTTGTTAGAAGTGTTTAACAAAAGATAAAATTTGCCAATAGTTTCACTTCCTGCAGTCTATATTGTTCCTAACCAGGGACATAACTTAGGACCCACTACAATGATAAGCAGTCAACAACTTGGCTTCCATATAAGTAATAGAGATTTCAAGATGGCGTGTTTGTGGGGGGAATGAAATGGATGGTGAGCTCTTCTTTTTATGTTTTTATCCTTCAGTTGTAGCACTCTTCAGGACAAAATAGTAATGCTAACATTCTGACTCCTGCATGTGTCCTCGTAGATATAGATTCTTCAACTGATAGCAGTGGATTGTTATTACACCTGCACATTATTAGTAGGCAACAAACCAGATGTAAGAAGCAAGTGCTGTGGCTGAGGAAAGCAGCATTTGTGTCACAAATGATTGGGTTCCAGGTGTCCTGCCAATTCTGAATTATCCATGGAATACATAGGTTCTATGAGCTTAAACCTGTACTATACCCTCATGGATTCTGCCTCCCATGGATGTCTGGATTTTGGATGTCTTTACTGTACATTGAGGCCCTGCCCCTAGCCAGACTGTACCCAACAAAGAACAATACAGCACAGGAACAGGCCCTTCAGCCCTCCAAGCCAACACATTTTGCTCTTCCATGTGAAAACTGCCTTCATTTACAGGATCCACATCCCTCTACTCCCTTCCTATTCATATATTTGTCAAGGTGCTGTTTGAATGCTACTATTGTGTCTGCATCCACCTCCTCATCTGGCAGTGTATTCCAGGCACTCACCACCCATTGTGTGAAAAAACATGCCTCACACATCTCTTTTAAACATCACCACCCCACCCTGCCTGTATTTTGATGCTGTGTCCCTTTGTAATTGACCCCTTCATCCTGGGAAAAAGCCTCATATTTTCCACTCTATCCACGCCATTCATAATCTTATAAACTTCTAATACATCATCCCCCAACCATCTGCAATCCAGTGAAAACAAGCTCAGTCTATCCAACCTTTCTTCATAGCTAAAGTCCTCCATACCAGGCAGCATCCTGGTAAATCTTTTCTGTACAAAGCATCCACATCTTTCCGCTCGTGTGGTGGCCAAAAATGTTCTTAATATTCCAAGTGTGGCCTAACTAAATTTCTATAAAGCTGCAGCATAACTTGCTTGTCCTTATACTCAATGCCCTTTGCAATGAAGGCAAGCATGCCAGAGGCCATTTTTACTACCTTATCTACCTGCCCTGCCACATTCATTGAACTGTGAACTTGCAAATCCAGATGCCTCTTGCATATCAATACACCTAAGGATTCTGCCATTCACTGTACAATTTCCACCTGTACTTGATCTTCCAAAATGCATGAGCTCACATTTTTTGGATTTGATTCAATCTGCCATTTTTCTGTCCATGCCTCCAGCTAATCTATATACTGCTGTATCCCCTGACAATTTTCCTCTCTATCTGCAATACCACCAATCTTTGTGTTATCTGCAAACTTACTAATTAGGCCAGCTACATTTTCCTCCGAAACATTTGTGTAGATCACGAACAGATGAGGTCCCAGCACTGATCCCTGTGAAACATCACTACTCACAACCCACCAATCTGGAAAGCGTCCTTCCAACGCTACCCTCTGTCTCCTATGATTAAGCCAGTTCTGTATCCATCTTGGTCAGGCAGCATCTAGGGAACAGGAGAATCGACGTTTCGGGCATTAGCCCTTCTTCAGGAATGAGGAAAGTTGGTCCAGCAGGCTAAGATAAAAGATAGGGAGGAGGGACTTGGGGGAGGGGCGTCGGAAATGTGATAGGTGGAAAGAGGTCAAGGTGAGGGTGATAGGTCAGACTGGGGTGGGGGCGGAGAGGTCGGGAAGAAGATTGCAGGTTAGGAAGGCGGTGCTGAATTTGATGGATTTGACTGAGACAGGCTGGGGGGAGGGGAAATGAGGAAACTGGTGAAATCCGAGTTCATCCCTTGTGGTTGGAGGGTTCCTAGCCGGAAGATGAGGCGTTCTTCCTCCAACCGTCGTTTCGCTGTGGTCTGACGATGGAGGAGTCCAAAGACCTGCATATCCTTGGTGGAGTGGGAGGGGGAATTGAAATGTTGAGCTACAGGGTGGTTGGGTTGGTTGGTCCGGGTGTCCCAGAGGTGTTCTCTGAAACGCTCCGCAAGTAGGCGGCCTGTCTCCCCAATATAGAGGAGGCCACATCAGGTGCAAAGGATGCAATAGATGATATGTGTGGAGGTACAGGTGAATCTGTGGCAGATATGGAAGTTTCCTTTGGGGCCTTGGAGGGAGGTGAGGGGGTAGGTGTGGGCGCAAGTCTTGCACCTCCTGCAGTTGCAGGGGAAGATGGCGGGAGTGGAGGTTGGGTTGGTGGGGGGTGTGGATCTGACGAGGGAGTCACGGAGGGAGTGGTCTTTACGGAATGCTGATAGGGGAGGGGAGGGAAATATATCCTTGGTGGTGGGGTCCGTTTGGAGGTGGCGGAAATGACGGCGGATGATGCGTTGTACATGGAGATTAGTGTGGTGGTAGGTGAGGACCAGTGGGGTTCTGTCCTGGTGGCGGTTGGAGGGGCGGGGTTCAAGGGCGGAGGATCGGGAAGTGGAAGAGATGCGGTGGAGGGCATCGTCGACCATGTCGGGGGGAAATTGCGGTCCTTGAAGAAGGAGGCCATCTGGGATGTGCGTCTTTGGAACTGGTCCTCCTGGGAGTAGATGCGGCGGAGTCGAAGGAATTGGGAGAATGGGATGGCGTTTTTACAGGGGGCAGGATGGGAGGAGGTGTAGTCCAGGTAGCTGTGGGAGTCGGTTGGTTTGTAGGAGATGTCCGTGTTGATTTGGTCGCCTGAGATAGAAATAGAAAGGTCGAGGAAGGGGAGGGAGGAATCTGAGACTGTCCAGGTGAATTTGAGGTCGGGGTGGAAGGTGTTGGTGAAGTGGATGAACTGTTCAACCTCCTCGTGGGAGCACGAGGCGGCGCCGATACAGTCATCGATGTAGCGGAGGAAAAGGTGGGGGGTGGGGCCAGTGTAGTTGCGGAAGATGGATTGTTCCACATATCCTACGAAGAGGCAGGCATAGCTGGGGCCCATGCGGGTGCCCATGGCTACTCCTTTCGTTTGGAGGAAGTGGGAGGAAGTGGAGTTGTTCAGGGTGAGGACCAGTTCAGTCAGTCGAAGGAGGGTGTCTGTGGAAGGTTCAGTCAATCGAAGGAGGGTGTCTGTGGAAGGTTCAGCAACACATTTCCATCTCTGATCTCCAGCATCTGCAGACCTCACTTTCTCCTGTATCCATCTTGCCAGCTCACACCAATACTATGTGACTACACCTTTTGTACCAGTCTGCCATAAGGGACCTTGTCAAAGACTTTACTGAAGCCTATGTAGACAATATCAACTACTTTTCCCTCATCGATCATCTTCATCACCTCCTCAAAAACTCGATCAAGTTGGTGAAGCATGACTTCAAAACCATGCTTTCGACCAATAATAAGTCCATTTGCTTCTAAAAGGACTTAGTATTGATAGAGAGTACTGGGGTGGCACATTGACTCAGTGGTTAGCAGTGCTACCTCACAGTAACAGGGATCCAGGCTCAAACCCAGTCTCGGATGACTGTTTGTGTGGAGTTTGCACATTCTCCCCATTTCTGTGTTGGTTTCGTCCAGGTGCTCCAGTTTCCTCCCACGGTCCAAAGATGTGCAGGTTCGGTGAATTGGCCATGCTAAATTGCCCATAGTATTCTGGATGTGCAGGTTAGGTGCATTAGTCAGGGATAAATAAAGGGAATGGGTCTGGGTGGGTAACTCTTCAGAGGGTCCGTGTGGACCTGTTGGGCCAAAGGGCCTGTTTCCACACTGTAAGGACTCTATTCTTTAAATGTGAATGGATCTTGTCCCCGAGAATCTTTTCCAATAATTTCCCTACCACTGACATGGGGCTCACAGGCCTATAATATCCAGGATTTTCCCTGTTACCCTTCTTAAACAATGGGATAACACTAGATACCTACTTACTCTAGATATCTCTACCTTTACCTCACCTTGAAGCAACTTCTGTCTGACTCTCAGGAGGTTATTTACAATCAAATGCAGAGAATTGCTGGTTACAACTCTCTGGCTCTTCTTCCTGTCCATCCTTCTTAGAGTACTGATAACATGTGACTGTTAATCGAAGTGTTATATTATCATATACATCATTATCATGAACATATTCATTATCATTATGCTACAGATTCTCTCTTTCAACCTTCTCTTGCTGTGACTGGCCCATTAACTCTGAAAGTTCGCTCTGTCTGGTTTCAGAATTCCCTGCTGATGGGAGTGGGAGAGGGTAATGGGAGATGATGGGACGTAGCACCATCTCAGGA